>NC_137349.1:4793083-6050584 GCF_965287045.1 Carcharhinus amblyrhynchos | reverse complement strand
GGGATTGTTGTTGGTGCAGGCTAAGTGGGCCGAATGGCGGCCATCTACACTGTAGAGATTCTATGAGTACTGTGATCCCCTGCTTCATCTGAAAAAGGACAGACACAGCCTGGTCAATTACCACCTCATCAGTAAAGTGATGGGATGTGTCATCGACCGTGCCACCAAACGGCACTCGCTCAGCAATAACCTGCTCACCAATGCTCAGTTTGCATTCCACCAGGGCCACTCTGCTCCTGACCTCATCACAGCCTTGGACCGAGATAGACAAAAGAACTGAATGCACGGAGAGGTGAGTGTGATTGCCCTTGACATGAAGGCAGCACTTGGCTGACCCTGGCATCAAAGAGCCCTAATAGAACTGCAAACACTGGGAATCAGGGCGGGGGAATTGTCCACTGGTTGGAGTCATACCTGGCACAAAGGAAGATAGTTGGGGTTGGTGAAAGTCAATCATTTCAGCCCCAGAACATCACTGCAGGAGTTCCTCAAGGTAGTGTCCTAGACCTAACCGTGTTCAACTGTTTCATCAATGACCTTCCTACTATCATGAGATTAGAAGTGGTGATGTTTGCTGATGATTGTACTGTGTTCCGTACCATTTACCAGGCCTCAGGTACTGAAGCATTCTGCTTCCAAACGGCACAAGATCTTAATATGATGCAGGCTTGGGCTGATAAGTGGCAAGTAAGGTTTGCACCACACAGTGCCAGACAATGACCATCTCCAACAAGAGAGAATCTAACCATCTTGTCTTGGCATTCAGTGGCATTACCGTGCTGAATCTCCCACTACCAACATCCTGGGGTTTTCCATTGACCAGAAATTAAACTGGACCAAGGTACAATTCAACAGCACTTCAAAAAGTTTGATGCTCAAAGACAAAGCAACCTGCTTGATTGGAACCCCATTCATCACCTTCACCATTCACTCCCTCTACCACTGATGCACAGTGGCAGCTGTATGTACCATCTTCAAGATGCCCTGGAACAACTCATCAAGGCTCCTTCAATAACACTTTCCAAACCCATAACTTCAGCCACATAGAAGAAACAAAGGTGGCAGATACGTGGAGACGCCACGACCTCAGAGTTCCCCTCCAAGCCACACACCATCCTGACTTGGAAATATATTGCTGCTCCTCACTATCATTGGGTCAAAATCCCTGACGTCCCTGCCTAACGTCACTTTGGATGTTGCTGCAACACGTGGACTGTAGCGGTTCAAGAAGGCAGCACATCACCACCTTCTGAAGGACAGTTAGGAATGGGCAACAAATATTGGTGAGCCTATGCTGCCCACATACTGTGAAAGAATAAAATACATATCAACTTTCCTGCCTGCTCCTCATTCCATAGTAACCAAGAGTCTTTTCATCTCCAACTTCAATATATTCAACAATGGAGCAGCCACAACTCATTGGTGTACAGAATTCCAAAGATTCACAATCCTCAGTGAGAAAGTTCTAATCTCAGTCCTAAATTCATCCAGCCAGGGAAAATGTCTCTTGTGTTTACCTTGTCAAGCCCTTTCTGAATCTTCTGTGTTTCACTGAGATCACTTCTTATCCTTCTAAGCTCCAAAGAGGATAAACTCAGTTTACTTAGCCTTCCCTCATGGCACAGCCCTATCATCCCAGGTACCAATGTAGTCAACACTGTTCAATTTTGGTCCCCACACCCAAGGAACTGTATTCTTGCCTTGGAGGGAGTGCAGCCAGAGTGCAAGTGTGGTTGCATCGAAGCCCTACTCATGTACTCCAATCCCCTTGCAATAAAGACTGATGTGCTACTTGCCTTTCTTATTGCTTGCATCTGCTTGTTAACTTCTTGTGTTTCTTGCATGAGGAGAACCAAGTCCTCGTCAATGTTTACAAGCTTCATATCTTTTAATATAACTGTGCTTTTCTATTCAAAGCATCAAAATGAACAATCTCGCACTTCCCCACATTGTTCTCCACTGCCATCTTGTTGCCCATTCAATTGACTTGTCTTTAAATCTTTGCAGCCTCTTTGTGCCCTTCTCCATAGTTTACATTCTCAGCTTTATACTAAAAATAAGGCGGCTCTCATTTAAGATGGCAGCAAATAAAAATCTTTTCTTGAGGATTGTTCATCTGTGAAATACTTTCCATAAAGAGTAGTGGAGGCCGGGTTATTGAATATTTTTAAGGCTTAGTTAGACTCTTGATTGACAAGGGAGTCAAAGAATATAGTAGGGTTGAGGGAGGTGGGGGTTGGTGGGCGGCAGATGGGAAAGTAGAGTTGACGCCACAATCAGATCAGTCATGATCTTATTAAATGGCAGAGCAGGCACACGGGACTGAATAGCATACTGCTGCTTCTAATTTGTATGTTTGTATTGCCAGCAAGCTTAGGCGCATTATTCTCTGTCTATTTTCTAAGTCATTAATTAATATAAATTGTAAATAGCTGAGCCCCAGCACAGATCCTTGTGGCAATACACTCATCACCGTCTGCCAACATGAAAATGCTCTATTTATCCCTTTTTCTGTCTGTTAACTAATCCTGTGTTCATGATATAAAGACAAAGTGTTGGATAAACTCAGCAGATCTGGCAGCGTCTGTAGAGAGAGAGGAACAGAGTTAACATTTTGACTCCATGTGTTGTTTCTGCAAAACTGCATTCTGTCTTCATGGTAATATATTTCCCCCAACTCCATGAGCCCTTTTGTGCCCGCACCCCCCCTTCCCCCCCCCCCCCCCCCCCCCCCCCCAGCCTTGTCAAATGCCTTTTGAAAATCACCACATCTATTGATTCCCCTTTATCTACGCTGATACATCTTCAAAACCTTTAGTAAAACCATGCTGGCATTCACACTTGATTTCCTGAATAGGTTGGCAAAACTCCATTAATAATGGATTCCAGCTTTTTCTTAATGACTGATGTCAGGCTAATTGGCCTTAAAGTTTCCTGTTTTTTTTTCTCTCTCTCTTTCCTTTCCTGAATAATGTTGTGACATTAGCTAACTTCTAATCTGCAAGCGCTGTTCTAGAATCTAGGGAATTTTAGAAAATCAGCACCAATCCACTAGCACTGCAATCATCTCTTTTAGCACTTGGCATTTAGCATTTGTGGCTTCTACTGTGAAGACAGTGAAACTTTTTCAGTGTTTTCAAGTTCCTTATTCCCATGGCACAGTGGTTAACACTGTTGTCGCACAGTGGTTAACACTGTTGTCTCACAGTGCCAGGGACCTGGGTTCAATTCCTGGCTAGGATCACTGCCTGTATGGAGTTTGCACGTTCTCCCCACGTCTGTGTGGGTTTCCTTCAGGTGCTCCGGTTTTCTTCCATAGTCCAAACGGCGTGCTGATTAGGTGAATTGGCCACTCTAAATTCTCCCTCAGTATACCTGAACAGAAGTGTGGCGACTTGAGGATTTTCACAGTAACTTCATTGCAGTGTTTAGGTAAGCCTACTTGTGATGCTAATAAATAATCTTTTTAAACTTAGTTTCTCCGGTCTCTGTTTTTAAGGGACCAATCTTTACTTTAGCTGCTATTTTTAAAATATATATATTTGTAAAAGCTCTTACAATTTGTATTCCTGGTTTATTCCCCAACCTCCCACCCCAATCAACTTATGGTTCTCCTTCAGTCCTGAGATGCTCCCCATCCTCAGGCTTATTGCTATGTTTTATAAAATTAGCAAACTCACTTTTTAATGTAATACCCTCCTTAACCTTTCTAGTAAACCAGGGATGAATCTTTCTCACTGAGTTTTTATTCTTTCGTGAACCTTTTGAATTTTTTAAAATGTTTCTGTTTATTTCTCACCATACCTTTTAGCCTATTTATTTAACTTCAGCCAACTTGCACCTCATTGTTTAAGGTTCTTTTTTGGAACTGGAGTTTCATGCTTTCAAACTTTGTATAGGATTCTTTCAAAGTTTTAAATTTTATTTATCAATGTCGCAAGTAGGTTTACATTAACACTGCAGTGAAGTTGCTGTGAAAATTCCCCGGTTGCCACTCTCCGTCGCCTATTCATGTACACTGAGAATTTAGCAGGGCCAATGCACCTAACCAGCACGTCTTTCGTCATTTGTGTCACGATCAGCACTTTTTCCAGTAGATCTTTTACTATGCAATTAGTGTAAAGTCTCATAGCACCAGGTTAAAAGTTCAGGTTTATTTGGAACTTTATTTGTGACTCACCTGATGAAGGAGCAGCGCTGTGAAGGTTTGTGGTCCCAAATAAACTTGCTGGACTTGAACCTGGTGTTGTAAGACTTCGTACTGTGCCCAACTCAGTCCAATGCTGGCATCTCCACATTATGAGATTGCTAATTAACACTGCCTCGTTGCAAGTTTAATTTTAATTAACTTATCTCGTTGCAAGTTTAATTTACATTTTGGAAATGGAATTGGGAAACGTGCTCAACAGGGTGGTAAAAATTAGTCTCCTGTATTTGCTGCTATCAGTGCAGTCTCTTTGATATTGGGGAGACTAAACACAGACTGGGTGCTTTGCAGAACATCTTCGCTCAGTCCGCAAGCATGATCCAACTTTCAGGTTGCTGCCCGTTTAACTCAGCACCTTACTGTCATGCCCACATGTCCACCTTGGCCTGCTGCAATGCTCCAGTGGAGCTCAATGCAAGCTGGAGGAACAGCATCTCTTCTGATTAGGCATGTTACAGTCCTTAGGACTCAATGTTGAGTTTAATAACTTTAGACTGTAACCTTTCTTCTCCATCTTAAACCCTTTTTAAGTATACCATACATCTATAGTCTCAGTGCCAAACATAGGTGGGCCAGCACATGCAGGTAGACATGCATGCATGTGGACACGTACACATGCACACAAACACTCACGCAGACAGACCTGCATATGCTCTGAGACGTTCACATAGACACACCAGGCCATCCGTCTCGTGTTCTCAAGGTTGCTATGTCTTGTTGCAATCTCTCCTAGCTACAGTTTAATATCCAGAACATTCTCCCTTTTTATCAGGAATAAAGAGTTAGATGGACTAGAAACAGTTATTCTGTTTTCCCTCCCTGCAGATGCTGCCGTGTTTACCCAGCGTTGCCTGCTGTTGTGTAAAAGTTTGTGACTGTCTTCTGCAAACAGTTGACCTAGTTGATGCTGGATTAATTGTTAATTTTAAATCTGAGACTGATAGATTTATGTTGACCAAAGATATTAAGGGAAAAGAAGTTAGGTTACAGATTACCATGATCTCGTTGAATGGTGGAACAGGCTTGAAGGGCTAAATGACCTCCTGTTTCTATATTCTGTCGAGTGCTATTCTGAGGCAGCATATGCAATCTCCCTGTTAACAATTCCCAATTTTAAATGTAATTTTCAGCTTCCCTTCCCATTTGGGGTTGGGGGAGGGAGGTGGAGTTTGCTTTGGGCCCTCCCCTGAATCATAAAATCCTGACAGTGCAGAAGGAGACCATTCGGCCTGTCGAGTCTGCACCAGCCACAATCCCACCCAGGCCGTATTCCCATGAACCCCACATATTTACCCTGTTAATCCCCCAACAGGAGGGTCAATTTTGCATGGCCAATCAACCTAAACTGCACGTCTTTGGACTGTGGGAGGAAACTGGAGCACCTGGAGGAAACCTACGTAGACATGGGGAGAATGTGCAAACTCCACACGGACTGTGAGCCGAGGCCGGAATTGAACATGGATCCCCGGCACTGTGAGGCAGCAGTGCTAACCACTGTGCCACAATGCTGCCCACAAATAGATTTGATTTATAATTGTCATATGTACTGAGATACAATGAAAAGTATTGCTTTGTGTGCTATCCATTCAAATTGTACCATACGTAACTCACAGAGAGTCACCACACTCCAGCATCAGCTTGAAGCATGGATATGATAAATCCACAATGAAAGCTCTATGATATCACCATTCTCTCTCTTTTTCCTGTGTTGTGGGGACTGGCTGCTTGTGCAATTTTAGCACTTTGTGTTAGGTCAGATTTTGTGAATTAAAGGAACACGACCAAGAGGGGAAAGAAATAAAGCTTTAAAATGAACTCAAAAAAATAAACAGTCGGATTCATCAGTCTGTCTCCCAGCCCTGTTATTTTTGACGGCTTTACGTTCCAGGTTTTTAATTTACTCTTTGCTGCCCACCAAAGGGTCCCGTCCCCCACCCCCCACCCATACCTCCCCAATCTAACAAAAACTGGTTCACCCGAGGAACTGAAATTAAAATTAAACCTCGATCGGGCTAATTGTAATTGGTAAACTTAACTTTGAATGTACTCTGCCAATTTAGAAGGAGCCAAAGGTAAAATTTAAACACGCGCATTCTTTCTAAGCAGCATTTCCTGGGGAATACGCTGCTAAAGTTGGTCCTGCTTATTTCATTTTCAATGACATTCTGAAAGGGAGTGTGGAGCTGTGGGGGAAACAGTCTTCGTCCTTGATGTCAGTTGAAAAGGATTGCACAGTAAATGTCTGGTCCCAGGCTACCTCCAACTAACACTTCTAAAGTACAAGAACAAAGGAAGAGCAAGAGAGACAGCATTCAGAGTAGCATTTTGTGGTAATTTAGATGAATATGGTTCCCCTTTAATCTGCTAATTATATTCAGGGTTGTAATCCATAAGGGTGCGGAATGCATTTATCCATTAAGGAATAATTAGTCACTGTCGCTGAGCAGAGAGCGTTTCCAGTGTGGGCCCTGGAAGAGCAAAAGAGGTTTGTGTTGATGCTTTTTGATGGGATTTGATGTTAATCCTACATATTTCTGCTTTTAAATCGTGAGGGCAGCATTCTTGTCCCTGGTCAGAATGTTGTGCCTTACCACAGGACCAGATCTTGGTACTGAGGGAGTGCTGCATTGTTGCAAGCATTGGGGATTCTGGTGGCACAGTGGTTAGCACTGCTGCCCCTCTGCACCAGGGACCTGGGTTCAATTCACGGCTAGGGTTACTGTCTGTGTGGAGTTTGCACATTCTCCCTCTATTTGCGTGGGTTTCCTCCCACAGTCCAAAGATGTGCACGTTAGGTGGATTAGCCACGCTAAATTCTCCCTCAGTGTATAATACTTGTAGGTTAGATGGGCCTAGATTGGTTTCACAGATCGGCACAACTTTGAGGGCTGAAAGGTCTGTACTGCGCTGTAATGTTCTATTTTCTGTGTATCTGAACAGGTGACAAGGGGATTTTCACAACAACTTCACTGCAGTGTGAATGTAAGCCTACTTGTGACTAATAAATAAACTTTAATTGAAATGTTAAATCTGCAACAGTGATGCATGTAGATATGTAAATTCCAATGCCCTATATACTTTGAGCAAAATTCCACCAGTGCCATCAAATCTGGGTTAAGGTTATTCCTCCTTTTGCTGTTTGAGTGTGTGTGTGTATGTATGCACTGTGTGCTTATGCCCTTGTGGTATGATTTCCTAAACAGTAGTCATTACACTTCAGATTGCTAAAGTGTAAAACACTTTGAGATATAGGGCTGTACAATCCTATCTTTATTTTAGGTGTCTAGTGTTTGTGGTTTGTCTTTTTTATTGTGAATCATGTGCAAGGGTGCCTAAATGAGTATGAGCCTTCATTTGTGCTGGCGTTTGGTGGAGAAGTTGCTGATCTTCGGAGAGGAAATAAAGGTTTTCTAATCTTTTCACTACTTAAATTCTGCAATCGCATTGTAGTAAGGGAGCTCAGAATACAGGCAAAGAGGAACTGAAAAACTTTGTACAATGGAACCATTTAAATGCTGTTCACTATTTCAGTCCAGTCCAATACTTGATTTTTGTTTTGCTATCAATCCACAAAAAGGGAAGAATTTTGCAATAGTGAGAGTGCTGCACTCAGTTCAGAGGCCATCTTTCAAAGGAGACATTAGCCTGAGGTCCAGTCTGTTCTCTCAGATGTAAAAGATCGCACTGCATTATTTTAAAGTTATAGTTTATTTATTTGTCACAAGTGGGGTCGCATTAACATTGCAATGAAGTTACTGTGAAAATCCCCTAGTCGCTACACTCCGGCATCCATTTGAGCACGCTGAGGGAGAATTTAGCATGGCCAAAGCACCTGACCATGACGCCTTTTGGACAGTGGGAAGAAACCAAAGCACCTGGAGGAAACCCACGTAGACACGGGGAGAACGTGCAGACTCCACACAGACAGTGACCCAAGTTGGGAGTCAAACTCAGGTGCCTGGCGCTGTGAATTAAAGAGTAGGAGAGTTATCCCTAGTGTATAGACCGATTTTTGTCCCTCAATCAACATCACAATTAAAATAGATCGCCAGGTCATTATCCTAATGTTGTTTGTGGGAGGTTGCTGTGTGAAAATTGACTACACCATTTCCTATATTCTCATAGTTACTATGGTTCAGAAGAATGCTTTTGGGCACCCTTTGGTGTATTGAAACGTGCTACAGAAGTCCAGGGCCTGGAATTTTCATATTGATGGGATCTTCCAGTCTTGCCAACAACATAACCTCGCCGTTTGTTTCACAGTGGGGTGGGGTACATTCAATGGGAAACCCCGTTAATAACAGTGGGACCAGAAAATCCTGCTGCCAGCCAATGGCGGGCCACCTCCCACCCACAAAACACAGCGGGTTAAGCAGACAATCCCGCCCCAAGTCCTTTTACTTCTCACAGCGATTCCACGTACTAAATACACCACAGAAAAAGGTTCTGCTCAACTGGTCTGAGCTGGTGTTCTGCATGTGTCTCCTCTCACCCTTTTTCATTGCATCCCAATGGGTGGCATGGTGTCACAGTGATTAGCACTGCTGCGTTACAGCGGTGCTCCGGTTTACTCCCACAGTCCAAAAGATGTGTAGGTTGGGTAAACTGGGCGTACTAAATTGTGCCTTAGTATCCAAAGATTCATAGATTAGATGGATTAGCCAGGTTATGTGCATGGTGTTTTGGGGTTAGGGTGGAGGGGTGAGGGTGGAAGGTCTGAGTAAAATTGCTGAGAGTAGGTGCAAACTTGATTGGTTTCTTCTGTACTGTCGGAACTCTATGATCCTCCCATACCCTTCTATTCCTTTCCCTCTTCATATGCTTACCTAGCTTCCTCTTAAATGTGTTTCTGCTATTTGGCTCAACCACTTTGTGGCAGTGAGTTCCACCTTCTAGCCATTCTTGTGGAATCCAGGAGAAATTCCTTTTCCCAATCTGGTTTATTTGTAGAAGTTTGTATGATGCCTGACCTGAAGTGTGACTGTCCTTGGAACTTTGACCAGTTAATTGGCTGGGCTGTGGTTAATCAGAGGAGGTGATATATTATGGAACTGTGTTGTAACAGGTTCAGAGAACTTTACTGTACTACCTCAGGGAAAACAAGACCAATAGGCATGTTTCCCAAGTGGTTATATCCACTGTACAGAAAGTAAGAATAGAATTAAAGTGTAAAGTTTATTTATTAGTGTCACAAATAGGCTTACATTAACACTGCAATGGAGTTACTGTGAAAATTCCCTAGTCACCACACTCCTGCGCCTGTTTGCGTACACTGAGGGAGAATTTAGCATGGCCAATCCACCTAATGGACAGTGGGAGAAAATCGGAGCACCCAGAGGAAAGCCACATAGACATGGGAAAAACGTGCAGTAGCCAGTGGCCCAAGCCGGGAATGGAAAAATTAAAAGTTAAAGTTTATTTATTAGTCACAAGTAAGGCTTACATTAATACTGCAGTGAAGTTACTGTGAAATTCTCTCATTGCCACATTCCGGCACCTGTTCAGGTCAATGCATCTAACCAGCACATCTTTCAGACTGTGGGAGGAAACCGGTGAACCCAGAGGAAACCTGCGCAGACACGGGGAGAACGTGCAAACTCCACACAGTGACCCAAGCTGAGAATTGAACCTGGGTCCCAGGTGCTGTGAGGCAGCATAACTAACCCTTTAGTTACTCTTATGGCGCTATCTGCTAATTACAGTGGACTGGAGCACATCAGCCCTTTGAAATATAAAAAGTAGGCCAATAACTTGCCTTATCTTAAAACAATTTTTTTATCCTCCACTTTCTTTTCAGCCATTGCATGTCATACCACAGAAGGAGGTCATTTGGTCCGTCATTGCCTCTGCTAGCTCTTAGAAAGGACTATTAACTCATTAACTTTGTGTCATGTATTTTTTTAGTAATTAAGCAGAACTGCCTTAATTTACCTTGTCTAACAATGGATTTCTATCCAATTTGTTATTTTGCGTCGTGAGAACGTTTAAAAATGAATTAGGAGCCCATTTAGCTTAAGTAACCCAAAGCGTTGAAGCCCCTAATGAGGCAATTAAAGCACTTAAATATTCTGTTTAACATCCGTGTTTTAACCTTCAGTCCGCACCATTAGCATTGTGTTTAACAAAAGAATGTAATGTGCCACGTAGGATCTATTGCCAAGGCTGCTGTTTCTGCTCTACCAGGGCGAGACAGAGAGCGAGAGATTGCATAATGTTACCGGCCATGCGTTTCACTACCATCTGTTACTTTATCTCAAACTGCCTGCAGCTTTCTGATATTTTTGAATTAAGAAATGTGTGAGAAGCCAAAGACCCATAATGTGTTCAGCTGTGCAATTGGAAAGGGTAGGGAGGAACAGATGAGATAGATCAAATTTGATTGAGTGATGGCATGACTAGGTTTAAAAAGAGAGCCTTGCGTTGATGTAGCGCCTTTCACAAAATCCAGGATGTCTCGGACACTTAAGAGCTTTATAAGTCTGATCCTTGCTGTGATACAGTAAATTTGGTAGACAATTTGTGCACAACAAGCTCCCACAAACATATGTGAAAATGATCCAGATCTGTTTTTAATTAAAATCATTGAATCCTACAGTGTGGAAGGAGGCCATTTGGCCCATGGAGTCTGCACCGACTCTCTGACAGAGCATTTTACCCAGGCCCTATCCATGTAACCCCATGTATTTATCCTGCTAATCACCCTAATCTACATATCTTGGGACACTAAGGGGAGATTTAGAATGGTCAATCCACCTAACCTGCTTATCTTTGGAATGTGGGAGGAAACCAGAGCACCCGGAGGAAACCAGTGCAGACACGGGAAGAACGTGCAAACTCCATACAGATAGTGACCCAAGGCCGGCAATGAATCTGGGTCCGTGGTGCTGTAAGGCAGCAGTACTAACCACTGTGCCACCCAGATTCTGTGATTTGGGGGATAAATATTGGCCAGGAGATTCTGGACAACTCCACTGACATTCTTTGGGGAAAAAAGTGCTGTGCGGTAGTGCCATGGTTCTGCAACTTTAAAGTTTCATTTGAAAACTGGCACCTCTGAGAGTGTACACTGCTTGAATTCAAGTCTGTGGAGTGGGGCTTAAAACCGTAACCTTCTGATTTGGAGATAAGAGTATGAGCTGTTGAGGCAGGGTAGAATGCAGGAAATCTGGAAAATAAACAAAGCTGTGAAATTCAGTGGTTTTAGATCCAGGAAAAGAATGAAATGGAAACATAATAAGTTGAGATGAGTCTTGATTTGAATATTCAGGCAGAGGGAGAGCAAGCGGGATGGGTAAGAACTTGGAATAATTAGTGACTAGAATCGTAGTGCAGGAGGCCATTCAGCCCACTAAGTCTGCACTGACCACAATCCCACCCAGGTCCTATTCCCGCAACCCCACATATTTACCCTGCTAATCCCCCTCACACTAGGGTCAATTTAGCATAGCCAATCAACCTAACCTGCACATCTTTGCACTGTGGAGGGCAAACTTGAACACCTGGCAGAGACCTACGCAGATATGGGGAGAATGTGCAAACTCCACACAGTCAGTGAGCCGAAGCTGGAATTGAACCTGGATCCCTGGTGTTGTGAGGTAGCAGTGCTAAACACTGTTCCACAGTGGCGCCCTTTATGGTACTTTATATTTGTAGATGAAATTGATGTTACAGCAGGAAACTGACATTGCTTGACTAACACAACATGCATTTGGAAAAATCACTATAAATGAGTCAAAACATATTTTTGTACCAGTCCGCAAGAAGGGAAGAAATCCTTCGCACAATGTCAGTCCAGAGCAGAAAGCCACTAAAGTCATAACTTTACAACAAATCTTTATCCCTTAGGTTAAAGAAGACTCAGAGAAAGAAGTATGGCCTGCTTTCTTCGTACGATGACCACGTGGAGATGGCTCCAATGGACACTGATGATGATGACACAACTTTATTTGAGGTGAAAGGCATGAGGAGGTGAGGTTTGTGGAATGCTCAAAGTGTTTGTGTCATGTTTATGGTCTGTCTGGAAAATTAATCCTTCAGGTACTTTTCAAGTGTTCAAAGTGTATGCTTTCTTCAAAGGACTCTCATCCCTAAACGCTTCTAATGCTGAGTATATAAAGCAAAGTTGGAAGACCCCTGAGAGGCATTAACAAATACAAGTCACCTCCTTTCAGTTTAGACTCTGTGTTTTTATCATATTACTGCTCTGTCTCAGCCCATTATGTACAGTTTTTCTCACTGTGTCACAATGTTGTGATCCAAGCTGGATGCACAGAAGAACATTGAAGCTAATTTGTGATGTGAGGCTTTGAGGATTTGACAGGATCTTTCGTCCTTGACCAATGATATTTGAGGGGCCCTTATAGGTGTATGTAACATTCATAATGCGATAGAACAAGTTAAAGCTAAAGTAAAGCTGACAGCCTGACAATAGGACAGGTTCATGGTTTCTTACCGAGCTGCCAGTTAAACAGTAGTTAGCACTGCTGCCTCACAGCGCCAGGGTCCCGGGTTCAATTCCGGCGTTGGGTGGTGGTCCATGTGGAGTTTGCATGTTCTCCCCATGTCTCTGTGGCTATCATCCAGTTGCTCCAGTTTTCTCCCATACCCCAAAGATGTGCAGGTTAGGTGGTTTGGCCATGCTAAATTGCCACTTATTGTCAGGGGGACTAGCAGGGTAAACATATGGGGTTTTAGCGATAGGGCTTGGGTGGGATTGTTGTCAGTGCAGACTCGATGGGCCGAACAGCTGCCTTCTGCACTGTAGGGTTTCTGTTTCCACAAAGTGAACAGTTCAGGATGGCTGTCAAGGTATTTCTCTGCAGGGCAAATGATCAACAGGTAGAACAGGTTTGCTGGGACATGGATTGAGGAAATGGGGCTCGATTCAGAAATGCAGCAAAGTGGCAACACTAGGAAGGATAATATCAAATGGGATGAAAGATTGTCCTCTTCCAAATAAATTATCTGACTTGTCCTTTAAGATATTAATGTGTTTAAAAGCTAGTTGGCAATATCTGCTTGCAATATTGGCACAATGGTTGCACTGCTGCCTCATAGCTCCAGGGATCTGGGTTCAATTCCAGCTTTGGGTGACTATGGAATTTGTACGTTCTCCTCGTGCCTGCGTGGGTTTCCTCTAGGTCCTCCGGTTTCCTGTCACACTACAAAGATGTGCAGGTTGGGTTGACTGGTCATGCTAAATTATTGCCTCTTAATGTCAGAGAGATTAGTGGGGTATATACATGGGGTTACTGGGATAAGATCTGGGTGGGATTGTTGTCAATGCAAGCTCAAAAGGCCAATTGGCTTCTTTCTGCACTGTAAGAATTCTATGAATATTTTTGTGATGTAGTTGATACTTTATATTTGGGGTAGTAGGATATGTCCCTAGGTTCACGTGCTGCTGATGCATCACTGCGCCTGCCCTTGTGTGTACCTGTGTGCACATATGGGGTAAATTTACTTACACAGCACACGAGCGCTTTAAACAAGCATCAATGATAATGTTTAATAGTGGAGCAGGCTTGACAGACTGAACGGCCAACTCCTGTTCCTATGTTAATTGTGCACATCTTTCATATTGTTATAAATTACAGAAATTAAAATTCAGCCCAGAATCGTAGGTTGAAGGTTTGTGCTGGCTGTAGGAAGAAAGGAACTTTGAATGAAATGAGTTTAGCAAGCCTCAGTCCCCCCAGTTCCTCGTGTGCATCAACCCAGAGCACAACTCTGCCCTGGGTTTCACACTCAAAGGCAACAGGAAATCTTGTGTGGGAATGGAGAGGTGAGCTTTGCAGAGCATTGGACATGCCTGTACCTGACTGGTTAGAGCTTTGATACCTGATGCCTGAAATTGGAAGTGTGCTGTTTACTCAGTATTTTCATAAATTGAGACAGCGAAATGGTCTGATTGCTTAGCATTTAGATCAAAGGGATGGTGGGGTTGGGGGGGGGAGGGGGGAGAGTCTGCTTTAATGACAGTGCGCTGACACATTGTTCTCCTGCTTTCTCTTTCACTGTTCACAGGAGCATTAACCACACTGCTTCACAATCTTGCTGACTTTCCAGCCACTCCAAATGCTCCGGGACACTCTTCACCACTTCGCTGTGAGTTTTCATAGGTGTTCCCATCCTACTCTGTTCTTACTGCCATCCTCTGTACTACTTTCTGCCACCCTTTCCTTGCTTCCAGCTTCCCATTAATGAAATGCCTTTTCCCAATTCCTCAACAGGCCCAGCTGTGAACTATCCCTGAATATAGAACTGAAGGAAATTCTTCTGTGGCTTGAGCTGTCGTGGGGTTGAAGGAGGGAAAATGACTAACCAGGGATCTTGACGTTTTGGACAAAGACGAGCCAATAGTATCGTAAAGGTTTACAGCATGGAAACGGGCCTTTTGGCCCATCTTGTCGATGCCGCCCAGTTTTTACCATTAAGTTAGTTCCAGTTGTCTGCATTTGGCCCATATCCCTCTATATCAATCTTACCCATGTGACTCTCTCAACACTTTTTGAAAGACAAAATTGTACCCACCTCTACTACTACCTCTGGTAGCTTGTTCCAGACCCTCACCATCCTCTGCATGAAATAATTGCCCCTCTAAACCCTTTTATATCTCTCCCCTCTCACCTTAAATCTATGCCCTGTAGTTTTAGACTCCTACCTTTGGGAAAAGATGTTGACTATCTACCTTATCTACGCCCCTTGTTATTTTATAGACCTCTATAAGATCACCCCTAAGCACCCTACGCTCCAGGGAAAAAAGTCCCAGTCTATCCAGCCTCTCCTTATAACTCAAATCATCAAGTTCTGGTAGCATCCCAGTAAATCTTTTCTACGTTCTTTCTAGTTAATAATATCCTTTCTATAATAGGGTGATCAGAAATGTACACAGTATTCCAAGTGTGCCCATACCAATCTCTTGGAGAACTTCAACAAGGCATCCCAACTGTATTCAGTGTTCTGACCAATGACACCAAGCACGCTGAATGCCTTCTTCACCACCCTGTCTACCTGTGATTCCATTTTTAAGGAGCTGTGAACCTGTATCGCTTGATCTTTTTGTTCTATGACTCTCCCCAGTGTGCTACTATTAACTGAGTAGGTCCTGCCCTGATTCAATCTACCAAAATGCATCACCTCACATTTATCTAAATTAAACGCTGTCTGTCATTCATCAGCCCGCAGTCCCAACTGATCAAGATCCCATTGCAATCCTAGACAATCTTTTTCACTGTCCACTATGCCATTAATCTTGGAGTCATCTCAAACTTACTAACCGTGCCTCCTAAATTCTAATCCACATCATTAACATAAATGACAAATACCAGTGGACCCACTCGGAGGCACACCGCTGGTCGCAGGTCTCCAGTTTGGAAAACAACCCTTTACAACCATCCTCTGTGTTTTGTCATCAAGTCACATTTGTATCCAATTGGCTACTCACCCTGGAACCCTTGAGATTTAATCTTGCGCAAGAACCTGCCATGCGGTATCTTGTCAAAGACTTTGCTAAAGTCCACGTTGACTATGTTGGCTGTACTGCCTTCATCTATCCTCTTGGTTACCCCTTCAAAAAACTCAATCAAATCCATGAGACATGATTTTCCACTCACAAAGCTGTGCTGACTGCCCCTAATCAGTCCTTGCCTCTCTAAGTGACTAGATCCTGTCTCTCACAATATCTTCTGATAACTTACCCACTACAGATGTTAGGCTCACTGGCCTGTAGCTCCCAGGCTTTTCCCTGCAGCCCTTCTTAAACAAAGATACAACATTTGCCACCCTTCAACCTTCAGGCATCTCGCCTGTGGCTGTTGATTCAATTATCTCCACATGGAGACCCACAATTTTCTCCCTGGCCTCCCACGGTCCTGGGATACATATCATCAGGTCTCGGGGACTTATTTACCTTGATGCGCTTTCAGACTTCCAGCACCTCTTTCTCTGTAACGTGTGCACTCCTCTAGACATCACTATTTATTTCCCCAAGTTCCCTAACATCCATGCTTTTCTCAACAGTAAATACCAGTGAGAAATATTCATTTAGGATTTTGCCTATCTCTTGTGGAGGATGTCAAGTTTTTCCCTCTCTGGTCGGGCCATCCACATGCTGAATGAGAAATTCCTCCTGAATACACTCAACAAATTTCTCTCCATCCAAGCCCCTAACACTATGGCTGCCCCTGTCAATGTTGGGAAAATTTAAGTCCCCTACTATTACTACCCTATTTTTCTTGGACCTATCTGTAATCTCCTTACGCATTTGCTTCTCAAATTCCCTCTGACTATTTGGGGGCCTATAGTAAAATCCTGTCAAAGTGATCTCCCCCTTCCTATTTTTCAGTTCTACCCATATAGACTCGGTGGGCAAATGTCCCCTCTGTACTGCCCTGTACAACGGTACGGGGTAATATCATGGCTAGAAAGCGTGGAGGAGAAACGGTTGCTGAAGTATGAAGTGGTTCATAGGTTCTAGGAAGAATGGGAGTCAGATTAATGGAGTTAGATGGCGTTTTGATAGATTTGGGGAGCAGTTGAGACAGTAGCCAAAACAACCGTGATCTTATTGAATGAAGAAGCAGGCTCAAAGGGCTGAATGGCCAGCTCCTAAGTTCTGTGTTCCTATGTAAGAAGTTGTTAATTTTGAGAATAACCTTTTATCTGAGAGTGAATTTACTCTTGGGCAAAATTTACATGTTTTAATTGTGACAAAAGCCTTTTTTTACCCTCTTTTCCATACCCTCGCAAATCAAAATTCATCCGAAACGCAAGCTCTTATTACCAATGATGAACAGAGATAATTATATCCCTTCCCAGAGTTAATTTAAATGGCTAGAAACCAAAAGCAGGATAACTGGTCATAAGAACATAAGAAATAGGAGCAGGAGTAGGCCATCTAGCCCTTCGAGCCTGCCCCGCCATTCAATAAGATCATGGCTGATCTGTCGTGGCTCAGTTCCACCTTCCCGCCCTCTCCCCATAACCCTTAATCCCCTCTTTTATCAAAAACCCATCAACCCATGTCTTAAAAATATTTAGCGAGGCAGCCTCCACCACTTCAACGGGCAGAGAATTCCAGAGATTCACCACCCTTTGAGTGAAGAAGTTCCTCCTCAACTCCGTTCTAAACCGCCCCCCCTTTATCTTGAGGCTGTGCCCCCTAGTCCTACTGTCTTTTTTGAGCGGGAAGAGTCTCTCCACCTCTATCCTATCCATCCCATTCATCATCTTATACGTCTCAATGAGATCTCCCCTCATTCTTCTAAACTCCAACGAGTACAAGCCTAGTTTATTCAGCCTCTCCTCATAGCTCAACCCCCTCAACTCCGGTATCAGCCTAGTAAACCTCCTCTGCACTCCCTCCAAGGCCAAAATATCTTTGCGCAGGTGCGGCGCCCAAAACTGCACACAGTACTCCAGCTGCAGCCTCACCAATGCCCTATACAGCTGCAGCAAGACCTCCCTACTTTTATATTCAATCCCCTTTGCTATGAAGGCCAGCATCCCATTCGCCTTCCTGACCACCTGCTGCACCTGCAAGCTGGGTTTTTGCGACTCATGTACAAGGACCCCGAGGTCCCTCTGCACCGTCGCCTGCTGCAGTTTTTCGCCACGTAAGTAATAGTGATGCAGCTTTAGCAACTGAGGGTACTTCTCCCTTGTTACAAATTAACGGGTTATTCACAATAGGAACATCAGACATGCTATCCATTTCCCAGAAAATCTTGGCTCATTCTCTTTGAGTTGTCAATTGCCCTGGTAATTTCACTTTTTGGCGGAGATTTACAGTCTCCGTCTGAATTTAATTAGAATTTGCGTGCTTAGTAGAATACCATGTGTTCGACTTTAGAGAAGATTATTTATGTTGCTGCCTCCATGATTTTGTGGCAAGCTGATATAAATCACAGGAATCTGTTCTCAGTTGCATCCTGACGTTTGCACTCTATGAATGCATAATCATCTTTTTAAAAATGCTTTCTGCAATTTCCTGCACCTTGCTTCAGCAAATTATTGGCAATTAGTTGGTTTCAGAAAGTTTTAAGCCTGAAGTTTAGACAATAAATCACCTGTGTTTAATTGTTATATTCCTTCCTTCCTTCCTTCCTTGAACTACTTGTTCATCTGAATGTCAGCAGACTCCAGTTGGTCCTTGAACTCTGGTAGTGCACTCACAACTGAGTCTGAGGGGAATTTTGGCCTGGGTACCTTGAAAACACGGATCCTGCGATATCACAATACACTCACAATGTATGACACAGTGGTGTGGGTGGCACTGCTGCCTCACAGCTCCCGGGACCCGGGTTCGATTCCTGCTTGTGTCACGTTTTGTGTGGAGTTTGCACATTCTTCCTATGTCCGGGTGGATTTCCTCCCACAGTCCAATGATGTGCAGGTTAGGTTGATTGGCCATGCTAAATTGCCCTTTAGCGTCCTGGAGTGTATAGATTAGAGGGATTAGTGGGATGAATATGTGGGATTGCAGGGATAGGGCCTGGGTGGGATTGTTGTTGATGGGCTGAATGGCCTCCTTCTGCACTGTAGGGATTCTTTGAGCTTCTATAAGTCAGACAAAACATACAATACCTAACAGCGTGAGTAGGTGATAGGTTCAAGTCCTTCCCAGAATTCTGAGTATATAATCCGGTTTGCTGTTTCAATGCAGTGCTGAAAGTGTGCTTCACCTGTTGGAGCTGTTATAGTTTGATTGGGACATCTGTCTTCTTGGGTGGACATGAAAGATCCCATGGCACAACTCAAAAAAGAGCAAGCTGAGTTCTCCCCGGTGTCGGGCCAATATCCATCCCTCGACCAACATGTGATTATCAGGTCATTATTTCATTGCTGTGGAATTTGGCTGCCGCATTTCTTAGGTTGCATGACTATGACTACATTCATAGACTCATTACAGGGGGAGGCCATTCGGCCCATTGAGCCTGCAACGATGACAATCCCACCCAGGCCCTATCCTCGTAACTCCACGTATTTACCCTGCCAATCCCCCTGACGCTAAGGGACAATTTAGCATGACCAATCCACCTAACCCTCATGTTCTCAGATATAGGCTGTAAAATGCTGTGGGATTATTCGAGGTTGTGGAAAGTGTTGAAACCTTTTTTGTCCTTGCATCTGAGGAGTGTCTATATCTGAACCCAGGCTGTAAATGTGGGCAGGTTGTTTGATTGTGTGGAGGAAAAGCAATGAAGAGTGTGATTCCTGGCTTAATTTCTCCCACGCCTTCAACTTGGGAGGGACACTGAGGCTAATTGTCAGCCCCAACTGTAGCCTTGGCTGACTCAGCACAAGTTTGAGATTGAACGCTGAGACCTTTCTGGATTGGCTGGCTCCATGTAATACATCAACTTAATATAATTTGAATTTATATTAAAGGTCACTTATTCAAAATCTGCAGACCATCCCAAAAATAGTATCTGCTGCTCATCTACACTTGGGACATGCGTACCTGTCACATCCACTGATTTGATTTGATTTATTATTGTCACGTGTACAGTGAGAAGTACTGTTTTTTGCACACTATACAGACAAGGCATACCATTCATAGAGAAGGAAAGGAGCGAGTGCAGAATATAGTGTTACCGTCATAGCTAGAGTGTAGAGAAAGATCAACTTAATGTGAGGTAAGTCCATTCAAAAGTCTGATTGCAGCAGGGAAGAAGCTGTTCTTGAGTCCGTTGGTACGTGACCTCAGACTTTTGTATCTTTTTCCTGATGGAAGAAGATGGAAGAGAGAATGTCTGAGATGGGTGGGGTCATTGATTATGCTGGCTGCTTTGCCAAGACACTGAAGTGTAGACAGTCAGTAGGTTGGGCAGGCTGGTTTGTGTGGTGGGACTGGGTTATGTTCATGACCCTTTGTAGTTTCTTCTAGTGTGTTCTTGAGAGAGCAGACAGCTTCATGTGTTTTAACTCAAATCCAGTAAATCACTCTGAACATATGGATTATTCCAAGGCAACTAATTTGAGGAGTTCTCAACTCCTCTCTCAACGATGATGGGTGTGCGGGTGGGAGAAGAACCCGAGTGAAAGCTGCTGTCTGTTCTTGGCTGGTCCATGATGGAACTGGAAAGCTGAAACTCCTTAACCACCGCTGTTGGAAAATGAACTTGAGAGTGTTAAATAAATAAAAAAAATTAAGAATACAAGTGCAATGGGATGAATGTGAAGTTTTGGGTGTGAGAATAGCATTTAAAATCCTAAAAGATACTCGGTAAATTTAAAGATAACGCCACTAAAGTGGCACGGGTGGGGGAGTAAGTGCTGTTACTTCAAGTATCCCTGGTGAAGCTGGGGACTATAAGCACACATTTTACGTACTTTATGCTTTATGTACTATCCTGCTGTCAAAAGGCTTCTCTGTCCTGAAGTGATGAAATCACCTCAGGTGTCTAACTTGGGGAAAGTTCAGGTGAATGGGCCTGTTAGTCTGTCTGCTGCCAGCCACTACTGAATCCAGCTGGAGCCCACATTCCCCCCATATTGATTTTAGTGTTCAGCAGGAGCGTAAGGCAATCTCCACCCACAAAAGACTTCATGTAGTGATATCGTGCACTGATAGGACTCCAAGTGGAATTCTGCTGGCTGCGTGACAGGAGTTGGCTCAGCATTGATGCTGATGCAGTTCAAAGACGCACGGTGTCAAAATGGCATTGAACAAGTCTCCAACAGCAGCTGAGCTGAACAGTAAGGCAACATAAAAAAGGAGAAAGTGGAAATACCTGGGTTCTGTGGGCAGGTGGATAGGGAGAGGCTAGGTTCCTGTGTCTGGTGTACACCCAAATCATTTACTTTCTTTCTTCAGAAGCTGCATGTTTCTAGAATATTCAGTTTCTCTTCCCAATAAAATTGTCCCGATTTCGTTTTAAATAATACCTCCAGACTGATCATTTAGACAGCTTAAAATGGCATATCTTTTATTAAATGCTCGGATAAACACAGTCCATTCCTAGTAACATAATCCGCACAGTTTTAGTCCTCTTTAACCTAGGTTCAATCCTCATTTTCCACATTTTATAATTTTAAAAACTAATTTGTTGTCTCTTGAGTGCTATTTTAACCTTCTTGGTCAAACAATTGTGTTTTTTTGCATGCTAATTTTCTTTACTCTGTGCTTTCCTATTGCCCCGCTGCACAAGGCCCTTAATGTTCCATTTCGCGGTGTATTCTCAGTTTATTCGCACAGATTAGGTTTTGGAGTGAAACAGAGTTCCATTTTTTCTTTTGTAAATTCGATCAGTCACTGATATTGCATGCTTTGTTGTTGGGAATGGTTATTGGCTCTACATCACTGAGTATGTCTCTGCTGCCAAGCTGTCCAAGTTTAAGGTAGGGGGCAGGTTTAAGAACAAATTCAAGGCGGTTGTTTCTTGCACCTGTTCAGCTTCACACTGACTGCTATAAAACTGCAACCACTATGTTGCAAACCTTTAACTCTTGCCACAGGATTCAATTTGCTGGCCTGGGAATGTACTGAGTTTCGTTTTCACCTTTACTGTAATAAAGGGACTCCGCTGTGCTCAGATTGTGGGCTATCTATGTCCATGTCTCCATTCATACATGAACAGTCTTCCTTGACCAGCAGAGCTGGAAATATGATTCTGATCTGTGCTGTGCATCAGTATCGGCACAAAACCAGTCTAATGTTGTCTGTTTTTTATTTGTTTACGGGATGTGGGTGTCGCTGGCTAGGCCGGCATCTATTGCACACCCCTTAGTTCCTTTAAGATGATGGTGGGGAACTAACTTCTTGAACCGCTGCAACCCATGTGGTGTAGGTGCACCCACAGTGCTGTTAGAGGAGGAAGTTCTGGGATTTTGACAAAGTGACACTGAAGGGCCCAAAAGTTTAGTTTTGGAACCTGGTTTAGTTTGGCAAAGTACAGTCACTTAACCAATGACCAAAAAAAATGATGGGTAGAATTTACACTGTTACTAACTTCTATTTGTTTTTGTTTGCAGATAATAAGCACTCGAGGGACATATGGTGAATGTGACTTGTTATTTGTCATACAGTTTTTCAAAATCTTCAACCTTCCTGTCATTTGCTAGTTACTTACCAATGAATAACTGAATATATTTGTACAGTTTTGTGTGTAACTGGATGGATAACTATTCCAGCACAACCAAACTCTTCATTCTCCGGGAACCGAAGGTGACCTGCCACTTTTGGAGGAATTTTACTTTGGCATTATTGCGACTTCCGCACCATTTCCAAAAAATCATTCAGAAAGAAGTTACGAGTTAAAGGCCACATGGACTTGGCACTTTTTTTCACAAAAAGCTCTGCTCTGGAGCAAGTAGGGACTGGCGGACTTTAACCCATGTAGTTTCTTTGCTGTATTGAGAATGTTTACCTTGATGTTGTTATTTAGATTTAAAGGAATGAATGCTCTTAAACCATTTGAGGTGGATAAGCTTATCTACACACAACATTGATACGGTGAATGCTATGTTAATGGACGACAGGCACTGTGTACTTTTTTATTGGGGGGGGGGGGGGGGTGAGGTGCATAATGAACTTTGTGCCTCCTGTGGAATCTGGGACCATATGCTCAGTGGGTCTTCAATGCTGTCCTTGGAGACAGGGTAAAATAGGGTACATTAGTTCCCCCCAACTCCCCCCCACACCCACACACAACGATGCAGTGGGGACCCACAGAACATTACAAACACAGCAGCCCATTCCCTGAACCTGACTGTCACATTTATAGCACCTTTTAAAAAGAAGAGTCTCCGCCCACTGCTTACTGTAAAGTTAATTTTTAAAGAGTTGCCTTGTAGCCGTGCTCATTTAAACTAAAAATGGAGCAATTAGCTACTTTTCTTTTGGTTGTTCTTTAACATTGGATGCTACTTAACAGTTTGTATTCATCATTCCAGCTGCTTCTGGGCACCGTGGAGTTTTCTTGGAATGGAGAAAAGCGCAGGAAAACACAAGCTTTTTCCCATGCCTTCCCCCCAACTCCCGGCGCCAGTGAATCGTGTGATAACTCCTGAGACCTAAAACAAACAAAAAAAAACAAGTGTGCCTTGTCATTGCCAAATGTAGCAAATCAATATGTTTAGGTGACTAGCTTTAGCCAGCAGCAAGAAACACGTCTGTTTACCATTGGGCTGCATTTTTTAAGTGCACATTTAAAATCTACGCTTGTGTGGGATCCTGTTGCACATGGAATATGATTCGAGGCCTATTTCTCTTAGTTTAAATAAGTTGAATTCAGGCCAACATGCCATTCTCTCACCTTGTTCGAGCTTGGTGGGACTGTGAAGCCTTTTATATGCCTTTAAGCAACAACAGAAAAGTTATAATTCAATGCCATCCTTTTTGTGTACTTGTTTATTAAAAAGTAATTTTTTTTGTGAATGAGAGTGTGTGAGAGAAGTTTTTAACAAAACGATAGCAAGGTTATTCTTAAAGAGTTTTAAGATAGTACATTTGCCTAGAGCATCTCCAAGTGCCTGAATTCTCCGATCATGGAAGAACTGGGATGGCATGGTGGCACAGTGATTGCTGCTGCTGCTGCCTCACTGCACGATGACCCGAGTTCAATTTCGGTCTTGGGGTGACTGTGTGGAGTTTGCACGTTCTCCCCATGTCTGTGTCGATTTCCTCCTGGTGCTCCGATTTCCACCACAATCCAAAGATGTGCAGGTTAGGTGGATTGACCATGCTAAATTGCCTCTTAGCGTCCAAAGATGTGCAGGTGAGGTGGATTGGCCATGCTATAAATTGCCTTTTATTATCCAAAGATGTGCAGGTTATATGGATTGACAGTGGTAATTGCGCAGGTTATGGGGACAAAATCAGGGGTGTGTGGGCCTGGGTAAGATGCTCTTTTGGAAACTTGATGCAGACTTGATGGGCTGAATGGCCTCCCTGCAGGGGTTCTGTGATGTGTGCACGGTAGGCCTGTTATATTTGCCAGGAACTAGATTGAGATAGCCCACTACACACTGGATCCTTTGCAGCCAGTAGCGAGATGAATCCTCCGCTCACACATTTCTCTGAACTGGGCTCATGCCTGAGGGGTTGCAGAGATAAAAGAAATATTTTTCACTTGTCCAGTTCATTTTTTTTCCCTGCTATTTTGAAAGTGTAAAACCTACTCATGTAACCAAGTTTGATTCTTTCACTAAAATAGAGGATAAAGGGGCGCTTACAAATCGATCGGGCAGCAAGGTGGATTCATGCACGTCAAGACTGAGACCCACATCTGCCCGATTAGGAAAGCAGAGTTTTTTCTTTTGGATCTCCGCAGGTCACCGTCAGTCTCACTGCCCGTTCTGCAACTCTTTGTCCTCGTTGACGGAGCTGCACAGCAGGTCAGTCGGCATATGGCGGATATGATAGCCTCCCTGTGTTCTCTGCTCTGATGCCAGTTGGCCTGCTGTGCATCTGTAGATTTTGCAGTTCCTATCTCCGGCTTCCAGCATTGAGTTTTACTTGTGTGGTTGAGACGGTTACAGGTCAATGACTTAGTTGAATAGCACAAGCAAACTGTGCAATCTCACTGCCAGTTTTACTTCGAGGTTTGTTTTTTGAGAGTGTCAGATGTTTCTTTCAGACGGGGAAAAAGCTTAAATTCGAGTCTTGAGATTGTACTTTGTAGCCTGTCTTCTGACAGAAAAATATTAGTTTTCAAGCCCGTTCTAGTTTTAAGGCTAGTCACTCAATGCGGGGATACTGAATGCCTTTTCACAGTTCTTGGAATACGCCTGTGATTTTCTGCATTGGATTAGTTTACTGTTCCTCGTGGGGAAAGCAGAAGGGCACATATGGTTGACTCTAGTAAAAGTTTATTTATTTATTAGTGTCACAAGTAGGCTTACATTAACACTGCAATGAAGTAACTGTGAAAATCCCTGCATTGCCACACTCCTGCGCCTGTTCAGGTACATTGAGGGAGAATTTTACATGGTCAATCCACCTAACCAGCACATCTTTTCTCCAGAGCACCTGGAGGAAACCCACACAGACATGGGGAGAATGTGCAGACCAACGCAGACAGTGACCCAAGCTGAGAATTGAACCTGGGCCCCCAGCGCTGTGAGACAGCAGTCCTAACCACTGTGTAACCGCCTGTTCTCTGGGCGGCAGAAAACTTAGCCAAGATTCCCTCTGAATCTTAAACCCATAAACTGTGTTGGAGTCTTCTGCAGTTGAATAGGCTGCCTGTGTGCCTCATCTAAATCTTGTAATAAGGATGGTCACTTGGGGGGGATGAGTTGGGAACAGGAAGGTAGAATCATTCTATGCATATGGGGTAATGGCGTAAGCACATTGGTTTTTTATGACAGAGTAGACAGCAGAGAAATTATTCCACCTTGAACTAAGGCATCATTCGAGCCATATCCTGGCAAGACTTGGTACAGTAAGGCAAGGTGTAAGCTAGACAAATACATGCCGGATTACTCATTAACTTATGCGCTTGTTTACAAGAGAGCAGCACTTGGTCCCAGGTGGTACATTCTGTCCTTGTTTTGAGATCAGCTGAGCAGTATAAAATCAGCAAAATAACACAGAGGCATTAAAGAGGCAACTAAGCATTCGCACTGAGAGTGGGAACATTAGTCAGTCTTAAAAATTTATGGATTATTTTATGTCTTTGTACTAATTGAGTGCGGAAAACAAAGTAAAATTTGAGTACTTGACAGGCATAAATGACTCTGTGTGATGGATTACTTTATGCTACATTACCACTTCTTCCTCAGAATACCAAATCTACTTCAGTTTTGGGCCCACAGATGATAATGTTTCTGATCTTGTATCTACCCGTTAATTTCTGAAATGCTTAATGTGGGAATTTAATGTCCAACAGGTTTAGTTGGAGTCACGAGCTTTTGGAGCGCTGCCTTTTCACCTGATGAGGAGCAACGTTCTGAAAGCGCGTGATTCCAAATAAACCTGTTGGACTTTAACCTGGTGTTGTGAGACTTCTTAATGTGCCCACCCCAGTCCAACGCCAACATCTCCGCATCACGAGAATTTAATGGAAGTAATTGTAAACCACATGTTTGTTTCCAGAACAAGAGGGATACTTTATTTTCGATCTTGTGTTTATAGAATCCCTACAGTACATACGTCAGCCATTAGGACCGTCAGGGCTACACCGACAACAATCCCACCCAGGCCCCATCCCCCATGTATTTACCCTAGCTAATTCCCCTGACACTAAGGGTCAATTTAGTATAGCCAATCAACCTAACTTGCATATCTTTGGAGTGTGGGAGGAAACCCATACAGACATGGGGAGAACATGCAAACTCCACGCAGACAATGACTCTATGCTGGAATTGAACCGAGGACCCTAGCGCTGTGATGCAGCATGCTAAACAAAGGAGACTACAAAGGGATGAGGGAGGAGTTGGCTAAGGTAGACTGGGAGCAAAAACTTTATGGTGGGATAATTGAGGAACAGTGGAGGACTTTCAAAGCGATCTTTCACAGTGCACAGCAAAGGTATATACAAGTGATACAGACTGTAGAAAAAGAGATAATCTGCCATGGATATCTAAGGAAGTAAAGGAGGCTATCAAATTGAAAGAAAATGCATACAAAATGGCAAAGATTAGTGGGAACTTAGAGGATTGGGAAATCTTTAGATCAGCAGAAAGCCATGAAAAAAAGCTATAAAGAAAGGTAAGATGGATTATGAGAGTAAACTAGCTCAGAATATAAAAGCAGCAAAATTTCTACAAATATATAAAATGAAAAAGAATGGCGAAAGTAAACATTGGTCCTTTAGAGGATGAGAAGGGAGATATAATAACTGGAAATGAGAAAATGGCTGAGGCATTGAACAGGTGTATTGTATTGGTCTTCAGTGGAAGGCATAAATAACATGCCAAAAATTGATGACAGGAAGGCTATGGCAGGTGAGAACCTAGAAACTATCATCACGAAAGAGGTAGTGTTGGGCAAGTTAATGGGGGCTAAAGGTAGGCAAGTCTCCTGTCCCTGATGGAATGCATCCCAGGTACTAAAAGAGATGGCGGGAGAAATAGCAAATGCACTAGAGGTAATTTACCAAAATTCACTGGATTCTGGAATGGTTCCCTTAGATTGGAAACAGCAAATGTGACACCATTGCTTAAAAAAGGAGGGAGGTAAAAGGCAAGTAACTATAGGCCGGTTAGCTTAACTCCTGAAGTAGGGAAAATGCTTGAATCTATCATCAAGGAAGAAATAGTGAGACGTATGGATATAAATCGTCCCATTGGTTCATGAAGGGCAGGTCATGTTTGACTAATTTGGTGGAATTATTTGAGAACATTACATGTGCAGTGGACAATGGGGAACCTGTGGATGTGGTGTATCTGGATTTCCAGAAGGCATTTGACAAGGTGCTGCACCAAAGACTGCTACATAAGATAAAGGTGCATGGTGTTATGGGTAATGTATTAGAATGGATAGAGGATTGGTTAACTAACAGAAAGCAAGGAGTGGGGATAAATGGGTGTTTTTCTGGTTGGTGGTCAGTGACTAGTGGTGTGCCTCAGGGATCAGTGTTGGGACCCCATTGTTGATGATTTACATAGACGATTTGGAGTTGGGGACCAACTGTAGTGTGTCAAAATTAGCAAATGATGCTAAGATGGGTGGAAGAGCAAAGTGTGCAGAGGATGCTGGAAGTCTGCAAAGGGATATAGATTATCTAAGGGAGTGGGCGAGGGTCTGGTAAATGGAGTACAATGTTGGCAAATGTGAGATCATCCATTTTGGTAGGAATAACAGCAAAATGGATTATTATTTAAATGGTAAAAAATTGCAACATGCTGTTGTGCAGAGGGACCTGGATGTCCTTGTGCAGGAATCTCAAGAACTTGGTTTGCAGGTGCAGCAGATAGTTAAGAAGGCAAATGGAATTTTGTCCTTCATTGCTAGAGGGATGGAGTTTAAAAACAGCGAGGTTATGTTGCGGCTGTATAAGGTGTTGGTGAGGCCACACCTGCAGTTGTCCCTTGATCAGGCAATACTCCAAAAGCTCGCGCTACCAAATAAACCTGTTGGATTTTAACCTGTTGTTGTGAGACTACTTACTGTGCCTACCCCCAGTCCAATGCTGGCATCTCCACATCAAACTCCACACAGACAGTGACCCAAGCCGGGAATTGAACCCGGGTTCCTGGCGCTGTGAAGCAGCAGTGCTAACCGCTGTGCTGCCCCCATATGATGCCCTAATGGGTCACCCTGTTGCACACTGTCTAAGCTTCAATAGTTTTTTTCAGTCACTGTGTTGAAGATAGTTTGGATTGGTGAGATAGCGAGCCTGGTTTTGTGCAGAATCAGCTGCTTTTTGTCTCAGAAGCTTGTGCGCTGTTGCTGCTTTCCCTCTCCAGTGTTTCACATTGAGAAATCTCTCCTTCTCCATGAACAGTATGCTTTGTCTGTATCAGCATGCAAGAAACAATACTTTTCACTGTATGTTAATATGTGTGACAATAATACATCAAATCAAAATTTAGAGAGGTGGTCACATCACAGGCTGAGACTCCACAGGCAGGACGGAGAGGGCTGACCACCAGGGGG
The DNA here is from genome assembly GCF_965287045.1 of Carcharhinus amblyrhynchos. Taxonomy (NCBI): domain Eukaryota; kingdom Metazoa; phylum Chordata; class Chondrichthyes; order Carcharhiniformes; family Carcharhinidae; genus Carcharhinus; species Carcharhinus amblyrhynchos. Next base: position 6,021,830 of record NC_137349.1, on the reverse strand, counting down.
AGCAAGAGGACTAGGCAAGCAGTGCCAGAATAACCTTTGGCCATTTCTCTGCAAAACGTATAAACCACTTTGGAGACTATTGGGGAGCATAGCCTCTAGGGGGAAAACAGCAACAGCCAAATTCATGGCACTAATTTTGGTTCTGCTGTGCCAGTGGGGAGTAACAAGCATGAGAATGCAATAGTTATAGGGGATTTGATTGTAAGAGAAATAGATAGATGTCTCTGTGGCCACAAAGAAGACTCCAGGATGGTAAGTTGCCTCCTTGGTGCTAGGGTCAAGGATGTCTTAGAGCGGCTACATGACATTCTGGAGGGGAAAGGTAAACAGCCAGTGGTCATGGTACAAATTGGTACAAACATCATTGGCAAAAAAACGGGATGAGAACCTAAAAGCAGAATAAAGGAAGTTAAGAAGTAAGTTGAAAAGAGCCTGGAAGGTAATGATCTTCGGATTACTACCAGTGCCATGTGCTATTCAGAGCAGCAGTAGCAAGGTATATCAGATGATTATGAGGCTGAAGAGATGGTTTGCGGGGAAGGGTTTCAGACTCCTGGGACATTGGGATCAGCTCAGGAGGAGGTGGGATGAGTACTAACTGGACAAGTTACCCCTGCGTAGGACCGGGTCCAATGTCCTAGCAAGAGTGGTTGGGGAGAGTTTAAACTAAACAGGCAGGGGGATGGGAACCAAAGCAAGGGGTTAGAGGAGGCGGAAACAAGGGTAAGAACAAAATACAGAAAGGAGAATAATTATAGGACGGATGTTAGGGGTAGGTTCTTTACTCAGAGGGTAGTAAGGGCATGAATGCCCTGCCTGTAGCAGTTGTGGACTCGCCAACTTTAAGGGCGTTCAAATGGTCATTGGATAGGCATTTGGATAATATTGGAATGGTTTAGGTTAGAGGGTCATTAGATTTGTTCCACTGGTCGGCGCAACATCAAGGGCAGAAGGGCCTGTACTGTGCTGTAATGTTCTATGATCTAAAAGTGATAGGCAGAGAAATCAAGAGTCAGAATCAACCAGAACCCCAATGAAAAATAATGGGAATGGGACAAGGAATGTTAAAAAGACAAGCCTTAATGATTTGTGCCGTAACACGCTGCACATTTGCAATAAAGTGGATGAATTAATCATGTAAATAAATGTTAAATTGTAAAATATAGTTGGGATTACGGAGTCATGGCTGCAGGGTGACCAAGGATGGGAAGGAAACGTCCAGGAAGATTCAATATTTAGGAAGGACAGACCAAAGGGAAAAGGTTGTGGAGTTGCACTGCTGGTTAAAGAGAGCAATAGCACAATAGTGAGGCAGGGTATTAGCTCCGATGATGTGGAATCCGTATGAGTAGAACTGAGAAATACTTACAGGCAAAAAAAGTTAGTAGGAGGACAGAAATGATATACCAGAAATGTTGGGGAACACAGGGTTAGTGAGAGGGAGGAACATAAATAGTAGGGACATGGCGTTCGGGAAATTGATGGGATGAAGACTGATAAATCCCCAGAGCCTGATAACCCAGTATCATTGAATTCCTACAGTACAGAATGAGGCCATTTGGCCCATCAAGTCAGCACTGACCACAATCCCACCTTGGCCATACACCCATAACCCCACATACTTACCCTGCTAATCCTCTGACACTAGGGTCAACTTAGCACAGCTAATCAATCTGATCCGCACATCTTTGGACTGTGGGAGGAAACTGGAGCATCCGGAGGAAACGCACACAGACACAGGGAGAATGTGCGGACTCCACACAGACAGTGACCCGAGCCAGAATTGAATCCAGGTCCCTGGTGCTGTGAGGCAGCAGTGCCGTGATCTACATCCCAGAGTACAGCGTTCAGTGAAACCACGACACAAGGTCAAGGAGCTACAGCAGGTGGAAAGCATTGTCAGGAGTTAATGTGGTCAGGCTCTTTACTGTGCAGTTTACTGTGCAGTTTACTGTGCCTGAACTTGGTAGGATTGTGAAGCTGTTGAAGAAAGGGTTGGGTGAGCAGGTAGAGGTGGTGGGGAATAGGGGAACTGCAAAATGGATGGCTGGGTACAGTGGCCTGAGGCACGGTAACACGGTGGTTAGCACCGCTGCCTCACAGTGCCAGCGTTCGATTCCAGCCATCGGGTTAGGTGGATTGGCCATGTTAAATTGCCCCTTACTAACAGGGGGACTAGCTGGGATAAACGTATGGGGTTATGGGGATAGGGCCTGGGTGGGATTGTAGTCGGTGCTGACTCAATTGTCCGAATGGTCTCCTTCTGCACTGTAGGGATTGTATAATTCTATGAGAGCGCCCAACACTTTCATGTGTATCCTTCTGAGCAGAGAATCATCTTCTTTCTCCAGCTTGCATCTTTCGAGCATCCTCTGGGAGATGGACGTTTCCTGACTCTGAGCAAGTTATTCATGATAGGTTAGAGGGTCTCCACCCCCTCCGCGTCCCCCCCCCCCCCCCTTACCCATGTTCGAGACATGACCAGCTCGCTCTTTCTAATGATTTATACTCACCATGTACAAAAGTGTCTTCACTGGACACGTGCCCTTGTTGACATCGGCAGTCCTGTGATAGCTCATCGGTTTGCCCCTGAGGGTTTATTGAAGCATTTGTGCAACCTGTCCTTTTCCCTCTCGCAGCCTAGAATTCACCTGCTGCTCTTCTTGTCACAACAGCTTGCCTGCTGGAGGTTCTTTTATTATTTCTAATGTCATACTATGCTGGGCGCCTGCCGTCATGTTTCCTGCTGCTGTCTCCTCACAAGAATGTGAGAGCTATAGAAACATAGAATCCCTACAGTGCAGAAGGAACCCATTCAATCCATTGGCCAGAATTTTACCGGCACGCCCACCCCAATTCCAGGGGCAGATGAGACTCGGAGAACGGCATTCTCTGTTGGCCTTGGGTGGGGTCGTATGAACCTCGGACCGGCGTACTGGTAAAATTCCACCCATTGAGTCTGCACTGACTCAAAATCTTACCCAGGGCCGCGTGCAATCCTATAAGGCCTAATCCCTCGAACCCACACAACATGGGACACTAAGGGGCAATTTAGCATGGCCAATCTACCTAACCTGTACACCTTTGGACTGTGGAAGGAAACCCACGCAAACACGGGGAGGACGTGCAAACTCCATGCAGACAGTGACCTAAGGCCAGAATTGAACCTGGGTCCCTGGTGCTGTGGACAACACTCTCACTCTCAATCTTGTACTCATGTTCAAACTTGCTATCTTTCACTCTCTTGCTCAACCTCATGCTCTCTTTCTCTGCTAACTTCGATTATCTGCTCTCCTTCAGTTATTTTGCTCTGCAAACTTTCACATTATTTGACTGTGTCTTGGATTAGGTTTTTTTTTTATTATTTCACAAGATTTGGGTGTCACTGATTTGATTTGATTTATTATTGTTGCATGTATTGAAATACAGTGAGAAGAATTGTTTCTTGTGCGCTATACAAAGCATACTGCTCATAGAGTACATGGGACGAAGGAAAGGAGAGGGTGTAGAATATAGTGTTGCAGTTACCGATAGGGTGAAAAGAAAGATGAACTTAATATTTGGTAGGTCCATCCAAACTCTGATGGCAGCAGGGAAAAAGCTGTTCTTGAGTTGGTTGGTACATGTTCTCACACTTTTGTATCTTTTTCCCAATGGAAGAAGGTGGGAGAGAGATTGTCCAGCATGTTTGGGAGTCCTTGATTATGCTGGCTGCTTTTCCAAGGCAGTGGGAAGTGTAAATGGTCAATGGGTGGGAGGCTGGTTTGTGTGATGGTTTGGGCTGTGCTCACAACTGTTTGTACACTGGTTAGGTCCAGCATTTATTGCCTATCCCTGATTGCCCTTGAGATAGCTGTGGGTGAGCTGCCTTCTTGAATTGCTGCAGTCCATTATACCTGAACCTTTAAAATGAGGGGAGAAAACACACAAAATGGGAGAGAACCCACGGAGACCAACCAGAGGAAACTTTCAAGGGGCATTTTGACAAAGACATGAATAGGATGGGAATAGAGGGATATGGTTCCCAGAAAGGTAGAGGATTTTAGTTCAGTTAGGCAGCATGATCGGTGCAGGCTTGGGGGGGCTGTAGGGCCTGTTCCTGTGCTGTAACTTTCTTTGTTCTTGAAAGGTAAGTTTATGTTTCAGTTGGCGGCCTCTGTTCCAGAGAGTTATTTTTCCATCTTTAAAGGATCACCTTTCTTAAATATTTCTGACCCGAGCATTTTCTGCTTTTTTGTTACGCGTACAGACTTTTGGGGTGTAATCTATGCTAAAATGGCATTCAAAGGAACTTTATTCAAACACATTTATAAAATGTTGAGAGGAACAGATAGGGTGGATTCTCGGAGGCTATTCCCCAGGGCTGGAACGGTCGCTACGAGAGGGCACAGGTTTAAGGTGCAGGGACGCAAGTACAGAGGAGATGTCAGGGATAAGTTTTTCACTCAGAGGGTGGTGAGTGAGTGGAATCGGCTGCCGTTGGTGGTGGTAGAGGCGAACTCACTGGGGTTTTTTAAAAGACTTCTGGATGAGTATATGGGATTTAATGGGATTGGGAGTTACAGATAGTTCTATGGCTTGGTAGGTATAGATGTGATCGGAGCAACTTGTGGGCCGAAGGGCCTGTTTGTGCCGTAGTGTTCTATGTTCTATGTACATAAAACTGCTAATATCACACATTACAAAGAACAAAGAATATTACAGCAAAGGAAGAGGCCCTTCAGCCCTCCAAGCCTGTACCAGCCATGCTGCCCAGCTGAACTAAAGCCCCCATATCCCTCTATTCCCATCCTATTCATGTATTTGCCCAGACGTCCCTTAAAAGTCACTATCGCATCTGCTTCCACTACCTCCTCAGCAGCGAGTTCCAGGCACCACCACCCTGTTTGTAAAAACCTTGCCTTGTACATCTCCTTTAAATCTTGCCCCTCGCACCTTAAACCAATGCCCCCTAGTAACTGCCTCTTCTGATCTGAGTTGAGCAGCACTGTGGGTGTAGCCACACCACATAGACTTGCAGCGGCAGCCCACCACCGTCAGCTGAAGGCCAACAAGTGCTGGTCTGGCCACCAAAGCCCACATCCCTTGAATGAATAGAGAGAAAAAGAATGATTTAAGCTCCTTTTGATTTAAATGATTCTTTCTCTTAATGTTCCCATGCCTTTGGATGTGATTGAGAAGGGAGCTGGTTATAAAGAAATAGGCCAACGAACGTGTAAAGATTGCGGCTGTGAAACGTAAATAATACGCCTGGGTAACTCGAGCTTTTCAACCGTGACCAATAAATTCTTTAATTAACAGCAAGGCTCTGAGTAGTGTTTTAATGCTGATTTCTGACAGGCTTCCTAACTGGCTTCATGCACGTGCTCACATTCGACTCTTCAAACCTGGTATGACCTTGTTCACAATTAGTCCTGTTGAAGGGACCGAGATATTACAAGTGCCTCCTGTTGGAGGAAGCAAGGACTTACAGTTCTCACCATCAGCTGCATTTGCATGGAATGGGTACGGCCTCTATTGATGGATGGCAAAGCGATGGCACTGCGGTAGCAATATAGCTCCAGGAATTCTATAGATCATGATTGAGGTGGTGTGTTCTTGCAGCGGGTTCTTTTGGAAGTTATTTGGAGTTGGGTGTTCCTCAGGGATTGATGCCTATAATTTGGCTTGCTCAAAAATTTAGCCCCAGGCTCAAGGCCTTCTACTTATAATTAGAGCTCTCAATTTTTTTTAAGCTCTATTTTTGGCTGGTTAGGTATAAACAAGCTCCCAAGACCTGTGTACGGATTTCTTCGTTCCAGAGTACAACAACCACTTGTATTCATATAGCGCCTTTAAAATCATTAAACGTCCACCAGTGCCTCACAGCAGGACTTTCACCCAGAGAGCGGTGGGAGTTCAGTGGGAGAGGAGGTGGTGGAAGCAGGCACATTAGCAATATTTAAGAAGCAACTGAATGGTCACTTGAAGAGGGAGAGAATAGAGGGATACGGACTGAGTAACAAGAGACTGTTCCTTTAATAGTTTTTTTAATTCATTCGTGGAACATGGGCCAACATTTATTGCCCATCCATATTTGCCCACGGGCAGTTGAGAGTCAACCACATTGCTGTGGCTCTGGATCACATGTAGGCCAGTCCAAGTAAGGACAGCAGATTTCCTCCCCTAAAGGGCATTAGTGAACCATGTGGGTTTTTCCGACAATCGACAGTGGTTCCATGGTCATCAGTAGATTCTTAATTCCAAATATTTTTTATTGAATTCAAATTCCACCATCTGCTGTGGCGGGATTCGAACCCGAGTCCCCCAGAACATTAGCTGGATTAATAATCTAGTGATAATACGATTAGGCCATCGCCTTCCCCGTTTAGTTAGGGCATCATGATTGGCATGGACTTGGAGGGCAGAACGGCCAGTTTCAGTGCCGTACTTTGTTCTTTGTTCCAGCCCCGCCAATGCTGTTCCATTCTCTCCCTCCGACTCCCTGCAGTGGGTTTCCCACTGGCAGCGAGCAAAATGCCATTGACAACAGCGGGACTGGAAGATCTTGCCACCGGCCAATAGCAAGCTGCCTTCACTGCCGGAAACCGGGGTGGGGGTTGGTGGGTGGGGGTGCTTGCAAAAAATCCCACTGGTGGATTTTGAGGATTGCTTTAAAGATGGCGAGTTTCAGGGACTTCCTGAGTTTGGGACCCAGTTGCGGCTGTGATTGGTGGAGCATCGGAAATGAGAAATGTGCAGGAGGTGAGACTTGGAGGAATGTGGGGGTGGCAGAGGGTTCAACAATCGGGAGCAGGTGAGAATTTTGAAATCTATTTAGTCCTGGCCAAGGGAACACGACCATAGATCAGCTAGATAGTCAATATCTTTTTCCAAAGGTAGGGGAGTCTAAAACTAGAGGGCATCGGTTTAATCTGAGAGGGGAGAGATACAAAAGCGTCCAGAGGGGCGATGTTTTCACACAGAGGGCGGTGAGTGTCGGGAACAAGCTGCCAGAGGTAGTAGTAGAGGTGGGTACAATTTTGTCTCTTAAAAAGCGTCTAGATAGTTGGATAGGTACAATGGGTATAGAGGGATATGGGTCAAACATGGGCAGTTGGGCTTAGTGTTAAAAAAAAGGGCAGCATGGACAAGTTGGGCTGAAGGGCCTGTTTCCATGTTGTAAACCTCTATGACTCAGTGACCACATGCACAGTTCCAGAGGGCTTGATTGGTCAAGATATAAAGACAGAACTATTCCCAAATTTATCTCGGGATTATGAATTAAGGAAAGACTATGAATTGAAACTGTAACAGCCACTGCACGGGGCAACAGTGAGCTGCCTTCCCCGTTTCCAGTGGAGGTTCACCTGGAAGAATCACCTGCAGTGAGCCGCCCTACTGTCTAGTTATCAGTGCTGTTGGACTTGCTGATGCTACCTATGTCTGTGCAGAGTTTCGGACGTCCACTGCTAGACCTGTCGGTGGCCACACATCACCTCCTCCTTCAGAAGAGGCCCACCTTCCTCCCTCCACATACCCCCAAGATCACAGCAGTACAGTGGTTAGCACTGCTGCCTCACAGCGCCAGGGATCCAGGTTCAATTCCTGTGTGGAATCGGTATGTTCTCCCCATGTCTGCATGGGTTTCCTCCGGGTCTGCCGGTTTCCTCCCACAGTCCAAAGATGTGCGGGTTAGGTTGATTGGCCATGCTAAATTGCCTCTCAGTGCCAGGAGAATTAGCAGGGTAAATATGTTGAGATTACAAGGATAGGTGTAGGTGGATTTTGTTGTCAGTACAGGATTGATGGGCCGAATGGCCTCCTTTTGCACTGTAGGGATTCTATGATTCTGTGATCAGTGCCGGTTTGAATATTTACTGACACAGCAGGTGCGAAGATCCTCTCGAGAGTAGCCCAGCCCCCCATAAAATACCCCCCGGTGTGGCAGCTCGCTCTCCTAGTCTGGGATGACTATTTTGTGTTCTCTGTCACCAACCAAAAATTACAGCTTTTCCTCATGAGGAATGAAGTGGGGAAAATATCACTTTACGATATGAATGGGGAATATTATCTTCCAAAGCACAAGTCCTTGGATAGTGTCAGGAGTTTTCAGTAAACTCGCTGCTAATACTTTTTAAGAGGAACTGCTAATGAATTCTGCTTTAATTAGACACTTCACGTTTCAGTTTTAATTGGGTTTATAAATTGTGCACACACAATCTTATCATCCTCCCATCAGACTCCTAACTTGGTCCATGTGCCACATTAAGATCTTTCCTTATTTAGCCCATTAGTTGCTTGCTATTTTGTCGTGTAACTTAACCATCTCCTGCCTCCTGCACCCTCTGTAGCATCGTCAATGTGGGAAAACATCCCACGGTTCTCCATAGAGGTAAGAGTTTGGCTTCAGCATTGCTCGCCTGAGGACTCTGATCCCCCCCCCCCCCACCCCCCGAGTAACATGTATCATTGTGGGGGGGGTGGGGTAGAGGGAACATGGAAAATTTCAGGGCAGGAGTCAACAAATGCATTTAATTACTGACGAGTTGTGTGGATGACATGCCATGATCGACCACAGGGAGGCAGCATTGCACTGTACAGCTCTGGAATCTGCCTTAGCTTTTATATTTTAATATTTTCAGAACCGACATCCTGTTGCGCCCATTCCCCCCACCCCCCCGTATCCACTCGACTGTGAAAAACATGCTTTCTGTGTTATTATACCGGAAAGGGGAGCTGATGTGTGCGGTTCAGTGCCAGGGTCAATTGATAACATTTCTCCAAAGTGAAGGCAAAGTGTGATGAGAGGAAGGGATTCGTTTCATGATAAGGTTTTTATTTCAAGGTCACTGATTGAAGTTTTTAAGACCATTGGGTAGATTGTTCTTGGAGTTTATAGACTCATAGAATCCGTATAGTGCAGACCATTCGGCCCAACGAGTCTGTACTGGAATATCAGAGACTTCAGAAACTGAGCCCACAGTGCCATCTCGTGGCCAGTTTCTGTGACTACACCATGACAGGCAGTTGTTTACGTTTAGGATTTCCATTCCACATGCTACATTATTTATTATTTATTAGTATCTTAAGTAGGCTTACATTAACAGTGCAATGAAGTTACTGTGAAAATCCCCTAGTCACCACACCCCGGCACCTGTTCAGGTACACTGAGGGAAAATTTAGCATGGCCAACGCATCTAACTAGCACGTCTTTCAGACTGTGGGAGGAAACCGGAGCACCCAGCGGAAACCCACACAGACACGGGGAGAACATGCAAACTCCAAACACACAGTGAGCCAAGTCGGGAATGGAACCCGGGTTCCTGGCGCTGTGAGGCAGCAGTGCTAACCACTGTGCCACCGTATCACCTACATGGATAGTCTCAATGTAAAGTATTGATATGGAAATACCAATGTGTTATGAGATTGTCTGGTGTCTTGTTGATGCTCCAAGTTTAAAGATGAACCATTTATTGATAATTCTTAAGTATTCTTAACGAACGGCATTGTGGATCAACTCACATCATGTGGACTGCAGCGATTCAAGAAGGCAGCTCACCACCACCTTCTCAAGGGCAACTAGGGATGGGCAATAAATGCTGGCCAGCCAGTGACACCCTTGTCCCACAAATGAATAAAAAACATACAGATTTCAGTTACTGTCATGCATTGTGCACTTCCTCATGCATCTTCTTTCTCGACAGTTCTCAGAGTCTGTTCCCATGTGACTCTATACAACATACCATGGTTGGTGCTATTCTCCAGTCCCATATTAACCCTTGCTTTGCATTACAGTGGCATTCAGGCACACATAACAAAATGTAAAAATTGTTAGCATCGGAAGAGTGTGCATATAACACGATATTAAGATGTAGTTACGCTCTTTCAGAAAGTAACCACCCCACTGTCAATTTTCTCCCTTTCCTGTAAGTTTTGACAGATCCAATAAGAGTCAAGCATTTGTGTAACTCAACCCTGTGTTTCTTTATTTTAAAAGTAAGCTAAATTGTTCACTGTCAACTGGTTATTTGACAATGGTAGGCATCATTGATGAGCACGAGATTGTCCTCAGCTGGCCTACGCTTTCCCACAGGACAGGAGTGACCAGGAGCCCTGACAGATCTTCCAGGATCCCTCAACGCGACTGAACCTGGTCCCCGCCAATGTAGCTGAACCTGGTCCTCCCAACATGGCCTTGCCACGTGACTGCTCTGATGGGTCCCTCCACCAGCCCAGGGAAAGGTGTGGGATGGGATTTTATCGCCTTGCTTGGGCGGGACTGGAAATTCCCACCCGAGGTCAATGGAAATTTCCGCTGCTGGACCCTTGCCCGCGCCGATTCTGGGGCAGGCGAGATGGTTGAGTTCTGGCTGTGTTCAGCTATCGCCTTTATGACCATTGGCGGTTGGGGTGGGGGGGGCAGGGGTGGTCACAATCACTCATCTCGGTGAATCAGCCCGGGCTCCTTCTGTGCCAGTGGGAGCTCAGTCTGAAACTACGCCGTGTATTCCAGCTGGTTGAGCTGCACTGATTTTAATGTGCACTAACCTCTTTATATGTAGCACTTTGCGTTACATTAAATTCATATTTCCTAATAAATGTAACACAACATTTGATGTATTAATGATTAATGACCGAGCGCGTGTGATTTATACTGAATGACACTGTTTAAATTGTGAATGATTTGGTGAACAGGTACGCAAAATCTCAGTCTTGGGCTAAGCCTAAGAGCAGCAGAGAGATTTGGCATCCAACTTTAGCCCCTGTTCTCCAACTACCTTGTCTGCTCGGACAGTCACACACCCCCTCCCCCTCCTGCTCCCCCAATCCATATCCAATATCTTTCTAATATAGAAAAATATTAAAGGAAAGGTTTGTGAAAAAGGAGGCTTTATTTTAACGACACTCCTAGATTGCTTGTTTTTAAAGTTTATTTATTAATGTCACAAGTGGGCTCACATTAACACTGCAATGAAGTTACTGTGAAACTCCCCTAGTCGCCACACTCTGGCGCCTGTTCGGGTACACTGAGGGAGAATTTAGCTCGGCCAATGCACCCAATCAGTATGTCTCTCAGAGAGGAAACCAGAGACCCCGGAGGAAACCCACGCAGACACGGGGAGAACATGCAGACTCAGCGCAGACAGTGACCCAAGCCGGGAATCGAACCCAGGTCCCCAGTGCTGTGAGGCAGCAGTGCTAATCACTGTGCCATGGTGCCGCTCATATATCTGTCCGGTCAGATCTTAACACAAACTTTTTTGTTTTGACAAAGAAAAGAGATTCACTGTGAACTGCTGGAGACTTCCGGAACAATCCGTGTGAAACATAGAAAATTGGAGCAATAGGACATTCGGCCCGTCGAGCCTGTACTCCACCATTCGATATGACAATGGCCGATCCTCTTATCTCAACGCCTGTACTCCCCGTGCTCTGTAATGTGTGAGAGAGCCCCGCTCCTAAGAGAGAGGCAGGGAGGTGTCAGGGTGGGGGGCGATAGGGTGTGGGGGAGGGAGGGGGTAGGAGCTACAGAGCTGAGAGCCAAGGTTGCAGAAGGCACAGGTGGCAGTGGTGGGGTAAAGAAGGTAGAGCTGGTAGGCAGGATTGGGGGGTGGCGGGGGGAGTGGTGAAGCAAAAATTTGAGAAGCACAGGAGCTTGGGAGGGTCAAAACTCTCCTCAACTCAGTCTTATGACCTGATGGATGGGAGCACTCAGTTACAAGCTCCGTTGCTGAGTTGTGATGAATTTTGCATCCACCCATTGCGGAGAAGCAGCTCGTTTTGAGTGCGTCAGACCGGTGTGACGCCACCCGTTTAGTTGAAGATCCTGCCGTCATTCACCGGCTAAGGGGCCATAAATGAGCGGTTACACAGCGGCTGGTCCAGCAGTTTAGCAGGCTCAATAAGCGAAAGATCAATTGACTTACACTAAACACAAATTGCCCTGACAGGCCTGAGAGTCATTCTCAAAGGCCATCTAGTCGTATATTTTTTAGACAGGGCTCTTGTGTACACCCCAATGTGGATCCCTAAACAAAGTTGCCTTTGTAGTTTTTATAGTCGCAGGAGGCATTCTGAGGCCTAGTTAGTGTGCTGCATCCTATTAGGGCCACTTTCCCCGCGCACGGTATAACATTAATCCTGAGTTGCCAGGGGCTCCGTCTTTAGCTCTTTGTAGAATCGTTAGGAAACACACAGTAACTTGTCTGGGATATTTCCGTTTGACAAAGTTGTAAATTATGAAGACAAGAAGAAACAAAACACTTGATATGCACGGCAGCTGACAGCCGCATATATTTGGTACTTTAATGTAAAATTGCGCTGGGGGAACCGACGCTCGGAGACTCCGATTATGCAGAGCCAGGTGCCTTGTCCCCGAGAGAGAGAAAAAGGGAGGGGGAGTAAAGCAACAGAGAGAACACCAAGGTACATTTGGACTGGCGGCAGACAGGTGATGCCTCACCCTGCCAATGGGCCATTGACTCTGTCAACACTTCCCGCTGCCTTGGAAATGCAGCCAGCATAATCAAGGACCCACACGCACCCTCGCCATTCATAAGAACATAAGAAATAGGAGCAGGAGTAGGCCATCTAGCCCTTCGAGCCTGCCCCGCCATTCAATAAGATCATGGCTAATCTGAAGTGGATCAGTTCCACTTTCCCACTTTCTCCCCATAACCCTTAATCCCCTTGCCTACCAAAAACCTATCTACCCGCGTCTTAAAAATATTGAGCGAGGCAGCCTCCACCACTTCAACGGGCAGAGAATTCCAGAGATTCACCACCCTTTGAGTGAAGAAGTTCCTCCTCAACTCCGTTCTAAACTGCCACCCCCCCCTTATCTTGAGGCTGTGCCCTCTAATCCTGTTGTCCTTTCTGACCGGGAAGAATCTCTCTACCTCTACCCTATCCATCCCCTTCACTATCTTATACGTCTCTATAAGATCCCCCCTCATCCTTCTAAACTCCAATGAGTACAGACCCAGTCTATTTAGTCTCTCTTCATAGTCCAACCCCCTCATCTCTGGTATCAGCCTAGTGAACCTCCTCTGCACTCCCTCCAAGGCCAAAATATCCTTGCGCAAGTGCGGCGACCGAAACTGCACACAGTACTCCAGCTGCGGCCTCACCAGTGCTCTGTACAGTTGCAGCAAGACCTCCCTGCTTTTATATTCAATCCCCCTCACTATAAAGGCCAGTATCCCATTCGCCTTCTTGATCACCTGCTGCACCTGCAGACTGGATTTTTGGGACTCATGCACAAGGACCCCCAGGTCCCTCTGCACCGTAGCATGCTGCAGCTTTTCGCCCTTTAAATAGTAATCCCTCCTACTATTATTCCTGCCAAAGGGGATAACCTCTCACTTGCTAACATTGTACTCCATCTGCCAGGTTCTTGCCCACTCGCTCAGCCTATCTAAATCCCTCTGCAGACTTTCCACACCCTCCGCACAATTTGCTTTTCCGCTCATCTTTGTGTCATCAGCAAATTTCGACACCCTACACTCAGCCCCCTCCTCCAGATCATCTATATAAATGGTTAATAGCTGAGGCCCCAGCACTGATCCCTGCAGCACTCCACTAGTCACCAACCGCCTATCAGAATAGCACCCATTGATACCAGCTCTCTGCCTCCTATTAAACAACCAATCCTCTATCCACACTAACACCTTACCCTCAACTCCATGCCCCCTAACCTTCTGAAGCAACCTTTTGTGCGGCACCTTATCAAACACCTTTTGAAAATCGAGAAACACCACATCCACTGGTTCCCCTCTGTCTACCGCACTAGTCACATCCTCTGTCTACCACACTAGTCGCATCTCCCACCTTCTTCCATCAGGAAAAAGATACAAAAGTCTGAGGTCATGTACCAATCAATTCAAGAACAGCTTCTTCCCTGCTGCCGTCATACTTTTGAATGAACATACCTCGGGTTAAGCTGATCTTTCTCTACATCCTAGCTATGACTGCAACACTCTGTTCTGCATCCTCTTCTTTTTTTTAATTAATTTGTGGCACATGGGCATCACTGATTGGGCAGCATTTATTGCCCATCCCTAGTTACCCAAGGGCAGTTGTGAATCAACACATTGCTCTGGCTCTGGAGTCGCTTGTAGGCCAGACCAGGTAAGGACAGCAGATTTCCTTCCCTAAAGGATATTAGTGAACCGGATGGATTTTCCCAACAATCCACAATGGCATCACGGTCATTAGTAGGTTCTTAATTCCAGATTCGTTTTATTGAATTTAAATTTCACCAACTGCCATGATGGGATTTGAACCCTGGCCCCCAGAACATTAACTGAGTTTCTGTATTAATAACTTAGCGATAATACCACTAGGCCATCACCTCCCCTTTCCTTCTCTATGTACGGTATGCTTTGTCTGTGTAGCGCACAAGAAACAATACTTTTCACTGTATCCCAATACATGTGACAATAATAAATCAAACCAAATCAAATAAAATTAAAAACCTGCCTCACTCACAGCCACACCCTCTTATTCCTGACTATAAACCAAATGAGAAGTACTTTTCCTAAGGGGTGTGATTAGCTCCTGGAAGAAAGCTTGGATTGAGTTTTTTTTAATTTAAAATTTAATGCAGTTCAAGAAGGCCATCGCACACAACCTGTCCCAGTCTCTACACGCTGATGCTATAGCTAAGAAAGCCCACCAACACCTCTACTTTCTCAGAAGACGAAGGACATTTGGCTTGTCAGCTACGACGCATCAATTTTTATGGATGCACCATAGAAAGCATTCTTTCTGGTTGCATCACAGCCTGGTATGTCTCCTGCTCTGCCCAAGACCGCAGGAAACTACAAATGGTTGTGAACGTAGCCCAATCCATCACGCAAACCAGCCTCCCATCCATTGACTGTATCTACACTACCTGCTGCCTTGGCAAAGCAGCCAGCATAATCAAGGACCCCACACACCTTTGACGTTCTCTCTTTTACTTTCTTCCATCGGGGAAAAGATACAAAAGTCTGAGAACATGTACCAACTGGCACAAGAACAGCTTCTTCCCTGCTGCCATCAGACATTTGAATGGACCTATCTCACACTAAGTTGATCTTTCGCTATACCCCAGTTATGACTGTAGAACTACATTCTTCACTGTCTCCTTTCCTTTCCTTTGGTATGCTCTGTCTGTATAGCGCGCAAGAAACAACACTGTTCACTGTATACTAATACATTTGACAATAATAAACCAAATCAAATCAAAATCAAATTATCTTTCCTGCAATTAGCTCATGAATTGGTTACCCACTGCTACTGGATAGATAGCCCGTGTCCCATACATTCTGTCTCTGGTAAGATCACACAGATGCGGGAAGCAGTCATCTATATTCCCACCCTGTCCCCAATCCTGTCTCTGCAAGGCAGGAACAGTTCAGCCTTAAGATTCACTCAGTTACAAGATCCATTGCTGAGTTGTGTAGTTACAAGGAACCTATTTCATTTTGCCCGCTCTTCCCACCTCAATCTTTTTTTTATTCATTCGTGGAACCTGGGTGTTGCTGGCTGGCCAGCATTTATCACCCATCCCTAGTTGCCTCCGGAGGGCAGTAGAGAGACAGTTCTGGAGTCACATGTAGGTCAGACCAGGTAAGGATGACAGATTTCCTTCCCTAAAGGACAGTAGTGAACCAGATGGGTTTTTTCAACAATCGACAATGGCTTCACGGTTATCAGTAGATTCTTAATTCCAGATATATGTTTATTGAATTCAAATTTCATTATCTGCCGTGGTGGGATTTGAACCCGGGTCCCCAGAAAATTAGCTGAGTTTCTGGATTAATAGTTTAGCGACAATACCACGGGGCCATTGCCTTCCCTGTTCTGTCCCCTTCTCTTTCAAGGTATTAATTCGTGCTATGGGTAAGGGCTCACATATACTCTCCAGTGTCTGTGTGCCTTGAATGCTATTTAACCATGTGAGGCATCGCATCAGGGTTTAATGTTGCCCGCATCCAATGTCCATTGATGCGCACTTCCCAGCTAAGAGCAGGGGAAAGTGGGAAGGAGGTAGTTATCACTTCCAGTGTCATGGGATCAGCGAGGCCTTTGTGCCCTTAACCACTGTGGTCTGGCTCAGCGCAGACTGCCCATTCAAATCTGTGCCCACTTTGTTCCCAGGGGCAGGCGTACTCGTCTGACCCTCCGGTCCAGACAACCAGCAATCCTGCGTGACTTAGTCACGGCAGAGCTGATTTATTGTGCTCAGTCTGCCTCGCCAATGGAGGAACAGGAAATGTGGCCTCGGGACAACACAACAAAAGTAGCTACTTGTTTTCCCTTGTGGAACCCCCTCAGGGGGAACTTTTCACACAGAAACGATTTCCCGGATCACTATTGGCCAGGGCATGTTTTTGTTTGACACCGGGCCAAAACCCTCGAGGCCGCAAAGTCTTACAAGCAAAGCCAAGCCAGCCAAGGTCAACTTAAACAACGCCAACAAGTACTCACACGACACGGCCGTATCAAATCAAATTGCCACCAGCCCTCGGTGACCTGGTCACCTTTATTATTCTGCGCGGGGAATGACATAATTCCTGAGCGTGTTCTTGAGTGTTTGTTGTGAGTGTTGAATAAATGGATCCAACTTACAATCTCATTAAAACATAAAATTCCTCCGGGGTTTTACTCCCCCCTGGCTTGGCAAACATGAAAAATTGTGCCACAGGTTAGTGAACCCACTTCAATAAAACAAACCAAGCTCTGGGATTTATTTCTAAAAGGAAAGAATTGAAAAGTTGGGAGGTTGTGTTAAAGCTACATCAAATCTTGGTTAGACCGTACCGAGTGCACATTAAAAAGATGATAATGGTCACCATTAGACTTATAATTCCATGATTTTTTTTTACTGAGGGCAGCACGGTGGCACAGTGGTCAGCACTGCTGACTCACGGCGCCAGGGACCCGGGTTCAATTCCTGGCTTGGGTCACTATCTGTGTGGAGTTTGCACATTCTCCCCGTGCCTGCATGGGTTTCCTCCGGGTGCTCTGGTTTCCTCTCACAGTCCAAAGATGTGCGCGTTAGGTGCATTGGCATTGCTAAATTGCCCCTAAGTGTCAGGGGGGCTAGCTAGAACAAGTGCATGGAGTTATGGGGATAGGGCCTGGATTGGTGCAGACTGGATCGGGAGCTGAATGGCCTCCATCTGCACTGTAGGATTCTATGAATCCATGAATTCAAATTTCACCATCTGCCATGGTGGGATTCAAACCTGGGTCCCTGGATTACAAGTTCTCTAACAGTACCGCTAGACCACTGCCTTCCTTTGGTTGTCTATTCATTATTGCAGCGTTTGTCTGTGGGAGCTTTCTATGCACAAATAGGTTGCTGCATTTCTCACATTAGAACAGTGACCACACCTCAAAAAGTACTTCATTGGCTGTAAAGCACTTTGAGACATCATGAAAGGTGCTATAGAAATGCAAATCTTTCTTTCCAGTGATCCAGTCCAGCTCGCTGGGTAATGATCAGGAGCCGTGGTTACCTGGTTCATCTTCGATATCAAACCTTAAGGGCATTACCACCAGTGTCGGTGCCCCAGATGAGGCTGGTTCACCTGGTATGGACTGAAGAGTGGCAGAGTGGCACAGTGATTAGCACTGCTATCTCATAGTGCCAGGGACCTGGGTTCAATTCTGGCCTTGGGTCACTGTCCGTGTGCAGTCTGCATGTTCTCCCCGTGTCTGCGTGGGTTTCCTCCAGGCGCTTGGGTTTCCTCCCACAGTCCAAAGATGTGCGGGATAGGTAGATTGGGCACCTTATTGTCAGGGGGTTTAGCAGGGGTTCCGGAGATTGGCCCTGTGTGGGATTGCGGTCGGTGCAGACTTGATGGGCTGGATGGCCTCCTTCCGCACTGTAGGGTTTCTGTGATTTTATGGAACCTGAAGCCACAAACGTAACCTGTAAATAAATGGTGCAAAATTCCGAGCAGATACAGTTATCTCACAAATCTGTATGAATTAATCATCATTTTCTAATGTATAAAAATGACACAATGATTTTTCTTCTCACTGTTTAATGAGAAACGCTATTATCTCTCTAAGTGTTCATTTTCGAGTTCATTATTAATAATTTTTCCTTCCCTCATTAGTGTTTTACTTCCTTATTTACTTTTTTAAGTGATCATTTCTTTGTCGAAACAGCCTATTTATCACCTGAGTTAAGTAACCATCATAGAATCCCTACCATACAGAAGGAGGCTATTCAGCCCATTGAGTTCTGGCCATTTCCTCCACCCTATGCCTGTAACTCCACGCCCTCATCATGGTTAATCTTACCTAACTGACATACTTATGGACACAAAGGGGCAATTTATTGTGGCCAATACACTTAACCTGCACATCTTTGGACAATGGGACATGCAGACATGGGGAGAATGTGCAAACTCCACACGTAAGGCCAGAATTGAACCCGAGTCCCTTACATTATGAGGCGACAGTGCTAGCCACTGTGCCACCGTGGTGCCAGAGGATTCCTCCCAGTTGGCAAATGAAGGCCTCAGAATCACCTTGCGGGAGTTTCCAGGTGAAGTTTCGAACACTTGCTTTTGTTTTGATTTCTCATAAATTCTAGAAACTCCCATAATCCCACTGGCTATTCCCGCCAATCCCTAAACCACATCCTTGACCACTGCTGATCTCTCTGTCCAAGTCATTCACACTGGTCCCATCTGAATTTCAGAGTCCCTAGTATCCAGTGAAGCAGCCATTATAGAATCCCAACAGTGCAGAAGGAGGCCATTTGGCCCATTGAGTCTGCACTGACTCTCTGACAGAGAGAGAAAGAGATAAAGAGAGCCAGGCCTAAGCCCAATCCACCACCCCAACCCCAAAACTCCTCGTGGCCAATGCACCTAAATTACACATCTTTGGAAACCGGATTAGTTGCCCAGAAGGTGACTCATCACCTCCTTCTCAAAGGCAATTAGGATTCGTAGAATCATAGAATCCTTACAGTGCAGAAGGAGGCCATTTGGCCCATCGAACCTGCACAACAATCCCCCCAGGGCCTGTCATATGAGGAGAGGCTAAGTCAGTTAGGATTATATTTATTGAAGTTTAAAAGGTTAAGAGGGGCTCTCATAGAAACTTATAAAATTCTAACAGGGTTAGTCAGGGTAGATTCAGAAAGAATGTTCCCAATGGTGGGGGAGTCCAGAACTAGGGATCGTAGTTTGAGGATAAGGGGTAAACCTTTTAGAATTGAGGTGAGGAAAATTTTCTTCACTCAGAGAGTGGAGAATGTGGACTTCACTACCACAGAATGTAGTTGAGTTCTATTGCCTAGACCCAAATCTGGGATTCTCTACTCCTGTTCCCTGAAGCACTGGTCTTCGAATCCCAATCCCAAATTCGTTCAGCTTCCGATCCAGTGGGGGTGACTATTCCTGATTTTCTGATCAGAATCCTGGCTTCCCAGGTTACTGTTACAGTCCTACATTGAGCATTTGTTAACACAATTTCTGATTATAACAGCAACTGTTAGACAGAAATACATATATATATAAGGGGAACAGGGTCAATCATGTTGTGTACTGCAGCCGTTAAAGAATAAACGACTAGGAATTTTCAATTCAAAAAGATTTCTCCTGTAAGAGGTGTAAAATTACTCGGCAATTGCATGCTCTTGTTAACATTATAACTGGCCCACTCCTAACGTCAACTGGGGCAGCACGGTGGCACAGTGGTTAGCACTGCTGCCTCACAGCGGCAGAGACCTGGGTTCAATTCCCAGCTTGGGTCACTGTCTGTGCGGAGTTTGCACGTTCTCCCCGTGCCTGCGTGGGTTTCCTCTGGGTGCTTCAGTTTCCTCCCACTCTCCAAAGGTGTGCAGGTTAGGTGGATAGGCCGTGCTAAATTGCCCCTTTGTGTCGAGGGGATTAGCAGGATAATACACTGGGTTACATGGGTAAGGCTGGTTGGGATTGTTGTCAGGGCAGGTTCAATGGGCCAAATGGTCTTCTACTGCACTGTAGGGATTCGCTGACTATAAAATGATGGGTCCGGAAAGTTCTGCCCAATAACTCTGTTTCTCACTCCACAGACGCTGCCAGACCTGCTGGGTTTTTCCAGCACTTCCTATTTTTACCATTAAAAAGCAGATAATCTAAAGTAGACAATAGTTGGCAAGCAGGGTGACACAAGTGGATAGGACTGCTGCCTCACAGCACCAGGAACCCAGGTTCGATTCTGGCCTTGGGTGACAGTGTAGAGTTTGCACATTCTCCCCGTGTCTGCGTGGGTTTCCTCCGGGTGCTCTGGTTTCCTCCCACAGTCCAAAGCTGTGTAGGTTTGGTGGATTGGCTGTGCTAAACTGCCCTGTCTCCTGATGTGTAGGTTAGATGGGTTAGCCATGGTAACTGTGTGGTGTTACAGGGATAGGGTAGTCAAAAGAATCTGGGTGAAGCTCTCTGTGAGTGAGAGATTGTACAGACCCAATGGGCTGAATGGCCTCCTTCTGCACTGTAGGGATCTTATGATTCAATTTATTTATATCATTACTGTTTGCGGGAAATTACTGCACAGTCAAAGGCAACTGAGCTCCCTACACAATAGCAGTAGCTACACTCTAAGAATATTTCATTGGTTGAAAAATGCTTTGGGGCTTCCTGAGGTTGTGAGTGGTGCTATATGAATGTAAGTCCTTTCTTTTTCAGCCTTGTTTAATAAAATGAGATGGGGCATTGGCTAAGTGACCCTGTATTACTAAAACTTCCTTCCACAAGCAGTAAAGGCACTACTTGCCAAAAGCTTTATCAACAGGAAAATAGGTTTGGGAGCTGCATGAGAAATAGGTCTTTGCATGAGAAGCATAATGTTTACGCTAAGCTACTTGAGAGCCTCCAGTCTGAGAGTTTCCATTGCGGAAACGTGTCCATACTAAAGAGAGAGGAGATATAAAAACAAAAGTAGCAACCCCTTCTCGTTGCTGATTAAATATCTACAACTTCCTGACATGGAAACAATGCTATTTAATGCGTAAGTTTCTAAATGGAAAATGCAATTCTCATGGAAGCTGTTTTTAATCTGGATGCGGTCACATTAACCCCATACAGGCTGACTTTGTGTTGTTTCAATGGGAGTAACGCCGTCTACTTTAGTTCAATTCAGTTTCTTTTTTATTTGAGAACGGTTGTCATTTGACAATAATCGCAAATCACAAAAGTACAACCAAGATGTGCGTACGGTTTATATATTAATAGATAAACATATATATATAATCTGGCAATAAATTACAATTAAATCTGTGATTTGGGTATGAATTAATTGAGGTAATTTAAGGGAAAGTGAGATAGACACGTAAAGGGAAAAGGAATAGGAGGGTATCATGGAATCCCTACAGTGCAGAACGAGATCATTTGGCCCATCGAGTCTGCACTGAATCTCTGACAGACGATCCCACCCAGGCTCCTTCCCGTAACCCCATGTACTTACCCCGTTAATTCCCCTAACCTCTTGGGACATTAAGAGGCAATTTAGTACGGCCAATCCACCTAACCTGCACATCTTTGGGACTGATGAGGTGGAGATGCCAGCGTTGGACTGGGGTGGGCACAGTAAGAAGTCTTCTATCTTTGGGACTGTGGGAGGAAATCAGAGCACCCGGAGGAACCGCACACAGACACAGGGGGAGAATGTGCAAACTCCACACTGACTGTCACCCAAGGCTGGAATTGAACCTGTGTCCCTGGCGCTGTGAAACAGCAGTGCTAACCACTGTGCTACACGTGCAAATTGGAAGGATTAGGTGCAATAGGATGGGAGTACCCTCATGTGGAGGCTAATTGCAGGTATAGACCACTTGGGCCGAATGGCCTACATCTATGCAGTCGACTCAATATAATTCTACAGTCCCCCTCCCTAACAGCACTGTGGGTGCACCTACACCACATGGACTGCAGCGGTTCAGTAAGGCAGCTCATCACCACCTTCTCAAGGGGATGGGCAATAAACACGAGCCAACCAACAATTCCCACATCCTGGAAAAGAATTTAAAAATAAATTTCCAGGGATGGATGTGAAAAGACAATTGACTCCAGAAAATTGAACTTGCATTTATATAATACATTTTCACATCTTGCGAAAATATCCAAAAGTGATTTGCTGTTTTATTGTACTTTAGATTTGCTCCATGCACAGTATTTTGCTTTATTCCAAGAATGATGGTTGGAATTGTGTAATTGCTGTTGTTATAATGAGATTTCAAACTCAATAGTTTCAAATTTAGTGATCACCAGCAAACTTTAATCAATGTGGGGGTTTCTATTATTAATGTAATGGCATCAGATTTTCAGATCTCGTTGAGCTTCTAATTGTTTGCATAAATTTTATGTGTAAACTATTACATTAATAATGAGGTTGCCTAAATACAGGACGATAATGCTATTTTTCATAGCTGAAAGAATTATTGATTTTCATTCAAACATGCAAGCAAAATACTGCAGACACTGAAAACCTGAAATAATTTTGGGGCAGCACTGCGGCGCAATGGTTAACAGTGCTGTTTCACAGCTCCAGGGACCCGGGTTCGATTCCCAGCTTGGGTGACTGTGTGGAGTTTGCACATTCTCCCCATGTCCCTGCGGATTTCCTCAGGGTCCTCCCACAGCCTAAAGGTGTGCGAGTTAGGTGCGTTGGCCGTGCTAAATTGTCTCTTTGTGTCCCAGGATACGTAGGTTAGAGGGATTAGCAAGGTAAATATGTAGGGTTAAGACCTGGGTGGGATTGTTGTCGGTGTAGACGCGATGGGCTGAATGGCCTCCATTGCATTGTAGGGATTCTGTGAGAAGCAGAAAATGCCAGAAACATTAAGCACGATGTACGGAGAGAGAGAGAGAGAGAGAGATGGAGCTTAAAGTTCAAGTTGAGGACCAGTTCGGATGAAAGGATATGGACCTGAAAGGTAAACTTTGTCAGGAAGTTTCCGGCCATTCCCATCGCGGGATCTTCCAGTCACTGAACTTCCCTGTTCTTTCCTTCTCCCACTCCCTATACTCGCCTTCATTATTTCTTTCAAAAGTGTCAGATCCCGAAGTGGTCTTGAAAAGAAGGATGGGAATATTAATGTTGGATCATTGCTGGACCAGGAGTCAGTGTCGGTTAATGAGTTTGACAGGGGTGAACAGGGTTTGGTGTGAGTTGGGAAACAGTCACCAGAGTTTTGGATAACATAAGAATATAAGAAATAGGAACAGGAGTCATCAACCAGGCCCTTCAATCCTGGCTAAACTACAACGGCGTCAACTCCTCTGCTGTCATCTCCTCTATTCAAAGTTTCAGTTTACTTATTAGTGTCACAAGTAGGCTTACATTAACACTGCAATGAAGTTACTGTGAAAACCCCCTGGTCGCCACACTCTGGTACATTGAGGGAGAATTTAGCTTGGCCAATGTACCCAACCAGCTCGTCTTTCAGACTATGGGAGGAAACCAAAGCAGCCAGAGAAAACCCACGCAGACATGGGGAGAATGTGCAAACTCCACACAGACAGTGACCCGAGCCGGGAATCAAACCCAGGACCCTGGTGTTGTGAGGCAGCAGTGCTAACTATTGTGCCATTGTACCTCCAAAGACTTGTGGGTTAGGTGGATTGGCCATGCTAAATTGCCCCATAGTGTCAGAGGGGCTGGTAAGGTAAATGCATGGGGTTATGAGGGTAAAGCCTGGGTGGGATAGTAGCCAGTGCACACTCAATGGGCTGAATGGCCTCCTTCTGCTCTGCAGAATTCTATAGAATATGTGTGCCAAAATAATCTATTCCTCCATCTATCAAATATTTATCCACCTCCAATTTAAATACTTACTACCCTCAGGGGGCAGAGAATTTCAGAGATGTCAGAGACTCTCAGGCAATGGATTCCAGATCCTAACTATTCTCTGGGTAAGCAGGTTTTTTCCCCTGATGTCGCCTCTGTTTTTTTTTCCAAACACTTTTGTTACGATGACCCCCAGGTCAGGCTCCCTAATTTTGTTGTTGACTCAGCTGAGATTCCTTGATTTGTCATCACCAGGCTGGGATGCCTCCAATTGCTACAAACCTGGGTGAGAAGGGATGACGTGATCCCTGTTTTTATCCAACACCCACTACCCCCCACCACTCCCTGTGCTGAAGGCAACAAGGTTTAATCTAACAAGGTTCCCTGTCCTTTGGGTAATTTTTCCAGATGCAATAGCTGTATCTGAAAAGGAGTCAATTTAATCTGAGTTACAGTGACTTTATTAACTACTAAAAAGATAAAGAGAAAAATGGTAAAACACATGCATCTACATTCACACAGATTAGAAATAAGAATTGAGTTCAATTTTAGAATCATTGAATCCCCACAGTGCAGACGGAGGCCATTTGGCCCATCGAGTGTACACCGACCACAATCCCACCCAGGTCCTATTCCTGTAACCCCACATGTTAACCCTGTTAACCCTCCTGACACTAGGGTCAATTTAGCATGGACAATCCACCTAACCTGCACATCTTTGGACTGGGCAGGAAACCCACGCAGACACGGGGAGTTTGTGCAAATTCCACACAGACAGTGACCCGAGGCCATAACTGAACCCATGTCCCTGGTGCTGGGAGGCAGCAGTGCTAACCACTTTGCCACCATGCAGCCCCCATAAAGGTAAAGGAAGATGGAGCAGTCCTTGACGGTGCGGTGTCAATGATGAAGGAGGCAGCGGTGATGATTTGACTCCAGGAGAGTTGACTTCAGCAGGTGAATAACTGGTTCTTCGATTCCAGTGTTCTGTGGTTTGGCAGAGGAAGTTAAGTTCTCTTTGCAGCTGTGATCCTTTGGCTGGCTAGAGAGAGAGAGAGAGACAGGGAGATTCACGATACACCCACAGAGAAAATGGCTAACTTGTACATGCTGCTTCTGTTACTGTGTCAGACACCTTCAATGTGAAAAGCTTCCAGTGGCTTATCCTCACAGAGCCCACGCAGCTCTTCCAGCTAGCTTTTAACCCCTTCTTTGTATAGTCCAAGTGGAAACTGAATTCAATAGTCCAACTGGTCTTTACACCCAGGATCTTTACCAGAGATAGTAATCAGTTGTGGGGTCTCTGGAAATGGCAGTGACCATTACGTCTCCTTGTCTTTATGGGAGATGGCAATCAGTCTTTGGACATTTTTAGAAGTATGGAAATAGGGAAAGGTTCCATTGTTCCTTAGAGAGATACCCTGCAGCTAACTCTGTCAGTGGCTGACTGTACATTCTTTGTGGTGTGTGTCCCATTTAAAACGTATACAAAACTCAGGTCATACAGTCATAGAGCAGTACAACACAGAAACAGGCCCTTCAGCCCAACCGATCCATGGTGCCATCCCAGCTAGTCCAATTTGCCCATGTTTGGTCCATATTCCTCTCATCCTTTCCCATCCATGTACTTATCCAAATGCTTTTTAAATGTTGCTATTGTACCTGCCTCAACCACTTTCTCTGGCAGCTTATTCCATACACGAACCACCCCCTTCGTGAAGAAGTTGTCCCACGGGTCCCTTTTAAACCTTGCCCTTCTCACCTTAAACCCGTGCCCTGTAGTTTTCGATTCCCCTTCCCTGGGAAAAAGACTATGAGCGGGGTTTTACTGCTGCCCTTGTCATGAAACTGCAAAATCTCTCTCAAGGTCAATGGACCTCTCCCTGGTTTGTCCTATGCCCTCTCTGCTTCCCATGATGGGCAAAATGGTAATATTTACACCTCTGTGTTTTCATCCTATCTATGATGTTATACATCTCAGTAAGATCACCCCTCAATCTCCTATGTTCCAAGGAATAAATCCCAGCCTGGCCAACCTCTCCCTATAACTCAGGCTCACCAGTCCTGGCAACATACTTGTAAATTTTATTTTCACTCTTTCCAGGTCTCTTTATTTTCAATATTTGGGTATAATTCCGTGTTTTTTCCCTCCATCACCATGACACCTTCAATCTTTGCCCTTGTGTTCATGAATCTTCTTCCAATGGGAAGAGTTTCACCCAATCTGCTCTGTCAGCATCCCTCATCATATTAGTCATAGAGTCATAGAAGTTTACAGCATGGAACCAGGCCCTTTGACCCAACTTGTCCATGCCACGCATTTTTTTAAATCCCTAAGCTAATTCCAATTGCCTGCATTTAGCCCATATCCTTCCATACCCATCATACCCATGTAACTATCTAAATGCTTTTCAAAAGACAAAATTGTACCCACCTCTACTATTACCTCTGGCAGCTTGTTCTAGACATTCAGCACCTCTGTGTGAAAAAAATTGCTCCTCTGGACACTTTTCTATCTCTCCCCCTCACCTTAAACCAATGCCCTCTAGTTTTAGACTCCCCTACCTTTGGGAAGAGATATTGACTATCCAGCTGATCTGTGCTCTTTATTATTTTATAGACCTCTATAAGATCACCCCTCAGCCTCGTACGCTCCAAAGAAAAAAGTCCCAGTCTATCCAACCTCTCCTTATGATACAAACCATCAAGTCCCGGTAGCATCCTAGTAAATCTTTTCTGCACTCTTTCTAGTTTAATAATATCCTTTCTATAATAGGGTGACCAGAACTGTACACAGTATTCCAAGTGTGGCCTTACCAATGTCTTGTACAACTTCAGCAAGACATCCCAACTCCTGTATTCAACGTTCTGACCGATGAGACCAAGCATGCTGAATGCCTTCTTCAGTACTCTGTTCATCTGTGACTCCACTTTCAAGGAGCTATGAACATGTACTCCTAGATTTCTTTGTTCTGTAACTCTCCCCAGCGTCCTATCATTAACTGAGTGAGTCCTGCCTTCAATCTACCAAAATGCATCACCTCGCATTTGTCTCAATTAAACTTCATATTGGACCCCTTTATCTATTCTCTCCATAATGCACCTGAGATGAACAGCTCCAAACTATGCTGAAATGTTGCCTTTTCTTTACTCATTCATGGAACATGGGCATCACTATCTGGTCAGCGTTTATTGCCCATCCCCATCTGCACTTGAACTGAGTGGCTCGCTCGGCTATTTCAGAGGTCAGTGGACAGTCAACCACATTGCTGTGATTCTTTGATTTGATTTGACTTGATTTATGATTGTCACGCATTGGTATGCAGTGAAAAGTATTGTTTCTTGCGTTCTGTACAAGCAATGCATACCATTCATAGAGAAGGAAAGGAGAGAGTGTTGAATGTAATGTTACAGTTATAGCTAGGGTGTAGAGAAAGATCAACTTAATGCGAGGTAACTCCATTCAAAAGTCTGATGGCAGCAGGGAAGAAACCATTCTTGAGTTGTTTGTAGTAGATGTGACTCCAAACCAGGTAAGGATGGCAGATTTCTTTCCCTAAAGAACATTAGTGAACTGGATGGGTTTTTCCAACAATATGATAATGGCTTTATGGTCATCAGTGGAGTCCTAATTCCAGGGATATTTTTTAGTGAATTCAAATTCTGCCATTTGCTGTGGTGGGATTCGAACCCAGGTCCCCAGAACATTAGCTGAGTTTCTGGATCAATAGTCTGGCGATAATACCACTAGGCCATCTCCTCTCCATCACCCAGTGAAAGAAGCTCTATGATTAGGGGTGGCTTATGGATCCTTGGCTGCCCATCAGAAGAGAACAAATAAAAATGACTGTCTCCTCCCTATTTTGACATCTGGATCGGCAATGTCTAATGTGTGATGGACACGAGAGATGGGATTTTCCAGCTGCGATCGCCGCAAAGACTGGAAAATCCAACCCGAGGTCAATGGACTTTTGCATGGTCCGTGTCCCGCCCGCTACGATTTCCGTGGCGGGCGGATGGGCTGGGGAAATCCTGGTCGCGGTATTTTACAGGCATATTTTTAAATATTGGGCAGAATTTACCAGAGTGCTCTTGTGGTTTCTCTGCCCTCCATTTGAACCCCATTGGGCACCAGCCACCTTCTCCTCCGACTGACATCACCGGCAACACGCGTGGCATTGTATCCCGCTGGGGCGCGGCCTCACCTGATTGGCCCTCTCCCCAGTGGGTGTATCACATCTGCACAAAGGAACCAAACGCGGATATTAAACTTCTAGCACTGCGAGTGAGCCTAATTGAAGGAGGATAATTCATTTCCCGGTGTAACCTTGTGTAAATGGTGCTGCCATTAGCAAGGTCTCTGGGAAGGGGCTCGAGAGATTTGCTAACGGATACAACTAATGTACTTTCAGGACATAAATGAATTCAGACAAATGGGTTTGAAATCTTGTAGATTAAGCTAACAGCCGGCAAACAGAAATAGTGACAAGATAATTTTTAATGCATGCATCTCAGACTGGTTCAATTTGCTATGTTTAACCCACTCTTTTACAATGTGGCTGAAACTGCCTATCAGGCTATACCCCCAAAGCAATCTCAAATGGGTTTCGAATACTCGGATAGATTTTATTTTAGCCCCTTCTTCTTTTTAATATATATTGAATTGCTGCTTTAAACTAAGCGGACAGTCAGGAAATGGGTTAGATTTAGAGTTTAACCTTTTGACAGCTGGAGGGTCCAGAGAGATCGCAGTCTCGCCAGGCCATCCAGCTTACTTAACATTTTCAAATGATACATCGTGGCAGAGAAACAATTGCTAATATTATCACAGTATGGATGTCAAAGGCTTGATACACATTCTAGGCTGACGCCCCTGCGTAGTGCTGAGGGGGTGCGTCAGTGCCATCTTTCAGATGAGGTCCCCGTCTGCCTTCTCAGTTGCATGTAAAGATCCCGTGGCACTGTGAGGAAAAGCAGGGGAGTTCTCACCGATGCCTGAGACCAATGTTTATTCTTCAACTTACACCTGAAAACTGATTAACCCATCATTATCCCATTGCGGTTTATGGGATCTTCCTGTGCCCAAATTAGATCATAGAATCATCATCGAATCCCTACAGTGCAAAAAGAGACCATTCAGCCCGCACCGACAACAATCCCACCCAGGCCCTATTCCTGTAACCTCTCCTATTTATCCTGCAAATCTCCCTGACACTAAGGGGAAATTTAGTACGGCCAAATAATCTAACCCGCACATCTTTGGACCGTGGGAGGAAACTGGAGGAAACACACGCAGATATGAGGAGGATGTGCAAACTTCACACAGAAAGTGACCCAAGCCGGGAATCGAACCCGGATCCCTGGCGCTGAGAGACAGCAATGCTAAACACTGTGGTACCGTGTCACCCGAATGTTGCATTTTCTACATTACAACAATAACTACACTTCAAAAATGCTTCAATAGAAGTGAAGTGCTTTGGGATGCCCTCAGGTTGTGAATGGTGCTGTACAAATGCAAATCTTTCTTTAATAGAACCATGGATGATACAGGTAAACAAGAGAGAACAACCTTGCTCCTTGCTGTGATGGTATGGTGGGATAATTTACCTTCCACTTGCAGGAACAGTCTCGGGCTGTCAAAAACAGGTAACACTGCCAGAAATCTTTGAGTCAGAGAGATTTCTATGACAACAGGTGTGAGATTACTTGGCAATGTAATAACACCCCATATATTCTATCCGAAAAAGAGCAAGGACATTTCCTGGCTGTTATTTGTCATTTATATTAATGATTTGGATGAGAATATAGGAGACATGGTTTGCAGATGACACTAAGATTGGTGGCATAGTGGACAGTGAAGAAGGTTATCTACGACTGCAATGAGAACTTGATCAATTGGGCCAAGGGGCTGATGAATGGCAGATGCAGTTTAATTTAGACAAATGTGAGGTGATGCATTTTGGTAGATTGAATCAGGGCAGGACTTACTCAGTTTATAGTAGGGCATTGGGGAATTTACAGAACAAAGAGACCTAGGGGTACATGTCCGTAACTCTTTGAAAGTGGAATCACAGGTGGACAGAGTGGTCTCATCGGTCAGAACATTGTCTGATGTTCAATGAGTTGTTCAATGTTCAGGAGTTGGAATGTCTTGTTGAAGTTATACAAGACATTGGTAAGGCCATACTTGGAATACTGTGTGTAATTCTGGTCATCCTATTTTAGAAAGGATATTATTAAACGAGAAAGAGTGCAGAAAAGTTATACTAGGATGCTACTGGGACTTGATGGTTTGAGTTATAAGGAGGCTGGATAGACTGGGACTTTTTTCTCTGCAGCGAAGGAGGCTGAGGGGTGATCTTATAGAGGTCTCTAAAATAATGAGGGGCATAGATCAGCTAGATAGTCAATATCTTTTCCCAAAGGTAGGGGAGTCTAAAATGAGAGGGCATAGGTTTAAAGTCAGAGGGGAGAGATACAAAAGTGCCCAGAGGGGCAATGTTTTCACACAGAAGGTGGTGAGTGTTTGGAACAAGCTGCCAGAGATAGTAATAGATGTGGGTACAATTTTGTCTTTTAAAAAACATTTAGATAGTTACATGGGTACGATGGGTATAGAGGGATATGGGCCAAATGTGGGCAATTGGGATTAGCTTAGGGGTTTAAAAAAAAAGCAGCATGGACAAGTTGGGCTGAAGGGCCTGTTTCCATACTGTAAACCTCTATAACTCTATATGGCTGCATATACAGGTTTTAAAATTTCATTCATGGGATGTGGGCATTGCTGGCTGGGTTAGCATTTATTTCCTATCCCTCATGGACTGGGTGGCTTGTTAGCCATTTTGGAGGGTATTTTAAGAGTCTAGAGTCACATGTAGGTCGGGCCAGGTAAGGACAGCAAATTTCCTTCGCTAAAGGCACATTATGAACCAGTTGGGTTTTAACTACAATCGTTAATAGTTTCATAGTCAATATTAGACTTTTAATTCCAAATTTTTATTGAATTCAAATTTCACTATCTGCCGTGTTGGGATTCGAATCCTGGTCCCTGGATCTTTACCATAGGTCGCTGGATTATTAGCCCAGTGACAACAAGTGTGAGATTACTTGGCAATGTAATGACATCCTATACATTTTATCTGAAAAAGAGCAAGGACATTTCCTGGCTGTTATTTGTCATTTATATTAATGATTTGGATGAGAATATAGGAGGCATGGTTAGTAAGTTTGCAGATGACACCAAGATTGGTGGCATAGTGGACAGTGAAGAAAGTTATCTCCAATTGCCACCATTTCCCCATCACCTGCTGTTTTGTGGGATTTTTGTACAGCTTACGAAACACAACAATATTTCCAGTTCATTCTTTGGCTGTTCAGAACCTCAGGAATGTGACCAGTTATGGATTCTTGAATTTGGTAACTAGACTGCCATTGCCAACATAGAGTGGAGATGCTGGTATTGGTCTGGGTGGGCACAGTAACCTGATGAAGGAGCAGTGTGATTCCAAATAAATCTGTTGGACTCTAACCTGGTGTTGTGAGACTTATCACATTGCCAACATAGTGTAGAAGTGCCCAGTGTATGGAGGTAAATTAAAATAAAGAGTCAGATAAATTTATTTACAAACAAAACCATTAAGAAATTATTGTTCCTCGAAAGTATGGTGCAGCGGCACAGTGTTTAGCACTGCTGTCTCACAGCGCCAGGGACCTGGGTTCAATTCCCAGCATGGGCCACTGTCTGTGTGGAATCTGCACATCCTCCCCGTGTCTGCATGGGTTTCCTCTGGATGTTCCGGTTTCCTCCCACAATCCAAATATGTGGATTAGGTTGATTGGCCATGCAAAATTGCCCCTTTAATCTGGAGGGCTAGCAGGGTAAGTATGTGGAGTTGCGGGAATAGGGCCTGGGTGGGATTGTTATCGGTGCCAGCTTGATGGGCTGAATGGCCTCCTTCTGCACCATATGATTCTGTGATTCGATGAAAATATGTTGTTAATAAAGTTATATTACATTTGAACTCTTTTTTTTGCAACCATCGTGATTAGATTGGAAGCCAGTCCAGTGGGATGGGATGAAATGTCACCAATGACCTTTTGAGGGTTTCAGAGAAGAAGGGTTTATGCAGAGGCAATGCACAACCAGATACTCCTATAAATAATGCACTAATCTGAATGTATTGGTTAAGGAATCCGGGGAGCTAGAGCAGAGAAAGTTTCAGCATTTTGAAAAGAGAAAATCAACCTCACTTTATAAAAATACATTATTATTTTATTGACCAATGCCAGGGCTTAACACACTGGACAGCATCAAGGTCTCAGAAGAGGAGGAGCAAGAGCTTGAAGATGGTTTTGGTGATGCATGAGTTTCCAAATGAATAGTGAAGAATTAATTTCTGTATGAAATGGTTCAATGACTTTTGTTTTATTTTTCATTCATAAGATGTGAGCGTCTCTGGCTAAAGGCCAGCATTTATTGCCCATCACTAATTGCCCTCGAGGAGATAGCAGAGAGCTTCCTTCTTGTGGTGTAGCGATGAGAGTGATGGAGGATATGTGAGATTTGGGAGATGGAGTACAGAAAAAGGAAGTGGGGGGAGGGGGGAGTTGTGAGAGTGAGGGGATGGAATTGGAAGAGCGAGGGAATAAGGTTGTGAGAGTGAGGGGATGGAGCTGAGAAAGTGAGGGGATAGAGTTGTGAGAGTGAGGGGATAGGATTGTTAGTGTGAGGGGATAGAGTTGAGAGTGAGGGGATAGGATTGTTAGTGTGAGGGGATAGAGTTGGGAGAGTGAGGGGGTAGAGTTATGAGAGTAAGGGGATAGAGTTGGTAAAGTGAGGGGATAGAGTTGGAGAACTGGCAGCAATGCATTCTCCAGCCACCATCTCACAGGCTGTATTGGAGTCAGCGAACCAGCCTTGGAATTGATTTGATTAGGCCATGCCCACCAGATCAAGGAAAGAGGAAGACTGTGTGACTGCAAGTCTGGGATCCCAGGGAACCGCATCCAGGACCATCCCATCTGAGCCTCCTCCCCACAGTCAGCATTGCTGTCACCGTGGAGACGGAGCTCACGTCCGTAATCACTCGTCCCCATGACCCCACTGACATTGCGACCCACAGTTTGTGAAGCTCTGTGGTACTGTTTGCGGGTTTGGAAGGTGCTGTTGAAGGAACTTTGGAGAGTTGCTCCAGTCCAGCTTGTAGGTAGTACACGCTGCTGCCATTGTGCCCTGGTGGTGGAGGCAGTGAACATTTAAGGTTGTGAATAGGGTTTCAGTCAAGCCAGCTGCCTTCTCCTGGATGGTGCCGAGTTTCCTGAGTGTTGTTGGAGCTGTAGTCAAGGGAAATGGAGAATATTCCATCACAACTCTTGACTTGTGTCTTGTAGATAATGGACAGGCATTGGGGATTAGGAGGCAAATTACTCGCTGCAGAATACCCATCCTCTGAATTGACAGACTGTTGATCTGGGTGGCATGATGGCACAATGGTTAGCACTGCTGCCTCACAGCGCCAGGGACCCTGGTTCAATTCTGGCCTCAGGTCACTGTTTATGTGGAGTTTGCACATTCTCCCTGTCGCTGCATGGGTTTCCTCCGGACGCTCTGGTTTCCTCCCACAGTCCAAAGATATGTGAGTTGGGTTGATTGGCCATGGTTAATTGCCCCTCAGTGTAGGGGGATTAGCAGGGTAAATACATAGGGTTATGGGGATAGGGCCAGGGTGGGAATGTTGTCGGTGCAGGCTTAATGGACCGAAGGGCTGCAGAGCACCTGGAGGAAACCCAGGCAGACATGGGGAGAACATACAAACTCCATGCAGACAGTCATCCAAGACCGGAATCAAACCCAGGTCCCTAACACTGTGAGGCAGCAGTGCTAACCACTGTGCCACTGTACTGCCCACTAGGTAAATACAAGATTTTTAAAATTCGGCCAATGACATTCTAGTTCTGATGAAAGGTCATCTAGAGTTGAAACGTTGGCTCTATTCTCTCCCAACAGATGCTGTCAGACGTGCTGAGATTTTCCCAGCATTTTCTGTATTTGTTGTGTATGACATGGCAGTAACTGGTTGTTAGGGAAACAATATTCTTTACCCACCTTCCTTCCTCCAGCCTTCAATTGTGGGATTGTTCAGGAACGCACTTTCAAATTAAAATGTAATTATTTTTCATGGAAAATCTGCATAATTTCATTCATATTAAAGTAATTGTCAGCATAAATTATATCATCTTGGTAATGAATTAGCAAACAATTAGTAGCTTTGTGTTCCACCATTCGTTGTACTCAGTCATGTTTCCATGCTATTGGCTGCATCTCACACCTTGTCTGAATGAGACACCAGGACTGTGCTCCCCACACTCCATCCCACTGTGATCCCAACCTAACCTCAGAGTGGGGTCTATGGGGTGGGGTATGTGTGGGACAGTGGGGTGGTGGGGTGGGGGGCTGTGCGGGAGATTATGTCTGTGCGGGGTTGGTTAGTGTTGTGAGGGGGGCTTACAACAATGAGTGACGGGAGCTTCTGATAATGAAGTTTAAGTTCATTTAAGTTTATTTATTAACACTGCAGTGAAGTTACTGTGAAAATTCTCTAGTCGCCACACTCCGGTGCCTGTTCGGGTACACTGAGGGAGAATTTAGAATGGTCAATGCACCCTAACCAGCACGTCATTTGGACTGTGGGAGGAAACTGGAGCACCTGGATTAAACCCATGCAGACACGGGGAGAAGGTGCATACTCCACAATGACCCAACCAGGAATCAAACCTGGGTCCCTGGCGCTGTGAGGCAGCTGTGCTAACCACTGTGCCACCGTGCTGCCAATTGGGAGATTTGTTGGTGGGGGTAGTTGTGACAGAGAACAAAGAGTAAAAAGCAGTACTGTACAGGAACAGACTCTTCAGCCCACCAATCACATTGTCCTACCTAGACCAACTGCCTGTATCCCTCAATACCCTGCCTGTTCATCTGCCTATCCAAATAAGTCTTAAATGTCGCTAACATGTCTATCTCAACCACCTCACTTGGCAGTGCATTCCAGGCCCCACCATCCTCTGTGTAAAATATTCCCCCCGACATCTCCATTGAACCTTCCCCCCTGACCCTGAACTTGTGCCCCCTTGTAATTGTCATTTCTGCCCTGGGAAAAAGCTTCCAACTGTTCACCTTATTTATGCCCCTCATAATTTTATAAACTTCTATCAGGCCGCTTCTCAGCCTCTGTCTTTCCAGGGAGAACAATCCCAATTTATTCAACCTCTCCTCCTAGCTAATACCTTCCATACCAAGCAACATCCTGGTAAACGCTTTCTGTACTCCCTCCAAAACCTCCACATCCTTGGGTTGGAGCTGCACATGCATGCATTTATATGTAACAGCGTGTTGGGCAGAATGGTGAGAGATGTGGGGAGGGATGTGAGAGTGGTGGGGGGGTGGATTGTGCAAGTGGGGGAGGAGGTGGGAGTTTAATGGAGAAGATTGTTGTGAGGGCTGGGTGGGGACTATGAGAGCACAAGATAGTACATGAGAACAGTCTTTCAATTCAGAGGATGGGTATTCTGCAGCGAGTAATTTGCCTCCGAATCCTCAATGCCTGTTCATTATCTACAAGACACAAGTCAAGAGTTTGATGAATATTGGGCGGCACAGTAGCACAGTAGTTAGCACTGTTGCTTCACAGCTCCAGGGTCCTGGGTTCGATTCCCGGCTCAGGTCACTGTCTGTGTGGAGTTTGCATGTTCTCCTCGTGTCTGTGTGGGTTTCCTCCAGGTACTCCGGTTTCCTCCCACAGTCCAAAGATGTGCAGGTTAGGTTGATTGGCCATGCTAAGAAATTGCCTCTTAGTGTCCAGAGATGCGTACGTTAGAGGGTTTAGTGGGTATAATAAGTAGGGATATGGGAGTAGGGCCTGGGTGGGATTGTGTTTCGTGCAGACTCGATGGGCCGAAGGGCCTCTTTCTGTACTGTAGGGTTCTATGATTCTATATTCTCCATTTCCCTTGACTACAGCTCCAACAACACTCAAGAAACACTGAGGGGGGTGGGGAAGGGGAAGTTGCGAGAGTGGGGTTAGTGAGAGCTGGAGTGGGAATAGTGAAGGGGAGGTTATTGTGAAAGAGAGGGTGCTGTGGGAGGTAGTATGTGAGAGTCAGATGGGTAGAGTTCTGAAAGAAGAGTGAGGGAGGATAGATGCAAGAGCAGATGTGTAGAGCTTTGAAATGGAGGGGAGTTTTGTGAATGGGTAGAAGTTATGAGAATGGTGAGGGGCGTGGGAGTGGGGGTGAGGGGTGTGGGAGTGGGGGCGGGTGGTGGAGGTAGTTGGTGAGCAGACTGCAATGTTCTTCATACCTACCATGTTTTAGGCTGTAGTGAGGGCACAGTTTGGAGCTGATTGTATTGGGCCTTCCCCTCCTCCCGCCCCAGACCAAGGCAGGACAGGAGTTGTGCGTGTTAGGCAGACCCACAGCCAGTCGCAGGGCTGATCTGAGTATCTGCTCCACAGTTGCCACTGCTGTCAGTCTGGAGTGGGGAGAGATCACCATCCCAGTGCCTGGCTCATTGGGGGGTCACGGCCCACAGATTGGGAACCTCTGATCGAGGTATTGAAGGAACAGCAATTGATCATGATGCCCCTGTACACTTTCCAGCAGGATTAATGGTTAATTAGGATCCTGGCTAATATTTTCCATCCCAAGTGCTTGGGTACTGAGGCCAATTTGTAGAATTCCTGCTATTTCATCAGCTGAAAGGAGTTCTCTTGTTACCCACAGGGCATTAAACCTAAATCCACACAAATCCACAGGAGGCAAATCGTTGAACAACAAACGAGACTTCAGGGCACGCTCCTTGATGCCTTTTCATTACAATCTCCTAAGGATCTGCTCTTCCCCAGGTTAAATGTGGAAAATCCAATAGCATGCTTAGATTATGTAGCAAAAAGGACCTGAACTCTATTTTTGCATCACATGCCTCCTTTGGCCTTGTGAAGCAGGAAGTCTAGCCCGCAACCACCTACAGATGCACCAAAGCCACCCAATCTAGAAAGCAACCCAACCCCGGCCTCTAGACTCATGGATCAAGCAGGAAAGACCCACATTGTGGGACCACCTCAGGAGGGCAGCCAGCCACACGTTCACTGGAAAGTCAAGCCTAACAAAAGGACGGGTCTGAACTTTCCAGATCGTGGGGTCTCGCTTCCCACCATCTGAAAGGTCAGTGAGAAACACAAGCCCGCCAACTCCAACTTCTGCATCAAGCATGTTGCTATGGGTCTGGAGTTGCATGTAGGCCAGACCAGGTAAGGAGGGCATATTTGCCTACCTCGAGGACATAAGTGAGCCAGTGAATCTATAATAGTTGTAAAAGCAAATGGGTAAACTTCAACAATTATTTATTCCTGTCTGACCCAAAAATAAAATGGAAAAGGTGGCCAAGCCATGGCTGACAAACAGAAGTTAGTGATAGTATTAGATTCAAGGAAGAGGCAGACAAACTGGGCAGGACAAGCAGCAGACCTGAGGATTGGGAGCAGTTTAGAATTCAGCAAAGGAGGACCAAGGGATTGATTAAGAAAGGGAAGTAGATGACTGAAATAACATCAATTAGTTCCATGGAGAAATCTCTGATTGATGTCACATGGGGCTCGTTGAAAATGAGTTCCCTTGGTAACAGGCAATATCCTGGCTGGGTGAAACGCATCAGCCAATCCCTTTATAAGGGGTTAAGTTGGCTGGGGTTCAGCAGTCACTGGGGGAGGGTCTGCAGAAATTTTGTCCCTAATGGGACTTGTGTGAAAACTGTTTTTCCTGTTGGGACTTGTGTGCCCTAGAAGGCATAACCCTGGAAAGTGTAACCCCAGGCAGTGTAATCCCTGAAAGTGTAACTCTGGAAAGCGTAACCCTGGAAAGCGTAACTCCAGAAAGTGTAACCCCAGGCAGCGCAACCCCAGAAGGCAAAACCCTAGAAGGTTACAGATAACTTATAACGGACTCCATTTTCATTGGAAGGGAGGCTGTTTGTTGCTGTATGAAGGAAGGTATATTTGCCATTAACATTGTGTTCACATCAGCTTTTTGTTTAATAATCGATCACCATGAAATTATAATGTATTTGGATTGTAATGTCTTTTGATGAATTGTTTAAGTAAAAAGAAGGCTGGGACTTGTATATGTACACCGTGGATTAGTGGCTTCATTTTGTGTTTCACAATTAAACGCTGCTCTTTTCCAGTCTGGCTTCCTGAGTTATTACAAGTACGAGAGTAAGCTCGTGGGGAATATAGAAGCTGACTGGAAAAGTGTCTGTAGATGTTTGAAGAGAGATTGGTGAAGATAAATATCTTACAGTCAGAAACAGAAGAATTACTAATGCAGAACGAAGAAATGACTGACCACCAAAATGCATAGTTTGGTTCTGTCTTTATAAAGGAGGATGCAGCTAATATACCAGAAATAGAGGGGAACACAGGGCTTTGCGAGAGACGAAATCAGTATCAGTAGGAATAAACGGACCTTTTTCCAAATGACAGGCAGTGACTAGTGGTGTGGTGTAGGGTCAAAAGGCCATTTAATCTACTCCTGCTCCAATTTTCTGTGTAAGTTATCTCGCTTCTTCCTAAGACAATTCCAGATTTAGATTCTACCAGCTGCTGTGGTGGGATTTGAGCCCGTGTCCCCAGAGCATTAGGCTGGGTCTTCTAGATGGCTGGTCCAGTGACCCTACCACTACACCACCATTTTCTCTTAGGTCAACCCTGCCGCTGTGACGTTTACGAGGCACACGAGACAAACACAGCAGCCAAACAGATTAAACACGAACCAAGCAGCGCTGCCCAGCTGAATCAAATTGATTCACTATTATTATATCTTGCAGTCTGTCATTCTTTTCACAGTACAGAAATTAAAGCTTCAGTCATCCAAAAGGAAGACAACAAAACAGATGGAGAAACTGTATAAAAAAAAAAGCTCCACAGATGGCAAATCGCACTGCAATGATCGTAAATACATATAGATTACTGTGACAAAATTTGAGTGCACACGTGTACCTGTCTGACTACCCACACTTATAATTAAAGTCACGCTTAAAGCTTATTTTTATCAGTTTCACAAGTAGGCTTACATTAACACTGCAATGAAGTTACTGCGAAAATCCTCTACACTCCTGTTCGGGTACACTGAGGGAGAATTTAGCATGTCCAATGCACCTAACCAGCGTGTCTTTTGGAGGAAACCAGAGCACCTGGAGGAAACCCATGCAGACACGGGGAGAATGTGCAAACTCCACACAGACAGTCACCCAAACCAGGAATTGAACCCAGGTCCCTGACACTGTGAGGCAGCAGTGCTAACCACTGTGCCACCTGCTTTTCGATGAAACCTCAAAACGAGGTCCCATCTGCTGTCTCTCTCTCTCTCAAACTGGATGTGATGATTCTCATGGCTTTCTCTCAAAAGAGGGTTCAGGGGACTTCCTTCCGACGTCCTGGCCAACATTCATCAGTTGGCCAATTTCACTTCAGTGGTCATTATTACTTTACTGTCCGTAGCAACTTTCTGCTCACAAACAGACCCCTTTCATTCCCCACGATACAACACATTTCTGAAGTATTTCACTGGTGGTAAAGCACATTTGTAATGTCCTGAGGTGGTGAAATTCGCTACATAAATTCAAAAATTTCTTTTGAAGCTTTTCCAATGTGGGAATGGAGATTTCTGCAGCCTTGCCTTACCTGTGTAAGCCTCATTTGCCTCAGGCCATCATGAGGACAATATTATACACACATAATGCATTTCAGAAGAAGCTGGTTAAACTGTGTCACAGAGAAAGGGCCAGAGTGTATGCTGATAGGGTGAGATGAAATTAGCGGGGAGGAGCCTTGTGTGGATATTAAGTTTCACAACACCAGGTTAAAGTCCAACAGGTTTATTTGATAGCACAAGCTTGATTACCTGTAAAGACTCACATTCCATCCATTATCTCGTAAACTGAGTTTGTATCTATATATGCCCTGTTTGTGAACACAACTCCTCACTCACCTGAAGAAGGAGCGACACTCCAAAAGCTCATGCTACCAAATAAACCTGTTGGACTTTAACCTGGTATTGTGAGACTGTACTGCTCCCAGTCCAATGCCGGCACCTCCACATCATGGAGTATAAAGGCGAGCGAGGACCAGCTGGGCTGAATGGCCTGAATTTGTGCTATAAATTCAAGCTAAAACTATTTATATACTTAGAATCCCTACAGTGCAGGAGAGGCCATTCAGCCCATTGAATCTGCACTGACAACAATCCCACCCAGGCCCACATATTTACCCCACTAAACCCTCTAACCTATACATCCCAGGACACTAACGGGCAATTTATCATGGCTAATTAACCTAATCTGCACATCTCTGGAATGCGGGAGGAAACTGGAGCACCCTGAGGAAACCCATGCAGACATGGGGAGAATGTGCAAACTCCACACAGTCAGTGACCCAAGCTGGGAACCAAACCCAGGCCCCTGGAACTCTGAGGCAGCAGTGCTAACCACCATGCTGCCCCTACTTGAGAAAGAGAAGCTTGCACAGTTATGGCTATTGGGCAAGGGTGTGTGACTATTTGAATACTTCTTTCAAAAAGGCAGCACAGATGCAGTGGGCTGAATGGCCTTCTTCAGCACTGAAAGATTCCAAACTGCCCCACTTGAGTCAGTGAGTGACTCTACGATTGAGTAGTGCTGCCTGGGAGCACACACGAGCCTCCAATGGTCTTTTCAAACTCTTCAGTTCCCGCTGATACTAAGTCACTCCTGGGATAGACTATCTTACTTTTGTGAAGATCCCAGAACAATGCACACCTGATCTAAGGTTTGCACAGGCATAACAGAAGGAATTTCATCGGACCTTGAGAAGATTTCCCCCTTATCCACCACTCACCTCCCCCCCCCAAACCTCCGCTTGATAAAGGTGTAGAGGATTTGGGTACTAACAACACTTAAACTGCAGTCGACTTGGTTTGTGTTTGGTTGATGGAGGGATGACTTTCATTAGTGTGGTATCCTTTATCACCTCGAGTTGTCCCAAAATGCTCAGCAGTCGGAAAGTACTTCTGAAGTGTGGTTGTTGCATTCATAGAATCCTAGAATCCTACAGTGCAGAAAGAGGCCCTTCAGCCCATCGAGTCTGCACCAACCACAATCCCACCCAGGCCCTACCTCCATATCCCTACATATTTTGCCTGCTAATCCCTCTAACCTAAACATCCTAGTACACTAAGGAGCAATTTCTTAGCATGGCCAATCAACCTACCTCGCACATCTTTGGACTGTGGGAGGAAACCGGAGCACCCGGAGGAAACCCACACAGACACGAGGAGAATGTGCAAACTCAACACAGACAGTGACCCGAGCCAGGAATCGAACCCAGGTCCCTGGAGCTGTGAAGCAGCAGTGATAACCACTGTGCCACCGTGCCGCCCATTGTGTGAAACATGGCTGTCATTCTGTGCACAGCAAGCTGCCACAATCAACAATGTGGGAATTCCTTTTCCCTCCTCCCCACCACTTGCTCTTCATTGGATAGCACCGGAGGATCTATAACACTAAACTGAGAGGCCAGGCAGGGGCTTGAGATAATACCTCATCTAAAAGACAGCACCACTGGCAGTGTGGCACTCTCTCAGTGTGGCACTCTCTCAGTGTGGCACTCTCTCAGTGCAGAGTCAGCCTGGTTTTTGCGGTACGTCCCTATGTAGTGGGGACTTGAATATTTTTTAATTATTCATTCGTGGGACATGGGTGTCACTGGCTGGGCCAGCCCTAGTTGCCCAAGGGCAGCTGAGAGTCAACCACGTTGCTGTGGATCTAAATTCACATGTAGGCCAGACCAGGTAAGGACAGCAGATTTCCTTCATTGGAGGACATTAGTGAACCAGATGGGTTTTCACAACAATTGACAATGGTTTCATAATCATCAGTGATCCTTAATTCCAGGTATTTTGAATTCAATTCAAATTCCACCATCTGCTGTAGTGGGATTTGAACCCAGGTTCCTGGAACATTAACTGAATTTCCAGATTGATAGTCTAGCGATAATATCACTAGGCCGTCACCTCCCCTTAAATCTGCAAACTCCTGACTCAGAGGCAGGCGTGCTACCCACCGAGCCATGGCTGACACCTATTAGCATTAGAATACAGATCTGCATTTTTTAGATGTTCGCAGTGCGCCTGCAGCACCTCCCCAAGGCCCCCTCCTCACGTCACAACAGCACTGGTGCAGAACACAGCAAGTTTTTGAAGCTCTGAGCAGCGGTGAGCCTATTGTGTGTGTTTTTGACACACAAACGTCCTTTAGGCTTGCTCATTTTTAATGGACAGAAAAGAATTGCCCGTGAGCAGATGCTTAATATGAATTTCAAAGGATTTGGTATGAAATTGGTATCATAATAAATTTATGGTGAAATATGTTTGTTGTCCTATTTTATTCCTTCAATACACTGCGACTAATGCAGCAGTGGGCCAAACTATACTTTACGAAAATCATTTTTAATACATTATAACCTATTATTGTTGTGTCGTGCCAATTATTCATTGGCAGTGAGAGAATCTTGGCCTGAGATTCCTTAATACATTAAAGAGAGCAGTGGTATATAGATTACAGAACATGAGTCATTATAATTCATTAAACCTCTTCTCCTACCAGGAGACTACCAAAAATACATCTGTAGTCTCATTTACACAAGGCTGTTAATTTGGATTGAATCTAAATGAAGGAGGTGGGGGAAGATCAAATTCAAAGAATACTGTATAACCAGGGTAGATCTCTTCAAAATGTATTTGCACTTTTAACATTTGCCACAGTGCCATTTGGAACCCAAGGTCAAAATTACCAACAAGGATTTTTTTTAACCAAAAGAGAAAATGCTGCAAAATCTCAGCAGGATTGGCAGCATCTGAGAGGAGGGTAAAGAGCTGACGTTTCAAGTCCAGATGACTCTTTGTCAAAGGGTGTTTTTTTACTCTTTCACATGTGTAGATGTCACTGCTCAGGCCAGTATTTGTTACCCATCCCTAACTGACCTTGAACTCCCATTGCTTGGGGTCTGAGGTTGCATATAGACCAGACCAGACAAGGATTTGTCTTCCTCTAAAGGGGCATTAGTGAACCAGATGGATTTTTACAACCACCAAGAGGTTTATTTTAATTCATTTGTGGGACATGGGCGTTGCTGGCTAGCCAGAATTTATTGCCCATCCCTTGTTGACCGAGGACAGTTGAGAGTCAACCACATTGCTGTGGTTCTGGAGTCACATGGAGGCCAGACCAGGTAAGGACAGCAGATTTCCTTCCCTAAAGGACATTAATGAACCAGACGAGTTTTTCCAACAATCAACAATAGTTTCATGGTCATCCGTAGTTTGTTAACGCCAGATTCTTTTTTATTGAATTCAAATTCCACCATCTCCCATGACAGGATTCGAACACAGGTCTGCAGGACATTAGCTGAGTTTCTGGATTAATAGTCAAGTGATAATACCACTAGGCCATCACCTCCCCTTGGTAATTTCACAGTCACCATTACAGAGGTTAGCTTGTAATTTAAATTCTCCCAGCTGCTGGGATTTGAACTCACGTTCCTGAAACATCAGCCTCTGGATTAGTGACGTTACCTCTATGCCACAGTCTCCCCTAAAGAGAAGATGTGCCAAAGCAGGAACATGACCCTAACCTTGCTGTCACTTGCTGTTTCAGTTCAGTAATGCCTATGTTTTTGTTCTTGGCCTGTTACAGTATCCCGGTGAAACCCAACTCAAACTGGAAGAACAGCACCTCAACTTCCAATTAGTCACCTCACAGCCTTCTGCACTCAACTTTCAATTCAACAAATTCAGAGCATGGACTCTGTTCTCTATTTGGATAATTTATATTTACTTTTCCCAACCCCCTCAACCTCACAAAGCCACTCTGTAACTTGTTCTTACATTTTGCTTTCAGAGGCCTTTGTTCTCTATTAACACATTCTGTGATCTCCATGCCACTATTAGCACTTTTCCAGATCCTTAACACTATCATTAACACTGCTTTGTATTGTGTCAATGACATCTTTTTGTCAAATCTCTCCTAGCTCCTACCTGTCACTGGTTCCAAACTTTATCTTCAAAAGTACAAAACCCATCACATTTCTACCTCTCTTCAGCTTTGAAGAAGAGTTGTATGGACTTGAAATGTTAACTGTGTTTTTCACCACAGGTGTTGCCAGACCTGCTGAATCCTTTCTCAGAAGACTAAGGAAATTTGGTGTGTCAGCTACGACTCTCACCAACTTTTACAGATACAATTACTATTTTTTCTGGTTGTTTCACAGTTGTTTTGGCTCCTGCTCCAGCCAAGACCAGAAGAAACTACAAAAGGTTGTGAATGTAGCCTAATCCATCACGCAAACCAGCCTCTCATCCACTAACTCTTTCTAAACTTCCTG
Organism: Carcharhinus amblyrhynchos; assembly: GCF_965287045.1. NCBI lineage: Eukaryota > Metazoa > Chordata > Chondrichthyes > Carcharhiniformes > Carcharhinidae > Carcharhinus > Carcharhinus amblyrhynchos. Next base: position 5,977,599 of record NC_137349.1, on the reverse strand, counting down.
CTGGCTCGACAAAGCAGCCAGCATAATCTAGGACCTCATGCACCCTGGACATTCTCTCTTCCACCTTCTTCCTTTGGGAAAAGATACAAAAGTCTGAGGTCATGGTGGTGGTGGTGGGGTAAGTGGGGAGCGGTGGGGGGCAGGAGAGGTGGACCATGGAAAGATCCGTTGACCTCGGGTGGGATTTTCCATTTTCAAAGCTAGTGTGGCTGGAAAATCCCACCCACTCTCTTTAGAGGAGATGCAAAAGGCAGGATCCTGAATAACTTCCATCCAAGAACTTGGGGAAATGAGAGAGAAACAAGAGACAATAAAAGTCAAATCAGCAAAGAGAAACATAACAAAATGGAGGCAAAGGTTGTGGTTCAAAGCTGTTGAACTCAGTGTTGATTCCAGAAGGCTGAAAGCGCCCAATTGAAAGATGTGAGGTGGGATCTTCTACCTGCGCTCACCCAAAGGTTGGAAAATCCCACCCGAGGTCAATGGACCTTGCAAGGTCTATGTCCCACTATGATCCCTATGGCGGGCGGGACAGGAAAATTCCACCCGAGATGTTGTTTAACATAGAACGTAGAAAAACTACAGCACAAACAGGCCCTTCGGCCCACAAGTTGCGCTGACCATATCCCTCCCTACTAGGCCTACCTATAACCCTCAATCCTATTAAGTCCCACGTACTCATCCAGATGTCTCTTAAAAGACCCTATCGAATTTGCCTTCACCACCACCAATGGCAGCCGATTCCACTCACTCACCACCCTCTGAGTGAAAAACTTATCCCTGACATCTCCTCTATACCTACTCCCCGGCACCTTAAACCTGTGTCCTCTCGTAGCGACCATTTCAGCCCTGGGAAATAGCCTCTGAGAATCCACACAATCTATACCTCTCAACATCTTATAAACCTCTATCAGGTCACCTCTCATCCTTCGTCTCTCCAGGGAGAAAAGACTGAGCTCCCTCAACATTGGCTGAATTCTCCCTCAGTGTGTCTGAACAGGCGCTGGAGCATGGTGAATAGGGAATTTTTACAGTAAATTCATTGCAGTGTTAATGTAAGCCTACTTGTGACAAATAAATAACCTTTTAACTTTATTTAATCTGCTAATCCCTCTATAATTTACATATCTTTGGATACTAAAGGGCAATTTAGCATGACTAATCTGCACATTTTTGGACTGTGGGAGGAAACCAAAACACCCAGAGGAAAACTACACTGACATGAGGAAAATGTGCAGATTCCACATAGACAATGACCCAAACGGGGAATTGAACCCAGGTCCCTGGTGCTCTGAGGCAGCAGTGCTAACCACTGCACTATTTCACCACTCCTGTGATTCCTTCATCCATTGTCAATGAGGATATGGTCTAAAATTTAACTCTGCTTCACAGGCAAGCTGCCTGGGGACATATTAAAGTCCATTGGGAGCCTACTGGCCCAAGGGGGCCATGGTGGTTACCACTGCTGCCTCTCAGCACCAGGGGCCCAGGTTTGCACATTCTCCCTGCATCTGCGTGCATTTTCTCCGGGTGCTCCAGTTTCCTCCCACAGTCCAAAGATGTCCGGATTAAGGTGATTGGTCATACTAAATTGTCCCTTGGTGTCAGGGGGATTTGTAGGGTAAAATACCAGGGTAATGGGGTTAGGACATGGGCAGGATTGCTGTTGGTGCAGACACAATGGTCCAAATGACCTCCTTCTGCATTTGAGGGATTCTATTCCATTAAAATAAAGTCTGAAAACCTCCAACTTCCTACTGCAATTTGGGCCTACCAACTCAGGCTTCTACCTCCTGGTCAGACACAGGCTCTGAGCATCATCTGTGCCAAAAGGAAGTCAACTATGATGAAAGTTTCTGCTTTTATTTTGAGTGTTATCAATTCTTGACAATAGGGTGGAACGCCTACGGTTTTGCCTCACCCACACGCCCATCCAATCCTTACCCTGTCCCTCAGTGAAAGCAGGGATAGAGAGTTTTGCACTCGGCGTGAATACCTTGTGAGGAATGGTTTTCGGATTGAATATTCAAAAGATATTGAAGAGTAAGTGATAACTCTGAGAAGGCAGCGACAAGATAAATATTCTGGGGACCCCACAACTCTCCAATTCCCCCTAAGCAGCGGCAATTTACAGGAACTGAATTTCAAGTGAGGCCGAACGTTGTGTTTTGGAGAAGCTGCCGAGAGGATTCTCCCCCTGAAGAGAAACTGATAGCCTCGCCTCGAGTTAATTTCCAGTTCAGGAATCAAATCACTGACAAGGAGAGAAAAAAGATACAGGCCCGAAAAGAGAACCGCACACAGTTATTTCTGTAAATCTGGACATTTAATCTAATGCTGCATTTACTAAATTCCGATAAATTATTTGAGGGTGCCAGGTGTGCGGTAAGTAATTTTTAAATTGAAAATTGTGAGGACCGAAATAGAAACTGCTTCCATTTCCAATTGGAATTTTTAATATTGACTCCAGAAAAGTTTCCCCAGAAAGAAGTTGTGGCCTGGAGATTTATTGGTGTCACATTTTTGTTCTCGGCAGTGCTTGAAGTTCAGGGTGGGTGGCCCGGTGGCACAGTGCGTTAGTAGTGCTGCCTCACAGCGCCAGGGACCTGGGTTCAATTCCTGGCCTCGGATCACTGTCTGTGTGGAGTCTGCACATTCTCACGTCTGCACGTCCTCACCGCGTATGCGTGGGTTTTTTCCGGGTGCTCCGGTTTCCTCCCACACTCCAAAGGTGGATTGGCCAGGCTAAATTGCTCCTTAGTGTCAGGGGGATTAGTGGAGTAAATATGTGGGGTGACATGGATAGGGCTGGGGTGGGATTGTGGTCAGTGCAGACTCAATGGGCTGAATGGCCTCCTTCTGCACTGCAGGGATTCTATAATTCACCAGCCGCCATATTCATTAAGACTTCAGTATTTGGAACCTACAAGTCTTAGACTGTCTGCATGTGCAATTTGGGGGTCTAGAATCTTGTTTAGGACCCCTTCCTAAATGTTAGCCACCCTTTGGTCTCAGGGGTAACCAAAGCTGTGTGAAGATTAACCTCCACATCAGGGCAGGAGGCACAGGAAGTGAGGAAGATTATTGTTGGGCCCCTGCCTGACTGATCATCTCCACTTTTCCCCACCTACCTCACTCTTACCCTCTCTTACCCTCCCTCTATGATCCCTGTTCACAACTGCTCCCCTGTTCTGAGCACTTGAGTGCTCTGACTGACCTAATCTCCATCCCCATCCTTCAAGGGACGTGGGCGCCGTTGGCAAGGCCGTCATTTGTTGCCCATCCTTAACTACCCTTGAATTGAGTTGCTGGCTTGTTTGGCCACTTCAGGGGCATTTAAGAGTCAACTACATTAGTTTGGATCTAGAGTCACATGTAGGCCAGACAAAGTAAGGATGGCAGATTTCCTTCCTTAAAGGTCATTAGTGAACAGGATACATTTTTACAACAATCAATGATTAGTAGTCATGGTCACCATTACTGAGATTAGTTTTGTGTGCCCATATTTCTGAAATTCCACCGTCTGCCTTGGAAGGATTTGAACACACGTCTCCAGAGCATTAATCCAAGTCTCTGGATTACCTGTCAATTAACATTTTTTAAAATTCATTTGTGGGAGATGGGCGTCGCTGGCTGGCCAGCATTTATTGTCCATCCCTAGTTACCCTTGAGAAGGCGGAGGTGAGCTGCCTTTTTGAAATACTGATACAACTGAGTGGTTTGCTAGGCCATTTCAGAGGGCAGTTGGGAGTCAACCACATTGCTGTGGCTTTGGAGTCACATGTAAGCTAGACCAGGTAAGGACACCAGATTTCCTTCCCTAAAGGACATTAGTGAACCAAATGGGTTTCCCTGACAATCGACAATGGTTTCATGGTAATAAATAGATTCTTAATTCCAGATTGTTCTTTTATATTGAATTCAAATTCCACCATCTGCTATGGTGGGATTTGAACTCTGGTCCCCGGAACATTAGCTGAGTTTTTGAACTAATAGTCGAACAATAATACACTAGGCCATCGCCTCCCCAGTTACACTACCATCTCCTCCTAATCCCCATCCAATCACCTTGCTCTCTCCTGACTGATACCTTCTTCCATTGGGTTGCACTCTTATCCCAGTTGCCTTTCTTTTCCTGCTTTCAATCCTTCCAGAGATCACCGAGGGTCCCACCAACAACACCACAGCCTAAACTATCAGTCCATTCAGCTTGATGAGCTGTCTAGAATGGGCAAGGACACAATACAGTTCAGCTGTTCCAGTTAAATGAGGCTGTAGGTCTGAAATTGAATGGACCTTGGGCCTATTTCTTCATGATGTGGGTATGCCGGCGTTGGACTGGCGTAAACACAGTAAAAAGTCTGACAACACCAGGTTTTAGTCCAACCTATTTATTTGATAATATTCTCACTAGCTTTCGAGGGGACAGCCTCTTCGTCAGGTGAATTCATTCGTCATTCACCTGACGAAGAGGCTATCCCCTCGAAAGCTAGTGAGAATATTATCAAATAAATAGGTTGGACTAAAACCTGGTGTTGTCAGACTTTTTACTATTTCTTCATGTACAGAGATAGGCTGATGTCATCCTAATATCATCTACCACAACTTTAGACCTTCTTATAGATCTGCTCTACTTTCACGGTTTAGTAAGGGTGTTATGTTTTGCTGAGATGCAAAGTTTAACAAGTGGATGGCATGGTAGTGCGGTGGTTAGTGATGCTGCCTCACAGAGCCAGGGACCTGGGTTCGATTCCAACCATGTGTCACCGTCTGTGTGGAGTCTGCACATTCTCCCCGTGTCTGTGTGGGTTTTCTCCAGGTGCTCTGGTTTCTTCCCAGAGTCCAAAGGTGTGTTGGTTAGGTAGATTGGCCATACTAAGTTGCCATTGGGTAAAATACCCTGTCAGAGAATCAGTGCAGACATGATGGGCTGAATGGCCTCCTTATGCACTGATGATTTGCACTAGTGATCAAATGGTTGACACAGTGCATTGGAACCCCAGTTATCTGAACTCTGTGTTCACAAGAATACATGAGTCCTGAGGACATCCCTTAAATGTGGTGACACAGTGATGTCAGATTAGTGCTGGACCACAGAGGGATTTGCAAAGTGACAGGTCAAATCAGGCTTTCAGTTTGGTTCTCCATATCAGTTGGGTGGCCAGATGTTCAAAAGAGAAAATGCTGGAAAATCTCAGCAGGTCTGGCAGCATCTGTAAGGAGAGAAAAGAGCAGATGTTTTGAGTCCAGATGCCCCTTCATCAAAGCTAAAAGGTAGAGAAAGTGGGAGATATTTATACTGCAGGGGGAGGGAATGAAAGATGAGTCATAGCCACAGGGAAACCCGCTCATAGCTGTACACAGAGAGAATAAAGGGTGCGAATGGCCGAACAGCAGAGAAGCTCTCTCTGGCCAGATGTTCAGTTTTTCACCGGACAGTCTGGCTTTTCCCTGGTCCGATGGCATCCAATGCTGGATACCTTCACATCTGGCATTTTGAGCCCACCATCACCATCAGGTACCTGTGCTCATTCTTTCCCCTAGGGGCAGCAACCAGGATGCAATGAGGATGGAATAAATAGGTTTGCCTCTGTGTTACTTTTCTCAGTCCTCCTCCATTATCTCATTGTTTCTCCAACAGAGTGAAATCTCTGAGGTGATGCTGTCACTGTGCTTGATCAAACGTACATATTGACATTGTATCCACACATGGTGATCCCATCCACATGCTACCCCACTGCCCCCGTACACAGTAATACTGTCTGGTTTTGCTATTGTCCCACACTGGACACCCTACATGGCAGCAATGAACTCCAGAGCCATTCTCCTTCAGTACCATCTAAATTCAGCCTTTTGGATATGCTATATTTAGGACGCTATAGTTAAGAAAGCCCACCAAGAACACTAATTTCTCAGAAGGCTAAGGAAATTTGACATGTCCTCTATGACTCTTAATAATCTTTACAGTTACACCATAGAAAGCATTCTTTCCGGTTGTATCACAGCTTGGTATGGCTGTGCATGACTGCAAGAAAATATAAACGGTTGTGAATGTAGCCCAGTCCATCACGCAAACCAGCCTCCCATCCATTGACTCTGTCTACACTTCCTGATGCCTCAGCAAAGCAGCCAGCATAACTAAGAACTCCACGCGCCCAGGACATTCTCTCTTCGATCTTCTTCTGTTGGGAAAAAGATACAAAAGTTTGAGGTTACGTACCAACCAGCTTAAGAGCAGCTTCTTCCCTGCTGCTGTCAGACTTTTGAATGGACCTACCTTGCACTAAGTTGGTCTTTCTCTACAGCCTCGCTATTACTGAAATACTACATTCTGCACCCTTCCCTTCTCTATGAACGGTATTCTTTGTTGGTATAGTGCACAAGAAACAATACTTTTCACTGTATACTAATACACGTGACAATAACAAATCGAATCAAGTCAATTCTTACCTAACCAATAAAACAAAGCGTTCAAATATATTTTAAAATCCTTTCATGGGATGTAAATATTGCTGGCGAGGCCAGCGTTTGTTGACCATCCTTCATCCCCCTTGAGAAGGTGCGGGTTTCTTGAACAGCTGAACCGGGAGGGGGAAAGGGAAAATAGACTTTCCTTTTCAGTCCATGATTTTTCTCCCGGACTTTCTCACAGCAGTGCCCGGGGGGGACAGAAAGGGGCACGGGGGGAATTAATCTTTCATTTCTGGAAATCACAGCAAAACCCTGGAACGCTGGCGAGGTGGAGGAAGTTTGGCACTGCCTGCCCGAGTGTAAAGCGCAGCCCGACCATACCTTGCTGAAGCAGCGTGACGGTAAACGTTAAGATATTCAAGAAGCACAAATAATGTGACAACAAAATAACCCTTAAAGGAGGACATATACATTTGCATCAAAAATGTCCCCCCCCCACCCCGCCCCACACACAAACCCCCCACAGAAAATTACTATTTAACTAAAAAGGGCAAAAGTTTAACTGACTATCATCTTCTGAGTTCCTTCGAAACAATGTATACGGAACGGTTGGCTGAGCGTAGAACAAAAGCAAAAATCAGCTCCGAGATCGGAGGCTTAGAATTAAGAAAAGCAAGAAAACAATTCGGAAAAGCATCAAGGGACCCCTTTTCCCGGGACTCTTTGGAAATTCAAATTGGGTCTCTGTCCTCAAAGCTGAGCCAGTCAATGCCTCAGGACAGGGATCAGTGGGGTCTGACTGTGGCCTTGTCTCTAACAATGTGGGATTGTCTGCCGAAGGTGGGAAACCGGAGGGCAGAATCCGTTTCTCACACGGGTTATTGTGGCAGGCAAATGCACGTTCCACTTGAATTGTTCTTGGCAGTTTCTTCCTCGATTCTGTGTGTGCGCAAAGAAAAAGAGATCCCTCAACCTTTAACCCTGGAGATGCCAGCGAGACCCCACGGTGCTGGAGGAGGTGACTCAGGTTCTGCGCTCTCTGCTTCCAGTGGCAGAGAAGTCAGCAACCGGGGGGGGCACAGGTTCCTGGCGATGGGCGAAGGGGTGAGACCAGGTTCCTTTTTAACGCAGTGAGTTTCACCTGGAACTGCACTGGCTCAGAGGGTGGTGGAGGCAGATTCTCATTAAAGATATAAAGTGGAAAGAATTTGACAGGGCAATGGGGAAACAGCAAGGGAGTGGGATTACTGTAGGATAAAGCCGACACAGCCACCACGGGCCGAATGGCCTCACAGACTCCTACCGTCCAGAAGGAGGCCATTCAGTCCATCAAGGCTGCAATGACCAAAATCCCACCCAGGCCCCACCCCATAACTCCATGCATCTACCCTAGCTAGTCCTCCCGACACTAAGGGGTGATTTAACATGGCCAATCCACCTAACCTGCACATCTTTGGACTCCTCCTATGCTGAATCATCCTAAGATTCTATACATGGTGGAACATTGGTTAGCACTGCTGCTTCACAGAAACCCAGGTTCAATTCCAGCCTCGGGTCACTGTCGGTGTAGAGTTTGCATGACACTAATAAATCAACTTTAAACTTAATCTAATAAATTAACCTTATTTAAACTTTGTTAATTCAATTCATCGTCAGACATAGTGCTGAAAGATAAATTAATAACTGGCCAGCTAGGTAATCTGATTATTATTGTCACAAGTAGGCTTACATTAACATTGCAATGAAGTTACTATGAAAATTCCCAAGTCGCCACACTCCGGTGCCTGTTCAGGTACACTGAAGGAGAATTTAGCACGGCCAATGCACCTAACCAGCACATTTTTCGGGTTGTGGAAGGAAACCGGAGCACCCGGAGGAAACCCACGCAGACACAGGGAGAATGTGCTGACTCTGCACAAACAGTGACCGGAGCCGTGAACCAAACCCCAGTCCCTGCCACTGTGAGGCATCAGTGTTAACCACCATGCCACCATGCCACCCTGTGTTGGCAGTTAAGTGAGTCTGTGTGGCAATGGGGCCAGCTTGCTGTTCATGAACAGGCGCCGTGTACCATTAAACAAATTCTCCAACGGATTCGACTGAAATCTCCCTGCCTGAAATTCCAGTGAAGGCTTTCAGCTGTCTTGAACTTTGTTGTATTATTGTCACCTGCAATGAAATGGTTCACAACGGGATTTTCATATAAGCGCGTCAAGCTCATGCATTTTTAATACCACACAGCATGGTTCTACCAGGTAAAACCAGACAAATAAAGGCTGGACTGCCCAACAGAAAGATGTTACAGAGGCAGAGAAAATTGAGTGGCAGGAATTGTACAACAGCATTTAGATAGAGGGAGATAACACTTAAAGGATTCCACACCATCTGTCTAACAGGAACACAGATGCTCGTTGGTATTCTGTATATTTTCAATGTTTTCTGTAATGACTGTAAGCTAACAAGAGTTTGTACAACATTCTTCCGATTGCTGTTAGTGGAGGCGTTAGATCATTTAGAATTAAATTGGGTTCATACTGTGTTTAAATGGCAGAGGTTGCCATTGAATGAGTTAATGCTTTCACTTGGCTTTTTATTCCCACCCCACCCCACCCCACCTCCAAATAAACTATTCTAAGGCTCCTTATCAAGAAAATGGGACTTTCTGTGCTTGTTACTGCCCCCAGGCAGTGAACTGTGATGAAAGAGAACACACCCAACCTGCTTTGACAAAGGGTCATCTGGACTCGAAACATCGGCTCCTCTCTCTCCTTAGAGATGTGCCAGGCCTGCTGAGATTTTCCAGCATTTTCTCTTTTGATTACAAACCCAACATGCTTTACCTCACCGCTAGAATAAAATGGTGCAGGTTATTCCTTTGGAGTTGGCACTCCTTTCAAACCTGTTAATAATAATGAAGTATTTCTACTTTGCAAATTTTTAACATCATGCTTAAAACACTATTCTGTGCTTTGGGATTCATCTCAATAATAGCACTCAATTTTCCAGTCTAACCCAATGGCACCCGAGGAGCATTGTGTGTGTTATATATTGTGATGTTAGTGTACCTTTAAGAGTTTAGAAACAATCATGTTCACTGTAGCTCACAACTGATGTCATTGTTGCTGGGCTGTCAATGGGAGTCCTTTTATTGCTCCTTAAATGGGGGCCTCAGATACTTTCTGAGATTAGTTTTTATGACCCTGCATTGTTAGGAGGAAAACCGGTTGGTGGGTCAGGTGACAGGCGCTCTTCCACTTTCAGTTCTGCACTGCAGGGTTTTTTTTAAGAAGGGACAGCAAGCTGAAAAGAAGTGTTTCTCTCTCCCTGTTCTATTTGGCAATTCTGCTGCTTATCTGAAAAGAAGGTCTTGCCTTCCTGGAGTATAAAGTCTGCAGTTGGTGACTTGACCAGAGTCAATCTGATGTTCTGGGAAGCTGTTCTGACTTCAAAATGTTCTGGGTGTGTCAGGAGGGCTACTAAAGCTTACAAGACTAAAAGTTTTTAATTCTCTTAGCTAAGACTCAACTCCAGTATCACTTGAGTATTAGATGTTGCTATGTTGAACTTGTTTAAAGGGTTTTGTCTGTGAAAGATTTTTGTTTGATTGGAATATCTTAGATATATTTGTTAAGCGGTGTATATTATTGTGGTTGCTTTGTTTTTGTTTGTGATCAATTGATGTTATTGCTAATTTTCTTTCTATACATGTTAACTATATTCTTAATTAAACATTGTTTGATAAAAGCTCCCTAGTGGATCACTTGAATCAGACCTGAAAAGAAACATATCATACACACCCTAGCCAAATTCAAAAGGCAAAACTTATGATGCAAGCGAGCTCCATAGAACATTTTGGAGTTTCTGACCTGAGCCATAACAATATTTTAAAAAGGATTGCAGGGGCTGATCACATGACTTGATGATGATGTCATTAGGGTGTTGCCACAGCCTGCTGTTTTACTTTCAGTTTGTACTCAGCAGTGCAAAGGACATCTCTTTCAAGAAAATCTCTTGTGTGTTACTTTGAACCTGAAAGTGCCAACCACATTCTTTTCTTTCTGTTAAAATCCATAACACAGAATAGTCATAGAACTCCTACAGTGCAGAAGGAGACCAACTGGCCCATCAAGCCTGCACTGACAACAATTCCACCCAGACCCCATCCCTGTAACCCCATCTTTTTACCCTGTGAATCCCCTAATGTTACTATGACCAATCAATCAAACCTGAGTGTAGGAGGAAACTGGAGCATCCGGAGGAAACCCATGCAGACACGGGGAGAATGTACAAACTCCACACAGACAGTGACCCGAGCTGGAATTGAACTCAGGTCCCTGGCGCTGTGAGGCAGCAGTGCTAACCACTGTGCCATCACATTGGACATTTACAAGTGTGCAAGTCAAATTTCAATAAGAGGGGTCAATTAAAGGGGAGTGCCACAAGGAGGAGAAAGAGGAATGCATGTCAAAAGCTTCAGGGGAGATTGAAAGGTATTTCAATTTATTAACAACCTCAGCCATGGTTGAAAGGCTCTGTAGCATTATGAAGCAGAGGACCAGGATGAAAGGAAAGGGAGACCTGAATGTTGGCATGCAGGTTTGCTGCATGTACATGCTCTAGACTCCCTAAGTAGCTTGCTGCAGATGGTGGTGATTAATAAGAACAATCCGTCAGGTCTGTTGAGCTTGCTTTACAATTTGATGAGGTCATGGCTGATCTTTTAGCTCAACTCCAGTTTCTTGCTTTTTCCCCATACCTCCTGATTCCATCAGAATCCAAAAAAACTATTGATCTCAGTCTACTCAACAGTTCAGCATCCACAGATTTCTGTGCTGGAAAATCCCAAAGATTCACAACCCTCTGGGAGTAGAAATTGCCACACATCTCTGTCCTAAATCACTAATTCCTTATTCTGAAACGATGGCCGTTAGTTCTAGACTCTCTCAGCAGGTTCTTAACATCAAGCCCTTTCAGAATATTACAGAGTTCACTGACATCACCTCTCATTCTTCCAAACACCAGAGAATATAATCTCGTCTCTTAGGAGAACATCTCATTCCAGACTTGCACCTTCCCCTCTGGTAATCTGGTAACTGTGTTCAAGATTGAGGGGTTTGAGAGAACCGGAATGAAGGAACTGTTAGTAGCTAAAGGCCACAGAATCAATACAAGCGCTTGAAAAAGTCAGCAGAGGTGAAAATCACCAAAAAGCCATGTTGGCTTTTGAAAGGCCCTGCCATTGAATCATAGAATCCCTACAATGCAGAAAGAAGCCATTTGGCCCATTGAGTCTGCATTGACTCTCCGAAAGAGCATCTTACCAAGTGCCTCCTCTGCACCTGATCCTTGTAACCCTGTACATTTCCTGTGGCTAATCCACCTAACCTACAAATCTTAGGACTCTAAGGAACAATCTCCCATGGCCAATCCACCTAACTTGCACATCTTTGAACACGCAGGGTCAATTTACCATGGACTATCCCCGTAACCTACACATCTCAGGACACTAAGGGGAAATTTACCATGGCCAATCCAGCTAACCTGCCCATCTATGGACTGTGGGAGGAAACTGGAGCGCCCAGAGGAAACCCATGTGCGGAGAATGTTCAAATTCTACACAGACAGTCACCCAAGGCTGGAATTGAACCGGGACCCTGGTGCTATGAGGCCATAGTGCTAACCACTGTGCCACTGTGCTGCCCTATAAGTCGATTTGATTTGCTCATGCCTGCTTCACTGGGCGTTCTGGAGCTTCAGTACCCATTGGATCCATGGTTCAGAAAAATGTGAGTTTCCCCAGCCTGCCTCCTTTAACACACGCTGATGAAATTCTTGCCCGTTTTGGGCAAAAGGGGGTGCCTTAATCTGCCAGGGAAACCAACGTCCACTAAAATTCTGAAGTTGTACTTCCTTACTGCCTCAAATTGTGGTGCTAGAAACACAAACGCCTCCCAAATTTGAGAGATCTGATTCAGGTGAGTAACTCAAATGCTGAGTTCTTGCTTTTACGCATGGAATTGGAGGCAACCTCCCCAGGGTTGTTAAGAAGGCGTACGGTGTGTTAGCTTTTATTGGTGGAGGGATTGAGTTTTGGAGCCATGAGGTCATGTTGCAGCTGTACAAAACCCTGGTACGGTTGCACTTGGAGTATTGCGTACAGTTCTGGTCGCCGCATTATAAGAAAGGTGTGGAAGCATTGGAAAGGGTACAGAGCAGATTTACCAGGATGATGCCTGGTATGGTGGGAAGGTCTTATGAGGAGAGGCTGAGGGACTTGAGGCTGGATTTATTAGAGAGAAGGAGCTAAGAGATGATTTAGTAGAGGCATATAAGATGATCAGAGGATTAGATAGGGTGGACAGTGAGAGCCATTTTCCTTGGATGGAGGTGGCTAACACGAGGGGACATAGCTTTAAATTGAGGGATGATAGATTTAGGACAGATGTCAGTGTAGGTTCTTTACTCAGAGACTAGTAAGGGCATGGAATGCCCTGCCTGCAACAGTAGTGGACTTGCCAACTTTAAGGGCATTTAATTGGTCATTGGATAAACATATGGATGACATTGGAATAGTGTAGGTTAGATGGGCTTTAGATTGGTTCCACTGGTCGGTGCAACATCGAGGGCTGAAGGGCCTGTACTGCACTGTAATGTTCTATGTTCTATACCCGAATAGAACAGAGCTGGGCTGAAGCCAAGGGATAGGGATAATCTCCAAGAATCCCAGAAAGGATATGAGTAAAACAGTGGGGTTTTGGTGACCATCTTGTTGCTTCATGAGTATTTTAATTGATACCAGCCTTTTCCCTAAAGGTAAAACCCAATTAAAATCCTCAAATTGCCATGTTGTGGGATTATGAACTCAGTCTCCACTGGTTTACCTGTCCATTAGCATAACAAGTACACTACTGTACAATATTGGATAGAAATGGATGGGTGGCACAGTGGCACAGCGGTTAGCACTGCTGCCTCACAATGCCAGGGACCTGGGATCAATTCCTGGCTTCCTTCCACTGTCTGTGTGGGGTTTGCACATTCTCCCTGTGTCTGCGTGGGTCCCCTGGGTGCTTCGGTTTCCTCCCACTCTCCAAAGCTGTACAAGTTAGGTGGATTGGCATGTTGAATTGCCCCTTAGTGCCAAGGGCATTAGCGGGATAAATAAGTGGAGTTACATGGGTAGGACTGGATGGGGTTGTTGTCTGGGCAGGTTCAATGGGCTGAATGACCTTCTATTGCAATGTAGGGATTCTATGACTATGAAAGGATGAGGCTGCCCAATAATTCTGTTTCTCACTCTGCCAGACCTGCTGGGCTTTTCCAGCACTTCCTATTTTTCTCCCACAGCCCAAAAATGGGCAAGTTAGATGGATTGACCATGTTAATTTGCCCCTTAGTGTCAGGGGGATTAGGTAGGGTAAACTAGTCTAAACTAGGGTAATGGGGATAGGGGCCTGGGTGGGATTGTGATCGGTGAACCCTTGATGGGCCGAATGGCTTTCTTCTGCACTGTAGGATTCTATGATTCTATGAATACAAATAGAGAGAGAGAGGGAAGAAAGCTAGTGGATAATAAATCTCTCATTCCTTTCACTCATTCACAGGCTCAGCTGTAGAGATTTTGTTGACTGCACAGAAAAGATGAGAGGAGAACCATCCTAAATATAGGTTAATACCTTCCTGGGGGCAATTTGTTGTTCATTAATATTTAATGGCTCGAATGAAAAGAGCAAAGGTGCTGACTAAAACTTCAAAGGAGAGAGTGTGTCCTCTCTGTTTTAAATACTGCCAATGCGGATAATCCAGTGTTGACACAGGTATGGTTTTCGGTGGGTTCTCATCTATATTTAACTATCAGACAGCAAATATTACAACATGACTCTGATTGGTTGAGCTCAAGCTTTACATTCCTACTCAGCCTTAGATATTCTATCCTCGTTCACACAGACTCGCTCACTCCTCATTTATTCCCGTCTTGAAATCATTACTCTTTCCTTGCTCTGAGACTTTTTAAAATCGCAAAGCCAATCCCCCCTCCCCCTGCCCCTGCCTACAAGATGGAATTTTCCCAAACAATGGCAAAGGGCGGGATTTAATGGCCAACGCTCATCCCAAGACTGGAAAATCCCGCCCAAGTCAACGGACCTTTGCACGGGGCCAACCTCCATGGCCCGTGGCGGGTGGGGCTGGAAATGTCTGCCCTCTTCTTCGAAGTGTCAGGTTCTGACTGAGAACTGGTGTGTTTCTCCTTTTCAAAGGATGTTCTGATCTCAAGTAGAAGTTAAAGAGACACTGAACACCCCCCACCCCCCCCACCCAGCCCCCATGGACACTGGGACTCTTGGCAGACAAGGACAGCACCTCCAGCCCACAAATGCAGAGGGGCAACCTTCCCGCCAACACCCTCACTCTCCCCCCACTCCCCCACACCATACAGTCATCAGGATTGACTGCACCCACATCATCCCCACCCCCATCATGACTGGCATCGGGACATGAGTCACCCCTCTGTAACGTAGTCACACTCACCCTCCCCATCACAATGCAAGCATGGTTCCTCCCCCCCCACTGCCCCCCCCCCCCACCCCCCCACCCCCTGCCCCCGATGCACCCCCAGCTCCCCATTGCTATTGTTAGAATTCAGGTCAGAAACTCCAAAGTGTTTTATGAAGTCCACCTGGGTGATAAGTTTTACAATTTGAATGTGGCTAGGGTAAGCATGAGATGTTTCAGTTCAGGTATGATTCAAATGGCCCACTAGGGGGCTTTTACCAAACAAAGTTTATTTAAGAATACAGTTAACATACAGCAATAACTTTTATCAATTACGAAAAAGAAAAAAAACAATCATGATGTTATATAACCCTTAACAAATGTTTCAAATATTCCAACCAAACAAATTTCTCTAAAACATTTACCTGCCATAGGTTTAACACAGAAAATATGAATGTTCACGTGATGCTGGAACTTAGTCCCTTGGTTGAATGCTGCAGTTCTCTTGGTGCACACATAAGCAATAGAACTCCGACCTTTGTTTTTGTGAGACTGCCTGAGGGCCAGCAGATTATCCAGGACACCACAGAAAACTGCCCTCCTCTTGCTCAAAATAGTGCCAAGGGGCCTATCTGAAAGGCTAAACTGGGCCAAATCTTAGTAGCTCAACGGGAAGATGGAGTGTCCAACACTCTGCGCTCCACAGGGTGTTCCCAGGGACATGGACTGAAACAAGCATTAACTGCAGCCGTAGGATCACTGATGGGGCGAATGATGCTCTTCAGTCTGTCCAAAAACCTCTGGTCTTCCATGGCATGAGGCAGGATGGCAGAATCGAGGCTCCCAGAGGACATGCTGAGGGATGCACTCAGGGGTGGGGCAGAGGCTCAGTGGTGAGCCCTCTTGCCCGGGTACACAGAGGGGCTGGAACCCTTGCAAAAGCCCTCGGGTTGTATGCGCCAAGGATGCTTGACATGAAGTGACAATATACATTCAAAACAAAAGCTGGAATGAAAGTGTAGAGAGGCGCTTTGGAGTGGCATGTATTGTATTGAATGAAATTGGTCGGTTTTGCACATCATGTCATGTCAATTTTAAACTGTTATGCGATGTTTTTTTATTAATTTTATGAATCGAGCACATTTTTGGGTAGAAAATAGGTTGTAAAGCTCTGAGGGACTTGCTGACATTGCGGAAGACACAATATAAACACCAGCCTTTCTTAACTCAACGTAGTTGGGTTCTGACCCCAATTCCAGTGCATCTCTCACACAACGCACATCAGAATTTCTTTCTTTCCAACTGTGCATCAGCAAGAACCACCACGCTCACAAAATGATTGGGGAAAAAAAATCCAGAAAATAAATATTGACACTCGTGTGGATGTGCTGAGTGCCCCAGTGTAAAATCAGCAATTTCCAGTCACAGAAGTAATACATGCATAGCGTGGCATCAGAGAACACCCTCAGGATCCAAGCAGGTTTAGCTGTTATGGGCGCGATGGGAGTGTCAGCCTAGCGTTTGAATGCAAGCTGACACGGGGAGGGAAGCCCAGTGTACGCACCGTCTCACCATTACCACTAGGTGGTGGAAATCACAGCGTTAGTACAGCAGCCACTTCCCTTGACACAAGCCCCAGGTTAACTGCATTGAGCAAGCATTTGCATTTTAAATGAATCACAGTCAAATTAATCTTTTAATGCCTCTAAAGCCAGTCTGTTGAAACATGAAGTGAGAACTGTAGCTCCTGCATTTAATTAATACATGCTCTTTTGTCTTATTCCAAAGAGACACTCTGGGAAGCGGATGGTGTAAGAAAAACTAATTAAAATTGTAACTGTTCCATGTTTTTTGCAACATTAGAGGTTGTGCTCGGTGATGGATAATGAACATTGTGTGGTAGGATAATCTACTTGATACACACGAGCAGAACAAACAGCGGAATGGCACCAATCAGGGGTAACCACACCTGTGACTGTAATATACCTGACTGTGCTGTGACTCAGGTACCTATTCCAACTTGGTGGCTGGCTCCCTCATCGCTGTCTCAAAAGAAGCATTTTTATCCTTTGATGGATACACTGCAGCACTTTCAACATAAGGATAATGTCCCAGAATACTTCACAAGACAGCTAGCAAGCAAACTTTGACACGGTTTTGCACGCAGCACACGGTGGTACAATGGTTTGCACAACTGCCTCACAGCGCCAGGGACCTGGGTTCGATTCTGGGCATGGGACACTGTCTGTGCAGAGACTGCACATTCTACCTGCGTCTGCGTGGGTTTCCTCCGGGTGCTCCGGTTTCCTTCCACAGTCCAAAAGATGTGCTGGTTAGGTGCATTGGCCATGCTAAATTCTCCCTCAGTGTACCTGAACAGGCACTGGAGTGTGATGACTAGGGATTTTCACAGTAACCTCATTGCAGTGTTAATGTAAGCCTACTTATGGCACTAATTAATGAACTTAAACTTAAAAGCATAAGGAGAAATTGGGACAGATGACCAATAGCTCCAAGTGGAAGGTTTTAGAGGATATCATAGAATCCCTACAGCACAGAAGAAGGCGATTTGGCCTATTGAATCTGTACTGGCCACATCCCACCAAGGCCCTATTCCCATAACTCGACATATTTGTCCTGTTAATTCCCCTGACACTAAAGGGCAATTTAACATGGCCAATCAACCTAACCTGCACACCTTTGGACTGTGAGAGGAAACCGGAGCATCTGGAGGAAACCCATGCAGACATGGGGGGAATACGCAAACTTCACACAGACAGTTATTGGAGGCTGAAATTGAACCTGGGTCCCTGGCGCTGTGAGGCAGCAGTGCTAACCACTCTGTCACTGTGCCACCCATCTTCTAGGGCAGATAGAATTCGTTGGAAGGTCTCAAAACAAAGTTTGGGCTCAGTTGGATGGCACAGTCTCAATCAGCATTGCATTAGAATGTTAGTCCAGATTACATGTTCGATTGTAGCCTCTGATTCAAAGGCATGGCTACTGAATGAGTGAAAGTAGATTGTGATGCTCCATTGAAAAGGAAAGGGGAGGGGAGAAATCTGTACCATTGGCCCAGAAATTCAATGATGCTGCGCCCATTTTACGTGAAAATGGCAACATTCCTTACTGGAAAATGTTGCCACCACATTGGTTGTAGGCCTCAAATGAGGCATCCAGATCTTGCATCTGTGTTAGTTTTGTTTCATTATTTAGGCAAATAATGGGCCTATCTCCTTCCTGAGACCCTCCCCCCCCAACAACACCCCACCTTTGCCAAATTGGTTTGGAGATCGAGTGTGAGCACATAATAATTCCAGGAGTGAGAAATGGGTGCCAGCCATAGTGTTAGTAAAAACAAGTCCAATTTCTCACATGGTTCAAACTGAAGATGTACTAGTTGTTATCACCTCAAAATGATTTCACTGGATCATCTCCAAAAATGCCAACTTCTTTAGTTCCTAGTGTTACGAATACCACTATGGAAGACCTAGTTGAATCCGAGTTGCCTGATAATTATGACTTTGTTACTATACCACGTGAGAATGAAATAGAATTAGTTCTATGGGAAGAAGTGTCTACTGAACTCATACTTTGAGGGTCAAGGGCAGCAAAATTCCAGAAAGTCATATACAACCAAGAGAAATAGATGATCGACCCAATTGACTGTGTATAATGATGCATCATCCTGTGTCTGGTGTATTACTGATCCCATGTAATAACATAGTAATAATTTATTGTCATAAGTACAGAGGTAAGAAGGGAGAGGGATGTTATATATTTTAAAGGGTTGCAGATTTCTTTAAGAGCTGATCACATGATCACAGGCTTTCAGTTTGTGCTCTGTGCTGCCGGAATAAATCTGTCATTGTTACTTTGAATCCACATGAGCAAACCACATTCTTTTCTTTTTGTTAATATCCACAAGCCCTAACATAGTTGGAACGTTACAAAGGTAAACTTAAAAACAAATGTTGATCTGTTGACCCAATTATACACTTCTCCTGATCAACCTGCATCCTCAGTACCCCGCTTGAATTCTCTCCTGTTACTCTCCTGTTACTGCCCCTCCACAAACACCAGCAGGTGCACATTGCTTACTGTTCTGATATAAGCAAAGCCTTAGGCTCATTCCTTCATAGGATCCCTACAGCACAGGAAGAGGTCATTTGGCCCATCAAGTCTGCACTGACTCTCTGACAGAATATCTTACCCAGGACCTCTTTCCCCATCGTAACTCCGTAACTCTACGTATTTACCCCACTGATCTACACATCTTGGGACACTTAGGGGTCATTTAGCTGGGCTAATCCACTTAGCCTGCAGGCATTTGGACTGTGGGAAGAAACTGGAGCACCCGGAGGAAACCCATTCAGACACAGT
The DNA here is from genome assembly GCF_965287045.1 of Carcharhinus amblyrhynchos. Classification (NCBI taxonomy): domain Eukaryota; kingdom Metazoa; phylum Chordata; class Chondrichthyes; order Carcharhiniformes; family Carcharhinidae; genus Carcharhinus; species Carcharhinus amblyrhynchos. The sequence continues at coordinate 5,958,315 of NC_137349.1, read as the reverse complement.
GATAATATGCAACTCCATACAGACGGTCACCCAAGGCCGGAATTGAACCTGGGCCCTTGGCGTTGTGAGGCAGCAATGCTGGCCACTGTGCCGCCAGCCTCCTGGGTGTTTGTTTGATTTCTGGGGCTTGGTCTTTCACTTCCATTCAATGTCTCTGCCGGGCACATTTATGATACAGCATGTGCCTGGCATGTTGTTCATGTTGTGCTTGTTAACCTGAAACCCCGAGCCACAACTTGAGTTTTGCTTGACATTCTGTCCTCTTGTTTACAAGGGGAGCAGTTCTCACTGTTGCAACTGCCTAAATGCCTTAAGGGCACTTGGGGGCTGTCATTGAGTGAAGGTGAGGACTTTTCCAGGCTGTCATTCATCACCTTAATGAGTTCATGAAGAGGTGTCAACACTCCGGTATATTTTAATTGGTTTCCCATGTTGCTTTTCTCCTATGCGTTCTCCCAACATTCCTTCCCCGCAGCTTTACATTCATATCTGTGCTCAGGAAGGAAGATCGATTTGAGGGTTCTCCATACAGGCCAATCCTGCTTATTTTGTCATGGATTTGCTCCAGGTGCTCCAGTTTCTTCCCACAGTCCAAAAAGTCCACAGCTTAGGTGGATTGGCCATGATAAGTTACCCCTAAGCGTCCCACATTTAGTTTTGTTTACAAGGCCCTATTCGCAGCCATAATCCCGAAATTGTGTCAATTTCCCCTGACGTGGGAACAAGTTCATTTCTCTCTTCAACTCTGAAGAAGTCGCACGCGCACGAAATCTTCACCGCAACTTTCCCATTCTGCCCACCGCAGGAATTGTGGCAGACAGTGGTGGTGGGGGAAAGGGGGGGAGGATAGATCATGCAAAGGTCTACTGACCTCAGGCAGGATTTTCCAGTTTCAAGGTGAGCGTGGCCAGAAAACCCTACCCGTTAACTCTATTTCTCTCTCCACAGATGCTGCCAGACCTGCTGAAGTTTTCCAGCGATTTCTGTTTTCAGATTTCCAGCATCTGCAGTATTTCCCTCTCACTGAGTTCATTTTCCCTGCTGCCTGCCTCTGCGGTTTATTCCGTGTTATAGGGTGTCCTGAACCAGGGATCACAGTCTGAGGATGCAGGGTAGACCATTTAGGACAGAGATGAGGAGAAATTTCTTCACCCAGACAGTGATCAACCTGTGGAATTCGCTACGGCAGAATGTAATTGAGGCCAAAATATTATATGTATTCAAGAAGCAGTGAGATATAGCACTTGAGATAAGGGGGAATCAAAGGATATGGGGGGAAGGCGGGATCAGGCTATTGAGCTGGATGATCAGCCATGATCATAATAAATTTAGAGTATTTATTTAGAATTCTATTCATTTAGAATATTGTGTGTAATTCTCTACCAGAATGATGTGGATGTTTTGGAGAAGGTACAGAAGAGGTTTCCCAGGATGTTGCCTGGTCTGGAGGGTATTAGCTAGGAGGAGAAGTCGGATAAACTCAGCTTATTCTCCCTGGAACAACAGGGATTGAGGGATGACCTGATAGAGATCTACAAGATTATGAGTCACACGGACAGATGGATTATCAGATGCTCTTTCCCAGGCTAGAAAAGTCAAGTACTGGGGGACATAGGTTTAAAGTGTGTGGGGAAAAGATTAGGGGAGCCGTGCAAAGCAAGTTTTTTGCATAGAGGGTGGAAGGCATTGCCCAGGGGAGGTGGCGGGAGCTGGTACAATAGTGGAATTTAAGGGGCAACAAGACAAATACATGAATAGGATGGGAATGGAAGGAATACGGACTCCGTAAATTGAGTTTAGGCAGGTGTCATGATCAGCACAGTCTTGGAGGGCCGAAGGGCCTGTTCCTGTGCCGTACTTTTCTTTATCCTTTGAATGACAGAGCAAGCTCGAGGGGCTGACTGGCCTACTCCTGCTTCCATTTTCTGTGTTTCCACACTCCATCAGTTAATAGAAAGTGGCAGCTGTTGGTCAGGTAGTTGGGCTCTGGCCTCTGACCTATAAGGTTATGGGTTCAAGTCCCACTCCAGAGGCTGAGGCAGGAAATCAAGGCCCACACTCCGGCGGAGTACTGAGAGACTACTGCACTGCTGAGTGCAGAAAGGAATCTGAGCACAAGCTTAGTGTTGAGTAAGTGGGGGAGTTTAAAGTGTTAATCTTGTTCTTAAATTATACTCTGAAAATCTAATCTAGTCTCTAATTAGCAGATACTGGAACGTATGCAGGCTAAGTTCTTTCTGTATTGTAGTTTAGACAGGATATACTCACTCTCAGCTGTAGGAGCTGAGTAATTAATTATCTCATCTGGTTCCTGTAATCCCAGTTTAGTTTGCTATAAAATTCATTTCATTCAGTGCAGTCTAAGGATAACTGAGTGCAGCAAGGAAACTGAGTAGAGACTTGGGGTTTGGTAAGTTTGAAGGAGGAGGTATCTGTTTCCTTTGCTTTTTCTATCCTTCTCACTCTTTTTGGATTTGATCTTCCTCTACTGCAGGGAAAGGGAGCTGGACGTCTGGTGAGAATTGTATACATGAGTGAGTTGTGCTACGGGGGAGAGGCAATGGCAGCGAAACGGGCTTCTCCAAGTTAGAGACAGCATGTGCAAAACAATTTCAACATCAAGGATAATGAATGACATATATTGTAGATTCTGTTGTTTGCAGTTCAACTTTCTTTTTGAGTTCTGTGTGATCAGTACAGGGGACTGGCAGAAAAAGACAGTCTCTGTCTCTTGAGCTTTTCTCTTTCTTTTGCTTTTGTAGTGATTTCGTTTTAAGTTCTGTTCAATAAAAGAAATTCGGTTCAACATTATACCGATATCTAACGTGGAGAAAGAGGCCTCCCAGATGTTGTTCATGAAAACTTGTTTAGCCAATGAAAAGCCTATTTCACTGGCATTCAACTTTTTAAAAATGCAGTTAATTTCTAGCTAACACTGCATGCCTTCTGAGTTTTAAAATGTAGTCACGTGTGGGCATTTAAATGTAATTGCGTAGGCAGAAATGTTGTAAAATAAAGTCTCTACATAGACTGGAAGCAAATCATACACAGGATCCCTCAACAGTCAGTTCATCTGCCCAGCAGCCCCCGCTCTTATCCAAACAGACTGTTTATTAATCCTGGGTAGAGGGGACGCAGTGTTAATCCGGGTGGAGGGGACGCAGTGTTAATCCCGGGTGGAGGGGTCACAGTGCCCGGGTGGAGGGGCCGCAGTGTTAATCCCGGGGGGAGGGGCCGCAGTGTTAATCCCGGGTGGAGGGGTCACAGTGTTAATCCGGGTGGAGGGGCCGCAGTGTTAATCCCGGGTGGAGGGGACGCAGTGTTAATCCCGGGTGGAGGGGCCGCAGTGTTAATCCCGGGGGGAGGGGCCGCAGTGTTAATCCGGGTGGAGGGGACGCAGTGTTAATCCCGGGTGGAGGGGACGCAGTGTTAATCCCGGGTGGAGGGGACGCAGTGTTAATCCCGGGTGGAGGGGTCGCAGTGTTAATCCCGGGGGGAGGGGCCGCAGTGTTAATCCTGGGTGGAGGGGCCGCAGTGTTAATCCTGGGTGGAGGGGCCGCAGTGTTAATCCGGGTGGAGGGGTCACAGTGTTAATCCCGGGTGGAGGGGCCGCAGTGTTAATCCCGGGTGGAGGGGACGCAGTGTTAATCCCGGGTGGAGGGGCCGCAGTGTTAATCCCGGGTGGAGGGGCCGCAGTGTTAATCCCGGGGGGAGGGGCCGCAGTGTTAATCCGGGTGGAGGGGCCGCAGTGTTAATCCGGGTGGAGGGGACGCAGTGTTAATCCCGGGTGGAGGGGCCGCAGTGTTAATCCCGGGTAGAGGGGTCACTCTGTTAATCCCGGGATGGCATTGCTGCAATAGTTACAGGTGACCTTGGTTCAGAAGGCCAGGATGGAGATGGGGAATAGTAGGAGAAAGAGATCAATAATGGGAGTGGTCTGCAGGCCCCCTAATAGTAACCACAATGTAGGGCGAAGCATACAAGATGAAATATTGGGTGCTTGTGATAATGAATGGCAATAATCATGGGTGATTTTAATCTACGTATAAACTGGAAAATCAAATTGTCAGTAATAGCCTGGGTGAGGAATTCTTAAGACAGATTTGAGATAATTTCTTTGAATAGTTTGTTTGGAACCAACCAGAGAATCGGTTATATTAAACTTAGCATTTAGTAATGCGACAGGATTAACTAATTACTGCAGAGTAACGGCAGGAGCAGCAGCTACAATATGATTGAATTTGACACTCAGTTTGAAAAGGAGAAGAGTGGGTCTAAGGCTAGTGTTTTAAAAATAAATAAGGGCCACGATGTAGGCATCTAAACTGAACTAATTGAAGTGAACTGGGCGACTATAGTGGATAGATCAATGGAGAAGCAGTGGCAGACATTTAAGAGGTTATTTCAAAATACTTTGCGCAAGTGTATTCCTGCTGTGAAGGAAAATTCTAAAGAAAGGAGCCACCATCCGTGATTAACTAAAGAATTTAACAAAAGCATCAAACTTAAGGAAAAAGCATGTAATTACGCAAAGCTGACGGCTAGGTCTGGTGATTGGTCAGAATATAAAGAATAGCTGAGAATAACTAAAAGGTTAATCAGGAGAGGGAAGTTAGAATATTTAACCCTCAATAAACATTGGGCAGCATGGTGACACAGTGGTTAGCACTGCTGCCTCACAGCGTTAGGGACACAGGTTCAATTCTGGCCACAGGTCACTGTCTGTGCACATTGTCCCCGTGGTCATGAGGCAGGAGGGTCAGGGGTCATACAGCAGGGAGGTAAGTGGCCATGGAATGGGTGGGTCAATGGCCATGGGGCAGAAGGGGAAATGTTCATGGAGGGGCAGCCATGGAGGGGAAGGTCAGTCGCAATGGATTGAGAAAGGAAGTGTCCATGGGCGGAGCAGCCAGCAGCCACGGTGTGGGATGTGAAATGATCATGGAATTAGGGTGACGGCAGGCCATAGAGCGGCAGTGAGAGGGTGAGCAGGATCCAGGGTGAGATGAAAGGTGAGACTGGGGCAAGGGTTGTGATGGGAGAATGGGCATCGCTAGCGTGTTAAGAGAGAGGGCAGATAGTGCATGTTTATCTATATGTCTGTATAGAAGAGGGAGTGGGCTGAGTGTGTGAATGTGCATGCATGTGTGTGAGAGAGACATGATGTGGATATGCCGGCGTTGGACTGGGGTAAACACAGTAAAAAGTCTGACAACACCAGGTTAAAGTCCAACCGATTTATTTGATAGTAGACTCACTAGCTTTCGGGGTTAGTCCCTTCGTCAGGTGAAGAGACAGACAGAGATGTGTGTGTGTGTGTGCGCGCGTGTGTGTGTGTGTGTGTGTGTGTGTGAAAGGGATTGGGGTGAGAATATGAGTGTGAATGTGTGTGTGATAGGTGAGAGTGTGAGTGTGTGTGTGCAGTATGTGTGACAGAGACAGAGTGGAGTGTGTGTCTGTGTGTGTGAGAGGGGGAGAGAGAGGTGAGAGTGAGTGTGTGTATGAGTGACGGAGAGAAAGGTGAGAATGACTGTGTGTATGTGTGTATTATGGAAAAACATTTTTTGGTGATTTAACTTTCAACATAGTTGGAATGTTTCTGAGGGATTTCATCCATACTCCTGGGATTCCATGGCTGGAAAAGTTTGGGAAACTTTTCCTTACTGAACAATACTGTAGTTCCTTCAGTAGCCATGGCCCTCCTCCAGCAGAAATACCTCTGTGAGAAATATGCCACAGTTTTAAAGGTTAGAACCAAATGCTGTGACATGAGCCACCCACACCAGATCTGTAGATTTACTCCCTGCTGCCTACAGTTGAAAATACAGCATGCATTATAACAATCACAATATTAATATAACAAATATACTCCTACTTCTATCTGCATGACTGAAGGTTCAATTATATCACGAGGATACTGTTTGGAAATATAGTGATCTTAATGTCATGATTCATCTTTTGAGCTTATTAAGCTGCATTACAAATTGAGATAGTTGCTCAATTGGTTTAATCCCACAGTGGTGAAAATCTCCTTTGGTCAACTTCAGTGAGAGCCTGAATAGTCTTTAAAGAGTGTAAAAATATTCCTGCTTTGTCCTCTAGTGAACAAAACAAATAGTTTTCATTTATATAGAGCCTTTCACATCCTCAGAACATCTTAGGTTGCTTCACAGGCAATGAAATATTGTAGAACTTCCTCAGTGACTAATTTGTGAGCAAACAGGTTTCCATAAATATGTTTAGTAACCAGAGTGAGCTTTATTTTATATAGGGTTCATAGAATCCCTACAGTGCAGAAGGAGGCCATTTGGCCCATTGAGTCTGCACTGACCACAATCCCACCCAAGCCTTATCCCCATGCATTTACCCTAGCTAGTCACCCTGACACTAAGGGGCAATTTAGTATGGCCAATCCACCTAATCCACACATCTTTTGACTGTGGGAGGAAACTGGAGCAGCTGAAGGAAACCCACGCAGACATGGGGAGAATGTGCAAGCTCCACACAGACAGTGACCCAAGCTGGGGATTGAATCTGGGTCCCTAGGGCTGTGAGGCAGCAGTGCTAACCACTGTGCTACTGTGCCACCCCATAAGAGAGGTAAATATTGACCAGAAGATGAGGAATGCTCCCTAGTTCTTTACATAGTGATGTGGATTCCAAAAATACAAGACACTCTCATATATCTCAATAATGTTGCATGATAACCTTTGCCTCCCTTTGGTTCTGTTTTCTTTTCTTTTTCTTTGTTTTGCTGGGTCACCCTTGTCAACTTTATCCCTAGGTGACGGCCTAGTGGTATTATCACTGGACTATTAATCCAGAAACTCAGCCAATGTTCTGGGGACCTGGGTTCAAATCCCACCGCAGCAGTTGGTGGAATTTGATTTCAATAGAAAAGATTTGGAATTAATAATCTGATGACCTTGAAACCATTGTCGGGAATAACCCATTGTGTTCACTAATGTCCTTTAGGGAAGGAAATCTGCCGTCCTTACCTGGTCTGGCCTACATGTGACTCCGGAGCCACAGTAATGTGGTCAACTCTCAACTACTCTCGGGCAACTAGGGATGGGTAATAAATCCTGGTCAGCCAGCGGCACTCATGTCCCACGAATGAATGAAAGAAATTGTTGCATTTAGATGTTTTTTATGATGCCATTCACAAGAACTGCAACTATAGAATGATGTTTTAAGAGAATCCAGCTATAAATAAGGAGTGATACAACTACAAAGAGTGATTCTCCTATGGAGCAGGGATTAAAAATTAAAAGCAGGCTTCACTTGCCAGACAAAGGTTTAAAAATTTATAAACATACCTGACCATAATTGTGGATAACATAAGGGCAACATGTTATTTGCTATTTATATTAATGATTTGAATGAGAATGATTTGAATGCTTAAGTTTGCAGCTGACACCAAGATTGGTGGCACATGGACAGTGAAAAAAGTTTTCTCCGATTGCAACAGGATCTTGATCAATTGGGCCAGATGGCAGATGGAGTTTAATTTAGATAAATGCGAGGTAATGCATTTTGGTAGATTGAACCAGGGCAGGACTTATTCAGTTAATCCTAGGGCACTGGGGGGAGTTATAGAACAGGGAGATTTAGGGGTACATGTTCATAGCTCCTTGAAAGTGGAGTCACAGGTGGAATGAGTGGTGAAAAAGGCATTTGGTATGCCTGGTTTCATTGGTCAGAATATTGAATACAGGAGTTGGGATGTCTTGTTGAACTTGTACAAAACATTGGTAAGGCCACACTTGGAATACTGTGTGCCGTTCTGGTCACCCTATTATAGAAAGGATATTATTAAACTAGAAAGAGTGCAGAAAAGATTTACTAGTATGCTACCGGGACTTGATGGTTTGATTTATAAGGAGACGTTGGATAGACTGGGAGTATTTTCTCTAGAGCGTAAAAGGCCGAGTGTGATCTTATAGAGGTCTATAAAATAATGAGGGGTATAGATCAGCTAGATAGTCAATATCTTTTCCCAAAGGTAGAGGAGTCTAAAACTAGAGGGCATAGGTTTAAGGTGAGAAGGGAGAGACACAAAAGTGTCCAGAGGGGTTTTTTTTCACACAGAGGGTGGTGAGTGTCTGGAACAAGCTGCCAGAGATAGTAGCAGAGGCAGGTACAATTTTGACTTTTAAAAAGCATTTAAACAGTTACATGTGTAAAATGGGTATAGCGGGATATGGGCCAAATGTGGGCAATTGGGACTAGGTTAGGAGTTTAAAAAAAAGGGCGACATGAACAAGTTGGGCCAAAGAGCCTGTTTCCATGCTGTGAACCTCTATGACTCTATTAAATTTTGTGACATATCCTCTAACACAAGGCAGTTCTGATGAAAAAACGCAGAAAATGGCTTTTACATGTGCTTGGGAAGACACTGGTTAATTGTATGATTCTACAATCTGACATCCTTAAGGATGACCCTAATTAACTTTTTAACTGAATCCTAGACTGTTGCAGAGAAGTGACCACTACTTGCACCTCTCTGTATTCTGTTTGATTGCAGGGTGTTGGCTAAAACAAAGGATGTTATCCAGCATGAGTGCTCAACATGCTTCCTGCTGGTTTAACTCTTTTAGGATATTAGAATTGGAACTACACAGTTGGATATTTAGATTCTTTGGATTTACTCCAGCATCTCTCAAGGTAAAGCCAGCTGCCATAGTGTAGTGAGGATAGTTCTTCTCTTAATTAATATAAAAGCATTTTGCTAGACTTGTTAGCTTTCTGCTGAGGAACTTGAGACAAATACTGCTTTAAATATTGAAGGATATCTTCACTAGCTCTCGGTAACATTAACAATACCTGGATTCTTTGTTAGGTTAGAATCTTTATTACTTCTCCAAGAATTGTTGATGTTGCAATTAAATTATATGAAGTGAATAGCATGTTTAGTTCTTTAAAGTAAAGTAAAGTTTATTTATTTGTCACAAGTAGGTTTACATTCACACTGTAATGAAGTTACTAGTCGCCACATTCTGGCATCGGTCGGGTACACTGAAGGAGAATTTAACGTGACCTAACCCGCACATCTTTTGGAGCACCCAGAGGAAAGCCAAGCAGACACAGGGAGAATGTGCAAACTCCATACAGACAGTGACCCAAGCCAGGAATCGAACCTAGGTCTAAATGCTTTATTAAACTTTTAAATAATTTAGAAAGTCTTATATAGACTTCTGTATCTAAACTCTAAAGTCCAACGCTGCTGGACCCACCGAATATCCAGGTTGTTATAATCTGCTTAAAGCTTGTTTAAAAGAAGATTGGAATATTCTCTGCTGCTTTCTTTCCTTCAGGGCAAATTGAATTGATTCTTCAGATCCATTTAAATATTGGTGAGGCCTGTTTATCTCAACCTTACATGATCGTCTGGGGGTACGTCTGATCCAGAATAGTCCGCAAAAGGAGATGAGGATTATAATCCACTTCAATGTGAATGCTTTGTTTCTTTATTATACCCTGTCATGGACCTTCTCCCATCCCCCTTCCACTGGTTTAAAAACTCTTACATTTCTACCTTTCTCCAACGACCTGACTCTGCTTCTTGCCTCAAAGGCTGCCTGACTTCCTGAGCTTTTCTGGGATTTTTTTATTCTTATTTCAATTCCACCCCCTGAAGTTTTGAGTCTAATTTATGGTGTGGGTATCAAATCCATAGCTGTACGTCAGAGATGACTGTAACACTACTGGGTTCAATTCATCCAGACTGTGACATTAAATTGGGAATGTTACTGGGAGAGGCACAGGATGGCTAGTGCGGAGATTGAAAAATGTTGCAGGGAAGGAGAAATCTGCTTCTCAAGGATACCAGAAAACAACTGCTTTCTAAATGTGTTTCCTTCGTCTTTTCTAAATGGTTTGATTCGTCAGAGTATTAAAATGCAGGGGGCCATTTTGAAATGGTAGTGTAACAGTGACAACATGTCTTCAGTGACCATAAGCCATATGAGCAGAGGAAGGCCATTCGGTTCATCAAAACCACTCAGCCATTCAATGAGATCGTGCCTGGTCTGAGATTGTCATGTGAGTGTACCTTTAAGAAAGTTTTTTTTTTAAATCATGCAGTTTACAGCTTCATTGTCATTGGGGGTGGAGCTAAGCTGTGGCAGTCAGGTGATAAGGTTTTTTTTCCCTTTGGGTTTTCAGTTTTGTTTTTGAGTAGTGTGTTTTTCGGAAGCAGTTTAGCAGCAAGCTAAGAAGCAGTATCTTTCTCTCCCTGTTTTTTACTCTTTGCTTGGTTCTGTCTTAAAGAAGCTGTGTTTTGGGAAACAGATTCAACTACAACCTCTTTTGAGTTTCTTCACAAGGGATTTTCAGCGTTCAACCCAGGAGGCAGGATTCCTGTAAGAAGTGGGCATTAATCTCTGCTGTATTGTGTTTATTTGGAGGGTTTTGTGTATTGGATGTTGGCTTTGGTTGGAACACATTTGAGATATTTCCTTAAGAGTTATACCATTTCGTGGTCATTGTGATTCTTGTTTGTAATTGTTAAAAGTTCTTGCTCATTGTCTTACTATACGTGGCAACAATATTCTTCATTAAACTTTAATAAAAGCTCCATGTGGATCAGTTGAATCAGACCTGGAATGAAATCTCACATGCTCATCCTAGCCAAATTCAACATAAAATGTTATAGGCCAGGAGAGCTTCATAGAACACCTTGCAGTATGCACCCTGGCTTGTAACAATATGATAATCCTTCACTCCGCTTTCTTTCCTTTTTCCCTGATTCCCTCACTGATTAAAAGTCTGTCTATCTCAGCCTTGAACATACTTAACAACCCAATCACTACAGCCCTCTGTGATAAAGAATCCCCCAGATTTACTACCCTCTGAGAGAAGAAATTCCTCCTCATCTCTGTCTTCAATGAGTGACCCTTATTCTGTGATTGTGTCCTCTGGTCCTAGACTCTCCTGCAAGGGAAACAACCCCTCAGTGTCAAGACCCCTGAGAATCCTATATGTCTCAGTAAGGATGACTCTCAGTCTTCTGAATTCCAATGAGCGCAGGTCCACGCTACTTAATCTCGTCTCATAAGAAAATCCTTCCATACCCAGGATCATACTAGTCAACCTTCTCTAGATTGCCTCCAATGCCAGTGTACCCTTCCTTTAACTGTTCACAGTATTCTAGATGGTGCTCTAACTCAGGCTTTGTATGGTTTTAGCAAGACTTACCCTTTTTTTTGTACTCCATTCTCCTTCCCTGTAAAATCCAACATTCCATTTGCCTTCCCAAATAACTGCTGGATTTACATACTGGTTTTTTGTGATTTATGTACAGGGAGGGCCTCCCCCACCACCCTGCACACGCCCCAAAATCCTTCTGCGCTGCTGTCTTTCTCCATTTAAATAATATTCAGCTCCTTTATTCTTCCTACCAAATAACACGGGGAAGATTTACCTGAATTTGTCCTGAGCTCAGGAATCTTGGGGCAATCTGTGTTTCCATATTGGCCATTTTAATGCACCCGTTTCTCTGTGTCCTTCACCTGCAGGGAGTCTGTGGTCAACTCTGAACATTACTGGCTGGTTACAATCACACCTTTCTCTTTAAAAGTAAACTGGGATGATTATGAGCCAGCAGCTAAAGCCAGGGCCTCAGGCAGCATGGTGGCACAGTGGCTAGCACTGCTGCCTCACAGCATCAGGGACCTGGGTTCGATTCCTGGCTTGGGTCACTGTCTGTGTGGAGTCTGCACATTCTCCCCTGTGTCAGTGTGGGTTTCCTCCTGGTGCTCCGGTTTCCTCCCACAGTCCAAAGATGTGTGGGTTTGGCAGGTTGGCCATGCTAAATTGCCCCTTAGAGTCCCAAAGTATGTGGGTTAGAGGGATTAGTAGGGTAAATACATGGGGTTGCAGGGATAGGACCTGGTGGGATTATTATCATTGGTGCAGACCCGATGGGCCAAATGGCCTCCTTCTGCACTGTAGGGATTTTATGGTTATGCAGAAGTATTTATTTTGCCTTGATTTATTTGCTGATTTAGTTGTCCAAAGAAGTGCTGGTTAGATGGATTGGTCACATTAAATTATCCCAAGGTGGATAGATTAGGGGAATTAGCAGGTTTAAATATGTGGGGTTATTAGGAGAGGCCCTGGGTAAGATACTCTGTTGGAGAGTCAGTATAGCCATGATGGGCCAGATGGCCTCCTTCTGCACTGCAGGGATTTTATGATTTGCAATGACTTCCAGCGATAAGGTTTCTTTTAAATTAACCTATCTTCAGAAGAACACAACGGTTTACATTTGTTTCACTTGATCTTACATCGCATCTCTCCTCTATCCCCCGCATGCAAAGTACATCATCATGTTAACATGACAGGACATGCTCAGAAAGTCTTAACCTTGAAAAGCCAGGAAGCGAGGAATTGGTACACTGTTTTATTTCTCCCCCCCACACACAGAATGTTACTTTATAAATTTTAGACACTCTAGAAAAGATAGACTGTGACACAAGCCAATTCCTGATGCAGTTTCAACGATGATCAAGTGATGCAAGGTCAAAGTACACACTCTCTTCTCGAATTGCAAGAGGAGACTCGAGCGAGGAATTTAATCTCAGTGGGAGCGACTGGGACATGAATACAGATACTTTCAGTTACTTCCCTTTCTGTGTTTTAGCTTTTCTTCTTTGCAACTGATCATTATGATGGCCAAGCCCTCATTAGCAATAATCTTTACACCTCGAACAGGTCGCCCCTCAGTTTTCTCTGCTCCAGTGAAAACAACCCAAACATATTCAACCACTCTTCACAACTTAACTGTTCCATTCCAGGCAGCGTCCTGGTGAATCTCCTCTGCACCCCGTCCAGTGCAATCACATCCTTCTGATAATGTGGCGACCAGAACTGCACACAGTACTCCAACTGTGGCCTCACCAAAGTTCAATCCAACTGCAACATGACTTCCCTGCTTTTGTAATCTATGCTTCGATTGATGAAGGTAAGAGTCCCACGTGCCTTTTTCACTATCCTACTAACATGCCTTCCGCCTTCAGAGATCTATAGACAAACACACCAATGTCCCTTTGTTTCATAGAATTTCCTAGTGTCATGCCATTCATTGAATACTTCCTTGTCAATTTACTCCTTCCGAAGTCTATCACCTCACACTTTTCAGGGTTAAATGCCACCTGCCACTTATCTACCCATTTAACCATCCTGTCTGTATTTTTTTGGAGCCCAAGGCAGTCAGTAGAAGTCACTAGTCGAAATCACTAGAAGTACAAAGACCAGGAGGGAAGCATCTAGCCAACGGGAGGGCAAATTCTGGGTATCAGTTATAGGATTTGATTCTTTTAAGGTTGGATGTTCATGCTTAAAATATCCACATTGTTAAGGTACCTCAGGGGGTGTACGATATCAAAGTAGATTGTGATATTTGGGTCAAGCATCATAAAGGCTTTGATTGAAGGTAAAGTTGTCACCTGGATTGGAGGTTAGATCATTTTACATTCTGACCTCACGTTGGCTGATCTCATGATGTCTGCAAATGTTATTGTATCTAACATCTAGAACCATAGAATCCCTGCAGTACATAAGGAGGCCATTCAGCCCATCTGTACCAACCACAATCCCACCCAGGCCCTATCCCCATAACCCTCATTTATCCCTTGACATTAAGGGGCGATTTAGTGAGACCAATCCAGATTGTGAGAATGTGCAAACTCCACACAGACAGTGACTCAAGCTGGGAATCGAATCTGAGTCCCTGGCACTGAGTGCTAACCACTGTGCCACCCAGTGAGAAGGTTTCTTGTAGTTGACTATCTTTGCATGCAGCTTTACAACAATTGTAATGTGAGATGTTCTGAGAATGAGGAAGGAGCCCACACACAGGTGAAGGGGGAAATTTGAGATTATGGAAGGGAGTAACAACATTAGGGGATAGGGGAGGGGTGCAATGGGGAGATTGACAAGACGGATGATAGAGGTGGGAGGATCTTTAGTGACTGAAATTGTACCAGCAACTATTATTAGTAAAAGCAGTAACACTCAGATTCTCCCATGGGGGAGGTTCTGTGTACATGGGGTGATTCGCTTTTTTACTTTTTTTCGCATGGGGTGCCCTTTCTAAAACAGGCCTGATCTCTCAGGAGACTAAGTTACTGAGGAGTGGGCTTATTCAGAGTCTGGCCTGCCAGCCTGATGTTGTGCGACCCGCCTCCTGTTTAAATTTTCAAAGTGTTTAAAAATTCAGCAGGAAAAGCGTCTGCCACATTGCTTTGGTCTGCAGTTACATGTTGGCCAGATCAGGTGAGAATGGCAGATTTCCTTCCCTAAGGTCACTTTCTATGACAATCAGTGATAGTTTTTTGAAGTGATAGAATCCTACAGTGCAGAAGGAAGCCATTTGGTCCATCGAGTTTGCACTGACTACAATCCCACCCAGGCCCTATACCCGTAACCCCATGCATTTACCCTAGGTGGTCCCCTTGATACTAAGGTTCAATTTAGCATGGCCAATCCACACATCTTTGGGCTGTGGGAGGAAACCAGAGCACCTGGAGGAAACCCATGCAGACATGGGGAGAATGTGCAAACTCCACACAGACAGTGACAGTGACCCAAGCTGGGAATTGAACCTGGGTCCCTGCCGCTGTGAGGCAGCAGTGCCAACCACTGTGTCACCATGTTTTGTGGTCTAGCTTTCAATTCTGGGTTCCTTACAAAAACAGATGATTTAACTCAGAATTTGCGCCAATCTCCCCAAACCTTTAACATGGGCCTTGGGATGACTCAAACAATGGCATTACCATGCACCATCATCTCCCCTTTAAATGGGCCTGTTCCTTGAACCTCTGCAGTTCTGTGATTCTGTCCTGCAGCACTTGTTTTACAAATAAATACCTTGCCAGGTCTCAGAGGGCATTAACAGCCAATGACATATTGCAGAACGGGCGTCACTTGTTGGCCAGAGTTGGCATGTTTTCTCCCGAAAGGACATCAGTGAACTATCTAGGAGGTTTTTATGACAATCCAACTACCTTGATGATCCTTTTGCTACTAGATTTATTGAATCTAGTTTCACTTCAATTAAATTGGGCAATCTCAACACTGTGTAAATGGGCATGAGTCAATAGCACTGAACTGCCCATAATTCAGTATTAATTGACACTGTGTGGAATAGAATCTCCACTAAAGTAGCAAATGTTGTGTCAACTAACACATTTCAACACTGAGAAGTATTGAATTCATTAAGGATAAACTCATCGTTGTAGGAATAAGGAACAAAAGTGAAATGTTATAGAAACAAAAGCACAATAAAAGTAAAATATGTTGGAAGTGTAAAACAGAAATAGAAGTTAAAAACAAGGGACCATAAGATCATAAGACATAGGAGCAGAATCAGGCCACTCAGCCCATCGGGTCTGCTCTGCCATTCAATCATGGTGATATTTTTCTCATTCCCATTCTCCTGCCTTTTCCCCATAACTGTTGATCCCCTTTTTAATCAAGAACCCACCTATCTCTGTTTTAAAGACACTCAATGACCTGGCCTCCACAGCCTTCTGTGGCAAAGAGTTCCACAGATTCATCACTCTCTGGCTGAAGAAATTCCTCCTCATTTCTGTTTTAAAGGATTGCCCCTTCAGCCTGAGGTTGTGCCCTCTGGTTCTAGTCTTTTCTACTAGTGAAAACATCCTCTCCACGTCCACTCTATCCAGGCCTTGCGGTATCCTGTAAATTTCAATAAGATCCCCCCTTCACCATGCTGGCAAAATATTTGGCAGCATCTGTGGAGAGAGAAACAGAGTCAATGTTTCGAGTCCATACAACTCTTCTTCAGAGCAAAAAAGAGAAAGAATTATACCCCCTCTCCACTTGTACTGCCACCTTCAAAGACTTGTGCACTTGCACCCCCAGGTCAAACCTGACACTAAGCGGCAACTTAACATGGCCTAACCCGTACATTTTTGGACTGTGGGAGGAAACCGGAGCACCCGGAGGAAATGCACATGAACACGGGGGAAAATGTGCAGACTCCGCACAGACAGTGACCCTCAGTAATCAAACCCAAGTCCCTGATGCTGTGAGGCAGCAGCGCTAATCACTGTGCCACCGTGCCGCCCCTGAAATCTCTTGGCAATGCAGAAGTGCCAATGTCCACATAACAATGTCTCTGTTGGAGATAGCGACCACTTGAAGGTGTTGAATGATAGTGGAACATCACAATGCAGACTGAAACCATTCAGCTCATTGTGCCTCTATCAGCTATCCAATTAATCTCTCTCCCCGTTCCTCCCATGACCCTGAATTTCCTTTTATTCCTTTTCACATATCTATCGAATGTCCCTTTGACTGTTACTATTGAACCTCCTTCCATCGCCCTTTCAAGCACTGCATTCCAGATTATAACCACTCACTGCGTTAAAAAGAGTATCTACTAATCCTTTGCCAGGAAGGTTCTGTTAATATGGGGGGGGGAAGGAGAAAAATATCAGGGAGGGAAGTATAGAAAGGCAATTTTTTTTTGCATGAGAAAGGACACCGTTTCAAGAATGCCAGTTCAAAACCAAAAATCATTCAGCTGAATAAAATGCAAAAGAAGATTTTAACAGAACAGATTATATAAAAAAAAGATTTTTATTGAGCAACAGCCAGAGTGAGGGACAGGCAGGAAGTGGTGAAGTTGATGTGAGGTGGGGGGTTGGTTATGTGAAGAGTTAAGCCCCACTAAGCGACCCTCACAGCTGCCCAGCTGAGCTCCTGTGCCTGAGGTGTGTGATATTAAATTCCCAACTCAACCACATGTGCTTAATTTTGCTTTCACACAAGCCGATCGTGCTTCAAGTGTTTGTTGGAGGCCTGATCTGCATCTTCAGTTACACAGGTCGGGTCAGCTAACAGGTTTCAAGGTAAGAGCTATTACTGCGAGCTCTGATCAGAATAAGAAACCTTGCGTTATTCGCGCTGAATAATTCAGCCATAAATGCATAGCAAATGTGAATTTGGGGTCTGCGATTAAACTCAGTGCTGTCACATAATCCATTGCCAGGAATTTGACCAGTGTGAGGAATTATAATTGGGCTCATGTTAAATTCCTGAAACTGCATTTACTTGCCGCCACAAGGATGCTGACCATTATTTCCAGTGGTCCAAACTCCCACAGGGGTAGAAGTCACGCTTCAGCTGTAGAAGACCCCCGATTAGACCACACCCGGAGTACTGCAAGCAATTCATTGCTCACTTTCTGAATTGCCAACAACCTGTCCTAGACTCCCATGCCAACACTATAGTTAAGAAAGCCCACCTCTACTTTCTCAGAAAACTAAGGAAATTTGGCATGTCAGCTAGAACTCTCACCAACTTTACAGATGCACCATAGAAAGCATTCTTTCTGGTTGTATCACAGCTTGGTATGGCTCCTGCTCTGCCCAAGACCGCAAGAAACTACAAAAAGTCATGAATGAAGCCCAGTCCATCACCCAAACCAGCCTCCCATCCATTGACTCCATCTACACTTTATGCTGCCTCAGAAAAGCAGCCAATATAGTTAAGGACCACACACACCCTGGACATACTCTCTTCCACCTCTTCCATCGGGAAAAGGATACAAAAGTCTGAGGTAAAGTTAATTTATTGGTCACGAGTAAGGCTTACATTAACATTGCAATGAAGTTACTGTGAAATTGAGATCATGTACGAACCGACTGAACAAAGGACAAAGATAATTACAGCACAGGAATAGGTCCTTTGGCCTTCCAAGCCTGCACCGACCATGCTGCCTGACTGAACCCTTCCGGGGACCATATCCCTCTATTCCCATCTTATTCACATCAAGATGCCCCTTAAAAGTCACTATCGTATCCGCTTCCACTGCCTCCCCTGGCAGCAAGTTCCAGGCACCCACCACCCTCTGTCCCAGCTTACCTGGGACATCTCAAGACTCAAGAACAGCCTCTCCCCTGCCGCCTCCAGACTTTTGAATGGACCTACCTCACATTACGTTGATCTTTCTCTTCACCCTAGCTATGACTGTAACACCACATTCTGCACTCTTGTTTCCTTCTCTGTGAATGGTATGCTTTGTCAGTTTAGCACGCAAGAAACAATACTTTTCACTGTATACTAATGCATGTGACAATAATAAATCAAATCAAATCAAAATCAAAAACCTATTGGATTTGGAGGTAGTGGAGTGTAGATTTACCCAGAATTATATCTGCATGCCAATGGTTAGATTACAAGGAGAGATTACACAGACTAAGGTTATATACCCTGGAATTTTGAAGGTTAAGGGGTAACTTGATTGAGAGTTTCAAGACATGAATGGTAAGGACAGGCAGAGAGTAACAGTTTCTGTTGGACGGGGATTCTAGGATTAGAGGGCATGGTTTAAAACTTAAAACCACACTCTTCAGAAGTGAAACTAGAGAATACTTCGACACGTAACGAGTGATAGAAGTTTGGAACTCTTCTATTAACAACTGACACTTGATCAATTCCAATTTTTAAATCTAATATTGATAGACTTCAGGGTGCCAAACTTATCTAAGGATATTGTAGAAAGGATGGTCAACGATAATAGCAAAATATTGTGGCTGCTGGAGATCTGGAATAGAATCATAGAATACCTACAGTGCATAAGGAGGCCGTTCAGCCCATTGTACCAACTACAATCCCACCCAAGCCCTATTCCCATAACCCTACACATTTACCCTGCTAAGCCCCCTGACACTAGGGTCAATTTAGCATGGCCAATCACCTCAACCTGCACATCTTGTGGGAGGAAACCGGAGCCCCCAGAGGAAACCCACACAGACATGAGGAGAGTGTGCACACTCCACACAGACAGTGGCCTGAGGCCGAAATTGAACCCGAGTCCCTGGCGCTGTGAAGCAGCAGTGCTAACCACTGTGCCACCATGTCTACGATTCTATTAAATAAAAACAGAAAGTACTGGAAAGGCTAAGCAGGTTTGGGAAGGTCTCTGGAAAGGAAAACAAAGTTAGTTTTCAACTCCAATGCGACACTTCTCTGGAGCTCATGGTACTCAGATGGCAGATGGAGCGACAGGTAACAGATTGTGAGGGAGTTGGACAGTGTAGATAGTGAGAAACTGCGACCATAAGAGAAAATGCTGGAAAATCTCGGCAGGTCTGGCAGCATCTGTAAGGAGAAAAAGAACTTGACGTTTCGTGTCCAGATGACCCTTTGTCAGCTCCTTTCTCTCCTTATAGATGCTGCCAGACCTGCTGAGATTTTTCAGCATTTTCTCTTTTGGTTTCAGATTCCAGCATCCGCAGTGGTTTGCTTTTATTTAGGGAGAAACCATCGCTGCTGGTGAAAGGATTGAGAACGAGAGGGCACAGATCAGAGGTGATTTGCAAAAGAAGCAAACGCGATGTGAAAGAACACTTTTATCACACAGTGTGCGGTTGTATGGAATGCGCTGCCTGGACGTGTGGTGGAGACAGGTTCATTTGAGGCAGTCAAGAGGGCATTAGATGATTATTTAATTAGAAATAATGAGCAGGGATACAGGGAAAAGGCACCAAGTCAAGATGTTCATTTGGAGAGTTGGTACAGCCACAATGGGCCAAATGGCCTCCTTTTGCACCGTGACAATTCTGTGATGATCATAATGAATGGCAATGGTGTGGGCTGAAAGTGCTAAAAAAGCCCCCCTCTGTTCCTATGTTCCTGTTCCCACCACCGCCATTTTACTCTGCGTAATATCTTTTGGATGAAGTGATAAACCAATGAAGAGTGGCTTCTTCTCTGGTGGTGCTCAGCTTTTCTCCTCCCCAGTTGATATGATCAATGACCCATTCACCTCGCAGCTATTTCTGGGGCCTCTCCTGTGGGCAACATGGCTGCCGGACTTGTCCAGTGAAGAACTCAAGGATATGAGGAAGGGTGGCAGGCGTGGACTATCGGAGCTGCTGCACCATTCACTAAGGTGATGTTTGAACTTATATTTCATCTCCACTTTTCCACCCATTCACACTATCCCTTCATTTCCTCCTGTCCACAAGTTTAATGACAGCCATTGCAATGTGAGGAGTGGTAATAACGTGGTATAAAAACAAAGGCTGGAATTTTACCACCCCTCTGCTGTCCACCATGGAGATCGGAGTGGGTCAGGGGTGGAACAATGGTGAGGCCCGTTGATCTCAAGAGGGATTTTACAGTTTTGGGATGAATGAGGCTGTAAAATCCCGCCCAAAGTCTTTCTTACTTGTTTCCAATAACAATTTGCATTTTATATAGCACCTTTAAACCACAGAATCCCTACAATGCCTACACCGACAACAATCCTACCCAGCCCCTATCCCCTTAACCCAATGTATTTATCCTGCTAATGGGGCAGCACAGTGGCACAGTGGTTGGCACTGCTGCCTCACAGCGTCAGGGATCTGAGTTTGATTCCTGGTTTGGATCAGTGTGTGCGCGGAGTCTGCACATTCTCCCCGTGTCTGCATGGCTTTCCTCTGGGTGCTCTGGTTTCCACCCACACTCCACAGATGCGCAGGGTAGGTGGATTGGCCATGCTAAATTGCACCTTAGTATCAGCGGACCCAGCTATGGTAAATGCATGGGGTTTACCGGAATAGGGCCTTGGTGGGATTGTGGTCAGTGCAGACTCGATGGGCTGAATGGCCTGCTTCTGCACTGTCGGATTCTATGATTCTAATCAAGGGGCAATTTAGCATGGCCAATCAACCTGACCTTCACACCTTTGGTGTGTGGGAGGAAACTGGAGCACCAGGAGGAAATCCACACAGATATGGGGAGAATGTGCAAACTCCACGCAGATAGACACCCAAGGCAAGAATCAAACACTGGTCCCTGGTACTATGAGGCAGCAGTGCCAACCACTGTGCCACGCTGTAACAAAACATTCCAAAAGCCCTTCGCAGAAACATCATCAGAAAGAAGTTGACACCGAACCGCCATGGAGTATTAAAAGAGGTGGATAAAAAGAGCAGAGATGTAGGTTTGAGGATGGTCACAAGAGAGGAGAGAGTGGTGGAGACGAGGAGAGGTTTAGGAAAAAAGTTAGAGAAATTGGGGTCCAGGTTGCTGAAGGCATGGCTGCTAACATTGGTGGGGTGAAAATCGGGGTGTGTCAGAACATGGAAGTGGAGAAGCACAGAGATCTCAGCGAGATGCAAAGCTGGAACAGGTTACCAAGCTGTATAATCATCTCTGAGTCAATGCCTATTACCTGCTAATCCATATGAGGAACATAGGATGTGGGTTGTTAGGAAAATGGATCAACTTATTTACTCCAAATGCACATACAAGACTGAACTGTGAATTGTGTAGACTAAACAGTGCTGAGGAAGGGATGCACCACAAAAGCATTATTCCCAAATGACCTCACTGTAAATTTGTGGCAGGAGCTTTTCCATAATGGTGGCCTGCACCTGCAGGCAGAGACCACAGGGGAACTACACTTCAAACAACTGATCAATCAACCAGCACTTTTCACCATGAGTCACAGAGGCCTCTGGCAAAGGAAGACAGTGGACTTCAGCCAGGACATCCAGCTGCTGATAGCTATCCCGTCCGCCTCCCCACTAGGACATGTACGTCAGGGAGGTTGAAAAGGGATTAGGCCACATTTGGAATATTATGTCCAATTCTGGTCACTACATTACCAGAAGGACGTGGAGGCTTTGGAGAGAATACAGACTAGGTTTACCAGGATGTTGCCTGGTATGGAGGGTATTAACTGAGGAGAGATTGAATAAACTGGGATTGTTCCCCCTGGAAAGACAGAGGCTGAGGGGGCAACCTGATAGAAGTTTATAAAATTATGAGGGGTATAGATAGGGTGAACAGTTGGAAGCTTTTTCCCAGAGCAGAAATGACAATTACAAGTGGGGACAAGTTCAAGATAAAGGTTCAGTGGAGATGTGTGGGGGAAGATTTTTACACAGAGGGTGGTGGGGACCCTGATTGCGCTGGCAAGTGAGGTGGTTGAGGCAGATACATTAATGGCATTAAAGAGTTATCCGGATAGACACATGGACAGACGGGGAGTAGAGGGATATAAGTGGTTGGTATAGATAGGGCAATGTGATCGGTGCAGGTTTGGAGGGCCGAAGGGCCTGTTCCTGTGCTGTACTGTTCTTTGTTCTTTGAGTGTGTGGGGGACCTTGCTGCAAAGTGTCCAAATCAAAGAATTGGCTGCCACTAGCTATCCAGGGATAAGAAGGAAGAATGGCCACATTGGCTGATCTGTCAGCACCTGTGGAAATATATCCCAACAGGAGCCGGGACATCAAGGTGAGAACAGGAGAAAACTGGGAACAAAGTGATTTGCTTGTAAAAGACGGACTATGAATTTTCTTACTTATTAATGTTGGTTTGTTTGAAGGCTAGAGGAACATATTTGTAAATTGGTTCCTTATTTGGAATGGATGGTAACGTACTTACTGCAGACCCAGATCAGTGTATCTCAGCCGGTGTGCTGTGGCTCACTGGTGTGTTGTAAAGACCCGTTCAAGTGTCCTGTGAAGAAAGATTCAAAATGATTCAAAATTCATTGGAATGTCCACATTGGAATTGTGCTGAACTGAGTGGCTGATTTCAGCTACATTGGCCCAGCACACCCAAGCTCACAAGAGGATAAGAATCAACCAGAGGTGCGATTTTCCAGCTGCGTGCACACTAAGACTGGAAATCCTTGCCCGAGCTCAGCAGACCTTTAAATGTTCACTAGAGTCATAGAATCCTAGACCAGAAACAGGGCCTACGGCTCAACTGGTCCATGCCAACCATGGTGCCCTCCCAGCTTCTCCTAGTTGTCCAAATTGGCCTATATCCCTCCAATCCTTTTCTATCCATGCACTTATCCAAATGCTTTATAAATGTTGCTACTGAACCACTTTCTCCGGCAGCTTATTCCATACACCTTTCTTCCCCTCTCATCTGAAACCTATGTCCTCTAGTTTTCAACTTCCGTTCCGTGGGGAAAAGGCTATGGGCGGGATTTTCCGTCCTCACTCGAGTGACATTTCCATTGTCTACCCCTCGCCTGCTCCGATTCTGTGGCGGGCAGGGCGGTAGAACCCCGGTGTGTGTGTGTTCATTCTATCTATTGCCCTCATGATCTTATATCCTCAGTAAGGTCACCTCCCATGCTCCTATGTTCCCAGGAATAAAGTCCTAGCTGGCCAACCTCTCCCTGTAACTCAGGCCCACTCATCCTGGCAACATCCTCGTAAATCTTCTTTACACTCTTTCCAGTTTATCTATGTCTTTTGTCTAAAAGGGTGACCAAAACTGTACACAGTACTTAAAGTGCGGCTTCACCAATGACTTATACAACTGCAATATTATGTCCCAACTCCTATGGTCAATGTCCTGACTGATGAAAGCCAGTGTTCTAAACGCCTTCTTTACCACTTTGTCTTCCTACCAACAAATTATGAACCTGCATCCCTAGATCCCTCTGTTCCTCAACATTACCCTGGGCCCTACCACTCACTGTATAAGTCCGACCCTGGATTTGCCTTTCCAAAATGCTCACATGTATCTGTATTGAAATCCATTTGCCAATCCTCGGCCCACTTTCCTAACTGATCAAGATCTCCCTTTGATATCCTTTTGCCAAATTATCTGTCTCGCCGATGTCTCCTCAAGAATAGCATCACACAGCATAGAAAGAGACTGTGCAGCTCATTGTGGAAGTGCTGGGTTAGGAAAACCTATCAAATTAATCCCAATCTCCTGCTCTTCCCCCAAAGCCCTGTGATTTCTTTCTTTCCTAAGCCTTTATCGAAATCCCTAAGGAGTGTTACTATTGAATCTAGTTCGCCAGCCATCCTGGCAATATCTTCCATATCGTCACAACTCATTATGTTCGAAAGAAATTCTGATCGCTTCCTTCTTGATTTTCTTTTTGCCAATTATTTTACATCTGTGATTTCTGGTTACTTTATTTTTCACAAAGGAGAAGCCAGATAAAAGGAATTTACATTCATAAACCATCGTGTCCTGCTTCCCAGAAATGTCCCAAATTTATCATCTAAATTATTGTGGAGTGTGGTTACCATTCTTACATAAGTAAACATTATTGCCTTAGAATTATAAAATCATAGAATCCCTG
Source organism: Carcharhinus amblyrhynchos (assembly GCF_965287045.1). Taxonomy (NCBI): domain Eukaryota; kingdom Metazoa; phylum Chordata; class Chondrichthyes; order Carcharhiniformes; family Carcharhinidae; genus Carcharhinus; species Carcharhinus amblyrhynchos. The sequence goes on along the minus strand of NC_137349.1, from coordinate 5,934,224 downwards.
CAGTGCAGAAGGAGGCCATTTGGCCCATCAAGTCTGCACTGACTCTTAGGGTGGTACAGTGGTTAGCATTGTTGCCTCACAATGCCAAGGACCTGGGTTCAATTCCTTGCTTGGGTCACTGCCTGTGCAGTCTGCCCATTCTCCCCGTGTCTGTGTGGGTTTCTTCTGGATGTTCCGGTTTCCTCCCACAGTCCAAACGATGTACTGGTTAGATGCATTAACCACGCTAAATTCTCCCTCAGTGTTAGGCAGCTAGGAGATTTTCACAATAACTTCATTGCAGTGTTAATGTAAGCCTGCTTGTGACACTAATAAATAAACTTTAAAACTTTTCCCCGTAACTGACGCACTTTCCCCACTAATCCTGCTTGTCAGTTAAAATTATGTTACTGGGTTTAATTAAATCGCCAAAAAATAATTCATTTCTTCATAACAAAAATGACAAAGGATCTAAGAAAAAAAGTTTCTGCCAAAATCGATTTCAAAAAATAGTTTTCAAAACAGCATCTGACAAAAGACACCTGTAAAATTAAAATTACCATCTGAAAAATAAGAAACACTTTATGATTAGTGAATAGTTATCAAAATCTCCCTCTTCAAGGCAAAGTTGAACCCACGAGATATGGCAGAGCATCTCATTATTCCCTCTTGGTCACCAATGAATGGGGGGGATTACTCTGGAAAGTGCATGAGCACCAGGAGTGGCCTCACCTGTAACCTACCTGATTCCCACATGGTTAAATGTCCTTCAACTGCAACTTCCAAACCCATAACCTCTGTCTTCTAGAAGGACACTGGTAACACAGACATGGAAACACCACTACCTGTAAGTTCCCATCCCATCCACACTTTGTCCTGACTTGCAATTATATCCACTGTTCTTTCACTGTCGCTAGATCAAAACCCTGGAACTCCCTCCCTAACAGCACCGTGGGTGTACTTACACCAAATGGACAGCAGCGGTTCAAAAGGCAGCTCACCACCACCTTCTCAAGAGCAATAGATGAGGGACAATAAAAAAAAGTGTTGACCTAACCAGTTACCAGTGACACAGTGGTTCGCACTGTTGCTTCACAATGCCAGAAACTCCAGGTTCGATTCCGGTCTTGGGTCTCTGGCTGTGTGGAGTTTTAATGTTCTCCCCATGTCTGCGTGGGTTTCCTCCGGGTGCTCCACTTTCCTCTCACAGTGCAAAGATGTGCAGGTTGGGGGGGGGTCAGCCATGGTAAATGTATAGGGTTACTAGGATAGGGTGGGGGAAAGAGTCTGGGTGAGATACTTTATCAGAGAGATTCGATGCAGACTAAATGGGCCAAGTGGCCTCCTTCTGCACTGTAGGGATTTGATTCTGATAGCCAGTGACATCCACAGCCCACAAAATATGTTTCTTTCAATCCTATGATCACTCATTGTCTGTGCTCATGAGTAGGATGACCTCCATAAGGTCATCTTACTCCTGAGCATGACAGTGGACGGGCAGCACAGTGGCACAATGGTTAGCACTGCTGCCTCACAGCGCCAGGGACCCGGTTCGATTCCTGGCTCGGATAACCGACTGTCTGGAGTTTGCGCGTTCTCCCTGTGTCTGCGTAGTTCCCTCTGGACGCTCCAGTTTCCTCCCACAGTCTGAAGGATGTGCTGGTTAGATGCATTGACACAAACAGGTGCCAAAGTGTGGTGACTAGAGGAATTTCATTGCAGTGTTAATGTAAGCCCTACTTGTGACTAATAAATAAACTTTATTTTAACTCTCAGGTGAGGTCCTAGATGGCAGCAAGCACAAATAAAATCCTAAGTCAAAGTTTATTTATTAGTCACAAGTAAGCTTACATTAACACTGCAATGAAGTTACTGTGAAAATCCCCTAGTCACCACACTCTGGCATCTGTTCGGGTACACTGAGGGAGAAATTAGCATGACCAATGCACCTAACCAGCATGTCTTTCAGACTGTGGGAGGAAATCGGAGTACCGGGAGGAAACCCACGCAGACACGGGAAGAATGTGCAAACTCCACACAGACAGTGACCCAAGCCGGGAATCGAACCCAGGTCACTGGTGCTGTGAGGCAGCAGTGCTATGCACTGTGCCACCGTGCCAACCTCAGTGATTCAGAAATTGGGGTGGGGTGGGGGGGCGGGGGTGGGGTGGGGGGGGGACGGGTGTGGGGTGGGGTGGGGTGGGGTGGGGTGGGGGGGGACGGGTGTGGGGTGGGGTGGGGGGGGTAGGTTGCGTGGAATACAGTTGTGCAGAATTGACGACTTTTAAAGTAGCAGATCAACTGATAAAGGAAAGAACATCTCCTCAGTGTTTCCTCTGGTTTGATTATCACGAACCTGTGTCCTCTGGTTAACCGGCCCCCTCTCCCTGCAGTGGAATCAATCCTTCCTGTGGAGAGCAACTCTGCGAACACTGCAAGTTGACAATGTGAGCAGATGTTGGTTTTCTAATTCAGGAAACGTTCACCAACTGAGGCCAGGGTTTACGATAGAGCAGCCCTGACTGAACCACAAAAATTCAAACAGGACAAACCAGCAAATCAGGAGGATAAGCAAAAACAGAGGCGAGCCAGAGAACCACAGCTCAGCGGTTCAACCACGGCAAAAGGAAATAACCCCGGCCACAGCAACCAATAATCCTGTTCTTCCGATCTGAGGTGAAGTGAGGAAGCTTGGAGCAGAAAAACTGAAGATAAAACGCTGACATGATTTAATGGAATATTGGTATTGTGTAGAGCTCCTCTCTGTGCTATTGTAACACATTTCCCAAATCATTACAAATGTTCGCTCTGTTAGCTACAGCTTGCATTTAGGACTTTAATGGGTGAAACCTCCAAAGCTGCTTTGCAGGAACATTAAAGAAACTACAGTCAAGACAGGTGACCAAAAGCTTTGTCAAAGATGGAGGCAAAATACAGCAGATGCTGGAATCTGAAACAAATAAGTGAAAATGCTGGAAAATCTCAGCAGATCTGACAGCATAGAATTCCTACAGTACAGAAGGAGGCCATTTGGCCCATCGAATTTGCACCAACCACAGTCCCATCCAGGCCCCTTTCCCGTAACCCCACTGCTAATCCCATGACACTAGGGTTAACTTAGCATGGCCAATCCGCCTAACCTACACATCTTTGGACTGTGGGAGGAAACCTGAGCACCCGAAGGAAACCCAAGCAGACATAGGGAGAATGTGCAAACTCCACACAGACTGTGACTCAAGGCCGGAATTGAACCCAGGTCCCTGGGTTCAGCATCTGTGGAGAGAGAATAGAGCCAATGTTTCAAGTCAGGTCTGGATGAGTCTAGATGCTCGGATGAAGGGTCATCCAGACTCAAAACGATGGCTCTATTCTCTCTGCTGAGATTTGCTGAGACGTGCTGAGATTTTCCAGCATTTTCTGAGCTTGGTCAAAGAGTTGGGGACGATTCCCCAACTACAAACCAGCCTCACATTCATTGACTCTGTCTACACTTCCTGCTGCCTCGGCAAAGCAGCCAGCATAATTAAGGACCCCATGCGCCCCGGACATTCTCTCTTCCACCTTCTTCCGTTGGGAAGAAGATACAAAAGTCTGAGGTCACATACCAACCGGCTCAAGAACATCTTCTTTCCTGCTGCCATCAGACTTTTGAGTGGACCTACCTCGCACTAAGTTGATCTTTCTCTACATACTAGCTATGACTATAACACTACATTCTGCAGTCTTTCTTTTCCTTCTCTATGAACGATATGCTTTGTAAGTATAGCACATGAGAAACAATACTGTATACTATACATGTGAGAATAATAAATCAAACCAAATCAGATTCCCCTCTCCTGTGGCATGTTTTGCGGCAGAGGTGGTTGGCCTGTAGCGGGATCTTCCTGTCCCACCAATATCTATGGCCTTTTCTTTGATTCACACCCTCTGTCTCCAGGAAACCTGCCGTGGGTTGGGATGGGGGGAGGAGTGTTTTAGGAGGAGGGCTGTTGCACTCCATTGACGGGACCAGAAAACCTTCTGGCAGAAAGGGCTGGAAAATTTCAGCCTTGATTTTAACAGAGGTGAGGCAGAGAGATTTAAGGAGGGAATTCCAGAGCTCAGGGTCCAGACAGATGGAGGCACGGTCACCAATGGTGTAGCAATGGAATTCAAAGATGTGCAAGAGGAACTTTGAGCCTACATAGTAACCAGGGATCTGACACAAATAACTCTGGTACCAAATATGAAATTCCACACATCTGTCGGAGGATGTGTGTATTTCTGTGGTTGAATACTGCACAGAGGAATGAAAATGATTGGAAATTCAATTAGCTAGCTATCAGGATTCTGCACCAGGCTCGTAGTCATATAAATCTGAGCTGCTAAAATGACTCCGAGAAGTAGCTATTAAAATTTCTTCATTATTTTATCATTTTTCTTCTTTAAAAAGGAATGATCTACAAAGCAACTCCTGAATCTAATTTGAACAAAATGCAAAATTCAAAAAGGAAGAAAGAATCGCAATTAGAAAACATCTTTCACCGCCCCAAGGTGCCTCACAGCCAACAAAGTCCTTCTGAATTGTAGTCAGTATTGTAATACAGAATCATAGAATCCCTCCAGTGAGGATGGAGGCCATTCGGCCCATTGAGCCTGCACTGACAATAATCCCACTCGAGGCCCTAACACGTAACCTGCCATGTTCACCCCGCTAATCCCTCTAACTTTCACATCCCAGGATGCTAAGGGAAAATTTAGGATGCCCAATGCACCTAACTTGCACATTTTTGGTCTGTGGGAGGAAACTGGAGGAAACCCACACAGACACGAGGAGAATATGCCAACTCCGGATAGACAGTGACCCGAGCTGGGAATTGAACCCAGGTCCCTGGAGCTGTAAGGCAGCAGCGCTAACCACTGCGCCACTGTGCCACCCTAAGGAAGTATGGCAGCTAATTTACATGCAGCAGGCTCCCAAAAACAACAATGTTGTAATGACCAGATAATTTGCTTTATTGAAGTTGTTTCAGAGCTAGGTATTTGCCAGGACGCGGGGGATAACTCCCCTGCTCTTCTTCAATAGTATGTTTTCAAATTAATTCATGTGATATTGGTGTCACTGGCTGGGCCAGCATTTATTAACCACCCCTAATCGCTCTTGAAATGAGTGACTTGCTGGGCTGTTTCAGAAGGCATAGAGTCATAGACTCATAGAGGTTTACAGCATGGAAACAGGCCCTTTGACCCAGCTTGTCTATGCCGCCTTTTTTTTCAAACCCCTAAACTAATCCCAATTGACTGCATTTGGCCAATATCCCTCTATACCCATCTTATCCATGTAACTGTCTAACTGATTTTTAAAAGACAGAATTGTACCCACCTCTACTACTACCTCTGGCAACTTGTTCCAGACACTCACCACCCTCTGTGTGAAAAAATTGCTCCTTGGACCCTTTTTTCTCTCTCCCTTCTCACCTAAAACCTATGCCGTCTAGTTTTAGACTCCCCTACCTTTGGGAAAAGATATTGACTATCTAGCTGATCTATGCCCCGTATTATTTTATAGACTTCTATAAGATCACCCCTCAGCCTCCTATGCTCTAGAGAAAAAAGTCCCAGTCTATCCAGCCTCTTCTTATAACTCAAAAATCAATGTTAAGAATGGCATTTTAAGAGTCAACCTACATATAGGCCAGACTGAGTAAGGGTGGCAGATTTCCTTCCTGAAAGGACATTAGTGAGCCAGATGGGTTTTCCTGATAATTGACAATGGTCATCATTAGACTTTTATAGAATCCATTTAGCCCATCGAGTCTGCATCAACTCTCTGACAGAATATCTCATCCAGGCCTTCTCCCCATTCTATCCCTGTAACCCACAAGGCTAATACATATAACCTATGCATCTTTGGACTGTGGGAAGAAACTGGAGCACCCGGAGGAAACCTGCACAGACACAGGGAGAAGGTGCAAACTCCATACAGACAGTCATTCAAGGTTGGAATTGAACCCGGGTCCCTGGAGCTGCGAGGCAGCAGTGCTAACCATTATGCCACCGTGCCACCCACTATTTGAGTTACAGATTTTTATTGAGTTCAGATTTCACTATCTGCTGTGGTAGGATTCGAACCTTGGTCTCCAGAATATGGGTCTCTGGAATATGATAGAAAAGTATCATGGGATCTTTTACATCTACCTGGGGGAACTGCAGTTTAACGTCCCATTATATTCATCGGAGTTTAGGGATCTCATAGAAACTTATAAAATTCTAACAGGATTAGACAAGGTAGATTCAGAAAGAATGTTCCCAGTGGTGGGAGAGTCCAGAACTAGGGGTCATAGTTTGAGGATAAGGGGTAAAAGTTTTAGAACTAAGGTTAGGAGAAATTTCTTCACTCAGATGGTGGTGAATCTGTGGAATTCACTGCGACAGAATGTAGTTGAGGCCAAAACATTGTCTGATTTCACAAAGAAATTAGATATAGCTTTTTGGGGCTAAAGGGATCAAGGAATATGAGAGGAAGGGGGGATCAGGATATTGAATTCAATGATCAACCATGATCAAAATGAATGGCAGAGCAGGCTTGAAGGGCCAAATGGCCTACTCTGCTTCTAGTTTCTACACTTCAATGTAAATGAAATAATGTCCCTCCATCCCACTGGGCCGCACTCCTTTAGCCCTGCATTTGAAGTGCTGATCTCGATACTTGGACTCGAAACTTGCCGAGTTAAAGGCAAGAGCTCAAGCAACTGAGTTCACAGCTGACACTCCAGATTTGGCACTGTGAGATTTGGAATCACCTTTCTGAATTCAACAGCAAGAAGCCAATCCTTTTGTCCAATTTCCTCCTCAGCTGGATATCAGGAACCTGGTAGTAGGCCAGAGATTGTAATTTCCATTGGGTGGCACAGTGTCACAGTATTTAACAAAGCTGCCTCACAGCTTGGAGGAGCACACAGAGAAAACCCATGCAGACACAGGGAGAATGTGCAAACTCCATGCAAACAGTGACCCAAGGCTGGAATTGAAGCCGGGTCCCTGGTGCTGTGTGCTAACCACTGTGCCACTGTGCAAAGTCAAACCCTCCAGAGCATTTCATGGGAGCAATATCAATAGAATTTGACACTGAGCCACTTAAGAAGAGTAGTCACCAATGGTTCAATTGTTCAATAATTATGTGTATCTGTTGGCTGATCTATGCTCATTATACTTGATTAGTTAAGCCTGGGTGCAGACTCAGAGCAAAGTAAACAAAGCTGTAGAAAGAGCTGGAAGTTGGAGTTAGGGCATGGAGCAGACACCGTCTAAAACACACAGACAGTGACCCAAGGCTGGAACTAAACCTGGGTCCCTGGCGCTGTAAGACAGCAGTGTTAACCACTGTGTGACTGTGCTGCCCTCGAACTGAGTCTCTGGTAGAAAGGCCAGTATAGATCTTCCCACCTTGCCACTATATTAAGGCCGTAAAGTGGGAAATTAATACCCAGTTTTAAGGGCCTTGTCCTCTCACTGGTAGTAACCAAGCAGCAGGCGGGGGATTCACTATATGGGGAACATGAAGAGCAAACCTGTGTGGGATTGCCTGCAAAATCCCAGGGCAGGGTCCCTTGTTCAAAGGCACTCAGGATGTGATTGGCATTAGAAAGTGAAGCCTGCTGAGAACCATCCACTGCCCTTACTGTCTCTCCCCTCCCTCAAGACCTTTGCCCTGCCCAGTGAAACCCCCTCCCCTCCACCGCTTGCCTGTGTTTGGGTCTCAGACGGATGTCACACCAGCAGCGTTCCTTGCCAGTGCTGCTGTCCAATAAAGCTGCCTCCGATTGGCTGGCAGCTCTCGGCAGGCGGGGCTTCCGCCTCCGGGGTCCATGACCTTGGGGTGAGTCCCAAAACTGTTCCTGAGTGGGTGGGCCTCCCTCAGAGGAGGTGAGGTGGGGCTTCCACTGGCTCCCCAGCCAATGGGCAAGACCTGCATGGCTTCCATTAAATCCAACCCAGGAACTCTGCTTTCTCTCCACAGGTTTCTACGGTTCTTTGGGTCATTGTTTGAGGATAAGGGATAAACCTTTTAGAATTGAGGTGAGAAGAAATTTCCTCAGCCAGTGAATCCATGGAACTAACAGAAAGTGGCTCATAGAATCCTTACAGTGCAGAAGGAGGCCATTTGGCCCATTGAGACTGCACCGACCACAATCCCCCCCAGACCCTAACCCCATAACCCCACATATCTACCCTGCTGCTCTCCCTTCTACTAAAGGGCAATTTTCTATGGCCAATCAACCTATTCCGCACATCTTTTGAGTGTGGGAGGAAACCAGAGCACCTGGAGAAAACCCACGTGGCCATGGGGAGAATGTGCAGACTCCACACAGACATTGACCCGAGTTGAACCCGGATTCCTGGCGCTGTGAGGCAGCAGTGCTAATCATTGTACCACCGTACCAAAACGTTGTGTGATTTCAAGAAGAAATTAGACATAACTTATGGGGCTAAAGGGATCAAGGGACATGGGGGAGAAAGTGGGATCAGGATATTGAATTTGATGAACAGCCATGATTGAAATGAATGGTGGAGTGGGCTCGAAGGGCAGAGTGGCCTACTCTGCCTCTAGTTTCTATATTTCTATGTTTCTCGGTGCTCCCTCACCTGCTGAATATATTTTCCATTTCGCAATCTAAAGTGGGCCTTTTGTCTGCGAAGAGAGACTGCTTGAGTTGCCTTCAGGATGACAGCTCGCCAATGGGGGAGATTGGAACGGAGAGACACTTGGTTATCTGATACCTGAGCCAGTAGCACTTCTGGGAAATGATGAATGATCAGCCTGCCCGGCTCATCGGGGCCTGGAGGACTTGGTCTGTCAAAGGAAGCTGGAATTCCTCCCAGGCAGCTCATGATTCCAGCGACTTAATTGACGTCCCACCTAGAGCGGTTAGCGAGAAACCCACCTGTGCGAACGTGTTTCAAACTCAAATAATAGTCGCTGCACCTCGAAGAGAATTCATTGCGTTCGAGATGGCCTTCCCCTTTAAGGACACAAGCTCTAATTATCTCTCTGTATTTGTAATTAAACGTGGCCTTATCTCGAGGCAGGAAGTGAAGAGTGTTCCTGTTTATTCCACGAGATGGATGACTTTGACCCCTTTTTATCAGGGGCTGGTAGACATTATTCATGGCTGCGCCCCAGGAATGATTTGTCATCGGAGCAGACGTTAATGGATAATGTTGAACAGTCCGGCCTGCGTGTTATAAATGGAAGGAGAGGAACCTGGAGACCACACATTCATTTGAGCAGCATCTGTAACCTGATAACCAGCCGCAGTGCTGGGGGGGTGGTGGGGGGGGGTTGGGGGGGTGGGGGGGCAGCGAGGAACGGGGGAGGGGGAATCCAGCCTTCTCTCTGACAAAGCGGAAAAAAAAATCTCTGCGGAGGCTGGAATTCCAAAATAAAAACAGAAAATGCTGGAAAATAACCGTCTGGTCAAGCAGCATCTGTGGAGAGAGAGACAGAGTTAACATTTTAGGTTGACTGTCATTCATCGGGGATGGGGGGGTGGATGGCAGGGCACAACTCTCCCATCCCGCTAATTTTTTAGCACAGCCGGCTGGGAGATTCCAGTAGCATTCCTAACGTCTCCCAGTGCCGGATTTCCGGTGGCAGGGAGATGCATAAATTATGGTAATTAATATTACCATATATTTTAAATCCTATTAGCAGGCCTGGGACTGAAGTCCCCAGGTCCGCCAGCCTCTCCCACGCTGCTAGGAGTGTTTCACTCCAGTGGAGTTTAGAGCAGCCCCCCGCTTTCGGAGAGCTAGCGGTCTGACCCCACTGGAGTGAAGGGAGGGCAATCATTGCCTCCCTGAGGGTCTGGGAAGGAAGGGTGCACCCAGGGACCCTGGCAGTGAGGTGCCGATGCCCAAGGGGCATCTTGGTGCTGCCCATCGGTACTGCAAAGGGGATGAGGCATATAGGCGGGGAGGAGGGCTTGATGAGGTGGGGCCTAGAGGGCGATCGGTAGGGATTAGAGGGGGGGGGTCTCGCTGTCACTCTGTGGATGGATCAGTAGGGGAAGGAGGGAGGCCATCGATTGGGGTGGGCTGGAGGGAGGGGGACAGTTGGCGGGAATCGGGACTGCAGTGGGGTAACTGTTAGGGGCTGAGCGGGCTGGGCCCAGGAATGGTAGGGGGGGCAGCAGTTGGGCCATGGGCTGCGGGGGGGCGAGGGGGGTGGGGGGGCAAAGAGATGACATTGTGACGGTCGCAGGGCTGGCCAGCAATTGGGAAGCCATAAGTGCGGGGCCACTGCGCATGTGCTGATCTCAGCACTGACAGATCAGCACACGCGCAATGGCCCACTCAGCACACTGATTTCAGACTCTCCAGTGGGGATAGGCCCCTTTCCCTGATATTTAATGATATTCACACTGGTGACCTCTGCAGTGCACAGAGTGTGGGAGATTCTTCTCTTCTACTTGTTACTGCCCAGAATGTTATCCAAGTTCCCATAATTACAGCCAGCCTGTCCTTGCCCTGCTGAATTGGTATTGGGATTGGCTATTTGCACTGACAGGCCCCTGTAGTTGCTAAGCTGCAGGTCAGTGGTACCAGGGATACAGGTGTGAGTTTGCAGGGGTCATCAGTTTATAGCCAATGAGGAGCTTGGTTTAAAGATTACACTACCTAATGCGGAGCCAATCCTCCCTCGCTCCAGGACCTGATATATTTTTCTTTTTTTGGCGCTTCTTGAACCCATGCCATCTGGAAGAGGCATCTTGGGTGGCACAGTGGCACAGAGGTTAGCACTGCTGCCTCACAGTGCCAGGGACACGGGTTCAATTCTGGCCTTGGCTTGCTGTCTGTGTGGAGTCTGCACATTCTCCCTGTGTCTGCATGGGTTCTGTCTGGGTGCTCTGGTTTCCTCATGCAGTCCAAAGATGCGCAAGTTAGATTGTTGGCCATGCTAAATTGACCCTTAGTGTCAGGGGGATTAGCAGGGTGAGTATGTGGGGTACAGGGATAGGGCCTGGGTGGATTATTATTGGCACAGGCTCGATGGGCCAAATGGCCTCCTCCTGCGCTGTGGGGATTCCATGATGCACTGCAGTTACAGCCACCACAATGAGGGAAAATTCCGAGGCCCCATCTTTTATTCCCATCTTCCTTTCCACCAGTATTTGTTCTCCATTTTTGAAGGTTTCTTGCTGCTTTGCTTACGCGCTATAAAGTGCTAGTTATGCCTTAACTGGAATACTCCATCTGGTTCAGCCAACACATTTTAGAAAGGCTGTGAGCGCCCTCGAGAATATTGATCTCCCTGGAGCAGCAAAGGAGACTGAGGGCAGGTGTCCGAGATTAGGACAGGGTTACATAAGGCGGATAAAGAAAAGTTGTTGCCTTTAGCTGAAGGACTCGGGGGCACAGATTTAAAGTTTTTGGTAAGGTATGATGACAGGATTGAAGAAAGATGGTCTTCACACTGAATGGTAATAACATGAAGCTACCTGCCTGCGAGGATGTGGAAGCAGCGATGATGGATGACTTTAAATTGGATGAGCGCTTGAGGAAAATAAATTTGTCAGGTCAATTCCTGGCTTGGGCCACTGTCTGTGTGGTGATTGCATGTTCTCCCGGTGTCTGCGTGGGTTTCCTCTGGACGCTCCGATTTCCTCCCACAGTCCAAAGATGTGAGTGTTGGGAGGATTGGCCATGTTAAATTGCCTCTTAGTGTTGGGGGACTAGCTATGGTAAATGCATGGGGTTAGGGGGATAGGGCCTGGGGGGGATTATGGTCGGCGCAGACTTGATGGGCTGAATGGCCTCCTTCTGCACTACAGGATTCTATGATACGATGGAGTGAGGCTTACTGGATTGTTGTACAGAGGGCTGGCATGGAGTTGATGGACCAAATGATCTCTTTCTGTACTGTAATGATTCTGACTCTATGACACCAAGTGGGCAGTCATCATACGTGAGCTTAGAAAGTAAACTTGACTGTGGAGGAACAGCACAGCCTTGTAAACACCAAATGTGCCTTTCAGAGCAGTGTGGAACCTTGTGGGCACTTATCTGAGTCTCCAAAAATACGGAAAGGGCTGGATAATGTGCCCATCAATCCGATTATTCCAGTTTGACCAACTCAGAGGAACAGTGGCATTTAATTAATTTACGCAAGAGTCAAAATGGAATCATAAAATGCAATTATAGAACGGTTACAGCACAGAGGCCATTCAGCCCACGGTGTCTGTGCTGGCTCTCAGCTACTCCCATGCCTCTGGCATTTCCTCCATAGTCCTGTAAGTATTTCTCTTCAGGGGCCTTAGCCAATTCCCTTTTCGAAAGCGACAATTGAATTTCCCTGCACTCTTCGGCAGAACATTCTGGATCCTCAATCTATCTCCCCATTGCGCAGCAAAATAACACGGCGCACTAACAAAATAAACTTTAAAAGTAGGCCTTGAGTTTGAAAAGCCTTTTGAGCTTTCCGAGTTACAGGAATTTGAGCAGGGACTGCGTGCGTTAGGCCAGGTCTACAACAGTCCTCCTAAATATCCCCAGACGCGCCTCTGCCCCCTTCAATGCCCAGCGCTATAAAGTCACCCTTATTCTGCCTCTGTTTGTACCCTTTAGGAAGTTTTAGATGGCGTGTGTTTAAAAAGAAAGCAAGATCCTCAGAGTCAAAGGCAACGGCGGGGCCTCTGTGTCCACCTGAATCCTAAAGCATAGCCGTGGCCTTGTGGTATATGAGGCCAAAGCTCCCCCCCTCCCTACCCCCACCTCATGCTTCCCCCCAAACCAACCCCCACCCCCACCCCGGCCTCTTTTGTCTCCTGGCAGTTTTGGGGTCAGTGCAGTGTGCGCTTCCCAGGCCCCTGCAGTTTGAGGCTTAAGCTCCAAGTGGCTCGGAAAACACTCGACGCAAAATGTTTTATTTTCTTTCCAAAGCTGGCTAAGCTCCGCCAGCGTTTGTTTGAAGCCAGCCTCCTGCCGTTGTAAATGGGGCGCTCGCTGCTTTAAGAGCTGGCGTGGAGGGAAGGGGGTGGTGGTGTGGGGGGGTTGGTTTAGCAGGAGAAAGAAGAAAGGGCTTAAATGAGTATTGCCACCATATGGTAAATGGATTTATTATAATTCCATCTTAATTGCACTTCCCTCTTCAATAAAAGAGCCCCTCCGTTTGAATTGCAGCACTTTCACTAATAGCTTCCCTGTGAATGGTTCCCTTCCATTGATGTGCATGGAATAGGGCGGACAAAAGAGGTGAGTATTCAAAGATTTTTCCTGGGGCCCCCTCCTGCCTGTGTATTAAAATAGTCAGATTAACAAGACCACGTTTAAGCATCTCGGTATATCTAAGTTCTATTTTGCTTTTCAGTCGGGGGGCGTTGGTCGGTGCGGGCGGGTTGCGGGGGGGGGTTGGTGTGGAGGGAGCTATTCCGCTATCCGGCACTTCACAGAGCTGCTGGTGAGAGACATTCAAGGAATGCAATTAGACTGGTTTGGTCACCGCTGAGACCGTTTTTTTTTCCACCTCCGACAGAGGTTTTTCACACGCCACGGTGGTCGGCTTCTTAACAGAAGCCTCGCTTGCACAAGGAGAAAGGAAGACGTGCATTTATATAGCGCCTGTCGTCAGCTCTGGCTTTTCTGAAATGCCAACAAAGTTTTATTTCGTTAGTGCCACAAGTAGGTTTGCATTAACACTGCGATGAAGCTACGGCGAAAATGCCCTTGTGGCCGCACTCCGACACCTGTTCGGTTTCACTGAGGGAGAATTCAGCATGGTCAATCCACCTAACCAGCACGTCTTTCAGACTGTGGGAGGAAACCAGAGGAAACCCACGCAGGCGTGGGGAGAAGGTACAGACTCTGCACAGACCGTGACCCAAGCTGGGAATCGAACCCTGGTCTCTGGCGCTGTGAGGCAGCAGCGCTAACCACTATGCCACCGTACCGCCCCAGTACTTGTGGAAATGTAGTCAATCCTGATACTGTAGGAAACGTGGTAACAAACCTGCGCACTGTGGGAACCCACAACCAGTAATTAGATCATGCCCAGATAATCTGTTTATCATTGACATTTGATTGAGGGATAAATATTGGGCAAGGCACAGGGGAGAATTCCACTGCTCTCCTGCTATGGAATGTTTTATAACCATCTAAGAGGTCAGGCAGAATTTCAATATCATGTCTCTTCCAGAAGAAACAAGATTTCCTGAGATGTTAGCAACCCATGTTTCTTAAATACCCCTAAAGATTTAATTGGGAGAAATTTGAAGTGACCAAGGAAGCAGTTCTTTTTTATTCGTGGGACATGGGTGTCGCTGGCTGGGCCAGCATTTATTGCCCATCCCTAGTTGCCCCTGAGAAGGTGGTGGTGAGCTGCCTCCTTGAAACGCTGCAGTCCCTGTGCTGTGGGTTGACCCACAATGCCGTTAGGTGGGGAAAGCCATCATTTTGACCCAGCAACTGCAAAGGAACGGCTGATATATTTCCAACAGTGGTGCAGTGTTTAGCACTGCTGACTCACAGGGCCAAGGACCCAGGTTCAATTCTCAGCTTGGGTCACTGTCTGTGCGGAGTCTGCACCTTCTCCCTGTGTCTGCATGGGTTTCTTCCAGGTGCTCCAGTTACCTCCAAAAGACGTGCATTGGCCATGCTAAATTCTCCCTCAGTGTACCCGAACAGGCACCAGAGTGGGGGAGGAAACTGGAGCACCCAGCAGAAACCAATGCAGACATGGGGAGAATGTGCAGTCTCTGCACAAACAGTCACCCAAGGCCGGACTTGAACTGGGTCCCTGGCGCTGTGAGGCAGCAGTGCTAACCACTGTGCTACCGTGTAGGGTCTGGACATTTGACCCCATGAGGTAATGCTAGAGCAGGTGACTTCTTGCCTGCCAAGTCACCAAGTTGCTTGCGGACGCATCGTTAATTAGATGGACAGTGCTTAGCTGTCCCATGTCACCCAGCAGGAAGCACACTGAATTTCCCATCCTCTGTCCAGGATCGAAGATTCTGTGAACTCCAGAAGCATTGAACAGTCCAAAGATGTGCAGGTTAGGTGGATTGGCCATGCTAAATTGTCCCTCAGTCTCAGGAGCACTAGCTAGAGTAAATACATGGGGTTATGTGGATAGGGCCTGGATGGGATTGTTGCCGGTGCAGTCTTAATGGGCTGAATGGCCTCCGTCAGCGCTACAGGGATTCTATTATCGGGATATTACGACCTCTGTTTAGTGAGATTCACCTGCTCCCAAATCGGCTACAATTCACTCATGAACTGGGCATTAAAAGGGGAAAATCTTGGAAAGTCATCATTTTGGAAGTGCAGATGTCTCTGAACTTGGACACGTGTCCTAAGTGGGAAAACGCAGACAACTGCTTACTTCCAGTTTGCATCAGAGTCGGTCTAATTAGCTGTTGCTAACGGTCTGTTAATTAAGTCTGCATTTGACTAATAAAAGTCATGATGTTGAACTGAGGTGTCCAGGAGTTAATTAGGACTGAACTTAACAATAACAATTATATTTGACAGAAGTGAAGGTGACCAAATCTGACATGAGTACTAAATTCTGATGTGATTGTCCAAGGCACCACCAAGAATAAAACTGAATGGTTTGGGAAATTAGGCAGAAAATTGGACATGTTGTTTAATGTACTGAGACACAAAGCCAGACACGCGGTGGAATTACCAAATAAATGGGAACAGTTTTCTGGAAACGTCACAGTAGAAAATGTAGGTGGTGGCATGGGAGGGAGTTAGTTGATGGGAACAACTTCTAGAACTTACAAGTCAGCAAGTTGTGACTTGTGAGACTTTGACTATCAAATGGACTGCTGTACATTGAATCATAGAATCCCTACAGCGCAGAAAGAGACCATTCAGCCTATCAAGCCTGTATCGACAACAATCCATTAGACCGTAAGAAATAGGAGCAGAATTAGGCCATTCAGCCTATCGAGCCTGCACGGACAACAATCCTATCCAAGCCCTATCCCCATGTATTTCCCCTGCTAATCTCCTGACACTAAGGGGCAATTTGGCCAATCCACCTATCCTGCACATCTTTGAACTGTGGGAGGAAACCGGAGCACCCGGAGGAAACCCACGCAGACATGGGGAGCATGTGCAAACTCCACACAGACACTCATCCGAGGCTGGAATTGAACCCAGGTCTCTGCCGCTTTGAGACAGCAGCGGTAACCACTGAGTCACCATGTCGCCTGCTTCCAGGGCTCGAACCTCACTGTCATCGATGTTAAGAGGTAAAATCGGCACAGTCCCAAATGATCATAGGCTGCTCTCTCCTTTAATGGGAGAGCTGACTGGTGATGATTTAACCTGAGAATCACCACATCTCAGATGAAGGGACAAGTTGAGAAGGTGGTGCCTTCATGAATAACCAGTGGTGACCCTGGGTCATGGGAGCCACATGCGGCCCATTCTGTATAAGACCATAGACCATAAGACGTAGGAGCAGAATCAGGCCATTCGGTCCATTGAGTCTGCTCTCCCATTCAATCATGGCTGATACTTTTCTCATCCCCATTCTCCTGCCTTTTCCCCATAACCCCTGATCCCCTTATTAATCAATCTCTGTCTTAAAGATACTCGATGACCTGGTTTCCACAGCCTTCTGTGGCAAAGAGTTCCACAGATTAACCAGTTTCTGGCTGAAGAAATTCCTTCTCGTCTCTGTTTGAAAGAATCATCTCTTTAGCCTGAGATTGTGCCCTCTAGTTTTAGTTTTCATACTAGTTTCGTGGAATTGCCGGCGTTGGACTGGGGTGAGCACAATAAATAGTCTCAGAACACCAGGTTAAAGTCCAACAGGTTTATTTGGAATCATGAGCTTTTGGAGCGCTGCCCCTCACCTGATGAAGGAGCAGCGCCAAGAAAGCTCGTGGTACCAAATAAACCTGTTGGAACTTCAGCCTGGTGTTGTGAGACTTTTTACTGTGTCTTCAGAGGTTAGTGAGCTGCCTTCTTGAACTGCTGCAGTCCGTGTGGTGTAGGTACACCCACAGTGTTGATAGGAAGGGATTTCCAGGATTGTGACCCAGTGACAGTAAAGGAATGGCCAATATAGTCTAAGACGGGATATTATTAAATGAGAAAGACTTACTAGGATGATACCAAAAAAGGCTTACTAGGATGACTTACTAGGACTTGATGATTTGAGTTATAAGAAGAGATTGGAAAGACAATGACTTTTTTCCCTGGAGTGTAGGATGCTTAGGAGTGATCTTATAGAGGTCTACAAAATAATGAGGAGCATAAATCAGCTGGATAGTCAACATCTTTTCTCAAAGGTGGGCGAGTCTAAAACTAAAGAGCATGGGGTTAAGATACACTGAGGGAGAACTTTGTGCAATAAAGCACTGTTCCTTTACAGCCAACTCTTGGAATTATTATAGATAAAATTATGTGGCTTTCCACTGAAGGCCAAGTTTGTGGGTCAGTCTGTATCAAATAGCAACCCCACATCACAGATACTTTAGATTGGGTCAAATTTTCTATCCGTGTGGCATTTTCGATTCCACTCAGGAAAGAAATCCGATAAATATTATAACGAAACTATTTTCAGATGGGAGTTACCTCTGAACTCCCAGTCTGCAGCTGCCGGAACCCAGCCTATAAATACAAGCCCTTTGTAAACACTGCTGGCTAGTTGAAGGAACTCCAGGTGCAGTCTCCTTTTTCAACTTCCCCGTACTTTTTAAATACTCTTTGGAAGGCTCCAATTTTACATCAACTTACTTTATTTTTAAGGAGCGTATCTTCAGACCCACACTGCTTCTTTTCTCTTTGGGGAGAGTAGTGGGGGAAGGATTCCTGAGCTGATTATCAGCCTGATGAACCATGTTATGAACTTCCTTCCATGATCAACATGCCCTGGCTTCTGCTCCAGTGGTAGGGATGCTACCCACTGCACCACAAGGCCTCCTCCTACTTACCTTGAATTAAATAGAGCAGCTTGTTTCCTTGTTTGGGGTGGCACGGTGGTGCAGTGGTCACACTGCAGTCTCACAGCACCAGGGACCCGGGTTCAATTCCAGCCTCGGATAACTGTCTGTGTGGAGCCTGCACGTTCTCCCTGTGTCTGCGTGGGTTTCTGCCGGGTGCTCCTTTCTCCTCCCACAGTCTGAAACATGTGTTGGTTAGGTTCATTGATCCAAACAAGCGCTGGACTGTGGTGACTAGGGGAATTTCACCGCAACTTCATTACAGTGTTAATGTAAGCCCTACTTATGACTAATAAATAAACTTTAAGTTTAGTGAGATTTTTCAACCAGTAGATATTAAAGGCACAGACAGGAGGTAGCATCCGGATTTCGCGGACTAATAAAATACTGTTATGTTGAGGAGTGGTATGTGATTTGCCAAAGTATTTGACAGGTATTATTGCTGATTTGTGTACCTTGAAGGTGATTGATTTAAGGTTATTATAAGGTGGAAATGATTGATAAGAAAAATCTGTAATTGATCTGTGTTTTGATTGTATTGTTAGATTCATCAGAGAGGTTCTGTTACTCTATCCCAGAGCCACTTAACCCTTTGATGATCTCCTAGCAGCTGCTGGTTTAAATTTGATTCAGAAACACTGGCTTTGTTCGTCGTGCATTGTCTAAGCTTTCTTGACAGTACTGGTCAATTCAGTCACCTCACCAATACTCCTACAGACCAAAGATGAGAGGGTTAAGTTGATTGGTCATGCTAAATTACCCTAAGATGTGTAGGTTTGGGAAATTAGCAGGGTAAATATGTGGGATTATGGAAATAGAGCCTGGATAGGGCGCTGTGCCAGAGAGGCGATACAGACTTGATGACCCGAATGGCCTCCCTCTGCTCTGTGGACATTCTCAGTCCCATTCTCAGCCACCGCATTTCTTCCCAAATTCAAATCGAGCATAACTTTATTCCTTGTTCTCTCCCTGCTAATGCTGAAGTGTTGAATTCTGCTAAGTATGGTTGAGTTGGCCATTATGCTGTACCTCAGTCAAATTACCATTTGTTCATTCTGTCCAAACCAATGAGTATGTCTCAGCTGTCATTACAACCAATCAGGTTTCCTTTCTCAATCCCCTTACATCTGTGTCTTTCGGGCAAGGTGTTAAACCAGGCCCCGTCTGCCCCTTCAGATCCACGGTACTCTTTGAAGGAGCGTAGTGGAGTATGCCCCTCTGCCCTGGCCCACCTTCACTCTTCAGCCAACACGCAAACCAGTTCACCTGCTCATTAAGGTATTGCAATGTGTGGGGTTTTGCTTATGCCAGTTATCAGCTGTGTTCCCTACATTACAACCGTGACTATGGCCTGGACATTTCATCCATTGTGGATGTGCCCTCGGTGCGCCTGGAAAGGGGGGCGCAAAATGCACTTGCGGCCATGATTGGTCCCAGAACGTGGTGCCACATTGAATGGCCAATGTACGAGCAGCAAGTGAAAAATGTGCGCTGGGAAAGGCTCGACGCTGCCGGGGTGGGGGGGGTGCCCACCCGAGGAGCATTAAACACAGGCCGAGGAGGGTGACCTGCACCCCCTCCCTTCCCCCCGAGCAACCTAAAACAGCAGCTTATGTTTCAAAAAGTGTTTCATTGTCTGGTAGGCAGGTTCAGACATCCTAAAGTTGTGAAAGGTGCTATATAAATGCAAGTGACTTTCAAAGTGTTGAAGAGGGGAAATGGGGTGGGTGGGGGTGGTGGGGGGTTGGGATGAGGAGATTGCAGGATAATGACTAGGAGGTAGAGCCCTGATGAATTCCCCCTCTTTGCTCATTAGCCTGAAGGGCACTAACACCAGATGTGCAGCTATATCTGTTTAAAAGCATTTATGTTACGCTGGAATCCGACTGATTGAACCCCACGGTTGAAATGTCAGTCAAATGCCTGAAGGTGACACTGACTGGTAGCAGTCTCTGAAATATAAGTATATTTATATATTTTAAGTGTTCTGTTGCGTGCTGGTAAAATCTGTAATTATCTGTCACTGGTCTCCTGCCTTGATGTGGATTCTTCTTCTTAAAAAAAAAATTACTTAGAATGTTACAGCACTGAAGGAGACTGTGTGATATAGCTGTTCCTTGCTGGTGTTTATGCTGCAGAGATCCTCAGTCTTTTCCTACTTTTTCTAAAAGTATCCTGTAAGCATATGAGAACATAAGAACACAAGAAATAGGAGCAGGAGTAGGCCATCTAGCCCTTCGAGCTTGCCCCGCCATTCAATAAGATCATGGCTGATCTGAAGTGGATCAGTCCCACTTTTCTGCTTTCTCCCCATAACCCTTAATTCCCTTGTCTGTCAAAAACCTATCTACCCGTGACTTAAATATACTCAGTGAGGTAGCTTCCACCACTTCAATGGGCAGAGAATTCCAGAGACTCACCACCCTTTGAGTGAAGAAGTTCCTCCTCAACTCCGTTCTAAACTGCCCCCCCCCTTATCTTGAGGCTGTGCCCTCTAGTCCTGCTATCCTTTCTAAGTGAGAAGAATCTTTCTACCTCTACCCTATCTATCCCCTTCATTATCTTATATGTCTCTATAAGATCTCCCCTCATCCTTCTAAACTCCAATGAGTACAGACCCAGTCTATTCAATCTCTCCTCATAGGCTAACCCCCTCATCTCCGGTATCAGCCTAGTGAACCTTCTCTGCACTCCCCCCAAGGCCAATATATCCTTTCGCAAATGCGGCAACCAAAACTGTACACAGTACTCCAGTTGCGGCCTCACCAATGCCCTGTACAGTTGCAGCAAGACCTCCCTACTTTTATATTCTATCCCCCTCGCTATAAAGGCCAATATCCTGCTACTCCTCTCACCCCACCCCATGCATTAATCTGACATCTACATTGACGAGCGGCATGGTGGCACTGCTGCCTCACAGCGCTGGGGACCCGGGTTCAATTCCTGGTTTGGGTCACTGTTTGCGTGGAGACTGCACGTTCTCCCTGTGTCTGTGTGGGTTTTCTCCAGGTGCTCCGGTTTCCTCTCATAGTCCGAATGACTTGCTGGTTAGGTACATTGGCCATGCTAAATTCTCCCTCAGTGTACCCAAACAGGGTACACTGAGTGTGATGAGCAGGGGGTTTTCACAGTAACTTTATTGCAGTGTTAATGTAAGTGGCATTTGTGGCACAAAAAAATCAATAAGTAAGATGCTATTAGCACAATTTTGACTATTTACACCACCCCTGTTCTTGATGGACGATCATCAGTACCAGGAAATTACCCACACCGTATCGCTAGGAGTCAATTATAAACTAACCCTCACAATATATTCAAAACACTGGCGATCTGAGAAAAACTCCACAGTTCACATCTTGTTTGAGTATCGTGATTTTATTTATTTATCATTTAAAAAATCCTGCAAAGCAAACTGTTCTGCTGTAATTGTATAAGGCGTTGGTGAGGCCACACCTGGAGGATTGTGTGCGCAGTTTTGGTGTCCTTACCTGAAGAAGGATGTCCTGAGGGAGCGTAGCGAAGGTTTGCCAGGCTGATTCCTGGGATGGCAGGCCTGTCATATGAGAAGAAATTAAATCAGTTAGGATTATGTTCACTGGAGTTTAGAAGAGTGAGAGGGGATCTCATAGACACTTGTAAAATTCGAACAGGGTTACACAGGGTAGATTGGGAAAGAATGTTCCCAGTGGTGGGGGAGTCCAGAGCTAGGGGTCATAGTTTGAGGATAAGGGGTAAACCTTTTAGGACTGAGGTGAAGAGAAATTTCTTCACCCAGAGGATGGTGAATGTGTGGAATTCACAACCACAGAAAGTAGTTGAGGCCAAAACATTATCTGATTTCAAGACGAAATTAAATAAAGCTCTTGGGGCTAAAGGGATCAAAGATATGGGAGGAAGGGAGAGATCAGGATATTGAATTTGATGATCAGCCATGATTAAGATGAATGGCTAAGTGGGCTCGAAGGGCCGAATGGCCTACTACTTTTAGTTTCTACGTCTCTCTGTCTCTATGGTTCTGAGTACATATTAAGAACAGAAGAGCGAGGGGCATGAATAGGCCAGCTGGCCCTTTGAGCCTGCTCCAACATTCCACAAGATCATGGCTGATCTTTAGGTGAAATTGACTGAAAGGTTCCAGCCCTTCCCGCTGGCAGGATTGGAAGTGACTCCTTCCATCGTGACGCTTTGCCCAGCAGCAGAAGGTATGGGATGCAAAAAGCCCCCTAGGCATCAGTGGGACTGGAAGATTCAGCCACAGGCCAATGGCTGGCTACCGTCGCTGCTGGAAAATATTCCACATGGTAGGGGGCTGGAAAATGTTACCTTCAATATCTTATTTTACCTGTATTTGGTCAGCCATCTCAGGTTAAAAGGTCTCATGACACAATTTGGTGCAAGAGTTCTCTCCAATGTTTTGGCCAATATCTATTGCCCAACCTGCCGTCGCAACTTTGGGGGCATTCCCTGGGTCCGTGAGTTCCGATTGCAAATCATGATGGCCCAGAGACTTGGGCATTGGAACAATAACGGGTTTTGTGTTGGATGCCAACCCCATAGCCTTTCCTGCCCGCCCGCCTGGCCCTCATCAAATTTCCGCCCATAGCGGAATTCATATTCAAATTTGCTATTTTGCATATAATTAGTGGGCTTGAAGCCTGATTCAAATATCTCCCGCTATTCACCTGCCTCCCTAGGAGGCTAATTCAATCATAGAATCTCTACTGTAAGAAGGAGGCCATTCAACCCATCGAGTCTGTACAAACTGCAATCCCACTCAGGCCCTATTCCCGCAACCCCACACATTTACCCCATGACATCAGGGTCAATTTAGCATGACCAATCAACCGAACCCGCACATTTTTGGACTGTGGGAAGAAACCAGAGCACCCGGAGGAAACACACACAGACACGGGGAGAATGTGCAAACTCCACACAGCCAGTGACCCGAGGCAGGAATTGAACCCGGGTCCCTGGCCCTGTGAGGCAGCAGTGCTAACCACTGTGCCACCGTGCTCCCCAACTCTAGGGACTGAAGGGGGTGACAAATTCACATCAGACAAATTTGGGAACATGTATCGTTGTGTAATGATGTCCCTACTTTGATGGGAACCAGTTCCCTGTTAATTCTTGCTTATTTTAGTGGCTGCCTCAAAAAAAAATCAATAAAACTTGTTAATGTAAAATAAGAGTTGTCAGCCCCTCAATGAATGAAATAGGATTGAAGTGAGCATGCAGCCAGGGTTGCTAAGTATCAGGCAGTGGCAGTGAGTCTGACTTGTTTAGTTTTTATTTATTTTGATGTCTCCCTCACTGTTCCACTTTTACAAGCCCCTCAAGGTCCATTACATTCCACGTTGCAAAAAAAAGGCCCTCCCTAAAAACACACTTTCAGTTATTCCCTCTAACATCTCTGTCTGTTCCCCTCCAGCTGCCTGGCAAAGTCCCTTAGGGGAGTTTTACTATGTTAAGTCAGGGAGGTGGATGATGCAAGATTTTGCTTATTGATTTGAGTTGATTTGATCTATTACTGTCACATGTATTGGGATACAGTGAAAAATATTGTTTTTTTGCACGTTATATAGACAAAACATGCCATTCATAGAGTACACAGAGGAGAAAGAAGGGACAGGGTGCAGAATATGGTGTTACAGTCATAGCTAGGGTGTAGACAAAGGTCAGCTTAATATATGAAAGGTCCATTCAAAAACCTGATGGCAGCAGGGAAGAAGCTCTTTTTGAGTTGGTTGGTATGTATTATCAGACTTTTGTATCTTTTTCCCAATGGAAGTAGGTGGAAGGGAACATGTCCAGAGCATGAGGGGTCCTTGATTATGCTGGCTGCTCTCCTGAGACAGCAGGAAAATCCCACCCAGGGCTTAAGAGAGGAGAATGGCCAGGAGATCCTGAGACAGTCCAATGCCTTGAAATATTCAACAAGACAAGCAGTGCACAAGTGTGGGCTGTTGGATCGCGGTTCAGTGCTGCATTCCAAGTTGTTCCATTTACTCTAAATCAGACTGAGCAACTAGCTAAACAGATTGAGTTGAAAAGCCAGTTGTAACCTGATAATTAGGATGTCATGACGAATTAACATACCCTATTTAACTGAGTTTAATTGTCTCCATTAAGCAATTAAATACTGATTTCAACATATTAGTGGTCAATAAGTGTCTGAGAAAATAGCCATTGCAAATGAGTTTCCCAGTTAACCGCATCCCTATTAACTGAAACTCTGTGTTTGCTCTTTAAAGCACGCATCAAAGTTAAAATTGCTGAGAACACTCAGCAGGTCAGGCAGGCTCTGAGCAGTGTCGAGGGGAGGGCTAATCTTTCAGGTCCATTATCGGAAGAGAAAGATTTTGGAGATGGAGCGGGGACTGAAAATAGTTGGCATCCACGCCTGGCAAAGGTAAATGCTGCATTATAAGAAGACATACGCCTTAGAAAGTAAAAGCAGGAGGAGACCACACAGCTCATTGAGCTCGCTCTGCCACTCAATAAGGTCATGATCTGGAGATGACGTGGGGACTGGGATGGGCACAATAAGAAGTCTCACAACGCCAGGTTAAAGTCCAACAGGTTTATTTGGAATCACAAGCTTTTGGAGCACTGCTCCTTCATCAGGTGAGTGGACTCTGAAACCCGTGATTCCAAATGAACTTGTTGGACTTTAACCTGGTGTTGTCAGTAAGATCAGACCTGAACCTCTACATCAACTCATTTAAGGGTGGCACAGTGGCATAATGGTCAGCACTGGTCCCCACAGCATCAGGGACCCCAGTTCAATTCCAGCCTCATGTGACTGTCCATGTGAAGTTTGCAGTTCTCCCTGTGTCTGCAGGACTTTTCTCGGGAACTCCAGTTTCCTCCCACAGTCCAAAGATGTGCAGGTTAGGTTGATTGGCCATGCTAAATTGCCCCTTAGTGTAAGAGGGACTACCAGGGTAAATATATTGGATTAACGGGGGATAGGGCATGGTTGGGATTGTTGATGGGCCGAATGTCCTTCTTCTGTACTGTAGGGATTCTTTGATTCTAGGATTAACTCCACTCTCCCACTGTTCTCCCATTGCCCTTGATTACCTTGGTGCCCAAAAATGAATGATTTCAACAACTGAACATCTACAACTCACCACATTTGCAACACTCTTGGTTGAAGAAATTTCCCCTCAGTCCCCAATGTTGCCAACTGTGATTAAACGTATTCCTGGAGATTGCATTCATTACCCACGTTCCAGCCAACACATCCATCCCTGTGAGATACTAACTTCCTACACCAACTGGAAAGCAAAAGACACATTACCCAATGGGATGCTACTTGACTGTTAACCAAATAGCTCCCCCCCTCATCCACCCACACCCACCCCACTCATTTTTAATATTTTTATATCTGGTAAACAGAAATGTTCAGAGAAAATGACAGAAAAATCATATTTTTTAATGTCCCGATGATTCATTGCACCCTAACCCTAATCCTAACCCTACTCATCCCAGTGCTAAATGTCTAATCCCCCTTTCCCTGTGACTGTGACCATCACCTCCCCAACCTGATTTCCCCCAAGCGCTAGACTTTCCTCTCAGTGGAAATAATCTCTTGGCATCTGAGATAAGAACAGTAGATTGGCTCTCATTCCCCTAAATTCCACAGTTTGCATAGAATCATAGAATCCCTACAGTGCAGAAGGAGTCCATTCGGCCCATCGAGCCTGCACTGACAACAATCCCACCCAGGCCCTATCCCTATAAGCTCATGCATTTACCCTGCTGATCTCTCTGAAGTAAGGTGCGATTTAGTATGGCCAATCCACCTAATCCGCACATCTTTGAACTATGGGAGGAAATTGGAGCACCCGGAGAAATCCCACACAGACACAGAGAGAATGTGCAAACTCCATATAGGCAGTTACCGAAGGCCAGAATTGAACCCAGATACCTGGCGCTGTGAGGCAGCAGCGCTAACCACCGTGCCACTGTGCAAACACAGACAGTGCTTACTCAATTTCTTCTCATAAGACAATGCTCTCATGCTTGGAATCAATCTAATGAACCCCCTTTAAGGCAATCCTATTCTTCCTTATGAAAGGAGACCAAAACTATACCCTGTACTCAATTTATCATATACCAAATCAACGACTCAGAGATGAAGGGATTCCACTCCAAAGATTTGAGCACATAATCCAGGCTGACACTGTGGCACTGAGGGAGTGTTGCACTGTTGGAGATACCAGCACGGTGACACAATGGTTAACACTGGTGCTTCATAGTGCAAGGGACCCCAATTCTATTCCAGTCTTGGGTAACTGTCTGTGGAGTCTGCACGTTCCCCCTGTGTCTGCGTGGGTTTCCTCCAGGTGCTCTGGTTTCCACCCGAAGGCCAAAGATGTGCAGGTTAGGAGGATTGGCCATACTAAATTGCCCCTTAGTGGCCCAAGATGTGCAGTTTAGAGGGATTAGTCATGGGAAATCTATGGGGTTTTAAGGATAGGGTAGGGGAGACAGCTTGGCTAAGATACTCTATCAGACAGTTGGCGCAGACACGGTGGGCTGAATTGCGTCTTCAGCACTGTGGAGGTTCTATGATCTTTCAAATGAGACATTAACCCCAAGGCCCAATCTGCCCCCTAGTGGGATGTGGAAGAACAGCAGAGGAAGTCTCACTGGTATCCCAGCTCAACTGAGCTCCCTAAAGCAGGTCATTAGGATATTGGGTGAGAATTTATGGCTTCACGCGGGTGAAATTCCCGCTTGAGATCAATGGAGATTTCCGTTGTCAGATCCTCGGCTGTGGCGATTCCGTGACAGGTGTGGTGGTAAAGTTCTGGCCATTATCTCATTGTTGATTGCGGGAACTTGCCATTCTCAAGCTCTGCTGTGCTTAGGCACATTGGCCATGCTAAATTCTCCCTCAGTGTACCCGAACAGGCGCCGGAGTGTGGCGACTAGGGGATTTTCACAGTAACTTCATTGCAGTGCTAATGTTGGCCTACTTGTGACACTGATAACTAAAACCTTTTCAACTTAAACTGACTGCCACATTCACCACATTGCAACAGTGACTGCACTTCGAAAATACCCCATTGTACTGCAGAGCACCGTGGGTGATCTTGAGGTCATGAAAGGCCCAAAATAAATGCAATTTTGTTTTCTGCAACTGAGCGCGCTGATGGCGACCCACTGCCCCAGTGGCCTCTGGGTAGCCAAGGGGAAGGGAGGCCGCTCCTGATTGCTTCCCAGGGACCCCTTGCTATAAAGAGTTTGTGCGGTTCTTCGATACAGACAGCAGTGGGGTCAAAGTTGATAGCCCGCCCTTTCCCTTCTCCAGTCAGCTGCCAACGCTGGCACTCCCATCCTGTGAATAATGGTCAATTAGCTAAGATACCAGATGGCTCCCTGCACCTGTGGAATCGCAATTCAACAAGAGAGGCGAGGAGAGGACAGAACGATGATAAAAAAAAAGACTGCTTGGATGATATGATGGAAAGCACTTTGCTGCAAAAATGTGTGACTTTTTTTTAATACACTGTAGAATTAAATTTCTTTTTGGCGTCTGATGAGACACCATTCTAGAAAATATACTAATTTACTATCAAACATTGCAATCTGGAAAGAAATGCTTGCACAGATTGGATTTTTGATAGCTCTGAGACCTGCAAAACCTCTTTTTTTTGTTGACAGCCAGGTGCAACAAGACAACAGAGAGGATGCGTCAAATCCTCCCAGTGCTGCCTTGTAAATATGCCGTTAAGATGCGGCCTCAGAGATTGACTTGGTAATTGGAGTTCTTTTGCCAACAGTTTTGTTTTCAAATTAACTTTCTCAAAGAACTCCCACAGCAATGAGCGTATCAATTTGTTGACAAACCTGCCTAGGATGGTCAGACTAATGGAAGCGACTCCTGCCTTCTGCTTAGCTGAAAGAATATCATTCAGAGTGAATTAGCATTTATATTGTGGCTGCATTAAATGCACAAAACCCTTCATCATCATTAACTTCTAATCAGGAAGTAATCAGTCCTACACGCGGATAATATTTAATGTTTCGAAAGCATTTTGTGCTCTCAATTACATTCTGGAAGTGCTTGACATTGCATCCAACTATAGCAGTTGCATAGAAATAATTAGCTAACACTCTACATCCACCTGCCTGCATTTCCTTTCAATCGGATGCCTTGCAATAGGGATCCGATCCGCTTGACTGTGAAAAGTTGTTGGCTGGTCTGGTGGAGCCCGGCTCCAGCCAGGTGTGGTCATGCGCCCATAGGGACCAAAGCTTCCCAGTTCCGGGGCGGCACGGTGGCACAGTGGTTAGCACTGCTGCCTTACAGCACCCGAGACCCGAGTTCGATCCCAGCCTCGGGTCACTGCCCATGTGGAGTTTGCACATTCTCCCCGTGCACTCGGGTTTCCTCCAGGTGCTCTGGTTTCCTCCCACAGTCCAAGCATGTTAGGTGGATTGGCCGTGCCAAATTGCCCCTTAGTATTGGGGAGGGGGATTAGCAGGGTAAATACATGCAGTTACAGGCATAGGTCTTGGGTGGGATTGTTGGTGCAGTCTCAATAAGCTAAATGGGCGTCTTCTGCACTATAGAGATTCTATAATCCCTATCCCTTGGCTTGTGCATGGTTGGCTAATCTTGGCTCTTGTATCAGCTGGTGTTACATCTGGCTGGTTTGGAAGTGGGAATAATGAATCGCACCAAGATTCCTACTCTTGACTGGCATCTGTTGACTTTTTGCCAAAAGAAATGATATTGAGGCTGTGTGGTCAGTCTACACGTGCGGTCAAAATATTCAAAGAAACCTTTTTTTTGGGTTGCACCAATCCTCAATCTCAGCCCTTACTGATAAAAGCAAAATACTGCGGATGCTGGAATCTGAAACAAAAACAGAAAATGCTGGAAAATCTCAGCAGGTCTGTCAGCATCCGTGGGGAGAGATTACAGCCAATGTTTTGGGTCTGGATGAGCCTTTGTCAGAGCTCTGATGCTGTCAGGTTTTCTGAGCCATTACAGATTGTGCATCAAACCCATGGTTAGAGACTCCAAAAGAACTGGAGGACCAAGGGTGGTTTACACAGTTTACCATTTACACCGGGTTGGTATCATAGAATCCCTACAGATGAGAAAGAGGCCATTTGGCCCATCAAGTGTTCACCAACAACAATCCCACCCATGCTCAATCCCCATATGCCCACATATTTATCCCACTAATCCCCCTGACACTAAAGGGCAATTTAGCATGGCCAAACAACCTAACCCACACACCTTTGGAGTGTGGGAGAAAACTGGAGCACCCGGGGGAAGCCCACGCAGACACGGGGGGAATGTGCAAACTCTACACAGACAATCATCCGAGGTCGGAATTGAATCTGAGCCCCTGGCGCTGGAAGGCAGCCATGTTGACCACTGTGCCATCATGTCACCCAATCTGGTGGATGACGGACTCTGAGCACTGTCACTGAATTGGAAAATGAAAATAAGGGGTAGAAAGGACAGGTAGAAGCAACAGTGTAGAAACGCAAAGATTCTGTGATTCTTTATGCATGATGTGGAGATGCTGGCATTGGACTGGGGTAGACACAGTAAGCAGTCTCACAACACCAGGTTAAAGTCCAACAGGTTTATTTGTAGCAAACACCCCGAGCTTTCGGAACTGGCTGTTCCCACCCACTTGATGAAGGAATAACCAGTTCCGAAAGCTAGCGGTGTTTGCTACAAATAAAGCTGTTGGACTTTAACCTGGTGTAGTGAGATTTCTTACATTCTTTATGCTTGACATTCCTTCTTAAATGGGCTCACAGCTCTGCCAAAATGACAGAAAATGAATTACAGATGTTAATTATTCATAGATTAAAATCACATGATGTAATATCGATGTCCTGAAATTTTCAGTACCCACTCTCTTGGCAGTTGCCTGGCTGATGGCACACATACTAATGACTAAAATTTGTATATTAATATACCTTTTAAAAACCAAATCCCCACCTTGCTAACTGGGATGCTGCCCTTTCCCACCCCAGTCACCTTACTTCCTCCTCGCCCCATCATGGTCTCAGTTCTGAACAGTAGCATACCATTCAGATCCCAACCTATATATCCATACAACGTATGAATGTTTGGTGTTGGAATAGTTAGTGAAGAGTGCTCACCTGAGTAGCTTTGTCCTTGTTGTGTTGGGATAGGTATATGGATTGTTCCTGGTCTGTGCTGAGCCAGTTAGTGCCATCTCGGACCTGGGAACTGGAGAAGATAATGGAGAAGATTGCTTACCCATCATGGCCACCTTATATCAACAGCAGGAAAAGCATGAGCATGAATGAGCTCACCTGACATGTCACATTATTACAGAATCCCTACAGTGCACAAGGAGGCCATTCAGCCCATCGAGTCTGCACCAACCACAATCCCACCCAGGCCTGATTTCTGTAATCCCAAATTTTTTTTACAAAGTTTATTTATTAGTCACAAGTTTGGTTTACATTAACACTGCACTGAAGTCACTGTGAAATTCCCTTACATATTTACCCTGGTAATCTCCCTGACACTAGGGTCAATTTAGCATGGCCAATCAACCTAACTTGCATATCTTTGGACTGAGGGAGGAAACCGGAGCACCAGGAGGAAACCCACGCAGACACGGGGAGAATGTGCAAACTCCGCACAGACAGTGATCCGAGGCTGGAATTGAACCCGAGTGCCTGGCGTTGTGAGGCAGCAGTGCCACCCCACAAACGAATGGGCTGCAGACACATTAGGGTCAGACCCTGGAGGGTTGGGCTTGCCACATTCAGAACCATGCGCCAACTCAAGCTGGTTGCTTCAGCTGAGGTAGAGAGAAGATCATGAATAATTTATCGCCATGGGAGCGATTTGCAGCCCTCGTTTGGCGTCAGAGAGCACGGTGAGGTGAGCTAAAAATCCGGGAGATAGAGGGAGATACCGGCGTGAATCCCGCAGCAGGGGTGGGGTGGGGGGTGGTAGAGCGAGAGAGAGAGAGAGATGCTGGTGATGTCTGTTGGGGGGGGGGTGGGGGTTGGTTGGGGAAGAGGGAGATGCACTGTTGATCGTAGAGGAGAGAGAGATGCGGCCTTTGATCGCGACTGACATGTTTAGGCCCCCGCTCCTTAAAATGGTGGCGTGAAACAGGATTCCCGTCTTTCTTTGACAACGTGCCATAAAATCTGGAGAGAAAATCTGCCTGTTGTGGGATCACAGTTGGAGGATAAGGAATAAATCTTTTAGGGCTGAGGGGAGGAGAAATTTCTTCACTCAGATGGTGGTGAATGTGTGGAATTCACTCCCACAGAAAGTAATTGAGGCCAAAACATTTTGTGATTTCAAAAAGAACTTAGATATAGGTCTTGGGGCTAAAGGGATCAAGGGAGAAAGCGGGATCAGGATATTGAATTTGATGATCAGCCATGATTATAATGAATGGTGCAGGAGGCTTGAGGGGCTGAATGGCCTATTCCTGCTTCTAGTTTCAATGTTTCTATCAGTTTTCAGTCAGATCCCGACACTTTCTATTCTTTGGTAAGATTCTGCAAATGGCCGGAAATATGAAATAAAGACTTGTTGGAAACTCTCAGCAGGTCCTGAAGCATCTGTGGAGATAGTTAACTTTTCAGGTGGAGGACCTTACACCAGCACGAAAATGTATTGAGCTGTAACCGTTTATAAGAAAGTGCAGAGCAAGGGGAACACAGTGCTCTACGCTGGAAAGCCTGTTGGTGAAGGTTACAGTGGAGCCAATCATTTCTTCATCTTTCCATGTTCTATTCTGGATGAGTACATAGGATTTAATGGGATTGAGGGTTATAGGTAGGGATATGATCAGCGCAACTTGTGGGCTGAAGGGCCTCTTTGTGCTGTAGTTTTCTATGTTCTATGTTCTATTTATTTACTGAGTGAAATATTACAAGCATACACCTCCAAACTCAATCACACCAGTTTCAGTAAATGTTTCTTCCAATTTCAATTCTCTTCCTGTACCTTGTGATGCACTAAGGCAAACTTTCATCTGTTCCCATTGCTAGTTATTCCTGGAACAGGCGGCTAGTTTTACAGAGTCTTACATCTTGAGGGGTTCTATTTCACGTCAAGTGTGGCTGACGAGGAGACTCTTCCACTCTGACCACCAACCATTGCCATGTTTGAAGGACTTGGAGGTTGATAGTCAACACATCTGACCACATTGTGAACCCACCTTCCTTGGCCATCAAGTCCTGGGGTGGGACCTGAAACCAGATCTTCTGGGCTTAGAAGCAAGAATGCTACCCATTGCGCCACAAGACCTGCCCTTTCTTTGTGCTCAAGTGAATGCCTAATCCCTAATCCCATCTACATATAGTTGAACATGCTGACACATAATTAGCATGGAGGTGGGTTGGGGAGGTTGGCTGGAGGGAGACTGGTGGGGGTGAAGGAAGGTGCAGGGCAAATGGGGAAAGCAGGATGGGTGTGGTAATGGCCAATAAGGAAACAAAAGATGGGTCCAGAGGAATTGTAAAATCAAACTTTTTTACTCCATTAGCAGTGCCGATGCAAAGGATCTGACAATATAAAGTTACCAGAGAGGGTAAGAAGAAAGGTTGTGAGAGAGGTGTGCAGGGCAAAGCTAAAGGAGAGGCTGAGGGAGAAGCCACGAGGGAGGTCATGAGAGAGGCTAAGAAAGAAACTGAGAGTCACAGCAGATCCATGTTCGAGGATCTCAAAGGTATCTATTAGCAGGGCCCTTAAGCACAGTCCGATACTTAGTTCAACAATGGAAATCTTTCATGATGGATTGCAACACCAGTGTCTGTATAAATACAATCTGCAGGTACATACAGGGTGTGAGGTTAATGTTCAAAAGCTAAAAGTCAATTTTATGCTGAAGCATGGGTTTCGCACTAGCTTTTCAGTTGTGGCAAGTTATTCAATAGACTGCAAAACTCAGTGCTCTGTGGCAAAGGAGTTCTGCTCGTTGGTCAGTTACACTTGATGAATAACTTTTACTCTGACTCCCAATGCATCACATCTGCCACTGGGGGCACAAATTGGGAAATTGATGTGTGTTACTGTAATGGGTTGTGTACTAATGCAGTTGGGAGGAAAATTGTACAGAGGAGGAAGTACATTGAAATTCTCAATATCCACTCCCAGCCTGGGATGCAGGGTGTCTTGTGGCACTGCGGGCCCCGTATCTAAGAAAGATATGCTGGCCTTGGAAAGGGTTCAGAGGACGTTCACAAGAATGATCCTTGGAATGAAGAGCTTGTCGTATGAGGAACAGTTGAGGACTCTGGTTCTGTACTCCAGGAGAAGATGTTTCCACTAGTAGGAAAAGCTAGAACCAGAGGGCATAACCACAGACTAAAGGGACAATCCTTTAAAACAGAGACGAGTAGGAATTTCTTCAGCCAGAGAGTGGTGAATCTGTGGAACTCTTTGCTGCAGAAGGCTGTGGCAGCCAGGTCATTGAGTGTCTTTTAGACAAGATAGATAGGTTTCTGATTAATAAGGGTGGTTATGGGGAAAAGGCAGGCAAACGGGGATGAGAAAAACGTCAACTATGATTGAATGGTGGAGCAGACTTGATGGGCTGAATAGTCTGATTCTGCTCCTATGTCTTATGGTCTTATGAGTAGTGTCCCTGCCTCTGAGCTGGAGCTCTGGGTTCGAGTCCCATCTCTGAACTTGATGGCCAAGGAAGGTGAGTTTGTAACGCAGCCAAATAGGTTGAGTTTCAATCTGTAAATCCTTCCAAACATGCCAATGGTGGGTGGCAAGAGTGGGGAGAGACTCCTGATCAGCCATGCTTGATGTGGTGCTGCTCAAGATATAAACCTTTGGCCACAGACTAATGACCTGTTCTGGGAATTACTAGTTTTGGAAATTAACATAAGTCTGCCTTAGGCCACCACGAGGTGCGCGAAGAGAATTGGATTGGAAAACAAAGGATGTAAGGACTCAACACATTGGACTTGCATTGCAATTGGTACAAAGTGCAAGGTGGTTTTAAGCCATTTAATTTCAGTGCAGTTTGTCCACCTCACCCTGAGTTTCTCATCACTTCCCTGTTGATTTGTGTCCAAACGCAGTTAACATCAAAGTGTTGTTAGAGGAATATCTCACTCTGTTCCGGACATCTCCAATTTCATCAAATAACTGTGAAATACTGGATTTGATAAAAGGTCATTTGACTTGACTTGGTTTGATTTATTATTGGAATACACTGAAAAGTATTGTTTCTAGCATGCTACACAGATAAGGCATACCATTCATAGAGAAGGAAAGGAAAGAGTGCAGAAAGTAGTGTTATAGTCACAGCTAGGATGCAGAGAAAGATCAACTTAATGCAAGGTAAATCCATTGAAAAATCTGACAGCAGCAGGAAAGAAGCTGTTCTTGAGTCATTTGGTATGTGGCCTCAGACATTTGTATCTTTTTCCCAATGGAAGAAGGTGGAAGAGAGAATGTCCGGAGAGTGTAGGGTCCTTGATTATGTTGGCTGCTTTTCCGAGGCAGTGGGAAGTGTAGATGGAGTCAATGGATGGGAGAGAGTGGGTAGCATCCCTGCCCCAGGTTCGAGTTCCACCCAGGACTAGGTGGCCAAGGAAAGTGCGTTCATAATGCAGTCAAACAGGTTGAGTGTCAGCCGCAAAAATCCTTCCAACGCACCAATGGCTGGCAGTAAGAATGGGAGAGAGTCCTGGTTGGCCACGTTTAATGCAGAATGGCATCGCTCAAGCTATAAGCTCTTGACTATAGACGACGGACCATTTCAGGAAAATCTTGCTAAGGAAACAGATGAAAATCTGCTTTGCGCACCACTCGCTCTGGGAAGCCAAACAACAACTGGGATTTGATTACAGATTCACACTGAATGATAAGATGATTGTTTCCTTCCCAACCACTGGAAATGGGAATCCAGTCAGAATCCTCAAATCCTCAGGGAAAAGTGTTAGAATCATAAAGTCCCGATAGCACAGAAAGAGGCCATTTGGCCCATCAAGTCTGCACTGACCACCAAGGCCCTATTCCTGTAACCCTGCATATTTACGATGCTAATCATTCCCCCATTAGGGTTAATTTAGCTCACCCTAACCCACACATCTTTGAACTGTGGGAGAAAACTGCAGCACCAGGAGGAAACCCATGCAGACATGGTGAGAATGTGCAAACTTCACACAGACAGTGGCCCAAGGCCGGAATTGAACCTGAGTCCCTGACTCTGTGAAGCAGCAATGCTAACCACTGTGCCATCGTGCCAACCCATAGGAATATAAGAGCAACTATGGGAAAGAAAAGACTATTTGAAGTCTTCCCTCCAACTTCTCTCATTGAGATTTTGAACCCTTAATACATTTGACTCAATGAAGTAGTCTTGAAGGTGATTCCAGATGTTTCCATCTTTTGCGTCAATAAATTGCTTTGGAATTCTGTTTCAAGTTCACTTTTCACTGAATGAACTCCTCTGTTCCTGCTGGCCTGACTTAACTGGAAGTAATGCTCAGTCTTCACCTTGTCTATACAACTTTACACTCCTAATGCCACACTGGGATTCCTCCTTCAACTTGCTCATGAGATAAGCCCACAAGACACGATAACAAGCATCACTGAAGGTTGTGTTCACGTGGACTATTCACAATACCGGTGGAATTATTTGAAGATGTAACTATAGTAGGGTTGACAAGGGGGAACCAATAGATGTGGTATATTTGGACTTTCAGCAAGCGTTTGACAAAGTCCCACACAAGAGATTATCATGCAAGATTAAAGCACATGGGATTAGAGGAAGTCTATTGAGATGGATAAAAAATTCGTTAGCAGAGAGGAAACAAAGAGTACGAATTAACTCGTGCTTTTCAAATTGGCAGGCGGTAACTCGTGGGGTGCCTCAGGGATCGGTGCTGGGACCCCAGCTATTCACAATAAATATTAATGATTTGGACGAGGGAACAAAATGTAACATCTCAAAGTTTGCCGATGATACCAAGTCGGGTGGAAGAGTGAACTGTGATGAGGATGCAGAGATCCTCCAGAATGATCTAGACAGGTGGGTTGAGTGGGGAAATAAATGGCAGGTGCAGTAGAATTTGGATAAATGTGAGGTTATTCACTTTGGAAGCAAAAACAAGAACGCAGATTACTATCTGAATGGCTGTAAACTGGGAGAGGAGAGTGTGCAGTGGGATCTGGGTACCCTTGTGCACCAGTTACTGAAGCTTAGCATGCAGGTTCAGCAGGCGGTAAGGAAGGCAAATGGTATGTTGGCCTTCATTGCGAGAGGTTACGAGCACAGGAGCAGGGATGTGTTGTTGCAATTATACAGGGGCCTTGGTGAGGCCACGCCTAGAGTATTGTGTGCAGTTTTGGTCTCTTTTTCTGAGGAAGGATGTTCTTGCTCTCAAGGGAGCGCAGCGAAGGTTTACCAGGCTGATTCCCGGGATGGCGGGACTGGTGTATGAGGAGAGATTGACTAGGTTAGGATTGTTTTCACTGGAGTTCAAACGAATGAGGGAGGGATCTCACAAAGACTTATAAAATTCAAACAAGCCTACAGGATAGATGCAGAGAGGATGTTCCCGATAGTGGGGGTGTCCAGAACCAGGGTCACAGTCTGAGGATTCAGGGTAGACCATTTAGGACAGAGGTAAGGAGACACTTCTTCACCCAAAGAATGGTGAGATTGTAGAATTAATTATCACTGGAAGTAATTGATGCCAAAACATTGAATGCAATCAAAAGGCGGCTGGATATAGTACTTGGAGCAAATGGAATCAAAGGTTATGGGGAGAAAGCAGGATTAGGCTATTGTGTTGGATGATTAGCCATGATCGTAATGAATGGTGGAGCAGGCTCGAAGGGCCAAATGGCCTCCTCCTGTTCCTATCTTCTATGGACATATAGGGTGAGATTCTTTGGCCTCCCAGCTGCGTGTTTCCCGCTGGCAGGAGGTGGTGTGTTGTTTGCCAGCAGTCAGATTCTCTGGTCCTGCTGCTGTCAATGGAAATTCCCATTGCCGTCACCCCATGCCAGTGGGAAACCCATCGCCGGGGGTACACTACCGGTGGGACGGGAGAATCCCTCCGGCATGAACAGCTGGAGAATTCTGGCCATACAGATTGGCATCATCAACCCTTAAACAATAGGGTGTACTGATCTTTTAAAAATTTATTCATGGGATGTGGGCTAGGCCAGCATTTATTGCCCATCCCTAATTGCCCTTCAAAAGGTGATGATGAATTGTTTTCTTAAACTGCTGCAGTCCGTATAGTCGGTACACCCAGAGTTCTGTTAGGGAGGGTATTCCAGGATTTTGACCCAGCGACAGTGAAGGAATATTTCCAGTTCAGGATGGTGAGTGACCTGGAAAGGAGCTTGCAGGTGATGATCTTCCCATGTATCTGCTGTCCCTGTCTTTCTGGATAGCAGCATATCATGAGTTTGGAATGTTCAGCCTAAGGAGCCTTGTTGAGTTTGTGCAATGTATTGGCACAACTGCTGTCAATGTCCATCGATGGTGAGGGAGTGAATGTTTGTAGATGAGGTGCCAATCAAGTCCATTGCTTTGTCCCGGATGGTACCAAGTTTTTGGGGTGTTGTTAGAGCTTCACTCATCCCAAATAAGCAGAGAGTATTCCACCACACTCCTGACTTGTGCCTTGTGGATGATGGACAGGCTTTGGTGATTCAGGAGGTGAGTTATTTGCTGCAAGATCCCTAGCCTCTTACCTTCTCTTGTCATCACAGTATTTGCATAGCTAGTCCAGTTCAATTTCTGGTCAATAGTGACCCCTAGGATGTTGATATTAGGGGGTTCAGTGATGGTAACACCATCGATTGTCATGGGGCAATGGTTAGACCCTCGCTTGTTGGAGATGGTCATTGTCTGGCAGTTGTGTGACACAAATGTCACTTGCCAGTTGTCAGTCCAAACCTGGATATTGTCTAAGTCTTGCTGAATTTGGAGGTGACTGCTTCAGTAGCTGAGGATTGAAGAATGGTGCTGAACATCGTGCTGCCATCCCCATTTCTGACCTTATGATGAAAGGAAGGTCATTGATGAAGCAGCTGATGATAGTTGTGCCCAGGACACTAACCTGAGGAACTCCTGCAGTGATGTTCTGAAGCTGAGTTGATTGATTTCCAAGCACCATACCATATCCCTTTGTGTCAGGTACGACTCCATCCAATGGAGAGTTTTTCTCCTGATTCCCATTGAAGGGGTGGCACGGTGACACAGTGGTTTGCACTGCTGCCTCGCAGCCCCAGGGACCCAGGTTCAATTCCAGCTTTGGATCACTGTCTGTGTGGAGTTTGCGCGTTCTCCCCGTGTCTGTGTGGGCTTCCTCCGGGTGCTCCGGTTTCCTTCCACAATCCTAAGGGTTAGGTTGAATGGCCATGCTAAATTGTCCCTTAGTGTGAGGGAGATTAGCAGGGCACATACATGGGGTTACAGGGAGAGGACTTAGCTGCAGGTTCGATGGGCCAAATGTCCTCCTTCTGCACTGATTCTATGACTCCCTTTTTGGTCATGTTTTTTGATGCCACACATGGCAAATGCTGCCTTGACGTCAAAGGCAGTTACTCTCACCTCGCCTCGGGAACTCAGCTGTTTTGTCCATGTTTAACCCAGGCTGCAACGAGGTCAGGAGCTGAATGAACCTGGCAGGACCCAAACTGAGTGTCAGTGAGCGGGTTATTGTGAAGTGAGTGTCACTTGATAGCGCAGTTCAACACTTTTACTGATGATTGAGTGTAGACTGATGGGACAGTAGTTGGCTGGGTTGGATTTGTCCTGTGCCTTGTGTACAGCACATGCCTGGGCAATTTTCCACGTTGCTGGGTAGATGCCAGTGCTGTAGCTGTACTGGAACAGCTTGGCCAGACCAGAAGTCTTCAGGACTATTGCCAGAATATTCTCAGGGCCAATAGTCTTTGCAATACCCAGCACTGTTTCTTGATGCCATGTGGAGTGAATCAAATTGGCTAAAAACTGACATTAGTGATGCAAGGACTGGAGAAGACCAAGATGGATCATCCACTTGGCAGTTCTGGCTGAAGCTTGTTGCTAATTCTTCAGCCTTATCTTTCGCACAGATGTACTGGGCTCCTCCATCATTGATAATGCGAATATTTGTGGCGCCTTCTCCTCCACTGAGTTGTTTAATTGTCCACTACCATTCACGACTGGATGTGGCAAGACTGCAGAGCTTAGGTTTGATCCATTGGTTGTGGAGTCACTTAGCTCTGCATATTGTTTGCTGTTTATGCTGTTTGGCACGTAGGTAGTGCTGTGTTGTAGATTCACCAGGTTGACTCCTTATTTTTAAGTATGCCTGGTGCTGCTCCTGGCATGTCCTTCTGCGCTTTTCATTGAACCAAGGCCAATTCCCTGGCTTGCTGGTAATGGCAGAGTGAGGAGTGGGTAATATGCTGGGCCATGAGGTTATAGATTGTGGTTGAGTACAATTCTGTTACCACTGATGGCCCACAGTATCTCATGGATGTCCATTCAACACCTCCAACACCATAAAACACATCTCCAAATTCTGTGGCCAGGGCCTCGGCTCCTCCCTCTGTGGCTGGATCCTGAACTTCTTAACTCACAGACCATAATCAGTCAGGATAAGCAACAATACCTCCTCTACAATCATCCTGAACACTGGTACCCAACAAGGCTGTGTTCTCAGCCCCTTACCACACTCCTTATACACCTATGACTGTGTGGCCAAATTCCCCTCCAATTTGATTTTCAAGTTTGCTGGTGACACCATCATAGTGGGTTGGATCTCAAACAATGACAAGTATAGGAATGAGATAGAGAATCTGGTGAACTGGTGAGGCAACAATAATCTCTCCCTCAATGTCAACAAAATGAAGGATATTGTCATCGACCTCAGGAAGCGTAAAGGAGAACATGCCCCTGTCTGTATCAATGTGGATGAAGTAGAAAGGGTCGAGAGCTTCAAGTTTTTAGGTGTCCAAATCACCAACAATCTGTCCTGGTCCCCCCCACGCTGACACTATAGTTAAGAAAGCCCACCAATGCCTCTACTTTCTTAGAAGACTAAGGAAATTTGGCATGTCAGCTGTGACTCTCACCAACTTTTACAGATGCACCATAGAAAGCATTCTTCCTGGTTGTATCTCAGCTTGGTATGGGCTCCTGCTCTGCCTAAGACCGCAAGGAACTACAAAAGATTGTGAATGTAGCTCAGTTCATCATGCAAACCAGCCTCCCACCATTGACACTGTCTACACTTCCCACTGCAAAGCAGCCAACATAATTAAGGACCCCACGCACCCTGGATATTCTCTCTTCCACTTTCTTCCATCGGGAAAAATATACTAAAGTCTGAGGTCACATATCCAACTGACTCAAGAACAGCTTTTTCCCTGCTGCCATTTTGAATGGACCTACCTTACACTAAATTGATCTTTCTCTACACCCTAGATATGACCGTAACACCACATTCTGCACTCTCTTGTTTCCTTCTCTATGAACAGTATGTTTAGTCTATATAGCGCACAAGAAGCAATACTTTTCACTGTATGCTAATATATGTGACAATAATAAGTCAAATCAAATCAAAAATCAAAATTCTTGTTTGTCTGGATTGGTTTGAAATCTATCCCATTTAGCATGGTGACAGTGCCGTATATCATGATAAATTGTGAAGGTGGGACTTATCGTCCACAAGAAATGTGTGATGCTCACTCCTCCCGACACTGCCATGGACAGATGCATCTGTGGCAGTTGGATTAGTGAGGATCAGGATCAGGATGAGGATGAGGTCAAGTATGTATTTTCCCATTTGTTGGATCCCTCACCACCTGTTGTAGACCCAGTTTAGCAGCTATGTCCTTTTGGACTCAGCCAGCTTGGTCAGCCGTGGTGTTACATCGCATTCCCCCCCCCCCCAGAGTACACTTTGCACCATTGCCACCCTCATTGCATCCTTCAAGTGATGTTCAACATGGATGAGTAACAATCATAAGTGACAAACACACCTTGTTGTTAGTATGTTACAGAGTCATAGAGTATTACAGAACAGAAAGAGGCACTGCGACCCTTGTGTCTGAAACGACCATCAAGCACCTATCTATTCTAATCCCATTTTCCAACACTTGGTCCATTGCCTTGTATGCTATGAGTTTGAAAGGCTCATCCGAATGCTTCATCAATGCTGGAAAATCTCAGCAGGTCTGACAGCATCTGTGGCGAGAGAATAGAGCCAATGTTTCGAGTCTAGATGACAAAGGGTCAATTAGAGTCGAAACATTGTCTCGAGACTTCTTCCACCCTTACTTCATCTAATTTTATCAATATAAACGTCCATTCTTTTCTTCCTCAGTTGCCTGCTCAGTTTCTCCATCAATGAGTCGATGCTAGTCACTCGAGGTATTCCTTGGGGTAGCAAATCCTCTCAATGTTTCTCTCGGTAAAGATGTTTCTCCTGAACTCCTTATTGAATCGATAAGTGACAAACTTCTATATTTGTCATGCACCCACATCCCCCCCCATCCCCACCCCACCACAAGTGGAAACTTCTTCCCTACATTTGATTTGATTTTATTGTCACATGTATTAACATACAATAAAAATTATTGTTTCTTGCACTCTATACAGACAAAGCATACCGTTCATAGAGAAGGAAATGAGACTGTGCAGAATGAGTGTTACAATCATAGCAAGGATGTTGAGAAAAGTCAACTTAATGCAAGGTAAATCCATTCAAAAGTCGGATTGCAGCAGGAAAGAAGCTGTTCTTGAGTCGGTTGGTACACGGCCTCAGACTTTTGTATCTTTTTCCCAACAGAAGAAGGCGGAAAGGAGAATGTTCGGGGTGCATGGGGTCCTTAATTATGCTGGCTGCTTTTCCAAGGCAATGGGAAGTGTAGACAGAATCAATGGATGGGAGATTAGTTTGCGTGATGGATTGGGCTATATTCACAACCTTTTGTAGTTCCTTGTGGTCTTGGGCAGAGCAGGAGCCCATATCAAGCTGTGATACAATCAGAAAGAATGCTTTCTATGGTGCATCTGTAAAAGTTGGTGAGAGTTGTAGCTGACATGCCAAATTTCCTTAGTCTTCTGAGAAAGTAGAGAGTTGCTGGGCTTTCTTAACAATAGTGTCGGTATGGGAGGACCAGAACAGGTTGTTGGTGGTCTGGATACCTAAAAACCTGAAGCTCTCGACACTTTCTACTTTGTCCTCATTGATATAGACAGGGGCATGTTATCTTTTATGCTTCCTAAAGTCAATCACAATCTCCTTCGTTTTGTTGGTCTAATATATCAATTACTTTCATTTATTTTGCCTTCCCTTTCTGTGAACATAGAGGACTAAAGCTTGTTCAGCCTTGCCTGGTAGCTGTAACACCCCAGTTCTGACATTATCTTGTCTGTTTCTTTAGTATGGTAGCAGCAAAAAACAAATCTAAATCTGATTCTAAGTCAAAAATCTAGACTAAAGATTGCAGTGTAACTATACAGACCAACTATGGTGGCACAGTTGCCTCATAGCACCAGGGACCCAGGCCCAATTCCGGCCTCAGGTCACTGTCTGTGTGGAGTTTGCACATTCTCCCCATGCCTGCATGGGTTTCCTCTGGATGCTACGGTCTTCCCCCACACTCCAAAGATGTGCAGGTTAGGTTGATTGGCCATGTTAAATTGACCCTTAGTGTCAGGAGGATTAGCAGGATAAATATGTGGGGTTACAGGGATAGGGTCTGGGTGGGATTGTTATTGATTATAAACACAAACTCAATTTATGACATAATGATTGGAATGTGAGTCTTTACAGGTAATCAAATCTTAAAGGTAAGACAATGTGATTGGAGGGGGGGTTAAGCATAGTTGAAAGAGATGCGTAGTGTCTCCAGCCATTTAGTGAGATTTTGTAAGCTCAGGCAAGTCATGGGGGTGACAGTTAGTGTGACATGAACCTAAGATCGAGGTTGAGGATGTCCTCGCATGTGAGGAACGTGGCTGTCAGTTTTTGCTCAGCGATTCTGCATTGTCGTGTGTCTTGAAGGCTGCCTTGGAGAACGCTTACCCGAAGATCAGAGGCTGAATGCCCGTGACCACTGAAGTGTTCCCCAACAGGAAGAGAACGCTCCTGCCTGGTGATTGTTGAGTGGTGTTCATTCATCGGTTGTCGTAGCGTCTGCACTACCCCGAGGGTAGAACAGCACATCGAAGCATAGAATTACACAGATTAAACAATGGCCCTTTGAGTGGGGTACTGGAGGGCATAGAATCCAACAGTATCACAGAGTGAGTCAGAACCTTCAGAAGAGGAGGGCAGGGAATTGGGAAATAAAATACGTTCTTCTTGTGGCATCTTGTTTTCTGATTAATCCTAAAACTCCTCATGGATTTGGAGATTATTTGCTTCTTACAGAAACGAAGGGAATGCCCACATAATAAACTGCAATTTCTTGCCTTCAATGAGTATTCTTTCAAGATAAATCTTTTGCTAAGCTTTCATTTTACTTGAATCCTTTCTGGCGGTCGACCAAGTCTAAACATCTGGCTACCAAATTCCAGGAGCCACCACATCAGTGGCTGGCAGAGCAGCATGCCAGGCTGGTACCCAGACACCACCCCCCCCCCCCCACCCCAGCTGTGGGTGGCTTAGTGTCATTGTCTCCTGACTCCAGCTGGCGCCTCATGCATTGGGTTGAGGATGTGGCTGATACCAAGAAAGGAAAAAAGAAAGATCCGCATTCATATCACCTTTCACAAACTCCAAAAGTGTTTTAGAGCCAAAGGAGCACTTTGGAATGATAGTCGGAGCTATCAAGTGGAAAACACAGAAGTCATGTTCTGCAGAAGAATGACCAGAGAATCTGTTTTAGTGATTTGAGGGCTTGGTATAAATCTTACTCAAGGACGTTAAGGATAACATCCTGTTTCCTGAGAGGATAATAGGGCTTTGGTTTAAGATCTCCTCTGAAACGGGCATAGAATCCCTACAGTGCAGAGGGAGGCCACTCAGCCCATCGAGTCAGCACCAACAACAATCCTACTTTATCCCTGACATCCCATGTATTTACCCTTCTAATCCCTCTGTAACTAAAGGGGAATTTATCATGGCCAATCCACCTAACCCTTTGGACTGT
This sequence comes from Carcharhinus amblyrhynchos, assembly GCF_965287045.1. Classification (NCBI taxonomy): domain Eukaryota; kingdom Metazoa; phylum Chordata; class Chondrichthyes; order Carcharhiniformes; family Carcharhinidae; genus Carcharhinus; species Carcharhinus amblyrhynchos. Next base: position 5,890,184 of record NC_137349.1, on the reverse strand, counting down.
GGGAGGAAACTGAAGTACCCGGAGGAAACCCATGCAGACACAGGGAGAACGTGCAAACTCTAGACAATCAGCTGAGGCTGGATAAATAGTCTAGTGATAACACCACTGGCTATCGTCTCCCCCATTTGGGGCTGAGATGAGGAGAGATTCCTTCACTCAGAAGGTTATGAGTCATAGAATCCTTAGCGTGCAGTCAGAGGCCATTCTGCCCATCGAGTCTGCATTGACAATAGCCCCAATCAGGCCGTATCCCCGTAATCCCATGTATTTACCCTAGCTAGTCCCCCTGACACTCAGAGTCAATTTAGCATAGCCAATCCACCTAACCTGCAGACTGCAGAGTCACCTGAGGTCAGAATTGAAGCTGGGTCACTGGTGCTGTGAGGCAGCTGTGCTCACCACTGTGCCACCAAACTGCCTGGTGGCCTTACAGTGCCAGGGACCTGAGTTCAATTCCAGCCCTGGGTGACTATCAGTGCAGTTTTTGCACATTCTCCCAGTGTCTGCATGGGTTTCCTCCAGGTGCTCTGGTTTCTTCCCACAGTCCAAAGATGCACAGATTAGGTGTATTGGGCATGCTAAATTACCCCATAGTCTCAAGGCAGATTAGCAGGGTAAATATGTGGGGTTATGGGGATAGGGCCTGGGTGGGATTGTTGTCGGTGCAGTCTCAAAAGGCAGAATGGCCTCCTTCTGCACTGTAGGTACTCTATAATTCTAAAACTGTCACCTCGGGTGTTGCAGCTCTCTCTCATTGCTACATTCAAATGTAAATAAAGCTGTTATTGCACAGATAATTCTGTAATTATAGAAGATTAAGTAGTGATGGGGAGAGGCGGATCATCTAATTGAATTGTTTGAGAGGATTAAAGGTTTTGGAAGGGTTTTATTCATTCATTCACAGGACATGGGTGCTGCCAATTTTTAGTGCCCACCCCTGAGATGGAGGGAAACTCTCTTCTCTGACAAGAAAAGTCAGAACAAAGGGGCTGAAGATTAGAGCTAGAATATTCAGGAAGTCGTCAGGAAGCAATTCATAAAAAGTGTTGTGGAAATCTAGAACGCTCCCCTTCCTACAAAGTCGTGAAGACGGAAGGTCAATTGAAAATTTCAAAACTGAGACCTTGTTAAGTAAGGATATTGTTAGTTAAAGAGTCAAAATGAGTAGGTGGAGTTATGCTACAGATCAGCCACGTTCGAACTGATTGATAGAATTGATTTGAAGGCTCAAAGAGCCTTCTCCAGTTCTTATTTTTCCAAGATGCAGGTACCATCCCACTCAGGGCGCTGGGAACTGTAGTTGCAGCCTAACAATAATTGGACAGCAGGTGAGGGAACAGATTTCATGGAATTTATCCCAGCCAGGTTAAAGGACAGTTATCGACTTTCTACAGTGCAGAAAGAGTCCGCACTGACTCTCTGACAGAGGATCCCACCTAGCCCTTTCCCACTGCCCCATGTACTTACCCTGCAAATTCCCTTAACCTACATATCTTGGGAACCAAGGGACAACTTAACTTGGACAACCCACTTCACCTGCTCAATCTTTGGAGGGCGGGAGGAAACCGGAGCACCCCGGGAGAAACTCCCGCAGACACAAGGAGAATGTGCAAACTCCACACTGTCATCCAAGGATGGAACTGAACCTGAGTTGAACCCTAGTGCTGTAAGGCAGGCAGTGCAAACCACTTTGCCACTGTGTTGTGTCGTTATACTGATATAAACATCAATCAGGGATTGTGTAAACATGTTGTGGGTTCATTTACTTAGATTAGACACATGAGGATATTCAGTAGAAACCTTGAAGAAATCAGTAGGAGAGGTGTGCATGTGTGTGTGTGTGTGTGTGTGTGTGTGTGTGTACGTGCGTCTGTGTATGTCCGTGTAGGTATGTGTGTGTGTAGGTGTGTGTGTGTGTGTGTTGTGTCTGTGTGTGTGGGTGTGTGTGTGGGTGTGTTTGTGTCACTTCCCTTCTAGTGATGACATCCCTTACAACATCCATCTTTATTTTCCCAATCCAAGGAAGTCTAACGACAATATATGATCATGTTTAGTTTTCATTACACAAACGTAGAGAACTCATCAATCCATGAGTTTCTAAAGCACGGCGTTAATCTACTGGTTCATCCATATCTTCTAATGGTGATCTTGTTTGGAGTTTTCTTTAATTACTCCCAGTGCTCTGTGGGATTGTAATTCTTGGATGTTGTTTCTAATTACATTTGGGATTTTGTCCAGGATACAATAGGACTGTACTGTGGCTGAGGAGCCGGAATGGATCGGATTTGGTTTCAGTCATGCCTCACTGTTGAGCTGTTCTATTTAATGATTTCATTGGACATTAGTTCCAAATAAATCTTTGCCACCTTGGCTGGTTGCACTTTGTCATATCCCAACTGTAAATCTGGCAGTTCTGCACCTGCATTTCTATTGTGTGCCTTCTTTTGTAGTTCTAAAAGTTGCTCTTTAGTTCCTCAGAGATTGGAATTGGTAAGACCAGGTAAATCAGTACGTACCGGTCTGCCAAATATAAACTCTGCTGGTGGTGGGATAGATATCACTCTCAGATGTAATGTTGCAAAGTGTAGCTTTTGGCCTGGTCTGTCTATGTTTGAGAATTTCAATGTGCCAATAAGAACATAAGAAATAGGAGCAGGAGTAGGCCATCTAGCCCTTTGAGCCTGCCCCACCATTCAATAAGATCATGGCTGATCTGAAGTGGATCAGTCCCACTTTCTCCCCATAACCCTTAATTCCCTTGCCTGTCAAAACCTATCTACCCGTGACTTAAATATATTTAGCAAGATAGCCTCCACCACTTCAATGGGCAGAGAATTCCAGAGATTCACCACCCTTTGAGTGAATAAGTTCCTCCTCAACTCTGATCTAAACTGTGCCCCCCCCCCCCCCCCGCTCCTTATCTTGAGGCTGTGCCCTCTAGTCCTGCTATCCTTTCTAAGCTGGAAGAATCTCGCTACCTCTACCCTATCCATCCCTTTCATTATCTTATACGTCTCTATAAGATCCCCCCTCATCCTTCTAAACTCCAACGAGTACAGACCCAGTCTATTTAGTCTCTCTTCATAGCCCAACCCCCTCATCTCCGGTATCAGCCTAGTGAACCTCCTCTGCACTCCCTCCAAGGCCAAAATATCCTTGCGCAAGTGCGGCAACCAAAACTGCACACAGTACTCCAGCTGCGGCCTCACCAGTGCCCTTTACAGTTGCATTTGGTCAGCTAGGTTAGATCTAAGGTAATGAGAAGAAGAAATCGTGTGATCGATACTCTGCTTCTCAAACATGTCCTGAAACGGCTTAACAATAAATTATGGACCATAATTCATAATGATCTCTCTAAACACACCAGATAATCTGAAAATAGCACATAGATTGTGTGTGTCAGTTGTGCTCTATGTATTGTGAAATTGTTGAATATTGGGAGTACTTGGTAAAATAGTAGATGATGATGAAATCAGTGCCATGAACATGAAAGATCAGATGTGACTTTGGACTAAGATGGAGTCGGAACTTCATGTGGAATCAATGGTGCTTTGTGCTAACTTGCCACAGGTTCTTGATATTCCTTGCACTTCTTCATGACTTCAATGTCACTGTTCATACCTGGCCAATGGACTGTCTATCTCGCGAGTCTTCTCATTGGATCTATACTCACGTATGAGTGACCAACTTGTTGAAGAATATCAGGTCACAAAGATTCTCATGGAATGGCCTGTGAGCATTTAAAAATGGCTGCCTGGGAGATGCTGAGTTCATCCCAGTGAGGCTAAAATGGTCTCACGCGTTCATGGATCTGTTGGATTGAATCAAACCATCCTTTGGAGGTGGTTTTCCCCAGTTTCTTGAATTAGAATCCTTTGCTGTCCTTTCTTGTTGCTGGTTTGCATTTGCACAGTGCAAAATATATTAGGTCAGTTGTTGGACTTGCATTTTCCTCCAAGCCGAACATTGTAGCTCCATTGAAACTGCAAATTTTGTTGAAAGATTCTGGATATTTTGTTGTTAAGTCACGAACTGAGGACAGGACTGGTTTTTGAAGGTGTCACCTTTGTGATTTCAGACAAATTCCATGAATTATAATTCGTGCGAGTTCATGACATTCCAGCAGATCACTGGGCTTGGTGTGTCTATGATGCTGGACACCTGAGACACCCAGGAGGATGGACTGTGTTTGCCCTTCAGGATTATGGATCCTGTACACGGAATTTGTGATTAGATGTGCTTTTGATGAAAAGCGGGATAAAAGTCTATGGGAAGCAAGCGGGAAAGGGGAGCTGAGACCAGGATAAAATCAGTCATGATTATGCGAAATGACAGAGCAGGCTTGGAGGGCTGAATTACTACTCCTGCTCCTAATTCCTGTGTTCATATGTTCCTACATTGTCTGCGGAAAGTTGCACGGTTGTAAGTTTTGCTATGGTCCTCCATGTTTATGGATAGATGTGAGAGAAAACTTTTTCACACAAGTGGTTCAGGACTGGAATACACTGTCTGGAAGTGTGGTGGAAGCAGATTCAATCAAAGCACTCAAGAGGGCATGAGACCATTACTTGAATAGAAACAATGTGCAGGGGTACGGGGAATGGCACCAAGTCACGGTACTTGTTTGCTGATATGATGGGCCAAATGTCCTCCTCCTGCACTGTAACAATTCAGTATTTCTAGAATGTCTTTTAAGAATCTGCAAATGTACGTTGGCACTTGCCCGTCTGTCAATCTTGGCCAGTAACAAATAGTTACCAAATTTCTCAGGATAAATAATCTGAATCTTGGCAGAAGGAGAGGCGATGGCCTTGTGGTATTATCACTAGAAACTCAGCTAATGTTCTGAGTCCACAGGTTCGAATCCAGCCACGGCAGCTGGTGGAATTTGAATTCAATAACAAAATCTGAAATGAGGACCATGAAACCATTGTTGGAAAAACCTATACAAAGGTCCATTGATCTCGGGTGGGATCTTCCAGTTTTGGGGCGAGCGCAGCAGGACAATCACACCCAACAATTCAGTCTGAAAGCTCTGGGACTGAAATATCAGAGTACGTATACTTTCCTCTTCATCTGCTGACAAAGTGGTGAATGGATTCTGAAGGTTGTTTGTCGAATGAACTCTAGCCGATGAATATGAAAGTTTGACCTCATTCTGAAGTGATCTTCCAGTGTAGTCCATATCTTTTTGTGGAGTATTCAGATCTTCTGCTGTTAATTCAGCCGGTGTAAACTTCATTCCATTTGCTAGGCAAAAATTTATAGCTTGCTTGTCTGGTTCAGACATAACAGAATCAAGAAATCATTGTTTAAATTTATTGAATTTGGATAGAAGGTGATATTAAAGTAATGTCAGTTTCTCAATGGTACGTGGAGAAGGATTATACAGAGCACATCAGACCGCACTCAAAATAAAATGTCTTCTTTTAGTAATTCTGGTTCAGATCAGTTGGGAGATATTGACCAAGATCTCCCTTTAGAATATGGGATTGTGATATTTTAGCCATGTATATAGTATAGCGTCACTAGCAATTTAGCCAGAATGGTCAATAAATTCCTTTAGAAAACAGTGGCATAGTGGCGCAAGTGGTTAGTGCTCCTGCCTCACAGTGCCAGGGACCTGGGTTCGGTTCCTAGTTTAGATCACTATCTGAACGGAGTCTGCACGTTCACCCATGTCTGCATGGGTTTCCTCCAGTTGCTCCAGTTTCCTCCAACAGTCCAAAGATATGCTGGTTAGGTGGATTGGCCGTGCTAAATTGCATTTAGTGTCAGGGGGACTAGCTTGGGTAAATGTGGTTATGGGCCTGGGTGGGATTGTGGTCAGTGCAGACTCGATGGGCCAAATAGCCTCCTCTGCACTATAGGATTCTAACAACACCACACATTGAAAAATGGAGTTTCCCCCTGTCTGGAGAGTTCTCCTAACAAACTCAAAGTGCCCTCTCTCCCCACCTCCCAGTTTCTCCACCAAAGGCAAGAAGACATATGAGGCTCTGGTTCCCAAAAAAATTTTTAAAATCCTTTCAAAGGATGTGGGCATGGTTGGTTAGGCCAGCATTTGTTAACCATCCCTAATCAGCCTTGATGGTCATCACACACACACACACACACACACACACACACACACACACACACACACACACACACACACACACACACACACACACACACACACACACAGAGTTGACACACAGCTGAATGCTACCAAGCTTTTCCCCAAGGTAGAAGAATCAATTACTAGGGTGCACAGGTTTAAGGTGTGAGGAGCATGGTTTAAAGGAGATGTATGAGGCAGGCTTTTTACACAGAGCGTGGTGGGTGCCTGGAGCTCGCTGCTGGGGGAGGTAGTGGAAGCAGATACAATAGTGACTTTTAAGGGCTGTCTTGACAAGTAGATGAATAGGATGGGAATAGAGGGATATTGTCCCCGGAAGGGTAGGGGGTTTAGTTCAGTTAGACAACATGGTCAGTGCAGGATTGGAGAGCCAAAGGGCCTGTTCCTGTGCTGTAATTTTCTCTGTTCTTTGTTTTTTATGTGTATCATTACTGGAGCACCACACTCAACAGCACTTCCTGGCTCCCTGTCCTGGCAAACATCTCCCCTCCACATACCCACTGGCTTGCAACTCTGTGAATCAATTCTATGATTCTATGGACCCTCAGAATGAGAGAAAAAGTTTGCAATGCCACCACCCCCCGCCCCCCCCTCACCACCCTGCCGCCCCCCCCCCCCACCACCACCACCACCACCACCCCCTCCCCAACCCCCCCCCCCCACCAACCCCCCCCCCCACCCCCCCCACCCCCCACAACCTGCCACTGATCTAATCGGCCCATCTAAGTCACGACTCCCATCAAGAAGCTGATCTGGAAAATCCTCCTGGATAAATGAATCATTGGGCATGAGTCCTGGTGTCAAACCCATAGCACAGTGGCACAGTGGTTAGCACTGCTGCCTCACAGCGCCAACGACCCCGGTTCGATTCTTGGGTGGACCACTGTTTGTGTTTACCCTGCTCGTCCCTGACACAAAGGGGCAATTTAACATGGCCAATCAACCTTTGGATTGTGGGAGGAAACCGGAGCACCCGGAGGAAACCCATGTAGACACAGAGAGAATGTGCAAAACTTCTCAACCGTGTCTGAGTGGGTTTCCTCCGGGTGCTCCGGTTTCCTCCCACAGTCTGAAAGACGTACTAGTTAGATGCATTGACCCAAACAGGCACCAGACTGTGGTGATGGGGGGGAATTTCACAGTAACTTCATTGCAGTGTTAACGTAAGCCTTACTTGTGACACTAATAAATAAACATTAAACTTTAACAAGTTGCCTTTGAGAAGGTGGTGGTGAGTTGTCTTCTTCAAACATCCAAGTTCTGTGGGTTGACTCACAATGCTGTTAGGAAGAGAATTCCAAGATTTTGACCCAGTGAAGGAACAGTGATTAATTTCCAAGTCAGGATGGTGAGTGACTTGGAGGGGATCTTGCAGGTGGTGGTGTTCCAATGTATCTGATATCCTTGTCCTTCTAGATGGAAGTGGTCATGAATTTGGAAGGTGCTGTCTAAGGATCTCTGAACAATTTCTTCAGCGCATCTTATAGATGGTACACACCGCTGCTACTGTGTGCCGGTGGAGGTGGGAGTGGATGTTTGTGAATGTGGTGCCAACCAAGTGGGGCTGCTTTGTCTTACTGGTAAGTACCAGTAATAGAATCATGGAAGCCCTCCAGCGCAGAAGGAATCTATTCAGCCCACCGATTCTGCACTGACCACAATCCCTCCCAGCCCATAGTCCCACCTATTTACCCTGCTAGTCCCTGACACAAAGGGGCAATTTAGCATGGCCAATCAACCTTTGGATTGTGGGAGGAAACTCGGAGGAAACCCATGCAGACACGGAGAGAACATGCATAGCTTCTCAACTGTGGGTACTCAAGCTTCTTGAGTGTTGTTGGAGCTGCAACCACTTGAGTGAATTGTACCTAGAAAATGGATTCAATGTCCATTGATGATCAGAAACTCAGTTTCACCATAAGGCAGTTTTATTTCTTGCAGCTATGGCCCATTGCGTCCTAATTGTGATCATTCTTTATGTATATTATTTTGGAATCCCAGCATTGAGAATGAATGTAAACATTTAAAATGTCTTCGATAAGTGCATTTCATTTTCCCTGGCTTACATCGCGGAGGGAGGGCAAGAGATAATTTCATTTGGCAGCTGGAGTGCTTTGATTTTCTTTAAATTAATATAATATTTTATCAAAACGCATTTCCACTGAAGCACTTGATCGTGCTGAATAAACTGCAGGACATTGAGAGTGATTTTGTAAAGATCAGGCCTTGCATTTTCCAAACGTAACGTAATCTTTTCTTCTTAAATCGATCTTGTCATACAGAGGATGGTGGATTGCAGGATATTATTGCTAACAGTTTCATATTGGTGTCCAGCAGGATTTTCTTTGGCCTTGCTTGAACTCGCCCTGGTAGGAAGATTTTCTTCACTACTTGTTATTTTTATTCCACCCAGACGTGCCTTGGGGGCAGTCTTGCCTCTCGTGCTAAATGTTTCGGATTGACTGGTTCAATAAATTACTTCAAGACATATTTATGGAAACACTTTAGAGTCAAATTGTTTCAGATCTGCTGGAGACTCTGCTCCCAAGTGATTGGCAATTGCAACTGGATTGTCTCCCTACTTGTCTTTGATTGAATAAGCAAACTAATTCACACCAATAATACGTGCGTTTGAAGTTTTAGCACTTTAAGTTATAATTCCTTTTTTTTGCGGATTAACTGATCCTGTTGGTGCTTTTCCTGATCCACAGTAATTATTGCTGTTCAATGGGGCAGCGCGGTGGCCCAGTGCTTAGCCTCACAGCGCCTGGGACCTAGTTTCAATTCTGGTTTGGGTAACTGTCTGTGTGGAGTTTGCACATTCTCCTCATTTCATGCGTGGGTTTCCTCTGGGTGCTCCGATTTCCTCCCACAGTCCAAAGATGTGCGGGTTAGGTTGATTGCTAAGTTAACCCTAGTGTTAGGGGGATTAGCAGGGCAAATATGTGGGGTCACGAGAATAGAGCCTGGGTGGGAATGTGGTTGGTGCAGACTTGATGGGCCGAAAGGCCTCCTTCTGGACTGTAGGGATTCTATGACTCTATGAAGAAAAGGGCAGCAGCCAGTACCTCACACCAGGTATCTAGTAAATGAGCCGTTGGGAATTTACTTGATGAACTTTGGAGTTTGTTCATCCAGAAAAGATTACTAAACAACATAAGGATGCAGTGGCACAATGGTTAGCACGGCTGCCTCACAGCGCCAGGGACTCAGGTTCGATACCCAGCTTGGGTCACTGTCTGTGTAGAGTTTGCATGTTCTCCCTGTGTCTACATGAGTTTCCTCCGGGTGCTCCAGTTTCCTCTCACCAGCCAATGACGTGCTGGTTTGGTTGATTGGCCGTGGTATATTGCCACTTAGTAACGGGGGGATGGATATGTGGGGTTGCGGCTTTGGGGCTTGAGTGGGAATGTGGCCGGTGCAGACCCGATGGGCCAAGTGGCCTCTTTCTGGGCTGTGAGGATTCTATGATTCTAAACACTCGTGTTTTTTATAATGGACTGTCAATAACTGCTTGGCGACAGGGATTGTGTGATGTTGTATCATGGGTAGCCCAGGTTCAACTCCCAGTCAGTGAGGTGTATTTTCTGAGCAGCATAGTGGCAAAGCTGATTCCAGAGGTGAGGGGTTTGTCGTATGAAGAGAGATTGAAAGCTTAGGCCCATACTCTGTGGAATTTAGAAGAACGAGGGGAGATCAAATTGAGATATACAAGTTGGTAAAAGGTCTGGATAGACGTGGATGCTTCCTCTTGTGGGACATTCTAAAACAAGAGGTCGTAGTCTTAGGATAAGCGGCAGCAAATTTAAAATAGAGTTAATGTTAAACTATTTCTCCCAAAGGGTTGTGAATCTGTGGAATTCGCTACCCCAAGGTGTGGCGCATGCTGGGACAGTGAGTAAACTTAAGGGGGAGTTAGACAGATTTTTTAATAGATAGTAGACTGAAGGGTTATGGAGAGAAGGCAGGCAAATGGAGATGAGGAACATATCAGCCATGATTGAATGACAGAGCAGACTCGATGGACTGAATGGCCTAATTCTGCTCCAATATCTTTTGAATTTATGAATAATGATTAGCACTGCTGCCTCACAGCTTCAGGATCCAGGTTCGATTCCCATCTTGGGTGACTGTCTGAGCAGATTCTGCATGTTCTCCCGTGTCTGCGTGGGTTTCCTCCGGGTGCTCCAGTTTCCTCCCACAGTCTGAAAAGTATTCCGATTAGGTGCATTGGCCACGCTAAATTCTCCCTCAGTGTACTCAAACAGGTGCCGGAGTGTGACCACCATGGGGTTTTCACAGTAACTTTATTGAGGTGTTAATGTAAGCCTACTTGTTTCACTAATAAATAAACTTAATCCAGAAACTCAGCTAATGTTCTGGGGATCGGGTTTGAATCCCACCATGGCAGATGGAGGAATTTGAATTCAATAAAACAAAATCTGGAATTAAGAATTTACTGATGACTATGGAATCACTGTTGATTGTTGAAAAAAACTACCTGGTTCACTAATGTCCTTCCGGGAAAGAAATCTGCCGTCCTTACCTGGCCAGGCCTACATGTGACTCCAGGGGAACAGTAATGGGGTTGACTCTCAACTGCCCTCTGCAATGGCCTAACAAGCCAGTCAGTTTCAAGGGCAACTAGGGATGGGCAATAAATGGTGGCCAACCAGCGATGCTCACACCCCACGAATGAATAAAACAAAAATGTCGGCATTTCATTGTTTCCTATTAGGGGCATATTCAGGTCAAAAGCCAGGGCCCACGTACAAAGCCCCGAACATGGTGGAGAAAGAAAGAACTTGCATTTGTATAGCACCTTTCATGACTTCAGCATATCCCAAAATGCAGTACTTTTGAAGGTGCAGTTGCATTGCAATAAAGATACAGTCAAGTACTCTCTTAACTAAGTAATGAGTTAATCAGAAATGCATTTTACCAGAGGCCCAGGGCATTGTCATGTGAGGAGACCGCCCAGTAAAACCTGATGGTCTCCTGTGGCCTTGAACACGGAGTTCCTTCCTGATCAGGCACCTTTGGCTCACAGGAGGGTCCCTCAGCAGCAAGGCCTGTCCCCATGGGCGCACCACCTCCCCTCAGTAATTAATTCCTCTTCTTCGCCAGGGCCTGCCTGACTGGGCTCGATGACCCCTGACCCCACTTACCTTGTGGGGAGTCCATTTTTGATGACCTCAGTTCCAGCAGTGGCCAGCAGCTTTTGGAGGTGGGTTCTCGACTGCTGAAGAGAAGGCTCTGAATAAATTCAGTCCTCAGTCTCTAAATAATGGCAAGGCCACATCTGAGGAAGAAGACCTTTTCCCTTGTTGATAATCATTGAATCATGGGATCCTTACAGGACAGAAGGAGGCCATCTGGCCCATGGGGTGGGATTTCCTGGCCACGCTTGCTCAGGGCTGGAAATTCCCAACTGAGCTAAACAGATCTTTGCATGGAAAAATTCCAACCCTGGACCGCTCGCAAAATGGCATTCTCTGTTGGCCTCAGGCGAGATTTTATGAGCCACTGGCGGGCGAGGCAGCAAAATTCCAGAGATGGAGTCTGCACCAACTCATAACCAGGCTTACCCCATAACCCCACTTACTTACCCCACTAATCCCCCTAACCTTTTTTTAGAGCAATTTAACATGACCAATTCACCTAACCTGTACATCTTTGGACTGTGGGTGGAACCCAGAGCATCCAGAGGAAAACCACGCAGAACGAGGAGAATGTGCAGACTCCACACAGGCAGTGACCCAAGCTGGGAAGTGAACCTGGGTCCCTGGCGCTGTGAGGCAGCCGCGTTAACCACTGTGCCACCATGTCGGACGCCATCAACGTAAGGTCAACATAATTGGAGGGCCAAAGGTCCTGTTCCTGTGCTGTACTGTAATTGTGATGCTGAATGGGTCAAATGTTTCTCAGGTTTCTAGTTAAACTGCCTAGTAGATATCCTGTTTCACTGTAATGTGTATGAAATAAACAGCGTCAATACAGTTATTTAGGGCAATTACAAAGCTACAAAGCACATCTAACTCTAGTCTTCTGTCTTACATGATTCTCCTTCCATTCTTCTTCCAGTAGTCCCATCAACATAACTTTCGACTCCTTCCTCCCTCATATAATTAACTAGCTTCCCTTTCAATGCATCCACATAGAGACTCCTCAGCTATTCCTTGTGGTAGTGAATTCCACAGTCTAACCATTCTTTGGAAAAGAGGTTTCTCCTGAATTCCCTATTGGTGACTATCTTATACTTATGGTGCCTTCATCTGCACTCACTCACAAATGAGGGGCGGCACGATGTCACAGTTGTTAGCATTGTTGCTTCACAGCGCCAGGGACCCGGGTTCAATTCCGACCTTGATCACTGTGTGAAGTTTGCACTTTCTCCCTGTGTCTGTGTGGGTTTCCTCCGGGTGCTCCGGTTTCCTCCCACACTCCAAAGATGTGTGGGTTAGGTTGGTTGGCCATGCTAACTTGACCCTCGTGTCAGGGAGATTAGCAGGGTAGACGTGTGGGTTTACAGGAATAGGTGTTAGGTGGGATTGTGGTCGATACAGACTCGAAGGGCCGAATGGCTTCCTTCTGTACTGTCGGGGTTCTATGAAATAGAAACATCAGGGTGAATAGTCCACTCCACCCGCCATGGGAATCGGGGTGGACCATGGAAAGGTCCGTTGACCTCGGGTGGGATTTTCCAGTTTCGGGGCAAGACATCCTTCTTCTCTTTATCAAATCAACCAAATTTCACCAACTTTTACAGATGCACCACAGAAAGCATTCTTTCTGGTTGTATCACAGCTTGGTATGGCTGCTGCTCTGTCCAAGACTGTAAGGAACTACAAAAGGTCGTGAATGTAGCCCAACCCATCACACAAACCATCATCCCGTCTATTGACTCTGTTTACACTTCCCCCCGCCTCGGCAAAGCAGCCAGGATAATTAAGGATCCCAGGTATTCCGGTCATTCTCTCTTCCACCTCCATCCTTCGGGAAAAAGATGCAAAGTCTGAGGTCATGTACCAACCAACTCAAGGACAGCTTCTTTCCTACTGCTGTCAGACTTTTGAATGGACCTACTTCACATTAAGTTGACTTTCTCTACATCCAAACTATGACTGTAACATTACATTCTGCACTCTCTTGTTTCCTTCTCTATGAATGGTATGCTTTGTCTGTAAGAAACAATATTTTTCACTGTGTGTTAATACATGTGACAACAATAAATCAAATCAAAACCTACTAAACCCTTTCAGAGTCTTGAAGAACTCAGCATGACTGTTTTTTATAGATTAAAATCCAAATGGCATTCCATTATTAGTCTTTTGGTACATCAGTAAAACTGGATGAAGGAATAGAACAATTGAGGGAATGAAATTATTTGACAAGATCATTATTCACTTAGCAGTTTTCCTCTGTAGCAGGTGAAGGGAGGAGGTGAATCAATGTATAATGCTTAGTTGATGAAAAATTTGAGTTGTAAGCATTGATTGTAGGAGCGAACATCTGAGGGAGGCAAGAGGTTCATAGACATTGTAGTTGCACAGTGCCTGGACCTCATTTTTTCGCTATTAATATTCCTGAGTGTCCATAAACTTGAATTGCACAGTTTAACATTGATGGATGTCCTGGAAAACACCAGCTAATTTATTGCTATGGATCCTCTATCAGAGCAGTCTATTAAAGTTTCTTGAACACTTTATGGGAAAAACGGCAGCTAAGACTTGAATATGTCTTTAAAATAATAAAACATCCCAATGCATCTCATCAACAAACGAACACATGAGTGAATTAAGAGAATTAATTTTTTGAACAAAAATATGTAGAAATAAAAACAGAAAATTCTGGAAAATCTCAGCAGGTCTGACAGCGTCTGTGGGGAGAGTAGAGTCAATGTTGTGAGTTTGGATGACTCTTCATCATCTAGAAATGGTTGGTCTTTCCAAGAATGCGCTAAGAGAGTCTGGCAGCCATTTTGATACCCAAGACTCACTTTCAGAAGCATTGTCTCAGACTGATTTGTTGAGTTAACCTTTCAATTCTTTCCAATTCTGTTTCTCTTTTGGTTAACCATCATTTTGAGGATCGCACTCTGGTGATTATTTCATCCAATTTTCCCTGAAAGCCACAGGTTGGTGACTTTGCCCATTCCTCATCATCTGGCTGCTTGTGGGTTTTTGAGGCAGGGCTGGTCCCCTGGACGGTGGACATGTGGTGGAGACTGGGCCACTGATGTCAGTCAATGAGGGAGCGCCCTCCTGAGGAAGTTTGCTCACTTATTAAATATTCATGAGCCATCATTTATACGGAGAACTAATTGCACCAAATATCAATGGGCAACCTTATGATTCAGCCATATTTATTCATCAACTACACAGAGCTCATTAATTATTAATATGTCCTGTTTTGATGTGACAGACAGTATATTTGAGCTTTGGAGTCACAGGCAATCTTGTTTGTGAGGGGAGTGCCCAAATCTCAAATACTCTGAAGTATGGCCTACAATGTGTATCACTTCCATAGAACCAAAGAATCCTAGAAGCTCTACAGTGTGGAAAGAGACCATTAGGCCCATTGAGTCTGCACTAGCTCTTCAAATAAGCATCCTACCCAGGCCCTCTCCTCTGCCCCACCCCTGTAACCAAACCCTATGGCCAATTCACTGAACCTGCACATCTTTGGACACTAAGGGGCGATTTGGCATAGCCAATCCGCCTAACCTGCACACTTTTGGACTGTGGGAGGAAACTGGAGCACCCAGAGGAAAGTCATGCAGGCATGGGGAGGACATGCAGACTCCACACAGACAGTGACCCAAGGCCTGAATCGAACCCAGCTCCCTGGCGCTGTGAGACAGCAGTGCTAACTCACTGTGCCATCCGTAGCTTCTCAGCAGCTTTCAGTGCATGACAACAACCGTGACTGGCCTGGAATAATCCTGCTGATATTGTAATGTGGTCCATGCCAGAACTGGGACGAGATTGGCATTAGTGTGTCAATGCCAGTGGATGCTGCAGCATGGTAAATAAATACCCGGGGCCTAAAACAGAAACAGAAAATGCTGGAAAATCTCAGGAGGTCTGACAGCATCTGTGGAGAGGGAATAGAGGCAACGTTTTGAGTCTAGATGACCCCTCGTCAGCTCTGGGAGAAAAGGAAAAGAGAGGTTCTTTTGTTTGGGGGGTACATGGAAGGAAAATGTGAGGAGGTAAAGACGGGGCCTGAGGGAGGGGGGGGCTTGTGTACTGAATTGGGTAGAATCCCAAAATATTCTATAAATGCCTAGAGTGATAATAGTTAACACGGGAAATGTCCAGGCCGTTTGGGGACCAAGGGGGTTACTTGTATGTGAGAGAGCACTGGATATTGTGAGGGTGATGAGTGGGTACATCTCTTTTGGGTTTCCCGTGGGGATATGTTTGAGTGTATAAGACTGTGGGGGGATCCACATAGAGCGAGTGGGGAGCAGATTAGGCAGAAGGTTTAATAATGACAATTCCTTCCTTGAATTTGCAGGAATGTCTGAAATGCCAGGGATGGACTTTGGAAGCATTTTAGGCCAGGATTCCTGGTCTCACGCTAGACAGGATGCTGATTCGGTTCCTAATCCCAGGGATCTCCAGAAGAACAACCAAGTGTCTGGAAGTGAGGGGAAAGTTCTACTGCTCCAATGTAAACAGGCAGAATATAAGAACATAAGAACTAGGAGCAGGAGTAGGCCATCTGGCCCTTCGAGCCTGCCCCGCCATTCAATAAGATCATGGTTGATCTTTTCGTGGACTCAGCTCCACTTACCCGCCCGCTCACCATAAGGCAGAGGCACTCGACAGGTGAACAGGCCAAGTTGAACATTAACTATCATCCTCCCCGAAGAGAATCCAGACCCTGGGTGGAAATTCCCCCTCAACAGACTCATAACGGCGAGAATCCTATCAAACGGCCTCTGGACTGCAGTTGTCCCACAGTCAATCACTTTTTGGGCGAGTGGTGAGTTTCACACAGGTACTGGGTGGAGTGGGGGAGCGGAGGGGAGGAGAAGACGGAGGTAGGGGAGGTAGGGGGAGGAGGGAGGGGAGGGTGAAATGCCTAAACACGCTGACAAACCCAGCAGCAGAGCGCGGGGGCATCATTTTGCAAGAGCGTTCCGAATTCACAGTGCAGTGGGAAACCCCCTCCCTCCCCTCATGGACATTGGGATCTCTGTCCCCTCCTCCCCCCATCAGTGGCACATTATCTCGACTCCCTCCCTGTCACAGGTCGCCAACATCGGGGCACTGGAGAGACCAGTAATGATTCTCGCCAATCTTGCCCCGTATCCAAAGGTCGGACGTTCCTGCGAGCTGGGAGAATCTAGCCACGTGTATTTAAATGATACTTTAAATATGCTAACCAACCTCGCGCCCTTTCTGGGCCTGACCCGGTTTACGCCATTAGAAAGGAATTGGGATGATTGCAAACTGTTTGGTGTTGGGCACAAAACCGATTGCTGGGCCCGCACGCTATTTTTTGGGATCTGTGCTAGGCATGGCAAGGTCGGAAAATCACCCCCACAAACTAATCAATCCCCTGTGGGGTGAATTCCTTGGAAAGTCTCAAGTGCTTGGGGTATTCAGAAGGCTCATTTTCTAAGGCCTCACCTGTCCTTGCCTGAGGTTGGGAGGGAAATTGGGCAGAATTCCCAGGATCATTGAGGGGCACACTCACAGAGGACATGATGGGAACAGATGGAAGATAGATGTCCCTTTCGCCCACCTCTCCACTCCAACCCCACTACCTTTTCCTCATTGAATGTCACTGGAGCTAAAACCCAGCAGATTTGGGGCAGAATTTTGCGCCAAGGTGGGTTCTGAATCAGCTGGGAAAGTAACATTGAGTGGACGGTATTCCCCCGGGAAACCCACCCACCCAAAGCCAGATGCAACCTCATGATTGGACGGGCAGGGTATCAGGCAGGAATCCTGCTCATTAAGGGCCTTTTCCCACCCAGCCTCAACTTTAACGCTAGCGGAAATAGATGCAGGTAGGGTGAGAAAGTAACGTTTACACTTTCCCCCATCTCGGGTGGGAAGGGATTATTCTTATCTCTGAGGACCCTTCAGGGTTAGGGTACCCTCCTCTCCGGAAAGTTGGAACTCCAGGACTGCCTTTCCCCCCAACCCACCCCTTGATTCATGAAGGCCCCCACACCCTCCCGACACGCCCGGTTGTCCTCTAACCTCCTGCCCCTGGGACTCCCAGGGACTCACTTTTTCAAAGACCCTGGGACTTAGTCCCAAGGCGGAGCATTGCAGTATCGCTTCTGCCCAGTGCAGGGCTGTGCCTGGCCTAGTTGAAGAGCAGCTGGCCAAGAAGCTGACTGAAGGGGATGGTAGTGCCAACTGGGGGTGGACTAAAGTCCTACCCGCTGCCAACCAACACTCCAGTGAGTGTTAAATGGCAATGGCAGTTTGAGTTCAGAGGCTGTGCGTTAGGTGTTGGCTCTCGAGAAGGCAAGAGACAAACCCTTGCCATCCTTAAAATTCTTCCCCCCCGGAGTTCTGCCCATATTCCTGCCTCCCTCTCCCTTCCCCAAAACGGGGAGCTAACCCAAGTTACACCCCCTCCCACACCTGGAATATTGGCCCCAAGATCGCACCTCGGTTTGACAAGCTAGTGCTGTGCAGGAGCTAAGGCACGTTGTCACAGTAACGAAGAGAGAAAACTAGAAGGCAGTGCAGTTAATGATGTGGAATCTCATCGTACCAGACAAAATGTTTTCATTAGATTGAAGTCAGAAAATGCATTAGATGTCACGCTGAGGATCCTTCCTGGGGGAGATTTGATAGACAAATGGACTTGGATATCTGAATTTAGAAACCTCACTCAGAAGTGGTAACAAATCCAAGAGCTACTTTATATTTCCATTGCGCGTGGGAGCACTATCAGTGATTAAAATAATGTGGTTTAAATGGGAAATGCTCTTGAGTTTGCACATATTGTTCGTGAGCTAGACTTATGTTGGAGGAAGATGTGTATGTGTGTGACATGTGTATGTATGTGTGTGTAGGACTTGTGTGGGTATGTGGTTGTAGTTCGTTGCTAATTTGGAAGTTATATAAGCTGACGGGATCTCTAACATATCAGATATTGCAACTGTACTGCTTTTCCCATTTAGAATGTAAACTTTGATCAGCAGCTAACCCAGAGCAGCGCCTGATTGCCAACGTAGAGTCATAGAGGTTTACAGCATGGAAACAGCCCCCTCGGCCCAACTTGTCCATTCCACCCCTTTTTTTAAACCCCTAAGCTAATCACACTTGACCATGTTTGGCCCATATCCCTTTGTACCCATCTTACTCATGTAACTCTCTAAACACTTTTTAAAAGACAAAATTACACCTCTACTACTGTCTCTGCTTTTCCCAGACACTCACCACCCTCTATGTGAAAGAATTCCCCTCTGGACCATTTTGCATCTCTCCCCTCTCATCTTAAACTTACACCCTCTACTTTTAGACTCCCTTACTCTTGGGAAAAAAATATTGACTATTTGCTGATCTATGGCCCTCATTATTTTATAGACCTCTATGAGATCACCACTCAGTCTCCTACGCTCCAGGGAAAAGAGTCCCAGTCTATCCAGTCTCTCCTTATAACTCAAACCATCACGTTCTGGTAGTATCCTGGTAAATCCTTTCTGCATTCTTTCTAGTTTAATAATACCCTTTAGAAAATAGGGTGACATGTTCAAGGCAAAACCAAGAGCCTGCATAAAACCGATCGCATTTCCATCCTAACTCCTGACGTTGATTAGTCAGGCACCAGGAACAGTTGCACATGTGCACTCAGCTCACCTGGGCTGGGACTTTCCAACCCAGCCATGGTTGGATTCATTGGAGGGAGTGCAGTAGACCCAGCCAAAAGTCCATTGACTTATGGCTGGACTGGAAGATCCCAATGGCTGACGGAGCTGGAAAATCTTGGTCGCTGGGTGGAATTTTATGACATTGCTCATCCTGAAAACATAAAGTGCTGTCCGAGCTCAAAGGACCTCTTCGTGGTCTGCCCCTTGCTTGCTCTGGTCTCTCTGCCTGCCCGCAAATGTGCAGCTTTTCATCATGTAAAGTTTATTTATTAGTTGCAAGTAAGGCTTACATTATCATTGCAATGAAGTTACTATAAAATTCCCCCAGTCACCACTCTGGCGCCTGTTCGGGTCAATGCACCTAACCTGCACGCCTTTCAGACTGTAGGAGGAAACCAGAGTATCCAGAGGAAACCCACGTGGACACAGGGAGAATGTGCAAACTCCAAGCAGAACAGCAATACTAACCACTGTGTCAGCACACCACCATCTGACATAGTAGGATTTGTGTTTGATGCTTGAAAAATAATTATAGTTCGATCTGACTTTAAGCATGACAGAATTTAAGCTTTAATACTTTGGGCAGAATTTCATGGCTATGATAATCCCCAGGATATGCATGGGGAATCACTGATTGACCTCTTTGTAGAACCTCTAGAATGCCAGCTCCCTCCCTGGGATTTGGTAATTGCCTCATCAAGTGGAGATTGTGTACTGAGTCCTGTATAAAGCAGGACCCTGAGTGGGTCCAGTGTTGCATTGTCCTCATTGGGACCAGCTTGTGGTTTTGCTTTACTGTATTTTGTGCAATAAAGCACTGTTCCCTTCAAGCTGACTCCTGGAGTTATTATAGTGGCCAACCTTTGGTGAGTTTGGTAGTGAGGGTAGCATCTAATTGCATGAGAGAGTGGTGAATGAAGACCTCTCTGCCCTCCTGTCTCCAGCCTGATTATGTTCATGAAGGGTCTGGAGTCACATGTAGGCCAGGCCAGCCAAGGTTGGCAAATTTCCTTTCATAAAGGATAGTAGTGAAATAGATTGGTTTTTATGACAATCGACAATGATTTCATGGTCATCATTAGAATTTTGATTCCACATTTTTATTCAAATTTCACCATCTACCATGGTGGGATTCGAATCCAGGTGTGCATTAGCCTAAGTTTCTGGATTACTAGCCTAGTGGCAATATCACAATGCCACCACCTCCCCATCATCCTCCCCTTGGTCAATGGGGACCTGGTAAAGGGTCCCCACTGAGGGTGCCTGTGTAAGTACAGTTCACAGGAGTGAAAGGGTCATGCCTGGGCATAGCTTGGTGGGGGGAGGGGGGGCATGCTGGGGGGAGGTGAGTTCCCTGGTAGGAATTCCAGATTTTTACTGAATTCAAATTTCACCATCTGACAAGGTGGGATTCAAACATAAGAACATAAGAACATAAGAAATAGGAGCAGGAGTAGGCCATCTAGCCCTTCGAGCCTGCCCCGCCATTCAATAAGATCATGGCTGATCTGTCGTGGCTCAGTTCCACATTCCCGCCCTCTCCCCATAACCCTTAATCCCCTCTCTTATCAAAAACCCATCAACCCGCGTCTTAAATATATTTAGCGAGGCAGCCTCCACCACTTCAACGGGCAGAGAATTCCAGAGATTCACCACCCTTTGAGTGAAGAAGTTCCTCCTCAACTCCGTTCTAAACTGCCCCCCCCTTTATCTTGAGGCTGTGCCCCCTAGTCCTACTATCCTTTCTGAGCGGGAAGAGTCTTTCCACCTCTATCCTATCCATCCCATTCATCATCTTATATGTCTCAATGAGATCTCCCCTCATTCTTCTAAACTCTAACGAGTACAAGCCTAGTTTATTCAGCCTCTCCTCATAGCTCAACCCCCGCAACTCCGGTATCAGCCTAATAAACCTCCTCTGCACTCCCTCCAAGGTCAAAATATCTTTGCGCAGGTGCGGCGCCCAAAACTGCACACAGTACTCCAGCTGCGGCCTCACCAATGCCCTATACAGCTGCAGCAAGACCTCCCTACCAGAGCATTAACCTGGCTCTCTGGATTCGTAAAAAAAATCTGGAATTAAATCAATAAAACTCTGGAATTAAAAGTCTACTGATGACCATGATATCATTGTGGTAAAAACCCATCTGCTTCATTAGTTTAGTTTATTTATAATGTAAGCAGACTTACATTAACACTGCAATTAAGTTACTATGAAAATCCCCTAGTCGCCACACTCCAGCCTGTTTGGGTACACTGAGGTAGAATTTAGCATGGCCAATGCACCTCACCAGCACGTTTTTCAGACTGTGGGAGGAAACCGGAGCACCCAGAGGAAACTTATGCAGACACGGAGAGAACGTGCAAACTCCACACAGAAAGCCACACAAGCCGGGAATCGAACCTGGGTCCTGGTGCTGTGAGGCAGCAGTACTAACCACTATGCCACCGTGCCACCCACTAATGCCCTTTAGTGAAGAAATCTTACCTGGTCTGATTTACATGTGATTCCAGAGCCACAGCAATGTGGTTTACTCCTAACTGCATCTTCAAGGGCGACCGGACTTGGGCAATAAATGCTGGCCCAGCCAGCAACACCCACTTCCCATGAATAAATTAAAGAAGTGTTTTTCGCTCCACAGACTGTCTGATATGCTGAGTATTTCCAACACTTTCTGTTTCCCTTCCCTTTTTAGCTAGCTGTGGGCACTGAGTAAAGCTCTCAGCTTATTTGAAAAAAGATCTCTGTGAAACCAGCTACTCAATATGGCTGACATGATTTAAGTGTGAGTCTTTCCTGTCTATCGATTAATCTATAAAGTGTATCTGATAGCAAAGGCAAGGGCTAATCAATCAGCAGGATTGCTGCCGTCTGTACAGTAGAAGAATCCTAGTAAACAGAAAAGCATTTATAATAGGCTTGTTAACTGCAGAGTCTCAGATGCATGCTACCTAAATTGACTATTACATTCATCACTGCACAATGAAAAAAATCACTTAGCTTTTTAAGTACAGCACAGTGCATGGAGCTGGACTTGTGATTATTATTCATTGATTGTCCAACAATCTACTCTCTCATTGACCCATACCCGTCTCGAAAAGAATCTCTTTTTAACATATGAAGCCAACTCTGGATTCTATTTTGCATAGAAAGGCAAACTTAGGAATGTTGAAGTCAAATTAAGTTGTGACCAAAAGTTAATGGGCTCTGCATTTTCTCTCTGAGTTACTTCTTTCTCCTGCAATCCCCTGCAAACTGCAATCTTCATTAGCCGAGGCATGGAAAGTAAGAACAAATGAGCTTATCCCAGCCCCGTCTCCATCACCATTTCGGCTGCGGCTAGGGTTAGGTAGAGTTCTGGATGCTGCATTATAAGCAGGATGTGATTGCACTCGAGAGGGCACAGAGGAGATTTACAAGGGCATTGGCAGCAATGAGAAAAGCTCATATCAGATTTTTATCTCTGATTCCCACAAGAACAGAAGGTGAGATTGTGAAAATTAAGGATTTATTTCCTTGAATTTAAGAAGGATAGGGACTGATTTGATTGAAATTTTCAAGAGATCAGAGAATCACAGAATACCACAGTGCAAAAGAGGCCCTTCGGCCCATCGAGTCTGCATTGACGCTTGAAAGCTCCTAACTTGCCCACCCTAACCCCACTTGTCAGCATTTGGCCCATGGTCTTGAATGTAATGATGTGCCAGGTACTGTTAAATAAGTTAAGCGCCCATGGTGTTAAGGGTAAGATCCTGGCATGAATGGATGATTGGTAGACTGGCAGAAGGCAGAGAGTGGAAATAAATGGGCCTTTTTCAGGATGGCAGCTGGTGACTGGCGGTGTGCCTCAAGGATCGGTGCTGGGACCACAACTTTTCACAATTTGCATTAACGATTTGGTAGAAGGAACTGAAAGCACTGTTGCTAAGTTTGCAGATGATACAAAGATATGTAGTGGGACAGGTAGTTCGATTCCTCGCTTGGGTCACTGTCTGTGTGGAGTTTGCACGTTCTCCCCAAGTCTGTGTGGGTTTCCTTTGGGTACTCTTGTTTCCTCCCACAGTCCGAAAGACATGTTGATTAGGTGCATTGGCTGTGCTAAAATCTTCCTCAGTGTAATCAAACAGGCGCTGAGTGTGGCGACTAGGGGATTTTCACAGTAACTTCACTGCAGTGTTAATGTAAGCTGATTTGTGACACTAATAAATAAACTGGAATCCCAAAGTTATTCCACAGTTTAAAATAGGAATTGGAATAGAATCTGCATGGGAGGAGTCTGAGGCAGTGTGGAAGGAGCCCAGGGCCGCAGTTGGGGGCCCTTTTAGGCTCTGCCCCACTGTGTGTTTCAGACAGCCACTCACCAGTGCCTTATTAACGAGCTCCCGAGTGTGAAAAGGGGCGTGATTTCCAGCCACGTCACAAACACAGTGTGAAACTATCCTGCCTTCGTGTTGAACCTCTGCAATGGAAAAATTCCACCCGTGTTTAAATCAAGCTTCATAATATATCTTGCGGCTCAGTGTTCTATTCTGTCTGATCACAGCCCTGTGAAGCCCACTTCTTGGTTTTATTATGTTGAAGACACCGTTTTATACACAAGTTGTTTTTGTTAGCTTAGGCTGATGACTGCTCAGGATTGTGAAACTCTCCCGGTATGGAATCCCACTTAGCACCAGTCGGAGAGCCAATCCCAACACTTACATAGTGCATTTAACATAGTACATTGCAGTGCCAGGGACCTGGGTTCAATTTTGGCCTTGGGTTGCTTTCTGTGTGGAGTTTGCATGTTCACCCCGTGTCTGCGTGGGTTTCCTCCGGGTGCTCCGGTTTCCTCCCAAAGTCCAAAGATGTGCGGGTCAGGTTGATTGACCATGCTAAATTGACCCTAGTGTCGGGGGATTAGCAGGATAAATATTTGGGGTTATGGGAATAGGGCCTGGGTGGGATTGCCGCCGGTGTAGAATTGATGGGCCGAATGGCCTCCTTCTGCACTGTAGGGATTCTATGATTCCATGATAGCCAAACTTCCCAGAGTGCCATTGGCTGGAAAGACAGAGAGCAATGTCAAAATTTGAACAAGTCCAATGTTGTTTGACAAAATACTGCTGGCCGTAATAACTGAACAGCTCACAATCAGGGCTGGAAGTAACTGAGTGTCTGGCCAGTAAAAATTGCTTATCTCCCTAATTTAGAAATGTGTCCAATTGCTTGAAGGGTTATGTAAAAATCTTCTTAGGTAATGAAATCAGTACACCAATAGATTTAAAATCAGATATTTTCTGCCTAATTTATTTTGCGATTTCTGCTTAAATACCAATTTAATGCCTCAATCTCAGCATCCCCATCCTTTGAAGCAGCTGACTTGAAAATATGAAGAAAAATGAAAATCAGATTACCCAGTTACAATCAAATGGCTGCTTGTGGGATCTTGCTGTGCACAAATTGGGCCGCTGCATTTCTCACACTAAAACAGTTACCAGACTTCAAAGTATAAAAGTAAATTACTGCGGATGCTGGAATCTGAAACCAAAAGAGAAAACGCTGGAAAATCGCGGCAGGTCTGGCAGCATCTGTAAGGAGAGAAAAGAGCTGATGTTTCGAGTTCAGGTGACCCTTTGTCAAAGCCCCAGATCTCAAAGTACTTTTTAAAAAATGTATTCATGAGTGTCGCTGGCTGACTAGCATCTATTGGCCATCTCTAGTTGCCCTTGGAGGGCAGTTGAGAGTAAACCACGTCACACGTAGGCCAGGCCAGGTAAGGATGGCAGATTTCTTTCCCTAAAGGACATTGGTGAACCAAAAGGGGTTTTTCCAAAAGTCAACAATGGTTTCGTAATCACCGGTAGATTCTTAATGACAGATTTTTTTAAAATTGAATTCAAATTTCACCATCTGCCATGGGGGGATTCGATTTTGGGTACCCAGAACGTTAGTTGAGTTTCTGGATTAATAGTCTGTAATACCACAAGGCTGTATCTCAAGGGGAAGGGGAAGTGAATGAGGCAGATTCTAATGGAAGCAGTCCATGTTAATGCATGCTGGGTAACACTGAGGGTCTTTCTATAGCACAAAACAAAATCAAAATACTGCAGATGCTGGAAACCGGAAATAAAAATAGAAAGTGCTAGAAACACTCATTAGGTCAGATGTCATCTGTGGAGACAGAAACAAAATTAATTTCAGGTCAATACCCCTAATTTCATTTTTGACGTCATCTGACCTGTGGAATGTTTCTGGAATTTTGCGTTATCCTTTCTTTCTGGAATTATTAGCCCCAATCACATGGGCCTCCTTCATGGCCAACCCTGATCATTATTATGTTGAAACTGAGTTTTGCTTTATGTGGGGGAGGCAGCTGAGAGGGGGTCTTACAAAGGCGTACAAGGCTGTTCATACTAGGGAATGGTTATTCTGCACCATTCCTTCAGAATTCCTTCAGTAGGTTCCAGGTCATAGGTTCAAACTGCGGAAAAAGACAAATTCTTAACTGATATCAAGAAACTCTCCTTCACACGAAGAGAGGTCAACGCACAGAATGGACTCCAGAGTATTGGAAGTGGAATTGCTACAATCATTTAAGAAACAATGCTGTCCTCCAATGGGGGAGAACACTGACAGTGCAGCAGGAGACCATTCGGCCCATCAAGCCTATCCCGTCTCTCCGACAGAGCATCTTACCCATCGTGACATCAGATAAGAATTTGTCATTTAATAGTTTGAACCTATGACCTGGAACCTACTGTTAGAATGTTTTTAAAGTTTATTTATTTTTGTCACGAGTAGGCCAACATTAACATTGCAATGAAGTTACTATGAAAATCCCCTAGTTGCCACACTTTGGCGCTTGTTTGGGTACACTGAGGGAGAATTTAGCATGGCCAATGCACCTAACCAGTGCGTCTTTTGGACTGTGGGAGGAAACCAGAGCACAGGAAGGAAACCCACACAGACACAGGGAGAACGTGCAGACTCCGCACAGTCACCCAAGGGTGGAATCAAACCCAGGTCCCTGACACTGTGAGGCAGCAGTGCTAACCACTGTGCCACCGTGCCATCCCTCATAGCTAGCTAGAGTGTAAGAAAGATCAACTTAATGCGAGGTAGGTCCATTTAAGTCTGATGGCAGCAGGGAAGAAGCTGTTCTTCAGTCAGTTGGTACGTGTCCTTAGACTTTTGTATTTTTTTCCTGAGGGAAGAAGGTGGAAGAGAATATGTTCAGGGTGCATGGGGTCCTTGATTGTGCTGGCTGTTTTTCCGAGGCAGTGGGAAGCATGAATGGAGTCAATGGATGGAGGCTGGTTTGCGTGATGAACTGGACTACGTGTGTCGATGAAAGGGAGGGGAAACGCATTAATGTTCTCAATCCCTCACAACGTCTGTGAAGAAATAGGGAAGTAAAAGTGGACATTAAAGTTTATGATATCCGCAACAGTTTGATTGGACTGTAAGTACATATTTTATACGTTATAAATGAGTTAGGCCCCGAGTTGTGCCCCTGGGTATCATCGCTCAGCTAATTTGCATTACTTTGGTTCTTTGGTTACTAGTTTCTGACTAATACACGTCAACTCATTATGCTGCTTTGAAGGATTGTTACATTTTTGTATGTCTTCACTTGCCGAGATTCCTGGTTATTCATCCTTAGGGCTTTGGTCAAATTGATTATTCAGTAATGAAGCAACTATGAAAATGCAGGAACAAAAGTGAGATAGTGTGGATTCTGGAAATCATAAATAAAAATAGCAAGCGCCGGAGATACTCAGCAGGTCAGGCTGCATCTCGCTGAGTATTTCCTGCATGTTCTGCTTTTAATACAGGAGCCATTTACCTGGTAAAAGACTTTCTTTACTTGATAAAAGTTAACTATTTGGGTCTAATGGCAAATCTCTTGGACAAGTTATTTCCTGGGGATGCTATTTTACGTAGCCTTTTGGGGCAGGGTTGTTGGAGTTATTCAATCGCTTCTCCAGTCGAGTTAAATGTTTGTTCTATTCACAAAATGGACCCTGGAACATTTTGCTAACTTGTCCTTCAGGTTGTGAAGGCTGATCTTAAATATGTTGCTCTCATGGCTCAGTTACGACTCAAACTTATTTGTGTCACAATTTGGCTTACATTAACACTGCAATGAAGTTGCTGTGAAAATCCCCTAGTCGCCACATTCCGGCACCTGTTCGGGGACACTGAGGGAGAATTTAGCATGGCCAATGCACTTAACCAGCACGTCTTTCGGACTGTGTGAGGAAGCCAGAGCATCCGGGGAAACCCATGCAGACATGGGGAGAATGTGCAGACTCCACAAGCTGTTTATATTCTTTGCTTCCATTTGCTACCAGAAATGTAGGAACATAGAGACAGGAGTTTTAGTTTATTTAGTAGTGTCATTAGCCATCTTACCCAGCTTGACATCAGTTAAGAATTTGTCTTTTACTAATTTGAACCTATGACCCTGGGCTGACTGTTAGAATGTTTTTAAAGCTTATTTAGTAGCGTCACCAGTAGGCTTGCATTAACGCTGCAATTAAGTTACTGTGAAAAAGCTCCAGGTGCCACACTCTGGTGCCTGTTCGGGTACACTGAGGGAGAATTTCGGATGGCCAATGCACCTAACCAGTACGTCTTTCGGATTGTGGGAGGAAAATGGAGCACCCAGAGGAAACCCACGCAGACACGGGGAGAACGTGCTGACTCTGCACAGTCACTCAAAGCTGGAATTGAACCCAGGTCCTTGGCGCTGTGAGGCAGCAGTGCTAACCATTGTGCTACCCATAGTTGAGCACTCCAGATCAGAAGCAGGGGTTGTTTCTTGTTCAGGGGTCCTCTGTGCAAGTATCAGATTGGGATCCCTGGACAATGAAGTTAAATAACAATAAAAAAAAACAGTTGGGTGAGATTCTCAGTGTTTATCTCAGTCTCGGCACTCTGCTCACTGCCAACGGGATCTTCTGGTCCCAGTGCTCTCAATTGAATCCCATTGAACGCACCCCATGCAACTGGAAAACCTACGATAGGGGGTGCGCTGCCGGAGAATCCTGCCGGCGTAAATGGCAAAAGAATTCTGGCCATTATATTTATAAAACAATGTAAATGCAACAAAAGGTCCCAAAGGTTTTGACTAACAGGTACCGGAGTGTGGCAATTAGTGGATTTTCATACAGTGTTAATGTCAGCCTACTTGTGACACTAATAAATAAATAAATAGAAGTTCCTCCTGCAGCCACTGTGGCGCTGTCAGTGGAGGACTGGAGAGCTGCCAGCCAATCTGACTGGCCAGCAGCTCTCCATGGCAGGACTTCCTCCTGAGTGAGGGGACGAATATCCCACCTTATCTCATCAATGCCCGTTAGTGTGTGTGATATGGCATCAGGGCTGGGATTGGCAGGGATACGGGCTCAGATCCTGCCACTCGTGCTGAAGATGACTAAAAACTGAAGGAATAATGGCTGTGCCAAGGAGGGCCATGGGCTCGTCCAGCCCATTCGATGTACAAACTGTGCCCACTGCGTCCCCAAAGATAAAGCCATTAAGAAGTTTGCCATCTGCGACGTTGTGGAGGCTGTTGCAGTTGGAGATATTTCAGAGGCCAGAGCCTTTGACATTTATGTGTTGCCCAAGCTATACATGAAGCTACATCAGCTGTGCTATCCACAGCAAAGCGGTAAAGAATCATTCACGAGAGGCAAGGAAGGACCAAATTCCATTTCCACATGTCAGCCCAGGCACCAACATTCCAGATAAAATACTGCGGATGCTGAAATCTGAAACCAAAACAGAAAATTCTGGAAAAACTCAGCAAAGTCTGACAGCATTTGTGGAGAAAGAATAGAGCCATCTCTGTCTCTAAAGATGCTGTCAGACCTGCTGAGTTTTGCCACAGGAACCTCCTCAAAAACCTATGTAAACATTAGTGAAACCAATAATTTGGTTTAAAATAGTAAAAATATCGGACCATTGAAAAAAGTACAGGCCCATGCATTAGCATTGTATTAAGGTCCTTGCAACAGCCAGAATAGGAGCTGTTTGCATCTTAAAGTTAAAAAGTTTAAGTTTGTTCGTCTCACAAATAGCCTTACATTAACACTGCAATGAAGTTACTGTGAAAATCCCCTTGTCGCCACATTCTGGTGCCTGCTCAGGTACACTGAGGGAGAATTTAGCATGACCAATCCACCTAACTCACACATCTTTGGACTGTGGGAGGAAACTGGAACACCAAAAGGAAACTCCACACAGACAGTGACCCAAGGCTGGAATTGAACCCAGGTCCCTAGCACTGTGAGGCAGCAGTGTTAACCACTGTGCCACTGTGCAATCTTGCTCTGCCCTCTTTCTCCAACTGGGAGAAATGGGATTTGTCAGAAGTCAGGGCAGGATCTGGGATCCGCCTGCCAATTTTTTTATCAGTTAACAGAGCCTGCCTGGCTCCATGAAAATAGTGTCCGGAGACAGGGGTATTCGTGAACTGAGCTAAGCTGACAGTTATCAATAGTCCTGTGATTCAAGTTTACAGACTAGTTAGTTGGATATTCTCTCTAATAGCCATTAAGGGAAGAAATTACAACGACTATCTCCTGTCAATCTTGATCGAATTGTCAATATGGTTGAAATAAATGTTTGAGTCCTTTTTGATTTGTTGTAATAGAAATTAGAACCTGATCCAAGTACAATCACAGCCAACCCTCTTAATTGTCCCTTTATCCCCCGCCTGATGGAACTTTCGATCAGTAATAGATACGACACAAATGTGTAGGGGACAAAATCCCATTGCATAGTGCCACTTTGGAGGGATAGTGGAGGAACTGTGAGTGACAGATCATGAGAAGGGGCCTCTCCATCAGTGCTGTGTTTTGTTCCCTTTCTTTCTCCTGTGGCTGCTGTTCCTGGTTCGGTGGTAGCTCTTGAGTGTCTGATAATAAAAAGTTTTAGTTTATTTATTAGTGTCACAAGTAGGTTTACATTAAGACTGCAGTGAAGTCACTGTGAAAATCCCCACTCCAGTGCCCATTCAGGTACACTAAGGGAGAATTTAGCACCTAACCAGCACACCTTTCGGACTGTGGGAGGAAACCGGAGTACCCGGAGGAAACCCATGCAGACATGGGGAGGATGTGCAAACTTGACACAGATAGTCACTTGAAGCCAGAATCGAACCCGGGTCCTGGCACTGTGAGGCAGCAGTGCTAACCACTGCACCACCTTGCTGCCCTGATTCCTTCCCTAAATAGAAAGGGGAAACTTGGCATGAGGGAGAGCAGAGGGTGGGGAAGAGAATCAGAAGATCCATCCATGGCCACACCATCCACAACTTGCTCATCTTGCCAGCTGTCGGTTTGAAGGTGAGGTCAACAGAAGGACAGGATCATAGGGCAAAAAGACACCATTGCCCTCAATGTTCCCGGTGACGCTGGATGTAATAAACCCAGCTACAATCAATTCCAAGGTGAACAACCTCCTCCATCAGGCTCAGAGGATGTACATGTCCTTGTCTCTTGACGGTTTTGCTCTGTACATTTTTATTGTGTGCTACCCTGTCCTGAAAGAGAGAGAGAAAGCAGAATGCCAAAGAAGAAATAACTCTTGGGGCTGAAGCGGTGTTGTGCTGGGGGGGGAGGGCGGGTGTTGGGATCAGGATATTGAATTTGAGGATCAGCCGTGATCAAAATGAATGGCAGAGTAGGCTCAAAAGCCCAAATGGCTTACTCCTACTGCTAGTTTCTATGTTTCTATTACGTTGCATTGTGTTTGGATGATATGACTGTCATGGCTGAATAGTTTGATACAAATGATGTTCTGATGACATCGACCTGAAGGATTCTCCGGCTTCCCAGCCGTGCGTTTCTCGGGAGACAGCATGCTGTTCGTTTGGAGGCGGGATTCTCCAGCCCCGCCACTGTCAGGGGATTTCCCATTGATATCACCACCCCCCCCCCCCCACCCTGCCACCAAATCCGCGGATGGGGGCGTGCTGCCAGCAGGACCAGAGAATCCCAACGGCATAAACGGCTGGAGAATTCCCGCCCCAATTGATTCCATGGCTGGAATTTTACTGTCACTGTCACCCCGATTCCGGGAGCTGGCAAGGCTCACAGAAGGGCATTTCCCATTGGCTTCGGGAGGGATTGTACGAACCTCGGGCAGACATGCTGGGAAAATTCCACCCTATGGGCAGGATTTAATGGCCTCTCTTCCTGAAGTCAATGAACATTTTCATGGTCCGCCCCCTCGCCTACTCCAACTCCCGTGGTGGTCAGGACTGGTAAAATTCCAACCAATTTCTCTCTCCACAGATGCTGCCTGGCCTGCAAGGTATTTCCAGCCTTTCCTGCTTTCATTTCCGATTTCCAGCATCCACAATATTTTACTTTTGGATCTCTGCAAGTGCTAATCTGCCCCACAGTGGCCATTTTGACTTGGTTCCTGGCGTTTCACTGGTTATGTCCTCCCTCCCTGTTAAAGAAAAATGATGAGTCCCAATATTCTTTGCCAGTCTCTTCACACCCAGCCTCAGAAATACTGCAATGGGAGGGTTTGAACTAGCTGCAGTAACGGCTATATAATCGCTATAGGAAAACATTGTAGCTGGGAGCGTAATGAAGTTTCAAATATTTGAGTAGCGATCAAACACAGAAGGACACGATCCCTTCATGTAAGCAAACAAGGTGATCTGACAGACATTCCCTGGAAAGCTCCAAGTACACAGATCCTGTTAATTTAGTCATTTCTTTCTGGCACGTTAGTACGCAACCAGAACCTCACTTTTTAAAAGATCAAATATGCACCCTGTGTGATATTTGCTTTTTTACCAATGCCACAGATTTGTTTTCGATCAGACAGCCAGTAACACGGGTCATAGAGGTTTCCAGGATGGAAACAGGCCCTTCGGCCCAACTTCTCCATGCCACCCCTTTTTTTTAAAGCCCTAAGCTGGTCCCAATTGTCTGCATTTGGCCCATATCCCTCTATACCCATCTTACCATGTAATTGTCTCAATGCTTTTTAAAAGACAAAGTTGTACCTGCCTGTACTACTACCTCTGGCAGCTTGTTCTTTTTAGAACTGGGTCATTTTAGAAATCTGTATGTTTTGGAAATTCCCAGAAGAACGGGAATTAATTTCCTTTCTGAATGTGCCTCTCCAGGGTGGCACGGTGGCACAGTGGTTAGCACTGCTGCCTCACATCGCCAGAGAGCCAGGTTTGATTCCCGTCTTTGGATCACTGTCTGTGCAGAGTCTGCACATTCTCCCCATGTCTGCATGGGTTTCCTTTGAGGGTTCCGGTTTCCTCCCACAGTTGGGAAAGACGTGCTGGTTTGGACCGTGGGAGGAAACCAGGGCACTTGGAGGAAACCCACGCAGACAAGGGGAGAACATGCAGACACCACACAGACAGCGCCCTAGCCAGGAACCAAACCCGGGTCCCTGGTGATGTGAGGCAGCAGTGCTAACCACTGTGCCGCTGTCCAATCAATGTTGCACTTTGGAGTGCATTCATAGAATCTACAGAGCAGAGGGGGGGCCATTTGGTCCATCAAGCCTGCATTGACAACAATCCAGCTGGGTGCCATCTCTTTAACACCACATATATTTACCCCCCTTATCCCCCTGTCACCAAGGGGCAATTTATCATGGTTATGAAGCGGGAAAGAGGGCAGTCGTTTGTGCACAGCAAGATTCCACAGATGGGTCGGCCCCCCCCCCCTTTGTTTTCATTCGATTTTATGTAATTTTTTACTGTTCTCTACCTTTTATTTCTTAATTCTCTTTCCTCAGGAAGGAGTGACAGTCCGAAAGATTGTGCTACCAAATAAACCTGTTGGACTTTAACCTGGTGTTGTGAGACTTCTTACTGTGCCCACCCCTGTCCAACACCGGCATCTCCACATCACGGCTCTTTGAAATAGCAGCGAGGGCAGTCACCACAGCTCGGTTGTTGCCATCCAGGACAAGCTAACCGTCACAAACCTGGAGCGGGATTCGAGAGAGCGGTTGCATCCTGAAAAATGCACCAACCATTATTCGGAGCCCGGTGAAAGGAGCTGCCTGCTTTCATTGGAAGGGGTTTGTGCGTGAGGGGTACTCAAAAGGGTTAACCTAAAGACCAGTAAGCAAAATTGGGAACCCTGTACCAGAGGTCTGATGACGGTGACCTGAGAGACTCCGAACTAAAGTCTTTTTCTGAATTGCTGCTCATCACATTTCTTTATGAGTCCGTGGTGACATTACGTCGTAGCCTGTGATGGGTCTTCTGTGGTGGCTGGAACTTTCCAGAAGGCACTTTGTGAACATTTCATTTTTTTTCTGTACAATCTAACGAGGTCGACCTGGGAAAAATAACTGGGTTGCATGACCCCAGCGCTCACTGCAACATATGAGGTGTCAGTGCAGTGAAAAAAAAACATCCTACTAAAGCCATAACTCTGAATGCATTAATATCATAGGATTATTAATTGTCTCCATTATTCAGATTTTCTGGACATTATTGGGAAGACTGTATTGCACACTCAGCATTGTCATCAGCCAATTAGACCTGCTCTATATGAATTTCAGAATCTTAAGAAGAATATTGCTCCCTCGGCTGCAAGTAAGACCTGACCAACACATTTTGACTGGTTTTATTACTGTGAGGGAACAGGGCTAAAATAAAGAGGTTATATTATCTATAAAGTGCAGCTGTTTCTCTCATCTCTGAAGGAGCTACACTTCAAAATGCTCAGACATGGAAGGGAATGAGGAATACCTGATGGGGGGAAGGGGCAAAAGGGAGTGGGCTGCTGCATCGCTAAGCTTCAGTTCTTTTTAAGTCTCCTCCCATAGTCCAAATATGTATAGGTTAGGTTGATTGACTGCATTAAATTGCCCCTTAGTGTCCAAAGATATGCAAGTTAGATGAATTGACCATGCTAAGTTGTCCCTTAGTGTCCAAAGACGTGCAGGTTAGGGAATTAACCATGCTAAATTGTCCCTTAGTATTCAAAGATGTGCAGGATAGGTGGATTGATCATGTTAAATTGCCCCTTAATGTCCAAAGATGTGCAAGTTAGATGGATTGGCCATGTTAAATTGCCCCTTAGTGTTTCAAGATGTGCAGCTTAGGTGAATTAACTGTGTTAAATTGCCCCTTGGTGTCCAAAGATGTGCAGGTTAGATGGATTGGCCATGCTAAATTGCCCCTTAGTGTCCCAAAATATGTAGGTTAGAGGGATTAGCTATGCTAAAGTGTTGGGTTACAGGGATAGGGCCTGAGTGGGATGCTCTTTCAGAGTCGGTGCGGACTCGATGGGCCAAATAGCCTCCTGCTGCAATGTATATGATTCTATGACTCCATGCTCAGTTCCTCAGGTTTTTGGTAAATGGTTTATTCTCGGGGAGATGGTGCATGCCATGTCAGGCAACAAAGTAACACTGGTTGTTCAGTGGCTGGAAGACCACCAAACCTACGACAGATCCCTAAAATAAACAAAATCCTGCGGATTCTGCAATTTGAAATGAGAATGCTGGAAAAGCTCAGCAGGTCTGCCAGCACCTGCAGGCAGAGAAACAAGGGTTAATAGAACATAGAACATTACAGTGCAGTACAGGCCCTTCGGCCCTCAATGTTGTGCCGACCTGTGAAACCAATCTAAAGCCCATCTAACCTACACTATTCCAATATCAGTTATATGTTTATCCAATGACCTTTTAAATGCCCTTAATGTTGGCGAGTCCACTACTGTTGCAGGCAGGGCATTGCATGCCCTTACTACTCTCTGAGTAAAGAACCCACTATGACATCTGTCCTATATCTATCACCCCTCAACTTAAAGCTATGTCCCCTCGTGCTAGCTATCTCCATCCGGGGAAAAAGGCTTACACTGTCCACCCTATCTAATCCTCTGATCATCTTGTATGCCTCTATTAAGTCACCTCTTAACCTTCTTCTTCCTAATGAAAACAGCCTTAAGTCCCTCAGCCTTTCCTCATAAGACCTTCCCACCGTACCAGGCATCATCATGGTAAATCTATTCTGTACTCTTTTCAATGCTTCCACATCCTTCCTATAACTCAACGGCCGGAACTGTACACAATACTCCAAGTGCGGCTGCACCAGAGTTTTGTACAGCTGCAGCGTGACCTCATGGCTTCGAAACTCAATCCCTCTACCAACAAAAGCTAACACACCGTACGCCTTCTTAACAACCCTATCAACCTGGGTGCCAATTACACCGAGATCTCTCTGCTCATCCACACTACCAAGTAACTTATCATTAGCCCAGCACTCTGTATTCTTGTTATTCTTTCCAAAGTGAATCGCTTCACACGTTTCCGCATTAAATTCCATTTGCCACTTCTCAGCCCAGCTCTGCAGCTTATCTGTGTCCTTCTGTAATCTGCAACATCCTTCCGCACTGTCCACAACTCCACCGACTTTAGTGTCATCTGCGAATTTACTAAGCCATCCTTCTACGCCCTCATCCAGGTCATTTATAGAAATGACAAACAGCAGTGGCCCCAAAAGATCCTTGCGGTACACCACTAGCAATTGAATTCCAGGATGTTACAGTCTTTGCCTGTTTAATAAAGAATTTTTTTGTCTCCACAGGCATTTAAGTCCAGCAAGGGGCATGCATGCGGCAGGTTGTAGTGGGCTGCTCTTGGACGTTGCTTCGGGAGTTGCCTATTGCTTCATGTCGTTAGTGTGCTTAAACTGGACCATCTCGAGGGCAACATGACAGCTCAGAGACTATCTCTGTTGCTGTGTGGACACATGGATTTGGGCCTGTGTCTGTGGGAGTTTGCACGTTCTCCCCGTGGTTGCGTGGGTTTCCTCCGGGTACTCCGGCTTCCTCCCACATCCCAAAGATGTGCTTTTAGGCTGATTGATTGGGTACTAAATTGTCCCTAAATTGGACCTCCCTGATCCTCGCACATTAGGCGTAGACTAAAATCATGAATAGGTCACTGAGACAGTGGGACGGCGGCGCGGGCTTGTTGGGCCGAAGGGCCTGTTTCCCGTGCTGTGTTGTTCTTTGTATAAACATTTCCCATCAACCACTACCCTCTGTCTTCTTACAGCTAGCCAATTTCTGATCCAAACCTCTAAATCACCCTCAATCCCATGCCTCCATATCTTCTGCAAAGCTTACTGTGGGGAACCTTATCAAACGTTTACTGAAATCCATATACACCACATCATCTGCTTTACCCTCATCCACCTCTTTGGTCACCTTCTCAAAGAGCTCAATGGGGTTTGTGAGGCACGACCTACCCTTCACAAAACCGTTTGACTATTCCTAATCAAATTATTCCTTTCCAGCTGATTATAAATCCTATCTCTTATCACCCTTTCCAAAACTTTGCCCACAACAGAAGTAAGGCTCACAGGTCTATAATTACCAGGGTTGTCTCTACTCCCCTTCTTGAACGTTTGCTATCTTCCAGATCCAGATCCTCCAGTCTTCTGGCACTATTCCCGTAGACAAAAACGATCGAGCCAAAAGCTCAGCAATCTCCTCCCTAGCCTCCCAAATAATCATAGGATAAATCCCATCCAGCCCAAGGGACTTATTTATTTTCATACTTTCCAGAATTGCTAACACTTCCTCCTTATGAACCTTAATCTCACCTAGTCTAATAGCCTGTATCTCATTATTCTTCTCGACAACATTGTCTTTTTCTTGTGTGAATACTGATGAAAAACATTCATTTATCGGCTCTCCTATCTCTTTGGACTCCATGCACAACTTCCCACCACTGTCCATGACTGGCCCTAATCTTACACTAGTCATTCTTTTATTCCTGACATACCTATAGAAAGCTTGGAGGTTTTCCTTGATCCTACCTGCCAAAGACTTCTCATGTCCCCTCCTGGTTCTTCATAGCTCTCTCTTTAGGTCCTTCCTGGCTAACTTGTAACTCCCCAGTGCCCTAACTGAGCCTTCGCGTCTCATCTTGACATAAGTCCCTTTCTTCCTCTTCACTAGAGATTCAACTTCTTTAGTAAACGACAGTTCCCTCGCTCGAGCACTTCCTCCCTGCATGACAGGTACATACTTATCAAGGGCACGCAGCAGCTGTTCCTTGAACAAGCTCCACATTTCAATTGTGCCCATTCCCTGCAGTTTCCCCTGCAGTCTTGAGTCTGTTTGACTCTTCAGTTATGTCTTGGTGCATTTCCGATACTTGAATTTCCTGGAAAAATAAATGTCAGCTTGGGTAAATTGGCTGGAATTTTCTGCCAGTATTCGCGAAAATGGTGACGCCAGTGGAAAATCTAGCAACGAACCGAGAATCTGGGCAGCAAGATTGCATTCTCTGACTTTCCTCCCACCTCGAGGTTCCCGCTTTTTCAATTCACTTTAACCAGCCGCCCACTGGTTTTCCTGCCTCAGCCAGAACTCTGCGCACAGACTGCAAAGTTTCACCCATCATGTTACGACAAGAGATGTAGAGAGCAATTTTCACCTTGAGTCCTTGTTATACAGGAAGTGCAGAGAAGGTTTACCAGGCTGATTCCTGGGAAGGCAGGTCCATCATATGATGAGAGCCTAAAATTTTACTTTTGATTTGATTTATTATTGTCACATATATTAACATACAGTGCAAAGCATTGTTTCTTGCACGCTAGACAGAGAAAGCATACCGTTCATAGAGGATAAAATGAGAGAGTGCAGAATGTAGTGTTACATTCATAGCTAGGGCATTGAGAAAGATCAACTTAATGCAAGGTAAGTCCATTCAAAAGTCTGACAGCAGCAGGGAAGAAGCTGATCTTGAGTCAGTTGGTATGTGACCTCAGACTTTTGTATTTTTTCCCGACGGAAGAAGGTGGAAGAGAGAAAATGCCTGGGGTGCGTGGGGTCCTTGATTATGCTGGCTGCTTTGCTGAGGCAGTGGGAAGTGTAGACAGAGTCAATGGATGGGAGGTTGGTTTGCGTGATGGGTTGGTTCGGATTATATTCACTGGATCTAAGAAGAGTGAGAGTGAATCTCATAGCAACTTATAAAATTCTAACAGGGTTATACAGGGGAGATTCAGAAAGAATGTTCCTGATGATGGAGGGAGTTCAGAATTAGGGGTCATAGTTTAACAATACGAGGTAAACCTTTTAGAACTGAGGTGAGGAGAAATTTCTTCACCCAGAGAGTGGTGAATGTGTGGAATTCATTATCTCCAAATGTAGTTGAGGCCAAAATGTTTTCTGATTTGAAGAAGAAATTAGATATAGCTCTTGGGGCTAACAGGATCGAGGGATATGGGGGGGCGGGGGGGCGGGAGATGGGATCAGGATATTGAATTCGATGATCAGCATGATCAGGATAAACGGTGGAGCTGGTTCGAAGGGCCAATTGCCCTATTCCTGCTTCTAGTTTCTATGTTTCTATGAGTCCTGTCAATACAGAGCTTTCTGCACCAATGATATCAATTAATATGACAAGAGTGCTTTCCTCTGAAGTTGAAAGGAATGAAAAACAATAAATAGAATTCAGTCAGATTGGGGGAAAGGACCGTGACCCCTGCACACCCAATCCTCTAAGCAGCACTTGTCCCCACAGGTGACAAAGTCCGCAGGTCATGCATTGCACGCATTGGCCAACTCAGAACCCATCGCACTGGAGTGGGAGCAAATCAGCTTCGATCCCGAGGGATTGCTGAGGACAGAAGATGCCACAGTATAGCACACATCAAACCAGTTATAAAGTGAGATTACAAAAACCAGAAAATGCTGGCAACCTGAGTGGGTCCATCAAAATCTGTGGAGAGAGGAAAACTCAGTTAATGCTTCAGATCATTGGCCTTTCATTAGATGCAGAAAGTGTTAGGGACGTAACAGTTCAAGAAGCAAGTCCAGATGCAAGTAAAAGCAGTTGATGTCGTATACATGGATTTTAGTAAGGCGTTTGAGGGGATTCCTCATAGTAGGCTCATGAAGAAAGTAAGGAGATGTGGGATAGAAGGAAATTTGGCCGATTGGATAAGTAACTGGCTGTCTCCTAGAAGACAGAGAGTGGTAGTGGAGGGAAAATTTTCAGACTGGATGCCAGTTACCAGCAGTGTACCACAGGGTTCAGTGCTGGGTCCTCTGCTATTTGT
The DNA here is from genome assembly GCF_965287045.1 of Carcharhinus amblyrhynchos. Lineage (NCBI taxonomy): Eukaryota > Metazoa > Chordata > Chondrichthyes > Carcharhiniformes > Carcharhinidae > Carcharhinus > Carcharhinus amblyrhynchos. The sequence continues at coordinate 5,851,141 of NC_137349.1, read as the reverse complement.
GACTTTTATCAATGACTTGGAAGAGGGGGCTAAAGGGTGGGTTAGTAAATTTGCTGATGACCCCAAGATTGGTGGAGTAGTGGTTGAGGCGGAGGGCTCTTGTAGGCTGCAAAGAGACATTGATAGGATGCAGAACTGGGCCGAAAAGCGGCAGATGGAGTTTAACCTTGATAAGTGCGAGGTGATTCATTTTGGTAGGACAAACTTGAATGCAGATTACAGAGTCAACGACAGGGTTCTGAGGAATGTGAAGGAACAGAGAGATCTTGGGGTTCATATCCACACATCTCTAAAGGTTGCCACTCAAGTGGATAGAGCCATGAAGAAGGCTTATAGTGTGTTATGTTTATTAACAGGGGGTTTGCGTTTACGAGTTGTGGGGTTATGCTGCAACTATACAGGACCTTGGTGAGATCACATTTGGAGTATTGTGTGCAGTTCTGGTCACCTTACTATAAGAAGGATGTGGAAGCATTAGAGAGAGTGCAGAGGAGATTTACCAGGATGCTGCCTGGTTTGGAGGGTAGGTCTTATGAGGAAAGGTTGAGGGAGTGGAGGAGGATGAGAGGAGACTTAATAGAAGTTTATAAGATGATGAAGGGGCTAGATAGAGTGGAAGTGCAAAGTCTATTTCCTCGGGTGGATGTAGCTGTTACTAGGGGGCATAACTATAAGGTTCATGGTGGGAGATATAGGAGGGATGTCCGAAGTAGATTCTTTACTCAGAGAGTGGTTGGGGTGTGGAATGCACTGCCTGCTGTGATAGTGGAGTCGGACACTTTAGGAACTTTCAAGCGGTTATTGGATAGGCACATAGAGCACACCAGAATGATAGGGAGTGGGATAGCTTGATCTTGGGTTTGAACATAGCTTGGCACAACATCAAGGGCTAAAGGGCATATACTGTGCTGTACTGTCCTATGTTCTATGTTCTAAAGGCTGGTGAGGCTGGAGTAGAACTAAAGGGAGACTCTCTGGTAGGTTTGAAGGCAGTAGAGATGAAAAAAGACAAAAGGAAAGATGGTGTAGTCAGACAAAAAAGGAAAAAAAGGATGAATGTGATTTCCACAGGTTTAAGTTTAAAGTGTATTTATTAGTATCACAAGCAGGCTCACATTAACGCAGCAATGAAGTTTCTGTGAAAATCCCTGAGTCACCACACTTCGTGCCTGTTTGGGTATGGTCCTGGTTTGGGTCACTTCCATGTGGAGTCTGCACATTCTCCCTGTGTCTGTGTGGGTTTCCTCCGGGTGCTCCAGTTACCTCCCGCACTCCAGTGCCTGTTCAGGTACACTAAGGGAGAATTTAACCAGCTTGTCTTCCAGAATGTGGGAGGAAACTGGAGTGCCTGTAGGAAACACGCACAGACACGGGGAGAACGTTCAGATTCCAGACAGAGAGTGACCCAAGCCGGGAATCGAACCCGGGTTTGTGGTGGTGTGAGGCAGCAATGTTAAACCAACGTGGCACCGTGCCAAACATGGGCTTTGCTGGCTGGCCAGCGTTTATTGTCCATCCCTAGCTGCCCGAGGGCAGTCGCGAGTCGACAGCCTCGCTGTTTCCCTGGAGTCACATGTAGACCAGACCAGGTAAGGATGGCAGATTTCCTTCCCTGAAGGGATATCAGTGAGGCAGATGGGTTTTTCCTGACAACTGACAATGGGTTCATGATCTCAGCAGGTCCAGTGTCTGTGGAGAGAGAAACAGAGTTAACATTTCAAGTCGACTAAGTGTTCTTCAGGACCATTTGAAAGAAGAGTCATTTAGCCCGGAACACTATTTCTCTCACCACAGATGCTGCAGGGACCTGCTGAGCATCTCCAGCTCAGATTTCCAGCATCTGTGGTATTTCGCTTTTTTTTGAAGGATTCATGTTCATTATAAGACTTTTTATTGGCTTGCTCCTTGAGCACCAATAACAAATTGGGTGTGTCACTGCGATCATCTTATTGGAATATGACAACTTTATAAAATATAAAGCAGTCGGACTATAATATGTAAGGAGACAGAGCTGCAAATCTTTCCTGGAATAAGAATCTCTTCCACCTCTATCACATTACACAGAGGATAATCCCCTGTAGCCACGTAAACTTCGCAGATCTTGTTCGCAGTTTTGAATGTATTAAGTTTTAACATGAGAGTCAATGTTTTATATATTACACGGGCTGCCATGGGTAGTAACACAATCATTTAACATCCAGCATTACCAATAAAGGGAACATTGAAATATCTGTTGAAAGAGAGTTTCTTGGTAAATTATAGATGATGAATGACATTTCTGTCTCAGCCTGTCTTCAGTGATGTGTAGAATTCTTTCCAGGGCGTTCCAAATCATTGCCCCGACTAGTCCTTACCTTCTGACTAGGTTTCAATAAATGTCACATTTAGATCACCATTTGAAGGTCTCTTACCATGCTTCAGTATGCTTGAGTGACAAGGCGATGAAACCTAATGGGTACCTTCAATGCACAAACTCACTGTATGTGAGTTGCAGGTTCTTGTGCAGGGTTAGACAATGAGCAGGCTTGAAGTTCTCTTGGGAGTGCGTCTTTGCTTAGTGATTCTGCATTCGATTCCGAGATAGACATTAATTGCTCTTTTGTATAGAATCTCTCCAGATTAATCTTGACTTTTGTCACCTCATCTCCCACTGAGAATGCTGCAAGTCTCTCAGAATTTACCTCCATAGCTATAATTTTTTTTTGATTTGGTATTATACTACATATAGTTCCCTATCCCATTTATAATTGTAGATACACGGGATGTGCACTTTGAACAATAGTGTGAATTGCACGGTTACACAGTAGCCAGCACTGCCGCCTCACAGCGCCAGGGACCCGGGTTTGATTTCCCGGCTTGGGTCACTGTCTGTGTGGAGTCTGCACTTTCTCCCCATGTCTGTGTGGATTCCCTCCGGGTGCTCCGGTTTCCTCCCACAGCCCCACAGGAAGACATGATGTAGAGATGCCGGCATCGGACTGGGATGCGCACAGTAAGAAGTCTCACAACACCAGATAAAAGTCCAACAAGTTTATTTGGAATCATGAGCTTCAGAGTCCACTCACATGAAGAAGGAGCAGCGCTCTGAAAGCTCGTGATTCCAAATAAACCTGTTGGACTTTAACCTGATGTTGTGAGACTTCCTATTGTGCCCACAGGAAGATATGCTGGTTAGATGCATTAGTATGCCCAGTTCTCCCCCAGTGTACCCAAACAGGCATCAGAGTGCGGCAACTAGGAGATTTTTAAAGTAACTTCACTGCAGTGTTAATGTAAGCCTACTTGTAACACTAATAATTAAACTAAACTAAGTGGACAATATGCTAATTATATATCTCTCCCACTCTCCATTTCCAATAGGGAAATAAAAATTAGGAAAAGAAAGACTGGCATTCATGTCGGGCTGTAGGTTCTGAGCTTAGGGCATCATATTCGAGTGAGTTACCCCAAAGATGTGCAGAGGAAACCCCTGCTATACCCGGGTAAGTTCCCAGATAAGGATTGTGTGTCAATGGCTTAGGAAGTATAAGTTTCTCAGAGGCAGTTGCCCTGCACTGGAAACCATCTACTTTCTCAGGAGACTAAGGAAGTTTGGCATGTCTGCTACAACTCTCACCAATCTATTACGCAAACCAGTTTCCCACTAATTGACTCTGTCTATACTTTCCACTGCATCGGAAAAGCAGCCAGCATAATTAAGGACCCCACGTAGCCCAGACATTCTCTCTTCCACCTTCTTCCATTGGGGCAAAGATGAAAAAGTCTGACATTATGTACCAACCGATTCAAAAACAGACTTTTGAATGGACCTACCTCACATTAAGTTGATCTTTTGCTACTACATTTTGCACTCTCTCCTTTCTTTCTCTATGAATTGTACACTTTGTGTCTAGCACGCAAGAAACAATACTAATACATGTGACAATAATTAATTAAGTAAAAAAAATTGTGATTTAAATTGCAAATTTTGAAAGGTTCCAACTGTCACATGGCCATAGCTGCCCAGGGAAAAGTTAGAAGACTTAAAACCCAATTCTAAATTCTGGTAACTATTGTACAGACCCACACTGAGCTCCCATGGGACTCCCCCAACACTCACAAAACTCCCAGGGGAGTCCCCCTACACCTGGACTACACTCTCCACAGGGCTTACCTACCCAATTACCCTCTACATGGGTCTCCCCTGCCCCACAAGACATCCCGTAACTCCTGACTACCTTCCTCCCAAACCCAGCCCTCCCTGATCCCACCCCCTAATTGCCTGAATCCCACCTACTCTCATCCACTATGCAAACCCCATCCTCTTGTCATCTACTGACAACCTCCCCAAGCAGACCAACAAAATTAGTTGCCAACACCAGCACCCCCCCTAATAAATGCATGATCCCAGCTGGTCAACATCACTCCCCCACCCCCCCTCCGCCCCCCCGACTCCCCACCTCTCCACCATCTGATTGGCTGATGTATCTCTATTTCCTGAGTGGCCTCCCCTCCCCCACCCACCCGCAGACTGACCAGCACCAACTCTCCCCTCACTGGCTGGACCTCCTCCCTGGGTTGATATTGTGCCTGCGTTACCGTTTATACTTGTGGCGAACATGGGTGCAAAATCATCCTCTGCGTTCATTATTAGGCACTACATCTGAAGAAGGATACATTGGCCTTCGAGGGAGCTGGGACTGGAAAGGTTAAAGAGGTGAGATTGCACACAGGCTTGTTATATTACGCTGGAATTTAGACGGTTAAGGTGTGACCTGATCATAGGTTTCGATATGTTAGGGGAAGTGCGGAGGGAAATAATGTAAAACTATTTCACTCTTCAAGGAGTTAGGTCTTGAGGGGTAGACTAATAAGTTAGAGACAGCCCTTCAGGAGTAAAATTAGGAAACCCTTCAAAGGGTGATAGAAGTTAGGATCTCACTTCCACAAATTACGGTAAATCAATTCTTAATTTTCAAACTAAGATCCACACTTGATTGTTAGTCAAAAGGCTGTGGGACAGAGGTGGCCATATAGGGTTAAGTCGTGGATCTTCTTGAGTAGTGGAACACGCTTGAAGGTTTCAGTAGCCTCCTCCTATTCCTATGTTCCTTTAGATGGTTTGCCTTTTTGAACCTGCAGTGCAGAATATATCTTTCTGTTCAGAAATAAGACCATAAGACAAAGCAGCAGAATTAGGCCACTCGGCCCATCGAGTCTGCTCCACCATTCAACCATGGCTGATATTTTTCTCATCCCCATTCTCCTAACTTTCCCCCATAACCCCTGATCCCCTGGTTAATCAAGAACCTATCTCTCTCTGTCTTAAAGACACTCAATGACCCGGCCTCCACAGCCTTCTGCAGCAAAGAGTTCCACAGATTCACTGCTCTCTGGCTGAAGAAATTCCTCCTCATCTCTGTTTTAAAGGCTTGTCCCTTTAGCCTGAGGTTGTGCGGTGAATACGGTGACAGAGCAGAAACACAATCTGTACTTCGAACATAAGATTCACCTTTTGAAAGAGTAATGGAGATTTACTTGGTGATAGGATTCCAAAACCCAGGCCAATCGAAACTAGGATTTAAAATTTGTCCTTTTTGATTCCTGACCCCATTTCTCACGCGTGAGAAACCTCTCACGGATGTGTCAATCTCGTATCCCCGTGGATCTGACAGATCAGTGCTCCCAGATAACATTATTGAGTCTCGAGCCACCCTTTGAGCATTGTCTTTCCTATTTCAATGCCGGTCCAAGTGATTTTGAAATGACTGTGTGAGAAGAAAAGAATCATCCGCCTTTATATAATCTCATGATTAGGTAGCAAATAATCTGGGCAAAAGACCCAGACAGGAAGGACAGCAGAAGGAGCAATACCACTGGCTCATTTATTAACAATGTTCAGAATAAGTTGTCAAAATGGGGAGATCCTTGGACACTGAGACAAGTCTTGATTCAGTTTCTTATGAATGTAGTGGTAAAGTAATAAAAAGTTTATTTCAATTACTCATGGAAGATCTCTCATTCCTAATGATTTTGCACATTATCATATCTTTGTTTCTTTGTCTATGAGATGCATCAAGGAGTCTGATTGATGTGAACTGATGGGCAGCAGCACGGTGGCACAGTGGTTAGTTCTGTACGACCTGAGTTCGATTCCCGACTTTGGTCACTGTCTGTGTGGAATTTCCTCCTCGTGTCTGCGTGGGTTTCCTTTGGGTGCTCCAGTTTCCTCCCACAGTCCAAAGATATGTAGGTTAGGTGGATTGGCCATGCTAAATTGTCCCTTAGTGTCCTAAGGTGCGTAGATTAGAATAATTAACCATGGTAAATGTGTGGGATTACGGAGATAGGGCTGGGGAAAATACTTTGTCGGAGAGTTGATACAGCCTCGATGGGCTGAATAGCCTCCTTCTACATGGTAGGGGTTTGATTCTATGATTTTACTAACCTTCCCTCCATCCTGATGAAAACTGAGTCTCTACCGAAAGCCTAGGAGCTATAACACTTTGGAAAAATAATTTTATAAACTGTTATTGTGAGAACAAAATAGGATTTCTGCTTCTTGTCTGCTGCAAGCACCCCCCTACACCCATCCCTATTCCCTCTGCCGCCTCTGTCATATTTCCTCACCCCAGATTCCTGTGTGGCATGGTGGCACAGTGGTTAGCACTGCTGCCTCACAGTGCCAGGATCCCGGGTTCAATTCCGGCCTCTGGTCACTGTCTGTGTGGAGTTCGCACATTCTCCCTGTGTCTGTGTGGGGTTTTCCCGGGGCGCTCCAGTTTCCCCCCATAGCCCAAAGAAATACAGGTGCATTAGCCATTAGCCATGGTAAATGTGCAGGGTCACAGGGATATGGAGGTCCTGGGTGGGATGCTCCTTCAGAGAGTCAGTACAGAATCGATGGGCTGAATGGTCTCTTGCTGCACTGTAGGGGTTCTATGGTTCTTCTTTAGTCCCATAAGGGTTTCAGTCTATCTCCTCAGTGCTAATCAGTTCCACATTTTCCCCTCAAGACAATCTTAATCAGACTCACAGTCCATTTTCTCAGTTGCCCAGCCTTTCAGTAAGTACTAGATTGATTCCAAGCCAGCTCAATGCAGGTTATTTTCTGAAAAAACTGGTCCTTATGAGTTACCTCGCTAAGTCTGTGGTTTTCAATAGTAAATCCCTGTCTTACAACAGTTCTTATCTGCACTGTAGACACTAATCCCGCCATAATCTAATATACACCAAAGACCAGCATAAGAAAACCAAGCTGTTTCAGAGGTTCTGTCTCTATTTTCTCAGGGCTTTTATGGAGCTGAATTGATCTCTGTGAAAAAATAATCCACACCTGTTTCACTTAATTACACCAGGTAATGTTTTACCTCAAAAATGATTTCCATTTTCCTCCTCCTGCAATTAATTTTGAGGCTTCTTTCCTGCTGGTCTTGTGCTCACCGGCTGGCTGGTTTGTAAAAACTGACTTGCCGTTCAATAGCTACCTTTCTTTTTCACTTCCTGATTGATTAAAGAGGCCTGTCGCACACATCCTGTTTTAAGCACAACGGACTCATTCCCCGCCTTGATTGAAAAGACAACAATGAAACGCCCGGTTTGAGGTGACTTGTCAGCAACGATCAAATTTGAATTTTTTTTTCATTCATTCGTGGGACCTGGGTGTTGCTGGCTGGGCCGGCATTTATTACCCATCCCTAATTGCCCTTGAGAAGGTGGTGGTGAGCTGCCTCCTTGAATCGTTGCAGTCCACGTTCTGTGGGTTTACCTACAATGCCATTAGGGATGAAATTCCAGGATTTTGACCCAGCGACTGCGAAGGAATATTCCCAAGTCAGGATGTTGAGTGGCTTGGAGGGGAACTTGCAGGTAGTTGGTATCTCCATGTATCTGCTGCCCTTGTCCTTCTAGATGGAAGTGGTCATGTGTTTGGAAGGTACTGTCTAAGGATCTTTGGTGAATTGCTGCAGTGCACGTTGTAGATAGTACACACTGCTGCTACTGAGTGTCAGTAGTGTAGACATTGAATGTTTGTAGATGTGGTGCCAATCAAGTGGGTTGCTTTGTCCTGGATGGTATCAAGTTTCTTGTGTTTTGTTGGAGCAAGTGGGGAGAATTCCATCACACTCCTGACTTGTGCCTTATGGATGGTGGACAGGTTTTGGAGAGTCCGGAGAGTTGCTTCCCACAATATTCCCAGCCTCTGACCTGCTCTTGTAGCCATTGTGTTTATATGGTGAGTTCACTTGAGTTTCTGGTCAATGGTAATCCCAAGGATGTTGACTGTTGGGGATTCAGTGATGGTTACACCATTGAATGTCAAGGGGCGGTGGCTGGCGAACCTTGAATTTTGAGTGAGAAACAGGGTTTGGTGGGAGTCAACGTAGGAACTGCAGATGTAGGAGCTGGGAGTAGGCCATTGCGCTCTTCAAGCCCATTCAACAAGGTTTGCCTGATCCTCTACCACATCTCAACCTTCCGTATCCCTCAGTTTCCGTAATCTCCCCCAAATCTCTGTCTTGAATGTATTCAATTGAGCATCCCCAGTTCTCAGGGGCAGAGAATTCTAATTGTGGGACAGCACAGTGGCACAATGATTAGCACTGCTGCCTCACAGCCCCAGGTTTGATTCTGGCCTTGGGTGATTGTCTGTGTGGACTTTGTGCATTTTCCCCCACGTCTGCCTGCGTTTCCTCTGGATTCTCTGGTTTCCTTCCACAGGCCAAAGATGTGCAGGTTAGGTGGATTAGCCATGCTAAATTGCCCCTTAGTGTTAGAAGGATGAAGTATGGTAATTGCATTTGGGTATATGGGGATAGGGCAGTGGCTGGGTCTAGGTAGGATGCTCTGTTGAAGGGTTGGTGCAGACTCGATGGGCTAAATGGCCTCCTTCTGCACTGTAGGGATTCTTTCAGTGAAGAAACTTCTCATATCTGTTCCAAATAGCCAACCCTTTATCCTGAGATCCTGTGTTCTAGAATTCCCCAGACAACAGAAACAATGGGACAAATTTCCCGCTACGGGAATCAGAGCGGGTGAAGGTGGGGAAAGGTCCATTGACCTCAGGCGGGATTTTCTGGTTTCAGGGTGAGCACAGCTGGAAAATCCTGACCAATATCTCAGCATCTAAACTATCAGTTACCTTCACAATTTTACACGTTTCAACTGTATCAGCACTCACGGATTGTAACAATAGGGAAGTCTTGCTAAAACTATAAAAGATGCAAGTTAGACCACACCTATAATATTGTGAACAGTTTGGCTCCCATATTGAAGGAAAGGTATACTGGCATTGCAGACAGTCTAGAGAAGGCTCGCTAGGTCGATCCTGGGAATGGAGGAATTTTCTTATGGGAGAAGATTGAGTTGATTTGGGGCTTTACTCATTGGAGTTTAGAAGAATGAAAGGCGACCTTATTGAGACATATTGGATTCTCAAGGGGATTGACAGAGTAGATGCTGAGAGATTGTTTCCCCTTGTGGGAGAGTTTAGGACCATAAAGCAGAATCTCAGCTTAAAGGATCGCTCACTTAAAATAGAGATGAAGAGGAATTTCTTCTCTCAGGCAGTAGTGAATCTGTGGAATTCTTTATCGCAGAGGTTGGATTGTTAAGTATGTTCAAGGCTGAGAAAGACAGATTTTTGATCAGTGAGGGAATCAAGGATTATGGGGATATTGCAGGAATGTGGAGCTGAGAATTGTCACATCAGATCAGCCATGGGTGTCATTGAAAGGACGACCAGACTCGATGGGCCGAGTGGCCTAATTCTGCCCTATATGTTATGGTCATATGATTGGCCATGCTAAATGGCCCCTTAATGTCCTAAGATGTGTAGGTGAGGTGGATTAGCCGCGGTAAATGTGCGGGGTTATGGGTACGGGGTGGAGGGGAGAGGACCTGGGTAAGATCATCTGTAAGACAGCTAGTACAGGCTCACTGGGCTGAATGGCCTCTTCTGCACTGTAGGAATTCAGTGATTCTCTGTGGCCTCTTTGTGTCCATCTCACTGCTTACTTTCCATACAAAATAGTTGGAATTCATCCAACCAAAGGGAGATTAGTTGTGGAATATATTACTGGGTGAGGTGTGGGTAGGGAATACTAAAGAGGCAGCAGTTTAGGGGCAACGGTTCAATGTGTTTCTGCAGACAGGAGGCATTCAGGAACAGAGAGTGAGCAAAGCAGTAAGTAAGACTTGTAATTTTGGTGCCTCTTCTATAACCACAGCATGTCCCAAAATGTTTTACAGCCAATGAAGCATTTTTGAAGTGTAGTCATGGGGAAGTGATGGCAGAGTGATATTATCACTAGATTAATAATCCAGAAATTCAGCTAATGTTCTGGGGACCCGTGTTCGAATTCTGTGACAGCAGATGGTGGAATTTGAATTCAATAAAAAAGCCTGGAATTAAGAATAACCGTGAAACCATTGTCGATTGTCACAAAAACCCGTCTGGTTCACTAATGCCTTTTAGGGGAAGAAATCTGCTGTCCTTACCAGGTCTGGCCTACTTGTGACTCCAGGCCAACAGCAATGTGATTGACTCTTAACTGCCCTCTGAAATGGCCAATCCAGCTACTCAATTCAAGGGCAATTAGGGATGGGCAATAAATGCTGGCTAGTGATGCCCATGTCCCTAGAATTAAAAAAATCTATTGTCATATCAGAAACACAACAGCTAATTTGCACACACAATGTTCCCACATATTAGCTGCTAATTATCAGATGGTCCAATTTAGTGACATTCATAGAATTATAGAATCCTACAGGGCAGAAGGAGGCCATTCAGCCCATCAAGTCTGCACCGACCACAATCCCACCCAGGCCCTATCCCCAAAGCCCCATATATTTACCTTAGCTAATGCCCCTGACATGAAGGGACAATTTAGCACAGCCAATCCACCTAATCTGCACATCTTTGGACCGTGGGAGGGAACCGGAGCACCGGGAGGAAACCCATGCAGTCACGGGGAGAATGTGCAAACTCCACACAGCCAATAACCCAAGGCCAGAATTGAACATGGATCCCTGGGGCTGTGAGGCAGCAGTGCTAATCACTGTGCCACCATGCTGCCCAACTATTATCATATTGGTTGAAGAATAAACATTAGCTAGCCATCTAACAACATTATACTGTTTTCCCCTGGAGAAAGTACTTTGGAAAATCCTAGAAATGTGACAGAGATGCTAGCCTGTCTTGACTTTTCTTTTCATGTTAACATTTTAGCACTCGTGGATAAGCTAGCGAGCTGCACTTTGCCACATTCCTTAGAAAACTGACTGCTGGCTACAAAAATAGTTTTCACATAAGTTGGCAAAGGATGAGAAAGCTGACCTGTGTTTTCTAAAAGTCTCCCAACGACATCTATTGTCAAGATGGCCAGCTTGTCGTAGCAGAGATCAAATTTAGGAATACATTCTCAGCTCTGACCTGTGACCTCAGGCTCTGTACTCCAGCTGTGTGATTGGCAGTGACCAGGAGAGGTGGGGGGGAGGGCGAATGCAGAGGTCAGCGGTATGAGCACCACACAAAGTGTGTGTTGACTGAAACGAGTGCTCTTTGCTCAAGAATCAAGAATATCTGCATACCAGATGGTGCCAGTGCAGTGTTGTTAACAGGTAGGCTGACTTTACTCGAACCCTGCACAGTCGGAGAATAACAATCACGTTTGTTAAGCTGGTGCAACACAGTGCAAGTTTCGCCTGTTGTAATTACAGGAATATCTGCATTTTTGTGTCACAGTAAAGACTAATGTTTATTTGTTACAATCTCAAGATGCCCGAACACACTTTGCAGCCAATGAAGTATGTTTGGAGACATTAGCTCCCTTTGAAAGACTGCACCTATCCCTAGAGTGCAGCAGGAGGCCATTCAACCCATCTAATCTGTGGCGGCTCTCAAAGAACTAAGAACAAAGAAAATTACAGCACAGAAACAGGCCCTTCGGCCCTCCAAGCCTGCACCGACCATGCTGCCCGACTGAACTAAAACCCTCTTCCCTTCCTGGGAGCATATCCCTCTATTCCCACCCTTTTCATGTACTTGTCAAGACGCCCCATAAAAGTCACTATCGTATCTGTTGTATCTGTTTCCACTACCTCTCTGAAAGAGCATCTTTACCCAGGTCCTCCCCTCCGCCCTATGCACATAATACCATGCATTTACCATGGCCAATCCACCTGACTTACACATCTTTGGACAGTGGGAAGAAACTGGAGCACCCAGAGGGAACTCCCTCGTACGAGCCTTGACATTTGCGCCCAATGTTCTCGAATGGCGATTGGAGTTACAGCCAACTGATTCAGAGCAAATAATGAGCAATCGGACAGAGGGACAATTAATCTTGTGATTTGATTTGATTTATTATTGTCAATGTATTGGTATGCAGTGAAAAGTATTGTTTCTTGCACACTATTTAGACAAAACATACTGTTCATAGAATATATAGGGGAGAAGGAAAGGGTGCAGATTGTAGTGATACAAGTGACAGTCAATCATAAATCTTCACTCAATGACCAGGATTTTCTGGTTGTTCCCACTGTATCTTCTGGTGGCAGAGATGGTTCACCACTGGCCGCCAGCCAGATTTTCCAGTCCCACTGAGATCTATTGCATTTTGTATCGTTCGCCAGCTCTGCTGCCAAAGACCAGGAGGTCTTCAGCAGGACCGGAAAATCTTGCTCAATATAGATAACTCCTAACGTATCTGTTATGTACGCCCCCTATGGACTAAGGGTGCAGAAAGAATCACAGCGTAAGCTTGGTAACTTGAACCCTGGGAGCTCTTTATTAGAGGTGTGCACTGATTCACAGTCAGATCACAGACTGCACACACTGGAAGGAGCTACTTGCCCAGAAGTTACCTGTTCCAGACTTTTAAAGGGGCAGTCTGCACCCCAAACTCCAACATACTATATATATATATCTCACAATATCCAATTAGGTTTGCCAACGGTGATTAAATGCATCCCTGGAGGTTTTATCACATGATTTGTCTCCATATTCCGGCCATTGGTCAGCCAACAAATCCATCCCTGTGACACACTGCCTTCCTTCACCAACTGGGAAGCAAAAATACTCATTAACCTACTTGATGCTGCTTGACTGTCAGTCAAACTGCATTTTATTTTTATATCTGGTAAAGGGAAATGTTCAAATATTGATTTGGTCTGATTTGATTTATTATTGTCGTGTGTATTGGGATACAGTGAAATGTGTTACTTCTTGCACGTTACACAGACAAAACATACCATTTATAAGACCATAAGGAAAGGAGCAGAATTAGGCCATTTTGCCCGACAATTCTGGTCCGCCATTCAGTTATGGCTGATCTGATTCTCGTCCCTATTCTCCTGTCTTCTCCCCATAACCCTCGATCCCCTTATTGATCAGGAACCCATCTACCATGGGTTCCACTTATTATTTCCACTTAGAAAGGAAACAAGAAGATAGCCTCAAAATAAGGGGGAGTCAATTTAGAACAGAGTTGAGGAGGAACTTCTTCTCCCAGACGGTTGTGAATCTTTGGAATTCTCTGCCCATTGAAGCAGTGGAGGCTGCCTCGTTAAATGCGTTTAAGTCACAGGTAGATAGATTTCTGACCATTAAGGGAATTAAAGGTTATGGGGAGCAGGTGGGTAAGTGGAACTGAACCACTATCAGATCAGCCATGATCTTATTGAATGTCGGGGCAGGCTTGAGGGGCTAGATGGCCTACTCCTGCTCCGATTTCTCATGTTCTTATCACTGTCTTAAATACACTCAGTGACCTGGCCTCCACAGATTCACCACCCTCTGGCTGAAGAAATTCCTCCTCGTCTTATTTTAAAGGAGCATCCCTTCACTTAGAGGTTGTGTCCTCGAGTTCTAATCTCTCCCACTTGTGGTGCTTAGAGTACATGGAGGAGAAGGAAAGGAAGGGGTGCAGAATATAATGTCACAGTCTAGGGTGTAGAGAAAGATCAACTTAATATATGGTGATAGAGCAGAAAAGAAGCTGTTCTTGAGTTGGTTGTTGCATGACCTCAGATTTTTGTATATTTTTCCAGATGGGAGAAGGTGGAAGAGAGAATATCCGGGATATGTGGGAGCTGGCTGCTTTTCTGAAGCAGTGGGAAGTGTAGACAGAGTCAATGGATGGGAGGCTGGTTTGAGTGCTGGACTGGATTATGTTCACAGCTAGAATTTTACACTCTCATTGGAACAAAGTCTGAATTTGTTTGATGGATGGCACATGCAAAGCTCTTTTATTCCTAATGCCACCAAATGTCACCTCTCAAAATATTGTTACTGGATTTCTTTTCCCTTTAACGTTGAGAAGTTCAATCTTGATAATATTCCTAAGCAAACAGATTATATTTTTGGACAGTGAGTTGGTGCTTCTGTATGGTGACAGCGCGATAGTCATTGAGATCGCAGGGTCCAGGATTTAAAAGGGCTCCAGCTAACTGTGCGGGCAAAATATATTTGGATAGATCCTGCCAAGTGTTGGAGTTACAGATTATACCTTAAAGTGGATATCGGATTTACCAAGTCTTTAATAAAAGCTGCTGGTGCTTTTTCAGTGAAGGCTGAAGGGAGTTTGATGTGGTGATTGTCAATTAAATCTCCAGTTAATTCTCACCGACTTCAATTGTTTTACTTAAAGAATCAAATTTCAGTTGAGGATAATTAGATAATTTGGTTTGATTTTGTGCCAAAAAGCCCCCAAAAATTGATCTATAGCACATGTCAGAACAAAAGCTCAGTCTTCTGCCAAGATTGCAGAAGAACGCTGCTATGTGTATAATTTTGTGGGGAAGTATGATGCTTTTTGTTCAGGCAGTGGGGGTGGGGCGGGGAGGGCTGGCTGGAAAATTTCAGCTTCTTACAGCCTGCTTTTTCATTTTGTGACCACCGTTTTGGTCAGAATTTTACTGCCTCGCCCCAATCCAGAATCAGGGCGAGCGAGGCAGCAAAATTCCGACCAGAATCACACTCAATGACCCGATCCCCACAGCTCTCCGCGGCAATGAGTTCCACAGATTCACCACCCTCAGGCTGAAGAAATCCCCCCTCATCTCAGTTTTAAAGGAGCGTCCCTTCACTCTGAGTGTGAATCTGGGGGGTGGGGGGGGCTCACAGAAAAGCATTCTCTGGTGGCCTCAGGCTGGATCTTATGAGCCTCAGGTGGGCAAGGCAGTAAAATTCCAGCATTTGTCTCCGAAACCAGTTCCAACGGCACATGGGCAAATATTTAAGGGGGAGGGGGTGCAATTCTCCCGTCCTGTCCTCCACAGGAATTGTAGCTGGGGTGACGGGGGACCAGTGGGTTGGGGGGGGGGGTTGAGGGGGGTGGGGTGCAGTCGGATCATGCAAAGCTCTGTTGACCTCAGGTGGGATTTTCTGCTTTCGGGGTGAGTGTGGCTGGAACATCCTGCCTCTAATGTGTGACCCGCAGCCACCATTTCAGTAAGAGCGTGAGTGTACCTGTTGGGAGCTGATTTGATACCCACGCTGCCATTTTACAGCTTGAATTTTCAGCTAATGCTGGCTCTTCAATATGCACAGCTGAATAAGCGGACGCCCCCTCTCCTCCCAGCTACTTCCATGTTGCTTGCTGGTTGACTTAAGTTTAAAGCGAATTTATTGATGTCACAAGTAGGCTTACGTTAACACTGCAATGAAGTTACTGTGAAATCCCCCTAGTCGCCACACTCCGGCGCCTGTTCGGATAAGCTGAGGGAGAATTTAGCAGGTCAATGCACCCTAACCAGCACGTCTTTCAGACTGTGGGAGGAAACCGGAGCACACAGAGGAAACCCATGCAGATATGGAGAGGATGTGCAGACTCCACGCAAACAGTGACCCAAACCGAGAATCGAACCCAGGCATCAGTGCCACCTCCTCCAGCCCTACAACCCTCTGAGATACCGTCTGGGCCGGTGGTACTGAGATACGGTGGGGTTTTTTGCTCCCGCTGCAATGAATGAAAATTTGGCTGAGCGTCAAATTCTCCATCCTCATTTGTATGAACGGCTGGAAAACTCTGGTCATATATCCCTTGTGTGAGCCAGTGTTCCATCATTGGTATCACCTGTTTAGGTCCTATGTTCAGGAATTCCACTGCACTCCCCCCTCTCACCCGTCCCCACCCCACCCACCTCACTGCCCCACCAGTCTCAATCCTCACTGTCTTCCAATCTTTAAGATGCTTAATAAATCCTATTGCTTCACTAAATTTTTGGTCACTTGACCTGCTATTTCCTTATCTGACTCAGTGTGAAATGTTTGTGTAATAGCTGCTGGGATGTTTCGCTATGTTGAAGGTGCTATTGTTGCACATAGTAAGAAGTCTCCCAGTTAAAGTTCAACAGGTTGATTAGGAATCACGAGCTTTTGGAGCACTGCTCCTCCATCAGGTGAGTGAAGAGATGGGTTTCACAAACACGGCATAGATAGACAAAGACTCAGTTGCAAGCTAATGGCTGGAATGCAAGTCTTAACAGGTAATCAAATCTTTACAGGTACAGACAGTACGAATGGAGAGAGGGATAATCACAGGTTAAAGAGGTGTGAATTGTCTCAGTTAGTAAGATTTTGCAAGCCCAGGCCAAATGGTGGGGGTTACACATAGTTGTTGTACATGTAAGCTTGTAGAGCTCTATTGTGGCTACGGTCTCTGTGCGTGGAACCTCTTGCCGCGTGACCAATGCACGATACTGAACATGACTGGGATAATGTGACATGATTAAGGCACACAAATAAACACAACTCCTGAAACTCTGGTAAGTTTATCGACCATCCAGTAATAGTGTCAGGCGATGATTGTCCCCAACCTCTGCTGCTGATGGGCTACCAGCGAAGAAGTCAACATAATTAATGTGCAAACGTTGCAAATTACCATATTCTAATTAACGTAAATTATCCGTGTTCTAATTGCACAAGACTCTCGGCTTAGGGGAGCTCAATTCTCCCGGCAGAAAATATTACACCGTCCGCCAATATCAGCGAGACAATATGTCGAACCATAGCTGTAATCGTTAGCTAATTTTGGAACAAGCAATAGTTAACGTGGGAATGGTTTGTGTAAACCATATTTAACCGTAGTCATTTCTCAGCCCCTGAGTGGTGATAATTTTTGATAGCAGTCAGGGGCCTAATTTTAATTCAGAGGAATCACTTCAGTTTTTCTAATTTACTAACAATGAGCAGCGATGGTGAGCGTCTTGCTCAATGGGGCAGTCATGCAATGCTGCCTTGTTCCAATCTTGATATTTGATCCTTTATTCATTCCTCTCAGTGTACAGAAGAACAATACTGACTGCACTAATTCCATCACCCTTCATCACAAAATATTCATTCATCTTCCGACATGGATCAGCCGCAGCAGGGTTTGTTTGCATTCCAAGTATCAGGGATGTGTTCATAGAATGATAATATTGTTGAACATTCCAATTCTTACTTGTTATCATAGAATGCCTACGGTGCAGGAGGGGCCATTCAGCCCATCGCGTCTGCACTGACTCTCTGCTCATGACTGATGTTGTCAGCTTCCGTCTCAACACATGGTTGTACAATTATTGTTACTATTGCAGTTAATTCCCCCTTCATCCTTCCCCACTGTCCACCATGACCGCCACATTCCACCGCCAACCCATGTCATAGAATGATAAATCCTCTCCACATCAGAGAATCCCTACGGTGCAGAAGGAGGCTATTCAGCCCATCTGTTCTGCACTAACAACAATCCCACCCAAGCCCTATTCCTGTAACCCCACGTATTTATCCTGCTAATCCCCCTGGCACTGATGCCAGAATTTTACCACCATGTCCGTCCCAGAATGGGGGCGAGTGTGGCTCGCAGAACAGAATTCCCCATTGGCCTTGGACAGGATTTTATGAGTCTTGCCCGAGCGAAGTCATAAATTACTGGCCTAAAGTTCAATTTAGCATGGCTAATCCACCTAACCCCTACGTCTTTGGACTGTGGGGGGAAACCAGAGACAGGGGGAGAACTTGCAAACTCCACACAAACATTCCCCAAAGCCGGGAATTGAGCTTGAGTCCCTGGTGCTGGGAGACAGCAATGCCAACCACTGTGCCACCCAGCCACCCGTCATTCCTTCTTGAGCTGGGAAGGCAGGGTGCTCTTGGTGATGGACAAGCAATCCCCTTTAAAATGGCCTTGACAAGTGATACTCTTGGCTTTAGGGATCCATGGCTTAGCTGGCAGCTCTCTTGCCTCTGAATCAGAAGATTGTGGTTTCAAGCCCCTAATCGCAAAAATGGATTATTGTCAGTGCAGTCTCAATGGACTGAGTGAGGTTGACTTCATCCAATGGTCAAATAGTTTCAGAATAAAGATCCATAGAGTACCATGTTGACACAGTGGTTAGCACTGCTGCCTCACAGCACCAGAGACCCGGGTTCAATTCCTGGCTTGGGACACCGTCTGTGTGGAGTTTGCACATTCTCCTCGTGTCTGCATGCTTTTCCTCCGGGTGCTCCAGTTTCTTCCCACAGTCCAAAGATGTGCGGGTTAGGTTGATTGGCTATGCTAAATTGTCCCTTAGTATCAGGAGATTACTGGGGTAAGTATGGGGCGATGGGAATAGGGTCTATGTGGGATTGTGGTTGGTGCAGATCTGATGGGCCGAGTGGCTTCCTTCTGCACTGTAGGGATTCTATGATTCTATGAAGATACCTGATGAGATGTGAATGTGTTGACACCAAGAGAAAGAATAAGTTTCTATGCAGAAAGTGTGAGGCTGAAAATTCACAGTAGTTGTGGCAGTGGTTATATCAACAGTCAAGACCTGATGGGGAAGATAGAGGAAGAAAAAAACTTGAAGGGATATGGAAACAGTGTGGACAAAAATGATTAGAGCTATTTAGTTGAATAGATCAGGTCTTGTGGCGCAGTGGATAATATCCCTTCTTTAAGGCCAGAACCTCTGTAGTAAATTTTTCAATCCCGTCCACAGCGTCAATCGTCACAGGTGGGACACAAAATTTGACGGACAATTTTAAGGCCCGTTGACCTTAGGTGGGAATGCCCAGTTTCGGGCAGGCATGACTGGAAAATCCCATTGTTTGTGTCAACGTCCCACTCCAGGACTTGATGGTTACAGAAGATGTGTTCATAACATAGCCAGAGAGGCTTATGTTATGAACACTTATAAACCTATCAATGTGCCTGCAAGCAGGAGATAAGAGCAGGAGGGTTAGCCAAATTGCTGAAGGCTGAAGGCAATGGCAAACCACTGCAGTACTTTGCCAAGTGCCATCATGGACCAATCCAAAGGGGATCAAAG
Source organism: Carcharhinus amblyrhynchos (assembly GCF_965287045.1). Lineage (NCBI taxonomy): Eukaryota > Metazoa > Chordata > Chondrichthyes > Carcharhiniformes > Carcharhinidae > Carcharhinus > Carcharhinus amblyrhynchos. The sequence goes on along the minus strand of NC_137349.1, from coordinate 5,831,863 downwards.
GTTATGGGGGAAAGGCGGGAGAATGGGGTTACGAAACCTATCAGCCATGATCGAATGACGGAGCGCACTCGACGGGCTAAATGGCCTAATTCTGCTCCTATATCTTCTGGTCAATGGAGGTCCATGATTGTAAATGCCTTCCTTGGGCATGGTACCCGCACGGGAAGTCACATGGGCTGGTTACATTAAATGGCTCCTTTCCATTTTGTTCCATTTTACTTCCTAATGGACAGAAAACCTATCACTGAGACAGCCCAAAGTCAATTGTCACTGAGTTCCTGAATCAAAAAGTGATTGTAGATTTACTGACCCCACCCTCCCCCGCCCCGCCGCAGCGATTTACATGCTGTTGCAAATTGTTGTCTCACCGGTGAAGTCACTCAGAACCGTTTTTAACCGTTCAGTGGATTTTGTATAACAGGGCCAAGTGACAGAAACATCGATGTCCTATTCAGTAATCAACTAGAAATCTTTCAAATGACTCTGATAATTCAACTCAATATTTTAATATTTCTCAACAGCTCAGCGTGCAAGCACCACTAACCTGTGTCAAAGGAACCAAATTCATCATTTGCAGGAGATGGGGCCTGAACTGGAAATCTTTCAACCGCAGGATGCAATCTTCAGGGTCGAACAGAGCAGTCAAATTTTGTTCAATTCTGTACAGCGGCAGGGATCGTGGCTCCAATAAGAACGTGTGCAATAAGTTTGGGAATGAGTAAGTTAACAATATTAACTAAAAGGATCGAACGATCAGAACAATTGACGCAGTTCTGGTTGCCAAAACATGAACGCACTGGAGGGGGTACAGAGGAGATTCACTAGGATGTTACCTGGGATGGAACAATTAAGTTGTAAAGAGAGGTTGAAGAGACTTGGGTTGTTTTCTCTGGAGCAGAGAAGACTGAGGGGCGACCTGGTTGAGCTGGCCTTCATTGCGAGGGGGATTGAATATAAAAGTAGGGAGGTCTTGCTGCGGCTGTATAGGGCATTGGTGAGGCCGCAGCTGGAGTACTGTGTGCAGTTTTGGGCGCCGTACTTACGCAAGGATATTTTGGCCCTGGAGGGAGTGCAGAGGAGGTTTACTAGGATGATGCCAGAGTTGAGGGGGTTGAGCTATGAGGAGAGGCTGAATAAATTAGGCTTGTACTCGTTAGAGTTTAGAAGAATGAGGGGACATCTCATTGAGACGTATAAGATGATGAATGGGATGGATAGGATAGAGGTGGAGAGACTCTTCCCGCTCAGAAAGGATAGTAGGACTAGGGGGCACAGCCTCAAGATAAAGGGGGGGCGGTTTAGAACGGAGTTGAGGAGGAACTTCTTCACTCAAAGGGTGGTGAATCTCTGGAATTCTCTGCCCGTTGAAGTGGTGGAGGCTGCCTCGCTAAATATTTTTAAGACGTGGGTTGATGGGTTTTTGATAAGAGAGGGGATTAAGGGTTATGGGGAGAGGGCGGGAATGTGGAACTGAGCCACGACAGATCAGCCATGATCTTATTGAATGGCGGCGCAGGCTTGAAGGGCTAGTTGGCCTACTCCTGCTCCTATTTCTTATGTTCTTATGTTCAAGATTATGAGGGGCATAGACAGGGTGGATGGGGAGTAACTGTCACCCTTAATTGAAGGATCAGTTATGCGGAAACACAAGTTAAAAGTGAAGGGTGGGAGTTTTAGCGGGGATTTGAGGAAAAACCTTTTTACTCAGGAGGTGGTGAGTGTCTGGAGTGTGCTGCCTGGGAGGGTGGTGGAGGCAGGATACCTCACATCCTTTGAAAAGTACCTGGATGAATACTTGGAACGCCATAACATTCAAGACTATGGGCCAAGTGCTGGCAAGTGGGATTAGGTGGGATCAGGGGCTTTCATACATCAGTGCAGACTTGATGGGCCGAAGGGCCTCTTCTACACTGTACTATTCTGTGATTCTTGGATCATCAAATCATAGAGTCCCTACTGTGCAAAAGGAATCCATTCGGCCCATCGAGTTTGCACCGACCACAATCCCACCTAGGCCCTATTACCCGTAACCCCACATATTTACCCTGCCAATCCCCTGACAGTAAGGTCAATTCAGCATTGCCAATCAACCTAACCCGCACATCTTTGGACTGTGGGAGGAAACACACGCAGACACGGGGAGAATGTGCAAACTCCACACAGATAGTGACCCAAGGGCGGAATTGAGCCCAGGTCCCAGGTGCTGTGAGGCAACAGAGCGAACCACTGTACTGTCCCTGTGAACAATTTCTGTGAAAATTCTGTGAACAATTTCTCAAACAGGAGTGTACATTTTGGTACACGCAAAAATCAACACAGATATTATCACTGATGTAATGTTAGGGATATGCACTGGGATTTTACTGCCTCGCACACTAGGAGAATTGGAGTAGACGAGGGGCGGACAAGAAGATTCGTTGACCTCGGGTGGGATTTTATGGGTTTGGGATGAGCGAGACCATAAAATATGGCCCCATAATCATTTCAATATATTTTTAAACTTTCCTCTATCTCCTTTAGTTTTCTTATTGCCAGGCACTATTTGATCCTCCACTCATCTCGACCTTCTTAGGAAACAATAAATAAAGATTGTTGACTTGATGTTGGATTGGGAACGTGAATTGCATTCATATGGCAAAATGATTTAAAGTTTATTTATTAGTTACAAGTAGGCGACATTAACACTGCAATTAAGTTATTGTGAAAATCCCTGAGTCGCCACACTCTGTTGCCTGTTCGGGTACACTGAGGGAGAAGTTAGCATAGCTAATGCACCTAATCAGCACATCTCCGGACTGTGAGAGGCACTTGGAGGAAACCCATGCAGACATGGGAGAATGTGCAAACTCCACACAGTTACCCAGGCTGGGAATTAAACATAGGTCCCTGGCGCTGTGAGGCAGCAGTGCCAACCACTATGCCACCGCGCTGACTGCCAAAATGTATTATTGCACAGAAGATAGGACATACATGGAAAAGAACTAACATTGACACAGTACCATTACCACCTCAGAATGTCCCAAAGAACTTCCCAGCCAGCCAGCGAAATACTTTTGAAGTGTAGTCACTGTTGTAAGGGAGATAGTTAGACGCACAGCAAACTTGTATAATTGCTTTGTGTGTAAACTGTCAATCAAATAGTTCAGTATGTCATGTTGTTATAATGATATAAAGGCACCACTCACTCATAAGGGACTGGATAAACACATTACGGGGTTCATTTATGAAGACTAAGCACATGAGAACAGATATACATAACATACATCAGCAGCAGAGTTGTGTTTTTTGAAATTCCTTCAAGGAATGTGGGTTTCACTGGCTGGGCCAGCAATTATTACCCATCCCTAATTGCCCTTGAACTGAATGGTTCGCGAGGCCATTTTTAGAAGGCAATAAAGAGTCATCCATATTGCTGTGGCTCGGGAGTCACATGTGGCCATGTTATGGAGCTTGAGACTCCAAATGCTAGTGCTCCCAAATAAACCTGTTGGACTTTAACCTGGTGTTGTGAGACTTCTTACTGTGTCACATGTAGGCCAGGTAAGGACGGCCTAAGATTTCCTTCCCTAAAGGACATTAATGAATCAGATGGGTTTTCTCGATAATCGATACTGGTTGTCTGTGTGTATATCTGTGTGTGTCTGTGTATGTGTTTGCTTAAAAGCAAATGTGAAATTAAGGTGGACAGCATGACATACTTCCCTTCCAGTAATATCATGCTGCTTTATCCTAAGGAAAAGCTTATTTTAAATAGTATCCCCTTTGACTGTGGCTGGTCACTAACAAAAGTTTATTTATTAGTGTCACAAGTAGGCTTACATTAACATTGCAATGAAGGTACTGTGAAAATCCCCTTGTCTCCACACTTTGGTGCCGGTTCAGGTATACTGAGGGAAAATTTAGCATGGCCAATGCACCAAACTGGCACACCTTTCAGACTGTGGGAGGAAACAGAGCACCCAGAGAAAACCCACGCACGGGGAGAATGTGCAGACTCCACATGGATAGTGACACAAGCTGGGAATCGAGCCCGGGTCCCTGGCGCTATGAGGCAGCAGTGCTAACCACTGTGCCGCCAGTGGGATGAATCCAAAAATGTATAATGACATTGACCCAGAATGTGCCAGAGCGGGGCATTTTGCAATGTGCCTTGTTAATTAAAATTTTGTCTCCTTCGACATGTGATTTTTTTTGGAAGAGGGTGTTGCTAGAAGTTACTGATGATGATGGGGCAATGGGTGCATTTGGTGAATGACAGATTCAACAATCGATCTCGATAGCCAATAAAACTGATCGACTGAGAAACAACCAGGATTGACGGAGAAGGAAAAGAGCTAACGTGAATTTGAGTTAAATCAGGTACAGGAGAGAAACAGAGAGATTGGAAAGAAGACCGAACTAAGAGTGAAAGAAAGAATGTAAATTTTCATTTTGAATTTAAAAATCTCGAAGAACAATTGACGAATTGTAGGAATGAGATTCCACAATTCCAATTGTTTGCCTCCTAGATCAGGCAGGTTTATTGATATTTCAAGAACATATTTCATTTGAATCGTAGAATCATACGGTGCAGAAGAGGCCCTTCGGCCCATTGAGTCTGCACCGACGTATTAGAAACGCCTGAACTCCCTCCTAATCCCATCTGCCAGCACTTGGCCCATAGCCCTGAATGTTATGATGTGCCGAGTGTTATCCAGATACTTTTTAAAGGATATGAGGTAACCCGCCTCTACCACCCTCCTTGGCAATGCATTCCAGACCGTCACCACCCTCTGGGTAAAAAAGATTTTCCTTACATACCCCCTAAACGTCCTGCCCCTCACTTTGAACCTCTGTGCCCTTGTGACTGACCCCTCAACTAAGCGGAATAGTTGCTCCTTATCCACTCTGTCCATGTCTCTGATAATCTTGTACACCTCAATCAGGTGACCACTCAGTCTTCTCTGCTCCAACGTGAACAACCCAAGTTTCCACAACCTGTCTTTATAACTTAAATTTTCCACTCCAGGCAGCATCCTGGTAAATCTCCTCTGCACCCCCTCCAATGCAATCACATCCTTCTGATAATGCGGTAGCCAGAACTGCACACAGTACTCCAGCTGTGGCCTCACCAAAGTTCTACACAACTCTAAGATGACTTCCTTGCTTTCGTAATCTATGCTTCAATTGATAAAGGCAGTGCCCATATGCATTTTTCACCATCTTATTAACATGCCGGGTGGCACAGTGGCACAGTGGTTAGCACTGCGGTCTCACAGCACCAGGGACCCAGGTTCAATTCCAGCCTCTGGTCACTGTCTATAGAGTTTGCACCTTCTCCCATGTCTGTGTGGGTTTCCTTTGGGTGGTCCGGTTTCCTCCCACTGTCCAAACATGTGCGGGTTAGGTTGATTGGCCATGCTAGCATCAGGGAATTAGCAGGGTAAATATGTGGCGAATGGGGCCTGGATGGGATTGTGGTCGGTGTAGACTCGATGGGTCAAATGGCCTCCTTCTGCACTCTAGGGATTCTATGCTTCTATGTCCTTCTGCCTTCAGAGATCTGTGGACAAACAGGCCAAGGTTCCTTTGTTCCAGAGAACTTTCTAGTATCTTACTATTCATTGAGTACTTCCTTGTTAAATTAACTCCTTCCAAAGTTACTCCTCACACTTTTCAGGGTTAAATTCCATCTGCCACTTATCTATCTGTTTGACCATTCCGTCTATATCTTTTTGTAGCCTGAGACATTCCACTTCACTGTTAATCACCCGTCCAATCTTTGTGTCATCCGCAAGCATATTAATCCTATCCCCCACATAGTCATTAATGTCATTTATATAAATAGTGAGTAAGAGGAGCCCATCACAGATGTTTGTGGTATGTCACTGGACACTGGCTTCCAGTCTCTAAAGCAGCCTTCTGTCATCACCCTCTGTCTCCTATAACTGAGCCAATTTTGAATCCACTTTATCAAATTACCCTGTATCCCATGTGAATTTACGTTTTTTACAAGTCTCCCATGTGGGACCTCCTCAAATGCTTTGCTGAATTCCATATAAACTACATCGACTGCATTACCTTCATCTACACACCTGGTCCCCTCCTCAAAAAATTCAATCAAATTTGATAGGCATGACCTCCCTCTGACAAAGCCATGCTGACTATCCCTGATCAAGCTTTGCCTCTCCAAGTGGAGATAGATCTTCTTCTTCAGAAGTTTCTCTGATAGCTTCCCTACCACTGATGTGAGATTCACTGATACGTAGCTTCCTGGTTTATCTGTACAACCTTTCTTACATAGCAGAATCACATTAGCTGTTCTCCAGTCATCTCGCACCTCCCCGGTGCTCAGATAGGAATTGAAAAATTGAGTCAGAGCCCCTGCAATCTCCTTCCTTGCCTCCCATAACAGCCTAGGGCACAATTCATCTGAACCTGGATATTTATCCACTTTCAAGTCTGCTGACAGCTCCAATACCTTGTCCTTCCCTATATCAATTTGCTCAAGAATTTCACAGCCTCTCTCCCTGAATTTTTGCAGCCTGTCTATTTCCTTGTCTATAACAAGTTTAAATTGTATCGCTACAACTAAAATGCTCCCCCACCACCACCTCAACCACCTGTCTAGCCTTATTGCCCAGAATTAGCTCAAGCACAGCTCCTTCCCTTGTTGGACCCTCTATATATTAATCTGAAAAGGTCTCTTGTATACATTTCGAGAAATCTACTCCATCCAAGCCCTTGACACTATGTATATCCCAGTTAATGTTGGGGAAGTTGAAATCACCTAATATAATAATCCTATTGTTATTGTTTTTACACACCTCCACAAACTGAGCACATATTTACTCCTCAATATTCCTCTGACTCTTTGGGGATCTACAATAAACACCTAACAATATTGCTGCCCATTTTTTATTCCTAAGTTCTACCCACAAAGCTTCATATGATGCCCCTTCTAAGATGCCATCTCTCCTCACTGCAGTTACTGACTCTTTAACTAATAATGCAATGCCTCCTCCTCTTTTACCTCGTCCTCTGTCTCACCTGAAGATTCTATATCCCGGGACGTTGAGTTCCCAATTGTGCCCTTCCTTCAACCATGTCTCTGTGATGGCCACTATATCACACTTCCACATGTCAATCATTACCCTCAACACATTCACTTTGCCTGCAACAAGTAGAATTCATCCAGCCTGGCCTTACTCCCTTGAAACTTAATACAGCTGCACTCCCTCTGACTTGTTTGTTTTGCTGTATGATTCTGTTCCCTTATTCTGCTAACAATCTGTATCCCCTCCCCCTGCCAAATTAGTTTAAACTTCTCCCAACAGCACAAGCAAAATGTCCAGCAAGGACATTAGTTCCGTTCTGATTCAGATATAGACCATCCCACTTGTACAGGTCCCCACCTTCCCCAGAAATGGTCCCAGTAATCCATGAATCGAAAACGCTCCCTTCTGCACTAACTCTTAAGCGGCTCATTCACCTGCACTATCCTCCCATTTTGTGCTCACTCGCACGTGGCACTGGGAGTAATCCAGAGATTACAACCTGAGAAGTCTTGCTTTTTGCTCTACTGTCTAAATCCCTGAAGTCTTCATTCCTCATCCCTCTTTCTATCAACAGTACTAACATGCACTTTGACCTCTGCCTTATCACCCTCCTCCTTCAGGATGCCCTGCAGCCATTCAGTAACATTCCAGACCCTAGCACCAGGGAGGCAATATATCATCCTGGATCACGTTGATGGCTACAGTAATGCCTATCTGTACCCCTGACTATAGAATCCCCTATCTTATTGGCCCGCCTCTCTTCCCCCCTCCTGTGCAGACGGGGCTGTTTGTGGTGCTGGAAGCTTGATTCTGTCTGCACTCCCTGGAAGAACCAACAACCTCATCAGCCTCTAAAATGGAATATTGATTTGCAAGCGAGACCCCAGGGACGCAAAGAACAAAGAATGAAGAACAAAGAAAATTACAGCACAAGAACAGGCCCTTCAGCCCTCCAAGGTTGCTGCCCAACTTAACTAAAGCCCCCTACCCTTCTGGGGACCATATCTCTCTATTCTCATCCTATTCGTATACTTGTCAAGATGCTCCTTAAAAGTCACTACGGCATCCGCTTCCACTACCTCCTCCGGCAACGAGTTCCAGGTACCCACTACTCTCTGTGTCAAAAATCTGCCTCATACATCTCCTTTAAACCTGCTCCTCGCACCTTAAACCTATGCCCCCTAGTAGTTCCACCCTGGAAAAAAGCTTTTGACTATCCACTCTGTCCATGCCTCTCATAATCTTGTAGACTTCTATCAGGTTTCCACTCAACGTCCATTGCTCCAGTGAGAACAAACCAAGTTTCTCCAACCTCTCCTCATAGCTAATGTCCTCCATACCAGGCAACATCCTGATAAATCTTTTCTGTACCCTCTCCAAAGCCTTCACATCCTTCTGGTAATGTGGTGATCAGAATTGAACACTATATTCCAAGTGCGTCCTAACCAAGGTTCTATAAAGCTGCAACATGACTTGCCAATTTTTAAACTCTATACCCTGGCCACTGAAGGCAATCATGCCGTATGCCTTCTTGACTACCTTCTCCATCTGCATTGCCACTTTCAGTGACCTCTGTACCTCTGCACCCAGGTCCCTTTGCCTATCAATACTCTTAAGGATTCTGCCATTTATTATATATTTCCTATCCGTATTAGACCTTCCAAAATGCATCACCTCACATTTGTCCGGATTAAACTCCATCTGCCATCTCTCTGCCCAAGTCTCCAACTGATCTATATCCTGCTGTATCCTCTGGTGGTCCTCATCGCTATCCACAAATCCACCAACCTTTGTATCGTCCACAAACTTACTCCTGAACTACCTGCCTACATCTCTTAACTGTGAAGAACATCATCAAAAACATTAAAAGAGTCCTTCTGCTTTTAAATATCAGCCATAACTTTCTTTGGCAGATTCAATGAGTGTGTGCTGCACACATACTGCACACATTGGACACACCAGAGTGATTGATGCTACTTCTGTGAGTGGAGCAAGTTTATAGAGCCATAGGATCCCTACAGTGCAGAAGGAGGCCATTTGGGCCATTGAGTCCGCACTAACCACAATCCCACCCAGACTCTATCCCCACAACTCCATCCATTTACCCTGCTAGACCCCCTGACCCTAAGAGGCAATTTAGCATAACCAATCCACCTAACCTGCGCATCTTTGGACTGGGGCGGCACGGTGGCACAGTGGTTAGCACTGCTGCCTCACAACATCAGGGACCCCGGTTCAATTCCGGCCCCAGGTCACTGTCTGTGTGGAGTTTGCATGTTCTCTCTATGTCTGCATGGGTTTCCTCCAGGTGCTCCAGTTTCCTCCCATACTCCAAAGATGTGCAAGTTAGGTTGATTGGCCATGCTAAATTGGCACGAGCGTCAGGGGGTAAGTGTGTGGGGTTAAGGGAGTAGGGCCTGACTGGGATTGTGGTTGGTACAGACTCGATGGGCTGAATGGCTTCCTTCTGTACTGTAGCGATTCTATGAAAATCTATGAAACCGGAGCAGCCAGAGAAAACCCATGCTGACATGGGGAGAACGTGCAAACTCCACACAGACAGTGACCCAGGCTGGAAATCGAACCCAGGTCCCTGGCACTGTGAGGCAGCAGTGCTAACCACCGTGCCACCTTTGTCCAGCAACTTGTGGCAACTCTGAATTCATGTGATTTTTTTCCTCCCTTATTGATTTACAAATTAATTATAGTGAACACCATGAAACACAACATTATTTTGCTGGCACATGCTGGACCAATGACGGGGGCAACACAATGGCAGAGTGGGTTCTGGGTTCAATTCAAGATTTGGGTGACTATCTGTGAGGGGTTTGCATGTTCTCCCCATGTCTGCATGGGTTTTCCTCCGGGTGCCCCGGTTTTCTCCTACAGTCCAGTTGTGCGGGTTAGAACATAGAACATAGAACATAGAACATTACAGCGCGGAACAGGCCCTTCGGCCCACAATGTTGCGCCGACCAGTCTTATTTTTTAAAAAAAAACATTGACCCACTAATCTAAACCACTCCCTTTTCGTCCATAAACCTATCCACCAATCTCTTAAACGCCCCCAAACTAGGCGCATTTACAACTGCAGCAGGCAGGGCATTCCAGTCCCTCACCACCCTCTGGGTAAAGAACCTGCCCCTGACATCCGTCCTATAACTACCCCCCCTTAATTTAAAGCCATGCCCCCTCGTGCTAGATTTCTCCATCCGAGGAAACAGGCTATCACCATCCACCCTATCTAAACCTCTAATCATCTTATATGTTTCTATAAGATCCCCTCTTAGCCGCCTTCTTTCCAGTGAAAACAACCCCAAATCCCGCAGTCTCTCCTCATAGGACCTCCCCTGCATACCAGGCAACATCCTGGTAAACCTCCTCTGCACCCTCTCCAAAGCCTCCACATCCTTCCTGTAATGTGGGGACCAGAACTGCACACAGTACTCCAAGTGCGGCCGCACCAGAGTTGTGTACAGTTGCAACATGACGCTGCGACTCCTAAATTCAATCCCCCTACCAATAAACGCCAAGACACCGTATGCCTTCTTAACAACCTTATCTACTTGATTCCCAACTTTCAGGGATCTATGTACACATACACCTAGATCCCTCTGCTCCTCCACTCTATTCAAAGTCCTCCCGTTAGCCCTATACTCAACACATCTGTTATTCCTACCGAAATGGATTACCTCACACTTCTCCGCATTAAACTCCATCCGCCACCTCGCGGCCCAGCTCTGCAACCTGTCCAAGTCACCCTGCAAACTTCGACACCCTTCCTCACAATCTACCACACCTCCGACTTTGGTGTCATCAGCAAACTTACTAATCCACCCAACTATACCCTCATCCAGATCATTAATAAAGATTACGAACAGCAGTGGCCCCAAAACAGATCCCTGAGGCACACCACTCGTAACCGAACTCCATGATGAATAATTACCATCAACCACCACCCTCTGTCTCCTATCTGCTAACCAATTCCTGATCCAAGTACCTAAATTACCACCAATCCCATACATCTGCATTTTCTGCAGAAGCATACCATGGTGAACCTTATCAAACGCCTTACTAAAATCCATATATACCACATCTACTGCCTTACCCCTATCCACCTCTTTGGTCACTTTCTCAAAGAACTCAATAAGGTTAGTAAGGCACGACCTTCCCACTACAAAACCATGCTGACTATCTCTAATCAATTCATTACTCTCCAAATAACTATAAATCCTATCCCTAATAATTCTTTTTAAAACCTTGCCCACTACAGAAGTAAGACTCACTGGTCTATAATTCCCAGGGAAGTCTCTGCTCCCCTTCTTAAACAATGGGACAACATTCGCTGTCCTCCAATCATCCGGTACTATACCAGAGACCAACGACGACCTGAAGATCAGAGCCAGTGGCTCTGCAATCACCTCTCTTGCCTCCCATAGAATCCTAGGGTAAATCCCGTCAGGACCAGGGGACTTATCTATTTTCAACCCTTCTAGAATATCCAACACATCCTCTGTATCAACTACAATACTTTCTATTTTACACCCCTTCACCCCAGTGACCTCCTCAGCTACATTCATATCGTCCTGTGTGAACACCGAAGAGAAATAATGGTTCAATGCCTCTCCAATCTCTTCCGGTTCCACACACAACTTCCCCCTACTGTCTGTAACTGGCCCTAATCTTGCCCTGACCAACCTTCTATTCTTGACATACCTATAGAACGCCTTAGGATTCTCCTTAATCCTATCAGCCAAAGTCATCTCATGCCCTCTTCTAGCCCTTCTTAACTCCCTCTTCAACTCCCTCCTAGCCAATCTAAAGCTTTCTACTGCACTACCCGAGCCCTCAAGCCTCATCCGAACATAAGCCTCCTTCTTCTTCCTAACCAACAAATCAACTTTTTTCGTGCACCACGGTTCCCTAGCCCTACCAATTCCTCCTTGCCTGACAGGGACATACCTATCACAGACCCACAGTAGCTGCTCCTTGAACAAACTCCACATTTCAGACGTTCCTAGTCCCTGTAATCTCCTAGTCCAACCAATGCTTCCTAATTCTCTCCTAATGGCCTCATAGTTACCCTTCCCCCAGCTAAAACTACTGACCCGAGGTTCATGCCTATCCCTTTCCATCACTAAGGTGAACGTAACCGAATTGTGGTCACTATCACCAAAAAGCACACCAACTTCCAAGTCTAGCACCTGGTCTGGCTCATTTCCCAGCACCAAGTCCAATATAGCCTCACCTCTAGTTGGCCTATCTACATATTGAGTTAAAAAACCTTCCTGCACACTTTGAACAAAAACTGACCCCTCTAACGAGCTAGAGCTATAGCTATTCCAATCAATGTTAGTAAAGTTAAAATCCCCCATAACAATTACCCTATTACTTTCACTCCTAACCAGGATCGTCTCTGCAATCCTTTCCTCAACCTCTCTAGAACTTTTTGGAGGTCTATAAAAGACTCCCAACAGGGTGACCTCTCCTCTCCTATTTCTAATTTCTGCCCATACTACCTCAACAGACAAATCCTCATTAAACTTCCTCTCTGACACTGTGATATAGTCCTTGACCAATAATGCTACTCCACCCCCCCTTCTACCTCCTTCTCTACTCCGACTAAAGCACTTGTACCCTGGCACCTGCAACATCCATTCCTGACCCTGCTCTATCCACGTCTCTGAAATGGCCACAACATCAAAGTCCCAGGTACTGGTCCACGCTGCAAGTTCATCCACCTTATTGCGAATACTCCTCGCGTTAAAGTATATACATTTCAAACCTCGCTCCGCCCCACCCTCACAATGCCGTGCAATGCCATCCCCTTCTATGCCCCCCTCACTTTCACCCCCTCTACCCAGGATCCCACCCCCCCTCTGAATCAGTTTAAACCACTCCGCATAGCCTTCACAAATTTACCCCCCAGGATATTTGTTCCCCTCTGGTTCAGATGTATACCATCACTCTTATAGAGATCCCATCTTCCCCAGAATGAGCCCCAATTGCTCAAGTAATTAAACCCCTCCCTCCTGCACCATCCGCTCAGCCACAAGTTCAAACTTTCAAACTTAGTTCAAACTTAGGTGGGTTAGCCAGGGTAAATTGCCCCTTTGTGCCCCAAGATATGTAGGTTAGTGAGATAAATACATGGGGTTATGGGAAAGTGCCTCTGTTGGAGAGTTGGTGGGGACCCAATGGGATAATGGCCTCCTTCTGCACTGTAGCAGATCTATGAAAGGTGAGGAAGTTAGTGTGGGCTGGAAAGAAAGGGAGCATGTACAGAGAACTGGCACACACTTGATGGGCAAAAGGCCTCCTTCTGTACTTTCTACGTACTTTTTCTTCTGTACTGTTCTATGTACATGTGGCTAAACAGTGACAATAAGTCAGTACAAGGCCACAGCTGCACCAAGTGACTTTATAGGTGACTTGATTGGCAAGTTAACAAGAAGGGAAGGAAAGCTGATACTGCACTGCTGTTGGAGCTCGCTTACTGTAGGCTCAAGATGGATTTGACTGTGATGTTCTGTAACCGTCCCTCCCCCCACTCCTCACCCTGTTAATTGTGAAGATGGATTAAGTGGCTCCACTGGAAAATATTGATAGACTCACATTACCGCTGATGAACTGGAGCCCAAAGCCTGCAATTACAGCTGGAGAGTCATATGGCTTTAATTCAGCTTCTGTGACTGACCCAGTGATCATTTCCCAACGCCATGTGTAGACAAAATAGATCATTGTCTACACAGCTGGGTGAAAGGAGCTGCCCAGTGCTTTAAACAAAATGCACACTTTATATCACCTTAATGTTACAGAGCAATTAGAACACATGAATGCTTAATACTTTCCAATGAAATTACACTGTCCTGAATTTAAAACAGCCACTAATAAATCCAACGCGGAGTTCAGAGGAATCTTCTTTCCCCAGAGAGTGGTGCAAAAATACAAATTGCTACCACAGGGAGTGATTGTGGCCAAAAATTTTTTAAACTCATTTATGGGACATTGGCGTCGCCAGCATTGGCTAGGCCAGCATTTATTGCCCATCCCTAATTGCCCTTGTGAAGGTAGTGGTGAGTCACTTTCTTGAATTGTTGCAGCCCATTTGCATAGGTGCATCCACAGTGCTGTAGGGATGGAGTTCCAGATATTGACCCAGTGACTGCTAAGGGAACAGTGATATATTTTAAAGTCAGGATGATGAATGATTTGGAGGGGAGCTTCCAGGTGGTGGTGTTCCCATGTATCTGATGCCCTTGTCTTTCTAGATGGAAGTGATTGTGTGTCTGGAAGGTGCTGTCTAAGGAGCCGAGGTGAGCTCCTGCAGTGCATCTTGTAAATGGTACACACTGCTGCGACTAAGCGTTAGTAGTGGAGGGAATGGATGTTTGTGGATGTGGTGCCAATCAAGCGGGTTGCTATGTTTTGGATAGTATTAAGTTTCTTGAGAGTTGTAGGAGCTGCACTCATCAGGGCAAGTGAAGAGAATTCCATCACACTCCTGATTTAGATAGATGATGGACAGGGTTTAGGGAGTCAAGAGGTGAATTGCTCACCACAAGATTCCTAGCCTTTGACCTGCTCATGTAGCTATAGTATTTAGTCCTGTTCATTTTTTGGTTAATGGTAACCCTTAGCATGTTGATAGTGAGGGTTCAGTGATGGCAATACTATTGAATGTCAATGGACAGTGGTTAGATTCTCTCTTATTGGAAATGGTCATTGCTGGGCATTTGTATAGCACAAATGTAACTTGCCATTGTCCAGCCCAAGTCTGGATATTGTCCAGGTTTTGTTGCATTTGAACATGGACTCTTCAGTATGTGAAGAGTCGCGAATGATGCTGAACTGTTAAACTAGAAAGAGTGCAGAAAAGATTTACTAGGATGCTACCGGGACTTCATGGTTTGACTTATAAGGAGAGGCTGGATAGATTGGGATGTTTTTTCTCTGGAGCATAGAAGGCTGAGGGGTGACCTTTTAGAGGCCTATAAAATATTGAGGGGCACAGATCGGCTTGATAGTCAATATCTTTTCCCAAAGGTAGGGGAGTCTAAAACTTGAAGGCATAGGTTTAAGATGAGGGGGAGAGATACAAAAGTGTCCAGAGGGGCAATTTTTTCACACAGAGGGTGATGAGTGTCTGGAACAAGCTGCCAGAGGTAGTAGCAGAGGCAGGTACAATTTTGTCTTTTAAAAAGCATTTAGACAGTAAGATGGGTATAGAGGGATATGGGCCAAATGCAGGCAATTGGGATTAGTTTAAGGGTTTAAAAAAAAAGGGTGGCATGGACAAGTTGGGCTGAAGAGCCTGTTTCCATGCTGTAAACCTCTATGACTCTAAGCAGCGTACCTTAATGATTATTGTCTCATGGCTCTGATGTACATCATTATGAAGTGCTTCAAAAGATTAGCAATGGCATGAATCAATTCCAGCCTCCCAGATTGCCTGGATCCACTACAGTTTGCCTACTCCTGCAACAGGTCCACAGCAGATACTGCCTCCCTGGCCCTGCACTCAACCCTGGAACACCGAGATAACAAAGACACCAATGTCAGACTCCTATTTATTGACTGCAACTCAGCCTTCAACACCATTATTCCGACAAAACTTCAATCTCTATCACTGGGCTTCAGTTCTTCCCTCTGCGACTGGATCCTGAACTTCCTAACCCACAGACCACAATCAGTAAAGATAGGCAACAACAGCTCTTCCATGATCATCCTCAACACCGGTGCCCCATAAGATTGTGTCCTCAGCTCCTTACCTTACTTCTTATACATCTATGAATATGCGGCCAAATCTCCCTCCAACTCGATTTTCAAGTTTGCTGATGATACCATTGTAGTGGGTCAGATCTAAAGCAATGGCGAAATAGAGTGCAGGAATGAGATAGAGAATCTGATGGACTGGTGTGATAACAATAATCTCTCCCTCAATATCAATAAAAAAAGGAGATTGTCATCAGCTTCAGGAAGAGTAGTAGAGAACATACACCTTTCTACATCAATGGAGCTGAATTAGAAATTATTTTGCTGGAATTGATTTGTGCCATGACTAACCTTTCGAAGTACTTCATAATGATGGTTGTCAGAGCCACCGGATGATAGTTATTAAGGTACTCCACTTGGCTCAAATTTTTAGGTGCCCAGGTCACCAACAACCTGTCCTGGTCCTGCCATGCCGACACAATAGTTATGAAAGTACACTAACGCTTTACTTCCTCAGGAAACTAAGGAAATTTAGCTTGTCCGCTATGACTCTCACCAACTTTTAAAGATGCACCACAGAAAGCATTTTTTCTGCCTGTGTCACAGCTTGGTATGTCTCCTCCCCTGCCCAAGGCCGCAAGGAATTACAAAAGATCATGAATGTAACCTAATGCATCACACAAACCAATCTCCCATCCATTGAGTTATCTACACTTCCTGCTGCCTCGGAAAAGCAACTAGCATAATTAAGGACCCCACACACCCCAGATATTCTCACTTTCATATTCTTTTGTTGAGAAAAAGATACAAAGACCTGAGGACACGTACCAACCGACTCAAGAGCAGCTTCTTCTCTGCTGCCATCAGACTTTTGAATGGACTTACCTCACTTTAAGTTAATCTCTCCCTAGCTATGACTGTAACACTATATTCTACACTCTCTCCTTTCTTTCTCTATGAATGGTATGCTTTGTCAATATAGTGCTCAAGAAACAATACTTTGCTAATATATGTGACAATAATAAATCAAATCAAATCAAATCAACAGTGGCATGGTGGTTAGCACTGCTACCTCACAGTGCCAGGGACCTGTGTTTGATTCCCCAGTTGGGTCACTGTCTGTGTGGAGTTTGCACATTCTCCCTGTATCTGTGTGGGTTTCCTCTGGGTGCTCCGGTTTTCTCCCACAATCTGAAAGATGTGCTGGTTAGATGCATTGACCCGAACAGGCGCCGGAGTGTGGCGACCAGGGAAATTTCACAGTATCTTCATTGCAGTGTTAATGGAAGCTGTACTTGTGACTAATAAATAAACAAAACAACAACAAAACAACAACCTGGTGGGATCGGTGGGATCGGTGTGTGTGTGTGTGTGTGTGTGTGTGTGTGTGTGTGTGTGTGTGTGTGTGTGTGTGTGTGTGTGTGTGTGTGTGTGTGTGTGTGTGTGTGGGGAGTGGGGGGACAGGGGTCAGGGATTGAGGTGGATTAGCAGTCAGTGCCACCAAGCAATCTTTCTTGTTCCTTTTGCTGTTTAAATTCCCAATGAACCAAGGATAAAATAACTGGGAAACATTCACGCCGACAGGTTTGAAAACAAAGATCAGCCAAGTACTTTCTGTGGAGAAGGAGCTCCATTAAATCATTAGCCTGATGACCTCTGACGGGCAGACAGACCATAATGGTGCCTGCTAATTGGTAATGAACTCACTGCAGTCTGATAACATGTACTCACGTTGCCTGAAGGCTGGATTTAGATTGCCTAACAGTCCTTGGCCTGTTGCCAGCTTTGTCGCTTTTCTCCTTCCAACTTTGCCCGCAGAACTATTTGGAAGTATGAAACTTGAAAGAGAGAGTCATCCTCACAGAATACTGTTTTAGGTCGCAAACATTTCTAAAATATTTTCATTCTGATGGGCAACAAATCGTAGACTCAGAGAATCCCTACAGTTCAGAAGGAGGCCATTCAACACATTGCGTCCATGTCGACTCTCCAATAGAGCATCCTACTTAGACCTAAGCCCTCCCCAACCCTATCCCTGTAACTCCATATATTTAGCTCACAAATCCTACTAACAAACTTTGACAAAGCTTTGACAGAGGGGCGTCTGTACTCGAAATGTCAGCTCTTTTCTCTCCTTACAGATCTGCCAGACTTGCTGAGATTTTCCAGCGTTTTCTCTTTTGGTTTCCTACTAACGCACCTTGGGACACTAAGGGGCAATTTAACATGGCCAATCCACTAATCTGCACACTTTGGGACACTAAGGGGCAATTTAGCAAGTCCAATCCACCTAACCTGCCCACCTTTGGACACTAAGGGGCAATTTATAATGGCCAATCTACCTAATCCATACATCTTTGGGACACTAAGGAGCAATTTAGCACGGCCAATCCACCTAACCTGTACATCTTTGAAGTGTGGAAGGAAATTAGAGGAAACCTTTGCAGACATGGGGGAGAACATGCAAACTCCACCCAGACAGTCACCCAAGGCCAGAACTGAACCCAGGTCCCTGGTGCTGTGAGATAGCATTGTGAACCTCTGTGCCACCGTGCTGCCCGTGACAGCTATTTTGCACGCAGTAAGATCCCACATGCATCAAGGACTGTGCTAATTGATTCTGGCTGCACGGATTTTGGGGGGTAGGGTAAAAAAACAATTGGTCATCATGAAGGGAGAATACTTCTTCCAGTATTGCTGCGTCTAGCTGAACCAATAGATTTGATTTGATTGATTATTGTCATATATATTAGCATACAGTGAAAAGTATTGAATGGTGAGGCAGGCTCAAAGGGCTAGATGGCCTACTGCTGGTCCTATTTCTCATGTACTTATGTCCTTATGTTCTTATACAGACAAGGTAGACCGTTCATACAGAAGGAGAGGGTTCAGAAAGTAGTGTTACAGTCATAGCTAAGGTGTAGAGAAAGATGATATAAGGTAGGTCCATTCAAAAGTCTGATGGCAGCAGGAAAGCCTAAAGATCACCAGTCTGTAAGAGATTGGAGTAAAGCATTTTTACAGAGTATAAAAGAGTTAGAATGGCATTTTAAGAGTGAAGAATGAGAATAAAAGATAGAATTAGAGGGTGTGCTGGGGTCAGAATTTCGGAATCACAGTGCAGAAGAGGCCCTTCGGCCCGTCGAGTCTGCACAATGCATGAAATGCCCTGATCTGCCCACCTAATCCCACTTGCCAGCACTTGGCCCATAGCCTTGAATGTTGTGGTGTGCCAAGTACTCATCCAGGTATTTCTTGAAGGAAGTGAAGCATCCGGCCTCCACCTCCCTCCCAGGCAACACATTCCAGACCCTCACCGTCCCCTGGGCAAAAAAGGTTTTCCTCAAATCCCCCCTAAAACATCCCACCCCTCACTTTTAATTTGTATCCCTTCGTAGCTGACCCTTCAACTAAGGGGAACTTAGGGGACAGCTCGCAAGAAGTGGCCTTGCTCTGACGCTATCTTAAAATCAATAGCGTTACAGAGGGCCTTGTTGTCAGGCACCTGACTGAACCTGGAAAGGATGCAGCACTCCCAAGGGCCTACACTGCAGCCTGGGCCTAGATTATTACACACTTACAACAAACTAAAGCGGGCGAGGGGGGGAAGGAATTTGCATTGAAACTAAAACCTTTGACCAAACGCTCTGTTCTTTTACAGCGCTGTGAAATGAAGTAAAGTAAAAATGAAAAGAAACGTGTGGTGACAAATTGCTGACCACTCATGTGAGTAACTGTAACAAAGAAAGAGAAATCCTTACTGTGAATTAAGCCTGTTTCATCGCTTATTCATTTTTACCATTTCCACTGGGTATATTTAAATATAAATCGCTCCTGATTTTCTGATCTATTACCTTGTAAAATTGCTTCCCCATCAAATAATCTTGTTAATTTATCTCCACTAACACAACAACACACACTAGTTGCAAAGGGAAAATGTTTAATTCATAAAAGTAATTTTTAAAAAAATGACTTATTCCTTGAGAATGACAAATGGGTGAAACTTCTCGGCTGGGTTATCCTCACCACCTCTGATGTTGAATTTCCAGGTGTACATCAGCAACAAGGCCATTACCCAATGGCTGCAGAAGGTGAAAATTTGTCCAACATCCCAGTGATTTCCCAATAGCTGCTACCTGCATATTACATTTCCCATTCTCACTGCCACTGTATAATGTTTCTCACTGCCACAGAGTAATGTTTCTCACTGCCAGAGTGTAACATTTCTCACTGCCAGTGTGTAACGTTTCTTACTGCCAGTGCATAATGTTTCTCACTGCCAGTGTGTAACATTTCTCACTGCCAGTGTGGAATGTTTCTCACTGCCAGTGTGTAACATTTCTCACTGCCAGTGCATAATGTTTCTCACTGCCAGCGTGTAACATTTCTCACTGCCAGCGTGTAACGTTTCTCATTCTCACTGTCGGTGTATAACATTTCTCACTGCCAGTGCCTAATGTGTTTCATGTTTCTCACTGCCAGCGTGTGATGTTTCTAATTATCAGTGTGTAACATTTCTACCACCAATGGGTAACATTTCTCACTGTCCGTGTGTAACGTTTCTTCATGCCAATGTATAACATTTCTCACTGCCAGTGTGGAACGTTTCTCACTGCTAGTGTGTAACATTTCTCATTCTCACTGTCGGTGTATGACATTTCTCACTGCCAGTGGGTGATGTTTCTCACTGCCGGTGTATAATGTTTCTTATTGCCAGTGTGTAATATTTCCTAATGCCAGTGAGTAATGTTTCTCACTGCCGGTGTGTAACATTTCTCACTGCCGGTGTGTAACATTTCTCACTGCCAGTGTAACATTTCTAAGTGCCAGTGTCTAATGCTTCTCACAGCCAGAGTGTAATTGGCAATTTAGCCCCGAATTTACAGTTTTCTCACCACTTCCCATATCTTGTAGCATTTGGTAATCCGTCTGTGATGCTGAGTACCTGTTGTGTTGGTATTTATATTCAGTGAATACAAGCACAGTTACAATGGGTTGAGATCATATAGTGCAACACTAATGGTGAGGATGGTAATTATGTCCATTATTTTAACCAAAGGCACTAAGCCATCCAAGGTTCCTGTGTTCATGCTTTGTCTTAATAGCATACAAAGGAGGTAGGATTTATTTGAATGCATTAACACTTTCCTCACTAATTAAACAAAGCATACTCTCACCCTAAGGGAAATAATCCAACTGCAGGTTTATGCTGCCTGAATCTAGAATCATGAGATATTATAGCATTGAAACATTAAAAAACTGTTTGAGCCAGTTCTAACATCGTATGTCATAGAACCCGTAGAGTACAGAAGGAGACCATTCAGCCCACCAAGTCTGCACCGAATCTCTGACAGTGTATCTTACCCAGGCCCTCCCCCCCCATCCTGTCCCTGTAATCCAGACACATTTACCATGGCTAATCCATCTAACATCTTAGGACATTAAGGGACAATTTAGCATGGTCAATCTACCTAATCTGCACCCCATCCAGTCCCTCCCTATCCCTGTGACCCATTTACCATGGCTAATGGCTAGACAACTAATCGACCTAACCTGATTTCTTTGGAGTGTGGGAAGAAACTGGAGCACCTGGAGGAAACCCATGCAGACACAGGGAGAACGTGCAAACTCCACACAGATAGCCACCCAAGCCGGGAATCGAACCCAGGTCCCTGGCGCTGTGAGGCAGCAGAATGAACCATTGTGCCACCTTCGGAACAAGTGCTGATTATTCTTTTTATCTGGATGGGTTTTTAAGCTCAATAAAAACACTAATCTGTTTGTGTTTAAAAACCAGAAAGTCCGTCAGATGGACTTTTTTACAATCAAGGCATAAATGGTGAAGGGCAAACACTGATAAATCTTATCCTTAAAAATCTCGACAAATCTTGTTAGGATCAATTGGGAAGTGGGGAAGAAAGGGCCAATCCTGGCGGCTATCCTCATCTGGTTGCAACAGGCTTATCTAATTGTCTCCCTGTCTCTCAGAAGCCTCAGGTACAGAACCATTTTCATCAAAGACTCTTGAAAACCTGGACCCAGACAGACATCTAACCATCAAGTGATCCTCATGCTATTAGCTAAATGAGTGGCAACGTGACAAGTCTTCACTTTTCCACATTTCCCTGACCTGATGGCTGAGTTCAGTCCTCATGGAGCCTGGCAGCTGATGGCATTTTAAAATCAGGATTCCTAATCCCCCCGGATTGGAACCTGCAGGAATTCAAAACAAATCTCCAGACAGTGAGGTGAACACTCCTGGAGAAACATAACCATTAAAATAATGTATTTGACATTAAACATGGCATTAAAACAGTTTTTTTTGGTTAAATGATTTTTGCTTATTAGTTTTAAGAGCAATACTGGAGGTTTAAAGTCTATTCATTAGTATCACAAGTAGGCTGACATTAACACTACAATGAAGTTACTGTGAAAATCTCTCAGTCGCCACGCTCCGGCGCCTGTTCAGGTACACCGAGGGAGAATTTAACATGGCCAATGCACCTAAGCAGCACGTTTTTCGAACTGTGGGACGAAATCGGGGCATCTGGAGGAAACCCACGCAGACACGAGGAGAATGTGCATTCTCCACACAGACAGAGACCCAAGCCGAGGATTGAACCCAGGTCCCTGGTGCTGTGAGGCAGCAGTGCTAACCACTGTGTCACCGTGCTGTCCAAAGGCAGTTTAGTCATATATTCCGATGATTGGAAGTATGCTTACCACTCAGCTGGCCTAAGAAAGATGACATATTCTTGGGTTCATTTTTTTGTAAACCAATCAGTGGGGGATAAGCAGTACTGAGAGGAGGTTTCCGGAGAGATGTCAAACCAGAGTTAGTAACTCTAAAAGGGAATAAAAGGTGCTCCCTCCAGATTTGTCTGGTTTCAGTTCTCTTCCCGTATCTCCTGAGGTGGGACCTAAATACAGAGCTTCTTTCGATTTGATTTGATTTGATTTATTATTGTCATATATAAATATACAGGGAAAAGTATTGCTTCTTGCATGCTATACAGACAAAGCATACCATTCATAGAGAAGGAAAAAAGAAAGTGTAAAATGTAATGTTACAGTCAGAGCTAGGATGTAGAGAAAGATCAACTTAATGCGAGATGGGCCTATTCAAAAGTCCGATGGTAGCAGGGAAGAAGCTGTTCTTAAGTCGGTTGGTACCTGACCTCAGATTTTTGTATTTTTTTTCCCAATGGAAGAAGGTGGAAGAGAGAAATTAATTAAGCTGGCTGTTATTCTGAGGCAGCAGGAAGTGTAGACATTGTCAGTGGATGGGAGGGTGGTTTGCGTGATGGATTGGGCTGCATTCACGACCTTTTGTAGTTTCTTGGGTGAAGCAGGAGCCATACCAATCCGTGATACAACCAGGAAGGATGCTTTCTATGATGCATCTGTAAAAGTTGGTGAGAGTTGTCGCTGACATGCCGAATTTCCTTAGTCTTCTGAGAAAGCAGGATTGATCTGGCTCAGATGTAGGGTCGATACCCATTGTGCTATAAGACCTCCATCTCTAAACCTGTAGAGCACCCCACCACCCCCCATGCAAAGCATTGCTGTGCAATTGCCTATTCAGACCACGGAGAGCGTTCCAAAGTTTTGGGCTCCCGAAAGCAGATTCGACACTGGGCAAGCTGCCTTCAAGCTGTTGTGTGGGCACATCCTGACCTCACATCACATTATGCAAGTTGGCTGAGCAATTAGCTGAACAGGTTTCTTGCCTCGTAACTGCTGATTACACGCCTGCCATGTGCCACCCTTTATTACCAAATGCACAGATGTTGCCGCATCCTTCCACCTTCTGCACAATGAAGTGTCACTCGATGACCTTTGCCTCACTGACTTTTGCTCTCCTCCCAGCTTCCCGCGCACCCAGGGGCATCCGCGCCGCTCACCAGTCACAGCCCCGCTCGATAGTTTCTGAGCCAGATGAGAATATGCAAAGTGCCAAAGCATGAACACAAAACGTCACGCAACTTTCTTTAACCCTTTAGAAACGATTTCCCATTCATCAGAGCAGCAATAATGGAACTCTTGAACGCTGTCGCAGTTAGGGTGACAACCACGTTGCTCAGTGAAAAAAGCCACAGAGTTGTCTGTCTTTTATTGCTTAAACACGCCGTTCTCAGCTCAGTGGAGACTGGGTGGCAACCTAGGTCATAAGCTGCACTCTAATCAGAAACAGGCGCTTACATTTCTGTTGCATCTAATCACATCATTGAAATAACTCCAAGGATTTCAGGTACCGGAAGTATTTTTGAAGAGCAGCATTGACAGACCCAGGCACATTCTGACCCAGCACAGTCCTGCAGGCTTTGTAATGGGCCAGATGGTCTGATAGAATAGAATCTCTGCAGTGCAGAAGGAGGCCACTTGGCCCATCGAGTCTGCACAAACCACAATCCCATCCAGGCCCTATTCCTGTAATCTCACATATTTACACTGCCAATCTCTCTGACACTAGGGTCAATTTAGCATGGCCAATCAACCTAACCCGCGTATCTTTGGAATGTAGGAGGAAACCGGACCATCCAGAGGGATCCCAGGCAGACACGGGGATAATATGCAAACTCCACACAGTGACCCGAGGCCAGAATCGAACCCAGGTCCTTGGCGCTGTGAGGCAGCAGTGCTAACCATTGTGCCACTGTGCCGCCCCTGTTAAAAGTGTTCATTTTCTTTTTTATTTGTGAGATATGGGGCTGGCTCACATTTATTGCCCATTCCTAGATCCCCAGACACCCTAATTGGCTTGCTAAGCCATTTCAGAGGGGAGCTGAGAGACTATAGATTGCTATGTGTCTGGAGTCACATGTAGGCCAGACCAGGTAAGGATGGCAGATTTCCTTCCCTAAGGAAATTAGTGAACCAGATGGGTTTTTCTGACAATTGACAATGGTCATCAGTAGATTCTTAATTCCAGATACTTCTTATTGAATTTGAATTCCACCACCTGATGTGGTGGGATTCGAACCCAGCTCCCTAGACCATTAGCTGAGTTTCAGGAATAATAATGCAGTCATAGTACCACTGGGCCATCACCTTCCCTAACCCTTTCCTGTCGGCATTGCAATGAAACAGGTGACCTGTTAGAAGTGACTTGTATTTCTTGAGACTTTTCTTACAGTGCTGTTACATTCTTCTTTTCCATGGTCCCCCTCGCCCTGTCTCTGTCATATCCGACAGTCCCACTTCCTCCGAGATTTCTGCGCTCCTCCAATTCTGTCGTCTTGCTCATCCCTCATTTTAATCCCTCCAAACAACACTTTGAATTTAAAATTCTCACCCTTGTTTTCAAGTATCTTCATGGTCTGGTTCCTCCCTACCTCTGTAATGTCCTCCAACTGCCTGAGATATCTGAGCATGGCTTTACCATTTGTGGCCATGCCTTCCGCTGCCTGGATCCTAAGCAGTGGCATTCCCTCCCTCACCACCTCTCCCTCCTCCTTTAAGACACTCCCGAAAGTCTACCGCATTGACCAAGATTTCTGGTCAAATTTTGTGTGATAGCCACTCCTGTGAGAAATGTTTGAGTGTTTTATTCAACAAAAAATGCCATAGAAATGGGTCGCACGGTGGCACAGTGGTTAGCACAGCTGCCTCACAGCACCAGGGATCTGGGTTTGATTCCCGGCTTGGGTCACTGTCTGTGTGGAGTTTGCACATTCCCCCCATGTCTGCATGGGTTTCATCCAGGTGCTCCGGTTTCCTCCCACAGCCCAAAGGTGTACGGGCTAGGGAGTTGTCCATGCTAAATTGCCCCTTAAGGTGAGGGGGACCAGCTAGGCTAAATGCATGGGGTTATGGGGATAGGGCCAGGGTGGGACTGTGGTTGGTGCATACCAACCTGTAGGATTCTATGAAATGCAAACTATTGTTGTTTGCATTGGGATTGGGAGGATGGCTGAGAATGTCACAGATTCATGATCTACCTTTTGAATAAGCGATGCGTATATGATGCCAATTAATTGTGAAGTATGAGTAAGAATTGTTGTTAGAGAGAGAATTGAGACTAAGGGGGCTTTTACCAGCATGGCTGTAATATTGCAAAGTAGATCACTTGCTTAGTACAACATTCAATACATTTTCATCCCATTGATTTTAGTCTTGGGAGTGTTCAAATGCAATGCTGTTGGAAGGAAGGTATTGGTATTATTAGACAGGGATATGCAGATATACTTAATTTGACATAGAATTACATGGACTATACAGCACAGGAACAGGCACTTTGGTCCCATTAGTTTATGCTGCTGTCTATTCTCACCCCGAATCTATTCCCAACTTATCTGCCTCATCCCAGCCTTTCAGCTTACCTTTCTAGTCCCCCTTTCTCTCATGTACTCATCTAGCTTCCCTTTGAAAGTGCCTAAGCTACTTTCCTCAGCCATTTTCAGATGTTAGAAAGTTCCACCTTCTAACCACTCGATGTAACTTAGCGATTAGTGTATCGGGGTCACCATGCTGTGTAATTCTGACCTTGCATCTGGTTGGCACAACCTTCAAGGAGCCTTAACGTTCCATTGATCCATAATTAGAATCTTGGTTTGGTAATCAAATAGTGACGCGTTTGGTGGTGATAAGCTGCACAAAGAGGTGATCCAATAAACCCCCATTCAATCACAAATCATTGAAAATGATTTTGCCTCATTTACCATTGACAGTGAGTATAATTTAAACTAAATTGGGGGTCTCGGTGGGGTGAAGGTTCCTTAGCTTGTGCTCAAATGGCTTGGGATTTTGTCTGAAACTACTTCAAGCTTTCAATACTATTCAAGAAATAAAACTGGCTTCAATATGTGGCATCGTTTTACTGATCCACATGTACTCATTTTATGACAACGTGAGCAAGAACATCATTAGTCAGTGAGCAGAATGTTCTCTTTTTCTGACAAAATGTTAGGTCAGGTTCAGGAAGCATTGTGTAGCCCGCCCAGTCGCACTGCCCTCTATTCCTGTCATATTTTTTGATGCATTGTCAAAAGAAAGTGTGGGAGGCGGCAGTGTGATCTGAATGAGTTTGCTCTACCAACAACCTTGGCCTTGACAGGTCAGGGCTCCCCACTCTGAACAAAAATAAAATTAAGAAAAGGAGCTCCCGCCACCCCACAGACATGGGACACTCCCCACTAGCTTAGGGGTTTAAAAAAAGGGAGGCATGGACAAATTGGGCCGAAGGGCCTGTTTCCATGCTATAAGTCTTTATGACTTTGTGATTCACTGCTCCATCAATGGCACACGCTCTGTGCACCTTCTAAGGAGGATCTGTAGTAACTCATCAAGGCTTCTTCAATAGCACCTTCCAAATACATGGCCTCCACCACCGAGAAAGACAAGGGTGCAGAGGAGCATTACCACCTCCAGGTTCCCCTCCATGCCTCATGGCATCCTGACTTGGTCTACATTTGATTTGATGTGATTTATTATTGTTACATATATTGGGTACCCTAGACAAAGCATGCCATTCATAGAATACACAGGGGAGAAGAAAAGGAGAGGGTACAGAATATAGTGTTACAGTTATAGCTAGGGTGTAGTGAAAGAACAGCTGAACATATGGTAGGTCCATTCAAAAGTCTGATGCAGCAGGGAAGAGGATGTCCTTGAGTTAACTGATATGCGTCCTCAGACTTTTGTATCTTTTTCCCAACAAAACAAGGTAGAAGAGAAGTGTGGTCAGGATGCGTGGGGTGCTTGATTATGCTGGCTGCTTTTCCAAGGCAGCAGAAATGTAAACGGAGTCAATGGATGGGTGGCTAGTTTGTGCGATGGACTGGGCTACATTCACAACCCTTTGTAGTTCCTTGCTGATCAGATCAGGAGCCCCACCAAGCTGTGATATATCCAGAAAGGATGCTGTCTATCGTGCATCTGTACAATTGATGAGAATCGTAGTGGACATGCCAAATTTCCTTAGTCTCCTCATCATTCCTTTGTGGCACTGGGACAAAACCCGAGAATTCTCTACATAAATGTGGACTGTCTTCACCACATGGGGTCTTGATGAATTGGGAAGGAGGGTGCTAATACAGCCAGGCCTATTTCTGTCTCACAAATGGTGACTTCCACCCACAAGAGTCAAACAATTGGAAACTTGTATTTTCCAGCATTATAAATCAGTGCATTACCTCAAAATGATAATTAATACAATGCGGCAATACCCACAAGTTCATTGTGGACCAATCTTCCTCAGGGCTCATAGAATCATAAAAACCCTACAGTGCAGAAGGAGGCCATTCAGTCCCTCGAATTTGTACCAACAACAACCCCACCCAGGACCTATTCCCATAACCCCACATATTTACCTTGCTAACCCGCCTGACACTAGAGTCAGTTTAGCATGGCCGAGCAACCTAACCCATACATCTTTGGACTGTGGGAGGAAACCGGAGCACCTGGAGAAAAACCACACAGACACGGGGAGAATGTGCAAACTCTGCACAGACAGTGACCCAAGGAATCAAACCCTTCTCCCTGGGACTGTGAGGCAGCAGCGCTAACTCCTGTGCCACTGTGCTGCCCTATTGTAAATGCAGTGTTAGCTGAGGTATCCCTGTCAGCGTGTTTTATCTTTAAGTCATTAAACTTTGTGTTCTAATTCCAATCAGGGATTTGATCACAACAATCTTGGCTGACACTCCAGTGCAGCACTTACATTAAAAATCTATTATACCATCAGAATGTTTGCATTTGGGTGAGACATTAAGCAGAGAAATTAAACAGATTAACTCGGATGGATGTGAAAGACCCCATGGCACTATTTTGAAGAAGAGTAGGGAGTTCTTCCTGGTATCCTGGGAAAATTTATCCCTCAATCAACATCACAAAAAGCAGGTTGTCTGGTCATTATCACATTGCTCTTCTTGGGGGAGCCGGCTGTGAGCAAATTGGCTGCTAAGTTTCTGACATTACAACAATGAATTACATTACAACAGCTGAAGTTGGGAATTTATAGTGTCATTCATCCCAAAACCGTAAAATCCCGCCCAAGGTCAACGGACCTTCCCATTGTCCGCCCCTCGCCTGCTCCGATTCTGATCTCGTACCCTAACAACTATGAAAACAGATATACGTTCACCTTTTGCACTATTACGTGGGGTAACAACAACCCAGTATTTAGGGATGTCAATAGTCATAAGGAGTGCTATATAAATGCAAACCTTTATTGTAATTCCTTTGTTTAAAGAGAAGATACATAGGTAATGTCACCATAGTCCCGTGATTAGCAGTTGCTCTCTCCTTTGAGGGGGAGAACTGACTGGTGGTGATTTAACCTGGGGATCATCACATCTCAGGTGAGGGGCAAGATTGAGAAGGTGGGGCCTTCATTGGAACATACCGATACACCATAGAAAGCATTCTTCCTGTTTTATCACATTTTGGTATGGGCTCCTGCTCTGCCTACGACCACAAGGAACTACAAAAGGTAGTAAGTGTAGCCCAATCCATCACTCAAACCAACCTTCCATCCATTGACTCTGTTTATACTTCCCGCTGCCTTGGCAAAGCTGCTAGCATAATTAAGGATCCCATGCACCTCAGACATTCTCTCTCCCACCTTCTTCCATCGGGAAAAAGATACAAAACTCTGAGGCTACGTCCCAACTGACTCAAGAACAGCTTCTTCCCTGCTGCGGTCAGACTTTTGAAGAACTTACCTTACTTTAAGTTGATCTTTACATTTGAAGTTTGATTTTAACTTCGTTTCATGAAACCGAACCAAACTCCAGCCCTCACCAGTCATGTCAAAGTGTGGCAAACTGGGGACCAAAGTTCCAATAAATTGAAGCCAGTTTTGTTTGTCATTCCAAGCGTTTTTTATTTCCCCACAACCTATTCCTTGACCACAGCTTCACTTTCTCAGTTTTTCATTCTTTTCTGGTTGTCCCTTTAATTGATTAGTAATAATTTTCAGCCTATTAGTTAAGCATTCTTTGACTGCTCCTTGCAGACTGCTGGCTATTTTCTTTAGAACCAGGCACAGTACAGGACTGGAGTCACAAGGGCAGTTGGGGATGGTGACTAATGCTATTTTCTATCTGTGTTTTTAATCCAAATTCATTCTTGGAGGTTATTTCCCATCTTTATTTGCCTAGGCTTTTATTTACTTTTTTTTCCTATTGGGGATGACTAGGGGTAGTTGCGCAAGGGTTTCCGAGCTGATTACCAGCCCATTGAACCACATTGAACTCTTCTGGGGTCAAAAGTCCTTAACTTGGACTCAAACTCGTAGCTTCCGGTCCAATGCTAGGGGTGTGACGGTGGGGCTATTAGCATTGCATCCTCTGTCTCAAGCTTGATATGACTGTCACTTTAAAGCCAGTCATAGTGTAGAACTGGAGTCACAACAATAGTGGAGTTTGTCAATAATGCTGGCTGTGCCAGTGATCCAAAAAGCAAATAACCTCTACTCAATAGTAGAGGGTGCCACCCTCCCACCCAATTAACCGCTACTCTGCCACCAAAATCACCAATGAGGGAGGGCACTAGTGGCTAGTGGCTTTAGCCCTCCCAGTATGTCGACCATACAGCTGGGAAACTAAGAGTAGAGAAGTCCAGAGGGGTGATGATGAAGTAGAACTTGGTGCCATCAGCCTGGATGTGGAGACTTCACCTCTTGGCTAAAGGGCTGCTGTAGACACAAATCTCAACCCAAAACTTAGAGTAATCTTGGCTGATGTTCTGGTGTAATACTGCGGGGCTACTGCACAGTCAGAAGGGATGCCTTTACCACTGGACACAAAGTCCAGTGACCAGTCACCCATTCCAGTAGCTCAAATTCTTGCGAATCACCCCCAATGCCACATTGGAAAAGAAACCAGGAGATTCCCGATGCACCCTGCGAAGGATCCCTCGCTGAATAAAAATCAGCTAAATGCAGATTAACTGGTCATTAAATTCTGCCCAGTCAAAGGAAAATAATTTATGGAAAAGTGTGTTACAGTAGGCCTGAGCAGATGAAAAGAAATAATGATTGGTGATTGCTGCCACAAACGGGATTGAACAATTTAATTAAGTTGGGCGACCAAATTCAAGCTTTCCCAAGATGATTCTGAGAGGCAGATGAACACAATTAAGATTGGATCATTTAGGTAATTTAGAATGGGTTTAACAGATTCAGAAAAGTGCATTTGATATAATTAAATCTGCTCTATATTCAGCACAGTTAATGGTCCCTCTCGGCGCTGGTCTTCATGCAGTAAAATGAGTTGAGTGTGGTAGAAAATGCTGTCAGGAACCTGAGCACTGAATTGATTAAACGTTATCATCAAGTGGTTATTAAAATGGATATTTGGATAATGAGTCAAGTCAAAAACTGTGAATGTGGGAAGGTTCAATGGGTTGAATTTTCCCGTTCCTCCCGCCACAGGAATCGTAGAGAATGAGGGGTGGATTACGGAAAGATCTGTTGACCTCTGGTTCCCAAATCTTCCCACTATTGGTGACCTTTCTCACATTGGCCAGAATGTTATGGCCATTCACTTCAGTGGGATCTTCTGGGTCCCGCCAACGGCACACCCCATTCCAGGTTTCCTGTGATAAGGAGAGCATTCGCGAGGAAATCCCATTGGCAATGGCAGGATCAGATAATCCCACCACTGGCCAATGGCGGGTCTCTTCCACTGCCATGAAATAACGCCTGTGTTTTCTAAACACCAATATCGAGTGCATGGAGATATGGCCTACTCTGCTAATGGGCGGCATGGTAGCACAGTGGGTCGCACTGCTGCTTCACAGCTCCAGGTCCTGGGTTCGATTCCCGGCTCGGGTCACTGTCTGTGTGGAGTTTGCGCATTCTCCTCGTGCCTGCGTGGGTTTCCTCCGGGTACTCTGGTTTCCTCCCACAGTCCAAAGATGTGCTGGTTAGGTTGATTGGCCATGCTAAGAAATTGCCCCATAGTATCCTTGGATGCGTAGGTTAAAGGGATTACTGGGTATGATATGAGGGTAGGGCCTGGGTGGAATTGTGTTCAGTGCAGACTCAATGGGCCAAAGGGCCTCTTTCTG
The DNA here is from genome assembly GCF_965287045.1 of Carcharhinus amblyrhynchos. Lineage (NCBI taxonomy): Eukaryota > Metazoa > Chordata > Chondrichthyes > Carcharhiniformes > Carcharhinidae > Carcharhinus > Carcharhinus amblyrhynchos. The sequence goes on along the minus strand of NC_137349.1, from coordinate 5,800,097 downwards.
CACTGTAGGGTTCTATGATTTCTATGATTTCTAGTTTCTATGTCACTATATATCGATTTCGATGATCAGCCATGATCAAAATGAATGGCGAAGCAATGTCGAAAGGCCTAATGGCCCACTCATAGAGGTTTACAGCATAGAAACAGGCCCTTCGGCCCAACTTGTCCATGCTGCCCTTTTTTTAAATACCTAAGCTAATCCCAATTGCCCACATTTGGCCCATATCCGTCTATACCCATCTTACCACTGTAACTGTGTAAATGCTTTTTAAAAGACAACATTGTACCCGCCTCTACTATTACCTCTGGCAGCTCATTCCAAACATCCTCTATGTGAAAAAGCTACCCCTCTGGACCCTTTTGTATCTCTCCCCTCTCACCTTAAACCTATGCCCTCTAGTTTTAGATTCCCCTATTTTTGGGAAAAGATATTGACTACCAAGCTCATCTGTGCCCCTCATTATTTTATAGACTTCTATAAGATCACCCCTCAGCCTCCTACGCTCCAGAGACAAGTGTCCCAGATTATCCAGCCTCTCCATATAACTCAAACCATCAAGTCCTGGTTTCATCCTAGTAAATCTTTTCTGCGCTCTTTCTAGTTTAATAATATCCTTTCTATAATAGGGTGACCAGAACTGTACACAGTATTCCAAGTGTGGCCTTACCAATATCCTTCTTCTAGTTTCTATGATACCTTGTAATGATATAGATAAGGAGATAAAAATAATGGATATGTACTGACATGGGATGTGACTAGTGGTGGCCCCAGTGATCTGAGTCAGACCTTCAGCCTTTCACTAAATTTAACAATAGTTGAGATGAAAGAATATCCTTATTTACTGATGTCACAGTCCGAAAGCACTCTGGCTGAAAACAGAAATTGCAAGCATATCTCACAATCAAACTGAAAAATCTTCACACGTCCAACCCAATTTCACATCAGAGTATCTTACCCTGAAGACTGGAGTCGGTTGGTACGTAGACTTTTGTACCTTTCTCCTGACAGAAGAAGTGGAAGAGAGACTGTCCGGGATGCATGGGGTCTTTAATTATACTGGCTGCTTTGCCGAGGCAACAGGAAGTGTAGACGGAGTCAATGGATGGAAGGCTGGTTTGCGTGATGGTCTGGGATTTGTTCACGACCCTTTGTAGTTTCTTGCAGTCTTGGACAGAGCAGGAGCCATACCAAACTGTGATACAACCAGAAAGATTGCTTTCTACAGTACATCAGTAAAAGTTGGTGAGTTTCACAGCGGACATGCTAAATTTCCTTAGTCTTCTGAGAAAATAGAAGCATTGATGGGCTTCTTAACTATACAGGCATGGGGGGTGGGGCAGGACAGGTTGCTGGCGATCTAAACACCTAAAAACTTGAAGATCTCAACCATTTCCACTTTGTCTCCATTGATGTAGACAGGGGAATATTCTCCACTATGCTTCTTGAAGTCAATGACTATCTCTTCTGTTTTGTTGACATTGAGGGATAATTGTTATTGTCACACCAGTTCACCAGATTTTCGATCTCTTTCCTGTATTCTGTCTCATCATTGTTTGAGATCTGACCCACTACACTGGTGTCATCAGCAAACCCGAAATTTGAGATGGACGGGAATTTGGCCACACAGACACAGGTGTATAAGGAGTATAACAGGGGGCTGAGGACACAGACTTATGGGGTACCAGTGCTAAGGATGATTGCAATCTGTGAGTTAGGAAGTTCAGGATCCAGTCGCAGAGGGAGGAGCCGAGCCTCAGGCTATGGAGTTTGGAGATGAGTTTTGTAGGAATAATGGTGTTGAAGGCTGAGTTGTAGTCAATAAATAGGAGTCTGACATTGGAGTCTTTGTTATCAAGGTGTTCCACGGTTGACTGCAGGGAGATCTACCTTCTGAATGTCAGTCTAACCTCCTTACTAGGTCTTATCTCACTTTTAACATGCTCTTCAGGTCTGGGTGTGCAGCCTTACAAATCCTTAAAAGTGGCAGCATGAGTGAAATAGGTGGTAAAGAATGCATGTGGCATGTTTGTCTTCATCAGCTGGGGCATCGAGTTTAAAAGTTGGCAAATTATGTCACAGTTATATAAAATGTTGGTTAGGCGACATTTGGAATACTGTGTCCAATTCTGGTTGCCACACTACCAGAAGGACATGGAGGCTTTGGCGAAAGTACAGAAAAGGTTCACCAGGATGTTATCTGGTATGGAGAGTGTTAGTCGTGAGAAAAGACTGATGAACTAGGATTGGTCCCCCTGGAAAGATAGAGCCTGAGCGATGACCTACTAGAAATTTATAAAATTGAGGGGTGTAGCTAAGGTTAATAGTTGGAAGCATTTTCCCGGGGCAGAAATGACAATTACAAAGAGAGACAAGTTCAAGACAAGAGGGGAAAGGTTCAGTGGAGATATGCGGGGGAAGTTTTTTACACAGAGGGTGGTGGAGCCTGGAATGCACTGCCGAGTGAGGTGGTTGAGGCCAACATGTTAGCGATCTTTAAAACTTATCTGGATAGATACACGAACAGGTGGGGTATAGAGGGATACAGGCGGTTGGTCTGGATTGGACAATGTGGTGGGTGCAGGCTTGGAGGGTCAAAGGGCCTGTTCCTGTGCTGCCCTGTTCTTTGTTCTTTGTTTGTCAAAGCCTGTTGGTTTATGCTGTGATTTCAGTTATCTCTGCTATCTCTTGTGTTTTCAATTCCTCAGTGAATTCCCACGGGACATTTAGGGAATGGATCTTTCCGTACAGCTGACGTAACTCAGTGGTGAGGCAAAGTTTATTTTTACCATTGTGGCTCGCAAGTGTTTATTAAAATAATTTCTGACAGGGGATCTGCATTTATTATAACCGGTGCGTGCTCACAATACTGACAGGGCTTTTCCTGGCACTTAAGTAAGAGCTGAACCCCTCAGACGAACGGGCTGGTGATTGAGCAGTGTGTAGGAGCCAGAACCCGCGTGTGTTTGCCTGGCTTTGTTGCGGACAGCAATATCAGCAGAAGTTGTCCCAAATGGGTCATGGTATTTAAAACTCGTGACTGTAGCAGCATTTTGCAACCCAGTACTCTGCATAATGTATCTATCCATTACCGGTTCCCTTACTTACAAGCAGGTCGATTAAGAGCAATTTCCTCCTTAGGGGCAATTTTAAACCTACTTGTTGATTTTCTCTGGCATTGCTCACAACTATTTGAAAATGCTATTTTTCCACCAAAACTAGTCCTGCTCATTGCACCTTCTTCCATCTTTCTATCCCCTCCATCACTGGCACAGCAGTTAGCACTGCTGCCTCACAGCGCCAGGGACCTGGCTTCGATTCTCAGCTTGGATCACTGTCTGTGCACGTCCTCCCCATGACTGCGTGGGTTTCCTCTGCCTGCTCCAGTTTCCTCCCACAGTCCAAACGATGTGCTGGTTAGATGCATTAGCCATGCTAAATTCTCCCTCAGCGTACCCGGACAGGCATCAAAGTGTGGCGACTCGGGGGTTTTCATAGTAATTTCATTGCAGTGTTAATGTAAGCCTACTCGTGACACAAATAAATAAACTTTATACAAAAACCCTTATTGTTGGTCATCCAATTTTAAAAGAAAACAAAATGGCTTGCATTTATATAGCACCTTTCACTACCTCAGGACATCACAGAATGCAATGGCACAGCGATTATTACTGCTGCCTCACAGTGCCAGAGACCCCGATTCAATCCCAATCTTCATTCACTGTCAGTGCGGAGATTGCACATTCTCCCTGCATCAGCGTGGGTTTCCTCCAGATGCTCCAGTTTCCTCCCACATTCCAAAGATGTGAAGGCTAGGTTGATTGGTCATGCTAAATTGCCCCTTAGTGTCAGGGGGATTAGCAGGATAAATATGTGGAGTTACCAGGATAGGGCCCCGGTGGGATTCTTGTCGGTGTAGTCCTGATGGGCCGAATCGCCTCCTTCTGCACTTTGAGTATTCTACGGTTAACAGTCAAGGAATTACTTTGGAACTGTAGTCACTATTGGAAATGTGGCAGCAAGTTTGTGCACAGCAAGCTCCCAAAAATGTGATAAAGACCGTTTATTCTTTGTCAGGATTAATTAAGGGGTAAAGATTGGCAAAGTCACTGGGGGTAACTTCCGTGTTTCACTTCAAAATAGCATCATGCGATCTTTCACATTTACCTTACCTCAGGGTCTCAGTTTAACTTTTCTTACAAAAAGGCAATGGGCGGGATTTTCCGTACCCTCAGAGGCGTGTTTCGCAGCAGCCCGCCATTGACCAGCGGCAGGATCTTCCAGTCCCGCCACCTTCAACCAGATTTGCCGTAATATGCACCCCACCGCTGGGAAACCCATGGTGGGGACTCACCATTGGTGAGACCAGAGGATCGTGATGGTGAGAACAATCTGAAAGCTCCGATCAGCAGCACTGACAGTGCAGCACTCCCTCACTATTGATGCTGGAGCGTTGGTCTAGAGCTTTATGGCCAAGTCTCTGGGTTAGAGCTTGAATTCACAACTTATTGGCATAGAGACCGCAGTGTTAACAGTCTAGATTATACCTTTGTCTCTCTCACTCTCACTAATATTTTCTGCGCCTCTCTACCGCCAGCCCCCGCCCCCACTTTCTTAAGTCTCTCCTTGGATTGCCTTACTGAACTATGTATGTTATTCCCTTGAAACACGTACATTCAGTCTGTCAACGCTCGTACGTTTCCAACTGTTTACTTTCTAGATGGTAAGGTGAAAAACTAAGTGTGCTGTAAAATAGGCATCTTTACTTTCATTTTTTCCGATAGTAGGGAACCCTCAATATCATCTTGGAGAAAAAAAGCAGATGTTCTGAACTTGGCTCATCTGCTAGCTGTCACTTTGAGCTTTTCTTTCTTGAAAACTGCAAAAACCCACACACAATCCAGGATGTTGTTATTAGGAAGTTAACTGGCAAAACAGCCAACTCCAGCACTCACAAGCCAGCTCACCCCGAGATCACAGAGATTTTCTGACCCCCCCTCCTTCCCGAGATAACTCCTACTTTTCAAAGACTTCCAGCCCTCTCGCAGAGCAGGAGTCCTGGAGAAGCAGACATTAAAATTTCCATTGCTCATGATTCATGAAGAGCTTAACAGTCACACCCTGTCCCTTACAGTGGTTAATTGGTTTGCACTCCCCTCGCCCCCCCACCCCACCACTGACACCGCACACTTAGACCATAGACCATATGATATAGGAGCAGAATTAGGCCATTCGGCCCATCGAGTCTGCTCTTTCATTCAATCATGGCTGATAGGTTCCTCAACCCCCATCCTCCCACCTTTTCCCCATAGCGTTTGATCCCCTTACCAATCAAGAGCCTAGCTATTTCTGTCTTAAATAAACTCAATGATCTGGCCTCCACAATCTTCTGCAGCATTGAATTCCACAGATTCACCACCCTCTGGCTGAAGAAATCCCTCCTCATCTCAATTCTGCTGGATTTGATATCTTAGCATAGCTCCTTCCCAGATAAAATAGACCTGATGACTTTGATGTTGCAGGTTCTTCAGCAGAGCCTGGTGTAGAACTTTGATGGAATTCCACCTCTGCACTCATGGTTACGTGCCGCACACATCTCCTAGGCCCCTATGTTTATTGTTCTATCTATTTGGTTTATTTTAAATTCATTTATGGGACCAACCTTTATTGCCCATCCTTAGTTGTCCTTCAGAAGGTGGTGGTGAGCCGCCTTCTTGAACCGTTGCAGTCCATGTGGTGTCGATGCACCCACAGTGCTGTGAGGGTGTTCCAGGATTTTGATCCAGTGAGATTGAAGAAACAGCCAATATTTTCCCAAGTCAGAATGGTGTGTGATTTGGAGGGGGGGGGCAGGGGGGTTTCTTCCAGGTAGTGGACTTCCCAGGTATCTGATGCCTTTGCCTTTCTCACGGTTGTGGGCTTGAGTTTGGTCTTGTAGGAACAGGATGAGACCATTTCGCCCCTGGAGATTGCTCTACCATTCAAGAGAGCGGGAATGACTTACTCTCTAATCCCACAATCTCACATTTAAAATTAATAATCGATCAAGCACTCCATTTGTGGAAGACAGTTGCAAACTTATATCAGCCTCTTTGTGTTCACTTCTGTCAGGCCTGGATTGAAACCATGGGCTATGCATCACGGTCCTAGATTCCCACCCAGAAGTAATAGTTTCTTTCTGTCCAACCCGAAACCATGTCTGCGTGGGCTTCCTCCGGTTGCTCCAGTTTCCTCCCACAGTCCAAAAGATGTGCTGGTTAGGTGCAGTGGCCATGCTAAATTCTCCCTCAGTGTACCCGAACAGGCGCCGGAATGTAGCAACTAGGGTATTTTGATTGCAGTGTTAATGTGAGCCTACTTGTGACATTAATAAATAAACTTAAACTTACAATCAAATCACTCTTTAACCTTCTAAATTCCATTGAGTGAAAACTTCATGATTTAATCCTTCATGTTCAGGTATCATTCTGGTAAATTTAAGTTTTTATTTATTATCACGAATAGGGTTACATTCACTCAATACTGAAGTTACTGTGAAAATCCCCTAGCTGCCGCACTCCAGTCTCTGTTCGGGTACACTGAGGGAAAATTTATCATGACCAATTCACCTAACCTGCACAACTTTGGACTGTGGGAGGAAACCAACGCAGACACAGGGAGAATGTGCAAACCCCATACAGACAGTGACCCAAGCTGGGAATCGAACCAGGGTCCCTGGTACTTGAGGCAGCAGTGCTAATCACTGTGCCACTGTGCTGCCCCTTAATCTATCTAGACTTCTCCCAAAGTCAATATATCCTTCTTTGGTGTTGGGCCCACAGCCACTCACAGTATTGCAAGTATGATATTAATTCAGGGATAAATATAAGCCAGCACACCAGGGGTAACTTCCCTTCTTTTAACAGTAGAACCACACAGTGCAGAAAGAGGCCATCCAGCCCATCAAGTTTGCACCAACCCTCCGAAAGAGCATCCCACACAGGCATTTCCTTCTGCCCTATCCCCATAACCCCACACATATACCATGGCGAACCCATCGAACCAACACATCTTGGGACACTAAGGGACAATTTAGCATAGTCAATCAACTTAACCTTCATATCTTTAGACTATGGGAGGAAATTGAAGCACCTGGTGGAAACCCAGGCAGACACAGGGAGAATGTGCCAACTCCACACAGACACTCACTCAAGGCAAACCTAAGAAGTGCCGTGAGGGAGGAAAGAAAGAGATGGAAGGATGTAAGGAGGGAAATCCGGAGCTGGAGGCCTAGATAACTGAAGGCATCATCACCAAAGATAAAGTAATTCTGATGAGAACTGCGAAGTAGAAAGAATTGTCAGAGCACAGATATCTCGGGGGGCTTTGGAGTTGGAACTTGGAGGAGATTACAGAGATAGGGAAGGGCAAAGCCATGGAGGGACTTGGAAAACAAGGAAGCAGGTTTCAAAACACAAGTTTTAGGTGATCCAACCAGCTTAAAAGTTGTGTGCATCCCTACCTATGAATCTGCTGCTATGATTATAAGCCCATTGGTGTGATTTTACCAGCTGTTCATGCCATGCTCCCGCTGCAGCGGGGTTGGAGAATTTGGCACCTAGCTAAATCTCCGTTCAGTGCAGCAGGATGGGAAAATCCCAACTGCGGGAGCAGGGGTAACATTCCAGCCATTGTTTGACTAAGTGGGGTGGCACGGAGGCGCAGTGCTGAGCACTGCTGCCTCATAGCGCCAGGGATCCGGGTTAGATTCCGGCCTCGGGTCATTGCCTGTGTGGAGTCTGCACGTTCTCCCCATGTCTGCGTGGATTTCCTCCGGGGGCTCCTGTCTCCTCCTACAATCCAAAGATGTGTGGGTCAGGTTGATTGGCCGTGCTAAATGATCCCAGTGTCCAGGGGATTAGTAGGGTAAACATGTGGGGTTATGGGTATAGGGCCTGGGTGGGATTGTGGTTGGTGCAGATGTGGCAGGCTGAATGGCGTCCTTCTGCACAGTAGGGATTCTGTGATTCTAAGCTTGAAGTTCAGGTTGATCTCAACTCTGATTACCCTGAAGTGTTGAGAGCTTTTAAACAAGTAACTCACAGCCTGTGATCATCGAACTTTAAAATGTCTTACTTTATGGTCGCAGCTACAGATTTATATAAAGGAAAGTCAGTCTGACATACCATCGATTCAAGAATCTACAGACTTTCAGTCTCTAATTGACTTGAGCAAGGCACTCAAGAATCTTCCATTTGACTTCAAAGTCACACAAAGAAACAAAGTCACCCTGACCTTTAACTGCAGCGTTCACTTATTGTGAACACTTGGTGTGTCGTTGGTCAGAAAGTTGCAGCATAATTACACCGTGTAGCCTTAAAGCCACACCCACTTGATGGATTTTACCTTGAATGTTGCATGGTGTAATGTTTTTTGCCTTTTAAAGGTGAGTATCCTTCATTCTACTGTAAATTGTATCACGGGACACTTACTACATCTGGAGATGCATTCAGCATGCACGTAAACTGTGGGTAGAGTTTAGGATGTAATCTTCCCTTTCTGCTGAGGAGAGGCAATGATGTGTGACAGACTACAGAAGTGGTCTAGATGTAAGCCCTTTGATTATGTACATTTATATAAGAGAGTACCTTCAATCACGGCGTATATGTCAACCCAGCAGATAAGATGACCCGATCTTTCCATACCAAAAATCACGTTTCTGCATACATTTGGCATATAGGTCAATCGCCACCCCGCCCCCAACCCCCCCACCCCCCCACCCCCCCATCCCGCCGCCATCTCTTTTTCGGCCATGATGTACCATACCCGCATTAGCAATCAGTCTCAATTTTTCATGCCACAAACGCATGTTTTATTTACCAAACCTCGTAGCTGGGTACAAGGGATCAATCAAGCAGTGCAAGATGGGGAGGAGTCTAAAGCACGCACACCCTTGGTGTTGGGCGCCAATGAGCTTTTAAAATGGCCGCCACCCACACCTCCACCGGCCATTCACTTTTCTACCCGACAAATAAATCAACCAAAGTTTTGGGCGGGACTTTTCAATGATTTAGAGATCGATGTGTATGGGTATTACAAATAGCAATTGTAGTGAGACATTTTACATTGTTAATGTTTTGATTTGTTTTGACAGCCATGGTACGGGTGTATCTACACTGCATGGACTCCACCAGCTCAAGAAGGTAGCTCACCATCACCTTCTCAAGGGCCATTAGAAATGGGCAATAATTGTTGGTCTAGCCAGTAATGCCCACATCTCGTGAATGATTTTCTTTGAAATTCGCTTTTGAAGGTTACCGTTGAGTTTGTTTCCACTGCCTTTGCAGGCACTGAATTCCAACCTTAACCACTCCTTGTGTAAAAGATGTTTTTCCGCATGTCGCCCCTGTTTATTTTTGCCAATCACCTTAAATATGTAGGTTATCAACTCTCACAGCGCTGCTCGAGAAACAGTTCCAGGAATTTGACCCAAAAACGGAAGGAGCAGCAAAATATTTCCAAGTCAGGGTGGTTTTTGAAAAATAATTGGAAGAAGAAAAATTGCAACAACATGTTTAAAAAATTTATGTATTTTTGTCACAAATAGGCTTACATTAACACTGCAATGAAGTTACTGCGAAACTCCCTAGTCGCCACACTCCAGTGTCTGTCCAGGTATACTGAGGGAGAATTTAGCATGGCCAATGCACCTAACCAGCATGTCTTTCAGACTGTGGGAGGAAACCGGAGCACCTGAAGGAATCCCACGTGGGAAGAATGTGCAGACTCGACACAGAGGATAACCCAAGCTGGGAATCGAACCTGGGTCCCTGGTGCTGTGAGGCAGCAGTGTCAACCACTGTGCCACCTTATGGGGAAATATGGGGGCTATTTTCCTATGTGGGGAAAGATTCAGGGAATGAGATTTACTGGATGGCTCTTTGCAAGAGCCAACATAGATTTAATGGGTCATATGACCTCCTTCTATGCCTTCTGTTCATAACTTTCCCTCATAATGTCTAATGTTTGTTTTATTCTCACATGGGGTGTGGGCATTGTTGGTTGGGCCAGCATTTACTGGCCATCCCTTAATTATGATGTGGGTATGCCGGCGTTGGACTGGCGTAAACACAGTAAAAAGTCTGACAACACCAGGTTTTAGTCCAATCTATTTATTTGATAATATACTCACAAGCTTTCGGGGTTAGTCCCTTCGTCAGGTGAATGGAGAGTTCTGGCCTCAGACAGAGCATATAAAGCACAGACAGTTTAGAGATTACTGATTAGAATGCGAATCCTTACACCTAACCTGCTGTTCAAGACCTGAAGTGGCTGATAATGTGAGTGGAAGGAGCACTGATCACAGTTTAAAGAGATGTGTATTGTCTCCAGACAGTACAGTAAGTGAGGTTTTGCAAACCCAGGCAAGTCACGGGGGTTACAGATAGTGCGACATGAACCCAAGATCCCTGTTGAGACCATCCTCATGTGTGCGGAACTTGGCTATCAGTCTCTGTTCAGCGACTCTGCGCTGTCGTGTGTCGTGAAGGCCGCCTTGGAGAATGCTTACCCGAAGGTCAGAGGCTGAATGCCCGTGACCACTGAAGTGTTCGCCAACAGGAAGGGAACAGTCTTGCCTGGTGACTGTCGAGCGATGTTCATTCATCCGTTGTCGTAGCGTCTGCATGGTCTCCCCAATGTACCATGCTTCGGGACATCCTTTCTTGCAACGTAGCAGGTAGACAATGTTGGCCGAGTTGCAAGAGTATTTACCATGTACCTGGTGGATGGTATTCTCACGTGTGATGATGGTATCCATGTCGATGATCCGGCATGTCTTGCAGAGGTTGCAGTGGCAGGGTTGTGTGGTATTGTGGTCACTGTTCTCCTGAAGGCTGGGTAGTTTGCTGTGAACAATGGTCTGTTTGAGGTTGTGTGGTTGTCTGAAAGCAAGAAGTGGGGGTAACCTCAAACAGACCATTGTTCGCAGCAAACTACCCAGCCTTCAGGAGAACAGTGACCACAATACCACACAACCCTGCCACAGCAACCTCTGCAAGACATGCCGGATCATCGACATGGATACCATCATCACACGTGAGAATACCATCCACCAGGTACATGGTAAATACTCTTGCAACTCGGCCAACATTGTCTACCTGATACGTTGCAAGAAAGGATGTCCCGAAGCATGGTACATTGGGGAGACCATGCAGACGCTACGACAACGGATGAATGAACATCGCTCGACAGTCACCAGGCAAGACTGTTCCCTTCCTGTTGGCGAACACTTCAGTGGTCACGGGCATTCAGCCTCTGACCTTCGGGTAAGCATTCTCCAAGGCGGCCTTCACGACACACGACAGCGCAGAGTCGCTGAACAGAGACTGATAGCCAAGTTCCGCACACATGAGGACGGTCTCAACAGGGATCTTGGGTTCATGTCGCACTATCTGTAACCCCCGTGACTTGCCTGGGTTTGCAAAACCTCACTTACTGTACTGTCTGGAGACAATACACATCTCTTTAAACTGTGATCAGTGCTCCTTCCACTCACATTATCAGCCACTTCAGGTCTTGAACAGCAGGTTAGGTGTAAGGATTCGCATTCTAATCAGTAATCTCTAAACTGTCTGTGCTTTATATGCTCTGTCTGAGGTCAGAACTCTCCATTCACCTGACAAAGGGACTAACCCCGAAAGCTTGTGAGTATATTATCAAATAAATAGGTTGGACTAAAACCTGGTGTTGTCAGACTTTTTACCATCCCTTAATTATCCAGGAATTGAGTGGCTTGCTCGGCTGTTTCAGAGGATGCGTAAGTGTCAAAGAAAAGTTCATAGAAATCTGGACTTAGAAATCAAACAATACCATATCAATTGTCCTCAAAACCCACCTGGTTCACTAATATCCTTTAGGGAAGAAAACCTGCCGTCCTTACCTGGTCTGGCCCACCTGTGACTCCAGATCCACAGCAATGTGGTTGGCTCTTAAGTGCCCTCTGAAACACCTAGTAAGCCATTCAGCTTGAGGGTGGGCAGTCAGGGATGGGCAATGAATACTGACCCAGCCAATGATGCCTAAATCCCATGAAAGAAAACAATTATTTTATTGAATTCAAATTTCACCATTTGCCATGGTAGGATTCAAGCCTGGGAGGGGGGGTGGTGGATTTTACAAGAAAACGTTTAAATGTCCAGCTAGGGTGAACAGGGGAGAATTTCAGGTCTGTTTCTTGGGTGAGTGTTTACTCTCAATCTTATGGACTTAGAACAAATGGGCTAGATCGTTTCCAGCCACTGGAGGCAGTATGCAGGGCGTAACTCACCAGCCAACATTCTCTAACAGCAGAGGGAGCTATTGTGCATGTGCACACCTTAGTGTGCAGCAGCAGAGACGTGGTAGAGAGACAGAGAGAGAGATCTGTCAGGCCCCTGCTGTTACAAGCAGCGTCAACGAACACATCCCCTCATCTATTGCGGTGGCCACAACCGATCAAGAGCCCCACACTGCCTGACAATATCACCTCTACCCCCTCCCCCACCAATCACGATGCAGAGTGAGGCACACCCTCCCCTCCTCCACCAATCGTGATGGGTGGCGAGGCTGATAAAATCCTGGCCTCGATCTCTGAATTGCTAACCCAATGACAACAGCAATACACCACTGCCTCCCCAGTGCAGAGAATGTTGCTTTAAAAACACTCCAAGGTCATTCATTGCATCCTATCTGCTAAAGTAGGAGTCTAGAGACTCTCACTGGAAACTTCTGACCTTGCCAGCAGCTGGAATCCTTCAGTGCTGCCACAGCCAATAGAGTTTTGGCTGAGCAAAAATTCTCCTTTCTCGCTGGCAGCGGGATGGGTACAGATGTGATCAGAGAATCCCGAGCTATATCAATAAAAATCCATAAAGACCAAACAAATTGGGAGCATGCCATCACAACATAGTCTGGCATCTACTTTGTTTACCCACCCATCAATACACACTTACATAACCCTGAATTTACTGAAAGGGATAATGGTGGTGGAATGACACATTTGGGTGTTAATGTGCAAATCAGCCAACAACTTGTGACAAAGAGGAGCAACCCTGTGAATCAGCACAAGTAACTGGGCAATTTGCATTTCTCCACAATGTGAAACTGCATCTGGTAGTTAACCACGCTATTGTTTAAATGAAGTTACTGTATTTACTTATTAAAAAGCCATTAGACTCACCACAGACAGTTAAGTTGAGTAAATACCAACATAATGCCACTAAGTATGGTAGCACAGTGGTTAGCACTGCTGCCTCACAGTGCCAGGGACCCAGGTTTGATTCCTGGCTTAGGTCACTGTCTGTGCACATGTTCTCCCCATGTCTGCGTGGGTTTCCTCTGGGTGCTCTGGTTTCCTCCCACAGACTGAAAGATGTGCTGGTTAGGTGCACGGCACATGCTAAATTTTCACTCAGTGCATCCGAACAGGTGCCGGGGTTTGGCGACTAGGGGATTTTCACAGTAACTTCATTACAGTGTGACTGTAAGCCTATTTGTGATAAATAAATAAACTTTACTTTACAAGGCAGTGGCCTAGTAGACCAAAAAGTCAGCTAATGTTCTGGTGACCTGGGTTCGAATCCCACCCTGGCAGATGGTGCAGTTTGAATTCAATACAAAAAAGATCTGGAATTAAAAATCTACTGATGATCGTGAAACCATTGTTGATTGTCGGAAAAACCCATTTTGTTCACTAATGTCCTTTAGGGAAGGAAATCTGTCATCTTTATTCGATCTGGCCCATGTATGACTCCAGAGCCACAGCAATGTGATGGATTCTCAACTGCCCTCTGAACAAGATCAATTAGGAGTGGGCAATAAATGCTGACCAGTCAGCGATACCCACATCCCAGAAATGAATAAAAAAAAGGTGCTCTGTTAATGTAAACCGATGCCAATTGAAATCTCTTGCCCAGAAAGAGAATAATTATTAACGTGGAGTCTCAACCTTTCAGGTTTTGAATTGCTTTAGGAAATTATATACATATCAAGTTTAAAGTTTACGGGCAGGGATTTCCAGCTGCGCTTGCCCCACGTCTGGAAAATCCCGCCCGAAGTCACAGACATTTGCATGGCCCGTGTCCCACCCACTACAATTCCTGTGGCGAGCGGGATGGGAAAACTCCCCCCCTATGAATTTTTATTCTCATTTTTCCCTTTCTTTCCCTTATTACTGCTTCCCTTATTCCAACCTTTCCTTCGCTCACTTTATTTCTTCTCTGTACCTCATTTTGCATTAGATTCACCCACTCTGATTCACCTGCTTTCACTGTCCATTCAATGTTCATTTCTCAATTCAGAATTCCCATTCTTCAGAGATGATCTGTTAGTCTTCCTGTTCAGTAAGGTGCCAGATGTCCAGGTGCCCTTGCTGCACCATTATTATCCGGCACTTCCAGGACATTTATTGGCAAAAGATTTTTCAAACTTAAACCCGCATGTCTAACAAGCACAGCATGATTGTAAGTGGTTGCCACTGCTGCCTCACAGTGTCAGGGATCCAGGTTCAATTCCGGCCTTGGGTGACTGTCTGTGTGGAGTTTGCACATTCTCCTCGTGTCGGTGTGGGTTTCTTTCAGGTGCTCCGGTTTCCTCCCACAGTCCAAAAGGTGTGCAAGTTAGATGGATTGGCCATGCTAAATTCTCCCTTAGTATTTCAAGATGTGTTGGTTAGGTGGATTAGCTTTGGTAAATGTGTGGGGGTTATGGGGATAGGGCAGAGAGAAGTGCCTGTGTGGGATGCTCTTTCGGACAGTCGGTGCTGGCTCGATGGGCTGGATGGCCTCTTTCTGCACTGTACAGTTCTATTGTTCTAGTGTCCTGGGTTATATTTATCTCTGGATTAATATCATACCTGAAATACTGTGAGCAGTTCTGGGCACCACACTTGATATATTAATGATATATTAATGTTGGGAGAAACATGGCAAAGAATTACCAGAATTATACCTGAACACTTAAAGATTAAATTATAAGGTTTACATTCAATGGAATTTAGAAGGTTAGAGAGTGATCTGATCGAAATTTTAAGTTGAAGTTTGTGTCTTAGTGTCACAAGTAGGCTTACATTAACACTGCAATGAAGTTACTGTGAAAATCCCCTAGTTGCCACACTTTGGCACATGTTCGGGTACACTGAGGGAGAATTTAGCATGGCCTATGCACCTAACTAGCAAGCCTTTCTCCCCGTATCTGTGGGTTTCCTCTGGGTGCTCCGGTTTTCTCCCACAGTCTGAAAGATGCGTAGGTTAGTTAGATTGGCCATGCTAAATTGTCCCTTGGTGTCCCAGGATGTGTGGGTTAGATGGATTAGCCATGATAAATGCGCAGGGTTGCGGGGATGGGACGGTGGTTTGGGCCTGGGTAAGATGCTCTTTCAGAGAGTCGGTGCAGACTCGATGGGCCGAATGGGCCACCAAGCCTACACCGATACATGACGCTTTTCTAAACTAAAGACCATTTGCCTCTATGCAATTTATAAACCACTATTCTCTGCCTATCCATGTATCTGTTAAGATGTCTTTTAAATATTGCTATTGTATCTGCTTCCATCACCTTGGTGCTTTTCAGACGCTTACCACTTTATGCCTCTCACATCTTCTTTAAAATTTCCCCCTTTTACCTTAAACCGACATTTCCTGAAATAGGCTCTGACTATCCATTCTATCTAAATTTTACTGGCCGTGCTTCATCCCTTCATGATTGCTTGCCTTGCTGTTGACACGGAAATGAGATGACATCACTGAGTTCCACCATGGTTGGAATCTCCATTACATCTCCTCCTTTCATGAGGAAAGATTACTCAGAGTTATGCTGCACCAGTTTTTATTTTCTGTCCCCTGGTCTTGGCTCGTTGGCCTCTTTCTGCATGGGAGATGGAATGGTTGGGATTACCTACTACACTCCTGCCACAATTGATTCATGCCCATCCTTTCAGAATACATAGATTGTCAGAAAAACCCACCTGGTTCATTAATGTCCTGTAGGGAAAGAAATCTGCTGTCCTTACCTGATCTGACCTACATGTGACTCCAGAGCCAGAGCAATGTTGTTGACTCTCAACTCTCTTCTAATGGCAACAAGGGATGGACAATAAATCCTGACCCAGCCAATGATGCCCATGTCCCTTGGATGAATAAAAAGAAAGTGGCCACAAACCTTTGCCAAAGTTATTCACATGAGGTACGAGATTGAGTGGTTTGCCACAGTTGAATCTGACCGATAGGTTTGGTTTTGGCCATCCAGAACATCAAGGTGACTGGCACAAGAGAAGATGCCAAGTGTAGGCCCTTCCACTACTTGGAAGGCAGATGTCTCTCATGCAGCTGGGCACTATGATTTGATTTGATTTGATTTGATTTATTATTGTCACATGTATTAATACACAGTGGAAAAGTATTATTTTTTGCACGCTATACAGACAAAACACACCGTTCATAGTGAAGGAAATGATAGAGTGTAGAATGTAATGTTGCTTTCATAGCTAGGGTATAGAGAAAGATCAACTTAATGTAAGGTAAGTCCAGTCAAAAGCTTGATGGCAGCAGGGAAGAAGCTGTTCTTGAGTTGGTTGATATGTAACCTCAGACTTTTGTATCTTTTTCCCGATGGAAGAAGGTGGAAGAGAGAATGTCCAGAGCGCATGGGGTCCTTAATTATGCTGGCTGTTTAGCCATGACAACGGGAAGTGTAGACAGAGTCAATGAATGGGAGGCTGGTCTGTATGATAGGTTGACTATATTCATGACCTTTTGTAGTTTCTTGCAGTCTTGGGCAGAGCAGGAGCCATACCAAGCTATGCTACAACCAGAAAGAATGCTTTCTATGGTGCATCTGTAAAAGTTGGTGAGAGTCGTAGTTGACATGCCAAATTTCCTCAGTCTTCTGAGAAAGTAGAGGCGTTGGTGGGATTTCTTAACTATACTGTCGGCATGGGGGGGATGAGGACAGAGTGTTGATCTGGACACCTAAAAACTTGAAGCTCTTGACCCTTTCTATTGTGAGAACATGTGCTCATCTATTCACAGCTTGACACCCACTAAGATTGGGTTGGAAAGGGTTCAATGGTTAAAATCCTTCTATAACCAGGGGGACGATGGTAATACAATCACAGGTTTCAGAGTGAGCGGAGTTGTTTGTGAGGAGCTCCAACCAGCAGTAAACTGAAAAGGACTCAAACACTAACATTTCACAGCTAAAGTGATATTTTAGTAATTGCGTTGCTTAGATGAAATTTTCCTAAATGATTTCTCATGTCATTTATCATGTTTTGATGAATTGTTGGCACTGTTGAGGGTTTCTAGCAAGAAATCAGAGTCTCAGTATAAATAGCCCAATTTCTATGTTCAGTAAATACAAAGGGCTTTGTGTACCACATCCCTCATTTCTGATATATAAAAAAGAAAGTCAATATGCTACATGGAACAGGAGTAATGGAAATGTATTATGCACCAGACATTCATAAGCATTTCGCTCTAGGCTGGATTTCCTTTGCAAATTGATGTGATGTGAATAGAAAAGCATGTGGAATATATAAACATTATATTGGATTGTGTGAGATCTCTTCAATTTATAGTATTACCCAGTAGACTGGCCTTCCCAGGAAATTCAACAGGAGCGCAAGGAGCCCGCTTAGTTCATGTATTTTACATTACATGGCAGACTGGGTTCCCTATTAAAATTACATGGCACAGTGCAAAGGTCATTTTGATCTAAATTTAATGTTATTCCAAACAAGACTGCCTTTCCCTTCTGATCAACAGTGGTGCAAGAGATTTGCCCATTAAATATTTTGAAGTATAATGCAGTGGGAAGAGATGTGCCGCGTAAGAGTTCCGTTAAGTAGCTGCCTGGCATTCTGCACCAGACTGGGCTCTTCCTTTGAAATCAATGACAGTGCAAAACAGGTTGGTTCATTACATATTCTAAAATATAACGCAGCTTACAGGCTTTGCTGTTGAAAGTGCTCCAAACGGGAGAGATTCCCTTCAGTGCATCACTTGCGCTGTTACACAAGAGACAAGCCTTACCGCTGAAATTAATGGTGGGAGCAGGAGGTCACTCCGTTTGTTCTTACTCTTGACTTAGATGAAAGCGTAACATTTATCTCTAAGTTGATTTCTGTATGGATAAACCACGCGACAGGAATGGGGAAGGGACTGTGGGCAGGCGCTTTACGAATCGCACTTCCTCATTGCATCTTACACAGTTTGTCTTGTCTTCAATGCCCGCGAGAGCAAACTAGTTTATATTGGGATAATTTTCCCTTTCCCTTGTGTCAGGAGAAAGAACTTGACTATCACGTTATCTTGTCAGGATGTTCCAATGCACAAATATTAAGGACCGGCTTTTCCAGTCCCCCCGAGGCACGCCTTCCAATGGAGGAGGTGGCTCACCATTAGCTTCCAGCAGGATCTTCCAGTCCCGCAAACGTCTACGGTGTTTTGCATGGCTTACCCACGCCGTGTTGGGGGGGAGGAGACGGTGTCGCCTTTGGCTGAACTGGAAGATCCCCCCAGCGGAAAACATAAAAAGCATTGAAAGTAAGAGCAGGAGGAGGCCATTTGGCCCTTCGAGGCTGCTCCACCGTTCATTATGATCATGGCTGACTTCTCATAAGCCTGACCCTGACTTCTCCCCACTTAGTGTTTAGCACTGCTGTGTCATAGCACTCGGGACCTAAGTTCGATTCCCAGCTTGGGTCACTCGGAGTCTGCACATTTTCCCCATATCTGCGAGGATTTCCTCCGGGTGCTCCGGTTTCCTCCCACAGTCTGAAAGACATGCTGGTTAGGTGTATTGGCCCTCAGTGTATCTGAAAAGGCACCAGAGTGTGACAACTAGGGAATTTTCATAGTAACTTCATTGCAATGTTAATGCAAGCCTACTTGTGATACTAGTAAATAAATAAACCTAAACATATCTGTCGATCCCCCTGACCTCAAGTGCTATATCTAACTGCTTCTTGAAAACTTTCAATATTTTGCCTCAACTACTTTCTGTGGAAGCGAATTCCACAGACTGACCACTCTTTGGGTGAAGAAATTTCTCCTCATCTCTGCCCTATACAGTCTACTCTGCATCCTTAGACTGTGACCTCAGGTTCTGGACATCCCCACTATCGGGAGCATCCTTCTTGCATCTACCCTGTACAGGCCAGTTAGAATTTTATAAGTTTCCATGGAGATCCATCCTCACTCTTCTGAACTCCAGTGAATACAATCCTAACTCACTCAATCTCTCCTCATTCATCAGTCCCGCCATCCCAGGAAGGGCTGGAAAATCCCACCTTAATATTTTTCTCAGTGTAGTCACTGTTGTAATGTAGGAAACATACCCCAAGTTGCCCACAGCCGGATCCCACAAATGGCAATGAGAAAATAATCAGATACACTTTTTTTCTGAGTGAGGGGTGCATACCTGGACTCTGTGAAAGGTGCCACGGGGATTCTTCAAGATCATGTCATGAGTCTGTTTACGTCCACCCAAGATGACCAGTATTTTACTACCTCGCTCAGGCGAGGCTCGTAATATCCTACGTGAGACCAATGGAGAATTCCATTCTGTAGGCCACACCCACGCAGGCGTGGTGGTAAAATTCCAGCCGATGGGTCTTAAGTTTGGAATTTCATCTGAAAGTTGACCCTCCGACAATGCAGAACTCTCTCAGCGTTTATGTTCACAAATTTTCTGAAGACAAAAACTGTACGTGTGCTGTTATTTGACTTTTCACCCTGATCCATCGCAAAAGCCAGCCTGGCAAAGCAGAAATTGAAATTCAAATATATGGTAAAATCAAATTATTATTTATTATTAATAATAATGGGGATCACACACATAAGATAGTCACTTATAAATCCAATGGGGAATTCAGGTGAAACTTCTTCACTCATTTTGTCCTGAGAGTGTTTTTCAATGTCTCTAAAACGAGAGGTAGTTGGGATTATTAGCGTAGATGCATTTGAGTTGAAGCTAGATAAGGTATGGAGATGCCGGTGTTGGACTGGGGTGGGCGTGGTAAGAAATCTCACAACACCATGTTCAAGTCTAACAGGTTTATTTGGAATCACGAGCATTTGGAACGGTTCTCCTTCATCAGGTGAGTGACGCACCTGATGAAGGGGCAATGCTCCAGGAGCTCAAGATTCCAAATAAACCTGTTAGACTTTAATCTGGTTTTGTGAGACTTCTTACTAATGCTAGACAAACATAGAATCATAGAATCCCTGCACTGCAGAAGGAGGCGATTTGGTCCACCGAGCCTGCACTGACAGCAATCCCACCCAGACCCTATCCCCATAACCCCACCTATTAACCCTGCTAATTCCCCTGACACTGAGGGGCATTTAAAATGGCCAATCAATCTAACCCATACGTCTTTAGACTGCAGGAGCATCTGGAGGAAATCGCTGTGCCACCCCAGAGAACAGGATAGAATGTTGTTCTTAATAGGGTTAGGTGAAATAGGATGGCAGGAGGTTCTTGCAGGTCATGAATCCAGCATAGACTATGTGGGCTGAAAGGTCCGTACCTTGTACTATAAATGTTGATATGAGGATCCCTCTACGGCCAAGATATACAAGACTCCCCTCCCTGCAGTGTGACTGAAACCTAATTACTCAAAGGTGAAGCATTAATATTTACGAAAGCTGGCTTTTGACTATTACAAGAAGCAGAAGGTGCATAAAAGATTTACACGGATGATATCAGAACTGAGAGGTTATATCTATCAGGGAAGATTGAACAGCCTGGGGCTCATTTCTCCAGAAAAAGAGAATGCTGGGGGGGGGGGGGGGGGGGGGGGGGGGAGGAGGAGGAGGGGGGTACCTGACAGAAATCTTTAAAATTATACTGGGTCTTGGGAGGGCAAATGATGATATTTTAACTTGTGGGGAGGACACCAAAATAGACGCCATAAATATAAGATGGGCACTAATAAATCCAGGAGGGAATTCAGGCTAAACTCCTTTCCCAAAGACTGCTAAGAATGTGGAGTTCACTGCCACTCAGGGAAGTAGAGATGATCATTTATAGGCAAGCTAGATAATTGCCTGAGAGGGGAGAATGCAAAAGAAAGTTAGATGAAGCAGAATTGCAGGATTGAGAAGCGTAATGACTAGCTGTGTCAATTGATCTGTTTCTGTGCCATAGACTCAATGCAATCTATGCAGTATGGGCCAAAAGAGAAGCGATAGCCGAGTGGTACAATCACTAAACTACTAATACAGATACCCAGGTAATGTTCTGGGGACCTGAGTTCAAACCCTACCACGGCAGATGGTGTATTTTGAACTCAATTTTAAAAACATATCTGGAATTAAGAATCATTGTCAATTGTCAGGAAAAGCCCATCTGGTTCACTAACGTATTTTAAGGAAGAAAATCTGCCATCCTTACCTGGTCTGGCCCACATGTGATTCCAGAATTACAGCAATGTGGTTCACTCTCAACTGCCCTCCAAGGGAAACTCAGGATGGGCAATGAATGCTGACTAACCACTGACACCCATGTCCCACGAATGAATAAAAAAAAATTTATACCAATAAAATACTTGTCATAGAATCCCTATGGTGCAGAAGGAGGCCATTCGGCCCATCAAGTCTGAACAGACCCTTTGGTGGAGCATCTCACACAGACTCTATCCCCCTAACCCTATGTATTTACCCTGCTACTCCCCCGTCTAACCTACACATCTTGGGACACAAAGAGGCCATTTACCATGGCCAATCCACCCAACCTGCACATCTTTGGACATGCAGATACAAGGAGAAAGTGCAAACTCCACACAGACAGCAGCCCAAGCCAGGAATCAAACCCAGGTTCCTGGCGTTGTGAGGCAGCAGTGCTAACCACTGTGCCACCGCGCCCCCCCCCCATGTAGGCAAGCATGGGGTGAGACTCAAGAAATCAATGAGAGCTTTCTTGTAATTTACAATACCTAATGGTGCATTTAATAAACAATACACTGACCTGCGCTGCCCTGCTACCTGCATTACTGGGAGATTTGATAAATTTAGCTGGAATCTTTGGGCAGTTTGTTAATGGCCCTGACATGACCCCCCAGTGTAGCAACGAGAGTGGCATTCTAGAGGTCACACTGAAGGTTTTTTAACTCCGAGCCACAGATTTTCAAACGGCAGGGCGTCGCTACCTCTGTGGAAAGTAATAAGTATTGTGTGATTAGTCATGCAGCATTTATTCATTTCAAACAGCGTTACCTTTTAACAATTGTTCTTTTCAATACCCGTTGCAGCCTTCGATGACTTTGTTCTAGGTGGTCATTTGCTAATGACTTCCCAAGTCCTCTAGACCCTGTTCTGTGCAAATGTGACGTGCAGTGAATAATGTAGTGATTATTTAGCAATTACTCAAGCATTCACTTCAATCATTTCCAAAGTAATGGACTATAAATTTTGTGGCTGAATAACCCAGTATTAATTGAGTTCTCTTTGCTTGCTGTTTCCTGCCACTTTCTGAAATAAATTCAGCAGGGCCCTGTGACCTTACATCACTTATTTTGCGTGCATCAATTAGTTAAAGTTACATATGACAGATAAAACAGGAGACGGGACTGGAATTTAAAGCGTGGTTTGGATTTGCAGTCACGTGGCAGCGCACAAGGGTTAAGCTGCAGATGTGTTTAACAGCTTGGCTGCACCAAGTGAGTTAAACATTATATTTAAAAAAAACCTCCCATTTGTATTTCATCTTTCACAACACTATGGGGCGACACAGTGGTTAGAGCTGCTGCCTCATAATGCCAGGGACCCGGGTTCAATTCTGGCCTCCGGTCACTGTCTGCATGAGGTTTTCACATTCTCCCTGTGTCTGCGTGGGTTTCCTCCAGTTTCCTCCCACAGTCCAAAGATGTGCGGGTTAGGTGGATTGGCCATGCTAAATTGCCCCTTGGTGTCAGGGGATTAGCAGGATAAATGTGCAGGGTTGTGGGAATAGGGCCTGGGTGAGGCTATGGTCAATGCAGACTCAATGGGCCGAATGGCCTCCTTCTGCACTGTAGGGATTCTATGATTCTAGGACACCCCAAAGTTCTTCACAACCAATGAATGGCATGGTTTGAAGTGTCACTGCGGTTGTAATTCAGTAAATGCAGCAAGTCAGTTTGCGCATAACTGCAATGTCATCTTGATTGGGTGGGAAAGTGAAGGCCTCGTGGTATTATTGCTAATCCAGAAATTCAGTTAATTTTCTGGGGAAGGTGTTTGAATCCCGCCATGGCAGATTGTGGAATTTAAATTCAATAGAAAAGATCTGGAATTAAGAATCTATGATGACCATGAAACCATTGACACTTGTCGTAAAAGCCAATCTGGTTCACTAATATCCTTTAGAGAAGGAAATCTGCCATCCTTACCAGGCCTGGCCTACATGTGACTCCAGAGCGACAGCAATGTGGTTGACTCTCGACTGCCCTTGGGTAACTAGGGATGGGCAATAAATGCTGGCCAGCCAGGAACACCCATGTCCCATGAATGAATTAAGAAAAAAGGCACTGGGGAGCGGTCTCCTTTAAAATAGTGCCAGGACATCGTTACATCTACTTGCGAATGCTCCTAATCTGAAAGAGAGCACCTCTAACAATGCTGCACTCCCTCGATCGACACTGAAGTCTCAACCTAGATCTGTGTAATCGAGTTCCTAGTTGGAAACTGAATCTGAACATTCTGGCTTAGAGACAAGACTCTTATCACTGAACTTGTTTTTAATTCAGTTATGGGATGTGGACTTCACTGGCTAGGTCAGCATTTAATGCCCGTCCCTCATTGATCATCGAATCCCTACAGAGCAGAAGGAGGCCATTTAGCCCATCGAGCCTGTACCAACAACAATCCTACCCAGGCCCTATCCTTGTAACTCCACATATTGACTTTGCTAGTCCCCCTAACACTAAGGGGCAATTTAGCGTGGCCAATCAACCTAACCCGCACACCTTCGGAATGTGGGATGAAACTGGAGCACCTGGAGGAAACCCATGCAGACGTGGGAAGAATGTGCAAACTCCACATAAAGTGATCTGAGCTGGGAATTGAACCCGGGTCTCTGGTGCTGTGAGGCAGCAGTGCTAACCATTGTGCCATCGTGCTGCCTCACTGTGCTTGAACTGAGTGCCTTACTATGCCATTGTTAGCCATAATGCATATCGGCCAGACCAGGCAAGGACAGCAGATTTCCTTCCCAAAGGACATTACAAGAACCAACAATAGTTTTGGAGATTTTTATTGAATTCAAATTTCAGCAAATGCCATGGTGGGATTCAAACACAAGACCTCAGGGCATGATTACCCTGCATCTCTGGATTATTAGACAATACTACTAAACCATTGCGTCTCCAACAGCTGATACTCCCTGGGTTTTCTAAAGGTGATTGATTATTCATTTGCCTCTGATCATTGCTCCATTCCTGCTGGTGGGACATGGGATAAACTCGGGTATTGCCTATCTGAGTTTCCAATCTGTGTTGTTAGCAGTCAAATTCTATTGACACTGCAGGCTTGGAAAAAATACCATTTTATCCTTTAACTGTTCACAAGTGGGCAGCACACTAGTACAGTGGTTAACACTGCTACGTCACTGCACAAGGGACCCGTGTTCGATTCCTCGGGTGACTGTCTGTGTGGAGTTTGCATGTTCTCTCCATGTCTGTGTGGATTTTCTCTGGGTGCTCCAGTTTCATCCCACAGTCCAAAGATGTGCAGGTTAGATGGACTGGCTATGCCAAATTGTCCTTTAATATCCCAAGATATGTACATTAGATGAATTTGCCAATGGTAAATGCACGGAGTTAGGGGCATAGGGTGCGGAAGATGCTGTATCAGAGAGTCAGTGCTGGCTTGATGGGCTGAATGGCCTCTTCTGCAATGTAGGGATTCTAATTATTAAAGTTTATTAGTGTGGCAAGTAGGTTTACATTAACACTGCAATAAAGTTACTGTGAAAATCTTCTTGTCACCACATCCCAGTCAGGTATCCTGAGAGACAATTTAGCATGGCCAATACAACAAACTAGCACATCTTTCAGACTGTGGGAGGAAACTGGAGCACCCGGAGGGAACCCATGCAGATGCAGGGAGAACGTGCATACTCCACACAGTGACCCAAGTTGGGAATTGAACCCAGCTCTCTGGCGCTGTGAGGCAGCAGTGCTAACCACTGTGCCACCATGCCGCTCATATTCTCCCCACTTACACATCTCTCACATAATCCACCCTGACACTCCCAGTGCAGTACCAAGGAAGCATTATAATCTGCTCGCTATAATTATAATGTCACCAGTGTGATGCCAGTGTTGGCCGTACAGATTGTTTAATTGATTACACTTTTAGTCAATGATATTTGTGGATGATTAATGATCTCACTGACCTTTAGAGTAAAACCTTTTGATGAGAGATTTAGATTCTCCCATTTACAAATCGCACACATATTGATTTATGGTTATTATATCATTCTTGTCACAAAATGGCCAATACCTGGAGGAAAAGTAAGGACTGCAGCGCAGCACATTTTAATGATAATACAAAAAAAAATTGCTTGTGGCTCAAAATTAATCAATGTCAATTCTATATATTTCCTACACCAAACAAAAGCCCAGAACAAATGTGACATTCCAATATTTTGAGTAAAGGATTTTTCTAAGATGGGGGAAATGACCAGGATTCACTTTTACTGTTATTAACTCTTTGTCTTTTAAAGGCACAGTTGGCTTTTGGAATGGACTCATCAGCAGCGCATTGGGAACCGCAATGATGAAACTGTAGGATCTTCCCAGATGGAGAAGCCTTACTCATTCAACAGATCCTCTAAGGTGTTATAAGGTGTTATAAGGAAGATACTGATCTTTACCGTTGAGGCAAGACTAGTTAAGAATGTGACACAAGACATAAGAACAGGAGGACACCATTCAGTCCTACTCCTCCTCTCATTATCAGGAGGTGCAGACGGGTCATGAGGAAGAGCTTTCTTATGCAAAGGGTAGTGGGTATCGGGGATTCGCTGCCCAAGTTGATGGTGGAGGCAGAGACGCTGAGCCCTTTTAAGAAGTATCTGGCTCTGCACCGTAAGTGTCGTAAGCGACAGGGTTGTGGGCTGGATGCAGGTAGATTGGATTAGAAAGGGTGTCTGGGTGTCATCAGGCTGGCATGACAACTTGGGCTGAATGGCCTCCTTCTGTGTTCTAACTTTCCTATGGTTCTGTGGTTCTAAAATCAAGACTTGTCTTTTGTTTCCAAATCCACTTTCCAGCTTAATTCCCTATCCCTCGATTCTCTTAGAGTCCAAAATTCTATTGTTCTTGGTCTTGAATATATTTAACAACTCAGCAGCCATGGATCTCAGGGCAGGGAAGAGAGTTTCAAAGATTCATCAATCAGCTTGGTAGATTGACCCCCTCTCCCACCCACCTCCCACCCCAACACCCCGGGACACTGAATCTGGAATATCCACCTACAGGTGTTCCCTTGAACTACTGCTGTGGTGTTCCAGGGTCCAGGGTTGCCAGCAGTTGAAAATCCAGAGGCAGAATCAGACATTGTTCAGATCTGTGGGCCACACTGTTCCAAATGTGTTTCACGCCAGCGTCTCAGAGGATTGAGAGTGGGAGAAAGATTCCAGTTGGGCTTTCATCTGTATCCATTAGCAGGATGCAAATTAATTTCCTGCAGGTCTCCGGAGGGTTTTCTGACCCGCCATGGCGGACACCAATCAAGGATCTCGTGTGAAACTGATTTCTGGGCCTCCCGCCATTCCCCATCCCCCCAACCCCCTCGCTCATCCCTACCATTGAAGCAGCTGGTGGGAACTTGGAAAACTTCCACCCTTTGGACAGTGATAGCCTTTTTCCTCGGATGGAGAAAGCTAGCATGAGGGGGCATAGCTCTAAATTAAGGGGGGGGTAGTTATAGGACGGATGTCAGGGGTAGGTTCTTTACCCAGAGGGTGGTGAGGGATTGGAATGCCCTGCCTGCTGCAGTTGTAAATGCGCCTAGTTTGGGGGCGTTTAAGAGATCCGTGGATAGGTTTATGGATGGAAAGGGTTTGGTTTAGGTTAGAGGGTCATTGCTTTTCAACTGGTCGGCGCAACATCGTGGGCCGAAGGGCCTGTTCTGCGCTGTAATGTTCTATGTTCTATGTTCTTTGCACAAGATAATTGGTCAATAACAAAAGTTGTTACTATCTCAGTATTGATCAGTAATTTTCCCCTTTTTAAAAATAAATCCGTTATTTACTAGAACAGTGATACCACAATACTGTACCATCTAAAAGTGAAGAACCTTTTTACTCTACAAGAGATAAACAGAGCAAACACTAATATTATCTTAGCTAACCAGCAATATCTCACAATCCTCAGAACCGTGATGAGGAGGAAGTTCTTTAGTCAGAGGGTGGTGAATCTGTGGAAATCAGTACCACAGAGAGCTGTGGAGGCCAGGTCATTGAGTGTCTGTAAGACAAAGGTAGATAGGTTCTTGATCAATAAGGGGACCAAGGGTAACAGGGAGAAGGCAGAAGAATGGGGATGAGAATCATATCAATCATGCTCAAATGGCAGAGCAGATGCGATGGGCCAAATGACCTAATTCTGCTCCTATATATCCAGAATTACCATAAACTAAGCATGAATTAACAAGAAAATTGCAGTAGGTTATTAATGGTGGCACAGTGGTTAGCACTGCTGGCTCACAGCACCAGGGACCCGGGTTCAATTCCAGCCTTGGGTGACTGTCTGTGTGCAGTTTGCATGTTCTCCCCAGACCTGCGTGTGTTTCCTCTAAGTGCTCCAGTTTCCTCCCACAGTTCAAAAATGTGTAGGTTAGATGGATTAACCATGGTAAATGTGTGGGGTTACAGGGATAGGGTAGGGAGAGGGCCTGGGAAAGACGCTCTGTCAGAGAGTCAGTGCAGACTTGATGGGCCGAATTGCCTCCTTCTGCACTGTAGGGATTCTATGATCTATAAATTACACATTCAATGACAGACACAACTAAATGGATCTTACAAATTGGTGCAACAATCCACACAATACATAGGTAATCAAATACAGCCCCAAAGTCCTTAACACCTCTGCCTTCCTACTGAAGAATTTCAGCTCTTCTTCCAGGATATAGCCTGATCCCCAACCGCGAACAGTACCAAACCCATCGAGCTCCAACGCAAGATCTTCATCAAAAATGGCATCTGCAGATCCCCCACAACTCTTCAAGTTTCAGAACTGGCTGCAGCAACTTATTCTTAACTTCTGTATCTGACCTTTTCCAGCATGTATACACGGCATCAGCGGACTCAAAAACTGCTTCTGCAGAGTTGGGATGATTCTGTGCCCCTTTACATCACCTCAACACAGTTTCATTCTATCTAGAAGTTTTGGTTTTCAATCTCAGTTTTTGTTTCCTTAGAAACTGGGAGGGTTATTTTCCTTTCTCTGCTTTCTTTTCCAATTTTCCTTTGTAGTTTCTGTTCCCGGTTTCTGTTTTCAGTTTCTCTTTTCAGTTTGGATCTGCCTCAAAACAAGCAAACTTTGAAAGCACAGATTCCATCACAGTGTATTAGCAAGAGCAGAGGAAAGCAAGTCACCAGGGAAGAAATAGATTTATCAATGAGTATAGATTGGCCGTCCATTTTGACAGAATAATAAAGACTAAGGAAGGCAATTTTCACCTTTGGAATATTAATCAATCTTTGTATCACTGATTTCTCACGAATTAAGGAAATGTATTATTTTAAAGCTTGAAATTTGGGAAATATGCTCACATGTGTTGTAAACTTCAAACTAAAATTAAAGTTTATTTATTTGTGTCACAAGTAGGCTTACATTAACACTGCAATGAAGTTACTGTGAAAATCCTCTAGTCTCCACACTCCAGCGCCCTTTCGGGAACACTGAGGGTGAATTTAGCATGGCCAATGCTGTTGAATCTAAAAAAAATTTGGGAGCAATGATACAGTCATTGCATCTTCCCTACCAGCTCAACCCAGCTGGCATCAGTACCTTCACTTCTGAATTGGAATGTGTTGGGTTCAAGCCCAGCTTCAGGGTTTGGAAACTTAATTAGGGCTGACACCTTCAGAGCAATACTGAAAGAGTGCTGCATTGTCAAAGGCTTTGTCCTTTAGATGAGACATTAAGTTTGAGGCTTTGACTGCCAGTTCCAGTGAAAGAGGGTGTAGAAGATTGCGTAGCACCGAGAGCAAGGAGCTCTCCTGGTGTCTTGGCCAACATTCCTCTGACAAGATGAGCAGGTCATTCATCTCATTTGTTCTTTAATGAATATTGCTATCTGCTAGACAGGGGAAACAATGACCCACTTCAGAAAGTAATTAATTAACTGTTGCGTGTTTTGGGACAACTTCAGAGTGCCACAAGACCTTGTACAAATCCATGTACTTTTTTAAACTCATTCATGGGGCATGGGCGTCGCTGGCTGGCCAGCATTTATTGCCCATTCCTGCTTGCCCAAGGGCATTTGAAAATCAGTCGCATTGCTGTGGCTGTGGAGTCACATGTAGGCCATATCAGTAAGGACATAGAAACTAGAAGCAGGAGTCGGCCATTCAGCCCTTTGAATCTGCTCCACCATTCATTATGATCACGGCTGATCATTGAATTCAATATCCTGATCCCCTCTTGCCCCATATCCCTTGATCCCTTTAGCTAACTTCTTGAAATTACACGATGTTTCACCCTCAACTACTTTCTGTGGTAGTGAATTCCACACATTCACCATTCTCTGGGTGAAGAAATTTCTCCCCACATCGATTCTAAAAGGTTTACTCCTTATCCTTAAACTAAGGAAGGCATATTTCCTTCGCTAAAGGACATTAATGAACCAGATGGGTTTTTCTGACAGTCAACAATGGTTTCATGGTCATCAGTAGATTCTTAATTCCAGATATTTTTTATTCAATTCAAATTCCATCACATGCCATGAAGGGATTCGAACCTGGGTCCCCAGAATATTAGCTAAGTTTCTAGATTAATAATGTAGCAATAATACAACTAGGCCATTGCCTCCTCTATAATTTTCTTATCAGTTTTTAGCAAACTTTTTTCCCATTTTAATATACCTCAGTTTGGGAATGTTCTAAGTCTGTCAGCAATGCCTGGGAAATAGCTCCTGAAAGAAATTTGAATAGAACTGTGTCCACATCACCTGTGGACATAAATCTTGTTGGATACTGGAACAGGTCACAGGTGGGAGATGGCCACTTGGGTGGTTTACTGGAGGATGACTGAGTACCTGTGAAATTCCACATCCAGCAAATATTCAATGGCGACAAGAGGAGAGAAAATCAGCATGATAAAAGAGCATTCCCATCTGGATTTCATTTTACATTTTGAGTAAGTTTTCCTTGTATCTAGGTTGTAAAGAGAAACATGCACATTTATATTGCAACTTTCATGACTGCAGGATATCCTAAAATACTTTGCAACCAATGAGATACTTACATTTTTGACGTGTGATGTTCAGTTGAGATGTAAATACAGCAACAGCCAATTTTGACACAGCATGCTGCCGCAGAGCTATAATAATGACCAGATAATCTGTTTCTGTAGTTAAGAAAGCTCACCAACGCCTCTACTTTCTCAGGAGGCTAAGGAAATTTGGCATGTCCACTCTGACAATTTGCTATTTTAACAGATGTACCATAGACAGCACCTTTTTCAAATGGTTCACAGCTTGGTATGGCTCCTGCTGTGACCAAGACCACAGGAAATTACAAAGGGTTGTGAATGTAGCCCAGTCCATCACACAAACCAGCCTCCCATCCATTAACCCCTATCTACACTTCCCACTGCCTTGGGAAAGCAGCCAGCATAATCAAGAATCCCACATACCCCGGACATACTCTCTTCCACCTTCTTCTGTCAGGAAGAAGATACAAAGGTCTGAAAACACATACCAACTGACTCAAGAACAGCTTCTTCCCTGCTTCCAACAGACTTTTGAATGATCCTTTCATATATTAAGCTGATTTTTCTTGACTCCCTAGCTGTGACTGTAACACTATATTCAGCACCCTCTCCTTTCCTTCTCCCTTATGTACTCTATGAATGGTATGTATAATGTGCAAGAAAAAATACTTTTCATTCTATCCCAGTACAAAAGTTTGTTTTATAAAGTTTTATAAAATTTATTTATTAATTTTGCAATGTTAACTTCGTTAACATTGCAGTGAAGTTAATGTGAAAATCCCCTAGTCGTCACACTCTGGTGCCTGTTCAGGTACACTGAGGAAGAATTTGCCGGAGGACAATAATAAAACAAATCAAAGTGTTAGTTTGAGAGATCAATAACGGCTGGGCACTGGAGAGATCTCCTTGCTCTTGTTGGAAAGGTCTTTATATTTCCGCCTCAGAAGCCAGACAGTGGCTTGAAGTGTGCTGTGAGTGCAATGGGCGGAGTACCATTTATATAGATGATCTGGAGGAGGGAACCGAGTGTAGGGTGTCGAAATTTGCTGATGACACCAAGATTGGAGGAAAGGCAAATTGTGCGGAGGGTGTGGAGAGTCTACAGAAGGATCTAGATAGGCTGGGCGAATGGGCCAGGAACTGGCAAATGGAATTTAATGTTGGCAAGTGCGAGGTGGTCCACTTTGGTAGGAATAATGGTAGGAAGGATTATCACTTACGTGGCGAAAAACTGCAGCAGGCGACGGTGCAGAGGGACTTCGGGGTCCTTGTGCATGAATCACAAAAACCCAGCTTGCAGGTGATCAGAAAGGCGAATGGGATGCTGGCCTTCATAGCGAGGGGGATTGAATATAAAAGTAGGGAGGTCTTGCTGCGGCTGTATAGGGCATTGGTGAGGCCGCAGCTGGAGTACTGTGTGCAGTTTTGGGCGCCGTACTTATGCAAGGATATTTTGGCCTTGGAGGGAGTGCAGAGGAGGTTTACTAGGCTGATGCCGGAGTTGAGGGGGTTGAGCTATGAGGAGAGGCTGAATAAACTAGGCTTGTACTCGTTAGAGTTTAGAAGAATGAGGGGAGATCTCATTGAGACATATAAGATGATGAATGGGATGGATAGGATAGCGGTGGAGAGACTCTTCCCGCTCAGAAAGGATAATAGGACTAGGGGGCACAGCCTCAAGATAAAGGGGCAGCGGTTTAGAATGGAGTTGAGGAGGAACTTCTTCACTCAAAGGGTGGTGAATCTCTGGAATTCTCTGCCCGTTGAAGTGGTGGAGGCTACCTCGCTAAATATTTTTAAGACGCGGGTTGATGGGTTTTTGATAAGAGAGGGGATTAAGGGTTATGGGGAGAGGGCCGGAATGTGGAACTGAGCCACGACAGATCAGCCATGATCTTATTGAATGGCGGGGCAGGCTCGAAGGGCTAGATGGCCTACTCCTGCTCCTATTTCTTATGTTCTTATGTTAAAGTTCACCTATTAATGTCAGAAGTAGGCTGACATTAACGCTGCAATGAAGTTACTGTGAAAATCCCCTAATCAACACACACTGGTGCTTGTTCGGGTACACTGATGGAGAATTTACCATGGCCAATGCATCTAACCAGCACGTCTTTCAGATTGTGGGAGGAAACCAGAGTGCTCAGAGGAAACCCACACAGACATGGGGAGAACATGCAACCTCCACACAGACAGTGACCCAAGCAGGGAATCGAACCTGGATCCCTGGTGCTGTGAGGCAGCAGTGCTAACCACTGTGCCACTACGCCACCCATTGATGCAGTGCTTTTTTTTAGCAGCTCATCTGAACCTCTGAAAGGGCAGTGAGACGCAAACACACAATCCTCTTTAGAAACGAGAGCACCAACAGAACCACTGCTGAGTGTTCACAGTACACCTTTCAGCAGGCTGGCCATTTCACAGAGATTCCTTTTCCTTCCTCAGCAGTGACAGTGGTATGGCATCACTCAACAGCTCGCAATTCCCCGAGTGGATGGAAGGAAGTGAAGTAAAGGGGAGAGAAAAGACCATCCTTTGTGCAAGAGTCACAATGTAAAAGGCTCTAAATCGAAGGCAGCTGATACACTCAGTGCATATTAGCTCAAGGAATTTGCAGAAAATTCATCAAATGTGACAGTAAAATAACCCCTGGCAGCTGTTGTATGTCTAGGCCGGGAACCTAGATTTGGCCAGACAATAAGTAAGAGTTTTGAACTCCAGATCTGTCCGATCCCGTCTGTGTGGTGACAGTGATGTAGACAGCGTGACCAGGTGGGTCTCCTCTAGGTACCGAGAGTGCTCAATGCATTAAGATATTTAGACGCTGTGTAAAAGCAAGATGAAGCTTCCTCCCTGCTTTTAATGATCACTTCTTTATCCAAATTGAAAAACAGCCAGGTTACTGTTTCACCACAGAATAACCATTAAGAAGGAAGTGTTTTTGACTAATGAGAAAGGAAATGATTGATCTATTAGGCAGCTCCCCTCGGTCTATTGACGCAGGGCAAGGAACTGAACCACAAGAGGTCCTGGCTGGCATGTTCCTGAGCGAAAGAGTCAAATGTCACAACCTGTCGATTTAGTTAGGCAAATAGCTCTTCAACTCGGACCAGGTGGTCCAAGGTTTCAAGATACACACCAGAATTTTAACTCCTATTAGAGGCTAATATTTCAGTGCAGCATTGAGGGATTTGTGTGCTAGCGAACGCTATCCTTCATACCAGATGTTACACCCTAGGCTTGTGCATTTCAGTAAATTCACATGGATGTCAAAGATCTGATGGGACTTTCACAGAGTAGCTGTGAATTCCCCCCAGTTTGATACTCATCATGCCAACAGATTAAACTGCTCATTGCTGTGAATGAGGTATTACAGATGCAGAATGGTGCTTGTGTGACCACAAAACCATAAGATGTAGGAGCAGAATTTGGCCATTCGGCCCATCAAGTCTGCTCCACCATTCAATCATGGCTATATTTTTCTCATCCCCATCCTCCTGCCTTTTCCCCATAACTCCTGACCCTCTTGTTAGTCAAGAACCTATCTATCCCTGTCTTAAAGACATCAATGACCTGGCCACCACAGCCTTCTGTGGCAAAGAGTTCCACAGATTCATCACTCTCTGGCTGAAGAAATTCCCCCTCATCTCTGTTTTAAAGGATTGTCCCTTTAACCTGAGGTTGTGCCCTCCGGTTCTAGTTTTTCATACTAGTGGAAATGTCCTCTCCACGTCCACTCTATCCAGGCCTTGCAGTATTCTGTAAGTTTCAATAAGATCCCCCCCCTCATCCTTCTCAACTCCAATGAGTACAGACCCAGAATCCTCAACCATTCCTCATATGACAAGCTCTTCATTCCAGGGATCATTCTTGTGAACCTTCCCTGGATCCTTTCCAAGGCCAGCACATCCTTCCTTAGACATGGGGCCCAAAACTGTTCACAACAGTCCAAATGGGGTCTGATCAGAGCCTTATACAACCTCAGAAGTGCATCCCTTTTCTTGTATCCTAGTCCCCTCAACATGCTAACATTGCATTAGCCTTCCTAACTGCTGACTAAACCTGCAAGTTAACCTTAAGAGAATCTTGATCAATGACTCCCAAGTCCCTTTGTGTTAGCAGCCATGGAACTCAAAGTAATGTACCACGGCAAATACTTTAATATAAATAGGCGTCACACATATGATTACAGGTGAAGAATCCAGGAGTTGGAATGTCTTGTTGAAGTTGTACAAGACACTGGTAAGGTCAAACTTAATACTATGTGCAGTTCTGGTCACCCTATTGTCAAAAAGATATTATTAAGATAAAAAGAGTGCAGAAAAGATTTACTAGGATGCTACAGGGACTTGATGGTTTGAGTGTAGGGAGAGGCTGAATAGACTGGGACCCTTTTCCCTGGAGTGTAGGAGACGTAAGGGTGATCTTATAGAGGTTTGTAAAATAATAATAGATCAGTTTGAAAGTCAACAACATTTTTTCCCAAAGGTCGGGGAGTCTAAAACTAGAGGGCATAGTCATAAGGTGAGGGGGAGAGATACAAAAGGGCCCAGAGAGGCAATTTTTTCACACAGAGGGTGGTGAGTGTCTGGAACAAGCTGCCAGAGGCATTAATAGAGGCGGGTACAATTTTGTCTTTTGAAAAGCATTTAGACAGTTACATGGGTATGGAGGGATATGGGCCAAATGCAGGCAATTGGGACTAGTTTAATGATTAAAAAAAAGGGGCAGCAAGGACAAATTGGGCCAAGGGACCTGTCTCCGTGCTGTAAACCTGTAGAACTAATCTTACATTGGTAAAGCACAGCGATAGCTAACCTAGGTTAGTGAGTGGTCCACCTGAGTGGCCCTCCTTCATCTCAGTGGGCCGTAAGATTGAAACTGGGCTTGTTCACTCATCGTGACCCCATGAATAAGATTAAATACATTTAATACACGCCAAATACTTCAAAATGAGTTATAGAAAAATCTAAATCATTCAAATATTAATAGAACTGTCATCAACTTCAAATGGGAGATATATTTACGCTTGCATTACGTATGTTGGAATTTACTGTGCTTGTCAAAGCTAGTGCCATCTACAACTAAAGGCTACATTTCTTAATTACACAGATATGTGCTTTAGGTATTTATTTCAGTTTTATTGATACATATTTGTTTACCTTTGTTTTTATAGATGACCCCTGACTGTTCCTAATAACCTTTCCTCCTGCTGTTATAAAAATGATGAAGAAAACCTAATAGTTAATGATAAACTGTAGAAGTATTGACAGATAAGCGAGGGAAACAAATTAAATATTTACCTACCAATCACTTTGATTTCAACCTCACTCTTTTCAGCACCCTTCCATCTCCAGGCTCTGCTCTCGTTCTTGCTCTTTCTCATGGGGAGGCAATGACCCAGTAGTATTATCATTAGACTATTAGTCCACAAACTCAGCTAATGTTCTGGGATCCTGGGTTCGAATCCCGCCACGGCAGATGGTGGGATTTGAATTCAATAAAAAATATCTGGAATTAAGAATCTACTGATGAAACCATTGTCAATTGTTGGAAAAACCGATTTGGTTCACTAATGTCCTTTAGGGAAGGAAATCTGCCATCCTTACCTGGTCTGGCTTACAGAGCCACAGCAATGTGGTTGACTCTCAACTGCCGTCAGGCAAACAGGAATAGGTAATAAATGTTGACCCAGCCAACAATGCCTGGATCTCACCAATAAATATTGAATATAAAAGTAGGGAGGTCTTGCTGCAGCTGTATAGGGCATTGGTGAGGCCGCAGCTGGAGTACTGTGTGCAGTTTTGGGCGCCGCACCTGCGCAAGGATATTTTGGCCCTGGAGGGAGTGCAGAGGAGGTTTACTAGGCTGATACCGGAGTTGAGGGGATTGAGCTATGAGGAGAGGCTGAATAAACTAGGCTTGTACTCGTTAGAGTTTAGAAGAATGAGGGGAGATCTCATTGAGACGTATAAGATGATGAATGGGATGGATAGGATAGAGGTGGAGAGACTCTTCCCGCTCAAAAAAGACAGTAGGACTAGGGGGCACAGCCTCAAGATAAAGGGGAGGCGGTTTAGAACGGAGTTGAGGAGGAACTTCTTCACTCAAAGGGTGGTGAATCTCTGGAATTCTCTGCCCGTTGAAGTGGTGGAGGCTGCCTCGCTAAATATTTTTAAGAAGCGGGTTGATGGGTTTTTGATAAGAAAGGGAATTAAGGGTTATGGGGAGAGGGCGGGAAAGTGGAACTGAGCCACGACAGATCAGCCATGATCTTATTGAATGGCGGGGCAGGCTCGAAGGGCTAGATGGCCTACTCCTGCTCCTATTTCTTATGTTCTTATGTTCTTAAATAAAAAAAGTTCTTTTTAACTCCTGGCTCCACACTCTCGCTCGCAAATTCTGGATTCAATCTACCAATAAAATGTCTCGCAGGCTGCATCCAGAATTCTGATGGGCTATATGTGGCCTGCAGGCCACTGTTGCCCACCTTAGGTATAGGATGTTAATGGATGGAGCTCTGTCAGCAATGCTTCATCACAGCTCACCAATCAGACCTAATATTGTGAGTTTGGGTCATAGAATACTCGGAGCTGGACCCATTCTTTAGCATGATCCTTAACACACAATATTTATTCAATCATACTAATTTATATTGAGAAATCCAATCAGCAATTATCATAGACTGGAATATGTTTGAATAGGAGGACAACTGACTGGGACCAGAACACTCTTTCTGCTATGAGCTAACGACCCAAAAGTGAGAGTTGGTCACTCGGTCCCTCGATCATCCTCCACCATTCAATAAGAACATGGCTGATCTGATTGTAACCTCAACTCCACGCTCCTTCCTACCCTCAATAACCTTTCACCCTCTTCTTTATCAATACTCTATCTCTGCTTTACAAGTATGCAAAGACTTTGCTTCCACTGCCTTTAGTTTGAGGATGAGAGTTCCAAAGACTCAAGACCCTCTCAGAGAAAAAAAATCTCTTCTCATCTCTGCCTTAAATGGGTGATCCCTTATTTGTAAATATTGATCCTGAGTTTTAGAACCGCCCACAAGGGGACACATCTTTTCCACACCCACCCTGCCAAGACTCCTCAGGATCTTATATGTATAGCTCAACAGTTTTGTCTCCAAACAGGGAAAATGTACACAGTTATTAACACAGTACTGAATAAGGGAAGAATGTTGGCCTGGACACTCTTCTCTTTCTTCATCCAGCTAATCTGGAAGCAGCACTTTGATCTTCAGTTTTAACCTCTCAGCCAAAAGGCCTTGGTGCATTGACCTGGTGGCACAGTGGTTAGCATTGCTGCCTCACAGCACCAGGGACCCTGGTTCAATTCTAACTTGTGTGAAGTTTGCACATTCTCCCTGCGTCTGTACGGGTTTCCTCTGAGTGCTCCAGCTTCTTCCCTCAGGCCAAAGATATGTGGGTTAGGTTGATTGGCATTGCTAAATTGCCCCTTTGTGTCAGGGGGATTAACACAATGAATACGTGAGGTGATGGGGATAGGGTTTGGGTGGGATTGTTGCTGGTACAGGCATGATAGGCTGAATGGCCTCCTTCTGCATTGTATGGATCCTATGAGTGCTTTCCTTCTCTTCACTTTAATCTTCCCACATGAAATGTGTTTTTGAAGACTTGACCTGGTGTTTGGCTAGTGTGGGTGATAAGCAAAAGTTTTGCTGTCTTGTACCCTTTGGAAGATCCTTGTGAAGCTGTGTTTCTCTGAACTGAGCTAAAGAACATTGTTGGAGCACAGTACAGAAAGCTTTACTCTGATATATCTCCGATGGGCATGCATAACATGAGCAGCCCAGAATGAGATGCTGTTCCATTCCCAATGCTAACATTCCAATTCCAGTCATCTTCCCACACCTAAACTATTGTGTGCCTCCAATTCCTGGAACAAGTCACTAGTCCGTTGCCAGAGGTTTATAGCTTGAGGCATGTCACTCCACATCAAACATGGCTGACCAT
Source organism: Carcharhinus amblyrhynchos (assembly GCF_965287045.1). NCBI lineage: Eukaryota > Metazoa > Chordata > Chondrichthyes > Carcharhiniformes > Carcharhinidae > Carcharhinus > Carcharhinus amblyrhynchos. Next base: position 5,761,667 of record NC_137349.1, on the reverse strand, counting down.
CTCTCTCCTACTCTTGCCAGCAGCCATTGGCGTGTTTGGAAGGACTTTCAGGTTGATAAACGTAACCTGTTTGGCTGCTTTACGAACGCATCTTCCTTGGCCACCAAACCCTGGGATGGGACTGGAACCCAGAGCTTATGGCTCAGAGGCAGGGGTGCTATTATCTGTGCCACAAGACCTCCTAGTACTAATACCCCTCAACTTAAGTAACTACATAAGAAACAAAAGAACTTGCATTTAAGTAATGTCTTTCACAGCCTTGGGATGTCCAAGTGTAATCCTTAGCCAATGGATTTCCTTGTCAAAGTGTACTTACTGTAGCCAAAAGCAATCACACATGGTAAAGAGATGAATGGTCAATTAATACATTTTATGTGGCATTGATTGTGGGATAATTACCAGACAGAAATACTCTCCCAAACTTCAAGTCACATCATGGGATCTATTTACAGCCATTTAAATTCCACCCTCTAATCTCATCTCCAGGATGGCATCTCCCTAACAGTTGAGTATGAAGCATTTGTCAACTTTATATGTTCAAGTCCTGCAGTGGGGATTGAACTTAAACCTTCTGGTTCAGAAGCAAATTGCTATCACTCACTCTAGCTGGTGCTTAAATAACCACTAATGGAATAAAATGAAAGGTTATTTAAGATGGGTTTTCAAAAATGTTTTCTTTGCCATTTCTAACTATGTAATTTGCTTTGCAAAGATCCCATTGAGTTCCCTGAGTTTTGCATCGTAGTGTTAATGTTGAATTCTCACTCCCCAAAACTCAGATAATCTCCGATTAAAGCATTATTGGTCCTTCAGCTGAGATCAGTTTGAGTTATGCCTGATTTTGACGTCTTCCCTGACCATTTTTTTTTGGGAGCGCCAGAGGAAAGAGAACGACAAAAGCTGTTGAGCTTGATGTGAGGGAGTTGAAATAATATTGGCAGAGATTCACATTTAATACAGGGTACCTCACAAACTGAGTTCTGCAGTTGTCTTTATGTAATTCTTCTCCAGACGTGCAAGCCTCTCCTCAAATAAATTCTCCCTGAACAATAAAATTATCGCTGGTTAACGAAAAAAATAATAAAAAGGCAATGGTGTGGAAAGAGACTGAGAAACAAGTCAGATATTGACGTTTCTGTAGAGGATGATTTGAGGCTCCATTTAACTCAGTCTTAATTTTTTATCATAGATTAACACCCACTGTTGGGCACATTTGATAAATGCACTGCACACTGTGGGATTGAGCTATTTAACTCAGGAAGGTCATGCATTAAATCTCCGACCATTGAGCCAGATGATGTCAATCAGGGTGTATTATTTGTTTCTATAATCGGGGAATAAGAGAGGGAAACATTAATTTGTGGTGGGTATAAGATCATGTTCTGCCTCAGGTGGTCTCTGTGGCTGTAAAGCCTGTTGAAACTCAATCACAGGTGAAGACATGTGCTACCCCCAGACTCACCTATTCCAATTCTCCCTTGGCCCACCTTGTAACCTTACGCCCTTGGCAAATTTCCACTCATCCATAACTCACACACCCACAACAGGGATTTTCACACCGACTTCATTGCAGTGTTAATGCAAGCCGACTTTGTGACATATAAATAGATAAACTAAACTGTGCTATTCATATCTTAATTCTAATCAAGTCCAGCTCAGCCTGATGTCCCTGGATTCCTGGTTTGCAAAGCTTCAGGTTTAAAATTCTCATCCTTGTGTTCGAATTCCTCCATGGACTCTCTGTAAATTCTTACAGCCCTACAACCCTCTGTGGTCCCAGTACTCCTCCAGATCTGGTTTCTTGTACTTCCCAGATTTTTAGCAGTGGGATACACTATTAGTTGCCTAAGCCTCAGGCTCTAAAATATCAGAAGGAGGAGCAGGATAGATCTTTCAAGCCCCTAGCCAGGTAGCTACACCACGTGGACTGCAGGGGTTCAAGAAGGAGGCTTGCCTTCTCAAGGGCAATGGGGAGGGGTAATAACTGCTGGCCCAGCGAGCAAAACCAACACTCTGTGAAAGAATAAAAAGCTGTGGCCTCACTAATGCATAATGTAACTGAAGTATCTTTTCCCTGACACTCCAATCCCTTTGTGGTAAAGGCCAACATACCATTTAACTTGCCAATAGCTTGCTGTACCTGCCTGGAGACATCTGGTGTTTTATGTTCAAGGGTTCCTCTGAATCTCAACAATTCCCAGCGAGAGAATTTAATGTAAATTTCTGCTTTTCTATTTATCCCATCTTCCTATTTCTCCACACTGTTGATGGAACTTAACTCAGCCTCTCACAGCAAGAACCATAGCAGCTGGACCCACCTACCTGCAGGGTAGGCCAAGGCCCAGATTCTCCAAACTCGCCCGTGGCTAGGATTCTCCAGTCCCGCTGCTGTGAATGGAGATTTGACCGAGTGCCAAAGTCTCTATTCTCACCAGCAGGGGGTGGCAGGGAATACGAGACCTGAGAATTCCAGCCCATGTGTTAGTCACCTGGTGGCTAGAAATGCTCCGACAAGTAATCTGGAGGCAGGAAAGAACTCAGGCAAGAGGGATTCCACTGAAGCTCATTAATGAGCCAATTGCTACCCTTGAGTCCATTTGGAGTTTAGTGGTAGCTCAGGGATTAGCGGCCAACTATTGGGGAGGTCCCTCATTGTCAGTCCCTCTACAGCTGTTCTAGGGATTTACCATTGGGAAGAGGAGGGGACGCAGCTACTGCACTGGATATGATCCTCCTGCCCCTCCTGTTCCATAACCTCCACCCCATCCTCACTCATGCAGGTCCAGTGCTCCAGCAGTGATCCCTGGTGAAATCCTGGTGGCACTGCCAAACACAAGCAGGTTGGCCAGCAGTTAGCAGTGGGCAGAGTCCCAAGCCCTAGGGAAAGCCAGGTGTTGACCATTAAGGATCTGTGTGGCACTTAATTCATTCAGGCACCCCCCCCCCCCCCCCCCCCCCCCCCCCCCACAGAAGTGGCATGGGTTTCCCACCACTTCTATAAACTGGGTGGCACAATGGCACAGTGGTTAGCACTGCTACTTCACAGTGCCAGAGACCCTAGTTTGATTCCCGGCTTGGGTCACTGTTTGTGCAGAGTCTGCACGTTCTCCCCATGTCTGCGTGGCTTTCCTCTGGGTGCTCCGGTTTCCTCCCACAGGCCAAAAGACGTGCCGGATAGGGGTGTACTGGCCACGCCAAATTCTCCCTCAGTGTACCCAAACAGGTGCCGGAGTATGGCGACTAGGGGATTTTCACAGTAATTTCATTGCAGTTAATGTAAGCCTACTTGTGACAATAATACATAAATCTTTTTATTGGTGGGCATATCATGTTGGGACCATTAAACCTCGCCCCGTTTTCCAGCTGCAATGTTTTTGCCAACTCAGTTAACCTTGGTATCCCTTTACAGCCTCTTTATGTTCCAACCTAAACATCTGCACTTTCGCTACCTCCCTTCTACCATTTAATTCAATCCCTAAAATTTATATCCTTAACTGAGCATTTTGGTAACCTATTGTAATAGATCCTTGGAGGCAGAAATCCCTTCACCAAAATCCCTTTATTTACAGTTTGACAACGGTACACAGCGTGCTTTCAGTGAGCAGTCTATACTCGGAGACCCAGAGGAACTGACACGCCTGGTTAAGGACAAAGCAAGAGGCTTCCTGATTGGCCCATCAATTTCAGGGAGTCCATATTCTAAAATCCCCATCTCCATTGCCTGTTTAAAGTTGTTATGCCTATTACTATCAAGTTACATGTCTTAATGCAAACATTTTGTTTGTTAACGTGCCCCCAACTCCCCCTCCTAACCTGTGAAGCACTTTGGGAACTTCACTATGCTAAAGGCACTATATAAATGCAACTTGTTGTTGTGCCAGTAGCCATGGTGACATGCCTGAGCATGGAGCTAGCACGTCTAGAAATGGAAGGGATTTAAAAAGAAACTTTGGCTGAACCTATTTTATTGTTGACAACTGAGTGACGGACCAATTGCAGCACCGATGAAATATTTTGCTGATAAAGAAAATTATCCTTCGTGTATTTGACAAATTTCCTTTGTTAAAAATGAGTCAGCGCCTGAGCAAATATTTTCTTTAAAAGAATTGACCCATTTACATAGCTGTTAGGGGTCAAAGTGCACGAGTATTTAATTAAGTTACACTCAGCTGCAATGTGAAAATGATTTTACTTCGCAGAGAGGTTTCATAGAATCACACACAGTGGTTAGCGTTGCAGCCTCACAACACCAGGGACCTGGGTTCGATTCCCGGCTTGGGTCACTGTCTGTGTGGAGTTTGCACATTCTCTCCGTGGCTGCATGGGTTTCGTCCGGGTGTTCCGGTTTCCTCCCACACTCCAAAACTGTGTGGGTTAGATGGATGGGCCGTGGTAAATTGCCCCTTAGTGTTACAGGGACTAGCTAGGATAATAACATAGAGTTATGGGAATAGGGCCTGTGTCAGTGCAGACTTGATGGACCGAATAGCCTCCTTCTGCACTATAAGATTCTATGATTCTATACAGCGCAGAAGAGTCTCATTGGCCCAGCAAGTCTGCACCAACACTTAGGAAATATCTGAATTCCCACCTAATCCCACCGGCACTTGGCCCATAGCCCTGAATGCTATGATGTGCCAAGTGCTCATCCAGATACTTCTTAAAGGATGTGAGGCAACCCACCGCTACTAACCCTCCCAGGCAGCGCATTCCAGACTGTCACCACCCTCTGGATAAAAAAAACTTTCCTCACATTCCCCCTAAACCTCCTACCCCTCATCTTGAACCTATGTCCCCAAAAGGAATGCCTGTGGCACGGGTATTAGCCGGAAAAAAACAAAAATCAGACAATTTCACAGCTCCGCCTTTTCATCAGAAAACTGACTCTCATCAGTTCTGATGTAAGATCGTGGACCTGAAAGGTCAGTTCTGTTTTTCTCTCCACAGGTGCTGACTAGCCTGCCTGTTTTTATTCCAGACTTCCATCGCCTGCAGCTTTTCAATCAAACCTCGGATCCCTTTACGAAAGACATTTCCACCACTGTTGCAGCATGTTTGCCCGGAAAGAATCAATTAGCACGGTGGCCAAAGCGGCTAGCACTGCTGCCTCACAATGCTAAGGGCTCAGGTTCGATTCTGGCATAACTGTCTGTGCGGAGATTGCACATTCTCCCCGTATCTGCGTGGGTTTCCTCAGGGTGCTCTGGTTTCCTTCCACAGTCCAAAGATGTGCAGGTGTTAGGTGGATTGGTTGTGCTAAATTCCCCCTTTGTGTCCCAAGATGTATAGGTCACTGGCTTAGTGGGGTTGTGGGATGGCAGTGGGGGCTGGCTTGGATGAGATGCTCTGCTAGCAAGTCTAGCCATTAAGTCTAGCCCTGTTTCCCAGCTTCCCTCGTACCCTTTAATTCGCTCCCTAAAACTTGTATCTTTAACGGAACAATTTGTTAACCTATTAATATCAATTTACATGGCTTGATAGGGGGCAGGGGATGGTTAGGGGGGTAGTCCTTTGTATCATTTTGAATCTGGTATGGAATAATAACTTAATGATAGTTAAAAACGACTTCACATTCAGGGGAAGCAGAAACAAATTTGCAAGTGCTGGAAATCTGGAAGTGAAAGAGGATTCTGATGTGACGGAAGGTCATGGACCTGAAATATTAATTCTGTCTCTCTCTCCATGGATTCCACGGAACTCTCCCAGCCTTTTCCATTGTCAACTTTACGCTTAGCGGCGCTGCAGCCATTTTGCAGACTGACTTCACTCACCTCCTGTGAATCGGTTACGTAATTTAAGCATTGATAAGACAAAGAGTTGGAAGCTTTTTCCCAGGGCAGAGATGACAATCACAAAGGGGGCACAACTCAAGGTAAGGGGGGGGAAATGGTTCAGGAGAAATGTGCAGGGGAGGATTGTTATGCAGAGGGTGGTGGGGGCCTGGAATGCACTGCTAAGTGAGGTGGTTGAGGCAATAACATTAGTGATATTTAAGACTTATGTAGATAGACACGTGAACGGGTGGGGTATAGAGGGATACCGGCGGTTGATCTCAGTAGGACAATGTGATCAGCGCAGGGTTGGTGGGGCTGTTTCTGTGCTGTACTGCTCTTTGTTCATTGATACTGATATAAGTGGAGCACCAATAATTTCCACACACTTAAACCATTACAGTTAAAACGAAGAACGAAAGAAAGTACAGCACAGGAACAGGCCTTTCAGTCTCCAAAGCTATGCCGATCATGATGCCCTAACTAAACTTAAAATAATAACCTTCTGCCCCTTACTCAGTCCATATCCCTCTATTCCCTCCCTATTCATGTACCAATCCAGGTGCCTCTTAAATATTGCTAATGTGCCTGCTTCTACACCACCTCTGGCAGCGCGTTCCAGGCACCCACCACTCTCTGCATGAAAAACTTCCCCCGCACATCTCTCTTAAACTTTCCCCCTCTCACCTTGAACCTGTGCCCCTTTGTAATTGACACTTCCACCCTGGGAATGCCTCTCATAAATTTTCTAGACCTGTATCAGTTCTCCCCTCGGCCTCCGGGAGTAAGAAGGGTTTTGATCAGGGCAGGCTACGTTAGAATTGCGTCTAGGTTTTTGAGAATCGGAGACCGATAATCCAACTAAATGCACCATCCATTTATCACTCATTTAATTTGGACCCTGATCTGCCATAAGAAAGAAATGCTCATTACTCACCCTTGAAAGGTCAATGAAAAGTTCCAGCTCCTTCAGTGTATTCCTAGTGGGGAATGGCCCTTCATGCAAAAATAGGGAGATGCCATTACTCACTTTCTAACACAACCCGTTCATTCATTGCTGAAACTGGTTGAATCCTGTCATATTTTAGCCATCTGTTTCTTAGCTTTTGTGATCTTCACTGAAACATTCCTGGCTGCAAGTTCAAAAGCTCCCTCCGCACAAGTCAATCTCAACTCTCATTTCCCTTCGGAACATTTACACAGTGACCAGGCTTTTCCAGAGTCGAGGACCTCTTTCTATTTTAATAACCAAGTGGGAGAATTGCCAAATGCATTTTGAGAACATGGTCGCTCGAGGAATTGTGATAGACAAGTACAAGACTGACTGCGATCGCAATCAAAATTAGGGAGCGGGTTTCCATCGACAATGCCACTCTGCAGCTGGCTTGCAGTTTTTTTTTTAAGTTGCATTTTAATATTGCTGATTGCTGAGGCGGCACAGTGGCACATGCTTAGCACAGCTGCCTCACTGCATCAGGGACCTGGGTTCAATTCCGGCCTCGGATGACTGTCTGTGTGGAGTTTGTGCATTCTCCCCATGTCTGCGTGGGTTTCCTCTGGGTGCTCCGGTTTCCTCCCACAGTCCAATGATGCACAGGTCAGGTGGATTGGCCATGATAAATTGCTCTTTAGTGTTGGGTATTAGCAGGGTAAATACGTGGGGTTGTGGGGATAGGGCTTGGGTGGACTTGTTGTCGGTGCAGCTTGATGGGCCGAATGGCCGCCTTCTGCACTATAAGGACTGTATGATTCTAATAGTTAAAAACTGGCCTGATCAGAACTAGGTTTTACCACACAATCCACATGCATTATAGTAAAAGAATAATCTTTCCCCTTCCAACAGCAACTTTCTGTAAAAGGCCTCACACAACATCGCAAAGCATGGGAGGGAAATAGGCACTGAGAAGGACTTGGAGAGGAGCTGAAGGCTTGGTCAAAGTGAGATTCAGAGGAGCCCACGAACCGGTGTAGTTTGCGGTTGTGTGGAACTGCCGCATGCACTGGCCTCCACCTCAGGTTTCCAATATATTGGGGGAGGTTTCCTGTGCCAAGAGACCTCCACTGGGATCCTCCGCCACCCGATGGCAACAAGGCACGCCAAGGCGTGTCCAGGCGATGAGCAAGGGCACCGTAGTAGAAGATGTGCAGCAGCAGCCCGTACGGGAAATCCCTCCATGCCGTGGAAAAGAGCGTGGAGGGTATTTCTACGAGGGCAGTTCAAACTGTGAGGGCGCCTGACCTCAGAAGGAGGGTCTGGGCATCGGACCAGTGTGAAACTCTGTCCGAGTAGGGGTATGTTCGGACAGGATCCCGAAACCACGTGTGACATCGGGTCCGAACACAACCATTCCATTAAATAAAAGACAAATGACAACTATTTAAGCTGTGAATGATTAGAAATTGGAAATCTCTGTCTGAGTGAGAATGTGGTGGGGCAGTGTTATAGTCCCCACAGATATCAATAACTTTTTAAAATAAATCTGACGTCCGGTGAATAATTGGGAAGTTAACACAGCAAGATTTCTTTTACTGTAACAAGCAGACAAGGAGAAACAATAGTGACTAAGCATTATTTGTGCGGGCAATGAATTCTTTAAATTACAGGACAGAACATTCCCTTTTAATTTTAACAATGAAAGATCTTGCTTTACAATGTTAATTTACACTGTCCCATGTGGATGTTCAATTCTCCCGGAAAGTCCAAAGTGATTCTTTGTTCCCAAGTATTGTTTATTTCTGTGTTTTCCTATCCAGCCTCGTAATTTTTAACCCTAGAACTGTATCTGACGGTGAGGGTTTTTTCTGGAGATTCTCCCTTGAGCACAAGCTTCATTACAAACCCTTACAGTGTGTTTTCTTCACTCCTGTGTGGTGAATTGCAGGGATATTCAGCTTGTAGCTTCTCTCTTTCTCTCACTGTGGGTGGCACAGTGGTTAGCACTGCTGCCTCACAGCACCAGGGACATAGTTTCGATTCCCAGCTTGGGTCTATCCGGAATCTACATGTTCTCCCCATGTCTGTGCGGGTTTCCTCCAATAAAACCGGTTTCCTTCCACAGTCCGAAAGACATGCTGATTGGCCATCCAAAATTCTCCCTCAGCGTTCCGTGATTGAACGGCAGAGCAAACTCGATGGGCCGAGTGGCCTAATTTTGCTCCTATGTCTTATGGTTTTATATTGTACCCGAACAGATGGCAGAGTGTGGCAACTAGGGGATTTCCACAGTAACTTCATTGTAGCGTTAATGTAAGCCTACTTGTGATTAATAAATAAACTTTAACTTTTCTGTCTCCCTTTCTCTTTCTCATTCACAGGCTGGAATGTTATGGCTGTTCCTGCCGATGGGTGCCAAATTCACTGACCTCACGTGAGGCGTGGTGAGAACAGACACTAAGATCATGCGCACACTCTCTCTTTCCATGGATACTTCCAGGGTGCCTGTGTCTATGAATTTTCAGGGATACCTTAGAAACCTTCTCCCTCTTCCTCTCAAAGTCCATTTCCATGGCCACATGAATTGTATGGACCCTGTATCCAGGCAGAAATGCTGATTGGCTATTCTTTAGCCCCCAACTCTATTCTATCTTGGAAGTAAATGAACAGCTTAAAGCATTCCTGTTTACAACCCAACATTCTCAACACCTCCCTGGGACGGGGGTGGGGGAGGGCTCTGTTTAATCCTCAATAGCCTTAACAGCCATGTCACTCAGGCCTGTTTCCAGGGAGACTTCACCTGACCTGCTTCATAGTATCCTAAATTAAAGACACAATTCCTATCTTATCAACCTCATATTTGTGACAGTAGATTCAATCGTAGCATTCAAAGGGGAATTAGGTCATTTCTGGAAAGGGAAAATGGGCAGAGCAATAGTCAACAGACTCTGATATTCCAGCATGATGAAAGGGCAGCTAATCTGGTCATTATTACATGGCTGGTTATAGGAGTTGTTTGGGTGCAAATTGTTCACCAAATGTCAAACATTACATCAGAAAATAGGCTTTAAAAAGTACTTTGTTGGCTGCAAATGCTTTGAACATCCTGTGATCATGAAAGATTCTATATAACTGAGGTATTTTGTAGAATCCCAACAGTACAGAAGGAAACCATTTGGCCCATTGAGTCTGCATCAACTTTCTGACAGAGCATCATACCCAGCACCCTCCCCCACTCCCCTACCCTATGCCCATAACACCATGGTAAGAAATCTCACAATACCAGGTTAAAATCCAACAGGTTTGTTTGGTATCACCAGCTTTTGGAGCGCTGCTCCTTCATCAGGACTCACCTGGCATCTCCGCATCATAACACCATGCACTCACCTCGATAACCCACCTCACCTACATATCTTGGAACACTGAGGGATAATTTATAAAATGCTGGAAAATCTCAGTAGGTGGGGAGAGAATAGGGCCAATGTTACAAGTCTAGATGACCCAAGGAAATTTTCCAGCATTTTCTGTTTTTGTTTCAGGTTCCAGCATCCGCAGTATTTTTCTTCAATATAAGGGGTAATTTAGCACGGCCAATACGTCTAACCTGCACATTTTTGGACTGTGGGAGGAAACCCACACATTTATGTATTTATGTGTGCAGAATTATGAAGGACATGGGTAGGGTGGATAAGATGAAGTTTTCCTCCTTGGTTGAGGGGTCAGTAACCAGGGAGCATTGATTAAGGGCAGGGACAGGACATTTAAAGGGGATTTGAGCAAAAACCCTCTCACCCGGGGTTGGTGAAAGTCTGGAACTCACTGCCTAAAAGGATGGTAAAGCTCAGGACTCAAGCAACATATAAGAAGCATTTAGATCAACACTTGAAACGTCATATCATACATGGCTATGGACCAAGTGTTAGAAAATGGGATTAGAATAGTTTGCTGTTAGATGGTCAGTGCAGCCATGATGGGCTGAAGGGCCTCTTCCTGTGTTGTAAAACTCTCTGGCCACGATCTTATGACCTCATCCCTCCTGACTTTTGGCGAACGGAGATGGTAAGATCAGGTGGAATACAAAAAATTAGATTTGTGCCCAGTTTTTGCTTATCTTATCCACCTCACCAACTGAAGTTCTCCTTGATGAAAACATGTACAGTCCCCACCCATGGGGACTAGACGCGATGACCTCACTGGGTGGATTGGAGGCCTTTGAAACCCTTGGGTGGTTGGGAGCAGGTCTGGGCAGTGTCCATGGGCACTTCCAGCCTGGCACTGCCCACCAGGCACTCTGGCAGTGCACATTGAACTACTGGCATTGCCCGTTTGGCACACTGGCACTGCCCACCGAGCACCATAACTGTGCTAGGGGCAGTGCCAAGAGGGCGGGGCCAGAATGGGGGGGTTGACCCAAAGTAGAAGTTGCACTAGAGTAGGGCGGGGCCATGACAGGGGCAAGAAGAGAAAAGCAGAGTTTGGAGGGAGGGAACTTTGCTGGGGTGGGATGGAAGAGGGGACCTCTGCCCATGAGGTGATCATTGGGGGGGGTGGGTGGAATGGGGCAACACTGCTGGGGAGGGAACTCTGCATGGGGTATGATCAGTCTTCAGGGGAGCAGGGAACTCTGTGGGGTGGGGGGGAAGGGGGGAGCAATGTCCATGGGAGGGAGGGATGGTGAGGAGAGTCCTAATGTCCTGGTGTCTGTCAGAGGGGGAAGTTCCCGATGTCTGTGAAGGGATGGAGGCATGGCAAGAGAGCTTCCAGCACTGGGAGATCGGAGCGCCATTGCAATGGTGCACAGAGTCAATTCCAGCCTCAAGTCACGGTCTGTTTGCACATTCTCCTCGTGTCTGCATGGGTTTCCTCCAGGTGCTCCAGTTTCCTGCCACAGTCTAAAACTGTGTGGGTTAGGTTGATTGGCCAAACTAAATTGCCCTTTAGTGTTGGGGGATGAGATAGGTAAGTGTATGGAGTTACCCGGATAGGGCCTGGGTGGGATGTCGGTGCAGGCTGGTGTATATCCAATCCTATCAACATCTGGTTCCATCCTTTATTCCCTCAGCTGAATAGCCTCCTTCTGTACTGTAAGGATTCTACGATTCAATACTGAATTAGTAAAGCCAAATTTCAGAGAAAGTGTACAGCATGAGGACAGGGTGCTGATTGATTGGCAAGTCCAATTTGCAAGATATGGGAATTATATTTGGGGAATAATTGCCCACCCTTCCAATCACTCCCCTCTGCACCCCCACACCCACCCAGGCTTTTGTTTGACTCGAAAAATGTGCAATGCCTGGACTTGTTCCTTTTTCTTGCTGCGTGTGGGTCTCTTTGTGTGAATATATGAAGATTCTAGCAAGTGTATAGAGCCACTTTGCAAGGCTAACTGATAAATTTAAATCAGGCTTTAGTATCATTCTTCCCACACTCGCAATGATATCACATTACTATTTGTGGGAGGTTTCCATGCATGAATTCTCTGCTTTGTCTCCTACATTTCACCAGTGACCGCAGTTCGAATGATTTGATTGGCAATAAAGCACTTTTGGATTCCCTGCAGTTGTGAACGCAGTGTAAATTTTAAAAAAAATTCCTTTAGTACTTCGAATCATTCCTCCAACAAAAAGGTTAACGTTAGATCTAACTTGTAAAGTTAGTGAATTTTTTTTGTCTCAGATTCCTGACAGGTTTAGTTTTATCTCAGAATCCCCAAGAACCTGTTGGGGAGCTAGTACCTGTTCCCTAATTAGTTACCGCCCCGATTAATCTGATTACAGATGGAGCACTGGATGAAATTTCTTCGGTGACCTGTAAGCATAGGGGAATGAGGTCTGTCAGTATGTCATGAGCACTGTGCATACAGTAAGAAGAATCTAACCAAACTGCCTTGGCAGGCTTTGTTCTAAGTAGGGACATCAGTCATGTGTGGCAGTTCAGTGTTTTGACAGTAAGCGCCATCTGTATTGATTTAAAACACTTGTAATACATTATGAAGAACAGTATTTTTCTTCCATCCCAATGAATCAAAAGCACTTTAGTTCAGGGAAGGAAAAAAAACCATCCTGATGGGGCGGGGGGACTGAGAATTTATTTTGCCAAGCAAGAGAGGAATGGAGGGGAAATTGTTCAAATTTGCTGCCACTTGTGTTTGACTGGTTTATGATCTGCCTCCCTGTCTTGCTTGTCAATGTCACAATTTTCCTTTCTTATCCCTTTAACTATCTTGTTACCTGTAAGAGGCCAGATTGAAAATCTGAAGCGTATTTCAGAACATGAACCTTTGACATTAGGGATCAGTCTTGTGGCACTACCCTCCCCGCTTTCTCCATTTCACTTTGATGATCAGAGCTGAATATCGAGGGTACAACCTTCCCCAGAACACTGTACACTTTGATCATTTCTTCCTCACCCAGTGCGGAATTACACAGAAATTTACAGTGCAGAAATAGGCTATTCAGGTTGGTGGCCGATGCCGGTGTATATCCAATCCTATCAACATCTGGTTCCATCCTTTATTCCCTCATGTACATAAGAACATAAGAACCAAAGAAATAGGAGCAGGAGTAGGCCAACTAGCCCTTCGAGCCTGCCCCGCCATTCAATAAGATGTACTTCTCTTACTTTCTCTTTAAACACTTCTGTTTCCATGCTGGGCAACCTACACTAGTGAGTGGCCCTCATGAATGGCTCCCCTTCATCTCAGTGGGCTACAAGGTTCATAGAATCTCTACAGTGCAGAAGGAGGCCATTTGGCCATTGGGTTTGCACCGACAACAATCCCACCCAGCCCCAATCCCAGGAACCCCACCCTGTTATTCCCTCTGACATCAAGGGTCAATTTAGCAGGGCCAATCAACCTAACCTGCACATCTTTGTGGGAGGAAACCGGAGCACCCGGAGGAAACCCACGCAGACACGGGGAGATTGTGCAAACTCCGCACAGACAGTGACCCGAGGCCGGAATTGAACCCGGGTCTCTGGTGCTGTGAGGTAGCAGTGCTAACTGATCTGCCACTGTGCCAGCCCAAACTGCACCTGTAAATCATTGTCACTTAATTGTAAATATACTTCAAAATCAACAGGAATCTTTCTTGTTTTTATTTATTTGGGTGGATGTGACATTAACCATTCAAGAATTGCAACTCTTGGGCAAGTATAGGGCTTGAACCCACAACCTTGGTGTTATTAGCACCGTGCTCTCATCAGCTGAGTGAACCAGAGGCCATATTGTTCACTAACCATGACTCCATGAATAAGATTAAATACATTTAATTTATGCCAAATACTTCACAACAAGTTATAGAAAATGTTGAATCATTCGTATATTAATAGAACTGTCAGCAACTTCACAAAGTAAAAACAAAAGAATTATTTATACTTTAGATGCAAAGGGGGCACACGGCTCTCACAGCCAATATTGTGAGCAATCAGCACGCGTCTCACTTCACTTGCCCTTGCTTTACATGCGAATCACTTCAGTCACACTGGTAGGAAAAAAAACTAAATAGATGAGAATCAGCAGAGTGTGACACCCTGGCATGGGCAACGGTTAATAAACTGTCTCGTGGGCCACACTCAGAACCCTGATGGACCACATGTGGCCCCTGAACTGAAGGTTGTCTACCATTGATTTTATCTACTGACCTCGACTGCGATAGTTGAACATAGAACATAGAACTACAGCACAAACTGGCCCTTCGGCCCACAAGTTGCGCCAATCACATCTATACCTACCAAGCCATAGAACTATCTGTAACTCCCAATCCCATTAGATCCCATATACTCATCCAGAAGTCTTTTAAAAGACCCCAGCGAGTTTGCCTCTACCACCACCGACGGCAGCCGATTCCACTCACTCACCACCCTCTGAGTGAAAAACTTACCCCTGACATCTCCTCTGTACCTGCTCCCCAGCACCTTAAACCTGTGTCCTCTTGTAGCGAGCATTTCAGCCCTGGGAAATAGCCTCCGAGAATCCACCCTATCTATTCCTCTCAACATGTTATAAACCTCTATCAGGTCGCCTCTCAACCTTCGTCTCTCCAGGGAGAAGAGACCTAGCTCCCTCAACCTATCTTCATAAGGCATGCCTCCCAATCCAGGCAACATCCTTGTAAATCTCCTCTGCATCCTCTCAATAGCTTCCACATTCTTCCTGTAGTTGAGTACGATTTAATCTACTGACCTCAAGCGTGTGATCATGAATTCCGCTCTCACGGTGGTTAGAACTGCTGCCTCACAGCACCAGGGACCTGAGTTCAGTTCCCAGCTTGGGCCACTATCTATGCAGAGTCTGCACATTCTCCCCCATGTCTGGATTTCCTCTGGCTTTCCTCCCACAGTCCGAAAGACGTGCTGGTTAAGTGTATTGGATATGCTAATTTCTCCCTCAGTGTACCCAAACAGACGCTGGAGTGTGGCGACTGGGGGATTTTCACAGTAACTTCATTGCAGTGTTAATGTAAGCCTACTTGTGACACTAACAAATAAACTTAAAAGTGTAAACTCTCTTGAATGAAAAGGTTATTCTTGAATTGGCAGATCTATTCTGGTGCTTGGTGAAACACCTCGATTTAAAATTCTTATCCTAGTTTTCAAATCCCTCCATGGTCTATTTATATTTAAGGCCCCATTTTGGACTCCCAAACCCTCCATCCACAAGAAGAAACATCTCTCTTTTGACCCTATCCAACCCTCTTTCTCCCTCATGTATTTGCCTAACTCTCTATAGAATCATAGAATTCCTTCAGTGCAGAAGGAGGCCATTTGGCCCATCAAGCCTGCACCGACAACAATCCCACTGAGGCCCAATCCCCACAACCCCGTGCGTTTACTCTGCTAATCCTTCTGACACTAAGGGGCAATTTAGCATGGCCAGTCAACCTGACCTGCATATCTTTGGACTGTGGGAGGAAACTAGAGCACTCAGAGGACACCCATGTAGACACGGGGAGAATGTGCAGACTCCATACAGACAGTGACCCGAGGCTGGCATTGAATCCAGGGTCCCTGGCACTGTGAGGCAGCAGTGCTAACTACTGTGCCACCGTGCTGCTCTAAGTTAGTCGTGAATTAGTTGTTGGGTATAAAATCTTCACCTCCTGCCATGGATTTCAATACTGAATCAATCAGCGAGAGGCCAGCAGAGTGAAATTTGCAGATGAGTAGGGCAATTTATACAGCAATCTCTGCATTTTCACATTTGACTGCACATGTATGGACTCCAGGAATGCTTATACGATTTACTCCACAATGCAGGGAGCAATGTTACCTTTACTGTAATTCTCAGTACAAAGACTAGAAAAATATTTGCTTTTTTGTTTAAATTACTTGAAAAAGAAAATAATTGCAGGAGTCTATGGGGAAAGAGCAGCACTTAGTAATTCTAACTTTTAGGGTCAGTAACATTCCTTAACCACTTTTTAAGTGGTTCCCTTTGAACTTTTACTGTTTGGGAATCTTTACCGGAAGGCTATTGTTTGTAAGAAACAAAATTGTTTTATTGTTTTCCAACCTAGGTTGTCCAGGGAGTGACTCCATTTGTCAAAATGGCTGAAAGAAGTTTGAACTTAGAATGACGCCTTTTGTTTAAACCATGCATTGATTTAATCGGTTAACTATATTCCTAGGGTAGACCAGCCGTAACAGAAGGGAATCTTTAGTTTCTAATATAATGCTATGAAGAGTTATTGACAAGAGAGCATGACTTTTATGTGACTATTGTCTCTAAAGGAAATGTATCATTTCTTAGCAATGGAATGCAATTCTGAGGTAACCAAGGGAAAAAAGGATGAACACTTGTCTTTGGTCTGCGTGGGCCTAGTTCCATTGCAACATAAATCAATGAAAGAGATAAATGTAGGCTATTCCTAAAAAAAGAGTGGAGGAATTATGAAATTGGGGGATAAACATTGAGAAATAGTAATCCTTGTTGGCACGGTAACATTATGGTTTCTGGGATATGAATCTTTTGAACACAGTTTAACAGCAGTTTAATATGGGTGGCATAGTGGCACAATGACTTGAACTGTTCCCTCACAACTCCAGGAATCTTGGTCCAATTCCAGTCCTGGCTCACTGATTGTGTGGAGTTTGCACCTTCTCCCTGTGTCTGCATGGGTTTCCTCTGGGTGCTCCAGTTTCCTTCCACAGTCTAAATATGTGCAGGTTGAATTGATTGACCGTGCCAAATTGCCATTAGTGTCAGGAGCATTAGGAGGGTAAATGCACTGGGATAGGGACTGAGTGGGAGTATGGTCGGTGCAGGCCCGATGGGCCGAATGGCCTCAAAGAACAACCCAGCACGGGAAACAGGCCCTTCGGCCCAACGAGCCCACGCCGCCGCATCCTCCTACACCTACCCTGCCCTGCGTGTCTGCGAGTGGAACCCCTAACTTAGCCTGACCCGGGCCCTCAAGCGCTGCAACTCTAAACATTTTGCACAGATGTGGACCTTGGGGAGACGTGATGCCACCAAGAACTCCCACATGCAGCACCTAACACAGCTTATGTACCTCCTCACAGCCCCTGCCATGTCCCATACAACCTCCTGTATGTGTCAGAAGTTAGAAAACTGCAACTCCCTTCTCTAAACCAGCTCTCGCCTAAGCCCAGCGAGCCAAAGCCCTTCTCACTCAGCTCCCACTCACTCTGCTGCCCGCTCCCGACGCTGCCCGCTGTATGCCGCTACCTCCTTTTTTATACCCCCCCGCTCCCCCTTCCCGACAATCCCCTCGCCTAACTTCCGGTACAGAAGTAAACTACACTCTCACAAACCCCGCGAACCGGAAGTACAGTCACAAAGCGATTCCAAGTACATCAGGTACTCACCACAGCTACAGCCACCAAGTCCACTGCTCCTTCTGCACTCGAGGGATTGTATGAACACTTCAAAGATAGAGAAGAAAGTGCTGACAATGTTTAAGAACTCTTAGAGATGAGAAACTTCTGTGTAGCCTTCACTGTTTCTTGTTTATATATGTACAATTTTGCTGAATAAATTCTACCTGATTTCATACATCCCAGTTATTCATACCTTGGAGATCAAGAACAGCTGGGAGCCCTACTGTTCGAAGTTAAGGATTCGGACTTTCGAGATTTCCAATTAGAAGGGTTGCAAACCTCAAAATCATAAACCTTGCAGGGCATGGGACTAATTGGTGCCCCTTTTCAAAAAGCCAACACATCCATGATAGCTCAATGGCCTCCTTCTGAATGGATCTATGATGCCACCTGTACAGGAAAGCAATAAAAAGCAGCAACTTGGAAGCGGGAACAATGAGCTAAACTGTCAACCAGCTGCATGGGAGCTACCAGGCTAAATGTTATATTAAAATCATGTGTCTTTGGACAGTGGAAGAGGCGATTGCCCTTTCCAAAAATACATTTTGGAATTCTGCTCCTAAATCTAGGTAGAATTGTTAACATTTCTACTTGTGTACATTGAGCCACTGGGTAATACTGCTGAATATGAAGGCTGCTGTTATTCCACAGTGCTATCGATTTTCACCAGTCCTCGGTTTGCAGGAGTCTGCTTTCTGAAGGGCCCCAGTGGAGCAACAAAAACACCACCAACAAGTTATGTTTGTATAGAGCTTTCCTGTAATGAAATATCCTGAGGTATTTTGGAGGACGATTGTAAAGCACAATTTGACACCAAACCGCGTAAGGAGATATCGGAACAGATGAGGCCGAAAGGCTTGGTCAAAGACACACGATGGAATTCTCCAACCCCCTTCCCACCTGTGGGTCTCACTGCAGTTGACCCCCACCATGGGTTTCCCAACAGCGACATAGGCAAGGAATGTAAATCAGTATTGACCTCAATGGTAAGATCCCACCAATGACTGATGGACAGCTGTCTCCGCTGTGGGAAAACCCGCCCACGTGAGGGGAGGGCTAATGAATTCCACTCACAGGTTTTAAGGAGGCTATTAAAGGATGAAAGAGAGGGTGTTTTAAGGAAGGGCTGGGGCCCAGGCAGCTGAAAATATGGCCACCAAAACTGGACTGATCAAAATCAGTGATGTTCAAGCTTCCCTTGAGGGGAGGTGATGGCCTCGTGTTATCATCACTAGACTTAATCCAGAAACTCAGCGAATGTTCTGGGGACCTGGGTTCCAATCCCACCACGGCAGATGGTGGAATTTGAATTCAATGAAACATATCTGGAATTAAGTATCTACAGATGACCATGAAACCATTGTTGATTGTTGGAAAAATCCACCTGGTTCATTCATTGTCCTTTAGGGAAGGAAATCTGCTGTCTTTACATGGTCTGGCCTATATATGACTCCAGAGCCATGGCAATGTGGTTGACTCTTAACTGCCCGTCAAAGGCAGCTAGAGATGGGCAATAAATTCTGGCCCAGCCAGTGACGCCCATGTCCCACTAATGAATAACTAAAAAACAGCCAGGATTGGATAAATGCCGATAGTTTGGAGGGGCTGCAGCAGGATAAGGAGGGGGGCATCTCATGGAGGGATTTGAAAACAAGGATGATAATGTTAAATTGAGGCGTTTCTTGACCAAGATAGGTCAGTGAGTACAACGGTGTGAAGGGTGAGCAAGACCCAGTTCACAAACACACAGAGCTTTGGATAACCTTAAGTTTACAGAAAATAGAATGCGGAAGACCAGCCGGGAGCACATTGGAATTTCCTGGGAAGTCACCTCTGTCATATGAGGGAGACTAAGTTGGTTAGAATTATATTCATTGGAGTTTAGAACAGTGAGAGAGGATCTCATAGAAACTTATAGAATTCTAATAGGGTTAGACAGGGTAGATTCAGGAAGAATGTTCCCGATGGTGGAAGAGTCCAGAACCAGGGGTCACAGTTTGAGGAGAAGGGGTAAAACTTTTAAGACTGGCCATGATGCAGAGATACTGGTGTTGGACTGGGGTGGACAAGAGGTCACATGACACCCGGGTATATACAAGTGTATTTGAAATCATCAGCTTTCAGAGCATCACTCCAAAAGCTGGTTATTTCAGATAAACCTGTTGGACGATAATCTGGTGTCGTGTGACCTCTCATCTTTTAGAACTGAGGGGAGGAGAAGTTTTTCACCCAGAGAATGGTGAATGTGTAGAGTTCATTAGCGCAGAAAGTAATTGAGGCCAAAACATTATGTGATTTTAGGAGAAATTAGATATAACTCTTGGGGCCAAAGGGATCAAGGGATGTGAGAGGAAGGGGATCAGGATATTAAATTTGATGATCATAATAAGCGGTGGAGCAGGCTTAAAGGGCTGAATGGCCTACTACTGTTTCCAGTTTCTATGAATAATCAAGTACAGAGGTGACGAAGGCATGAACTTCACTTACATGCTAAGCATTTCCTACAGGAAGCCACTAATAGGTTACAAGGAGCTTGTCTGCCTGCACTCCCTGAGTGCATTTTCAAGGGAGATTGAGAGATGCGCAGTATATCTCTATTATTTCCCAGGAGCAGAATCCAAATAACATGACAGCAACAGTGGTTTACAGAGAACTATTATTATAATGGATATGTCGAATCCATCAGTATATTCCCCACCATTTAAACCATCCATTCTTATCCTAGAGTGCCCATATCAGACAAATGGCATTGACCATTTTCCACTACCATGGGGATCAATGAGGAAGTGTTTAAGTGCAGAGGCTTTCTCAGGCAATGCGATAAGTGTTTAGCCCAGTTGAAAAGACTCTGCTGATTTCAAATAAAGTCAGATCTTCGGGCAGTTTTGATTAACTGTTCAAAGGCTTCGCTTTCCAACTATCTCCTGTCAGAGCAAGCTGCAGACTGAAACTCCCTCAGCCATTGGGCCTGTCAAATAAACCATGTTTCAGCTCTCCCAGTTTCCCAACACTAGTCAGGAAATGGAGCCTTAATGTAGCCCCGGACCTATTTCATTGCTTGGGCTTTTGGTTTGATTTGATTTATTATTGTCATATGTATTGGGATACAGTGAAAAGTATTCATAGAAACCCTACAATACATAAGGAGGCCATTCAGCTCATCTGGTCTATACCAACCACAATCCCACCTGGGCCCCTATTTCCATAACTCTCATTTACCCTACTAATCCCCCTGATATTAGGATCAATTTTGCATGGCCAATCAACCTAACCTGCACATCTTTGGAGTGTGGGAGCAAACCAGAGCATCCGGAGGAAACACACAGACATGGGGAGAATGTGCAAACTCCACACAGACAGCGACCCGAGGCCAGAATTGAACCTGGGTCCCTGGCGCTGTGAGGCAGCAGTGCTAACCACTGCTATTGTTTCTTTCGTGCTATACAGACAAAACATACTGTTCAGAAAATACATAGGGGAGAAGGGAAGGCGAGAGTGCAAGATATGGTGTGACAGTCACAGCTAGGGTGTAGAGAAAGATCAACTTAGTATGTGATAGGTCCATTCAAAAGTCTGATGGTGGCAGGGAAGAAGCTGTTCTTGAGTCGGTTGGTACATAATCTTAGACTTTTGTATCTTTTTCCTGATGGAAAAAGTGGAAGAGAGAATGTCCGGGGTGCGTGGGGTCTTTGATTATGCTGGCTGCTTTGCCGAAGCAATGGGAAGCGTAGACAGTGTTAATGGATGAGGAGCTGGTTTGCATGGTGGAACTAGGCTACGTTCATAATACTTTGTAGTTTCTTACAGTCTTGATCAGAGTAGGAATCATACCAAGTTGTAATATTTCCAGAAAGGATGCTTTCTATGTTGCATCTGTAAAAACTATCTTAAACCATCCAGTGAGGAGAAGGGGCAAATTGCTTCATCTTTACCCGGTAAATGAGGTGGAACGTCTTTCTTCTGTCAGGAAAAAGATACCAAAGTCTGGCGACATGTACCCAACTGACTCAAGAGCAGCTTCTTCCCTGCTGCCATCAGACTTTTGAATGGACCCATCACATATTAAGTTAATCCTTCTCTATACCCTAGCTATGACTGTAACACTACATTCTGAAACACTCTTCTTTTCGTCTCCCCTGTGTACTCTATGAACGGTATGTTTTGTCTGTACAGCGCACAAGAAACAATAGCAGTAGTTAGCATTAACTTCTAATCTGAGTTTAGGGGCATTGGAGAGTGGTCAATGGACAAAATGGAAAAGATTGAGTCAAACTGTCACGAGACAATAGGTTTAGTATTCCACTGAGTGCCATCTTCATTGCCGCCTGCAGTGGGAATTTTCACAAGAAACCAAGCAACATCCCCTGGTGCTGCTATTTGCTTGTGATGATGTAGCTGTCTTTAACCTGGCTGGTCTATCCCTTGTAATGTGCCATCGCCAAGAGGTCTCCCTGTGGCTCATTGCCTTAAAAGACAAGAGACTGAATCTACAGACAGTTAACTGTTGTAGGATGTTGCTGCGGATTAGCTGCTGTTGTACATCCCTCGTTCCTCTCCTTGGAGAGAAGCCAGGTTAACAAGGTCAGAAAAACCACTAGGAAATCACTGGTTTCCTTCTCTTGACACTTTGAAATGTAACAGCTGCACATTAGATGTTGAAGACTTTCTACTCTAGTGGATCTCCAGTAGTGTTACTCACAATATATTGGATGACACACAGCCTTAACAGGACAATGCAGCATAACGTCCAGCTTAATTCTCTGAAGGGAAAATAATCTCTTATCAACGCACAGATGATGGATACGCTGCGATCCATTAAATAATGCAACATGGCTGCTTTCTAATTCTTATTTTTTATTGTGACTCAGTAAGGAGAGAATAGTTAATGACATGACGGCATAGAATATAAATTACCAAGAACTAAGTACGATAGCAAGGAATGTTTACTAATGCTGATTAAACATACTAATGTAGCAGATTGATGACTAAATGTTTCTTTAATACAACCAAGTCCAGATGTTAAACAGAGCCCCATGTCCAAGTTTCATTGGCATTCAGTCAAGGAATTTAACCAGGCTTATTAACGGTCATTGGCATCTCAGGGGTGCTTGACAATTTAAAATGGGCTCAAATCTATAACCAGTTCAGATATCAGTGCAGACAGATATATCCTTCTGTCAATATTTGATTACCTACCCTTAGTCACGTCACTAATTACTAATACTGATAATATCATTTTATAATGTAGCCGATGTGACAGTGTAATCACTGGAGGTAGGGAGGCATCTCCGCAGAACAGAGGGTACTAGAGGACTGGAAAGTAGCTAATGTAACACCGCTGTTTAAGAAGGGAGGGAGGCAGCAGATGGGTAATTATAGGCCGTTTAACCTGTCTTCGGTTATTGGCAAGATTTTAGAGTCCACTATTCAAGATGAGATTGCAGAGTACTTGGAAGTTCATGATAAAGTAACACTAAGTCAGCATGGCTTTGTCAAGGGAAGGTTGTGTCTGACAAATCTGTTAGAGTTCTTTGAAGAGGTAACAAGGAAGTTAGATAAAGGAGAACCAGTGGACCTGATTTATTTAGATTTCCAGAAAGCCTTTGACAAGGTGCTGCAGGAGACTGTTAAATAAGTTAAGTGCGCATGGTGTTATGGGTAAGATCCTGGCATGGATAGAGGATTGGTTGACTGGCAGAAGGCAGAGAGTGGGGATAAAGGGGTCTTTCTCAGGATGGCAGCCAGTGACTAGTGGGACTAGTGGTGTGCCTCAGGGGTCAGTGCTGGGACCCCAATTTTTCACAGTATACAATATTGATTTGGAGGAAGGAACTGAAGGCACTGTTGCTAAGTTTGCAGATGATACAAACGTATGTAGAGGGACAGATAGTTTTGAAGAAACAGAAGGACTTGGACAGGTTAGGAGAGTGGTCAAAGAAGTGGCAGATGGAATACAGTGTGGAAAAGTGTGAGGTTATGCACTTTGGAAGGAAGAATGGAGGCACAGGCTATTTTCTAAATGGAAAAATGTTTAGGAAATCAGAAACACAAAGGGACTTGGGAGTCATTGCTCAAGATTCTCTTAAGGTTAACATACACGTTCAGTCGGCAGTTAGGAAGGCAAATGCAATGTTAGCATTCATGTCAAGAGAGCTTAAATACAAGAGCAGGGATGTACCTCTGAGCCTATATATGTCTCTGGTCAGACCCCATTTGGAATATTGTGGGCTATTTTGGGTTCCATATCTAAGGAAAGATGTGCCGGCCTTGGAAAGGATCCAGAGAAGATTCACAAGAATGTTCCCTAGAATGAAGAATTTGTTGTATGAGGAACAGTTGAGGACTCTGGGTCTGTACTTGTTGGAGTTTAGAAGGATGAGGGGTGATCTTATTGAAACTTACAGGATACTGCGAGGCCTGGATAGAGTGGACGTGGAGATGATATTTTGACAAGTAGGAAAAACTAGAACCAGAGGGCACAACCTCAGGCTAAAGGGACAATCCTTTAAAATAGAGATGAGGAGGAACGTCTTCAGCCAGAGACTGGTGAATCTGTGGAACTCTTTGCTGCAGGAGGCTGTGGAGGCCAGGTCATTGAGTGTCTTTGTGATAGAGATAGATATGTTCTTGATTGATAAGGGGATCAGGGGTTATGGGGAAAAGCAGGAGAATGGGGATGAGAAAAAAAATCAGCCATGATTGAATGGTGGAGCAGACTCGATGGGCCGAGTGGCCTAATTCTGCTCCTATGTCTTATGGTCTATGATAACATTGGATCTGTTGTCATGTGACCAATGGTAACAAGCTGTAAGGTCGGCTGACTCAATAAACGATGTAACCAATGAAAAAAATGATGTGATGGTCAGCTGAGATCCTTATTTAAAATAAGGATCTGTTGGGAATTGTTAGATTGCTTGAATTGTTAGATTGCCAGGGTGAGACCGCAAGTGTTGGAATAATGAAGTTTTTTTATTAAACCTTTTCATTTGATTTATAAGTTGGAGTAAGTTTGGTTATATTTTATTGACGGCAACTGAAGAATTCCTTCTGGAGGATCGATATATGATAACAACAGCATGTATCTATATGTGCCTTGAACATAAGTGTGTGTTTCACTCTGAAACAAAACTGACTCCGAACCACCTAAGGAGACATTAAGATAGATGACCAAAAGCTTATTGTCAAAGAGGTCGATTTTAAGGAGCATCCTAAAAAGGAAAAAAGAGACAGAAAAGCAAAGAGGTTTAAGAGGGGAATTCTGGAGCTTAGGGCATGAATTTTCCAGCCGTACACGACAGCAGGATCTCCCAGTCCCACCGACATCATTCCCCTGCCACGGGTTCCCCAGCAGTGAGAGGTGCAATCAATGGTAAACCCCTTGACAATGGTGGGACCAGAAGATCTTGTTGCTGAACAATGACGGACCTCCTCCTGCCTTCACAAAACATAATAACTATAGACATGGCTACCATATGGTGCAGCAACTGTGACTGGGGGTCCTCAAGAGGCCTGAATTGAAAAGCATAAATATCTTGAAGGTTGGGGATGGAAGACACTAAAGAGATTGAGGTGCACAAGGCCATGAAGGATTTGAAAACAAGTATGAGAATTATAAGTGGGGCCAGTGTAGGTTAGTGAGCATAGGAGGGATAGGTGAACTTGATACCAGTTGGTGCGAGTTGGGATTTGGGAAATGGGGTTTTGGAACATCCTCAAGATTACCAAAGGTAGAATTGGGAGGCATGCCTTATGAAGATAGGTTGAGGGAGCTAGGTCTCTTCTCCCTGGAGAGACGAAGGTTGAGAGGCGACCTGATAGAGGTTTATAACATGTTGAGAGGAATAGATAGGGTGGATTCTCGGAGGCTATTTCCTAGGGCTGAAATGGTCGCTACGAGAGGACACAGATTTAAGGTGCAGGGAAGCAAGTACAGTGGAGATGTTAGGGGTAAGTTTTTCACTCAGAGGCTGGTGAGTGAGTGGAATCGGCTGCCGTCGGTGGTGGTAGAGGCGAACTCGCTGGGGTGTTTTAAAAGACTTCTGGATGAGTATATGGGATCTAATGGCATTGGAAGTTACAGATAGTTCTATGGCTTGGTAGGTATAGATGTGATTGGCGCAACTTGTGGGCCGAAGGGCCTGTTTGTGCTGTAGTGTTCGATGTTCTATGTTCTATGTAGAATTATAGAATACCTACAGTGTAGAGGAGGCCATTAGGTCCATCAAGTCTGCACCAACTCTCTGACAGAGTGTCCCACCCAAATCCTATCCCTGGAACGCCACGTATTTACCCTGCTAATCCCCCTGACCAACACATTTTGGGATGGTGGGAGGAAACCGAAGCGTTCGGAGGAAACCAAAACATAAGAACATAAGAAATAGGAGCAGGAGTAGGCCATCCAGCTCCTCGAGCCTGCCCCGCCATTCAATAAGATCATGGCTGATCTGTCGTGGCTCAGTTCCACTTTCCCGCCCTCTCCCCATAACCCTTAATCCCCTCGCTTATCAAAAACCCATCAACCCGCATCTTAAAAATATTTAGCGAGGCAGCCTCCACCACTTCAACGGGCAGAGAATTCCAGAGATTCACTGCCCTTTGAGTGAAGAAGTTCCTCCTCAACTCCGTTCTAAACCGCACCCCCTTTATCTTGAGGCTGTGCCCCCATCAATTATAAAAAATAAAAAATATTGATAATTGATAATTGTCCCGAAGGGACAACCGGTACAGAATAATGGCGATTCTCAGCTAGTTGAATTCCTTGCAGAACAATCTTCTGCCAGACTAAGGTTCTGCATACCCTGCGGGACCATCGGCCAGATATATAAACATGCAGAGACGATGCAAACTCCACACAGTCACCCAAGGCTGGAATTGAACTCGGGTCCCTAGTGAGACTGCAATGCTAAACACAGTGCCAACCGTGCCTGTGGGAGTCCAAAATACGGGCGACCAGTCAAGAATGCATTGGGATAGCCAAGTCCAGACTCTTTCAATGTAGCAAAGCAATGGGTGAAATTTTCTGAAGCAGATGAGGGGCAAAGATGGAGATGAAATGAAAATAGGAGGTTTTTCGTGATGGCGCAGATATGCAGTCAGGTCATCTCGGGGTCAAATATGACACAAAGTTATGATTGTATTCACTAGTTAATACTTGATTGGTAACATGGCAGAAAATATTTGTGGGGTCTTTGTTTTACTCATGAAGTCTAAGGAAGAGGCTTATTGATTTTGGGTTACGAAAATGCAATCA
The DNA here is from genome assembly GCF_965287045.1 of Carcharhinus amblyrhynchos. Taxonomy (NCBI): domain Eukaryota; kingdom Metazoa; phylum Chordata; class Chondrichthyes; order Carcharhiniformes; family Carcharhinidae; genus Carcharhinus; species Carcharhinus amblyrhynchos. The sequence goes on along the minus strand of NC_137349.1, from coordinate 5,734,870 downwards.
TTAATATATCTGAAGAAAGCATCGCCTGGCACAATGCTTTATTTTACCAGGTTTGTTCGTAGAGATTTATTTAATGATGTATTACGTGACTCAATGATTTCACAGAGTAAAACTTAAGTTCAGAAACTCACAAGCCTCTCCTTCCCTTCCTCTACCCTGTGATTTGTACTGTCATGAACTTATAACACAGCAGCCAATTTCCTCCTTATAATTCCCGCAGTGGGTAGCAATGTGCCCTTTTGATAAACAACTTCGAGAGTTAGCAGCATGATGTTCCTATTCTAACTCGTGAAGTGACTCTGTGCCACAAGTTCCATTGGCAACAGAACTAGGGCGGGCCAATACAGCAGTTGGCATAATGCTCTCCTGTTGAGTTCATTCACAAGGATGTTGCCCTGTGTTGAACTTTGCAATACAAGTGTGGAATAATCCCAGTACTATTCCCAAGGCAATGGGATTCCAGAATTGATCTCAGTGGTTTCAGACTTAGGAGGGTGCGGGTGTATGGGGAGGTGAGGAGGGGAGGGAATGTGGGTCCATTCATAGCATCCCTGCAGTACACAAGGAAGCCACTCAACTCATTATGTCTGGACCGACCTCAATCCCACCCAGGCCCTATTTCCGTAATTCCACACATTTACCCTGCTAATCCCCTGACACTGCGGTCAACTTAGCATGGCCAATCAACCTAACAGGCACATCTTTGGAGTGTGGAAGGAAACTGGAGCAGCTGGAGGGAACCCACGCAGACCTGGGGAGAATGTGCATACTCCAGTCAAATAGTGACCCAAAGCCAGAATTGAACCTGGGTCCTTGCCGCTGTGAGGCAGCAGCACTAACCACTGTGCATGGGAGACAGAAAGGGAATAAGGATGATGGTTACAGGGAAAATACTGCAGATCATAGAATCATCGAATCCGTACAGTACAGAAAGAGGCCATTTGGCCCATCGAGCCTGCATCCTCAATAATCCCAGCCAGGCCCTCTCCCTGTAGCCCCATGGATTTATCCTACTAATCTGCCTGACGTTAAGAGACAATTTAGCATGGCCAATCAACATAACCTTAGGAGTGTGGGAGGAAACTGGAGAACCGATGGAAACCCACGCAGACATGGGGAGAACATGCAGACTCCACACAGACAGTCACCCAATCTGGGATTGAAGGCAGGTCCTTGGTGCCACGAGGCAGCAGCGCTAACCACTGTGTCACTGGAATCTGAAACAAAAACAGAAAATACTGGAGAATCTCAGCAGGTCTGACAGCAGCCGTGGGGAGCCAACATTTCGGTTCTGGATGACCTTTGGCCAGAGAATGATGGTTATTGCCCTTGTCAGCCATTTAGTGCCATTATGACTTAGATCTTGATGCACGAGGCACGATTTCAAAGTTTGTGGATGATACAAAACTTGGAAGCGTTGTGAATTGTGACGAGGATAATGGAGAACTTCAAAAGTAGAGAGACGAGTTAGTACAAGGGTGACAGACGAAATTCAATGTGGAGAAATGTGAAGTGAAGGGCAAGGGGAGACAACCTAAAATAAAGGGGAAAATTCCAAAGGGCAAACTAACCCTAACCCTTTTGCGGAAGGACCTGGGTGTATATGTACATGAGACATTGAAGGGGGCAGCATAGATTGAGAGGGCAGTTAATAGAAGAACAGTATCCACTGCATTATTAATGGGGGAATAGAGTACAAGGGCAAGGAGTTTATTGTGGGAAACATGAGTTGGGCTTGAGCTGGACTATTGTATCCAGTTCTGAATGCCACACTTTAGAAAAGATGTGAAGGCATTGGAGAGAGTGCAGGAAAGATTCACAAGAATGGTTCCAGGGATGAGAAACTTCAGTTATGAAGTTAAATTGGAGACGTTAGGACTCTTTCACTCGGAGGAAACAGAGCTGAGAGGAAGTTAGATGAAAGAATTCAAAATGGTGAGGGTGCTGGATTGAGTAGAGAGGGAGAAACCGTTCCTACTTGTAAAAGGGTCAAGAACAAGAGGGCAAGGATTTAAAGCAATCAGCAAAAGCAAGAGACTTGAGAAAAGCTTATTCACGTAGCGAGTGGTTAAGGTCTGGAATTAACTACCTGAGAGAATGGTGGCCTCCTACTGCAGGGGATCTCCTCCATGGACCTGAGTGTCCTTCCCAGGCTGGCAGTAGGTAGAGGTAGTCAGCCCCACCTTTGGCAAATTGGCATTGTAAAGTGGTCCCTAATTAAGGCTTTCATTATGAAAATCAGTTGCCCATTCATGGAGTGGCCAGCTGATATGCCTCGCAGCCCATCACTGGCTCATTCAGAGCCAGACGGCCTTCCCAATATGGATCCCCATGCTTTTACCATCCAGCTCTCCATTCTCCTCATCCAAGGGCCAATAAATTTTAGCCCAATGCCTCCAACTTTGGTTTGATGCCAACCTTTGTCTGATTACACTTTTGTGCTACATAGATAGAGTTGTTGTTCTTGTGGTAACAGCCAGCAGAGTATAAGATTACACATGAATATTCATTCAGATAAAATACAGGAGACTGAATGGCAATTGTGGGAACGTTGGGCCAGAAAAGAGGGAGAGACATGGGTAGACTTTTTTATCATTCATTCATGGGATGTGAGCCTCGCTGGCTAGGCCAGCATTTAATGCCCATCCCTAATTGCCCCTTTAACTCAATGGCTTCCTTGGCCATTTCTGAAGGAAGCTAAGATTTAACCACATTGCTATGGATCTGGAGTCACAAGTAGGCCAGACTGGGTAAGAACAACAGATTTCCTTCCCTAAAGGGACATTAATGAACCAGATGGGTTTTTACAACAAATGGATAATGGTTTCATAGTCATCACTAGACTTTTAATTCCAGATTTTTGTTGAATTCAAATTTTACCACCTGCCGTGGTGGGATTTGAAGCCGGGTTCCCAGAGCATTACCCTGGCTTTGATGAAGATTTGTCCTGACTCAAAACATTGGCTCCACAGATGTTATCAGACCTGCAGAGGTTTTCCAGCATTTTGTGCTTTTGTCTAGAGTGTTCCCAAGAATCTCTGGATTAGTAATCCAGTGATGATGCCACTACAAATATGAAGAGTAATTTATTCCATCGTGATGGAAGACTCCCCACTTGCCTGAGTGTGTGTGGCTCCAACAACATTCAAGAAGCTTGACACCATCCAGGACAAAGCAGCCCACTTGATTGGTACCACATCTACAAACATCCACTCCCTCCAACACCAACACTCAGTAGCAGTGGGAATCCTATTTCCATAAATTTGAATCTAATTCTCAGGACTCCATGCCAATTTATACTTTTGTGTACTGGGGCAGCCTTTCAGAAAGGCTTTCAAAAGCAAAGGTGCTGATGTGGTGAGCTCAATCAAAGCCCATCCCGTAATGGGACCTACCCCTTGGATTTCTTTTCTCCAAGTTCCTCACGAAACAATGGAGAAAATCGTAGTTGGGGCCAACAGCTTCAACACCACTTTTCCCACTTGCTGCTGCGGCAAAAAGGGGAAAATTCCCCCCTTTACCCCTTATCATAGAATCCCTACAGTGCAGGAGGAGGCCATTCGGCCCATCGAGTCTACACTGACCACAATCCCATCCAAAGCCTATTCCCGTAACCCCACATATTTACCATGCTAATCTCCTGAAACTAGGGTAAATTTCACATAACCAATCAACCTAACCCGCACAATTTAACCTGCGCGTCTTGTGGTCTTATATCATTGAGTGTCTTTAAGACAGAGATAGGTAGGTTCTTGATTAATAAGGAGATTAGGGGTTTATGGAGAAAAGACAGGAGGATGGGGATGAGAAAAACGTTAGCCGTGATTGAATGGTGGTGCAGACTCGATGGGCCAAATGGCCTAATTCTGCTCCCATGTCTTAAATCCACAATCATCCTCAACACTGGTGCCCCACAAGGCTGTGTTCTCAGTCCCCTATTATCCTCCTTAAACATTTATGACTGCAGCCAAATTCCCTTCCAATTTACTTTTCAAGTTTGCTGATGACATCACCAAAGTGGATTGGATCTCAAACAATACCATGACAAAGTACAGGAATGAGATAGAGAATCCGGTGAACCGGTGCGGCAACAATAATCTCTCCCTCAATGTCAACAAAACGAGGGAGATTGTCATCGACTTCAGGAAGTGTAAAGGAGAACATGCCCCTGTCTACATCAATGGGGAAGAAGTAGAAAGGGTCGAGAGCTTCAAGTTTTTAGGTGTCGAGATCACCAACAACCTGTCCTGGTCCCCTCCACGCTGGCACTATGGTTAAGAAAGCTCACCAATGCCTCAGAAGAGGCATTCTCAGAAGACTAAGGAAATTTGGCATGTCAGCTACGACTCTCACCAATTTTTACAGATACACCATTGAAAGCATCCTTTCTGGTTGTATCACATTTTGGTATGGCTCCTGCTCTGCCCAAGACCACAAGGAACTACAAAAAGGTTGTGAATGTAGCCCAATCCATCACGCAAACCATCATGCCATCCATTAACTCTGTCTACACCTCCCGCAGCCTTGGCAAAGCAGCCAGCGTAATTAAGGACACTTCATACCCCGGACATTCTCCCTTCCACCTTCTTCCTTTAGGAAAAAGATATAAAAGTCTAAGGTCATGTGCCAACCGACTCAAGATCAGATTCTTCCCTGCTGCTGTCAAACTTTTGTATAGACTTACCTTGCATTAAGTTGATCTTTCTCTGCATCCTAGCTATAACTGTACCACTACATTCTGCACTGTCTCATTTCCTTCTCTATGAACAGTATGCTTTGTCTGTATAGCACGCAAGAAACAATACTTTTCACTGTATGTTAATACATGTGACAAAAGTAAATTAAACCAAAAAAAGCCAATTGGTCTTTGGACTGTGGGAGACAAACAGGGCTCCCGGAGGAAACCTACTCAGACACAAGGAGAACACGCAAACTCCACACAGACAGTGACCTGAGGCCAGAATTGAACCTGGGTCCCTCGTGACATGAGGCAGCAGTGCTAACAACCGTGCCACCATGTGTGAAAAGAAACTTTGCATTTACAGTCAACAAAGTTATGGGGTAAATCTGATGGGGAGAGTGTTACAGGAAGCAAGTGTGACCCTTCCTGGTAGATACAAAGAATTTTAATGCATTATAAATGCAATTTGAAAGTAACAATATTGCAGACAAGAGGGCTCCTGAAGTCAATGATGCAGAGAGTCGGCCGAGGGGCTTATGTTTCTTCATTCGAAACAGATGTGCATCAAGACTACGCATGGCTAGTCAAAATATCATTTCATTTAATACATTAAAAACAAGCTGTAACACATGTTCATACCACATAAGTCTCTCTTCCTTTCTTCCATTAAGCATTCTTGTTATCTTCTTGTTATCTAATACTGCCCTAAAAAATCTACAAAAAAAACAAGAAATTTCTCCTCAACACAGGATTAAATAATTGATTGTCTTTTTTTGACCTCTGTCCAAGATCCAAGCTTAAGAAAAGCTAGTGAACTAATTATATAAATATTGTCCTGTACCATTACAGGACATTGTATTCTGCCACATATCAGTCAATGTTACTTCTTGAAATCTGCGTCATTACTGTTTACAGATTTTTTTAAATTCATTTGTGGGACATGGGCATTGCTGGCTGGCCAGCATTTATTGCCCATCCCTAGTTGTCCTTGAGAAGGTGGTGGTGAGCTGCCTTCTTGAGTCGCTGCAGTCCACGTGCTGTAGGTTGACCCACAATGCCGTTAGGGAGAGAGTTCCAGGATTTTGACCCAGCGACTGCAAAGGAACGGTGATATATTTCCACATCAGGATGGTGAGTGTCTTGGAGGGGAATTTGCATGGTTTTCCCATGTTTTTCTAGATAGAAGTGGTCACAGGTTTGGAAGGTAGTAGCTAAGGATCTTTGGTGAATTTCTGCAGTGCATCTTGTAAATAGTACACACTTACAATGCTACTCCAACAATCAACAATGGTTTTATGGTCATCAGTAGATATTTCATTCCAGATATTTTTTATTGAATTCAAATTCCACCATTTGCCGTGGCAGGATTTGAACTCGGCTCCCCAGAACATAGCTGATTTCTGGATTAATAGTCTAGCGGTAATACCACCAGGCCATTGCCTCTCACCACCTTGGCTGAGTACCATCCTCGCTTATAGTAATGGTGGGGTGTGAAAGGCTGGAGAATTCTGGCCCAGGTTAACACACTCCCCTACTGTCTCTCTCAAAGGACATTAAGCAAATGCTACAAAGTAAGTCATATATTTTTGCATGCCCAGTAGTGACAATTGTCCCACGGACACAAACATTCCCTATTCCAAAGTCTCAACAACTTGCCCTGCTAATAACATTCAGTAAAGTGGGAGACATCAAAGCCTTCCCGTGTATTCAGTATTTTTAAATGACATGATTTATTTATCATCTTGTCCATTAATTAAGACCTAAGGATGCTGTAGTCAAGCTTTAAACTTTTCAAAGTACTCTCCTATAGGAGAGTCTGATTAAATAAAACAAGAGAGTTATATATCTTGTCTGGGCAGCAAGATTAGTTGATTAGAGACAGGAATTCTAGACTCTTCCCCTCTTTAAGCTGTCTGCATCTCTAAATGTTCCTTCAGAATCTTGGACGAGTTAATATTTGTTATTAATATCTGTTAGTTCTGTTGGCTGACATTAATGGAGTGAATACTCTTGTGGGTTGTGTAATACAATAATTGATACAGTATGGTACAGAGGAAATGCTGTGTGCGTTGGGGTACAGACTAAGAACTAAAGGGTGTTATAATCTCCAGAGAGACTGATAACAGTTTAATGAGAATTTGTAACTTCTAGTTATTATCTGAAAGAATAACATACCAAAATTTCACCATTAAAAATAACTTTTGTCTCTATCAATGAGTAAACACTATTAATTGGATACTATTAAATCTTTGATGGCAACTTGTAACTTTGATTACCAAGTAGAGCTTGTTCTTTCTGCTTGTAATGACAACCAAAAGCTCCAGTTCTGTTACATTACTGTGTCTCGTCAGTGGACATCCAAATTCCTGGAAAAGTGTTTTTTTTTCCTCTCCGAAGGGTTTCATTTATTTTTGTTCTTTGCCTTTCTTAATCCTTGCACCTTGAGAGGTTTCCTGGAGATTTTCCCTTTATCTTCAGCTAGGCCAATCCTCCAGTCTGGCTCTAACTCCTCATGAACTTGGCCTTCAAACTGAGCATGAGTTCTCACCTACATGCTGCATGGTGAATTCTAAGGTCACCATCTTTTCTGCTTAACATGCAGGCCTGGCTGACGTCAATCTCTTTGCTCTCCCAATACTCTGTTGGCTGCAAACCACACAAAGACCAGACTGCAATTCCCCGCCTGTCCGGGATATCTCTGAGTTGTGGTGAGATTTGGATTTGTGCTTTTGGATCATTAATCCAGGCTTAATGATTACATGTCCCGTAACATAACCTCTATGCTACTTACCCTTGTAGAGCAAACCTTCAAACTGTGGCCCTTCAGCATCCCCATACAACACCTCCTCCACACCCCACCTCCTCTGCTCGCCCCTGAACAGTTGCATACGCTTAGTAACATGGCATCCTCAATGCTGGAGTTGGGACGTCTTGTTGAAGTTGTGCAAGACATTGGTTAGGCCACACTTGGAATACTGTGGACTGTTCTAGTCACCCTATTATAGAAAGGATATTATTAAACTGGAAAGAATGCAGAAAAGGATTACTAGGATATTACCAGGACTTGATGGTTTGAGTTATAAGCAGAGGTTGGAAACACTGGGACTTTTTTTCTCTGGATTGTAGAAGGTTTAGGGGTGATCTTATAGAGGTCTGTAAAATAATGAAGGGCACAGATAAGGTAGATAGTCAACATCTTTTCCCAAAGTTAGGGAAGTGTAAAACTAGAGGTGAAGGGGGAGAAATACAAAAGGGCCCAGAGAGGTAATGTTTTTCACTCAGAGAGTGATGAGTGTTTGGAACGAGCTGCCAGAGTAGAATTGTAGAATCCTACAGTGCAGAGGCCTGTTGAGTCTGCACCAACCACAATCCCAACCAGACCCTTTCCCCATAACCCCATGCATTTACCCTAGCTGGTCCCCCTAACACTAAGGGGCAAGTTAGCATGGCCAATCCACCTAACTCACACATCTTTGGACTGTGGGCGGAAACCAGAGCACCCAGAGGAAACCCACACACACATGGGGAGAATGTGCAAACTCCACACAGACAGTAACCCAAGCCGGGAATCGAAACTGAGTCCCTGGCACCATGAGGCAACAGTGCCAACCACTGTGTCACCGTGCTGCCTAGGGACGGGTACAATTTTGTCTTTTAAAAAGCATTTAGACAGTTACATGGGTAAAATGAGTAGCGAAAGATATGAGCCAAATGCGGGCAACTGGGACTAGCTTAGAGGTAAAAATTGGGCAGCATGGAGAAGTTGAGCCGAAGGGCCTATTTCCATGCTGTAAACCTCTATGACTCTATTCACAGAGAGAGATTTATGTGAGCAAACACCTCTTGGTTTATATGTGTCAAATTCCCACATTCTTTTCCTCTGTTGTTTGACAGTATGATTGAAGTGACTCACAAACAAAATCAAACACACTTCAATCTAATGTACTGTGAATTAGATACAAAATAAAACTCCGCAAGCTCTCAAGAGCAATTAATGCTGAAGCAGAAATGCATTTTTCCCAACTTTGCACACAAACCACTTTGTGGGGAATTAAAGTCTGTAGCTACCTGCCCCTAATTACCCTCGAGAGCACCCCCCCACCTCTTCAGAACGAATGCTTGGCTGCCCAGTCCATCTGGCCTCCAGTCTGAACATGAACAATCAGCACCAAATAGTCACTTGATAGTTAACTGATCATCAGGAAGTTCAGTATCTTTAACAAACGGTAGCAGGCAGGTTCTAAACAGTCTGGAACAGTTCATAACTGAAGCAAGGTAATCCTATTTGTCAACATAACTGGATTCTTTGGAGGATTGGGTTGCCGAGGCTGAAATGAGCTCCATATATCCTGGTATTAAAGTTCCGCTTTGATTTGCCAACACCTGCAGATTAGAGCATTGCGCCCTGAGAAAATGCTGCAACATGAGTCATTGTGACTTCATTCTCATGATGCATTGGCTCTGGAACATACCTTTAGAATATATAATAGGCGAATCATAGGCTTTGTAGATGCAGTAACAATATATTGTAAATAAATAACAAGTCACAGAACCCCATCATAGCGCGCCACTGCACAATTCCCACAGGCATACTCGCAATGCGGAGAGGCTGGCAAGAACTAGGTGATACATTGAGGTTTTTTTTTAAAGATTGTTTATTAGTGCCACAAGTAGGCTTACATTAACACTGCAATGAAGTCACTGTGGAAATCAGATTTTGGTTGTGTTTTGCTGCCTTTTGGTTCCCCAGATATTGGGAATAATCCTACCCCAAGATTGGAAAGACCGGAACTCGTTGGGCGGGAGTTTCCAGCCGTTCTAGTCGGCAGGATTTTTGGGGTTCCTTGTGCTGAGCAAAGGGAGTACCTGCAAGGTTGTAACCCCCTCCCTTTAACCCCAACTGTCAAATCTCTCCTCATTTAACCCCGACCTATCAAATCTCGGCTCATTTAGCCCCAACCTATCAAATCTCGGCTCATTTAGCCCCAACCTATCAAATCTCGGCTCATTCAGCCCCAACCTATCAAGTATCTCCTCATTTAGCTCCAACCTATCAAATCTCTCCTCATAGCTATACTTTTCTCACCTTGGCAACATTCTTGTAAACCTCCTCTGCATTCTCCCCAGAGTAATTATGTCCTTTCCTGTAATATGGTGACCACACTGCCCACAATACACCAGTTGTAGCCTCACTAGTGTTTTATACAATTCCAACAATTTGCCAATGAATAAGAGCATTCCATATGCCTTATTTACAACCTCGTCTACTTGAACTGCTGCCTTTAGGGATCTGTATACTTGTATGCCTCCATCTCTCACTTTATCTACCCCCTCTTAGTGTGTTCCCATCGTGTGTTCCGTATAACTGTTTCACTTCTCTAAATGCATTACCTCACATTTCTCCGTGTTAAAATCTATCTGCCAATTTACCGCCCACTTTACCAATCCATCGATGGGTGGCACAGTGGCAAATAGTCAGCACTGCTGCCTCACAGTGTCAGGGACTTGGGTTCGATTCCCAGCTTGGGCCAGTGTCTGTGTGGAGTTTGCATGTTCTCCCCGTGTCTGCGTGAGTTTCCTCTGGGTGCTCCAGTTTCCTCCCACAATCTGAAAGGCATGCTGGTTAGGCGCATTGGCCATATTAAATTCTCCCTCAATGTAACCGAGTAGGCACTGGAGTGTGGGACTGAGGGAATTTTCACAATAACTTCATTACAGTGTTAACGTAAGCCTATTTGTGACACTAAGAAAAATAAACCTCACCAGTATTGTTTTGGAGATTATAGCTATTTTCTACAGTATTCAGTACTTAGTCAATCTTGTGTTGTCTGCAAATTTCCCAAATATACCTCCCACATTCCTGTCCAAATTGTTAATATGTAACACAAACAGCAAACGTCCTGACACCAAGTCCTGTGGAACGCCACTTGAAGCAACTTGCCATTCACAAGGGCATCCATTGACCATCATCCTTTGTTTCCTGTAACTAAGCCAACTTCTGATCCGGTTTGGCGCATTACCCTGTATCCCTTGGGCTTTTACTTTTTTGACCAATCTGCTTAGGCAATTAACGGTGCTCTAGTGTAAACTGGCCACTGGGCAGCCAGTCCTTGATCCATCAGCTCCCTTATCGACTTTCTAGTCAAAGCTGTGAGTGAGCAGCCTGTAAAATCCAGTTCTTTATTTCTGAAACACTGAACTGCCTCATTCCAAAGAAAATAACACTGTGCCTCCTATTCACAAATTGGTCATCTCGAGGTCTGTTCATGTCCACTTCCTTTTGAATCTTCGGTTATTTAGTCTGACAAAATCAAAACAGATGCGAAGAAATCCCACTGCTCCTTTCAACCCTCGGCACCACATTTTCTTCCTCTGTTTCTGAAGCTGCTAAATGATTGCAGTGATGTTAGCTAACTTCCACTCAGCGGCCTCTCTTCAAAATACATCAAAATAACTTCACTTGACTCGCCGTCACAGAGACAAGCTCTCTCACAATCTAATCACTGAATGATTGTGCCCAGTTATTCCTCATCGGCTCATATTGTTACCAGAAAGCTGTTGATGACCAGCATTATGTTGAGAAAATCACAAGACCATTCTGCCGAGGATCCCAGTGACCTCATTCCTGCGGCTCACTCAATCCCTTTTTAATGCCGTCCTCAGCAAACCAGCAGTAGATTTGAGGATTGCTGAAGGCTGCTGAAAAAAATGAACGAGGAACATGATTGAATTCAATAAAAATCTGGAATTAAAAGCCTGGTCAGTGAGTAAATTTGAGGGGGAGCTAGACAGATTTTTAGTTGGTGATGGATTGAAGGGTTATGGGGAGGAGGTAGGAAAATGGGGATGAGGAGCATATCAGCCATAATCGAATGATGGAGCAGACTCAATGGGCCAAATGGCCTAATTCTGCTCCTACATTTTATGAACTTATGCAACCCTTGTCGATTGTCATAAAAACCCATCACTAATGTTCTTTAGGGAAAGAAATCTGCCATCCTTACCTGGTCTGGCCTACGTGACTCCAGATCCACAGGGTAGTTAGGGATGGACAATAAATGCTGGCCCAGCCAGCAGTGCCTACAATCTGTAAAAATGAACAAAAAGTTCTGTAAATAGACAACAAAGTTGAAACTAGGAAAGAAACTAGGTCGCCACACTACCAGAAGGGTGTGGAGGCTTTGGGGAGGGGTACGGAAAAGATTATCCAGGATGTTGCCTGGTATGGAGGGCATTAGCTATGAGGAGAGGGTGGAGAAACTTGGTTTGTTCCCACTGGAACGACAGAGGTTGAGGGGCCACCTGATAGGTTATGAGGGGCATGAACAGAGTGGATAGTCAGAAGCTTTTTGCTTGGGTGGAAAGGTCGATTACTAGGAGGCATACGTTTAAGATGCGAGAGGCAAGGTTTGAAGTAGATGTACGAGGCAAATTTTTTACACAGAGGGTGGTGGGCACCTGGAACTCGCTGCCGGGAGAGGTAGTGGAAGCAGATACGGTAGCGCTTTTTAAGGGGTGTCTTGACAAACACATGAATAGGATGGGAATAGGGAGATACGGTCCCTGGAAGTGTAGGGGGTTTTAGTTCAGTCGGGCAGCATGGTCGGTGCAGGCTTGGAGGGCCAAAGGGTCTGTTCCAGTGCTGTAATTTGCTTTGATTTTTGTTCTTTTGTTCTTGAACCTGGGTCCCTGATGCTGTGAGGCAGCAGTGCTAACCACTGTGCCACCATGCCATCCCAGTATACTTTGTTTGTATAGCGTGCAAGGAACAATACTTTTCACTGTATCGCAACACATGTGATAATAATAAATCAAACCACAAATCAGAGAATTTTGGCCTTGGTCTCTCAGGGAATCAAGAGATATGAGAGTGATCAGGGAAGCAGAGCTGAGGCCAAGGATGAATCATGATCATATCAAATGCTGAAGCAGTTCAAGAGAGTGTATCTACAGCTCCTGCCCCCCTTCAGATATTCTTATGACCTAACTAGTTTTAGCGCAAATGAGTTCCACATTCTGACTATCATTCTCAGCAAAAATATTCCCCCTGAGATCCCCATTTGGATTTATTTATTCCGTATAAGAGAAGGCCAAAAGGTACTGGGGGTAAAAACTGAAACTGTTTTTTGCTGAGTAAAGCATGAAAATCCACTGCAGAAGCAAAAGATTTTAAAATATGAAGTTGACCAGCGGAAAAAGAAAACTGAGACTGAGACTGAGAACTTTCACATCGGCTCCAATTCAAATGGAAGTGAACTGTCGGTCTGAGGATGAATTATGGAACTATTCGTTTTAAGATAGACATGTACTGCCATTGTCAGTCGACAAGAAAGTCAGTACAAAATTGAGCATGTCTTCACGCAAAGCTGGCGAAGCATATCAGTCCAAATAGGAAACTTTAGTGTCGCGAGTGAGTCTAAAGCCAAACAGTGAAGGTGACAAGTTTGATTTCTGGTACAGGAGACAGTTCTCGAACTTGCAGAATCGCAGAAGGGAAAAAACAGTAAAATAGAGAAACGAGTGTGGGGGAGGCAGTGGCATAGTGCCATTATCACTGGACTTGCAATCCATAACACGGGACAAGGTCCAGGGACCCAGGTTCAAATCCCATTAGGGCAGACAGTGAAATTTAAACTTTAAAAAAATCTGGAATTAAGACTTAAACGACAGCCATGAAACCATTGGTTGTAAAAACCCATGTGGTTCACTAATGTCCTTTAGGGAAGGAAATCTGCCATCCTTACCTGGTCTGGCCTACCTGTGACTTCAGACCCGCAGCAATGTGATTGACTCTTAATTACCCCTGGGATGGAGGACAGTTAGGGACAGGCAATAAATGCTGGCTCCAGCCAGCAACACTCATGTCTCATAAAATGAATAAAGAAGAAAAAAATAAGAATACTGGTCTGAACTGTTTGATCCGTATATAGCTACAGTCAGAATGGGTCAAAAGAATTGATACCATCACAATAAATGCCTAAAAGTGACAAGAGAAGTATACTGATCTATTGAACAGCAAGAAAGAAGAGCTTACGACCAAAGCCAGACGTTTGAACCAGTTACACTAATGAAAGTGGCCATCAGGCCTCGTGACGTTGACCAGAAACAGTCATACCAGCAGGATATTCCCATCCTGCTGCTGTGAACAGAGTTTTGACTTGTCATCAAATTTTCCATCTTCCCTACAGCGGGAGCGTGGCATGAACAAGCGGTACAACCGTGCCCCAAGAATTTGATAGGAAAATAAATGTGTGTGCACAATGCATGGTGCTATTAGTGTGTAAACGAGCTAACCACTTATAGCAAAGAGATAGACAGAGAATGGAGTATGGCCAGAAATTGATGAATGATTTGAACCATTGATGCACAGAAAGAGAAACTTGCCATTAATAATGTTCCTTATCCCCAAGGAGTGCCACAATATTGCTGGATGTGCACCCTAAGAAAGAATTGAACATCGGCATGAAGTTAGGGCTAGTACTTAACAAGGTAAGGATCCTGTCAATGGGATGATTAATGGGTCTAACACAAAACTCACACTCTGAAGACCCAGAAAAGAAATCATTGAAATTTTGATCATTCACTCCTGGGGACAATAAGCCTACAATTATTGTAAAATTTAACATTTAAATTAGTTTCTCTATTTTCCTTTTTTTCACAATCAATTATCTCTTTATTTCCCTCTCTATCTGTACCGAATTTGACTCCAATGCACCATGTTTCCTTTCCTAATTGTAATATTGTTTCTGTCTCTATAAGTACATTTTATTGGCTGAGAGCATTGCTCTATCTCCTCAGTCAGTATTGCTCCTCTCATTTACTAAGGTCCCAAATGTACCACTGACCTCGTTTACAAGACTGATGCCTGGAATGAGCAAGTTGTCTTAATAAGGATAGGTTGGAATGGTTGGGCTTGTTTTCACTGGAGTTTAGAAGAGTGAGGGGCTGACCTGATTGAAGTATATAAGACCCTGAACGGTTTGACAAGGTGGATATGGAAAAGATGTTTCCCCTTGTGGGTGAGTCCAAGACTAGGGGGCACTGTTTTAAAATTAAGGATGGGATTTTCCAGCCACACTTGCCCCAAGACCGGAAAATCCTGCTCGAGGTCAACAAACCTTTGCATGGTCCATCCCCACCCACTATGATTCATGTGGCTGGCAGGATGGGAATATTCCACCACCGGAGACACCCTTTTAGAACTGCAATAAGAAGAATTCTCTTCTCTGAGAGGTTGCGTGACGTTGGAACTCTCTGCCTCAAAAGGCGGTGAAGGTGGGAGTCACTGAATATTTTTCAGGCAGAGATAGATAAATTCTTGCTAGGCAATGGAATCAAAGGTTATCGGGCGTAGGTGGGAAATGTGAAACGCAACATAAACAGATCACCCATGATCTAATAGAATGGTGGAGCAAGCTTGAGGGGCCGAATGGCCGACCTCTGCTCCTATTTTGTAGGTTTGCATTTATCACTTATCAGTTTGCACTTCCAGAAACTTGCATCGCAAAAATGACTGGAGCTAGAGGAGGAGTAGAAAATGTTTAACCTGCTGCGGAATGCAAGATACCCCGATCCAGCAAACTCTCAGCCAATGTTTGTAACGAGACAAATAGAATGCAACATTTTGATTGGGTGAATTTCCTCATTTCAACTCTGTCAACTTAACTCCTTATGGAAATTTAACCAATGGATCAGGGAAACGTCCCAGATACATTCCCTTGGTACAATAATGAATTTCAATCCAACAAGTCAATGGATCAGACACCAGGTGGCGAAACAGTAAATGGACAGAACTAGATCTAAACAAAGTTATTGAATGGGATGACTGGACCATTGGTGAGGGAGCAGCATGGTTACCAAACACCACAATCTTTAACCCACTTGACACAATCTGGTAATGTGTTGAAGGATTATGGGGAGAAGGCAGGAAAATGGGGATGAGGAGCATATCAGCCATGATCGAATGGTGAAGCGGACTAGATGGGCCGAATGGCCTAATTCTGCTCCTATATCTTATGAAACTGAGCATCATGCAAATGGATTTCCTTGTATTTTGCATGAGTATTCTTGCCTGTGGCAGCGATATCATCACCCACACACATGTACTGTCCGCACATCCGCATACACACACACACACACACACACAGTCATGCACACACATACTGCACCAATCTTTCTCTTCAGCCTAAGCCCTGTGGAGATACATTCACAAATCACACATAACCAGCCCCCACTGCCCTCACCCCTCACCTGCCTCAGGGCAATGACCAACATAGCAGCCGCATCAATAAAATTATTGAATTGGTGAGACCTGGTTTCTGTGGTCAAAGGCAGGGTGAATTAAGCCCTACTGAGGTATTTCAACGACTAGTACTGGTTTCTTTTTGCTGCGAGAACTGTCCCCTGGGAACTGCCTGATGTGTAAGTGACTTGCTTTTGTTTAGTACATAGCAGTTAGACCACCATGTAATGAACCGATCATTGCGTGAGGTGGGGGAGGGAGCTGGGGGGGTGTGGGGGGGCTGCAGAATTGTGTATAGTTCTATGGTGCTTTTCAGTGATAATCTTATAATGTGTCCAATGGCCCTGAATTAGAAAGAAAGTGACTAAGTACATACAACCAAGTAACTCCAGAAGGCATCTGAATTCAAAAGAACAAAAGAAGAAATCGTAGTTATACTGCTTTTTTGAGTTCCACTTGCTTTACATATTATTCATTCAAACCTGTAGCCATTCTGTGTGACTGGGGTCTGATGTGTGTATGTGTGTGTGCATGTTCACGGGTGTTTGTGTGTGTGCGCGCCTGTGTGTGTGTGTGTGTGTGTGTGTGTGTGTGTATGTATGTGTGTGTGTGTGCTTGTGTGTGTGTGTTTATGTAGGTGTGTCTGTGTGTGTGTGTTCGTGTATGTATGTGTTTTGTGTGTGTGTGTGTATGTGTGTGTAGGCGTGTGTGTGTGCATGGGCATGTTTGTGTGCGTGTGTGTGTGTGTGCATGGGTGTGTTCGTGTGTGTGTGTGTGTGTGTGTGTGTGTGTGTGTGTGCATGGGTGTGTGTGTGCCATTCAACCACTCAATGCATGATAGCTGACCTGGTCTAACACCTGTATTCATGAACAGGGGAAGGTTTCTTAAGCGATCAGGAGCAGGAACCCTTGTGAATTTATCTCTCATGTTTTTAAGAAACCAAGGTAGGTTGTCCAATTGCCAATTTCACTGCCAGTAGCAAAGTCACTTATTTTTAGTGGGTTAGTGCCGGCATTGACATATCACCAATCAGAAAATTCAGGCTGCAGTATTGAACAGGTCAATACTGAGCAGGTTACTAATAAAACGTTCTTGCTGAAAGGCTAACTCTCTTTCTAAAGCAGTTAACAGCACTTCATTACAGTCCCCAACATTTACCATCTTAGCTTGAGGCTATCAGCATCTCTTTCCATCCATTTCTTCTTCAGTTACTTATTTATCTTCTCCTTATCTATGCTATTCACCTCAACTACTCCTTCAGGTTGTGAATCCCAAATTCTGACCGTCATCACAAACCGCACAGATGTTACCTGTGAGGGCGTCTCAACTGGAAACACCAGTTTGTGATGGTGTAGAATTTTGTTTTTATAAAGGTCCGAGGAGTCACGTGAAACCTTAATGAGAATAATCAGCCCAGTCATTGTGTAACAGCTACTAAAAGCTATTTATTAAACTAAAGAAAAGATGAATAAGACTACAATACTAAGGTAATTAAATATATGAATTACTAAAACACACACAGTTTATTTCGAAATTACTCCTTGTTCCAAGATGTATCTATGATCCTTGAATGCTTTAAGATTTTCCCATTCTCGAAACAACATCCAAATTAAATAACTCTAAGTCAAATCCAGCTTATAATACAAGGCAGATGATTTAGTGTGGGAAATGTATTTTCCTTGTGCAGTAGATATTTAAACTATCTTTTCTGAATGTTTCTGCACTGCCTTGGCTCAAAGACTTCTTAGATAAAGGTAAACTACCTGTCAGACTCTGAGATGTTAATCTGGCCTCTTAGATGTTACAATGCCCTGCTTGCTTCTGCAGGTGTTGGCAATTATACCCTGGTTCCTCTTTGATTCTCCCTTCCGTGTATGTGGGTTATCTACATCTCTCACATTCCATGACTATCAAAGTTGGCATCTGTATACTTCCACTATGCTCTTAGTCATCTAGGTAGGCTGTTTCCTGAAGATAAGGCTTTTTACATCTGATTCTGTCTGGTTGCCTGCTGATCCCGATACTGAGAAAGGTCACATCTCATCATCCCCTTTGACTGCTATTTACTGCTGTTGCTATGTATGTTTTTACCTGTTGCTGGGCAGATTGCATCATAGCATTTCTTGTTACCAGGCAGTTCTATGACGCCACTCTCTGAGTAAAGAAATTCCTCCCAAATTCCTTACTACATTTATTGGTGAGGATATTACAATCATGGTCTCTAGCTGTGATATCCACCTAAGTGGAAAGATTAGTTGATGTACATCACAAACAGCATTATGAGGCCACCTATTCGGTAGAACTTCAAGCACCTGGATGTAATACAGGTGACAGAAGATGACTATCTGTTAGTGCAGTCAGAAGACAGGCTGCAGTGTGTGTGGTTGGCAGACTTTTCATTGTTTGCTATGTCTATCCCTCTTGTTGGAACATACATTTGTTGGAACATCTTGTTGAGCTTGTTAGAACATCTTGTGGGCGGCATGGTAGCACAGTGGTTAGCACTGCTGCTTAACAGCTCCAGGGACCTGGGTTCAATTCCCGGCTTGAATCACTGTCTATGTGGAGTTTGTACATTCTCCTTGTGTCTGTATAGGTTTCCTCCGGTGATCCGGTTTCCTCCCACAGTCCAAGATGTGCGGGATAGGTTGATTGGCCATGCTAAAAAAAAATGCCCCTTAGTGTCCTGACATGAGTAGCTTAGTGGGATTAGTGGGTAAAATATGTAGGGATATGGGGGTGGAGTGTGGGTGGGATTGTGTTTGGTACAGATACGATGCGCCAAAGGCCTCTTTCTGCACTGTAGGGTTCTGTGATTCTATGATATCTTTCAGGGGAATTATTTGGCTCATCCACATCCCCACCAAAAAAAATGGTGATAGAATTACTCATAAGGCAGCACAGAGACAATCCATTCAGCCTAACTGGTCTGTGTGAGTGTTAATGCTACACAAACCTACTTCCAATCTACTTCTAACCCTATCATATCTCCACTTAATGTGTCTAGCTTTCCATTAAAGGCCTTTAATTTACTGACTTCAATTACACTTTGAGTTAAACAATTCCACATTCTAAATACTTATCTCGATAAGTAAATACAATGTAAATTATTTCCTAGATTTATTAGTGAGTATCCTATTGTCCCGGTTTTGGACGTGCACAAGTGGAAAGATCTTCTCCCTCCTTTTGAGCCCTTTCAGAATTTCCAACACGATATGTCACCTTCTTCTTTGAGGTGAAAAAGTCCCATCTCCTGTGAGGACGCTCTCCTTTCCTGACTTCAAACCCACAAGCAAGACTTCAGAGCTTTCCCATGTCCTCACCTCTCTGCTATTCAATCCTGGCTTTCTGAGCTGCACAAACAACATTGAACTCCTTTCTCAGATCATCACAACACACACTGATCTACATATTGCTGTATAAGTAGAGTGTTCTTGTCACAATCAGAACACTGGTTTAAAACTCAAACATGTGAATGCTGATGATTGGAGGGATCATAGAATCCCTACACTGTAGAAGAGGCCATTCGACCCATCAGCCTGCACTGACTCTCTGATCCAGTATTTTACCCAAGCACTCTCCCCCTAACTCTATAACCATAACCCTACACACTTATCATGGCTAATTCATCTCACCTACACATCTTTGGCCACTAAGGGGCGAATTAGCATGTCCAGTCCACCTAGCTGCACAGCTTTGTACTGTAGGAGAACCTGGAGGAAACCCATGCAGACATGGAGAGAACATGCAAACTCCACACAGACAGTCATCCCAGGCTAAAATTGAGCTCAGGTCCCTGGTGCTGTCAGGCAACAATGCTATCCACTGTGCCACTGTGCAGCACCTGAGTAGCTGGGGCTTAGCAGAGTTACTAATCCTGTTAGCACGAGAAACTTCTCAGATCTCCGTCACCCTGATGGCTCTCCTGCTGTTTTTCTACCAGTTATTGAGAAATGTTTCTTCTGGCTGAGTGAGATGATGGGCAAGATAAAGTGAAAGCAAAGAACTTTAAAGATTCCCCTTGAAATCAACAGATAATGGATGACAGATACCATGTGATGCAAACAGCCCTACCTTCCTGGGGCAAAAGAGTACAAATGGATCATCACCTGACCTGAGACGTTCCATCACCCACCAGCCTCTCCAGCATTAAAGGAGAACTTGAGTCTTGCGTGAGGTGGGGACATTAACGGATCTGAACAGCCCAAATGCAGAAGGAAGGAAGTCGAGAGATGGGTATGAAACCCTGTGATTTGAACAGTTCCAGCCTGTGAGGTATCTGAACTATTAAGAGTGGGGATCTCTGAGGATAAAATTGAGTTGGAAGAAATGAGAACATTTTGAAATAACTAAAATTTACTTGAGATTAAGCACCCTTTTGGCACATCTTCATCGAGATATTATGTGAGATAGGGTGACAGAGATCTGAGGAGATCCCTTGCACTGACAGGATCAGTAACTTTACTGAGCCCCAGCTACTAAGAGGTTCCTTGAGCAATGGGCTATTCTGTTGGCTTGATCACTCTGAAAACAGAATTAGCACCTTTTGGATGTGACTACTTCCTCAGCATTGACTCCACCTGAAGAACCTTGAACAGAGGTCTGCTTCATATCTAACACCACTTTCTGAGCTTTGTTGTTTTATTGAAGAGTATCTGTCTGGGTTGTGTCTGCTCTGTCGGGTGACTGAATGCCCAAGTGCCAAGATCGAGGTCCTAGTGGGGATGGGGTAGGGGAGGGGGGACAATCAGCATTGTACTGATGCATTCTGGAGTGGTGCTACTCCCTGTCACCTCTCCCCCACCCCCCCCCACAACCCCCTGCTCCTGACCACCTCCCCCCTAGTTTATCTCCATTGTGAGCTTATATTCATGATTCACTGTCCGAATAAAGCATTGTGAAAGGAGGAGCTGAATTGCTTCTCCTGAGGGATCAAGGAAATTGGAGAGCAAATGACAGAGTTCTCGTACACCTCCCAGCGAGGATGATCTGTGATGCTGCTTGGCCCTGACAGACGTAGCTAAAAAAAGAATTAACCCTTGTTTTGTCTTTCAGATGAGACACAGTGGCACAGTGATAAGCACAGCTGCCTCACAGCACCAGGGGCTTCGGTTTTATTCCTGGCTTGGGTCACTGTCTGTGTGGAATTTGCACGTTCTCCCTGTGTCTGCGTGGGTTTCCTCCGGGTGCTCCGGTTTCCTCCCACAGCCTGAAAGATGTGCTGGTTAGGTTCATTGGCCATGCTAAATTCTCCCTCAAGTGTGGCAACAAGCGGATTTTCCCGGTAACTTCATTACAGTGTGAATGTAAGCCTACTTTTGACATTGATAAATAAACTTTAAACCTTAAAACTTAAATTAAGGTCTATTTGTCCTTTTGAATAAAGAAGAAAAGAAGCTAATTCTCAATGAATTGCCCGCTCTGCCTCTCTCAGTGCATCTTGCATGTGGTACACCCAGCTGCCAGTGGGTGGAGGGATGGAATGTTTGTAGATGGGATGCCAATCAACCAAGCTGTTTTGTCCTGGATGGTTTTGAACTTCTTGAGTGTTGTTGGAACCGCATTAAGCAAGTGGGGAGAGTTCTGCCACAATCCTGGTTTGTGCCTTGTAGATGGGGGACGGGCTTTGGGGAGTCAGGAGGTGAGCTACTCCCCACAGGAATCTTGGCCTCTGATCTGCTCTTGTAGCCACAGTTTCTTATGGCGAGTCCAATTCAGGTGAAGAAAGGGGGAACAGTATTCCTTTGCTTTTCTAACTTTTTCATCCCGTCGGAATTGGTCTCTGCTGTTCTACAGGGAATGTTTCTACATTTAGGGTACGGTTGAGGAGACATTTCTTCACACCAAGAGTGGTGAGTCTGTGGAACTCATTACCACAGGAAGTAGTTGATGCCAAAACATTGAATGTACTCAAGAGGTGGCTAGCTATAACACTTGGGGTGAATGGGATCAAAGGTTATGAGAAGAAAGCAGGATTAGGCCATTGAGTTGGATGATCAGCTATGATTGTGATGAGGGGCAGAGCAGGCTGGAAGGGCCAAATGGCCTCCTCCTGCCCCTATCTTCTTTGTTTTTTGTGAAAGAGGTTGAGCATTGGTGAGTATTTAGTGAATATCCAGTTTGTGGTCAAGGCCTATTTTATGAAGGTTTAAAATAATACTGGAGTTTGTGATAAGATGAATAAATATCTAAACTAAAATAATTAATTGAATCAGCTCATAAGTATGGCAGGACAGATGATGTGTCAAGGCTGCAGCATGTGGGAGCTCATGGATACTGGTGCTATCCAGGGTAAGCACTCCTGGAGTGAGTGTCTGCAGCTTGAGGAGATTTGGTTCAGAGTTACTGAGCTGGAGGCTGAGCTGCAGACACTGTACCAAATCAGGGAGAATGAGAGCTATCTGAATACTTTGTTTCAGAAGGTGGCCACATGTATATAGCAATGGTAGTTGACTTTGGTAGTAAAAACAGACAAAGAATTTTATAATTGTTGAGATACCTGGTAATTACGAAATATAAAGATCTCATGAAGAAATTCATTGTTCAGGAATTATTAACATGACCTATGGGGTAATTAAGATATTAGCCAATCAGCAATTAATCAATGAAATAATAAAATGGTAGCATAAAAGAATAATGGCTGAACAGTAATAGTTCACTCGTAATGAGTTACCTGCCATACACAAAAAAAACTAGAACAATGCTAAAACTATTCAAATAAATCAGAGGAAAGTGTAAAGGAGGGAAATAACAGATTTAGAATCATAGAATCCCTACAGTGCAGAAGGAGGCCATTTAGCCCATCGAGCCAACGCCAACCCAGGCCTTATCCCTGTAACTCCATATATTTACGCTGCTAATCCCCTTGACATTAGGGGGCAATTTATCATGGCCAATCCACCTAACTCGCATATTTGGACTGTGGGAGGAAACCAGAGCACCTGGAAGAAACCCAAGCAGTCACGGGGAGAACATGCAAACTCCTCACAGACAATGACCCAAGCGAGGAATCGAACCCTGATCCCTGGCACTGTGAACCACTGTGCAACTGCGCCACCCTTAAAAATTCACAAGACTTCCCTCCATCTTCAGTTACAGGTTCAGGTGAAGACATTTCGATCTCTCATCAGGGTGACATTGCTCCGAAAGTGGGGCAGGAGGTCAAGTATTCTGGCTGCACTTGTCCCAAAATAGGAAAATCCCGCCTGAGGTCCACGGACCTTTCCATGGTCCACCCATCACTGGCTACAAGTCCCGTGGCGGGTGGAACGGGAATATTTGCCCCATGGAGTTCTTGAAGAGGCCAATGCTTTTGAGGGAGAGCGAAGGTGTGGAAAGGGTGACCATGGACTACCTCATCCAGAATGTACCCTGGCTATCAAACCAAATGGCTGCTCAGCCTTGAGCTCTCAGTCAAGAACAATCCCCAAACACTGCAATTTTGTCCCGGAGCAGGGCACTCGCTGTGCACTTATTTGTGAGCTCATCAACACGTGCGATGACCATTTGAGAGTTTTTTTTATTTATTAGTGTCACAAATAGGCTTACATTAACACTGCAATGAAGTTACTGTGAAAACCCTCTAGTTGCCACACTCCGGTGTCTGTTCGGGTACACTGAGGGAGAATTTAGCATGGCCAATGCACCTAACCAGCATGTCTTTCAGACTGTGGGAGGAAACTTTTACAGGTGCACCATAGAAAGCATTCTTTCTGGTTGTATCACAGCTTGGTCTGGCTCCTACTCTGCCCAAGACCGCAAGGAACTACAAAAGATCATGAATGTAGCCCAGTCCATCATGCAAACGAGCCTCCCATCCATTGACTCTGCCTAAACTTCCCACTGCCTCAGCAAAGCATCCAGCACAATTAAGGACCCCCACCCACCCCGGACATTCTCTCTTCCACCTTTTCCTGTTGAGAAAAAGATACAAAAGTCTGAGGTCATGTAACAACCAACTCAAGAATAGCTTCTTCCCTGCTGCCATCAATGAATGGACTTCCTCACATTAGGTTGATCTTTCTCTCCACCCTAACTATGACTGTAACACTACATTCTGCATTCTCTCCTTTCCTTCTCTACAAACGGTATGCTTTGTCCGTATAGCGTGCAAGAAACAACACTTCTCACTGTGTGTTAATATATGTGACAATAATAAATCAAATCAAAATCAAATCAAACAGGAGTACCCGGAGGAAACCCACGCGGACACGGAGAGAATGTTCAGACTCTGCACAGACAGTGACCCAAGACAGGAATCAAACCCAGGCCCCTGGCACTGTGAGGCAGCAGTGCTATCTGCTGTGCCCCGAGAGAAGGTCGAGCCAGTACATTCAGCCAGGCTAAACTGGTGTAGGGCCATTTGGAGAGCAATGGAACTAGCTCCAGCTGTCCCAATCTCCAGTTAATACCAGCTCCTGCTGGACCAGATCAAATTCATCCTCCAGCCTGGGCCAATATTTATTGCCTCAACAAGAAAAAAAACAGATTGGTTGGAATTCTCTGGTCATTCACACCATCCATCAGTGTGCCACCTCCAGCCACCGAGAGGCCAGAGGCTGAAGAATTCCTCCCATTGTCTATTCAGTAGCACATTCTTGTTTGTGGAACCTTTCGATGAGCACATTTGCTCCCACATTACTTTACAACAGTGACTACCCTGACTTCAAAGGTACTTCAACATCCTAAGGGGCTATCTAAATGCAAGGTCTTTCTCTTTTTTACATTGATAGAAGGTCTAGGGACAGTTCTGTGGCCCTTGGTCGATAGGATTTGATGGTGTGCAGCTTGTGCACTTGTGACTTGATTTCAGTGGATATTTGTTTCTGTAATATCAATAGTTCTTGCATTTATCCAGGACCACATATTGAAATGCCTCAAAGCACCATCAGTGAGCAAGATTTATGACCATTGTCAGGTCACGGAGTCAACAATAACACCTCCACCGGTGGCAAAATAGAAGAATTACCATTCATCTAAAACAGCAATGACATGATTCATCATTTAATCCATTTTCTTGTGAGTTATTGAAATTCTGCCACCTGTTTTCCAACTCGTTCCCAATCCCCAGCTTCTCACTGACCGGCATTGAATCATAGAATCTGCACAGTGCAATCGGAGGCTGTTCGGCCCATCAAATCTGTATCGGCCACGATCCCACCCAAGCCCTAATCCCTTAAACCCCCTGACACTGTGGGACAATTTAGCACGGCCAATCAGCCTAACCCCAAACTGGAGCACTTGGAGGGAAATCCATGTAGACATGGGAGAAAGTGCAAACTCCACATAGGCAGCAACCCGAATTGAATCCAGGTCCCTGGCACTGTGAGGCAGCAGTGCTAACTACTATGCCACCATGCTAACTTCTGGTTAGAACTCTCATCCTTGCTTCATGGCCTCATCTTCCGTCTAATCTCCTGCAGCCCTTGGTGTCTCTGAGCTCTTCCAGTTCTGGCCTCCTCTGATTCCCTGATTTTAAACACTTCACCTTTGGTAGTTATTTCTTCAGCTACTGGAGCCCTAAAGCTCTGGGATTGCCTGGATGCCTAAACCTCTTTGCCCTCCTCCACCTCTCTCTCCTCTTTCAAATTGCCACATGAAAGTTGGATGTTAACCAGCCTTTTGGCACCTGTCCTAACATCTCCTTGTGTTTGGTATCAAATTTTATTTGCTAACAGTCCTGTGAAGTTCTTTGGGATGATAAGGCATTACATAGATGCAAGTTATTTTTGCTGTTGATAGATATTCTAATGCACAGAATTGCCTGTTCTTGGTCATGCACCAGGATAACTGGTATTCATTGGAAAAGGGTAAATGGGATCTTACACACACGGCTGTACAGTCACACAGTAGTTAGCACTGCTGCCTCACAGCAGCAGGGACCTGAGTTCGATTCCTGGCTTGGGTCACTGCCTGTGTGGAATCTGCACCTTCTCCCCATGTCTGCAAGAGTTTCCTCTGGGTACTCCAGTTTCTACCCACAACCCAAAATGTGCCAATTAGGTTTAGCATTTGGCCATGCTAAATTGTGTGGGATTGTTGTCGGTACAGGTTCAATGGGCCAAATGTCCTTCTTCTGCACTGTAGATATTCTATGGTGGCACAGTGGTTAACACTACTGCCTCATAGCACCAGGGGCCTGTGTTCAATTCCCAGCTTGCGTGACTGTCTGTGTGGTGTTTGCATGTTCTCTCCATGCCTGTATGGGTTTCCTCTGGGTGCTCTGGTTTCCTCCTACAGTTCAAAGATGTGCAGCGTAGGTTGATTGGCCATGCTAAGTTGTCCGTTTGTGTCAGTGGGCTAGCAGGGTAAATAAGTGGGGTTATGGGGATAGGGTATGAGAGGAATTATGATCGGTGCAGACTCAATGGGCCTAATGGCCTCTTTCTGCATTGTAGGGATTCTATGATTCTATGATACTCCTCTTTGCTATATCCCCTGTAATGATCCCTGAAGTCTATTTATAGATTACTTAATGTTGTATGTTTGTATGTTGAATGAACTGTTCTAGTGGGTTACAGATTAACCAACAACAGATTCGTTTTTGAAGACCGGAATAAACCACTTTGTTTGAGAAACTCACCACTGCTGTGTGAGATCTTCTTTGTGTGCCATCCCAATCTGAGCCGGAATTCAGACGGCAACAAGGCGCCATATGAAATCCAGACTCAGAGTGCAGGTCACACACATAAGTCCACACATAGGGTGGCACGGTGGCACAGTGGTTAGCACTGCTGCCTCACAGCGCTAGAGACCCAGTTCAATTCCCAACTTGGGTCACTGTCTGTGTGGAGTTTGCACGTTCTTCCCGTGTCTGTGCAGGTTTCCTCCAGGTGCTCCAGTATCCTCCTACAGTCCAAAGACATGTTCCAAAGAGGCCAGTAAACACTTGTGTGTTTTTAGTAGACTGTCAGTGATTGCTCGTTAACCATGGAGGCAGGGATTGTGTCAAGGCTAGGCCATGGCCTGGTGGTATTATTGCTGGACTATTAATTTCCCGGTGGTCTAATGGCTAAGATTCCACACTTTCATTGTTCTGGCCTGGGTTTGATCACTGGTCTGGGAAGTATATTTTCTGGGCAGCACAGTGACACAATGGCTAGCACTGCTGCCTCACAGTCATGATGTGGGTATGCCGGCGTTGGGCTGGCGTAAACACAGTAAAAAGTCTGACAACACCAGGTTTTAGTCCAACCTCTCCGGCTACGTCGAGGGCATCCTGAAACCCATTGTACAAAGAACCCCCAGCTTTTGTCGCGACACTACGGACTTCCTACTGAAACTCAGCACACACGGAGCAGTTGAACCAGGGACACTCCTCGTCACAATGGATGTCTCAGCGCTCTACACCAACATCCCCCACAACGATGGCATTGCTGCGACTGCCTCAGTACTCAATGCTGACAACTGCCAGTTTCCAGATGCAATTTTACAACTCATCCGCTTTATCCTGGACCACAATGTCTTCAACTTCAACAACCAGTTTTTCATCCAGACACATGGAACAGCCATGGGGACCAAATTTGCACCTCAATATGCCAACATCTTCATGCACAGGTTCGAACAAGACTTCTTCGCCTCACAGTGTCAGGGACCCTGGTTCAATTCTCGTCTTGGGTCACTGGCTGTGTGGAGTCTGCACGTTCTCCCCCTGTCTGTGTGGATTTCCTCCAGGTTTCCTCCCAGAGTCTGAAAGAGGTGCTGGCTAGGTGCATTGGCCATGCTAAATTCTCCCTCAGTGTACCTGAACAGGCGCTGGAGTGTGGTGACTCGGGGATTTTCACAGTAACTTCATTGCAGTGTTAATGTAAGCCTACTTGTGACACTAGTAAAATAGACTTAAACGTAACTCCCTCCCTGTGGTGGCACAGTGGTTAGCACTGCTTCTTCACAGCTCCAGGGACCTGGGTTCCATTCCCATCTTGGGTCACTGTCTGTGTGGAGTTTGCATGTTCTCCCCATGTCTGCGTGGGTTTCGTCTGGGTGCTCCGGTTTCCTCCCGCAATCTAAAAGATGTGCTGGTTTGGGTGCGTTGACCAGAACAGGTGTGGCGACTAGGGGAATTCACAACAACTTCATTGCAGCGTTAATGTAAGCCTTACTTGTGACTAATAAATAAACTTTTACTTTTAACAAGGCCAAACCTTGTTGTGTTTTCTACAACGGGGCTACCGCTCAACTTTACAGATAAGTAAAGCAACTTTCAGCACTCGGAGGGTTAAAACAGGGAGGGAAGAATGAAGAGGAGCAGAAACAGCGAAGGTTGCAAGTTGAAGTCCCAGACTGTGTGTCAGTCAGACACACAGCTGGGCATGGATGATAGAATTTCAGCACTTCTCAGTCAGGCTTACACAGCTCCGTGCTGAAGCGTGGCTTCCAGTCTCAGGTGAAGAAAGAGCTCAAGCGAGTTTGCTGCCAGATGAACACCCAGTGGCACTGACAGTGCTGCTGACGACTTCTTTGATCCGGAAAGTTCCACGCTCTTCTTGCACCTTAGGAAGTTGCGAGGTGTAAAAGTGGAATGAGCAGAGACAAAAAGTGACACTCGCCTTTTTTTTTGGGTGATTTGTTGTGTTTACGTGATGATCAAGTTCAGGAATGTCAGTGCTGGAATGGAAAATAATCCCAGCACCGAGTGCCTGCAGCAGCCCACGCTGACAGAGTTGAACCACAGTTAGATTGAAAGCAAAATTCTTTCTCCTCTGTTCCTTTACACCTGCTCCACTCCCATCCTTCAACATACAAACATAGAAAATAGTGGCAGAATAGGCCATTTGGCCCATAAAATTCAATATCTTTATCCGCCCCTTCCCCTCCTATCCCTCGATCCCTTTATACCTAGATCTATATCTTATTTCTTCTTGAAATCAGACAATGTTTTGGTCTCCAAAAGAGAATTCTGGAAAATTTTAGAAGTTTCTATGAGATTCGCCCTTCATTCTTCCAAATTCTAATGAATATAACCTCAACCCTTCCCTTGTAACGGTTACCTCAACTCTATCCCTGTATCTACTTAAAACTCCAACTGTCTAACTCAACCACTGAGCTAAGTCCTTGGTTTTTGACTGAAACATTTAATACTGATTCTCCATTACTTGCATTACACCCAAACCTCGAGGCTGTGATGCTTTCAAATGTGAGACGTCTTGAAAGAAGGGGAAACATACTCTGTCAGTAGCATTCATTACAACTATTTTAAAGGTGTTCTTTCCTTGCATTTTCTATATTTGATAAAGCTCTGTACAGCTTACCAGGACAGGCTTGTGACTTCCTTCTGTACCAAGACTATGCTATAAATAATAATAATTTTGCATTTATATAGCGCCTTTTACATCCTCATAATGCTTTTTGACCAATGAAGTACAATTTGAAATGTACTCAGTGATGCTGCATAAGAAATGCAGTTGCCAATTTAAGCACATTAAGCTTCTACGAACAGGGATATGATCATAGAATCACAGAATACCTACAGTGCAGAAGAAGGCCATTCGGCCTATCAAGACTGCACTGACAACAATCCCACCCAGGCCCTATCCCCGTAACCCACATATTTACCCCGCTAATCCCGCTGATACTAAGGGACAATTGACCATGGCCAATCGACCTAACCCACACATGTTTGTGGGAGGAAACCGAAGAACCTGGAGGAAACCCACACAGACACGGGGAGAATGAGCAAACTCCACACAGACAGTGACTGGAGGCTGGAATTGAACCCGGGTCCCTGGCGCTGTGAGGTAGCAGTGCTAACCACTGTGCCACCATGCCGCGAAACCTTTTATTCAAGTTGGTTGAGTGATAAATATTGTCCATGACATCTGGTCATTATTTGAAGGAATGTCACAGTATCTTAAATGTCAAAGTGACTGGACACTCAGGGCTTTAGTTTAAGGACTTATCTTAAAGCCAGCTCTGACAATGAAGCACTAATTGGGGTGTGAAGCCAGTGCCTGGGACTCTGAAGTGGAACCTGATCCCTCAAACCTTTTGACTCGGAGATAAGAATACTACTATGGAGCCCTGGCTAGCCCAAGGAGCTCCAGGAGTGTGGTCTGAGGAGCCAGTTTCTTTCCCTATCTTCCTAGGATTCACTTTCTATCTCCCATTACTTGCCTGAACAACATGTTAAGGTCAAAGCACCAAAAATTGAGGAATCACACAAGTTAATCTGTAACCAGTTCAATGCATTAAATATCCAAACACACAACATTAAGTAACCTGTAAATAGCCACAGTGCCAGGGACCCGGGTTTGATTCCGGCCTTGTGTGGAGTTTGCACATTCTCTCCTTGTCTTCATGGGTTTTCTCCAAGTGCTCTGGTTTCCTCCCACAGTCCAAGAATATGCAGGTTAGTTAGGTTGGGCATAGTAAATGTACAGCATTACAGTGGGGAATTGAGTCTAGGTAGGATGCTCTTTTGGTGGGTCAGTGCAGATTGGATGGGCTGAATGGCTTCTTCTTACCGTAAGGAATCTATGATTCTATGAATATTTACAGGCATATGTTTGAAGTTAAGGAATTCTTAAAAGTTATTGAATATGACCGGCTCCAGTGGCTCAGTTGATGAGTGCAACACTTAACGAGGAACTTCTTTTTATTCGTCTGTGGGACATGGACATCAGTGAGTGGTCAGCATTTATTGCCCGTCCCTAGTTGCCTTTAGACAGCAGTTGAGAGTCAACCATGTTGTGAGTCTGGAGTCACATGTAGATCAGACCGGGTAAGGATGACAAATTTCCTTCCCTAAAGGACACTAATGAGCCAGATGGGTTTTTCTGACAATCGACAATAGTTTCATTGTCATCAGAAGATTCTTAATTCCAGATATTTTTATTGAATTCAAATTCCACCATTTGCAATGGCATGACTTGAAACCAGATCCCCAGAACATTAGATAAGTTTCTGGGTTAATAGATTGGTGATAATAGCACTGGGCCATCACCTCCCCTACAAAGCAGAAACTCCCATATTCGTGCTTATCTGAATCATTGGTGGGGATGTTACTAGTTTAGAGTGAGAGTGGGTTGGGAATTAAACAGCCTAGGTGCTTGTTGTGGATCACTATTCTACATTTCTTCATTCACTTGTCTGGATGTGAACTGAGTAGACGACTGGACTTTAGGTTCTTCCCAGTCTTGAGGCTCTCACTATCCAGGCTTATATATGAAGGATAAGCACTTGGACAAGTTATCAGAGCATAACTGACACCTAACAATGAAATAGATCCTTCAGGGAAAAATTACAGGAGAGAAGAGACAGTCTACCAGAGCTATCCATGTGGTTTAATTAATGTACTTGTTGAAGGGACAAGAAAAATAGGTTATAAGTAATTGGTCTCAGCGGCCTGAGAGATTGGCCCCTGAGGGACCTCTTGTCCTTCCCGGGCTTTTGGAATGTTTGCCCTATTCCTGTAACCTGAATACTTTACCCTATACACTATGTGTTTCCCAAGCCTGTGCTATCGGCCCCTCAAGCTTCAACATGAATATTTAAGATGTCAATACAGCTTTATGCAACTGGCCAATTAAATTGCACACACCACTTCCAGGCCAGGTTTGACATATGTCAACTTAAACCGATTGGGTTTCTCCTCCTAGGCTGCCTTGAGGATATTCCTCAAGACCGGGTCCTGTCATTCATTGTCCCCTCAGGACAGTTCACCTTGTCTAAACACATTCTTTCTTATGATTATTCCTGTTAGGGCAAAACTTGTTTTAAAGTAAAAGAATATCAGGATTAGATTTGCTGACACTGAGGTGACTCTAATGGTAACTATTTAGTCGTGCAAATTGTGTGCTGTCTCTCAGAGTTAATCTAGACAAGGGCACCACTATGTAAGCCATGAAAGTTCACACAGGATAAAAGTGCAGAAGAAGGACATTCAATGCATCGGGCATATATAGACTCTTCAAAATAATTTTTCTTTTAGCTCCACTGTCCTGTTTGTTCCGTGGGGCAGCATATTGGGTACAGTGGTTAGCGCTGCTGCCTCATAGAACCAGGCTTCAATTCAAGCCTTGGATGACAGCATGGAGTTTGCACATTCTCCCCGTGTCTGCATGGGTTTTCTCCAGGTGGTCTGGTTTTCTCCCACAGTCCAAAGAACTTAGGTGGATTGGCCATGCTAAATTGCCCCTTAAAGTCCAACAGATATGTAGATTATGGGAATTAGCAGGGTGAATACATGGGGTTATGACACTGCCCTGTTGGAGAGTGTAGGTGGGTTGAGTGGCCTCCTTCTGCACTGTAGGGATTCTAGGATTCCCCAAAGTCGAGTAAATGTTTCCTCTCCAAGTATTTATCCAATTTTCTTTTCAGGATGACTTGTGAATTTGTTTCCCCCCAGGCATTTTTGGCAGCACATTTTAGCTCCTAAGTTGCTTCATTAACTAAAATCTTCTCCTCCCTTCCTCTAGGTCCTGGATTTCCAGATCACCAACAACCTGTCCTGGTCCCTCTGTGCCAACACTACAGTTAAGAAAGCCCACCCATGCCTCTACTTTCTCAGAAGACTAAGGAAATTTAACATGTCCACTAATACTTTCACCAACTTTTACAGATGCATCATAGAAAGCATCTATCTGGAGGTATCTCAGTTTGGTTTAGCTCCTGCTCTGACAAATATTGCAAGGATCTACAAAGGGTTGTGAACGTATTCTAGTCCATCACACAAATCAGTCTCCTATCCATTGACTCTGTCTATACTTCTTGCTGCCTTGGAAAAGCAGCCAGCATAATCAAGGACCCCACACACCCCGGACATTCTCTCTTCCACTTTCTTCACTTGGGAAAAAGATACAAATATCCGAGGTCACGTACCAACTGACTCAAGAACAGCTTCTTCCTTGCTGCCATCAGACTTTTGAATGGACCTACCTTGCATTAAGTTGATCTTTCTCTACACCATAGCTCTGACTGTAACTCTATATTCTGCACCCTCTCCTTTCTTTCTCCCCTATGTATTCTATAAATGGTATGCTTTGCCTGTGTAGCGCATAAGAAACAATACTTTTCACTGTATTCCAATACATGTAACAATAATAAATAAATCAAATCAAATCTGGAGGTAACTACCTTAAATCTGTGTCCACTGAATACTGCGAGTGGAGGTAGTTTCTATCCTCTCTATTCTAATAAAGCCCTTCATCATTTTAAAGACTTGTATGAAATTTCTCATAACCTGCTCTGCTCTACGGAAAAAACACTTCACAGGTAATGAAGAACTTCTGAGGTGTAATTATGTTCTAATGTAGAAATGGCACCAATGATTTGAAATCTATGACTGCAGGTTATTAACTCGCTTGTCAGAAAGAATAATTTTTCTCCATCAAATCCTTTCATCACCTTCAAAACCTCTATTAAAAGAAAAGAACAGGATGACCAATGAAAATAGGAGTTTCAGCATTTAGGGAAACCTGTCATTCTCCCACAGTTCAGACTGCAGAG
Organism: Carcharhinus amblyrhynchos; assembly: GCF_965287045.1. NCBI lineage: Eukaryota > Metazoa > Chordata > Chondrichthyes > Carcharhiniformes > Carcharhinidae > Carcharhinus > Carcharhinus amblyrhynchos. The sequence goes on along the minus strand of NC_137349.1, from coordinate 5,701,501 downwards.
ATTTTCCAAAGAATCAGATGTGGAAAAAAGAGATTGGTTTCAACCGAGTTCTTCTTGTCTGGAATGTGCTACTTCAAAGCTTGGTCAAATCAGATTCAATAGCAAAGGGAATAAGATAAATATTTGAAGGGGAGAAAATTGCAGGGCTATGGGGCAACAGAAAGGGCTTAGGGCTAATTGGAAAACTCTTTCTAGAAAGACGCACAGGTACCCGTGCACTATGGCTGCAGTGACAAAGTAGAAATGGTTGAAAGCTTCATGTTTTTAGTGTCCAGATCACCAACAATCTGTCCTGGTCCCCCCATGTCGACACTATAATTAAGAAAGTCCACCTACACCTCTACTTTCTCAGAAGACTAAGGAAATCTGGCAAGTTCTCCATGACTCTCACCAACTTGTACAGATGCATTATTAGAAAGCATTATTTCTGGTTGTATCACAGCTTGGTATGACTCCTGCTCTGCTCAAGACTGCAAAAAACTACAAAAGAATGTAGCCCAATCCATCTCGCAAACTAGCCTCACATCCATTGACTCTGTTTACATTTTCTGCTGAGTCAGAAAAGCAACTAGCATAATCAAGGACCCTGTGCACCCCAGGCATTCTCTCTTTCATCTTCTTCCGTCGGGAAAAAGATAAAAAGTCAGGTCATGTAACAACTGACTCAAGAACAGCTTCTTCCCTGCTGCCATTAGACTTTTGAATGGACCTGCCTTGAATTAAGTTGATCTTTCTCTGCATCCTAGCCATTATTGCAAGACTACATTCTGCACTCTCTCCTTTCCTTCTCTATGAACAGTATGCTTTATCTGTTCAGCATGCAAAAAACAATACTTTCCACTGTATACTAATATATATGACAATAATAAATCAAATCAAATCAAATCAAATAAAACCTGCAACTTGCACTGCTGCAACAAGACTCATTCAACGACACTTTCCAAACCTGTGACCTCTACCACACGAACAAGGTCGAATGCACATGGGAGCACCACCACCTGCAAGTTCCCCTTCAAGTCGCACTTGGATATAGGTAACACTATTCCTGTACTGCGACTCAATCAAAACCCTGGAACTCCCTCTCTATTCTGCGTTGGCAGCTCACTGCCACCTTCTCGAGGGCAATAGGGATAAGTGCCGACCTTGCCAATGGTGCCTTTACCCCACAAACAAGAGGAAAGTGGCCCCTTTCTGTGTCGTAGGATTTTGTGATTCAAGGTGCCAAATGTCAAAGCATTTAACTTTGTTTTTCTCAGGCTGCTTTGGCACTTTTTGCACGTTAGCGCTTTACAGCCTTGTTATGGCATCATTAGAAAGGACATCTCAATAGTTAATTGGCGCAATCTGCAGTCCAACAGTTCTGAATGTGGAATACAGCGAATGTTAAGCAGGGGTTATACGAGCAAGGTTACCGGGGCAGTTTTGAAAAGGTTAGCAGCCCATCAGTTGACAGGGTTATCAATCCTGATAATCCCTCCACCAACTGACAGGCAATGGTCACATTAATTAGACAACACAGCCTCACTTATCCTGTCACATGGAACTCCGAGAATGCAAATTAGGTGCAAGTGGGACAAAAACACATGATGCCTTAAAGTGACACTTTACAACTCACCGATTCTCAAACAGAGAGGCAAGGCTGGATTCAGTGGAGTTTATGACAGCATTAGATCATACAGTGCATGCGACATGCACCATATTCCCACGCACACACCATATTGTTGTGTCAATTTTGTCAGCTCGATATTTCTTCTATTGCATCCTGATTTCAGAAAGATTTTTCTGAAGTGATCAAACTATTTGCCATTGATACAATGTCGTACAGTAAGAAGTCTCACAACACCAGGTTAAAGTCCAACAGGTTTATTTAGAATCATGAGCTTTTGAAGCGCTGCTCCTTCATGAGGTGAGTGGGCCCCAACATTTTACTACATACATAATTAACTTAGACGAAGGAACAAAGAGCAATATGGTCACAATTTGCTGATGAAACAACATTATTAGCAACATTTAAGAGGCATCTGGATGGGTGCATGAATAAGGGGGAAATTGAGGGATACGAAGCAACTAGGAGAAGGAGGTTTTTTTTTCAGTTTAGTTCGGGCATCATGGGATTGGAGGGCCGAAGGGCCTGTTCCTATGCTGTATTTTTCTTTGTTCTTTGGTGAAAGTTATCTGGCACTGTAAGTAGTGCAAATAGAAGCAGGAGGCTGTATAAGGAACACTCGCCTGATGAAGGAGCAGCGCTCTGAAAGCTCATGATTCCAAATAAGCCCTGTTGGATTTTAACCTGGTGCTGTGAGACTTCTTACTGTGCCCACCACCCCAGTGCAACGCCAACATCTCCACCTCACACTGAAGGAGTCGAAGATAATGGGTGGAATTTTTCAGACTGCATCTCCACCCCAACCCCAATGGCAGGTTTAATGGTGGAAAGGGGAACAACGCAGCAGGAGCCGAAAGGTCGATTTTCCACCAGCATCGAATGCCAATGGGAATGTGTGCCTCTGTATGGTGCGTTGGGTCGCAATTCTGGATGGAGGGCAGTGAAGCCAGTTTGTTACGGGATGCAGTTGAAGGCCTGACCAGAATCGAGCCCCCCCACACCCTGCCTGCTGCAACCCCCCCCAAACCCTTTTCCTTTTGCCAGAGGTTTTCAATCCAGCCCAGAACAGTCTTTAATAATGGTGCCTGGATATGATGTTTGGGCCTGTGCCATACGAGTGGAGGCAGTGGTGCAGTTTATCACTGCTCTCCCAGGTTCTTCGAAGCAGAGTTGGTGAGTTAACTCACCTGGGCGCAGTGGTTAGCACCGCTGCCTCACAGCGCCAGGGACCCAGGTTCGATTCAGGCCTCGGGTCACAGTCTGTGTGGAGTTTGCACATTCTCCCTGTGTCTGCGTGGGTTTCCTCCAGTCTCGTCCCACAGTCCAAAGATGTGCGGGTCAGGTTGATTGACCATTCTAAATTAACCCAAGTGTCGGGGAATTAGCAGGTTAAATATGAAGGGTTATGGGAATAGGGCCTGGGTGGGATAGTGGTCAGTACAGACTCAATGGGCTGAATGGCCTATTTCTGCACTGTAGGGATTCTGTGATTCTAACTCCCTGGTGTTCTAGCGAATAATTATCATTCAGCCAGCGGGGGTTTGCTGAGCACAAACTGGCTGTAGGTTTTTAGACTGTTAAAAATCCTTCATTGGCTGTCAAGTCCCTTGGGGTAGCTGGAGATTATAAACGGCACTATATAAATGCAGGGTTCCTGTTGTTTTATTGTTGAGGAGCTGGAACTGTTGCTCAGAGTGGGTGCCCAAGTTTGTATTTACACTTACATCGAGGATCTTCTGCACATACAGGTTTCAACGTGGCAGTTTTGAGTAAATAGGTTGGAGACACTGCAGTAATAAACTTGGTGCAGGTAGTGTCTTCATCTGTAGAATGTGATGGATAATTAGATACTAAATTTTGAGTAACCATTCAGTATCCACTTGGGCTTTCAGACAGAGATGGATTCCTGATGCCGTTTCCAATTAAAATTTTAATTGAAAAGTGAGGTTTTTCTCCCAAAACATTGTCAAAAAATTATAAGCTTTTAAAGCTTAGAAATTGCTCTGGGCGATTGCATTTATACCAGCAGTAAATGTGCAATTATGAAACTAATGGCAGAATTGGTGATTTTAACAGGATTTCCCCCTTTCCATTGAAGAAGTCTTGTCCCTTTTATTCCTGCAAGATTTTTTTCTCTACAACTCAATGCCTCACCAAGGCCAGAATTTTCTGACTGTTCACCACCCCACCCACCCCCATCCCACCAGCCACTACTCAAGCGAGGATGCAGAATTTGGCACTCAGGTACAACTCCGTTCACAGCAGCGGGAATTCTGACGCAAATGACTGGAAAATTCCGCCCAATGGATTGCCAACTGTCCGGAATTGTCCTTGTATCTCCAGGAGTGAAGGATTAATCGCCAGTGAGCAGCCTGAACAAAAAACATATTGGGTGAGATTTTCCAGACCTTTCTGGATCTTATAGTCCTGCCAAAGGCAATCTCCCCTCCCCATCCCGCCTTCGCGGATGAGCCACGCAAAATGACAGCACTTGGAGATCCCACCAGGAGCCACTACCACTGGAAAACACATTGCGGGGGTACTGGAAAACCCTGCAAAATGATGCAGAAAAAGTTGTGGCTTTTTAGCATTTTCTTTGCAAACTTCCATCTGTGAGTTTCAAAGTAGTGTTGCTTTGGGCTGTTCATTCATTGGGTGGGGCAGTCAGAGGCAGCATATCATGCAATAAGGTGGTATGGTGGCACAGTGGTCAGCACTGCTGCCTCACAGTGCCAGGGACCCGGGTTCAATTCCAGCCTCGGGGACTGTCTATGTGGAGTTTGCACTTTCTCCCTGTGTCAGTGCAAGTTTCCTCTGGGTGCTCCGGTTTCCACTTATACCCCAAAGATATGCAAGTTAAGTCTATTGACCATGCTAAATTACCCCTTAGTGTTCACAGAAGTGTAGGTTAGAGAGGTTAAGAGGGTAAAGCAGGTTACGGGGATAAAGACTGGAGAAGATGCTCTGTTGGAGAGTTGGTGCAAACTTGATGGGTCAAATAGCCTCTTTCTGCATTGTAGGGATTCTATATGAGTCTGTAAATCTCCAGGAACATACCGAACCAGAATCGGCAACCCAATTCAGCGGGAATTAAGAATCAGCTCCCTGGGAAGTGGAATATTGTGTAGCCCAGAGAAGGAAGAGTTGGCCCACATTTTCCTCCCTAAAGGATGTTGGCAAATCAATTAGGCTTGTATAGCATCTGTCCACTTCCAGTCCATTTCTTTTTCCGGTTCTAGTCCACAACAGGGTGCCAATTTGCATGTATATATTTGTGGAGAGAAGGCAGGAAAATGAGGATGAAGAGCATATCAACCACGATCGAATGGCGGAATGGACTCGATGGGGCGAATGGTCTAATCCTGCTTCCATATCTGATGAACTTATTACTGAGGCTCCCTCATGCATCGCCTCCTGAAAATTAGGATCCAGGAAGGTGGTGATGGACTAGTATCTTAACAAGATCAGGAGACTGAGCTTTTGCAAAGACACTTGAAGAGTATTTCTTTCCCATTTCTGCAGGGTGAATGGGTGAGTTAAAACCACCACGACATCACCCCTGCCTTAACCCCCGCAATGGTTTCTACCTGTTGTTCAATTATAAAATAAGCACATTTCAGGTCCTGCGGCAAAACTAAATTTATCTAAATTAAATCCCATGTGCACTATTTGCATAAATAAATAGAAAAAGGAAATGGGATATAGCATTCTTCATGGTCAGTGCGCGTCTCAAAACACTTTGCAGCCAATGAAGGATTTTTTTTGAAGTGTAATCATTGTTGTAATGTTGGAAATACAGCAAAAAACTTGCACAAAGCAAGATCCCACAAAGAGTATCGTGATAATGACCAGATAATTTGATTTAATCATGTTGTTTGAGGGGTAGAGATAGAGTGAGATAGAGAATCTGATGAACTGGTGCAATGGCAATAATCTCTCCCTCAATGTCAACAAAAAAAGGAGATTGCCACTGACTTCAGGAAGCGTAGAGGGGAAGATGCTCTTGTCTACCTCAATGGGAGGAAATAGAAATCATCAAAAGCTCCAAGATTTTAGGTGTCCAGATTGCCAACAATCTGTCCTGGTCCCCCCCCATGCCGATACTATTGTTAAGAAAGCCCAGCAACGCCTCTACTTTCCCAGAAGACTAGGGAAATTTGGCATGTCAGCTACAACTCTCACCAGCTTTTACAGATGCACCACAGAAAGCATCCTTTCTAGTTGTATGACAACTCCTGCTCTGCCCAAGACCGCAAGGAACTACAAAAGATCATGAACGTTGCCCAATCCATCACGCAAACCAGCCTCCCGTCCATTGACTCTGTCTACACTTTCCGCTGCCTCGGGAAAGCAGCCAGCATAATTAATGGCCTCACACACCCCAGACATTCTCTCTTTCACCTTCGTCAGTTGGGAAAAAGATATGAAAGTAAGTCCAAGGTCATGTACCAACCGACTCAAGAACAGCTTCTTCCCTGCTGCCATCAGACTTTTGAATGGACCTACCTCGCACTAAGTTGATCTTTCTCTACACCTTGGTTATGATTGTAACACTACATTCTGCACCCTGTCCTTTCCTTCTCTATGAACAGTATGTTTTGTCTGTATAGCACGCAAGAAACAATACTTTTCACTGTAAACTAATACATGTAACAATAATAAATCAAATCAAAAAAATTTAAAAATTGGTCAGGACACTGTACTTCTTCAGAATGCTTTTTAAATTTCATTCATAGGACATGGGTGTGGCTGGCTTGTCAGTATTTACTACCCATCCCTAGTTGCCCTTGAGAATCATAGAATCCTATAGCGCAGAAGGGGGCCATTCGGCCCATTGAGTCAGCACGTACCACAATCCCACGCAGACCCTATCCCCATAACTCCATTTATTTACCCTAGCTAGTCCCCCTGAAGGGTAATTTAACATGGCCAATCCACCTAGCTGTAGACTGTGGAGGAAACTGGAGTACCCAGAGGAAACCCACACAGACAGAGGGAGATTCCACACATACAGTGACTCAAGGGAATCGAATCTGGGTTCCCGGTGCTGTGAGGCAGCTGTGCCAAGCACTGCGCCATCATGTTGCTCCAAGAGAAGATTGTGGCGAGCTGCCTTCTTGAACTGCTGATACAACAGATGGCTTGCTGGGCCATTTCATAGGGCAGTAGAGAGTCAGCCACATTGCTGAGGGTCTAGAGTCACAAGTGGGTTAGGCCAGGTAAAGATGGCAGATTTCCTTCCTAAAGGACGTTAGTGAACCAGATGGGCTTTTCTGACAATCGACAATGGTTTCATGGTCATCAGTAGATTCTTAATTCCAGATTTTTTTGTATTGAATTCAAATTCCACCAGCTGCTGTGGCAGGATTCGAGCCCCCAGAACATTAGCTGAGTTTCTTGATTAATAGTTAAAGCGAAAATACCACCAGGTCATCACATCCCTTGCCATGTGGGATCTTTTACATCCACCTGAGAGGGCAGATGAGACCTTGGTTTAATATTTCATCCAAGCGACGGCACCTCCAACAGTGCTGCACTCGGGTTCCAGATGGGAGTTTATACCTAAGAGGAGTGGGGTTTGAGCCAACAACCTGCTGACTTAGCATGAAGCCTTAATGATGACAACCTTGGAAAGGGTGTGGTATTCTCATGTCTTTGCTTTGGGATGTTGGCCAACAGAACCTACCTCTGAGCAGTTGTTATGTATGAGAAGCATTATGAAGGCTTTGGGCGTGAGTTCTAAATGACTTATAATAACATAACGCACTGCTTTACAAGAAGAATGGCGTTGTTGGGGAACCCAATATCCTTCCACTCAATGCCCAAGGCACCATCAAGCTTTCCCACCCACCCCAGATAGAGATTTTCAGTCCTATATAAACAATTAAAACAATAGGGTTTATGTGTTACTGAAGTTGTGACTCTATGATTAGTAACTACGAAAGTTGATGCATTGGGATAAATTCTTTAGAGTTTCATTGTAGCAAATGGATATGTGTTGGAGAGCGCACACTTAGGTTTCAGCAGATGTTACACTGTTGGCTACAATGCATGCTACTTAGATAAAGCTGTGTTTAACCCAGCTGCCTTTTCAGGCCATTCCTTGGGTCCTGCCTATATGGAAGAATGTGAAATAGCATAAATGAGGAGAAACTGGCTCCTGGAACAGGATGTCCAGAATTGAAAGTAATTGTCAACAGAACAGGATGGGAGATGAGGAGAATTTTTCTTTTACACGAGTTGTTATAATTTGGACTGCCTCACCTGAAAGGATAATGAAAGCAGATCCAGTTGTGATTTTTTTATAAGAAACTGGATTTATTCCTGAGAAAGAAAAGTTTGTTGCGCTCCACAGAAGGGGAGTAAGATCATAGAATCCCTGCAGTGTAGAAAAAGACCATTCGGCCCATTGAGCCTGCACCGACAACAATTCCACCCAGACCCTATCCCCATAACCCCACGTATATATCCTGCTAATCTCCCTAACCTACACATCTTGGGATACTCAGGGGCAATCTAGCATGGCCAACCAACCTAACCTGCACAACTTTGGACTGTGTGAGGAAACCAGAGCACCCGGAGGGAACCCACGCAGACACGGGGACAACACGCAAACTCCACGCAAGCATTCACCCAGGCTGGAAATGAACCCAGATCCCTGGCACTGTGAGGCAGCAGTGCTAACCACCATGCTGGGGAACAGTAGGACTAATTGATTAGTTCTGTTAAAGAACTGCCCATCACAGGCGTGATGGATCGAATGGCCTCCTTTTGAGCTATTGCCTTAAAATCAAACCCAAAATAATGGAAGGCTAATCATTTTTTTGTCAAAGGTCTACAGCACAGAAAAAGGCCCTTTGGCCCATCGCATCTGTACTGATCAAAGACAAATCACCCAGCTATTCTAATCCTATTTTCCAGCACTTTGTCCATAGCTTTGTGTGCCTTGGCATTGCAAGTGAACATCTAAATACTTCTTAACGGTTGTGAGGGTCTCTGCCTCCACTATCTTCCAGGTAGTGAGGTCCAGACTTCTACCTCCATTTGGGTGAAAAAGATTTTCCCCACATCCACTTTAAACCTCCTGCCCCTATTCTTTCATGGGATGTGGGTGTCACTGGGAAAGCCAGTGTTTGTTGCTTATCCCTTGAACCAAGTGGCTTCCTAGGTCAGTTCAGGGGGCATTTAAGGATCAACCATATTTCTGTGGGTCTGGAGTTATGTGTAGGCCACACCAGGTAAGGATGGCAGATTCCCTTCCTGTTATATATGTATTTAACAAACTATTATGCAAGAAGACCCATAAAGTAGGCCACGTAAACTTAAACACTGAGAGACTCTTTATTACAGGTGTGCACTGTCCCACAGTCAAACCCTAGACTGCTGAACTGGGTTCCACACTGGGAGAAGCTAATGCCCCACTCCCTCTACCCAGGGGTCACATGACTACACTCCTAAAGGGGCAGTACGCCCCCCCAAAACCCCAACATACATGTATCACACTTCCTTAACAGACTTTATTGAACCAGGGACATTTCTATGCCTTGGCAGATGCTTGGAACATTCTGGCTTTATTTCTTGGGTAAGGCCGAGTTACCAATGTGTGTAAGATCCTCCTGCATTCAATGGAATGAAAATCCGGGCAGTTTGGGACCTGGCAGCTGATCTGCTGGATCGATTATTTACCCAGGTGGCAAATTGAAAATCTATCCAGTAATAACTGAAGCTGACGCTGGATGCTAAAACCTGGAAAGGTGTCTCATTATCCAGCACCAATATCCCCTGTTATTCTCTTAATATGTGTGAAGCCTAGCTACTGCTCTATTATAAGTTTAAAAGTTTTTAAAGTTTATTTATTAGTGTCACAAGTAGGTTCACATCAACATTGCAATGAAGTTACATTGAAAGTCCCCTAGGCGCCACACTCCAGTACCTGTTTGGGCACACGGAGAAAGATGGCCAATGCATCTAACCAGCATGTCTTTTAGACTGTCGGAGGAGCCAGAGCACCTGGAGGAAACCCACACAGACACGGGGAGAACATGCACATTCGCACAGTCAGTGACCCAACCTGGGAATCGAACCCAGGTCCTTGGCACTGTGAGGCAGCAGTGCTAACCACTATACCACCCTATAAGAAATGCAGCAGCCAATTTGCACACAGCAAACTGCGCCCCCCCGCTCCCCCACTATACGGCAATGACCAAATAATCCTTTTTTCCTATGTTAATTTCTTGACTGTCAGTAGATTAATCTGAACATAGGCTGGTCTATCATGTAGAACCACTGCACCAGTCGATTCCCCTTGAGTGAGGTATAAATGTTGACGGGGTGATGAATGGAGGGATCAGGACAATTTTGGACATGTTCGATATAGGATGGAAACCTTTGCTCTTCACTTCAAATGCAGGAATCTTGGACATTGCTCTTATAAGTTAATGATGAAATTGAACTCCAGCTAGTTCAGAGTTTAGCAGACTCTCTTAATTTCCATGAATGACAGAAGTCGGGTATTTCACATGCGAGCTAAATGGGGGCTGATATAGCTCAGTTGGCTGGGTTGCTGGTTTGCGACGCAGAACCATCACTGCATCAGGAGGTTGTGGGGAGGTGATGGCCTAGTGGTAATATCGCTGGACTATTAATTGAGAAACTCAGCTAATGTTCCAGGGACCCGGGTTCAAATCCCACCATGGCAGATGATGATATTTGAATCCAATAAAATTCTGGAATTAAGAATCTACTGATGACCATGAAATCATTGTCGATTGTCAGGAAAACCCATCTGGTTCACTAACGTCCTTTAGAGAAGGAAATCTGCCGTCCTGATCCGGCTTGGTCTACATGTGACTCCAGAGCCACAGCAGTGTGGTTGACTCTCAACTGCCCTCCAAGGGCAACTAGGGATGGGCAATAAATAAATAAATGGCCAGCGATGCCCACATCCCACAAATGAATAAAAAAACTCTCGATAGTTCTGATGCAATGGGTTCAAATCCCATACCAGCTGAGGTCATTCACTCGTGCCTTCTCAACTTTAAAGGGTTAAATCCCTTTTGGGCGAGAGAATTGACTGGTGATGATGTAACTTCAGGGTCACCACACTTCAGACAAGGGGCAAGGTTGAGATGGAAGGACCTTCATGAATAACCTCAGTAGTTAGCACTACTGCCTCACAGCGCCAGCGACCTGGGTTCAATTCCAGTGTCAGTGACTGTCTTTGGGGAGTCTACACGTTCTTCCCGTACCTGCATAGGCTTCCTCCGGCTACCCTGGTTTTCTCTCACAGTCCAAAGATGTGTGGGTTAGGTTGATTGGCCATGGCAAATTGTCCCTTAGTGTTGGGGGAATTAACAGGGTAAATGTGTGGGGTTATGGGGATAGGGCCTGGGAGGGATTGTTGTTGGTGCAGGCTTGATGGGCCGAATGGCCTCTTTCTGTACTGTAGGGATTCTATGACTCTAATCTTGGCCGGTACGGGAATTGAACCTGTGCTGCCGACACCGTTCTGCATCACGACCCAGCCATCCAGCCAACTGAGCTAAGCCGTGGAGGCCAAATAGCGTGAATGCATTCAAGAGGAAGCTAGCCAAGCAGTGCGTGAGGTTGACTTGGTGCAGGATAGGTGATGTGGATGAGGTGAGATTTATGGAGCATGGAGGATGGGAGACTGGCCAGGACAACATTGGTCTGGAGATGGTATTAAGGCAAGGGGAGAGTTTCAGCAGATGTGCTGAGTTTGGTGGTACGGAGAGCGTCGTTACTGAGATTGAAGTATGTGAAAAAAGAATATCAGGAGGCAGAAGGAAAGAGACAGAAATCCTCACTCATTTCCCAATGCACAGGATAGAAAACATCATGAGGTATGAGCGCTAAATGTCCGCAGGCCCCTTGATATAATGTTAGGCTCCAAGAGCATGTTTTATCTGCTGGAACAACAACATCTGTGACAGTTTATATTAAGTAAAAAGTCTGACAACACCAGGTTTATACTGCCATGAGCAGTCTGCTTGTTTGATAATTCCAAATCAGTGAAAGACTCTTGTTATATTTAAAATGATCAGAATAATAAAGGTGTAAATGTTCACACAGAGTGACTGTGGCCAACAGTTGAATTTCACCAAGGATTAGTTCAACATCTCGGTGTTTCTTTCTGTGCTGAGTTCAGTTTGTGACCAAGCGTAGGTGTATACTTACAGTCAGGTGCCATTAACATGATTCCCTATAAAACTTAATAAATAAAAATACACTGTGGGAGCAAGGCTTCAGTATAACTAAATAACACTATAACACCATGGCCGGAATTCTCCAGCCATTCACACCGGCGGATATGTACTGGTCTTATAAGGGGGTCCAGAGGAGGTTCACAAGAATGATCCCAAGAGTGAAGGGTTTGTCATATGTGGAGTGGTTGAGGAGTTTGGGTCTATACTCTGATGGAGTTTAGAAGGAATTGTGGGGGGTGGAGGGGGGGGTGGTCTAATTAAAATTTACAGAATACCGAGAGAGTGTGAGCTACATGGTAACATAGTGGTTAGCATTGCTGCTTCACAGCTCCAGGGACCTGGGTTCAATTCCCTGCTCGGGTCACTGTCTGTGGGGGGTTTGCACATTCTCCTCGTGTCTGCGTGGGTTTCCTCCGGGTGTTCTGGTTTCCTCCCACAGTCCAAAGATGTGCGGGTTAGGTTGATTGGCCACGCTGAAGTTGCCCTTAGTGTTGTGAGATATGTAGGTTAGAGGGATTAATGGGTAAATATGTAGAGATATGGGAGTAGGGTCTGGGTAGGATTGTGGTCGGTCCAGACAATAACGCCAGGAACCCAGATTCAATTCCGGCCTCGGGTCACTGTCTTAGTGGAGTTTGCACATTCTCCCCATGTCTGCGTGAGTTTTCTCTGGGTGCTCTGGTTTCCTCCCACAGTTCAACAAGGCTAGGTTGATTGGCCATGATAAGTTGCTCCTTAGAGTCGAGGGATGAGGACTCTAAATATGAGGAGTTATAGGGATGGGACCTGGGTGGGATTGTTGTCGATGCAGGCTCGATGGGCCAAATGGCACTGTAGTTCCTATGATTCAATGACTCCAGCTGCTTTGCTAAGTGGAATTAGTGAGTTGAGCACGGAGGAGGGAGAGAACTGGATCTCTTCCTTGTCTATATGGTTAAGTTCCAATCTAGACTGTGCACTTACTCACTCCGCCATGTCTGCTCTTCTTGTCTCTATCCTTCTCTTTCTATTCTTTCAAGTACCTGTAAGTGGATACTGAACATCAGACATTGTGCATATAATCAGTGTTACCGTTAATAAGCCAATCATACACTTGTAATGTACTCTCATAACCAAAACAGCAAGAATGAAATATTTCCATTCTTTGCACTCTCCTTGCGGGTGCTTGGTTTTATGAGTATCATAAGTCACTTCAAAGATGCTTGCTCTTGCAAAACCAGGCTGATACTAGGGTACAATTCCATTGCCAGCTGCAGTCACATTCTTAACCCTTCACTGAACCATTTCCAGGAGATCTCAAAGCCTTTTATTTAATCTCATGTTTATTTTAAACATCTGGTGCATCAATATAATAAATCATGCATTGATGCAGTCCACACAACCCCCCATTCACTTGCTCCAGTTAAATCTTACACTCTGGGTGGCACAGTAGCAAGCACTGCTGCCTCACACTTCCAGGGACATGGGTTCGATCCCCGGGTCTGTGTGGATTTTGCACGTTCTCCCCAGACCTGTGTTGGTTTCCTCCGAGTGCTCCGGTTTCCTCCCACAGTCTGAAAGACGTGCTGGTTTGATGCATTGACCGTGCCAAGTTCTCCCTCCATGTACCCAAACAGGCGCTGGAGTGTAGCAAGTAGGGGATTTCCACACTAACATTATTGCAGTGTTAATGTAAGCTGACTTGGGACATTAATAAATAAACATTAAACTTATACATTGGTATCACAATTCCATTCTCCAAATTCTCCTTCTGGGCAAGAGTCGCAATTAGTGCTGAATTTGACAGCAGACTTTATTCTGTCTTTTCATAAGTATAAAATCGGGGACAAGAAAGTCCATGCACTGATGACACAATCCTCTGAGGGAAATTCCTTGAGGAAGATTGTTGATTGTAGGGGGACGTCATAGCTTCTCCTGTATTTACAGTTCTGTCCAATGCTCTACTGGCTTCTGAACCCCAGCAATAAGAGTAATATTGCTTTAGCCCCATGACCCGGTGGTTAAATTAACAATGTTGTGTCGCTTTATGCCGTGCCAATCAGAGAGTCTAACACTTAATCACTTATCAGTGCTGACCTATATGATTTTAGACTGAGCAGTGATGAAGTGTGGAGTAATTTTTTGGGGAGGCACTTGCATCATGGTATTGTCACTAGGCTAGTAATTCAGAGACTCAGCGTAATGTTCTGGGGACTTGGCTGCGAATTCCACCATGGCAGATGGTGAAATTTGAAATCAATAAAAATTTAGAATTAGGAATCTACTGATGACCATGAAACCATTGACAATTGTTGGAAAAACCCATCTGGTTTGCTAACTTCCTTTAGGGAAGGAAATTTGCCATCCCTACCTGGTCTGGACTACACGTGACTCCAGACCCAGAGCAATGATTGTCTTCCCGCTGCCTCAGAAAAGCAGCCAGCATACTTAAGGACCCCATGCACCCTGGACATTCTCTCCTCCACCTTCTTCCATCAGGAAAAAAATACGGATGTTTGAGGTCACGTACCAACTGACTCAAGAACAGCTTCTTCCCTGCTGCCATCAAACTTTCGAAAGGACCTACCTCACACTTGTCTTAAATGTCCTCAGGATTGGACAATAAATGCTGGCCCAGCCTGTGACACCCACATCCCATGTATAAATTAAAAAAAATTACAATCAAGTTCACCGCCAAAGGGGACATAAGGGTACTTTCACCTACCTTCAGCTCTGAGCAATGAACTATTCTTGAAGGGAGCAGAGTTTGGAGAACCATTATTGTCACTCGCTGCTGTGATTTGATTTATTACTGTCACACGTATAAAGTGAAAAGTATTGTTTCTTGTGCGCTATACAGATAAAGCATACCATTCATAGAGAAGGAAAGGAGAGGGTGCAGAATGTAGTATTACAGTCATAGCTAGGGCGTAGAGAAAGGTCAACTTAATGTGAGATAGATTCATTCAAATGTCTGACAACAGCAGGGAAGAAGCTGTTCTTGAATCAGTTGGTGCGTAACTTCAGACTTTTGTATCTTTTTCCTGACGGAAGAGGGTCCGGGGTATGTGGAATCTTTAATTATGCTGGTCGCTTTTCCGAAGCAGTGGGAAGTGCAGACAGAGTCAATGGATGGGAGGCTAGTTTTGCGTGTCACCCCTGCTCTGTCTCCTCACCCGCCCAAACCCCACACACTCCAACACCCCCACCACTTTGTTTGAGCACAGTTCCTTGTTACTGAGAAAGTGCAGCATTAGAAAACTGGCCATTTAACCCAATCATGTTGATGCTTACCCTCCACTCACGCTTCCTCCCATCTTTCCTCCTCCAACTCTGTTGCTGTAATATTCTAATTCCTTCCATCTTGTGCTATTGACTACCGCCCCCGCACCCCCCCCTCCACTGCTAGCGAGGATGATTGTATTTGATGAGCCTGAAGACGGCTGAATCAGGACCTTATCGGGACACTTGTGGTTATGTGGGCTATCTGGTCGCCTATTATCAGTGAGGGTGGGTTCTAAAGACTTTGACTAGCTCAGCGGTGAAAGGAGACCTGACCTGATCAGCCTTAGCTGATTGGTATAACTGACCGATACAATGGCAGCCAATCTAGTGAATCACTTACCCTCCCTCAGCTCACCCTGAGTAGGTCCAATCAACTCCCAATCAGGGGCCGTTTGTGGCTTCACTTCACTTTGGGCATTGCACTAGCTATCGCAGACAACAGCATCAGTGAACGACGGCTAGATCGAACCCATATCATCACCATGCTGAGAGGGATCTCAAGAGGAGATTTGAAAACTTAAATTGGAAATGATGAGGGGACAAAATGCTTCCATTTAGTTCTTTTGGCAACCTTCCAACCCATGTTTGCTCGCAGTAATTTTTACAACAGGACATGATGAACAGCTCAAAATAAATGTGAAAAGGATTTCTCTCTCTATATGATGACACTTCAAGCTGACAATTTGAGAGGAGCGTGTTCGGGCTGGAAGAACAGTGAGTGTTGTTTTAAGTCTCTCCAGTCATTGCTATGGCATCAAATTGGTTTTCCTAAGTGCCCGGAGTCTTAAAAGCAGCCTGGAGATGATTGACCCATCTACTTAATGACTATCCTCTTGGCTTAAATGCATTTGCCGTTGTGGCGGTGTATTCGTATTAATTTAGCTCTTCGGTTGATGCTGGCCTTTTGTACCTGAGGGGCAACTAGTGAGGCTCCCAGGTGGGAGTGTGGGCCGGAGGCAGAGCTAATGGGGCCAATTCTATGACCCGCGTTCCCGTTTAGTTAGGTCACGTTGCACAAAGCTCCCTTGAGCCTTGTTGTTCGAACACTGTGGTTGAGTAAACCTACGATATCTGTAAGAAACAACCAACAGCCCCCCTCCCCACCCAACCACAACCCCCACCCCCCAACACATACTCCTCCTCATCCCAAGGAAAATGGTGCAGCCAAAGCCACAGAAAAAAAGAACTAATGAATTATTTCTTGTAAAGCTGAGGCTTAATAGCAACAGTGAAAGACAGCTGCACTTTGGGAGACAACTTCTGTCAATTAAGGCTGTGCTTTGACATTCCTCGGTGACAGAGAAATTGTTTCACTTGATGGTGAAAAATGGGATCTTTCCATCTCCTGGGAGGTTTTGCCTTTCTTTTGACGAATGCCATTATTAATAATATTTACACAGCGTAAACGCTGGTTCCTCTGAGATATTTGGATATTTATATTCCCTTCTCTGCCTTTATTTTACATATACCACGGGATATTATTTCTTTCGGCCTACTTCATGCATGGAATGCATTATGGAACTCGTGGCTTGGTCAGACGTTTCATCTTGCACGGTAAAGACTTAATTGCTGTCACTCCACTTGCATGAAGCACAGCCTAGCGCAAGAGGTTGGTCGTGTGGCCATTACTTTAATACAGAAATGTCGAATGACATGACACAGAAAGGGACCATTCAGTCCATTGACCCTCTCCATATTGAGTTTACTGAGAATGGAATGGAATTTCCAATCGGCAAAGAAGTTAACATGTTTACGCTCCATCCCTACATGCATTACCCATGTAATGGATACAAGAGGCGGCTGGACACGGCACTAGGGGCAAATGGGATCAAAGTTTATGGGAAAACAGCAGAATTAGGCTATTGAGTTGGATGATCAGCCATGATCGTAATGAATGGCGGAGCAGGCTCAATGGGCCAAATGGCCTCCTCCTGCTCTTCTATGTTTCTATGTAATGGTGCGAACCACTTTACATCGAATACGGTGCAAAGAGTATATACAATATGGGACACATCAAACGCTTTTAACTTACTTAGGCTAGGAGTTGTACCTGAATATCGGTTACATGAAGGTGTGAAAGAAATTAGTGTTTTCTCCACAATGTGCACAAAATGCAACACTCCTGCCCCCGAGTCACTAGGTTCCAGGTTTAAATCCCACAGCAGTACACTGAGTGCAGAGCTCTAAGCTCCAGTGGAGTCTCCAGTGCAGGACTGAGGGGTCCTGCCTTTTAGGTGATACATTAAACAAGGCTCCATCTGCCTGCTCAGGTAGATGTAAAATATCCTGTGGCCTGATGTTAATGAAAGATATTGGAGGTTATTCCTGGTGTCCTGGCCAGTACTCACTACTCAATCAAACCCACAAAAAAAAGACAATCCCATTCAGCCCAGCAAGCCTGCACTAACAACAATCCCACACAGACTTTATCCCCGTAACTCCGCATATGTACCTTGCTAATCCCCCTGACACTAAGGGGCTATTTACAATGGCCAATCAACCTGACTACAAATCTTTAGACACTAATGAGCAAATTACCATGGCCAATCCACCTAACCTGCACATCGTTGGACACAAAGGGGCAATTTACTATGGCCAATTCCTGTAACCTACACATCTTGGGACACTAAGGGAGAATTTGGGCAGCATGGTAGCACAATGGTTAGCACTGCTGCTTTACAGCTCCAGTGACCTGGGTTCAATTCCCAGCTTGTGTCACTATCTGTGTGGAATTTGCAAGTTCTCCTTGTGGGTTTCCTCCCTCAGTCCAAAGATACGTGGATTAGGTTGATTGGCTATGCTAAAAATTGTCCTTTAGTGTCCTGAGGTGCAGCCTAGGTTAGGGGGATTAGTGGGTAAATATGTAGGGGTATGGGGTCAGGTGTGGGTGGAATTGTGGTCAGTGCAGACTTGATGGGCCAAATGGCCTCTTTCTGCATTGTAGGGTTTTTATGTTTCTAATTTACCATGGACAATCCACCTAACCCGCACATCACTGAACTGTGGGAGGAAGCTGGAGCACCCAGAAAAAACCCACACACACATGAGGAAAAACATGCAAGCTCCACACAGACAGTGACCCGAGGCCGGAATTGAACTCGGGTCTCTGGCGCTGTGAGGCAGCAGTGCTAACCACCGAGCCGCCCATTTTTACATTATTATTTGTGGCAGCTTGCTGTGTACAAATTGGCTGCCAGGTTTGCTACATTCCAACAGTAATTAAACTCCAAATTAACATCACTAGCTGCAAGATTAATCTTCTTATTAAATTTTATTAGTGTCATGAGTCGGCTTACATTAACACTGTAGTGGAGTTACTGTGAAAATCCCCTGATCGCTACAATTCACTGTCCAGGTACACTGAGGGAAAATTTAGCATGGCCAATGCACCTAGCCAGCAAATATTTTGGACTGTGGGAGGAAACCCACACAGACACTCAGTTAATGGTAGGGCACTGGGGAGAGTTACAGAACAAAGAGATCTAGGGGTACATGGTCATAGTTCCTTGAAAGTGGAGTCACAGGTGGACAGAGTGGTGAAGAAGGCATTTGGCATGCTTGGTTTCATAGGTCAAAACATTGAATACAGAAGTTGGGATGTCTTGTTCAAGTTGTACAAGACATTGGTAAGGCCACACTTGGAATACTGTGTGCAATTCTGGTCACCCTATTATAGAAAGGATATTATTAAACTAGAAAGAGTGTAGAAAAAATTTACTAGGATGCTACCAGGGCTTGATGGATTGAGTTATAAGGTGAGGCTGAATAGACTGGGGCTTTTTTCTCTGGAGCGTAGAGGGGTGATCTTATAGAGGTCTATAAAATAATGAGGGGCATAGACAAGGTAGATAGTCAATATCTTTTCCCAAAGGCAGGGGAGTCTAAAACTAGAGTGGATAGGTTTCAGGTGAGAGGGGAGAGATACAAAAGTCTCCAGAGGAGCAATTTTTTCACACAGAGGGTGGTGAGTGTGTGGAACAACTGCCAGAGGTAGTAGTAGAGGCGGGTACAATTTTATCTTTTAAAAAGCATTTAGACAATTACATGGATAAAATGGATATAGAGGGATATGGGCCAAATGAGGGCAACTGGGATTAGCTTAGGGTTTTTTTAAAAAAAGGGTGGCATGGACAAGTTGGGCCAAAGGGCCTGTTTCCATGCTGTAAACTTCTATAATTCCATGAGAAACAGGGAGAATGTGCAAACTCAGCACATACAGCAACCCAAGCTGGGAATCAAACCTAGGCCCCTGTCGCTGTGAGGCAGCAGTGCTAACCACTGTGTCCGTCCCACCACCGCCCCCCCAATCATCCAGTGATCATGAAAAATGCTGTTGAAGTGCAAATCCTAGGGTGGGATTTTTCAGCCTTACCCGCTGACGGGGAGTATCCCATCCCACCAAAGGCGACGAACATGGTGGCCCAAGCCGGGAATCGAATCCAAGTCCCAGGTGCTGTGAGATAGCAGTGCTAACCACTGTGCCACCGTGCCACCCAATTCTGTGTTGTATCGTTCTCTGATCCCGTGCTGAGTTGAATTCTACTTTCCCACATTGGGACTGTGGCTCAGTTGTCAGTATGGATGGTGACAATAGCAGAAAGCTATCTGCATCGGAGCTGTCACCCACTTTTGGGCTGCTTCTCTACCCAGCTTTTCCACTCCCCGCTTATCCGCGAGGCTGTGTCCTCCGCATTAACAGCTGACAACATTAAAATAACTCAGGCAAGACTGAATCAAACTTAATAAACTATAACACACTGCACACAGCAGCTGCTAGGAATATCACGCAGGGAATTTATGACCTTAGTCACATATTTTCCAAGTGACTGGGTTCAGTCACATTTCAGCTTACTCTACTGTAACCAGGATTATTGAGTTCTGAATGGAGCACATTTCAGATCAAGTCAATTGTGACTCTTTGCAAAACATTAATTGTACATTTCACAGATCTCAGGCTATAGGAAATTGTCACTTGTGATGGCTGCATCCAATTAATTGTGTTACCAAGTCTGGGATTTTAGATGCCACCTGTTCAACAGCAAAATCCCGTCAATAATGGTCTCACAATTTAAACCCAAGTATTAACTTAAAACTTTTAGTAGTTAATGTGAATGCCTCCAGGTGGGGTGACACGGTGGCGCGGTTGTTAGCACTGCTGCCTCACAGCGCTATGGACCTGGATTCGATTCCAGCCTCAGGACACTCTCTGTTTGCACTTTCTCCCCTTGTCTGCATGGGCTTCCTCCCACAGCCCAAAGATGTGCAGGTTAGGTGGATTGGCCATGCTAAATTGACCCTAGTGTCAGGGGATTAGCAGGGTAAATGAGTGTTACAGGAGTAGGGCCTGGTGAGATTGTGGTCAGTACAGACTCAATGGGCTGAATGGCCTTCTACTGTACTGTATAGTAAGAAATCTCACAACACCATGTTAAAGTCCAACAGGTTTATTTGGTATCACAAGCTTTTGGAGCGTTGTCCCTTCATCAGACTCGCCTGATGAAGGAGCAGTGCTCCAAAAGCTCGTGATACCAAATAAACCTGTTGGATTTTAACATGGTGTTGTGAGACTTCTTACTGTGCCCATCCCAGTCCAATGCCAGCATCTCCACATCATCTGTACTGTAGGAGTTCTACAAGTCTAGTTGTCCCTAAGAAGTTTTACTTGGTCCAATTAATGCTTGACCAGACATGTAAACAGAGGAATATAACGGAGAATTGGAACTACACAAACATTTCAATAAATTATAGCATAGCATTATAAAGGTACATTCACATGGGACATTCCCTGTTCATCGGATGTCCTAGTGCAGTTCACAACCCAAAAACTACCTTTAGACATACAATCACTTCTTGTTGATAAAATAAGAACATTGTAATTATTGAAAGACGGGGAGAAAGATTAACCTCCTAAACCTGCTATTGTTATAACATCTCTTCTACAGATTATGGTAGCACAGTGGTTAGCACTGCTGCTTCACAGCTCCAGGGACCTGGGTTCGATTCCCAGCTCGGGTCACTGTCTGTGTGGAGTGTGCACCTTCTCCTCGTGTCTGCATGGGTTTCCTCCGGGTGCTCCGTTTTCTTCCCACAGTCCAAAGATGTGCGAGTTAGGTTGATTGACCATGCTAAAATTGCCCCTTAGTGTCCTGAGGTGCGTAGGTTAGAGGGATTAGCGGGTAAAATATGTAGGGATATGGGGATAGGGTCTGGGTGGGGTTGCGGTCGGTGCAGACTCGATGGGCCGAAGGGGATTTTCTGCACTGTAGGGTTTCTATGATTCTATTATTACACAAATTATATCAACATTTTCTGAATTCCTAGCCTGTGGGAGCTTGTGTCACCTTAAGGTATTTGGAGCCTGGGAAAATATACCAGAAAAAGACAGGACCAAAAGCTAGCAGGACAGCTCCCTGCACAGACAAGATAGCACCAGATCAAACTGATGCAAATGGAAAACATGGAATTCTACCTTTAAAAACAGGACTGTTCGCTGACTACTCTAATTCAGTAAGGTTTATTTATTAGTATCATAAGTAGGCCTGCATTAACACGGCAATGAAGTTACTGTGAAAATCCCCTAGTCGCCACACTCCAAAGCCTGGGTACACTGAGGGAGAATTTAGCATAGCTAATGCATTTAACCAGCGCATCTTCATACTGTGGGAGGAAACTGGAGCACCAGGAGGAAACCCACCCTCACATGAGGAGAACGCGCAGACTCTGCACAGACAGTGGCCTGAGCCAGAAATTCGAACCTGGATTCCTGGCACTGTGAGGCAACAGTGATACCAGTAGGCCACCGTACTGACACCCAGAATGGCAATCTGATCATCCCGTGTGGAAACTAGAAAAAAATATTCTATTACTGCAGTGGAGGGTAGCAAGAATTAGCCATGGGAAGAGAAAACATGTCTTGTTCCTGAAGGTGATCACTTGTCGACCAAACTCATGGAATGAAGACAAGTTAATAGAGACTGCCTTCAATTGAATAAGAAAGGACACTTCAGAAGGCACACTCTGAACAAGGGTTCTTGACAGCCAGGGACAGAAACGGGAAGAGGAGCATGCACTCAACTTCCCAATGAGTGTCTGCTCCCGACGAGACTCCAGACCAGGAATGTGAATTCCTAAAGTGAGTCCAAAGTCCAAAGGTTAGGTGCATTGGCCATGTTAAATTGCTCCTTGGTGTCCCGGGATGCGTAGGTTACAGGGATTAGTGAGGTAAATATGTGGGGTTGTGGGGATAGGCCTGGGTGGGATTGTGGTCAGTGCAGATGCGATGGGCTGAATGACCTCCTTCTGCACTGTCCATGATTCTAAAATCACTCTCTAGTTGCTGAGGTTCTTGTGTGAACAATTATTGTTGGGCAGATGTGAGGCTTCTAAACTATTACAACGGCGGCACAGTGGTCAGCACTGCTGCCTCAGAGTGCCAGGGACTCGCGTTTGATTTCCAACTTGGGTCACTGTCTGTGTGGAGTCTGCACATTCTCCCTGTGTCTGCGTGGGTTTCCCCTGGGTGCTCCGGTTTCCTCCCACAGCCCATAAGACGTGCCTGTTAGGTGCATTGGCCACGCTAAATTCTCCCTCCGTGTACCCGAACAGGTGCCGGAGTGTGGTGGCTGGGCTATTTTCGAAGTAACTTAATTGCAGTGTTAATGTAAGGCTAATTGTGGCACTAATAAATAAAAATCAAGGCTTAATCAAGGTTGCAGCCAATATGCAAACACTGCACTGCCTCACCTCCACACATATAGAAATAAATTACTGCTGGGATGCTTTATACCCCTCAGTACCCACTTCCCCCCCCCACCCCACCCCTCTGTCTTTCTACCATTTTAACTCTAACATCCTCGAAGATCATTTGAGTGACAAGTCTGATTTTGAAAAGGAAATTAAATGAATATGAATTTAGATGGAGAGAAGCATGAATTATAGATAGGCGGCATCCTGGCTCTCTCTCCATCAGCACCCTGACTTAAAAAGAGTCAAACCACAACTTATACAATTAGGAGAGACACGGCAGGAGACAGAGATCTCAGCTACACGTCTTATATTTTACCAAACGAAAATGGGCGCTGGAATTTTTTTTTTGTTTTGGCATTAAAGGGATGAATTCATCTTGTATTTTCCCCTTTGGCATTTAATCACAGCATCAAAGCCTAATTGGCCTTTTCATCTGTCATGCAGGAAAATAATTTGAGATGAGAAAAGACAGATCTTAAGATCGGTCGATTTCCCTGGCTTCGTTTTGTTCCTGCCTGCCCTTGCACACAAAAATCCTGCTCTTCACATCTGCAAGACATTACGAAGGAGAAGTGAGATAAAAAAAAACCCTTGTGGATTTACGCCGCTGCTTCTAGGTTTGATTCAACTCGTGAACTTCACTTGAGTAGCTCTGTGCCACCGACAAAGACACATTCTTGGAATTAAAACCACATTGGGTTCCAGCTTTTAATGACATAAGAAGGTTCTTTGATCATAAATTAATACCAGTTTGTCCTTCAACATACAAAACAATAACGTTTATTCAAAATCCCCAAGCCAGACTTTTAAATATGCATGGCTACGTTTTTTTTTAGTAACTGCGCGCTGCACATTATTAGCAGTTTACAATCGAACATGTGTCTGCTCCACTTCCCATTATTCCGCATTCCTGACAGATATTGGATGCAGAATATCCAGTACACAAGTGAGCCAGCTGCTATTTCATATGCTGCACTGATTCAAGTCATCATCCTGGTCTCCTTGGCATGCTGGTTATCATCCGTGACAAGTGCAGTACAAGATGTATTGGGTTCCACCAGCAATGGTGGGAAGTGTAGGTGGCACAGTGGTTAGCACTGCTGCCTCGCAGTGCTAGGAACCGGGGTTCATATTCCTGGCTTGGGTCAGTGTGTGTGTGTGTGTGTGTGTGTGTGTGTGTGTGTGTGTGTGTGTGTGTGTGTGTGTGTGTGTGTGTGTGTGTGTGTGTGTGTGTGTGTGTGGAGTTTGCATGTTCTCTCCGTGTCCGTGTGTGTTTTCTCCCACAGTCTGAAAGAAGTGCTGATTAGGTGCATTGGCCACAGTAAATTCTCCCTCAGTGTGCCTGAACAGGCACTGGAGTGTGGTGACTAGGGGGGTTTCACAGTAACTGCATTTCAGTGTTAATGTAAGCCAATTTGTGACACCAATAAATAAACTTTAACTTTAAAAACGCATGAAATTGCTGATTATGAGAAGGAAATGTGACAAATTACAGGAAGGATGTGGGAGCCATTGAAAGGGTGCAGAGGAGATGTTGCCTGGATTGGCTGGCATGCCTTATGAGGATAGGTTGAGGGAGCTCGGTCTTTTCTCCTTGGAGAGACGAAGGATGAGAGATGACCTGATAGAAGTGTATAAGATGTTGAGAGGTATAGATCGGGTGGATTCTCAAAGGCTTTTTCCCAGGGCTGAAATGGCTGCCACAAGAGGACGCAGGTTTAGGGTGCTGGGGAGTAAGTACAGAGGAGATGTCAGGGGTAAATATTTCACTCAGAAGGGCCTTTTTGGGGGCCCCTGTCACTTGTAGGCCAAAGGGCCTGTTTGTGCTGTAGATTTTATATGTTCTATGTTCTAAATTTTTTCCCTTCAGGAGATGACAGGGAGGTGATGATCTAGTCACTGGACTATTAATCCAGAAACTCAGCTAATGTTCTGGAGTCCCAGGTTCGAATCCCACCATGCACTTGGTGGAGTTTGAATTCAATTAATAAAAATCTAGAATGAAGAATCTACTGGCAACTGTGAAATCATTATTGGAAAAACCCAACTGGTTCACTAATGCCCTTTAGGGAAGGAAATAGGGGATTTTCACAGTAACTTCATTACAGTGTTAATGTAAACCTACTCGTGACACTAATAAATAAACTTTAAACTTTCGGCCTCATTGTTTGACGATAGCTTTAGAACTGAGGTGAAGAGAAATTTCTTCACCCAAAGGATAGTGAATGTGTGGAATTCACACCGAATGTAGTTGAGGCCAAAACATTTCAAGGAGAAATTAGATGTGGCTCTTAGGGCTAAAGGGATCATGGGGTATGGGGGGAAGGGGGGGGGGCGGGATCAAGGTATTGAATTCAGTGAACAAGTTGAATGGCAATGGCCTACTCCTGCTTCTAGTTTCTATGTAAATCTACCATTCTTACCTGGTCTGGCCTATATGTGACTCCAGAGCCACAGCAATGTGGTTGAATCTCAACTGCCCTTGGGTAACTAGGGATGGGCGATAAATGCTGGCCAGTCAGCGTCCCCCATGTCCCACAAAGAAATAAAATTTCTGACATTCTTGGGCTCTGGAAACTCATCCTTGTGGCCAATGTAACGAGTGCTCTCAATACTATCGTGAGGAAATGACATGTGTCACATCACCTATAGGGGCAGGAGCCTACACCCCACTGCAATTGGCCTGGTCAGCTCCTCCTCCTAGAAGTGAGGCAAAAGTCACCCAAGTCTCTCACTCACTACAAATGGGCAGTGACCACTGCGAATTGTCCATGACCCAAATCCCGTTTAGTTTAACAATGTGCTTCATGGCATTTGCTACTATTATGCAGTAAATCATCAAGCAACTTGTGGCCAGGAAGAAACTGGATTATTAGAACTGGAGCAGATGTAGGCCCTATGACCCTGCGAGCCATTCTGTAGCATGCATGGCTGATCCTCAACAAAGCTGCACTTTCCCATCTGTTTTTGTCATTCCCTCAGAGTCCCAACTCTATCAATCTTAGTCTTGAGCAAACTCTTGGGAGGGGGGTGGGGGGGGAGGTGTTGGGGGGGATCTTGCGCCTGCATGGCTGTCTGTGTGAATGCCTGCAGGGCCTCAAGATCCAGAAGTCACAGTTCTCACCAGTGATGTCATCAGCTTCACACCCATGATGGGTGTGCCAATGTGACATCACTTCAGTACGGTTTACAACAGTTCAACAAACGTGAACCTGTCATAGGGGTCTCCCCAGGGGAGCAAAGGTGTGTATAGACCCTGGGGGAAGGGGACATGGCCAGACAGTGCACTGGGGCACAGTCTCACGCTGAAGGGACGTTCCTTTAAAACTGAGATGAGGAGGAGTTTCTTCAGTCAGAGGGTGGTGAATTTGTGGAACTCATTGCCACAGAGAGCTGTGGAGGCCAAGTCATTGAGTGCCTTTAAGACAGAGATAGGTTAGTTCTTGATTAATAAGGGGATCAAGGATTACAAGGAGAAGGCAGGAGAATGGAGACAAAAATTACATCAGGCATATGGGTGAATGGCCTAATTCTGCTCCTATATCTCATGATCTTATGGTCTTATGATTGGGAGGTGCCTTTAATAATGGAACCCCAACCTCTGGGTTTTGCCAGCATGTTAAGGCCATGTATCCCCTCTCCCCCCCCCAACCATTTGCTGGCATAAAACACGCCCCCTTGATGTTTTTTGGCAGTGGGTCCGATGAACTGGAGAGAAAACTGATTGGTTTCTCTGGAAAGAAACGTGCTAGTTTTCTCACTGGAAACAATACTCTGCCACTTTTTGGTAAGATTGAACATAGAGACTGTGACTCTGAGATCAGATACCGTATTGCCCCATGATAATTCAGAGTAGAAGAGGGTGGATGTGGAGGGTTTCTTCTTGTGAGAGGGATCACTGTTTAAAAATAAAGGGTTGCCCATTTGAAGTGGAGGTGAAGGAAAATGTTTTCTTCCAAAGGGTCATGGGTCTTTGAAAACTCCCTACCTCAGAAAGGTGCTGGAAGCAAAGTCTTTGGATATGTTTGAGGCAGACTTGGCTAGATTCTTGATAAGCAAAGGTGGTGATAGGTTATTGGGATAGACCGGATGCAGATTTGAAGCCATGATCTTATTAAATGGTGGAGCAGGCTTGAGTGGCCGAATGGCCAATCCCGAAACTTGTGCTTAAAAATGTTCAAATTCAACTTGGGTGGCAGTGTTAAACCAGCAAAATCTAACTGCTGCCCCCTATAGGATGTGGATGTAATTCACATCCATTGAATTTTTACAGATGCGCCTTAGAAAGCATCCTTTCCAGATGTATTGTGACTTGGTATGGTTCCTGCTTTGACCAAGACCGCAAGAAACTACAAAGGGTTGTGAACGTAGCCCAATCCATCACGCAAACCAGCCTCCCATCCAATAACTCCATCTACACTTCCCACTGCCTTGGCAAAACAGCCAACATGATCAACCACTCCATGTATCTCCATTCTCTCTTCCACCTTCTTCCATCGGGAAAATGGTGCAAAAGTCTGAGAACACATGCCAGCCAGCTTAAGAGCAGCTTCTTCCCTGCTGCCATCAGACTTCTGAATGGACCTATCATATATTAAACTGATCTTTCTCTTCATCCTATCTGTAACAGCAACACTATACTTCGCAGCCTTTCCTTTCCTTCTCTCTTGTGCACTCAATGAACGGTATGCTTTGTCTGTATAGCAGCAAGAAACAATACTTTTCACTGTATACTAAAACATGTGACAATAGTAAATCAAATCAAATCAAAGTAACTGGAACTGAATGTCAGATGTATAATAGGGGAGCAGGGTGTGTGAAGTCAGTACAATAGAGCCTGTTTCAGTTCCCACTTGAGATTTATTTTTACGCCGCTGTGTCTAGGTTTGTTCCTCACCCCTGAGCAATTATGTCTCTGGAGTTTATTCCCACATCTACATTTCTTAAAAAGCCATGTGCAAAAAATGTTGAAAACCAGTCTTTATAACAAGTGGCCCAAACAGTGCTGATAGTAAGACCCTGTTTAACAGTCTGCTAAAGAACAATCCTTTTAGTGTGTCTGCGGTCGATGACACAAACCACTGCCAAAGTGCAGCGAACGCTGTGGTGCTTGAAGCGGAGATACCCAGAGATGCATGTTTTTGCATTGTATCTGAGAAAGCACAAAATGAATTACCCAATCATTCCACTCCATATGGAACAAATAACTTCCAAACTAATTATCATTAATCTTCCTGTACGTGCTATTACCAGCTACAAGGCCCACGAGAATACGTTAAAGGGGGAAATGTGTCAAAGAATTTCAACAAACTGATTTCAAACAATGACCAATTAGCCTTGTTGAATGCAGGCTTCTATTGAAACATTGAAGATTAGCAAATCTGTCAACTTTGCTCAAAACAGCCTGTCGAGTGAAACCTCAGCTAGCCTAAACCAAGGGATCAGCACATGACCTGGGTCAACCAGAGACATGCCAGTCAGGTATGTGCTTGCTAACGGACACTCTGCTAATGGGGGCGTTTTACTTCAGATGAACATTCATTCGAGCATAATTTTTATTAAATACTGATCTTTTTGTCTCAACTTTATTGTGTTCTTTCACTCTCTCCAACATGTTAGACTCCAGCAAGGCCAGTAGTGAAGGATACAAACTAGAGTCAAACCATCAACACTTTTGTTGACAGAGGTAGACATTACAAAATATGGAGATCTTAATCCAACAACATAGTTTTGGTTTGTTCCCATTTATATATACCTCTTTTGACAAATCCATGAACAATTACGCACCCTTTTGAAAATCTAGAAACACCACATCCACCGGTTCCCCTCTGTCTACCGCACTAGTCACATCCTCATAGAAATCCAATAAATTCGTCAAACACGACTTCCCCTTAACGAATCCGTGCTGCGTCTGCTCTATCAAACCATTCCTTTCCAGGTGCCTCACTATTTCTTCTTTGATGACGGATTCAAGCATTTTTCCAACTACAGGCGTTAAACTAACCGGCCTATAATTCCCTAACTTCTGTCTGCTACCTTTTTTAAACAGTGGCTTTTTTAATGCCCAGAATTTTCTGGCTGTTGATGCCAGCAGGATCTTCCAGTCTCACTGATGATGTATCTATCCCTCACTGCAGGTTTCCTATCAGTGAGGGATGGATTCAACTGGAAACTCCATTGACAGGACCAGAGGATACTGTTATTGACCAATGGTGGCCCACCTCCACCATTGCAAAACACGTGGTGGGTTGCAGAGAAAATCCCGCCAAAGGCCTTCAATTAAAATGAACACTCCTTGGGCTAAATGATGCACTCCAGCACTCCCACAAGCCACCTTTCCACCCCACACTTCCCTAAAGGTGTGTACTGGTGACACCACTTGCTCCTTCTCCAGAGTTAGCCTAGTACAGACATAGCCACTGATGCATGTCATCTGAATGGTTGCCTTGCCTACATACCGCCTGGGCCATCTTGACCAGGCCCAATAGCAATGAGAAGGGCCTCTGATTGGCCCCCAACCCCATAAGCACTGGGTGGCCAAGGGTCAGGAATATGGGACTAAAGTGGAAGCAGAAATTGAGCCTCCCTCAGATAATAAATGAGGGACTGCACCCTGACACAGTCTATATTAATATGAAACATGGGTAGCACACCAGGCTGCAGAAGTTACAGCCTTCCATGAATCCGCTTAAGCATCCATTGCACGGGACTGTCACGTACAAAACAGGAGAGGCAATGACCTAATGGTATTATTATCTATTAATCCTAGATAATTAATCCAGAAACTCAGCTAATGTTCTTTGGACCCAGGTTTGAATCCCAGTCAAATGGTGGAATTTGAATTTAATTAAAAATACCTGGAATTAGGGATCTACTGATGACCATGAAACCCATCTGATTCACTAATCTCCTTTAGTGAAGGAAATCTACCATCCTTATCCGGTCTGGCCTACATGTGCCTCTAGAGCCGCAGCAATGTGGTTGACTCTCAATGGGCAACTAGGGATGGGCAATAAATGCTGGCCAGCCAGCGACACTAATGTCCCATCAATGAATAAAAATAACACCATGTCAGATTCCTGATGGATAACAGATGGACTCTGGCACAGTGAGGCTGGCATAGAAGAATCCCTATCTCCTCCGGACAGCAGAATGGGAATGCCAAGGCTTGTTGGGGCAGCTAATGAAGGTGACAATGCAGTTTGTGTGTAACAGCTGCCTCTACAGGAAACACCTTGTGCAGTGTGGAATGGGATGGAGGGGATCTCCAAAAGACAACTGAGGTTATAAAGGAGTGTAAGTGGCTTCCCAGTTAATGCCCATCATCTGCCTACAATTAAAACAATAAACAATGACTGTTCTCTTTCCAATCCACAGATAACAGGAAGACAAGACCTCTCCCCTCCTTCGAAGTGCGAAAGATTGACCAGAAGCAGCAAGCAGGCCATAAATGGCCAAATTAAGAAAACTGACATTAAGAGCAAGGAAAAGAAAACTTTTTTTGATTTTGGTTTGATTTATTATTGTCACATGTATTGGGATACAGTGAAAATTCTTGTTTCTTGCGCGCTATACGGACAAAGCACACCATTCATAGAATACATAGAGTGGCACAGTGGTTAGCACTGATGCCTCACAGCTCCAGGTACCTGAGTTCTATTCCCGACTTGGGTCACTGTCTGTGTAGAATTTGTACACTCTCCTTGTGTCTGCGTGGGTTTCCTCCGGTTGCTCCGGTTTCCTCCCACAGTCCAAAGATGTGTGCAGGTTAGGTGGCCTGGCCATGCTAAATTGCCCCTGAATGTCCGGGGGATTAGCTAGCATAAATGCATGAGGTTATGGAGATAGGACCTGGGTGGGATTGTCATCAGTGCCAGCTCGATGGGCCGAATGGCCTCCTTCTGTGCTATAGGATTCTATCCTACACTGGGGAGAAGAAAAGATTATGGTGCAGAATATAGTGTTGCAGTTACAGATAGGGTGAATGGAAAGATCAGCATAAAACTATCTTTACAAAAAATGGAAGGTGGGTGGCTCAAGCTGAACTGGGCAGTTAAGAGTGTGAGGTGAAAGAATCCTTCACCGGGGAGCTGAGAGGAGGAGAGGGCAGCAAGCCATTTAATTTGAAGGCATTTGATTGATGCTTCCATCTTGACCCAGCACTCTCTGTGCAAGATTTTTACACAGAGGGTGGTGGGTGCCTGGAACTCACTCCTGGGGGAGGTCATGGAAGCAGATACGATAGCGACTTTTAAGGGGCGTCTGGACAAATACATGAATAAGGTGGGAATAGAGGGATATGGTCCCCAGAAGGGTAGGGGGTTTTAGTTAAGTCAGGCAGCATGGTCGGTGCAGGCTTGGAGGGCCTGTTCCTGCACTATAATTGTCTTTGTTCTTTGTTCTTTTGTTCTCAGCCGCACACAGACAAACAGGAGTCACTGGATAGTGATCGAGGCTCGTAACCCAGCCTGATTTCTTTTTTCCCCTTATTAACCCTGGGCGGTCAGCATTAACCGCGGGGCAAATTTTCCAACCAATCAGTGTTCAAAAGCACTGCTGGTCTGCATGGAGCAAAGACCTCTCATGATTTGTAAAGCCGAACATAGTGGACCTGACTGAGTAGCAGGAGAGTTTGGGAATAGCTGAGTTTCTTGCTTTCATTGGAATCGTTGTATAGACCATTCCTTAGGGATGATATGCCCTTGCATATCACCCCCATCCTGGCATGCCATCAGCCATCACAATATTCCACTTTGAATCATTGTGTTAGCTACAACACATAGACAGACACAAGAGATGTGATCCTCTTTCATCTTTGGTACTTTGCAATACAAACAAGCTCGCAAAAGCACCTCTTCTGGTAAATAAAGTAATTAAACATTTTTATTATCCACACAAGAAGACCTATGACACATGAAAGGCTTGGGGGTAATATAAAATGCATTAGTCTAATTAAATCTGTCACATTTATACTAGCTTGTGATATGATTATATTTAGTAAATAATTTCTATTCATTACTGAAACTAAATGAATACAAAGGGATATTGGGCTCGTAATTAGAAATTCGCATCACAGTCAAAGCTATCAGAGTCACAGAAACCCAATTATAGCAATAATGTAAACTACATGATAAACAATTTACTTTTTCTTTTAAGTGAGGTATCAAGCGCCCTCGTACTAAAGTGGATTTGTCATTCCTTGTTGTCTCACACTGTGTTCATTTCAAAACTGATAAGAATTGTTGCGGAGAAGTCTCAATGAGTGACCAAGGCCGATTGTGCTGGATTCCAGCGAGGGTGGAAAGGAGGGAGTGGGAGATAAATCAAAACGTCGTTTCTACGACTCCAAGTTTGAGTTTTTAGAAGCAGGCTGTTGGAACCATAGAATTGCTATAGCGCAGAGGGAGGCCATTTGGCCCATCAAGTCTCTGAAAGAACATTACACCCAGGTCCACAGCCCCAACCTTTCCTTGTAACCCTATGCATTGAACATGCTCAATCCACCTAACCTGCACACCTTTGGACACTAAAGGGCAATTTAGCATGGCCAATCCACCTAGCCTGTACATCTTTGGACACTAAGGGATAATTTAGCATGGCCAATCCACCTAACCTTCATACCTTTGAACACTAAAGGGCAATTTGGCATGGCCAATCCCCCTAACCTGCACATCTTTGGACTGTGGGAGGAAACTAGAGCCCCCAGAGGAAACTCTCGTGAACACAGGGGGAACATGCAGACTCCACACAGACAACCGCCTGAGGCAGGAATTGAGCCCGTTCCCTGGCACTAAGAGATAGCAGTGCTAACCACCATGCCTTTGTGTCATCTGTTATAAGGGCAAGGAAAGACTGAGGGGTGCAGGGAGCTCCACAGTTTAGAGGTCCATGGGTTGGAGTAAAAGAGAGTCCAGTGGGTCTTAAAATCATAAAAACATGAACATTAAAGGAAGTCATTTGGTCATTGTACTGATGATAGTGGAGCTACCTGGCCCCTAACATTTTCAAATATGTGCAGGCTTTGCATTTTTGGTGGAAAAAACTGGCAGCTTTAGAAAATCAGTTGTTGCAACAATATAGACAAAAGGCTTCTTCTGCAAAATTCTTCAGTAGTTAACATATTAGAGTATTTCAACAGGTTCAGGCCAGCGTTTATGTTACACACCAAGAGACTCCATCTTGCCTTATGTCAGCCATGGCTCAGATGGTACACACTTGTCTTTGGGCATTGAGGTTTTGAGTTTAAAATACTCTCCATGGCTTACATACAAAACACAGGCAATGCAGTCAGAGGAATTACCCTTCAGATGAGATCTCGGGCAGGCGTACAACATCCCGTGGCACTATCACAAAGAAAACCAGAAGAGTTATACCCGGTGTCTTTGCCAATATTTATCCCTCAATCAACATCACAGAAGCAGTTCACCTGCTCATGTTTTGGAATCTTGCTGTGCTCAAAATGGCCTCCATGGTTCCAATATTGTAACAGTGAGTGCACTTCAACATTACTTCACTGGCTGTAGAGCGCCTTAAAATATCCAGCGGTTGCAAAGAAAATCATATAAGTTAGTCTTTTTCTATCAATATATCCTTTTTCCCCTGCATTTGTCCAGGTTTTTCTTAAATGCCGTTCTTCTATTCACCTCTTTACCTCCTTGTGGTAGCGAGCTTTGCATTCTAACCAATCTCTCAGAGTAAAGAAGTCTCTCCTGAATTCCATAGCGTATTTCTTAATGACTACTCTCAGGTTTATGGCCCCTAATGTTGGACTTTTCACAAGTTCTATGTATAACATTCCTTTTACTAGGGATTTCACCCAGTGCCTCTGAAAATGTCAGTGTGGCAACTTTCCAATCCAAAGACTTGCCGTCTGAGTATTTGCATGAGACACTGATCTGCTTTTGACTTTGCCGGTCTAACATCTACTTTACACGGGATTCAGGCATCGCTGGCAAGGCCAATATTTATTGCCCATCGCTAATTGCCCTCAGGGCTAGCTCGTCCATTTCAGAGAGCAATTACGAGTTAACCATATTGCTGTGGATCTGGGGTCACATGTAGGCCAGACCAGGTAAGGACAGCAGGTTTCTTTCCCCAAGGAACATGGGTGGACTAGATGGATTTTATGGCAATCAATCATAGTCACTATTACCGAGAACAGCTTTTGATTTCAGGTTTGTTAATTCAATTTAAATTCCACCAACGGCTATTGTGGGATTTGAACCCATGTCTTCAGGACATTGTCATGTTGTTGTAATGATATAAGCACCAATCACTCCTGCAAACATATTGTAGGTTCATTTATTTAGACTAGGCATGTGAGAATATTTATTCAAAGGTAGAAAGCTTGAAGATGCCAGCAGCAGAGCTGTGTGCATCGTGTTCTTCTCATAGGCAAAAAGTGAAACTAGAGCTGGATCACATGACACACAAGTGATGACATGCTTCAATCCTTTAAAGACATATTACATCAGATATTAGCCCGGGCCTCTAATAGTGCCTCTATTAGTATGTTGTTTTCAAACTTTCTAGTTTGCTTCTTTCTTTTTCCCTCCCTTACTATCCTGTTTATGCTACAGTGTATCCAATCAACTCAGATACCTTCTAATAATACGTCGTCATTTTTTATTCAGAATCCCAATTGCCCAATTCATCATCCCTTCTTCGTGACCCTCACACTGTGACCCCGAATATTTGACACCCTTTTTTGAGACAGCTACAATGTGGCATCCATTCTCATCTTCAGACAATGTCTAATCACTTTATCCTCCAAAGTTAGAACTGATGCAATATTTAAGTGCTTTCCTAGTTTGTTTTATTGTCTAATAAATAATGCTGGGACATTTAGAGCTCTCTTGTGGCTGGAATTCACTGCAGTGAACTGAGATTTGGGTGAGTGACAAATTCTCTGTTCTCGCTGGCAGTGTCGGTGAGGTGTGAATGGGTAGAGAATTCCAGCCATTATCCTTTCTCAACATCTTGCAAAAGCAGCCCAGGCCACATCGCAGAAGTGATCGAAAGGGATCAGTACATAAGAACATAAGAACATAAGAAATAGGAGCAGGAGTAGGCCATCTGGCCCTTCGAGCCTGCCCCACCATTCAATAAGATCATGGCTGATCTGTCGTGGCTCAGTTCCACTTTCCCGCCCTCTCCCCATAACCCTTAATCCCCACTGTTATTTGTCATTTATATTAATGATTTGTATGAGAATTTAGGAGGCATGGTTAGTAAGTTTGCAGATGACACCAAAATTGGTGGCATAGTGGACAGTGAAGAAGGTTATCTAGGGTTGCAATGGAATCTTGATCAATTGGGCCAGTGGGCTGATGAATGGCAGATGGAGTTTAATTTAGATAAATGCGAGATGATGCATTTTGGTAGATCAAACCAGGGCAGGACTTACTCAGTTTACGGTAGGGCGCTGGGGAGAGTTGTAGAACAAAGTGACCGAGGCGTATCGGTTCATAGCTCCTTGAAAGTGGAGTCACAAGTGGACAGGATTGTGAAGAAGGCATTTGGCATTCTTGGTTTCATTGGTCAGAACATTGAATACAGGAGTTCAGACATCTTGTTGAAGTTCTACAAGACATCGGTAAAGCCATATGTACAGTTGTAAAGTTCTGGTCACCATATAGAAAGGATAATATTAAACTAGAAAGAGTGCAGGAAAGATTTACTTGGATGCTACTGGGATTTCATGGCTTGAGTTATAAAAAAAAGGCTGGATAGACTGGGACATTTTTTTCCCTGGAGTGTAGAAGGCTTAGGGGTGAGCTTATACAGGTCTGTAAGATAATGAGGGGCATAGATAAGGTAGATAGTAAACATCTTTTCCCAAAGGTGGGGGAGTCTATAACTAGAGGGCATAGGCTTAAGATGAAAGGCGAGACATACAAAAGGGTCCAGAGGGTAATTTTTTCACACAGAGGATGATGAGTGTCTGGAACAGGCTGCCAGATGCAGTAGAAGAGGCTTGTAAAGTTTTGTCTTTTAAAAAGCATTTAGACAGTTACATGGATAAGAATGGTATAGAGGGATATGGGCCAAACACAGGCAATTGGGACTAGCTTAATGGTAAAAATTGGGTGGCATGGATAGAAGGGCCTGCCTGTTTCCATGTTGTAAATCTCTGACTCTATGATTCAATGAAAGCAATTTCTCTTGCAGCATTCTGTCCCTCTCTGTAGAGGAACTTTGGTTTCATTCAATGGCAAAGTTGAGACTTTGAGGTGAGGGTGGGGGAATGACAGATACAAAATCACAAAATTAAACCTATATTTTATTACTGTGTTCTACATGCCTCTACAATATCCAGATGTTAGACTTTCTTATTCAACAGTTTTTATTCAGGCCTAAGCCTGAATCTTGCATGTGTTGGGTGTGTGTGCGATTGGCGGGTTCGGAAGCGGATGCTTCCAGCCGTGATCGGACTGCGATTTCACATTGGCTGGCCAATTATCTGTGGCGGGCTTGAGGCATGTGCTGAGGAACACTCAGCGCTCCTGGGGGGTGGATGGGAAGCAGGCAGGTGGCAGGTGGAGTGAGGATGGGCATTTCCAGCAAGAACATAAGAAATAAGAAATAAGAAATAGGAGCAGGAGTAGGCTATCGAGCCCCTCGAGCCTGCCCTGCAGGCTCCCTGAAGGTGTCGGCTGCTCTGGAGCTGCCCCATGGAGCCACAGTGCTGGAAAAATAGAAAGAGCTCAAGGAAATGTGGCAAACTCTGTCTACACTGCAAACTGCAAATCCAAGCACCTGACGGCAAACCTCATAACACCTCGTGCCTCAAGTGTCTTTAGATCACCCTAGGGGAGGCGATGGCCTCGTGGTATTATCACCAGATTATTAATCCACCAACTCAATGAATGTTCTGGAGGCCTGGGTTCAAAACCCGCAGACGGTGGAATTTGAAGTCAATAAAAAATACTTGAAATTAAGAATGTACTAATGACCATGAAACCATTATCGAGGGCAGCTTGGTGGCACAGAGGTTAACAATGCTGCCTCACAGCACCAGGGACCTGGATTCGATTCCCAGATTGGGTCACTGTCTGTGTGGAGTTTACATGTTCTCCCCATGTCTTCCTGGGTTTCCTCTGGGTGCTCTGGTTTCCTCCTACAATCCAAAAATGTGCAGGTTATGGGAATAGGGACTGGATGGGATGTGATCAGTACAGATTTGATGGGCAGAATGTCCTCCTTCTGCACTGTAGGTATTTTATGATTCTGTGATTTTATGATTATCAGAAAAAAAACCCTCCGTTCACTAAAGTCCTTTAGGAAGGGGAATCTGCCGTCCTTATCTGGTCTGGCCTACACGTGACTCCAGAGCCACAGCAATGTGGTTGATTCTGAAGTGCCCTCCAAAGGCAATCAGGGATGGGCAATAAATTCCCAATGAATGTGATACAGTTTCCTGCCCTGGAACTGCGGATATGTGAAAGCCGCTCAGCCAACTCGTCCACCCATTGACCAGTAAAGTGGACAGCCATGTAAGATCACTGCCCTTTGCCTCCTTAGTGGGTTCAATTGCCCACTTTAATAGTCAGCAGGATCACGTAGGAGTTTGAAGCACGCCCACTGACCATAATGTTGCATGTAAGCCTGACTTCATCTCACACGAGGTTCACTCATTTCCAGGCCAACTGCTCAATCAATTATAAAATTCTGACATCGATATATTTTAAATAATCCTGAGCAAATTTCCAGCTTGCATTTCCACTGTTGGCAGTTTCTCAGCTGTGCCACAATACTTGGCCCATAAATGTAATGTTTTACAAGAGTATTCATAAGGACAAGGGTGGCATGCTGGTACAGTGGTCAGCACTGCTATCTCACAACTTCAGGAACGCAAGTTCGATTCCCGGCTTGGGTCACTGTCTGCGTGGAGTTTGCACGTTCTACCAGTGTCTGCGTGGGTTTTCTCCGGGTGCTCCGGTTTCCTCCCACAGTCTAAAGATGTGCGAGTTAGGTGCATTGGCCATGTTGAATTGTCCCTTAGTGTCCCGGAGCGCCTGGGTTATAGGGATTGGCAGGGTAAATATGTGGGGTTACAGGGATAGGACCTAGGTGGGATTGTTGTCGATGCAGACTCAATGGGCTGAATTGCCTCCTTCTGCACTGTAGAGTTTCTATTTCTACGAACATAAGAACTAGGAGCAGGAATAAGCTATTTGGCCCCTTGAGCCTGCTCCGCCATTCAATCAGATCATGGCTAATCTTTTCGTGGACTCAGCTCCACATACCTTCCAGCTCACTATAACCCTAAATTCCTTTACTGTTCAAAAATTTATCTATCTTTGCCTTAAAAACGTTCAGTGAAGTAACCTCAATTGCTTCACTGGGCAGGGAATTCCACAGATTCATAACCCTTTGGATGGAGCAGTTCCTCCTCAACTCAGCCCTAAATCTGCTCCCTCTTATTTTAATGCTACGCTCCCTAGTTCTGGTTTCATCCACCAGTGGAAACAACCTCCCTCCTCCTATCTTATCTAATCCCTTCATAATTTTATATGTTTCTGTAAGATTCCACCACCCCCCTCATTCTTTGAATGTGAGGTTGTACAAATGGTGCAATGTTCCTGCATTGTAACAGAGTGACTGCACTTTGTGGCTCTAAAGTGCTTTGGGATGTCGTGAGGTGGTGAATGGTGCCATAAATGCAAGTCTTTATTTCCGTGTCAACTTCAAACTTACAGTTTTCCACTCCATCTCTATCCCCTCAGTTATCTTCAGGCCAAAGCCTTGGCAGAATGAGTTATGCCTCAATTCCACTCATTTGAAGAGATTGTAAGTATAAATGGGAAAAAGAATGGAATTTCCAGAGTTGAAGTATCCCCTGGCAATGACACTTCTCTATCTCTTGTTAAAATTGCCTGTGTGCTGTGTTGCTGGTGTATTGCTTGTGCTGTTTGTGTTCTTTGAACAAGTCTGCTGATTCTGCCACTGCCTCCAAGGACTGGAGTCTGCTGATGTGAAGCCTGTTGCCTTGTGATAACTTGGGGCCCAGAAGCAGTGTGTTGTTACAGTTCCTGTCCTCACCCGATGAATTTATGATTCACCAGCACCTGTTAAAAAAAAGTTGGTAAATAATAGAGTTCCTAATAGTGTTGTGCAATCAGTTAAGTTGAAGACCTCTGGTGGTTTTATATGAGAATTCTGAATATTAAATGATGGCTGCATTACAGATGAATTCATTGATTACCTACGGCTGAATGGTGTTTACTGCAAAGTTTGTCAACGGCATTGTTTTCCAGTCCTCATTACTTTCAGGTAGGTATGTTATTATGGATAGTTACGACACTGTTTTACTAATTGGTGCCACAACATCGAAACAGAATAATAGTTTGTGAAATTTCTGAGTACTGAGGGATCTCCTCAATATCAGGGAACACAGATCTCTCATTCAGTCTACTCGCTCCACATTCCAAATGTTGACTTCTGTAATGACTTCCATCAGGCCACTGAGGTTGGCCTATTGGAGTATGAACTCCCTGAATAAGGATCTCCCCAAGTTAATTTGGTTTTGTTTATTTGGTTGGACAAAAAAGAGTTCTCTGATTAAGGATCCAATTATTGGGCTAATCAGGGAGTCTTTGCCTTGTACTTAACCGGGAGTGTCAGTTCCTCTGACACCCCCCGAGGTAGACTGCTAATTCCTAGCTCTCGGTGCGCTGCTGTTAGAGTTTGTGGATAAAGGGATTTTGGTGAAGGGATTTCTGTCTCCAAAGATTTATTATGACTGCCCACTCAGGGCGGATGGCAACAGCTCACCTCACATCCCAGGTCACCTGACCTGTTCCCTTAAAGGGGCTAAGTTCCAATATGCATAACATAGTTGGTGCTTTTTTTACCTTTGATGTCCTTATTAAGATGAGGGGTGTCAATGTCGGTAAATGCTTTGCATCCAGCCTCAAGATCTATTGTCAAAAATGCTGATGGCCGCATCTGTACATCAATGATATTAGTTGAGGGGCACCACAGACCATCCCTGTTTTCTCTTGCAATACTGTGGGATGTTTTATATCCACCTGCGAAGAAGACTAGAGCAATTTTCATACCTGATTGGTATAAATCTGGTGTTTGAATGCAGTGCTGAGGGAGTGCAACATTTTCCACGCAAAGAATTCTTGCAATACCTTGGCCAACATTCTTCCCTCAAACAACGCCCAAGAGCAAAGCATTGCAGAGCACCTTTAACATGGTCAAACACCCCAAGGTGCTTTGCAGGTGCATTATCAAAGGGAATGTGACACCAAGTCACCAAAGGAGATGCCAGGGCAGATGACCAAAAGCTTGGTCAAGGAGGTAGATTTTAAGAGCCTTGGTAAAGAAAGTGAGTGAAGAGAGGTTGTTGATGGGGAGAATTCCAGAGCTAGGGACCTTGACAGCAAAAAGCACGGAGGAATTATAATTGGGCATGCTTACGAGGCCAGAATCAGATGAGTGCAAATATCTCAAAGACCTGTAGAACTGGAGGAGGTTTACCGAGGTAAGGGAGGGCAAAGTCATGGAGGGAATTAGAAAGCAAAGATGAGAATTTTTAAAAGCAAATTACTGCGGATGCTGGAATCTGAAACCAGAAGAGAAAATGCTGGAAAATCTCAGCAGTTCTGGCAGCATCTGTAAGAAGAGAAAAGAGCTGATGTTTCGAGTCCAGGTGACACTTTGTCAAGGATAAAAGGTATAGAAAGATATTTATATTTATATAGGGAGATATTTATACTGTAGAGTGAGGAGCTGATAGTAGTGGAGCTAATTAGGTCCATCTTGACTCCTTAGTTTTCATTTCATTTCATTTTTAACTCTTCTTGAACATTTCTTTATTGTCTTTCTTTATTTTTCTGCCCCCTTCCTCCTATTTTATCCTCCTTTCGGGGCAAACCCTGAAAGCTAGTGGGTTTACTATCGAATAAACTTGTTGGACTTTAACCTGGTGTTGCGAGACTTCTTACTGTGTTCCCCGCAAACCACCAGCTTGCACAAGCAGGTGTGTTCCGAACACTGTTGGCACAGTTCAGAAGTGATTAAGTGGAGGGTAGAATGGAGTTAGAGTCACAACGGGTCAGAGTCAGAAAGAAAACACTTGAAGTCATCAAGGGAGAGCTTAGGTGAATAAACACACTGATTCTCCTAGTACAGCACTGAGCTATCTGGCCTCAGGCTGGTTAGTGCAACCATTTTCCTGCCCTAATCTTAAATGCCTTCCTTCAAAACAAAGCACTATCCATGTATTCAGAAATGTTACTTGTTTTGGTTATACTCCAGCAGTCCTATTGACTTTCTACCTGACCTCACTTTGTCGTGAAAGAAAGCAAGTTAAATAAGAATCTGTTCCATCCTATAAAGGTCATTCCGAGCTCGTCGCATAAAAGCCTTATTGGAAACAAAATCCCCCCCAAAAAAAAGGCAATGTAAAACCTTGCTGCTACTTTCCACATGTTTATAATACATCTTTCATTTTGACCTTTGCTGACATATCAGATAAGCGTCGGCCTCTGGGACTCAGCCGAGCTTCATCATTGTACCTTCTGTCAATCACTGCTGAACAGTGCTAGCCTGCGCTGTCACGTAATGTGTCAGGAGGCTGTAATTGTAACGGAATGGATCGGTATGGAACGGCTCGGGTCTCAATATGACATTTTTGTAATGAGGCCTGAAAGGACACTTTACTACGCACTGCGGCCCTGACTCACCGTCTGCCTCTGTCTCCTATGATCAAAGGAGCAGCTGACAGACAAGGAAGGATGTCAGGGGGAGGGATAAGGCGAGGGAATGGGGGAGGAGGAGAAGTGGAAACTTTAAAAATTGAACTTATGATAAATCTGTGGTTAGTCTCAATCGATCTGTGGTCAGCATGAATGTTAGGAATTTAAGTGCGTATTGTGGGGCTGGATGAAATGACAAGACTCCTAATAACTGCGAGTGTCCTTTAGCAAAGCCAGTGAAGGTGATGTGATGCTGTAATAATGAATGGTTCTTTGTTTGACAAACAAGGCTGGGTGATGCAGGAACCAGCAAGGCTACATAAAGAGGAAAGAAGATACTTTGCTGTGCCCTGCTGGTGAATTTTCTGGACAAGCAGTCAAGGAATTGGCTGAAGGCTGGTGTCTGTGATGTTGGGAATCTCCAGAGGGCTGAGATGGATCGCCCACTCAGCACTTCTGGCTAACGATTCTAGCAAATGCTTTAGGACTAGACTTCAATTCACTCCATATAATCACAAGAGATGGCTGGAAGCACTGGATACTGACAATATTCCAGCAATAGTACTGATGGCCTGTGCTCCACAACTTGCCTCACCTTGCCCAGCTGTTCCAGTACAGCTACAAACACTGGCATCTACCCAGCAATAGGGTTCATGAAAGGAAGGTCATGTTTGACTAATTTGGTAGAATTCTTTGAGAGCATTACATGTGCAGTGGATAACGGGGAACCTTTGCATGTGGTGTATCTGGATTTCCAGAAGGCATTTGACAAGGTGCTGCACCAAAGACTGCTACATAAGATAAAGGTGCACGGTGTTACGGGTAATGTATTAGCATGGATAGAGGATTGGTTAACTAACAGAAAGCAAAGAGTGGGGATAAATGGTGTTTTTCTGGTTGGCGATCAGTGACTAGTGGTGTGTCTCAGGGATTAGTGTTGGGACTGCAATTGTTTACAATTTATACAGATGATTTAGACTTGGGGACCAAGTGTAATGTGCCAAAATTTACAGATGACAGTAAGGTGGATGGCAGAGCAAAGTGTGCAGAGGACACTGAAAGTCTGCAAAGGGATATAGTCTAAGTGAGTGGACAAGGGTCTGGCAGATGGAGTACAATGTTGGTAAATGTGAGATCATCCATTTTGGTAGGAATAACAGCAAAATGGACTATGATTAAAATGGTAATGCTGCTGTGCAGAGGGACCTGGGTGTCCTTGTGTAGGAATCTCAAGGACTTGGTTTGCAGGTGTAGCAGGTAATTAAGAAGGCAAATGGAATTTTGTCCTTCATCGCTAGAGGGATGGAGCTTAAAAACAGCGAGGTTATGTTGCAGCTGTATAATGTGCTGGTGAGCCCATACCTGGAGTACTGTGTACAGTTTGATCTCCTTCCTTGAGAAAGGATATACTGGCACTGGAGGAGGTGCAGAGGAGATTCACTAGTATGATTCCGGATTTGAGAGGGTTGGCTTATGAGGAGAGACTGAGTCGACCGGGCTATACTCATTGGAAATCAGAAGAATGAGAGGAGATCTCGTGGAGTGCCTCAGGGGCCGGTGCTGGGGCCTCAGCTATTTACCATTTATATAGATGATCTGGAGGAGGGAACCGAGTGTAGGGTGTCGAAATTTGCTGATGACACCAAGATTGGAGGAACGGCAAATTGTGCGGAGGGTGTGGAGAGTCTGCAGAAGGATCTAGATAGGCTGGGCGAATGGGCCAGGAACTGGCAAATGGAATTTAATGTTGGCACGTGCGAGGTGGTCCACTTTGGTAGGAAGAATGGTAGGAAGGATTATTATTTACGTGGAGAAAAACTGCAGCAGGCGACGGTGCAGAGGGACCTCGGGGTCCTTGTGCATGAGTCGCAAAAACCCAGCTTGCAGGTGCAGCAGGTGGTCAGGAAGGTGAATGGGATGCTGGCCTTCATAGCGAGGGAGATTGAATATAAAAGTAGGGAGGTCTTGCTGCAGCTGTATAGGGCATTGGTGAGGCTGCAGCTGGAGCACTGTGTGCAGTTTTGGGCGCCGTACTTACGCAAGGATATTTTGGCCTTGGAGGGAGTGCAGAGGAGGTTTACTAGGCTGATGCCGGAGTTGAGGGGGTTGAGCTATGAGGAGAGGCTGAATAAACTAGGCTTGTACTCGTTAGAGTTTAGAAGAATGAGGGGAGATCTCATTGAGACGTATAAGATGATGAATGGGATGGATAGGATAGAGGTGGAGAGACTCTTCCCGCTCAGAAAGGATAGTAGGACTAGGGGGCACAGCCTCAAGATAAAGGGGGGGGCGGTTTAGAACGGAGTTGAGGAAGAACTTCTTCACTCAAAGGGTGGTGAATCTCTGGAATTCTCTGCCCGTTGAAGTGGTGGAGGCTGCCTCGCTAAATATTTTTAAGACGCGGGTTGATGGGTTTCTGATAAGAGAGGGGATTAAGGGTTATGGGGAGAGGACGGGAATGTGGAACTGAGCCACGACAGATCAGCCATGATCTTATTGAATGGCGGGGCAGGCTCGAAGGGCCAGATGGCCTACTCCTGCTCCTATTTCTTATGTTCTTACGTTCTTATATAAGA
The DNA here is from genome assembly GCF_965287045.1 of Carcharhinus amblyrhynchos. Lineage (NCBI taxonomy): Eukaryota > Metazoa > Chordata > Chondrichthyes > Carcharhiniformes > Carcharhinidae > Carcharhinus > Carcharhinus amblyrhynchos. Next base: position 5,657,373 of record NC_137349.1, on the reverse strand, counting down.
TTATGAAGGGAATAGATACGTTAGAAGCTGGGAAGTTGTTTCCACTGGCGGGTAAAACTAGAACTAGGGGACATAGCCTCAAAATAAGGGGAAGCATATTTAGGACTGAGTTGAGGACCAATTTCTTCACACAAAGGGTTGTGAATCTATGGAATTCCCTGCCCAGTGAAGCAGTTGAGGCTACCATTGAATGTTTTTAAGGCAAGGATAGATAAATTTTTGAACAGTAAAGGAGTTAAGTGTTATGGTGAATGGGCGGGTAAGTGGAGCTGAGTCCACAAAAAGATCCGCCATGATCTTATTGAATAGTGGAGCAGGCTCAAGGGGCCAGATGGCCTACTCCTACTCCTAGTTCTTATGTTTTCCTTTTAAAATGGAAAATTGCCAGGTTTGTCCCGTACACAGAAAGCAGGCCAGATCGAACCCAACAATTGCCGTCTATCTAGATCATCAACAAAATGATGGGAAGGGTCATCAACATTGCGATCAAGCAGCATTGGCTCAGCAATAACCTGCTTAGTGATGCTCAGTTTGGTTTCCACCAGGATCACTTTGCTCCTGACTTCATTGCAGCTTTAGTTCAGAGGGGACAATGGAGCTGAACTCCAGAGGTGAAGTGTGGCATGAAGGACCCCAGCAAAACTGGAGGCGGTGGGAATCGGGGTGGGGGTGGAGGGTTGGTGGCGATGGAACAGTCTCTGTTGATTGAAGTCATATCTAGTACAAAGGCAGATGCGTGTGGTTGTTGGAGGCCAACCAGCTCAGTTCCAGGGCATCACTGCAGGATTTGCTCAGGGTAGTGTTCTAGGCCCAACCATCTTCAGCTGCTTCATCAATGACCATCCTTCCATCCTCAGGTCAGAAGTGGGGATGTTCGTTCATGACTGCACAATATTCAGCACTATTTGTGACTCCTCAGATACTGAAGCAGTCCATGCCCAATGTTAGGGTGCTAGTATATTAGGTATATTATGAAGCCAGACTAGAACCCAACAATTGTTCCTATTTTGGCATAAATATGAGGAAAGGAAAGTTGCCAGTTATGTCCTGTATGGGTGGCACAATGACACAGTGGTTAGCACTGCTGCTTCACAGCTCTAGGGACCCAGGTTCGATTCCCAGCTCGGGTCACTGTCTGTGTGGAGTTTGCACATTCTCCCCACATCTGCGTGGGTTTCCTCCGGGTGTTCCGGTTTCCTCCCACAGCCCAAAGATGTGCAGGTTAGGTTGATTGGTCATGTTAAATTGTCCCTCTGTGTCCCAGGATGTGTAGATTAGAAGGATTAGTGGGGCAAATATCTGGGGTTGTAGGGATAGAGTCTGGGGTGGGATTGAGTCAGAAAACCATAGAGGGTTGCAGCATTGAAGGAGATCCTTCGCTCCAACTTGTCCATGCCACCCTTTTTTCTAATGACTAACCTAGTCCCAAATGCCCACGTTTGGCTCATATCTCTTGATAGCCATCTTCCCCCATGTAACTGTCTAAAAGCTTTTTGAAAGACAAAATTGTATCCACCTCTATGACTACCTCTGGCAGCTTGTTCCCGAGACTCACAATCCTCTGGTGAAAAAATTGTCCCTCTGGACCCTTTTGTATCTCTCCCCTCTCACCTTAAACCTATGCCCTCTAATTTTAGACTCCCCTACCTTTGGGGAAAGATATTGACTATCTAGCTGATCTATGCTAGATTATTTTATAGATCTCTAAAGATCATCCCTAAGTCTCCTATGCTCCAGGGAAAAAAGTCCCTGTCTATCCAACGTCTCCGTATAATTCAAACCATCAAGTCCCAGTAGCATCCTGGTAAATCCTTTCCGCATATTTTCTAGTTTAATCATATCCTTCCTATAATAGGATGACCAGAACTATACACCATATTGCAAGTGTGGCCTTACCAATGATTAGTACAATTTCAACAAGATGTCCCAACTCTTGTATTCAATGTTCTGACCGATGAGACCAAGTATGCTGAATGCCTTCTTCACCTGTGACTTCATTTTCATTGAGTTATGAACTTGTGTCCCTAGATCTCTGAATTCTATAACTCTTCCCTACCATTAATTGAGTAAATCCTGCCCTGGTTCAATCTACCAATGTGCATCACTTCACATTTATCAAAATTAAACTCCATCTGCCATTCGTCAACCCACTGGCCCAATTGATCAAGGTCCTGTTGCAATCCTAGATAACCTTCTTCACTGTCCACTATGCCACCAATTTTGATGTCATCTGTAAAATTATTAATCATGCCTCCTAAATTCTCATCCAAATCATTAATATAAATGACAAATAATAGTGGGCCCAGCACTGATCCCTGAGGCACACCGCTGGTCACAGGCCTCCAGTTTGAGAAACAACCCTTTACAACCACCCTCTGACTTCTGTCATCAAGCCAACCATGTATCCATTTGGCTACCTCACCCCAGATCACGTGCAATTTAACCTTATGCAACAACCTATCACGTGGCACCTTGTCAAAAGCCTTGCTAAAGTCTATGTAGACATTGGGAAGAACAGGCAAACTCCACACAGACTGCCACCCAAGGCCGTGATTGAACCTGGGGCCGTGCCATCCTATGGTATATATGTGGGATTATGGGCATAGGGCCTGAGTAGGATTGTTGTCAGTGCAGGCTTGATGGGCCGAATAGCCTCCTTCTACAATGTAGCGACTCTATGATTCTATGAACCTTGTGAGGTTGCTTATACCAAATGGAAAATGTATCTACTAAGCCATGGTGACAAGTGGAGGTAGTTTGGTTCTATCAGCAGAATGCTTCCCCTGGTAGGACCACTGGTCTGGAGGTTTAATCGTGTGATTTCAGAAAGGATTGAAGTTATTTTACCAACATTCCTATTTCTGCTCCTTTAACAGCACCGTTAACCACTGAACAGATGTATTAACAGCTCAGCACTGCTGAAGTCACAGAGAGGGCAATTCAGCCAAACACTCGTAACCAGCATTGCACAGTGTTATTTCAGGGCCAGAGGACCCAATCATTATTTAGCTGAAAGCCAGCTGTATTTTTTTGAAATGAGGAACATGTTAGTTTTGCAATGTGTACAGAGCGCTGAATCACAGTGTGTGTACAGCACAGAAATAGGCCATTCCTGCTCAACCAATCCATGCCGGTATCTACGTGAACCTCCGCCCCATTCTCCTTATCCAGCCCCAGCAGCATCACCATCTTGTCCTCTCTCCCTCGTGCGTCTATCGAACCTCATCTCTGTGCTATTCACCTCGCCCACTCTCTGCGGCAGTGAGCTCCGCATCCTAACCACTCTCTGGATAGAGCTGTTTTTCCTGAATTCCCTTTTGGATTTATTACTGAATCTCACAGGTCAAAGGGCAAAATGGATTGGAATGTGCAGAGAAATCAGAAATGGTTTTAAGCGTGCGTTTTGCTTTGCCTTTCGGCAGCCAAGAGCCAGGGAGGCAACAAACTCTCCCCGTGGTCTTCACAGGGGTAAGCACAAAACTGCAAAAGATTCCAGGCTTCCCCAAGCCAGAAAGAAGATCTGCTGTTAAAATCAAATACCCACACTAATAAATCATACGCGCAAGTTCAGTGAATTGACTGAGGACAACTGTGACCGATTGGAGTAAACTGCATTTTAATCGATTATTGCAAACGTGCTTTCAAAGTGGATCATTCTGGCACGGGTAAAGAAGAACAGCAACAGCAGGGCTGGGGTGAAAAGACAAGAGTTTCCAGATGTGTGGTGGAGCGATGGCTTCACACTCAGAATTGTTGTATCTAATTGCTCCGTAATTGTATCAAAAAGGCAATCACTTCCAACTACTCTTTCCTATCAAAAATCTTTACTTTATTGGCACAAGTATGGTCTTTGTTCCTGTCTTGTTTCATCTCAGCGCCAAATATATTCTTCTGCTCACACTCCCTACGCCGCAAGAAACTACAAAGGATTGTGAAAGAAGCCTAGTCCATCACGCAAATCACTGACTCTGTCTACAGTTCCTGCTGCCTCAGAAAAGCAGCCAGCATAATTAAGGACCCCACACCCCCCAGACATTCTCTCTTTCACCTTCTTCCATCAGGAAAATGATACAATGGTCTGAAGTCACATACCAACCAACTCAAGAACAGCTTCTTCCTTGCTGCTGTCAGACTTTTGAATGGACCTACCTCATATTAGAATCATAGAACCCTATAGTGCAGAAAGAGGCCCTTCGGCCCATCGAGTCTGCACCTACCACAATCCCACCCAGGCCCTCCCCCCATATCCCTGCATATTATCACCCACTAATCCCTCTAACCTAAAGATCTTTGGCCATGCTAAAATTGCCCCTTACTGTCCTATCAAACTAACCCGCACATCTTTGGACTGTGGGAGGAAACCGGAGTACCAGGAGGAAACCCACGCAGACATGAGGAGAACATGCAAACTCCACACAGACAGTGACCCGAGCCGGGAATCGAGCCCAGGTCCCTGGAGCTGTGAAGCAGCAGTGCTAACCACTGTGCTACCGTGCTGCCCGAGTTGATCTTTCTCTACACCCTAGCTATGACTGTAACACTACATTCTTCACTCTCTCCTCTCCTTCCTTATGAACAGCATGTTTTGTCTGTATAGCACGCAAGAAGCAATACTTTTCACTGTATACGAATACATGTGACAATAATTTATTAAATCGAATTAAATCAAATCAAAAAACTCATCTCAACAACTCAAAAAACAGATGATCTGGTTATATTCAGATAGTGGGAGCTCGCTGTGTGCATTGTACATTGTAACAGTGACAACACTTCAAAAAATACTCAACAAGTAGAACTTACAGCATACATTCAGGCCGCTGGATCTATGCCTGTGATTATGTCCCACATAAGTTTCTTCCCATCTTACTTCATCTAACCTCAGACTCACAGAATGATTACACTGCTGAAGAAAGTCATTTGGCTTGTCACGTGTGCACTGGTTCTTTGAACAAGCAATTAATTCCTTCCCCAGCATCCCCGCCCCTCCCCCCACTCTCCACATTCTTCCTTTTCAGAAAACTGTCTAATTCCCTTTTGAAAGCCTCAGTTAAACTTGTCTGTCCCACACTCTCAGGCAGCGCACTCCAGACCCCAATCACTTGCTGCGGCCAAAAGATTTTAAGTGTGGCTGAGAAAAAGATACATGCTATCGAAGCTTTTTGTCCTGCACTCATCAGAATAGTTCGCAGGCATAACAATTGTAAAGCAGCAACAATTTATCTTGCACATGAGGACACTGCTGATTGTTTGGCGAGTGGGCTGATTGGTTGAGGTGTTGCCATGGAGAATGCACCAGGGAACAGTCAAATGCCAAGCTTTCTGTGCAAATTCAAACCAGGCAGTTTGTTTAGTCAAGGCATTGATATAGAGAATGAACCAGGTAATGGCTGTCCCCCAAGCTTTTATTTAGTTGGAAAACGTGCAATGTACAGAAATGTTCCTCTTTGCCTGTGTGCGAATATATGTAATTTCTATCATGTGTAAATAAGTTACACTTCATTCCGAACTGCTAACCTGAAATTGGAACAGTGTAATCCTTCACACAAGCAGAATTGCTCAGCAAGTTTCCACCACAATCGCAGAGTCACATCTAAGATTGAGTTTTGCGAGCAGGGACAGGTTGAGTATGGCTAATACTTTACCTCTTGCGAATAGCCAAAGGAATGTGTTGTTTGATATGATCCACCAATCGTCGGGACATATAATTTTGTGTCTAGGTAACAAAGCAAAATGCTATTCAATTGTACCTACCAAATCCCAAAACAGCCTCATGTCTCTCAGCTAGCTGTGGCTCAATTGACAGTGCTTCTGAGTTCAAAAGTTGAGAGTTCAACCCTACCCCACTCCTAATTCCACATATTTGAGTGCACATTTTGGGGGCAATTCTTCCAAAAAAATTCTAAGTGTTGAATCCGTGTAAATTCCGGAGTAAATCTGTTTTTTTCAGTGGGCATTTCAGAATGAATCTCCCACACTGTGCTCTGCTGAGTGCAGTAGCATGAATTAGTCCAAAAAGCTGGGGGCGGCACCTATTCGCGCTGGAGAGGCTGACAGCACAGCGCTGAGCGGGTCACTGCACTAACATCGATCCGCCAGCACCGAGATCGGCGCAGTGGCCCCTGTCTTCCAGCTTCCCGATTGCTGACCAGGTCAATCGCTGGTCAGCCCCACCACCCCTACATCGCTGGCCGTGCGACCCACCCATGGCCCGGTCACTGCCCCCCCCGCTCCCCCCCCCCCCGCCCAAACATGCCTGGGCCAGCCTCGACCCCACTCTTGCAGCCCCGATCTCCTGATCCCCGCCAAACCCCCCTCCCTACCGGCAGCCCTAAACATCCCCTCCCTCCCCACAGTCGTGACCCCACTCCCCATATCCCCGACCTCCCCATTAGGCTGCACCTCCCTCTCCGATGGCCAGCCCCGATCGCTGGTCTCCTTCCCTCTGCACCAAAATGCAGAGTGGCAATGAGACCCTCCCATTCCCACGGATTGCCCCCGGAGGCTCCACCCCATTAGGCCCTACCCCTTGGCAATGTCCGATGCCCAGTTGGCAATGCCAAGATGCCCCCCTGGGCATTGGTACTTTGCCCCTTGGGCAGTGCCAGAGGGCCCAGTCTGGCACTGCTGAGGTGCCATTGCCCACGTGGCACCCCCTCAATGCCCAACCCTCTGCAGGGCCTCAATTATGCCCCACTCTAGCAGGGTTGGACTGCCGGAATTGCTGTAAACCTCACTGGAGTGAGCCACTCCTGGCAGAGGTAGGGAGAGGCTAGTGGGTCCAGAATCTCAGTCCCTGGCCCTCTAATTACATTGAAATGAGAATTTAAATATTTTAATCAGCTCTGTGCCGATTTCCAGCGCGGAGCTGATAGCACCAGAAATCCACTGGAGACATGTGGACGTAATGGCGAACCCGCTAAGCAGCTTGAGCTAGAGTCTTACAAAAGAATCACATCCTTTGTCTTTAGAGAAGAACAATTTTCCCTGGCGTCCTGGTCAGTGTGCAATGAACCCCAATATCACTTAGATGGAATATCTGGTCATTGTCACATTGTTATTTTTGGAAGCTTGTCTATTGGCTGCTGCGTTTCAGTGACTACTATTTCAACAAAATACTCCATTGGTGAAACAGACTCAGGGATTCCCTGTGAATATCGAGTGCAGGGCTCTTTATTTATCCAGAGCCTGCAAGCTTTATAAATGTCACAATGATGTCACCTCCTCGCTACGTCAGGATGTATCCCATCTCTGTTTCCCTCCTCTACATCTTTCTTAGTACCCAGCGCCAGAGCCCACCATTACATCTTCCAATTTAAAACAAAGGATGAAACACATGATCAGAATGCCCATTTGTTATGGGATTGACAAGGAGATCTGAAGAAAGCAGCATTGATTCACATCTTCAATGAAAAGACTCACTGATGAGCTGCCCTCTCCACCTATTTGTCTGTCAGAAGGGTCTAGAGTGGTTTGAAGTGGTGTATACATTGAGGAACTGCTGCTGAAATTTTACTCCAGTGATCTTAAGACAGAAGACCATTTGCTATTGATTTTGGCCGTCTTTAGTCATTCCAAAATTAGTTAGAAAATGCTGCTCCAAAGCGTGGCAGATTAGTCGCAATGGGAACAGCATCAGCTGTAATTTGGTGTGACCTGTAACCCGAGCCCACAGATCACAGTGATAGGGAGAAAGACAGAGCCATCTAAGAAAATAACGAGATGAAAGCCAGCGAGAGAGAGATCAGTTTTATTCTTGTGTTAAAGAAAGACTTTTAGGAAAGGGAAGAAATACTGGAAGACAGGCTTACATGTGTGAGATATCAGAACATCTGGTCTCTCCGCAGGCAGCATAATGAAGGCTAGAAGTGTGTTCCAAGAATGTCACGTGTGAAAGATGTCCAACATCTCAAGGATTACACTCTCCAGTGCAACTTCATTATAAGAAATAAACTTACATTTCCATGGCACCTTTCATAACCTCAGGATGTCCCAGAGTGCTTTACAGCTAATAGGACCATAAGATAGAGGAGCTGAATGAGGCCATTCAGCCCATTGAGTCTGCTCTACTATTAAATCTTAACTGATATGTTTCTCAACCCCATTCTCCCACCTTTTGGTTAGCACTGCTGCCTCACAGCACCATGGATCGGGGTTCAATTCCCAGCTTGGGTCATTATCTGTGTGGAATCTGTACGTTCTCCCCGTGTCTGCGTGGGTTTCCTCCGGGTGTTCTGGTTTCCTTCCACAGTCTGAAAATTGGTGGTTAGATGCATTGGCCATGCTAACTTCTCCCTCAGTGTACCCGAACAGGTGCTGGAGCATGGCGACTAGGGGATTTTCACAGTGACTTCATTGCAGGGTTAATGTAAAGCTATCTGTGACACCAATAAATAAACTTAGCCTTTGATCTCCCATCAATCAATCAAAAACCTATCTATCTCTGTCTTAAATACACTCAATGACCTGGCCTCCACAGTCCTCTGTGGCAATGAATTCCATAGATTCACCACTCTCTGGCTGAAGAAATTCCTCCTCATCTCAGTTCTAAAGGATCATCCCTTTACTCTGAGGCTGTGCACTTGGATCCTAGTCTCTCCTATTACTACCAGCACTACTACATAATGACGTACTGTCTAAGTGTAGTCACTGTTGTAATGTTGTAATGGAATAAAGAGGGTCCCAATCTTCGCTGAGTTACAGCCTCTGCCAGGGTGATAATGGGGCCACCAAAATTGTCCTCAACACCACAGTGTTAGGGATAAAGGACAGCCCGGGTTACTATTCAGGTCCAGCTTGGTCAGAATTTCACCACTTGGGTCACACATGAAGAATTACCACCTGAACAAATTAACGTAGAGCACCCAGCAATCCTGAAATGACTGTAATCAGTAAGGATAGGCAACAATACCTCCTCCATGATCATCTTTTACACCAGTGCCCCACAAGGCTGTGTCGTCAGCCCCTTACTATACTCCTTATACACCTTTGACTAACACTATTTCCAAGTTTGCTGACGACACCACCGTAGTGGGTCGGATCTCAAACAATGTCAAGACAGAGTACAGAAATGAGATAGCAAATCCGGTGAACTGGTGCGGTGACAATAATCTCTCCCCCAATCAACAAAACAGAGGAGATTGTCATCGACTTCAGGAAGCGAAGTGGAGAACATGCTCCTGTCTACATCAATGGGGATGAAGTAGAAAGGGTCAAAAGCTTCAAGTTTTTAGGTGTCCAGATCACCAACAACCTGTCCTGGTCCCCTGGTGCCAACACTATGCTTAAGAAAGCTCACCAATGTCTCTACTTTCTCAAAAGACTAAGGAAATTTGGCATGTCAGCTACGACTCTCACCAACTTTTACAGACACACCATAGAAAGCATTCTTTTTGGTTGTATCTCAGCTTGGTGCAGTCTCTGCTCTGCCCAAGGCCACAAGGAACTACAAAAGGTTATGAATGGAGCCCAGTCCATCACGCAAACCAGCCTCCCATCCATTGACTCTGTCTACACTTCCTGCTGCCTCGACAAAGCAGCCAGCATAATTAAGGACCTCATGCACCCTGGACCTTCATTCCACCTTCTTTCATTGGGAATAATAATAATCCTAACTGACTCAATCTTTCCCCATACATCAGTCCCATCATTCCAGGAGTAAGTCTGGCAAACCTTTGCTGTACTCCATCTATAACGTGAACATCCTTCCTCAGATAAAGAGACCAAATCTGCACAGAATAATCCCAGGTGTGGCCTCACAAGGGTCTGTATAACTGCAGGGAGATATCCTTGCTACTGTACTCAAATCCTCTCGCTCGGAAAGCCAACATGCCATTTGTTTCTCTACTTCCTGCTGCACTGGCATGCTTACCTTCAGCAGATGTATGAGGATGCCCAGGTCTTGTTGTACATTCCCCTCTCCTAATTTATCAGCATTCAGATAATCTGTCTTCTTTGTTTTTGGTAGGGGAACAGGACTTGCCATGAGTTAGGCAGCAGGAAGAAGTAGGAGAAACGCTGGACTTGGGAGAATCTGGTAAGGCTGGAGGTCGGACCTTGGAAAATTGGTCTGTCAGTCTCACTCACCTCTCAGCCCGCAAGTGCCAACCACGTCCCCTGAGACAGCTCACCGATCCTGGGAAGCTGGGGCATGGTGACAGTGATGGGGTAGAGGGTAGATCAACTTGGATACTGGATGAAGTCCTGAGGAGAGTCCAGGAAGGAGGTTCGAGTTGTGGCCATCAGCAGCATGTGGATTTGAACTCAGTGGTGAGGAGCGGCACTTATAAAATAGTTCAGACTGATGTTGTTGGGTGGCAGCCTTCAGTGAATGCTGGCTGCACTGCCAAAGGCCTGAAGAGGCTGATACTCATGGCGAAGGCACACAATGCAGTCAGCCACAACTGAATTTCACAAAGCTAGCCTCCAACTGGTTTAGAGGCCCATATTTGCACCTGCAAAGGATCTAACTTTAGTTTTAGATATGCACCATCAATTCCTTCATTGCAGCCTTTATCAGTCCAATGGATTGCACTCTTCTGGCACTGAATGATTGCACCCGACTTTTCCAAGACTAGAACAACATCATAATGTGTGAGAAACAAGCATGAGCCAATTCTAGGCCAAAGGGCCCACTCCAAATGTTGAACCCTCTCTGTTTGAAGAAAAGATGATCTGCAGCATTAATTATATAAACCAACATATCATTTAACATTTTAACATAGAATGAATCTTGGAATCTTCAAATCCCTGCAGTGTAGAAGAGGCCATTCAGCCCATCGAGTCTGCACCAACCACAATCCTACTCAGGCCCGATTCCCGTAACCCCATATATTTACCCTATTAATCCTCTGATACTAGGATCAACTTAGCATGGCCAATCAACTTTTAATGTACACTCACTTTTTAACTCTATAACCATTCCCCTTTTTCCTTTGATATTAATCATTGTGGACTGGTGGTGGTGTTAGCCCTGCATGTGTGGAGACTGTCTCAAGGTGGTAACATGGAACATTGAGATAAAAGATATGAAGACTGAAGATATGCATTGAACTGAACTGTGGGCTCAAGACATAAAGCATGATGGTCAATTTAGTCAAGTCAAAGCCTTGCCAGCATCAGCAAAGCTCCACAGAATGACTTAAATCGTAGGAGGATTTGTGCTGGGGAAAATAAGCAGACAGAGTCTCATTATGGGCAGTAAATGTGTCACTTTCTCCCAGCATTGAGACTGATAACAGTGTTGGAGATAACAAAGCAGAGTGAAGCTGACTTCAAGTGTGACCTTCGGATGGGGCCTACCAAGGGACATCTGCAAAGGCATGGAAATGAGCTCTGATGTGAGTGAAAAGCAATTAAACAGACTTAAAAAACAGGCTTTTCCCTCAGCAAAAAAAGGTTTAAAGAGAGATCCCACATAACCATCGAAGGCACAGTAGTTGGAACAGTTTTGCAAGTTGCTCAAAGAACATGCAAAAAGGATTTTGTCTCTGGATTGACCAGTGAGACAGAGCTCGACACACAGGGAAACTAAGCCACCGGTGTTGTTGTGAGTCGGTACAGTGGTACACTGCTCAGTGGTTTAGACCACCTACATTCTCCTCCAAATCGTTTATATGTATTAGTGAAACTTCATTCAAGTTGTCGTGTCAGTTTTATCCGGAGTACAGAATAAAGAACAGGTAGACAGAGGGTCTACACAATGTAATAACACACTGATACAGAGAGCAACACTGCTGTCACAGTGGTGCAGTGGCTAGCTGCCTCACAACTTCAGGGACTCGGGTTCAGTGGAGCTCGCACATTCTCCCTGTGTCTGTATGGGTTTTCTCCCATGCTCTAAAGACATGCGGGTTAGTTTGATTGGCTATGCTCAAATGTGTCAGGGGATTAGCAGGGTCAATACATGGGGTTACAGGGATTGGGCCTGGGCCTTGTTGGTGCAAGCGCAATGGGCCAAATGGCCTCCTTCTGCATTGCAGGGATTCTATGATTCTATTCTATAACATCTCTCTTTCTCAGTTCTCAACCTTGTTTGTAATATATATATATATGTAAATGATTTGGAGGAGAATGTAGGTGGTCTGATTAATAAGTTTGTGAATGACAAAAAGATTGGAGGAGCTGGAATGCAAGGAGGATTGCCAAGGGATACAGCAGGATATAGACAGGCTGGGGACTTGGGCAGAGAAATGGCAGATGCAATTTAATCTGGACAAATGCGAGGTGATGCACTTTTGAAAGTCTAATGTAGGAAGGAAAAACACAATAAATGGCAGAACCCATAGAAGCATTAACATACAGAGGGATCTAGGTGTGCAGGTCCACAGTTCCCCGAAAGTGGCAACAGAAGTGGATAAGGTGGTCAAGAAGGCATTGGCATACTTGCCTTCACCAGTCAGGGCATAGAGTGTAGAAATTGGCAAGTCATGTTGCAGCTGTATAGAACTTTATTTAGACCACATTTGGAATGTTAACCGCGATTCTCCCAAAAATGCTGAATTGGTGGGAGAACTGTTCTAAATCCAACTGTTTTGTCAGTTCAGCTTCTCACTGAATCTCTGCAGTCTGGCACTGCAGAGGTCCCAGTTGTGAATCTCATTAAAAATTTTGGGGGGGAGCGGAGCCTATTGGCACTGGAGTTTGACAGTTCTGGAACTCTGCACATACGCAGTGGTCCCGATCTGTCAGACTCCTCATTTGCTGGCCAGTTTGATTGCTGACCAGCCCAAGTCCACTGCAGTGGCCCCCCCCACCCCCCCACCAACAGCTCGATCATGGCCCCCACAGTAATTCCCGGGCCAGTCTTGATGCCCCTGTCCTGGAGCATCCTGATGCATGGCCCAACAACCCCCCCCAGCAGTGATGATTCCCCACCTCCCCCTCACTCAGCAGAAGCCTCCCCCCCCCAACCCTGCCCCCAAGGTCAGATCCCACTGGAGGAAGCCCCATTCCGGCAGATCACCCTCCCCAAACCCGCCCCAATCATTGTCCTCTCCCCACCCCAGACTGATCCTGTCTGCAGAGTGGCAGCAGGACCCCCCCCACCTCCACCAATCACCCAGGCACTGCCCATAATAGTCCCCACTCCCTTGGCATTGCCCAATGCCCGATGGGCGGTGTCAAGGTGCCCCTTGTGCCTGGGCACTTTGCCCTTTGGGCAGTGTCAGGGGCACAGGCTGGCACTGCCAGAGTGCCCATGCCCAGGGAGCACCTTCCTCCTTCTGCCCAACCTCCTGGAGGACTCTGCAGGAAACTAAGCCACCGGTGTTGTTGTGAGTCTGTACAGTGGTACACTGCTCAGTGGTTTAATAAAGATGCAACACCCTCGATAAAAGTTCATTCAAGTTGTCATGTCAGTTTTATCCAGAGTACAGAAAAATGAACCTTTAGAATAGGTAGACAGGCGGTCTACACAATGTAATAACATACTGGTACAGAGAGTAACACTGCTGTCACAGTGGTGCAGTGGCTAGCTGCCTCACAACTCCAGGGACCCGGATTCAACTCTGGCCTCGGGTGACTGTCTGCGTGGCGCTTGCACATTCTCCTTGTGTCTGCGTGGGTTTTCTCCCACATTCTAAAGATGCGCAGGTTAGTTTGATTGGCCATGCTCAGTTGTGTCAGGGAATTAGCAGGGTAAATACATGGGGTTACAGGGATAGGACCTGGGTCCTACTGGTGCAAGCTCGATGGACCTGTCAAGCTCCGTCTCACTGGTCAATCTGATGACAAAATCCTTTCTACACGTCCTTTGAGCAACTTGCAAAACTGTCCCAACCACTGTGCCTTCGATGGTTGTGTGGGACCTCTCTTTAAACCTTTTTTTGCTGAGGGAAAAGACTGTTTTTTTAGTTTGTTTAATTTCTTTTCACTTACATCAAAGCTCATTTCCTTTGCAGATGTCCCTTGATAGGCTCCATCTGAAGGTCACGCCTGAAGTCAGCTTCACTCTGCTGCCACCCCCTGCCAGAGTGACCATGCCCACCCCCCCCCCCTTCTGCCCAACCTCCTGAGGGGGTTCTAATTGCCCTCCCCTTCATTCCGGCGGGGTCTCCTGCTCGTTCCCCAAACGTGGGGAGCTAGTCTGAACCCTGCTGGAATGATGTACTCCTAATGGGGTGGGAGATTCAATCGGGGCCTGAAAGATCCTGATAATTAACTAATCTACATATTTAAAATATATTTAAAAAAATTAAAATTTCTTTCCTGCCTTCCTGCCGGTTTCCAGCGTGGTCTGACCAGCGACTGTTTGCCGGCTCTGGGAGATGCGCATGTGTTCCCGACGCATAGGCAAATCCCAGGACAAGGCTGGGATCTCATCCCAACCCAACAGAAAAGTTATAGGTTGCGATGGGAGAATTACAGCCATTGTCGCCACACTACCAAAGGATGGAGAGACTTCAGAGAGTGTACAGAAAAGGTTCACCAGGACATTGCTCCGTTTGGAGAGTTTAACTGTGGGGAGAGATCGGACAAACTTGCTTTGTCTTCACTCGAATGTCAGAGGCTGAGAGCAACCCAACAAAAGGATAAAAGTTCACAAAATTACGAGAGGTATAGATAGAATGGGTAGTCAGAATCTTTTCTCCCAGGGTAGAAATGTCAGTTACTGGGGAACATGGGTTTAAGGTAAAAGGGGGGAAGTTTAAAGGAGATTTGAGAGGCAAGAATTTTATATAGAAGATGGTAAGTGTCTGGAACGCGCTGCCAGAGGAGGTGATGGAAGCAGATACAATATCAATGTTTAAGAGGCATCTTGACAGATACATGGATAGACAGGGAATAGAGGGATATGGACTGCCTAGAGGCAAAAGGTCTTTAATTTAGAAAGGTATCATGTGTTGGTGAGGGTTCGGTCGGCCGAAGGTCCTGTTCCTGTGTTGTACTGTTCTTTGTTCTCTTTGTTCTGTTTCTGTTCCTTTCTCTGTCTTAGTCTCTATCTCATTTTTCCATCTGTACTTCCAACTTTCTTCCCTTTCTGGTTTCTTTGTCACAGTCTGTGCTTATCTATGTGTCTGCCTCTTTTTGTCTCTTAATCTGCTTTCTCGTTTATGTGCTTTATCTCATATTCTTCCTTTCTCTGTCCTTCTTTCCATCGCTCTGTCTTTGACATTTGCTGCATATCTCTTTGCTATCTTTCATTCATTAACCATTTCTCACTCTTCTTGCCTCCCCTCCTCTCTCTTTCTCCTTCCATCTATGCTTGCTTGCCTAAACACACTGTATCATAGCTTGGTATGGCTCCTGCTCTGCCCAAGACTGCAAGGAACTACAAAAGGTCATGAATGTAGCCCAATCCATCACGCAAACCAGCCTCCCATCCATTGACTCTGCCTACTTCCCACTGCCTCCGCAAAGCAGCCAGCATAATTAAGGACCCCACGTACCGCGGACGTTCTCTCTTCCACCTTCTTCCATCGGGAAAAAGATACAAAAGACTGTGGTCATGTACCAACCACTCAAGAATGGATTCTTCCCTGCTACTGTCAGACTTTTGAATGGACTTACCTTGCAGTAAATTGATTTTTCTCTACACTCTAGCTATGACTGTAAGACTACATTCTGCACTCTCTCTTTTCCTTCTCTATGAACATTATGCTTTGTCTGTATAGCGCGCAAGAAACGATACTCTTTACTGCATGTTAAAACATGTGACAATAATAAATCAAATCAAATCAGATCAAATCAAACACTTACAGTAGATGGAGTTGTGGATTTATTTGAGAGCCAGTTAATAATGTTGGGTGCTTAAGTAATCATGAACATACTTCACCTCTAATCAGTATTGCCACTCTGTTTTCAAACAACTTATTTGGGTGTGGCTTTAGGCAGCTGAGGGGTTTTTAATGAAAGTACAACCTTTGCATAAATGGACAATGTTCCAAACAGCAAGACATGAAATTCCAGTTCAACTTTCACAGTATCTATATTTAGGAACCATTAACATTGAAACATGATCATTTTCCCGGGCTTGCTCTGCTGTTTATGAATCGGCAGCAAGCTCTCTCCTCCTCACATGTTGCTGAAATGTATTAGCAACTCCTGAGAAGGTTACTAATCTTGATTTCAATAAAAGCAAAATACTGCAGGTGCTGGGAGCCAGAAATAAAAATGGAAAACGCTCAGTCTGTAAACATGACCCCCAAAGAAGTCTCCCAAAGGGGCAATATGTAGCACAGTGCACACCGCCAGGGACCCTGTCAGTCTGGATCCTGCACATCGTCCCCGTGTCTGTGTGGGTTTTCTTTGGGTGATCCCGTTTCCACCCACAATCCAAAAGACGCGCTGGTTAGGTGCATTGGCCATGCTAAATTCTCCCTCAGTGTACCCGGACAGGCGCTGGAGCGTGGCAACTCGGGGATTTTGACAGTAACTACATTGCAGTGTTAATGGAAGCCTACTTGTGACACTATGGGTGGGAGTTTACAGCCTCGCCCCTGAGACCGGAAAACTCCCGAGCCCAAGGTGAATGGAGATTTCCGTTGTTGGACCCTCGCCTGCACTAATTCCATGGTGGGCGTGGTGGTAGAGTTCCGGCATAATAGAAAAACAATAAACTTTAAAACTTGAAAAAAAATCAGGGAGAAGTACAGAGGACCATTGGGAAACTATATTAGGGGAATTTAATGGTCTCAGGGAATGAGGGACAACATTGATAGGAAGGAATACGCACAGGTTTACTAATCAATGTGCTATCTTTAAACTTAGGGTGGATCATAAATCTCCAACAATTCTGTTCATCAAACTGGTCCTCTGCCAAACTTCCTAAAACAATGTCTTCAAATGTAACTGATATCCTTTTCTGAAATCTTACAACAAGTCATCTAGTTTCAAGCTGATATGTTTGTTCATCCATCTTCCTCAAGCTGCCAACCTCTTTGTCAGCAGCTGATTAGACATCATTATTTCCCTTCTACAGATCGATAGAAATAGAAAAAAAAATTTGTGATTAAATATTTAAAGCAGTTTTATTTTTTGAACAGGATTGATAGTGCAACTCTCTCGTCTCTCTCTCTCAGTCTAACCACAGCTTTCTGTGCTATTTCTAAATTAAGCAAGTCAGCATTACTGATCCATATTGTGTGTGTATCTCTCCAATTCTCAGTGCTTCTCAAGACACGAGTCTTGTTGTTCTGCTCAGATTCTTAACACTGACTCACTGAAATAACCCAGGATATGTTGGATAAAAGAACCTCGCAAGAACATGGCACAGGAATGGGACCATGGTAGGAAGCTGATTGGGCAGCTGGTAGCAGGAAGTTCATAGATCATAGAATCCCTACAGTACAGAAGAAGGCCATTCGGCCTATCCAGCCTACACCAACAGATCGAGGTCCTATCCCCATAAAGCCACATATTATCTCTGTTAATTCCCCCTAACCTACACATCTTGGGACACTAAGGGGCAATTTAGCATGGCCAATCCAGCTAAACTGCACATCTTTGGACTCTGACAGGGAACTGGGGCACCTGGATATGCAGACATGGGAAGAATGTGCAAACTCCGCACACACATACAGTCACCCAAGGCTGGAATCGAACCAGAGTTCCTGGCGTTGTGAGGCAGCAGTGCTAACCATAGTCCCACAGTGCTGCCCATGTGATTCCCATCCCAGCTCCACAAATCCTTGATTGTTTGCCCCATCATGGGAAGCGCTTTGAGAAATTTCAATGCAATGCACTGTATAAATGCAAGATCTAGTGTGCTCCAACCTTCTCAAAGGTGCATAGGGATAGATGAAAATGCCCTCATCCCATGAATGGGTTAAAAAAAATTAGATTAAAGCACAATACTGTGGATGCTGGAATCTAAAACAAAAACAGAAAATGCTGGAAAATCTCAGCAAATCTGACAGCATCTGTGGGGAGAGATAGAGCCAACGTTTCAACTCTAGATGACCCTTTCCTGACTCGAAACATCAGCTTCATTCTCTCTCCACAGATATTGTCAGAGCTCCTGAGATGTTTCAGTATTTTCTCTTTTTGCAAAGAAAGTTAGGTGGTTGAACTGATAACACATCAGAAGGCTTCCTGGTTAATGATTCAAATTTGTCTCCATAAAACTGATGCATTGAGTTATAGAGATCTTATTAATTGGCAGAGCAGGCTAGGGTGGTTGAATGGGGATGGGTTTAACCCACTAGGGGGCTTTTACCATATAAAGTTTATATAGAAATACAGTTAATATATAGCAATAGTTTTTACCAATTACAAACAAGAACAAAACAACCATGGTATTTTTTCACCCTTGACAAATATATGAAATGTTCCAACCAAACAAACCTCCTTAAAACATACACTTGCTACAAGTTTAACACAGAAAATACGAATGTTCACATGATGCTGAAACTTATGATTGCTCAGCCAGTAATGCCCAAATCCCATGAACAGATTAAAAAAAAATACTGATTAAAATGATTTTATTATCAAGGATGTGTTGTTACAGCTCTCCCCTTGAAAACAACCATTGTCCAATATCGTGCTGACTTTATTACTGTTATAATTCAGGTCAGAAACTCCCAAGTGTTTTATGAAGTCCGTCTGGATCATAAGTTTTGGAATTTGAATGTGGCTAGGCTAAACATGAGGTGTTTCACTTCAAATATGATTCAAATGACCCACTAGGGGGTTTTTACCAAACAAAATTTATGTAAGAATACAATTATTGTATAGCGATAGCTTTTACCAATTACATAAGAACATAAGAAATAGGAGCAGGAGTAGGCCATCTAGCCCCTCGAGCCTGCCCCGCCATTCAATAAGATCATGGCTGATCTGTCGTGGCTCAGTTCCACATTCCCGCCCTCTCCCCATAACCCTTAATCCCCTTGCCTATCAAAAACCTATCAACCCGCGTCTTAAAAATACTTAGCGAGGTAGCCTCCACCACTTCAACGGGCAGAGAATTCCAGAGATTCACCACCCTTTGAGTGAAGAAGTTCCTCCTCAACTCCGTTCTAAACTGCCCCCCCTTTATCTTGAGGCTGTGCCCCCTAGTCCTACTGTCCTTTCTGAGCGGGAAGAGTCTCTCCACCTCTATCCTATCCATCCCATTCATCATCTTATATGTCTCAATGAGATCTCCCCTCATTCTTCTAAACTCTAACGAGCCTAGTTTATTCAGCCTCTCCTCATAGTTCAACCTCCTCAACTCCGGTATCAGCCTAGTAAACCTCCTCTGCATTCCCTCCAAGGCCAAAATATCCTTGCATAAGCGCGGCAACCAAAACTGCACACAGTACTCCAGCTGCGGCCTCACCAGTGCCCTATACAGCTGCAGCAAGACCTCCCTACTCTTATATTCAATCCCCCTCGCTATGAAGGCCAGCATCCCATTAGCCTTCCTGACCACCTGCTGCACCTGTAGGCTGGGTTTTTGCGACTCATGCACAAGGACCCCGAGGTCCCTCTGCACCGTCGCATGCTGCAGCCATGTAAGTAATAGTCCTTCCTACCATTATTCCTACCAAAGTGGACAACCTCACATTTGCCAACACTAAATTCCATTTGCCAGTTCCTGGCCCATTCGCCCAGCCTATCTAGATCCTTCTGCAGACTCTCCACACCCTCCGCACAATTTGCCGTTCCACCAATCTTGGTGTCATCAGCAAATTTCGACACCATACACTCGGTTCCCTCCTCCTGATCATCGATATAAATGCTAAGTAGCTGAGGCCCCAGCACCGACCCCTGGGGCACTCCACTAGTCACCAACCGCCAATCCAAATAGCACCCATTGACCCCCACTCTCTGCCTCCTATTTGACAGCCAATCCTCTATCCACGCTAACCCCAGGCTTTCCACCCCGAACATATTACAAACAAGAATAAAACAACCATGATATTGTATAATCCTTGACAAATATATGAAATGTTCCAACCAAACAAACCTCCTTAAAACATACCCTTGCTACAAGTTTAACACAGAAAATACAAATGCTCAGGCGATGCTGGAACTTAGTCCTTGGGTTGGAGAATTGAAACGCTGACTTCCCAGCCTTATAAATTTCAGCAGTCCTTGAGCTAGAGATAATGCCACTGCGTGCCTCCAACTTTTAGCCAGTGAACCACTGCAAGAGACAAAATTCTCACTCCAGGAAGACAAGAAGACCTAGTTCCAGCTAGCCAGCAGAATTTACAATGCCAGGGAGAGAGAAAAGCAGAAATGCTGCTTTCAGTCTGATGTTCAAATACCTTCTAAACCAAAACAATAGCCAGCAGCCCAAAACTGAAAGTGAAAGAACTCCTGTCCCTGATCTGTTAATCATTCTTCCCCGTAACAATGCAAAAGGTCGTAAAATCCCAGACACTGCATGAAGCCCAGAGTAAAAATAAACAAACCCCCATTTAAACCATTTAAGCAGCAATAAAAGGACTTCTAAGCAGACAGCTCAGAAACAATGAAAACAATCTGCTTACAAACTGCAGGGAACATGATTTAAAAAAAATACATTTCTGAAAGGCACACGAGTGTCACCATTGTAAAACCAAAGCCAGTTCTTGCAGGTAAACAAAGATAATTTCTTCTCATAGCCACACACTCTCAGCCTGGAGTTTAAGACATTCTGCCCTGGAGTTAATCAAAAGCCAGAGTTTCCGCTCCTGATCACTGACCCTGGCAGATGATGGGGTGGTTGTCAGCTGAGGACAGAGGCTCAGTTGGAATTTCCCCCAAGGCCAAAATAACTTACCCCACACTTATGTGTGTGCTTAACATCCTCATGATAAGGTACCATCTTCAACATTAAAAAATGTCCCAAAACGGTCAACGTCAAATGGATTCCAAACAACAGAAGCAGATTAGGAAAGGTGACTAAAAGATCGATCAGAGTTTTGTAATGGATTTTAAGGGTGAAGAGGGGGCTGGAGAGGTTGATGGATTAACAGCAGGAAGATGAGATCTAGGTGACAACATTAGTATGGGTGGCTTAAAATAACCTCATCGGTGATTAATAAATGGGAATTTCATTACCTTTCCACCCCGAACATATTAGCCTCTTCCCTATCAATGCCACAGAGCTGGAGGTTGGATGTAGACAGGAATTTTCCCATCCCGCCTGCCACAGGAAGGTAGCAGGTGGGACATAGACCGTGCATAGGTCTGTTGACCTGGGATGGGATTTTCCTGCGTTGGGGTGAACGCTGCCGGAAAACACTGTCCACAATGTTTTGTCTACACTGCGGATAGATCTAATTTGACATATTTAATTTTTAAGTTACCAAAACATAGACTACTCTCCCCTTCACCTCGAACCTAACCATGAAGGATTTAAACAAACATTTGTTTCTGGGCAGTAACTTTATTTTAGCCAAGTCACCACATAAACATGTACCTGTAACTGATACCATGTAAGCCAGGCTCACAATGTAAACATGTACTTGTTACTGATCCCATGTGAGCCATATTCACCAATGTAAACACATACCTGTAACCGACATCACTGGTACACCCAGACCTGACCAGCCTCATTACAATGCCGCACACTTGTAACTGATAAAGTCTAGTACATGTAATTAATTAAATCTAATTACCTACTGTACATTTGTAATTAACAAAGACGGTTTGCTTACTGCATCATTGTAATTAATTATAGCCACTTTCTTGCTGAGATGGTAATGGACGTAAGTTGGTTTCAATGAGGTTGCAGGTGATAAAATTTAGCTCCTTACTGTGTAACTACAACTGACCACAGTGTTCTCGCTCAGTCAGGATCCTAACCCAAATCTCACTTATGAGATTCTTTAACCAATAACCGGGGACAGTGACTGGAGTGGTTTCCTAGTTGCCATTTTCACAGTTTTCCTCCTTGGATTATCTTCTCCTGGTGGGCTCTGAACAGGGCTCAACACCCCCACCTACCCTTTGCAATGAGGGAAGGGCCCATGTATTCAATGGCCCAAGTCTCCCTGCTGGCCAGCAACCCAGTTTTCAGAGCCAGCATTGCAATCTGCACTGGAATGGAACTCAAATACATGGGACTCAAGAGATTTGAATACTATCATTGAGTCAGTGGTCACTCCACCCAAATGCAAGTAAACTGCTGGATGGGAACCCTGTATTTAGAGATCACACTCTAGTCTCCATTCACTGGGGTGATCTGGAGTGGAGCTGGAACCCTTCACCCTCAGAGGCAGGATCGCAATGCAACCAGTCAGCTAAAGGCCCCCTCCATTACACAAATAAACACCAAAAAATGACATTTATAGGGTGCCTTTAAATCTAGTAAGACATTCAAAAGCGTTTCACGGGAGTATTATCAAACAAAATTTGACACAGAGAAGCATTGGGCAGGTGATCAAAAGCTTGGTCGAAGGAGCAGGTCTTAAAGAAGGAAAGAGAGAGGCAACGAGACTTAGGGATGGAATTACAGAGCATAGGACTCAGGCAACTGTAAGCATGATTGACTAATGGTAGAGCAATTACAATCAGGGATGCTCAGGGATTCAGAGTAGGAGGGACAGAGATATCTCATAGGATTGGTTGTCAGGCTGGAGGAGATGAAGTGGAGATGCTGGCGTTGGACTGGGATAGGCACGGTAAGTGATCTCACAACACCAGCTTAAAGTCTAACAGGTAGCACGAGCTTTCGGAGTGCAGTTCCTACATCAGATGAATGCAGGATTTGTTTCACAAACAGGACATATATAGACACAAACTCAATTACAAGATAATGGTTGGAGTGCAAACCTTAAGCCTTTACAGGTGCAGACAATCTGAGTGGAGAGAGGGTTAAGCACAGATTAAAGAGGCATGAATTATCTCAAGCCAGGACAGTTAGTGAGATTTTGCAAGCCCAGGCAAGTCATGGGGGTTACAGATAGTGTGACGTGAACCCAAGATCCCAGCTGAGGCCATCCTCATGTGTGTGGAACTTGGCTCTCAGTTTCTGCTCAGTAATTCTGCGTTATTGTGGTTCTCAAAGGCTGCCTTGCCTGGAGATCAGAGGCTGAATGCCCTTGACTGCTGAAGTGTTCCCCAACAAGAAAGGAACACTCCTACCTGGTGATTGTTGAGCGATGTCCATTCATCCATTGTGGTAGTGTCTGCATGCTCTCACCAGTGTACCATGCTTCGGGACATCCTTTCCTGCAGTGTAACAGGTAGACAATGTTTGCCGAGTCACAAGAGGAGATTAAAGAGCTAAAGAGAAGTGAGGCAATGGAGGGGTTTGATAACAAAAATGATATTTTTAATATTGAGTTATTGCTTGATTGAAAATCAATGTAGATTAACAAGCATCAAAGTAATGTAGGGGAGGCGATAGCCTAGTGGTGCTATCACTAGATTATTGATTTAGAAACCCCGCTAATGTTCTGGGGACCAGGGGCAATGTTACAATGAAGCCTGGTGTGAGCAAAGACATCAGCTGCAGATGTTTGGAAGGTTGAAAATGGGAGGCTGACCAGGAATATGTGAAAAGGTTTGTAATTCCTCTAAGTGCTATTTTAAGTGCACTGGGTCAGCACAGTAGTAATATGGTTAGCTGCCTTACTGCTCCAGGGACCTGGGTTTTCCTCCGAGTGCTCCGATTTCCTCCCACAATCCAAAAGACATGCTGTTTGGGTACATTGGCCTATGCTAAATTCTCCCTCAGTGGACCTGAACAGGCGCCAGAGTATGGCGACTAGGGAATTTTCACATTAACTTCATTCGCAGTGTTAATGTCAGCCTTCTTGCAACACTAATAAATAAACTTACAAAAAATTAAAGCTGTGTGTTAAATTGTTATGAGTCATATTTTTAAAAAATTAATATAATGTTACTTATGTTGTGTTAATACATCATGTCTTAATATATTTTCAATTTGAGGAATATTACCATTGTATTGATTCAATCAGAGGATCTAGGTGTTACTTGAACTTTTTTTGAATGCGTTTTATGACAACACTCCCCAGTCAGGATACCCAATGAGAGCTACAAGCCCCAAAAGGCCTTGTGTGACTTGGTTAAACACAGTGGCCCAGTGTTTCAATATGACAGAGGCTCTCTATAAAAGAAACGGTTCTGGAAATGGCCAGAAATTCTCAATCCTGCCCCCCAACACGATGTGTTGCATTGTTATGGGGTTAGGAGAGGAGTTAGGCTGGAGTTCACAATGCACACTTCACAGAATCAACAGGACTATTTAAACACCAACTGCCTCACTGAAGTAGGACTGCGGTAGACTAGGAATATGAAACCAGAAGTATGCAGATCAGACGAGCTAAGTGAAGGTCCGAACTTAGTGGATTCATTCAGACTGCATGGGTAACCCTTTGGTTAGGCAAGGCGTCCCTTTGGATTTAGTCCCAGGAACCCTTTGGAAGAGACAAAACATCTTTTATGGAAGGTAAGGCACCATTTGTGATTGTTAAAAGTAAATATGATTATGCAAATAAAGTGCACAAACTGATTGAAGAACTGCCTAGCTGTCAAGCAACTATCAAACTGTCATAGAGCTGTCAAAGCTGTCAAGAACTGTCAAAAGATAACAGGTGAGTTGGCATTAAGGAGATACGGGTAAATGGTGGTGGGTAGAGAGGCAAAAGAGACCATAAGACCATAGTAAATAGGAACAGGAATAGGTCAATCTACCCTTCAAGCCTGATCCACCTTTCAATAGGATCATGGCTAGTCCAACATTCCTCACATCCGCTTTCTTGCCCTTTCTCCATAACCCTTGATTCCCTTACTGATCAAAAATCTATCCATCAGAGCCTTAAATATACACAAGGACTCTACCCCTACAGATCTCTTTGGCAAGGAGTTCAAAAGACTCACAACCCTCTAAGAAAAGAAATTCCTCCTCATTTTAGGAGATTGTTTCTACAATGATTGGACACAACTGAGTGGCTTACTAGACCATTTTCAGAGGGCATTTTAAGACTCAACCACATTGCTGTGGATCTGGAGTCACATGTAGGCCAGATCGGGTAAGGGTGGCAGATTTCCTTCCTTAAAGGACATTAACAAACCAGATGGGTTTTAATCACAAGCGACAATGGTTTCATGATCATCACAAAACTTTTAATTCCAGATTTTTAAAAAATTAAATTCCACCATCCACCATGGTGGGATTCGAATGCAGGTTCCCCAGAACATTACCTTGGGTTTCCAGAATACTAGCCCAATGACAATACCACTATGCCTTCCTTTAAAGGGGTCAAAGTTAGTGGGTGGGGGGCATGAGTTGGCAGTAAGTTGGCTTAGGGGCCATGGTGATATGGGGACATGGGGGGAATGAGAGGCCTTGAGGTCAGCTAGAGAGGCATGTGGTGGCATATGTTGGCATGGATAGGGCAGGGGGAGTGTGTTGGGTGTGAGGGATGAGGGCTGGAAGGCTGTTTTTCATTTCATTCTCTTTGTAACAATGTAATTCAACACGGTGCCAGTGCATGGAAGCAAACCTTCCACCCATCCTGCCTTTGTATCCGGCAGCTTCCACACTCAGCCCAGGAGCAACCAACCCAACTTCCAACACAGCCTGCTCCCCACCCCCATACTGGAAGGGGCCGGTGGTACACCTACCACACAGAGCAGTGCTGACCTTCACTTTCATTGTGCCGTTGGGGGGGTGGGGGTGGTTTCCGCGACACCCTTTTGTTCATGCACATGTTAGACTCTTTGGTCCATGTTTCAAAGATGGGACGGGTAGGACGCGAATATTGCCATGGGTCCCTGGCACCGGTTTGTGGGACTGCCGACTTGGGAAGGCAAATGTGCATCAGAGTAAATCTTGTGCTGTCCCTCCTGTCCACCCCAGTCTGAGAGAGAGTCCGCTCTATTTCCTTACTCATTGATAGGACATCAGATGTTCCATGGGCAGTTTCCACTTTAATGCCAATTGGAACCAAATTATGGATAATCTTGAGCTGTAGATTCATAGCCACCGAGCAAATCTTTCCAATAAGGAGGATTTTAATAAAAAACAGCGGAAACTATTTAAGAAGCTGTATTACATTTATATATATATGAGGTACAGGAAAAGAATAGAATGAAGACATGATTTTTATGCGTTAATGTCGTATTAAGGTATCTCATTATGACAGTAATGCACTCTATAAAGGAGATTTGCAGTGAAAATATAATGAGCCTGGAATAATCCCTATTCGAATTTCAAGAGGTCTTTCAGCATAGCAAGAAGAATATTACTTTACTAATCCTGATAAGGGCAGGTTCGAACAAGATAATCACATAATTTGTGTTTCATGGAGGTGTGTGCTAAAAATGTTCAAGATACGTCGACATAGACAGCGCGGGGCTAATTTTAAACTTCGCAGTGGAAGCATTGCTCACGTGGCTATTTGTCACCAATTGAATGCAGATTGCGACAGTACATCCAGGATATTCTGCTGTGTCAATGTGCAAAGATCTGAGTTCAATTCCAGCCTCGGATAGCTGTCTGTGTGGGCTTTGAGCGTTTCCTCATAGAATCACAGGAGTGAATTTTTCCATTCTGCCCACCCTGGGGATTGTAGTGGGGGGAGGGATGACTATGCAATGGTCTGCTCATCTCGAGCGGGATTTTCCAGTTGTGGGGTGAGCATGGCAGGAAAGTCCCGCCCATAGAAACCCTACAGCACTGAAAGAGGAAATTTGGCCCATTGAGCTTGCACTGACAACTATCCAACCCAGGACTTATCCCCATGACTCCATATCGCGTAAATCTCTCTGACACTATGAGGCAATTGAACCTATTCTGCATGTCTCTGGACTGTAGGAGGAAATCGGAGCAGCGGGAGGGAACCCACGCAGACACGGGGAGAATGTACAAACTTCACACTGTCAATCATCCAAGGCCAGAATTGAACCCGGTTTCCTGGGGCTTTGAGGCTGCAGTGTTAGCCACTGTGCCCCGTGCCATCCTTATATCATTGAATTTAAATTCCACCCACTGCCATGGTGGGATTTGAACCTTTGTCTGCGTGGGTTTCCTGCAGCTGTTCGATTTTCTCCCATAGTCTAAAGATGTGCAGGCTACGTAGATTGGACATGCCAAATTGTGGGGGGTGGCACAATGGCACAATGGTTAGCACTGTTGCCTCACAGCACTAGGGGTCTGGGTTCAATTCCCGGCTTGGGTCACTGTCTGTGTGGAGTTTGCACATTCTCCCCGTCTCTGTGTGGATTTCCTCCAGGTGTTCCTGTTTCTACCCACAGTCTGAAAGACATGCTGGTTAGGTGCATTGGCCAAACAGGCGCTGGAGTGTGGCGACTAGGGGAATTTCACAGTAACTTCATTGCAATGTTAATGTAAGCCTTACTTGTGACTAATAAATAAACTTTTAAAAATTGCCCCTTAGGGTCCATGATCCGACTGAGAAGGTTTACAAGGATGTTGCCGGGACTTGAGAAACTGAGTTACAGAGAAAGGTTGAATAGATTAGGACTTTATTTCCTGGGGCGTAGAAGGATGAGGGGAGATTTGATAGATGTACATAAAATTATGATAGAGGTAGATAAAATTATGATAGGTATAGATAGAGGGAATGCAAGCAGTCTTTTTCCACTGAAGCTAGAGGAGAAAAAAACTAGAGGACATGGGTTGAGAGTGAAGGGGGACAAGTTTAAAGGGAATATTGAGGGGGGGGCGCTTCTTCACACAGAGAATGGTTGGGAGTGTGGAATGAGCTGCCAGATGAAGTGGTAAACACGGGCTCACTTTTAACATTTAAGAAAAACTTGGGCAGGTACATGGATGAGAGGGATGTGGAGGGATATGGTCCAGGTGCTGGTCAGTGGGACTAGGCAGAAAAATGGTTTGGCACAGACAAGAAGGACCAAAGGCCCTGTTTCTGTGCTGTAGCGTTCTTTGGTTCTATGATTCTATGTACAGGTTAGGTGGATTGGCCAGAGTAAATGGGCAGGATTATGGTAATAGGCAGAGGATGGGATGCTCTTTTAGAGAGTCAGAGCAGACTCGATGGGCCAAATGGCCTCTTTCTGCACTATCGGGACTCAAGTCAAAGAAGAACGGGGGAGTTCTCCCTGCTGTTCTGGTCAGTGCTTATCCCTAGAAAAAAAATCACTAAAACAGATCATTGTCACAGTTGCCTGTGGGATATCGCTGTGTGCAAATTGGTATTTCGTACATTGCAATGACTAGAGTACATCACTGTGAATTTGTTGAGGTTGTGCAAGGTGTGATATTAATGCAAGCCTGGGCTCTGGTTTAATATCACAGCCTAAAGACAACTGCTGATACATGGAGAAATTCAAATATGTTTGACTCTAAGTTAATGTGAATCATGTATTTAAATGCAAGCCAACCTTGAACTCTGGTTTGCAAATGTCAGTATCCAACTCTTAATTTTTGGACAGCATAACTATTTATATCAAATGATTTAAATCTTGCATTAAAATAAAACAAAGGAACTCAATTTGCTGAGCATAGAAACTGTACAGTCCGAAGGAGGCCATTCGTGCCCATCGAGTCTGCACCGACAACAATCTTACCCAGGCCTTAATCCCGTCACCCCACATATTTACCCCTCTAATCCCTCTAAACTATGCATCCCGGGACATTAAGAGGCAATTTAGCATGGCTAGTCAACCTAATCCATACATCTTGGGAGTGTGGGAGGAAACTGGAGCACCCAAAGGGAAACCACGCAGACATGGGGAGAATGTGCAAACTCCAACAGACTGTGACCCAAGCCAGGAATTGAACCCAGTCCTTGGAGCTGTGAGGCAGCAGTGCTAACCACTCTGCCACCTTGCCGCCCATCTACGAGCTAATCTTTGTGCAGTGTAATTTTAAGGCCAAGTACATCCGAGAATAAAAATCTTGGTGGGACTTTAGTTTTGGAAGGCATTATGTCCTGAATCCTTGCTCCTGGGCAGGTGCGCAGAGTCGAGAGGGTCTACTGCTCCAAAAATCCTATTTCCTCAAAAACTGCCCCAGAGCTTCCGATTATTGTTCCAGGTGAGCTTTGGGGCCAATTGTGGGGGTGGGGGTTGTAATAAAGTCAAGCCTGCCTCGGAAACAACCCAGAGGTGGGCTCAACCGAATGGCAAATACAAATCAATGGATTTCCTGACCAACATATACAGAAAATGCTGGAAAATCTCAGCAGGTCAGACAGCATCTGCGGACAGAGAATAGAGCCAACGATCCAAATCAGGATGACCCTTCCTCAGGATTTCTTCAGCCTGCTAAAATTGACCATGAAGATGTCAGGAAGTGTAGACTCATCGTTCCATCATCTTTCAGTGATACTATTCCTGAGGGACACTCCAGTTATGCTGCACCCAGTGCTCCTGAGGTCCCCCTTGGGGATGGAACATAATGCAGTCCATAAGTGGCCAGCTCTAACAGTGCAACAGTTGCTATGTGATCTGTAAAAATAATAGCTGCTTTACTGGATAGAAATTCTGCACTTCATTTCAGACCCTGTAAAGTTGGGATCAGAATGCTGTTAACAAGCTCTAATGTCAGGATTTTACTGCCTCACCCATCCAAGGCTCATAAGATCCCACCCGTGGCCAATGGAGATTCTCGGGTGGGCGTGCTGGTAAAATACTGTCATTAGCCTCCCCTCAGAAACAATCAACTATTCTTCAGCTGTCACCTCTTACCCTTCCATTCCATCCCTATGAGGAGTGACTCAATCTGGCGAACATTTGGTGAAAGCACCGTTACTGAGAGAAAACATCTCACCTCCTCATTCCCTGTCACCCTCCATACCCTTCCCTTGCCTCATCCTTGCCAACTTATGTCTCTATCTACCCCTATGGCCCTTCATATCCTCCATGACAGCCAATGTCCCTCCATCCAATCTTTATGACCACTCTAACCCTCCATACCAACTTATATCCCTCTAGCCATCCCTACAGCCCTTGGTAGTTACATTCCAACTTAGTGCCAACTCATGCTTCCTCCAGCATAGATAACCGTTGCGCCCTCCATGCCAACTCACCCAGTATCTACCAAGGGCAGATCTCAGGAACCACGCTGCAAGGAAGTAAAATAAAGTTCTTGGTGTCTATTGTCTAATTCACACGTTAAAGAGACACCCTCGTTGATAAGAAAAAAAACTTTTGCTCCATTTAAATTCCTTCAACCGCTTATGAAAACAAGTATTTATAGTCACAGACCCACACAAGGGTTTTGTAACCACTCAGAGTTGTCATTCAAACTGTAAACTAGCAAGCATATCACTGTGATAATGATAGGTTGTGAAATCAGCCATGTCGTACGAATCCTGTAATGATAACCCATAGACTTATGTCATCAGAGATTGAAATTGCAAACAAGGCGTATTTTAACTTGCAGACTATTATTTTTAAATAAAGGCCAGGAGATTTAAATTGCTTGACAATTTGATAGTTCCGATGAGCTTTGACACTTCCCCTGACAGTTCCCTTGACATGACAGCTACATTGACCATTGACAGTTCACTTGACAGTTTATCCACTTTTTAATATCTATGTCTAATTTTAACAATCCCAGCGATCAGCTTACCTCTCCAAAAGGGCACATTATATCTTGCAGAGGTGCCCCTGGGATCTCTCTAAAAGCATACCTTCCTCTCTAAACAACTCTGCTAACTTTTGGCTTTCTCCTGGTAGGTCTAAAGTGCCCAAGTTGTATTACAGGCAGCTCACCAGGCCAAAATTGGATCTGCCTGAAGGCAGATGCAGTTTTGCATGTTTCCGTGATGTCCTGCCAACCCCACCCTCGCCAACCCCACAAAAATAATTGCGGGGGCGGGTTCAGAGGCAGGCCTTCTGGAGCCAGGCCTCAGCTGCCATTTTGTCTCGGATGGAGAGCCTCCCATTTGGTGCAAAAATGAACACCAATGGCTCAGAACTAGGAGTCAGTACTGCCTTCATGAAACCAGTATCAAAATCAAAGTCTTCCAGTTCACAAATGAGATGGTTTTGTGCAGAATAACCATTTAATTTTATTTTGCCTTCACCCTCAGAGGAACAACCCCAACTGTACCAGTTTGGTATTTTTTCATTTCTAGCAGCAGCCTCCCTGAAATGAGATTTCCAAATTGCTCAGAGTTTATCCTCATTGGGAAGTGGATGGAAATTGCCCCAAGTTAACTTTACACATAAGGAGATGTTCAGGCCCTTGAATTTGTCACTAAGCTTTCCCCCAGATCATAAGGGTGAAGGATGATCTTGCAACCTGCCACACAGCCTTTCCTTAGAGATGATCATGGAATTACAGAATTGCTACGATGATGAAGAAGGCCATTTGGCCCATCATGTCTGCACTGACTTTCTAAATGAGCATTATGAATTTGTGCCAATCTCCTGCCTTTCCCCTACTCCTGTACATCTTTTCTATTCAAGGAGATGGTGCCCTGGTAGTATTATTGCTAGACTATTAATCCAGAAACTCAGCTAATGTTTTGGGAACCTGTGTTCAAATCCCGTCACGGCAGATGGTGGAATTTGAATACAATAAAAGAAAATCTGGAATTAAGAATCCACTGATGACCATGAATCCATTATCGATCGTCAGAAAAACTCATCTGGTTCACTAAGGTCTTTAAGGGAAGGAAATCTGCCGTCCTTTCTCAGTCTGGCCTACACATGACACCAGAGTCACAGCAATGTGGTTAATTCTCAGCTGCTCTCGGGCAACTAGGAGAGGGCAATAAATGCCAACGCCGGCATATCCACATCAATAAATGCTGGCCAGCTGGCGACGCCCGTGTCCCACAAATGAATAAAAAAAGATACCTCGATTGAACTTGCCTCCACTACACATCCAAGCAGTGAATTCTAGACCCCGACGACTCGCTGTGTGAAAAATAATTTTTCTCGCATCGTATTTGCTTCTTTAGTAAATCACTTTAAATCTGTGCCTCGATTCTTTCAGGAGCAGGGAACGGTTTCTCCCTATCTAGGCTGTCCAGCCCCCTTATGATTTTGAACACTTCTATCAAATCTTCTTATAGCCTTCCTCTCTCCAAGGAGGGAGAGTCCCAACCTCACCAATCCATCCTCATAACTGAAGTTTCTTAGCCCTGGAACCATTCTCGTAAACCTCTTCTGCACTCTCTCCAATGCGTTCACATCTTTCACAGATGTCTTGTTAGTTGTGGAATTATTTGTAGCTTCTGTCAATTCATGCATTATCTTACTGTCATTTGAGGAACTCTCCCTGACCCTCTTTCAGAGGCAGGCACACTGACTGTGTATTCACAGTGTTTTCATTCTTTTTTTTGTTTCAGTTTGCCAGCATTCTCTATTTACTTCTCCTTTCGGTCTCTGTGGGACAGGGGGTTGTCAGACATGCACTGAGGCTCAAGCTTCTTCTCTCAGCTTGCTGCACATCTGACAACTCCTGGTTCCACAGCATGAAGATAGCGCAACGTAATCTCACTGAAGCGTCGCAGTTTTTCACCATACCACAGATGGAGAGACAGCCAGGTGAAAGGGGAGACACACTTGGAGTTTGTATTCTCTCAACCTTTAAAACGCTGTACCCTTCCAGATTTAGGAAACTTTTTTTTTTATTCAGGAACAGAGACTTTGACAGAGTGCTAGGACTTACTTCTGAGTTGGGGTGGTGGGTGGGTGCAGAATGTAGAAGGAGCAAGATTATGTTAAACTCGAAGGGAATAGAGGGATACAGACTGAGTAAGGGCAGGAGTATTTTTTTAAGTGTAGTTTAGTTTGGGCATCATGTTCATCACTGGATTGATTCCAGAGATGAGGGGTTTGTTGTATGAAGAGAGATTGAACTGTTTAGGCCTAAATTCTCTGGAATTTAGAAGAATTAGGGGCTATTAAATTGAGGTGTGCAAGATCATACATCTACAAGGATGTTACCTGGATTGGGTGGCATGCCTTATGAGGATAGGTTGAGAGACCTCGACCTTTTCTCCTTATAGAGACGAAGGATGAGAGGGGACCTGATAGAGGTGTACAAGATGATGAGATCAGGTGGACTCTCAGAGACATTTCTCCAGGGCTGAAATGGCTGCCACAAGAGGACAGAGGTTAAAGGTGCTGGGGAGTAGGTACAGAGGAGATGTCAGGGGTAAGTTTTTCACTCAAAGGGTGGTGGGTGACTGGAATCAGCTGCCGTCGGTGGTGCTGGAGGAAAATTCCTTAGAGTCTTTTAAGAGACTTCTGGATGAGTACATGGGACTTAATAGGATTGAGGGTTATAGGTAAGCCTAGTAGGTAGAGATAAGATCAGCACAACTTGTGGGCTGAATTGGCTGTTTGTGCTGTAGTTTTTCTATGATTCTATCATAAAAGGTATGGATAAAGTGGAGTGGATGCTTCCTCTTGTGGGGCATTCTAAAACAAGAGGTCATAGAATGGGATAAAGGTTGGAAATTTAAGACAGAGTTGAGGAGAAACTATTTCTCCCAAAGGGTTGTGAAACTATTGGAATTGAGGGAGAATTTAGCACAGCCAATGCACCTAACCAGATAATGTCAAATTTGACCTCTGATATAATGTACTTCTGCAGATTTTATGAATAAAGTATAGCTTCAGGAAAAAAATAGAAGCGCTATGTGAATCAATTAAAAGATGAGTGATGAATAATGGAAATTTAACAGGAACACCTGCAATTGAGAATTCACAACTTCCTACCTAAACAAACAGCAGGAGCTTTTTTGCACAATTTGATTCTTATCCCAGTAGATTCCACACAAAGACTCCAGATGGTCAGGCTACAAGGTGTCCTAATGCACTGTTAATTTTACTTACGTGTCCCCTCAGTGTGCCTATTTCTGTAAAGTAAGCACAATTTAAAAAGCTCAACTACCTTGTACTTACATTAACTCTAATCACTGTAATTATGTGTACGTGAAGGTACCTGCACAGAATGTCACGTGGCCATGCAGAATGGTACTCATAGATGTATCCAATGCAAAGCTTCAAGAAGGTTTGATACTAAATTAGGTGGTAAGCTTTTTGAGAATTGCTCCTGATTCTTCACCTTGGGAACTGCCGCGAGGCCGGTGTGAGAGTAAACCATACAATACCTGGTCTGGAAGGGGCCAGGTTTACCCCTGATCTGAATGATGGCACAATAGTTAGCACTGTTGCCTCACAGCACCAGCGACCCCGGTTCCTTTCTGGCCTAGGGTCACTATCTATGAGGAGTTTGCATGTTCTGCGTGGGTTTCCTCCGGGTGCTCCGGTTTCCTCCCACAGTCCAAGGATGTGCAGATCAGGTGGATTGGCCAGGCTAAATTGTGCCTTGGTGCAATTGTGTAAATGGGTGGGGTTGTGGTGGTAGGGCAGGAGAGAGGGCTTGGGTAAGATAGTCAGAGAGTTGGTACAGACCCCTTGGGCTGAATGGCATCTTTTGCACTGTAGGGATCCAAAGATTCTGTGACTCAGTCTCCAGCTCCCAATCAGAATGGGGAGGCCTCAGTCAGACAGCAAGTATGAAAGACAGGCTTTCATTTCTACATCACCTGCACGATCCCAGAATGTCCCAAAGTACTTTGACAGCAATTAGGTACTATAGGCCGGAATTTTACCGGCATGCCCCTCGCAATTCTGTGGGCAGGCAAGGCACGGAGAATGGATTCTCAGTTGCCCTCGGGTGCGATCATACGAACCTAGGGAGGACACGCCAATAAAATTCCACCCATAATTTAGGATAAGTATCAACCAATTTACACATGGCGTGTTTGTTAATGACCAGATAATCAGTTCAAGAGACGTGGGTTAAGGATTAAATGTTGGCCACAAAATTGGGGAGAACTCCCTTGTTCTTCTTTGAAATAGTCACTGCTGCTCTTTTTCCCTCACAAACATGGTAGCTATTAGATCCACAGAAACGTCCCATGAAAGACAAACAAGGTGAATGACACCAAACTGAAATGTTGGGCGTGTTTTGTGGTGGTAGATCTGGTCCACCACTGGCCAATGATGGGATCTTCTGGTTCCGCCATTGTCAAAGGGGTTTCCAGTTGTCCATACCCTCTCCCACTGGGGAACCATTGGTGGGAACAGAAGATCTCACTGGTAGGAATAGTTGGAAAATCTCACCCTTTATCTCTGCTTTCCTCTCCACAGATGCTGCCACACCTGCTGAGTATATCCAGTCTTCTCAGTTATTATTTCAGATTTTCAGTATCTACAGTATTTTGCTTCTTGCAGAGTTAAACGACACATTGGGGAGGAATGTTGACCAAGCCACCCGAAGAACTATTCTTTGAATGTAGTGCCCAAGAGAATTTAAGCACTCCTTGGTGGAGACTGCATCATTGCGTTAACCGGCAATGAATAGAATAGAATAGAATTTCTGCAGTGCAGAAGGAGGCCATTTGGGCCATTGAGCCTGCAGCGATAGCAATCTTATTCAGGCCCTATCCCTGTAATCTCACATATTTAACCTGCTAGTCCCCCGATACTAAGGGGCAATTTAGCATGGCCAATCCACCTGACCTACAGGTTTTTGGGTTGTGGGAGGAAACCCATGGAGACACAGGAAGAACATGCAAACTTCACACATAGATTTCTTTATTTATTAGTCACAGGTTCGCTTACAGTGCATTGCAATGAAGTTACAGTGAAATCCCCTCGTTGCCATGCTCCGAAGCCTTTTCAGGCACACTGAGGGAGATTTAATATGGCCAATGCACCTAACCTGCAAATCTTTGGACTACATGAGGAAACCAGAGCAGCCAGAGGAAACCCATACAGACACAGCGAAAATGTGCAAACTCCACATAGACAGTGACCGGAGGCTGGAATTGAACCCGGGTCCCTGGAGCCGTGAGGCAACAGCGCTAACCACTGTGCCTCCATGCCACCCCATGAATGTCTTAACGTGTGAAATTCTTCCCTTCTCTACTTTGGCAAAGGGATTTATTGATGAGGTTAGAGCTTTAGGGCAGAAGAATTTCCTGCCAATGTGTGCGACTAAAATTGAGCAGTCCCATCCTGAGCTAATGAAGTGAAGACGTATGTGATGTATGCGAGGCTTTGGGCGAAAGAGCAGGGAACCAGGGCTAATTAGAAAGATCTTACAATGATTCAGCTCAGGTACAATGAGCTAACCGGCCCCCTCCAGTGCTGTAAAGGTCTAAGACTTGATAGTGATAAGTGCTTCAAAATGCTCAGGAAATTGGTTTCAGATCTCAAATGGTTAAACGTGAGAGACTGTAGTCTACAACTTGACAGCTCATTTGGAGTTGGTTCCATAAAAGTAAATGAGTTGGTCAATAATTTACTGAGATTGCCAGACCTAGTTCCCATTGTCTCTAATTGCTTGACACAGCACTGTGTGAGGGTAGGCGCGTGTTGTGACTTGCTTATGAGGTAACGTGTCAGATTAGAAAACCAACAGTTGAACACACAAATCTGTTGCTGTCCAATTACATTATACAGCTCCCCGTGTGAAACCTCAGTTACATGTGAGCTGTGCTGTGAATGTCACAACCGTGGGTCAGCCGGTGCCCAAGGCTGGAAGGGATTACACGTGAATTGTGTTTAGTAGATTTAAACCTGACCTTTACTTGAAAGCAGTCATCTATCATTCTCTAATTCTGGAACCGTCGAAAGATTTAGCATTTGGGTCAGTTTTCACAGTCTTGCCAGCCCATGTCCGAAATCGGTGATGGGCGGGGGAGGGGAGTTGGGTGACAGCGAGGCTCTCCCTATCCCGCCATTGTTGTCTGCTCCCCTCCAACATCACGTTGAATGATGTCGCCATACAAGTGTCTTTTACTGATAAAAAGTAATCAGAAATTAGACAGAGGTATCGAGCTAACATAAAAGCATAAGAATTAGGATCAGGAATTGGCCATCATGTCCACAAAGTTAGCTTTGCCATTCAGTCAGATGATATTGATTTCCTAGCTCCACTTCCGAATGTACAAATATGAATTAGGAGTAGGACTAGGCCACTCAGCCCCTCGAGTCTGTTCTGTCATTCAGTTAGATTATGGCTGATCTGATTGTAACCTCAACCCCTCATTCCTGCCTACCCCTGATAACATAGAAACATAGAGGATAGGAGCGGGAGGAGGCCATTTGGCCCTTCGGCCCCGCTCCATCATTCATCACCACCATAGCTGATCATCCAACTCAATAGCTTAATCCTGCTTTCTCCCCATAACCTTTGGTCCCGTCCACCCCAAGTGCTATATCCAGTCGTCTCTTGAATACATTCAATATTTTGGCATCAACTACTTCCTGTGGTAATGAACTCCACAGGCTCACCACTCTTAGGGTGAAGAAATGTCTCCTCATCTCCATTCTAACTGATCCACCCGGAATCCTCAGACTGGTTCTGGACTCCCCCACCATTGGGAACATCCTCCCTGCATCTACCCTGTCTAGTCCTGTTAGAATTTTGTAAGTTGATATGAGATCTCCCCCTCATTTATCTGAACTCCTGTGAAAATAGTTCTAACCTAGTCAATCTCTCCTCATACATCAGTCCTGCTATCCCCGGAATCAACCTTTCACACCCTTTCCCATCAAGAATCTATCTAGCCCTGCCTTAAAATTGAAAGTGAGGAACACAGAAGCTGACTTTTTAAGAATTAATTACTAGGACATGGGCATCGCTGGCTGGCCAGCATTTATTGCCCATCCCTAGTTAACCTTAAAACTGAGTGGCTTTCTCAGCCATTTCAGAGGGTAGTTGAGAGTCAACCAGATTGTTGTGTCTCTGGAGTCCCATGTAGGCCAGACCAGGTAAGGACAGCAGACTTTCTTCCCTAAAGGACATTAGTGAACCAGGTGGGTTTTTCTGACAATTGAAAATGGTTTCATAGTCATCAGTAGATTTGTAATTCCAGATATTTTTAACTGAATACAAATTCCAGCATCTGCCGTGGCGGGATTTGAACTCGGGTCCCCAGAGCATTAACTGAGTTTCTAGATTAATAGTCTAGCGATAATACCACTAGGCAGGCCACTGTCTCCCAGATCAACATAATCAAAATTATAGCTGGAAGTTTAAGGCCCCGCCCACCACGGGAATCTCAGCAGGTCAGGGACTGACAACGGGAAGGTACATTGACCTCGGGCAGGATTTTATGGTTTCGGGATGACCGAGGTCGTAAAATCCCATCCCATGTAATTTGAACCATTGTATCATCCTGCATCACCATGTGACAGTGACACCACATTGTTTAATGTCAATGACCATTTTCTTTTTAGAATCATTTGAACAGCATGTTTCCTGAAATTGTCTACTGCAGAGCCTTTGAATTTACAGGTGAAAATTCTGATGGTGGAGATCATAGGATACCGACATTGCAGAAGGAGGCCATTTGGCCCATTGATTCTGTGCCGACGACAAACTCAGCTATTTCCGTAAGCCTGCAAGTTTCTCCTAGCTAGCCCCCCTGAAGCTAGGGTCAATTTAGCATGGCCAACCAACCTAACTCGCACATCTTTGGACTGTGGAAGGAAACTCGAGCACCCAGTGGAAACCCAAGCAGACACAGGGAGAACGTGCACACACTGCACAGACAGCAACCTGAA
This sequence comes from Carcharhinus amblyrhynchos, assembly GCF_965287045.1. Lineage (NCBI taxonomy): Eukaryota > Metazoa > Chordata > Chondrichthyes > Carcharhiniformes > Carcharhinidae > Carcharhinus > Carcharhinus amblyrhynchos. Next base: position 5,618,958 of record NC_137349.1, on the reverse strand, counting down.
GCCCGAATTGAACACGGGTCCCTGGAACAGCGAGGCAGCAGTGCTAACTACTGGCCCACCGTGGCACTCCTAGCGACAGCAACACTTTCACAACGGTCTCTTGCAAATCCACGTTGAGTGCTTGTATTATGAAGGGGTGGATTTCTGTTTGGGGGGGAAGGGGAGGAAGATCTCCAGTCCATCTTCCATATCAATGGTAGGAGGACAAATTGCCATTGAAGGTTTGATTACACAATTAAACCTTGCGAGTTCGAAATTTAACTCAGCACGCTTCAGGGGTGGAGCCAATGGAGGGAGGAAAGAAGTTAATTTACATAGCACCTTTCACAACCTCAGGGGTCCCACAAGGCTTCACAGCCAATGAAGTTGTTTCATGGTGCTGTACAATGCAGGAAGCTCAGGAGTCCCACAACGCTTCACAGTTATATGTTGCAATGGCGCAGTGATTAGCACTACTATCTCACAGTGCCAGGAACCAGGGTTCAATTCCGGCATTGGGTGACTATCTGTGCGGAGTTTGTACATTCTCCCTGTATCTGTGTGGGTTTCCTCCAGGTGCCCTGGTTCCCTCCCATAGGTGGGTTGACCATGTTAAATTGAACCTAGTGTCAGGGGATTAGCAGGGTAAATATGTGGGGTTACGGGAATAGGGCGTGGGTGGGATTGTGGTTGGTGCAGACTTGATGGGCTGAATGGCCTCCTTCTGCACTGTAGGGATTCTAGGATCTTGCTCCAGTGATTCAGTTTTAGCAATATTGGTCGAGGGAGGAATATTGGGTACAATCAGGAAACTGGGGACACAACAATACAGCTGGTACTAACATTATGCAGAGGTTTGGAGCCCCAAATTAGTTGTTGGTCATTGGAAAGGTACAATATAAAATTATCCTGTATTCATTCAGGTCTGTGTGATTTTCTTCAGTCTGTTAATATCCTGGCCCATGGTGAAATCTGCGAGGTTTGTACACCTTGGAACACTAAGGGGCAAATTAGCTTGGCCAATCCACCTAACCACATCTTTGGACCGTGGGAGGGAACCAGAGCACCTGGAGGGAACCCATGCAGACATGGGGAGAACATGCGAATTCCGCACAGATAGTCACCCAAGGCCAGAATTGAGCCCTGGTCCCTGGCGCTGTGAGGCAGCAGTGCTAACCATGCGCTACCGTGCCATTCTTAAACTTAGTCAAAGAACTCACCACCTAGATGACGGTGGATGACTTGCTGCTCACATTGTGATACCCATTGCCTTATTGTGCCACTGAAAATATTAAGCCAGTTTCTAAGTTGCCAGGGAGTTTTTAAAGTTAATTTATTAGTGTCACAAGTAGGCTTACATTAAGCAATAAAGTTACTGTGAAGGTCCCCTAGTCACCTCACTTAGCGCCTGTTTGGATACACTGAGGGAGAATTTGGCACGGCCAATGCACCCTGACCAGCACATCTTTCAGATTGTGGTAGGAAATCGGAGCACCCAGAGGAAACCCATGCAGACATGGGTAGAACGTGCAGACTCCACACAGACAGTGACCCAAGACAGAAATTGAACCCTAGTCCCTGGAAGCAGCAATGCTAACCACTGTGCCATTGTGCCACCACCTGTTCCACTGATTCTGAACAAAAACTCCAAAGCTCCAGGATCTTACACATCTTTGAGACTAAAAAAGGTGAAGATGGCCAAAATAAAACACAGCTACACAGCTAATAGATTCAATATCAGCGATACGTTATAGAAATTGAGATGCTTTTGTGTGGATTTCTTACTTTGTTTTAACAGGTTATGTTGACTGTGTCTTTTGCTGAATCAATGGCATCTGTTGGATAGTAAAGGCAATTCAGGTGCAGCAATTAATTTTCTAATTAGCGTGGGGGGAGTTTTTAAAGTTAATTCCTATCTCAGCAATGTCCTCTTTGCAACACAAGTTTAAGTGAACTTGTATGCAGAGTTGCATAATGATGCAATGATTTTTTAAAATTCCATTCAGGAGATGTAGTCATCACTGGATAGGCCAGTATTAATTCCCCATCCCTAATTGCCCTTGGGGAGGTGGTGGTGAGCAGCCTTCTTGAATAGCTGCAGTTCATGTGGAGTAGGTACACCCATAGTGCTGTTAATGATTTGATTTGATGTGATTTGACAGTGGTCATGGTTCTGGGAAGTTCTGTTCAAGGAGCTTTGATGAGTTCCTGCAGTGCACCTTGTAGATAGAATCTCTACAGTGCAAAAGAAGGCCATTCGGCCCATCAAGTCTACACTGACCACCATCTCAACCAAGGCCCTAACCCCATAACCCAATGCATTTATCCTAGCTAGTCCCCTTGACACTAAACAGTAATTTTGCACAACCAATCCACCAGAGGAAACCCACGCAAACATGTGGAGAACATGCAGACTCCACACAGACGGTAACCCAAGCCGGGAATCGAATCTGGGTCACTGGTGCTGTGAAACAACAGTGCCAACCATTGTGCCACCATGCTGCCCCTCTGCTCTGATGTACACAGTGCTACTGCTGTGAGGGAGGGAGTGAATGTTTGTGGATGGGGTAGAAATCAAATGGGTTGCTTTGCCCTGAATGGTTTTGAGAAATGTGGTTAGAGATGCACTCATCCAGGCAAGTAGAGAGTATTCCATTGCACACCTGACTTATAGACAGACTCTGAGGAGTCAGGAGGTAAGTTACTCACTGCAAGAGCCTGTAATAATCTTACCAAGGCCAGTCTTCCATCACCAAGCACACTTTTAAACCCTCCGCTGTTCCTTTCTTAAAAGTCTGACAGCTGTTTTGGGGAGAATCTGTTATTGAGTCGGTCGGTACGTGACCTCAGACTTTTATATCTTTTTCCCGATGGAAGAAGGTGGAAGAGAGAATGTCCGGGGTGCGTGGGGTCCTTAATTATGCTGGCAGCTTTGACGAGGCAGCGGGAAGTGTGGACAGAGTCAATGGATGGGAGGTTGGTTTGCATGATGGATTGGGCTACATTCACAACTTTTTGTAGTTCCTTGTGGTCTTGGGCAGAGCAGGAGCCCGTACCAAGCTATTATACAACCAGCAGGAATGCTTTCTATGGTGCATCTGCAAAAGTTGGTGAGAGTCGTAGCTGACATGCCAAATTTCCTTAGTCTTCTGAGAAAGTAGAGGTGTTGATAAGCTTTCTTAATAATAGTGTTGACATGGGGAGACCAGGACAGGTTGTTGGTGATCTGGACACCTAAAAACTTGAAGCTCTCAAACCTTCCTACTTCATCCCCATTGATGGAGACAGGAGTATGTTCTTCTTTACACTTCCTGAATCGATGACAATCTCCTTCATTATGTTGACATTGAGGAAGCGATTATTGTTGCCGCACCAGTTCATCAGATCCTCTATATCATACCTGTACTCTGTCTCGTCATTGTTTGAGATCCAACCCACTATGGTGGTGTCGTCAGCAAACTTGAAAATCGAATTGGAGGGGAATTTGGCCACAAGGTGTATAAGGAGTATAGTAGGGGGCTGAGAACACGGCCTTGTGGGGCACTGGTGCTGAGGATGACTGTGGAGGAGGCGTTGTTGCCTATCCTTACTGATTGTGGTCTGTGAGTTAGGAAGTTCAGAATCCAGTCACAGAGGGGGGTACCGAGGCCCAGGCTGCAAAGTTTGGAGCTGAGTTTCATGGAAGTAATAGTGTTGAAGGCTGAGCTGTAGTCAACAAATGAGAGTCTGTCGATTGTTGCAAAACAATCTGTCTGGTTCACTAGTATCCTTTGGGGAACGAAATCTGCCATCCTTACCTGGTCTAGCCTACATGTGATTCCAGAGCCACAGCAATGTGGTTGACTCTCACCTCCCTCAGGCAGCTCGGATGGTCAATAAATGCTGGCCCAGCCAGTGACACCCATGTCCCACGAATGAATAATAAAAAAAATTCATCCATGGACTGATCATCTGAAGTGTGATTGTAAATGAAGAGAACTTGTAGTCACAATAGTGTTAAATACTCATCAGTCTGAATAAAACTCGAGCATTAAATTGAATTTGGAAACTAACTAGTGTCATAGTCAATTTTGTGATCTTAGAGGAGAAGAATTTGCAGATGAACTGAGTGCGGAAAGACCTTAATAGAAGCAAACTATTGCAGCTACTGGAAATTGCAAATAAAAAGAGAAAATGGTGGGTTAGCTCAGCAGATCCAGCAGCGCCATGTAGAAAGGAACAGAACTAATATTTCAAAGCCATATGGGGCAGTACAGTGGCACGTTGGTTAGCACTGCTGCCTCACAGCGTCAGGGACCTGGGTTCAATTCCCAACTTGGGTCACTGTCTATGCGGAGTCTGCACATACTCCCCGTGTCTGCGTGGGTTTCCCATGGGTGCTCCAGTTTCCTCCCACAGTCTGAAATATGTACTACTTACATGGATTGTCCGTGCTAAATTCTCCCTCAGTGTACCCAAACAGGCACTAGAGTGTGCGACTAGGGAATTTTCACAGTAACTTCATTGCAGTGTTAATGTCAGCCTGCTTGTTACTAATAAATAAATAAACTATTCTTTGGAGCTGATAAATATCTTATACCAGCTACACTGGTTTAATAGACAGATGTTGCTCTGCTTTTTTGTATATTATCCAGGTCCTAATGGATGCATGAAGTTGAATTCTACGGCACAATATTCTGCACCAGAAGTGCGCCCATTGTCATAGCGACAGGAGTGTGTAGCTGTCCTCAACTGCTACCAGTGGAAAGCAGACTCATAATTTAAATATGTTAATAAGGGCCCTGACATCTGAATCAGGACCCCTTTGTGTAATTGGTGTCTGTGCATGTCCAAACCATCACTCCCAAAATGTACCCAGGAAATTAGGACAAGAACGATGGACAAAATGTTTCCCCAAGCGCGTATTAAATGACCTGACCTGGATCGTGGCAAGTCTCTGGTTTGGTGTAATTTGCAGAGGGTCTGTCTCAGTTGTTCAACTTGGACTTAATGCTGGGTTTACCCTTGGGGTTCCCAGACCGCAAGGAAGAGCCTCAGGCTTTATGAGAAGGGGGAAGGGACGGAGGGAGGGAGGAAAGAGGGGGGGGGAGAAAGGGAGGGAGGGAGGGAGAGAGCGAGGTGTTGTGGATCCTGTGTACATAAGAACATAAGAAATAGGAGCAGGAGTAGGCCATCTAGCCCTTCGAGCCTGCCCCGCCATTCAATAAGATCATGGCTGATCTGTTGTGGCTCAGTTCCACTTTCCCGCCCTCTCCCCATAACCCTTAATCCCCTCTCTTATCAAGAACCCATCAACCCGCTTCTTAAAAATATTTAGCGAGGCAGCCTCCACCACTTCAACGGGCAGAGAATTCCAGAGATTCACCACCCTTTGAGTGAAGAAGTTCCTCCTCAACTCCGTTCTAAACCGCCTCCCCTTTATCTTGAGGCTGTGCCCCCTAGTCCTACTGTCTTTTTTGAGCGGGAAGAGTCTCTCCACCTCTATCCTATCCATCCCATTCATCATCTTATACGTCTCAATGAGATCTCCCCTCATTCTTCTAAACTCTAACGAGTACAAGCCTAGTTTATTCAGCCTCTCCTCATAGCTCAATCCCCTCAACTCCGGTATCAGCCTAGTAAACCTCCTCTGCACTCCCTCCAGGGCCAAAATATCCTTGCGCAGATGCGGCGCCCAAAACTGCACACAGTACTCCAGCTGCGGCCTCACCAATGCCCTATACAGCTGCAGCAAGACCTCCCTACTTTTATATTCAATCCCCCTCGCTATGAAGGCCAGCATCCCATTCGCCTTCCTGACCACCTGCTGCACCTGCAAGCTGGGTTTTTGCGACTCATGCACAAGGACCCCGAGGTCCCTCTGCACCTCTGTGTATGGTTTGCTTCATTTATACAAAGACTTTCTCAGAAGACTAATGAAATTTGGCATGTCAGCTATGACTCTCAGTAGCTTTTACAGATGCACTATCGAAAGCATTTTTTCTGGTTATATCACAGCTTGGTCTGGGCTCCTGTTCTGCCCAAGACCGCAAGGAACTACAAAAGGTTGTGAATGTAGCCCAATCCATCACGCAAATCAGCCTCCCATCCATTGACTCTGTCTATACTTCCTGCTGCCTTGGCAAAACTTCCAGCATAATTAAGGACCCCACGCACCCTGGACATTCTCTCTTCCACGTCCTTCCATCAGGAAAAAGATACAAAATGCCTGAGGTCACGTACCAACCAACTCAAGAACAGCTTCTTCCCTGCTGCTGTCAGACTTTTGAATAGACCTACCTTGCATTAAGCTGATCTTTCTCTCCGCCCTGGCTGTGACTGTAACACTACATTCTGCACTCTCTCGTTTCCTTCTCTATGAACGCTTTATCTGTATAGTGCGCAAGAAACAATACTTTTCACTGTGTGTTAATACATGTGACAATAATAAATCAAACCAAATCAAACTAAAAATCAAATCATTTAAATGCTAAGCTTTTGGCCACATTTTAAAACTCAGCAGGCATGCTGGGATCAGCTGGAAAAAATGACTACATTTTTTGAAAGTACAATACCAGCAAAAACAGGCTCTTTCATAAACCAAGAAAAGTGTTACATAAACAGTAGCTTTTCATGGTCACACTTGCCATGTCTCACAACAAGCTGCAAAAACCTGCTTTTGCAGACAGAGAAAGCATGCGCCAAACAATTTCAATTCGAAATAAGGATTAACATATAATTTTTTATCTGTGTATGCAGCTCGCCGTCTGTTTTTGAGGCCTGTTCAGTATGTTTTGTTTCTTGATCAGTGCAGGACTGGCAGGCAAAAACCAGTATCTCTCTCTCTCTCTCTTTCTCTCTCCATTTAGTTTTCTGTCATGTGTTAATTTTAAATTCTGCTCAATAAAAGACATTCATCGTGTCAGTGCCATCTCCGTCTATTCTAAGGAATGAATGGACTCTACAGATGGAAGAAAGGGAGGGAGGATTGAAGGAGGAAGGGAGAGAGGGAAGAACCTCTGAGTTTCAGTGAGTGTATAAGGCAGCTCTTCGGCAACACTGAAGAATCATTTATCTGCACCAACATTAGATCGAGGAGTAGAACCCTGCACAAAAGTATGCACTGCCCAGCCAGCAGCAATGAGGGGGCCCCCAGTGTGAACCTTTATCCCTCTAACTCTTGCCAATGTCACAAATAGGCTTACATTCATACTGCATTGAAGTTACTGGGAAAATCAGAAGCTTCCCCTTTGATGCTGACAAGGAGGAGAAGAAGGATTTCCCTGCATAGCTGGACTCCTGGAAGTTCCGGGCATTCTAGATATGCAGCACCCACCACCACTCCCCATCCCCTTTCTTTGGCCAATCCACCTAACCCGCGTGTCTTTGGACTGTGAGGGGAAATCAGAGCATCCGAAGGAAACCCACGCTGACACGGAGAGAACATGCAAACTCCACACAGACAGTCACCCAAGGCCAGAATTGAAACTGGGTCCCTGGCACTGTGAGGCAGCTGTGCTAACCACTGTGTCACTGTGCTGCCCCAAGAGGGATATATAGAGGTTGGGTGGAATGGACAAGAACATGACAGATGGAATATGACTGACAGAGTATGAAATTATCCATTTTGATCAGAGAATAGCAGCATTTTCTTTGAATGGTGAGAGACTGAGAAATGTTTGAACATAAGAACATAAGAACTAGGAGCAGCAGTAGGCTGTCTGGCCCCTCGAGCCTGCTCCACCATTCAATAAGATCATGGCTGATCTTTTCATAGACTTAGCTCCACTTACCCGCCTGCTCACCATAACCTTTAATTCCTTTACCGTTCAAAAATGTATTTATCTTTACCTTAAAAACATTCAATGAGGTAGCCTCAACTGCTTCACTGGGCAGGGAATTCCACAGATTCACAACCCTTTGGATGAAGAAGTTCCTCCTCAACCCAGTCCTAAACCTGCTCCCCCTTATTTTGAGGCCATGCCCTTAGTTCTAGTTTCACCTGCTAGTGGAAACAACCTGCCTGTTTCTGTCTTATTTATTCCCTTCATAATCTGATAAGTTTCTATAAAATCTCCCACTCATTACTCTGAATTCCAGTATAGTCCAAGTCTACTCAGTCTCTCCTCCTAAGCCAACCCTCCCAACTCCAGAATCAACCTAGTGAATCTCCTCTGCATTTCTGCCAGTGCCACTATATCCTTTCTCAAGTAAGCAGACCAAAACTGTACACAGTACTCCAGGTGTGGCCCCATCAGCACCTCATAGAGCTGCAACATAACCTCCATGTTTTTAAACTCCATTCCCCTCGGAATGAAGGACATAACCCCATTTACAAGAAATCAACAGGAGAGGAGATTGAGGAGATATTCTGCTATGCCAGCCTTTCCACTAACCTTTTCCCCCTTCAGTTCATTGGCTGTAAAGCACTTTGGGATGATGTGAGATTACAAATGATGTGATATAATTGCCAGTCTTTATTTCTTCTCAAATTCTCGTCAGTCTCCTTTGCGCCCGCTGTGGGTATTTCTTTTCAGAGTTAGCAGTTAAACATTTAAAGTTTATTTATTACTGTCACAAGTAGGCTTACATTAACACTGTAATGAAGTTACTGTGAAAATCCCCTAGTCGCCACACTCCAGCGCCTGTTCGGGTACACTGAGGGAGAATTTAGCATGGCCAATGCACCTAATCGGCACATCTTCCAGACTAGTGGCAGTAAGCAGGTCCTGCCATTGCTTCCTGTCTCACAATAATTGGAACAATCACACCCCGCGTGCCCATATGTTCCTCCGAGGCATTGCTGGTGAGCTGCAAGTAGGCAGACCATGGAGTCAACCCGCACTCACAAGCAGAAGTCAGCAACTTCGGGAGAGGAAGGAAGCAAATGGAACAAAATAAATGCCAGTCGGAATGAATTGACTCTGCCTTGTTCTATTTAGTTAGTGTAGTGTGTGCTCAGCAACTTAAAAGCAATGTTGAAGAAGCCCACAGCTCTGAATATTCAAATAGTCATTTTAATAATCAATGAAATATTCAAGCGTAAAAAATGAATCAATTGGTACAGATTAACTTTTTGCGCAGTCAACAGAATATCACATTCACGGCGCATTCTCCGAGTGAAATGAGCACAGTGTAGATGTAAATCAATACCAGACTACCCAAAATAACTCGTTAAAATCAAACAGACAGAAGGCTATTTAAAACATAACTTAACAACTGACATTTATTGCGGTAAGAAGCGGTTCGCTAGAAAACACAACAGGCTGAGAATGGAGGCTCCAGTGCTGTTTAATGCTCTTCAAGAATGTGTTTTTGATCCACACTGAGTGTCTTAAGTGAACGCAGTGATGTGGGCCATTCCTTATCCTGACGTTTTTGCCGCTCCGTTCCCCTCTCAGTGTAGATGGGTTCTGCTCTCATCCACATGTTTAATATGCTTGTGGGTGGCCCGGTGGCACAGTGGTTAGCACTGCTACCTCACAGCACCAGGGACCCGGGTTCAATTCCCAACTTGGGTCACTATCTGTGCAGAGTGTGCGCGTTCTCCCCATATCTGCGTGGGTTTCTTCCGGGTGTGCCGATTTCCTCCCACAGTCCAAAAGCCATGCTGGTTAGGTGCTAAATTCTCCTCTCGGTGTACCCAAACAGGCGCCGGAGTGTGACAATCAGTGGATTTTCACAGTAATTCCATTGCAGTGTTAATGTAAGCCTACTTGTGACACTAATACATAAACATAAATCTCTCTCCGCTATTTTAGTACAAGTGTAAACATGCATGGTTCTGCATTTTACGAGCCATTTTGTGTCTTTTAATGAGTTACACATGGGACAGATCTTACAGCAAGCTTACAGCAAACAGAGTGTATTTACTCAGCAAGCAACAGAGTTCAAAAGAGAAAATGGTGGAAAATCTCAGCAGATCTGGCAGCATTTGTAAGGAGAGAAAAGAGCTGCCATTTTGTGTCCAAATGACCCTTTTGTCAAAGCCCAAACAGAGTCTACTTACTGACAAAACAGAAGCTATATACTCCTATACAGCAGATAGAATCAACTCGTGAAACTACAAACAGGATCTATTTAAATGGGATCTCCACCCACACTGGGGTCGATATACTTCCAAACATCAAACAGAATCTAATTACGTGCAAAGTTGATTTACATTGTGAACAGTCTTTTTTCTTCTTTGCCACATATGCCTGCATTCACATCTACGTTTTTTCCCCTTTGAGGAATAGTGCGGAAGCGGTGAAAGGAATGAGTTTGTTCATTCATCAGACAGCAAACAGAGTCTATTTAAACAGAACGTTTACCCACAACAGAGTCTACTGAAATGGAGTATTTACCTACAACAGTAAACAGAGTGTACTTACTCAACAGACACATTGTCTAATCAGTCTCTGAATAGTACAGCAAACAGAACTCATGACTGAAAGTTTCCCAATACAATCAGGATTATTTCACCAGGAAAATACAGTGGGTGGAGAATAGTAATGGAACAGACACGACATGGTTAATATCAGTCCCAGTCACTTAAAGCAGTGAGGTCTCTCGATTGATGGTGAAAGTATCCAATCATCTCCAGTTTGGCCAACACTTGTGATCCCTCTATATAGAATTGCAGAATCCCTACAGCGCAGGAGGAGGCCAGTCAACCCGTCAAGCCTGCACCACAATCCCACCTAGGCCCTATCCCCGTAACCCCATGCATTTATCCTGCTAATCCCATGGCTAATCCATGGCCAATCAACCTAACCCACACATCTTTGGACTGTGGGAGGAAACAGGAGCATCCAGAGAAAACCCACACAGACATGCTGGGAATGTGTAAACTCCACACTGTGAGCTGGAATTGAACCTGATTCCCTAGCAGTGTAAGGCAGCAATGCTAGCCACTGTGCCACCCAATATGGAGACTAAAATCGTAGGATCATAGACGATTACAGCACAAAAGGAGGCCACTTGGCCCATTGAGTCTGTGGGGCTCTTTCAAAGAGCAATCCAGGTAATCCTCCCCCCAAACTCTTTCCCCAGATCATTGCAATTTTTTCTCCTTCAAATATTCATCCAATCCCATTTCAAAGGCTACTACTGGATCCGTATCCATCACCGTACCAGGCGGCGCATTCCAAATCCTAACGACTGCATGCATTAAAATGTTTTCTCTCATGGTGTCCAGGTTTCATCACCCTACACTTGTGATCTCTGGTCAGCTAGTGGGGAAAAAAATACTCTTGATTTACTCTGTCTAAACGCTTCATGCTTTTAAACACCTGTATATAATCCTCGTCTTGACCTTTTCTTTTTGAATGAAAACAACCCCAGCTTCTCCAGTCAATCCAGATATCCGTGATCTCTCGTCCATGGAACCATTTGGCCAATCTACCTAAAACATAACTTAACAACTGACATTTATTACGGCAAGAAGTGATTCACTAGAAAACACACCAGGGTGAGAATGGAGGCTTCAGTGCTGTTTAATGCTGTTCGAGAATGTGTTGTTGATCTACATTGAGCGGCTTAAGTGAACGCAGCAATCTGAACCGTACCTGAGGGCATTCCTTATCCTGACATGTTTGGACTACGGGTGGCATGGTGGCACAGTGGTTAGCACTGCTGCCTCACAGTACCAAGGTCCTGGGTTTGATTCCTGGCTTGGGTCACTATCTGCGTGGAGTCTGCCCATTCTCTTCATGTCTGCGTGGGTTTCCTCCGGGCCCTCCAATTTCCTCTGGCAGTCCGAAAGATGTGCTGGTTACGTACATAGACTGAAAGTTGTGCGGGTTAGGTGGATTGGCCATGCTAAATTCTCCCTCAGTATACCCGAACAGGTGGCAGCTAGGGGATTTTCATAGTAACTTCAATGCAGCGTTAATGTAAGCCTTACTTGTGATACTAATAAATAAACAAATGTGAACATTTTGTAGCCCCAGCATTGTGAAGACTTGGCCCAGCTTTGTCAACCTCCTTAATAAACTTCAAACCTCAGTTAAATCTTCAAAGAAACATTGGGAGACAATACAAGCTAAATGGTACAACTTTGAGGGGCGTACAGAAGCAGAGGAACCTCAGGGCTCAGATATAATCCTCTGACGGTGGCCAAGCAAGTTGAAACAGTTGTTAGGAAGGCTGATAGGATCTTTATGTTTGTAAATGGAGGCATGGAGTATAAAAACAAGGAAGTGATGCTACATCTTTATAAATCATTGGTCAGACCACAGTTGGAATATTGTGCCTAGTTCTGGGCACCTTATTTGAGGAAAGTTGTTAAAAGCCCTCGAGAGAGTGCAAAAAAGATTTACTGAGATGATACCAGGAATGAGAAATTTTAGATACAAGGAAAGATCAGGGAAATTCGGCTTGTTATCCTTGGAGCAGGGAAGAGGAAGAGGTGAATGTATTGAGGTATTCAAAATTCTGAACAATTTTGATGGGGTGAAGAAGGATATTCTCCGCTCATTGGTATGTCAGTGATTGGGGGTCACAATTTCAAGATGGTCAGCAAGAGAGCTAGGAGTGGGCTGAGGAGAGAGGTCTTGATTCAGAGAATTTCTGGGATTTGGAATGCACTGCCTGGAAGAGGGGTGGGGGCGGTTTCCATGGGAGGCTTCAAACAGAGCTGGATACGTATTGGGAGACGAATATAGAGGGCTATAGAGATAGGGCCAGAGAATGGGGCTGCCTGGGTAGCTCTTTTGGGAGCCAGTGCTGACACAATGGGCTGAATGGCCTCCTTCTGTTCTGTAAAATTCAACAATTCCATGATTCTAAAATATCATCCTTCCTTAACTTTCCCTTCTGCCTCAAGATCCCAGATTGTCAGTGGGATCATTGCCCAGTCAATACTGTTTCAGGGCCAATAATATGCTTCCTAGGGATCTGTGTCTCATGCATCAAGGTGATGGAAAGGACAAGTGTCATTGCATTGTCTGTACACTGGACAAGAAAGATGAAAGGAATGCAACAGAATTTAATCAATATCTTTGCTCAGAGATTCCAGCAGAGTGTTCAAAAGAACAGGATAATTCCTCAAAGTCTACACTGCTAAATTTGTTGAGAGAATCTTATTTTTGGGAGTTTTGAACTAGCAACCAATAAGAAAATAAGAAAGGGTGGTGAGGACAGAGCAATCTGATAAAGCCACAGGCCCTGTCAATAAATACACTGAAGAAAGAAATAGAGTCATTGCCAGAATTTTACTGTCCCGCACACCACAGGAATCGGAGTAGGCGAGGGGCGAATCCCACAGAAAGGTTCGTTGACCTCGGGCAGGATTTTCCGGTTTCAGGATGAGTGTGGCCGTAAAATCCCATCCATAGAGTCACAGAAATCACACAGCACAGAAGAGGCCTTTCAGCCCATCAAGTCCGCATTGACACATTAGAAACAACTGAACTCCCATCGAATCCTGTCTGCCAGCACGTGGCCCATAGCCCTGAATGTTATGCTGTGCCAAGTGCTCATCCAGATACTTTATAAAGGATGTGAGGCAACCTGCCTCTACCACCCTCCCAGGCATCACATTCCAGACCATCACCACCTTCTGGGTAAGAATGTTTTTCCTCACGTCCCCCTTAAACCTCCTGCCACTCACCCTGAACTTTTGCCCCCTGGTATCTGACCATCAGCTAAGGGGAACAGCTGCTCCTTATCCAAACCAGTCCCTCATTATCTTGTACACCTCGATCAAGTCGCTCTCTCAGCCTTTTCTGCTCCTGACTAAGTGAATGGTGATGCAGTCCTGAAGTTGAGATAGTTTAAGGGGATTAACAGTTCAGTTGTCACAAGGAAGCTCAATACCAAGAGATGTGCATTAAAACCTGGGAGGAAGGTGAGGAATCTCAGGGAAGCTGGATGTCATGTTGAGTAACAGCGACAGTGCTTCAAGCAGTCTACCTAAAGCATTACAGCTTCCTATTGTAATAAAACCTGGATCTGATCCTACAAGGCGCAACTCTCTGAAAAATCAGGCAATAAATTGTAGATCCTGCTTCCAACTCAAACACAAAGAATAACCTTCATTTGTTCACAGTACAGGGCAAACCAGCTCCTGGAAGTTCACTGAGAAAGATCCCAGGAACTCTCTAAAGGCCCTTTATAAGTTTAAGATTATTTATTAGTGTCACAGGTAAAAACATAAGAAATAGGAGCAGGAGTAGGCCATCTAGCCCTTCGAGCCTGCCCCGCCATTCAATAAGATCATGGCTGATCTGTCATGGCTCAGTTCCACATTCCCGCCCTCTCCCCATAACCCTTAATCCCCTCTCTTATCAAAAACCTGCGTCTTAAAAATATTTAGCGAGGCAGCCTCCACCACTTCAATGGGCAGAGAATTCCAGAGATTCACCACCCTTTGAGTGAAGAAGTTCTTCCTCAACTCCGTTCTAAACTGCCCCCCCTTTATCTTGAGGCTGTGCCCCCTAGTCCTACTGTCCTTTCTGAGCGGGAAGAGTCTCTCCACCTCTATCCTATCCATCCCATTCATCATCTTATATGTCTCAATGAGATCTCCCCTCATTCTTCTAAACTCTAATGAGTACAAGCCTAATTTATTCAGCCTCTCCTCATAGCTCAACCCCCTCAACTCCGGCATCAGCCTAGTTAAACCTCCTCTGTACTCCCTCCAAGGCCAAAATATCCTTGCGTAAGTACGGCGCCCAAAACTGCACACAGTACTCCAGCTGCGGCCTCACCAATGCCCTATACAGCCGCAGCAAGACCTCCCTACTTTTATATTCAATCCCCCTCGCTATGAAGGCCAGCATCCCATTCACCTTCCTGACCACCTGCTGCACCTGTAGGCTGGGTTTTTGCGACTCATGCACAAGGACCCCGAGGTCCCTCTGCACCGTCGCCTGCTGCAGTTTTTCGCCACGTAAATAATAATCCTTCCTACCATTATTCCTACCAAAGTGGACCACCTCACATTTGCCAACATTAAATTCCATTTGCCAGTTCCTGGCCCATTCGCCCAGCCTATCTAGATCCTTCTGTAGACTCTCCACACCCTCTGCGCAATTTGCCGTTCCACCAATCTTGGTGTCATCAGCAAATTTCGACACCATACACTCGGTTCCCTCCTCCAGATCATCTATATAAATGGTAAATAGCTGAGGCCCCAGCACCGACCCCTGGGGCACTCCACTAGTCACCAACTGCCAATCCGAATAGCACCCATTGACCCCCACTCTCTGCCTCCTATTTGACAACCAATCCTCTATCCACGCTAACACCCTACCCCCAACTCCATGTCCCCTGACCTTCTGCAATAACCTCTTGTGAGGTATCTTGTCAAACGCCTTCTGAAAATCAAGAAAGACCACATCCACCGGCTCTCCTCTATCCACCGCCCTAGACACATCCTCATAGAACTCCAGTAAATTTGTCAGACACGACTTCCCCTTAACGAAACCGTGCTGCGTCTGCTCTATCAAGCAATTCCCCTCAAGATGCCTCGCTATTTCCTCCTTGATGACGGATTCGAACATTTTACCTACAACAGACGTTAAACTAACCGGCCTATAATTCCCTGCCTTTTGCCTGGCACCCTTCTGAAACAACGGCGTAACATTAGCCGTTTTCCAATCTTCCGGCACTTCCCCGGAATCCAGCGACGTTTGGAAAAGCTTACACTAACACTGCAATGAAGTTACTGTGAAAATCCCCCAGTCGCCACGCTCCAACGCCTGTTCAGGTACACTGAGGGAGAATTTTGCACGGTCAATCCACTTATTCAGCACTGTGACTGTGGGAGGAAACCGGAGCACCCAGAGGAAACCTCCGCAGACACGCGGAGAATGTACAAATTCCGCACAGGTAGTGACCCAAGCTGGGAATCGAAGCCAGGTCCCTGGCGCTGTGAGGTAGCAGTGCTAACCACTGTGCCACCCTAAAAACCCAGGTAAATGGCTAAGACACATATCACTGGGAACCAGCAAGTTTAAAATGCAGTCAGTCTTACATGACATCAAGCTTGGATTCCATAAGTTTCATAGATTATAAAGGTGAGGAGAAAGTGAGGGAGGGATGGAATGACTCGGGTTCAAATCAAATTAGGATAAATATGGCAAGCAAGCTCATTAAAGCAGAATTCCTCTACTTTCTCGGGAAGCTACAGAAATTTGGCATGTCCATTTAAAAAGGGGCAGCACGGTGGCACAGTGGTTAGTACTGCTGCCTCACAGCTCTAGGGAATGGGATCAATTCGTGTTTTGGGTGACTGTCCGTGTGGAGTTTGAACATTCTCCCCGTGTCTGCGTGAGATTCCTCCAGGTGCTCTGGTTTCCTCCCACGGTCCAAAAATGTGTGGGTTAGGTGGATTGGCTGTACTAAATTGTCCCTTAGTGTCAGGTGGAAGGGTAAATGCATGGGGTTAGGGATTAGGGACTGGGTGGGATTGCAGTTGGTACAGACTCGTTGGGCCGAATGGTCACCTTCTGCACTGTAGGATTCTATGATTCTATGAATACTAAGATATCCTGCAGAACATGCCACGAGAGGCCACGGGTGTACTGCCTGAACTTCCAAGGGCATCATTTCAGTTGACTGCCCTTCATCATCATTCCTGCTTTTGATGCGTTTCAGCAGCAAGCTCCAGCCAGTGATGGGTTCAGTGGACGGGACCTTGCATTGGAGAAAGTTGGAACACCCACTGTGGTTCAAGCCACTTGGCTCAGACTGCAGCCAGGAACGCTCGGAGCCTGACATCTGACGGGTGACAGGCTCAAAATGTTTTTGCATCCAGAACTTCCCTGCAGAGGACAAGTTCTCCCGTGGACCATGCAAACGGGGGGATTTGCCGTGTGAAAAACTGGAAGAGTCAGCACTTTCGCTCTGCATTACCCATCGCACAGCCTTTTTGTTTATTCAGTCCAGATCCCCACAAACAGGTATGATAACGTCAGCCCTGGGGGTTTGTATTTATTGTGAGTTACCTCAAGGTGTTTGTGGAATTGGCCTTTTGCCAGCTTTGTGTGTGTGTGTGTGTGTGTGTGTGTGTGTGTGTGTGTGTGTGTGTGTGTGTGTGTGTGTGTTATAGCCCAAGCCACACATTATTCCAGGAAGCTGTCTTTGCTGTCAGAGTTGGCTGCACTGGGAAGAAAGGAGCGCCTCCTCTGCTATTGAGAGACTGCATCATTTTTTTTGGCCAGTTTTCTTTCTCTGGCTCACCTTTACGTGTCATTGCAATATTAGCGGCAATGCCTTTGTAAATGTCATAGGAAATATTAAATTAACAGTGTCACAGAAAATAATGGGAATTAATGTCGCTCTATATTTATGAAGTACCAACTTGCACTGACCCAGACATTTACCGACTTGAGCAGTTTAATTATTCAGACACTCAATGCGGACACATGGTATGCAAACATGTCAAGGTCAGCAAGGTCTCGTTGGTTTGATGCCATCACATTCTTGGTGCCAGCATCCTTGAACTCTGAATGCTCGCTGTCTGTTCCTTTTGGAAACAAAAGGTTTGAAGGATATCACGCTCGTGAAAAAGTATTTAGTCTTTCCGTCACCTCTGCTAAAGGGGGTGACTTCCCCGCCCTCCCTCACAGCTGCGGCCCTTCACCAAGCAGCCATTTTGTTTAGCTGTTGCGCCCATTGGCCAATAACGGGAAGGGTTAATCCAGTCCAAAGGAAGGTGGGGGAGAGGGACTGGAGTTGTGTGCTAAAGGGTTGGCAGCAACACTGCCCAATCTTTTTTAAAAATTCTTCTCCAAGCCATGACTCCAGAAACTAATTCAGTCAATCTTGTTGCCAACCATTTGTGGCTGACTAACACAAACACAGCAAAGTATAAATTCGTGGATCTGGTCAGAGAACTTTGGGCGGATTCTCCCACTCCGCCCGCCTTGGGACGTGTAGCAGGTGGGACATGGACCAAACAAAGGTCCATTGACCTTGAGGAAGGATTTTCCGACCTTGGGACGACTGCAGCCAGAACGTCTCACCCAGTGATTCATTTATCTACTGGGTCACCATTCTGGGACAATTGGAGAAGGGAAGCCTTAGGATGGCCTGTAAGTGACAGGATGAGAATGGCCTGTAAGTGACAGGATGAATTGTGTTATCACATTCAGGGTCCATAAGCAAAAAGCCATTTTTAAAACATCCGTTCTAGTGCCATGGTAAAGCTGACATTAACTGCCCATCCCAAGTTGCTCTTGAGAAGGCCTTTCCCTTAAAACGATGCAGTCCATGCAGAGAAGTTATTCCCACAGCACAATTTGGTTTCAAATGCCAGTATTTTGACCCAGTGACAGTGAATGCACACCCAACCTTTGTCCAAATCAAATTGATGTTCGACTCTGAAGGCTCCTGTCAGAGCTAAAAAGACTTACGGACACCACGTTCACAAGTGATCAGTCCTTTATCACCTTCTTATGATAAGGATGGATGGAGTGGCCTAATTCTGCTCTTTTATCTTATGGTCTGTGACTCTAGTTGGATGATGCTTGACTGTTGTTTTGATTCAGTTTCCAATATTGCTGTAACCAATAAATGCTCAAACAAACTTGCAAACAAATTATTTTAACGGATCTGTGACTTTTGTTCCAAGCTGCTCAGAACAGCATCCTGGGGATTGGTTTCGGAACGCCGGCGAGTCCCCAGAACGATCCTGGGGGTCCAAAGTGCAATGGCCATGCTGATACATAGGCCTCGTTGAAAGGAATGGGTAAATGCTTTCCGTGAAACTAAAATCAAAGGACTTTCACATGGAAACAAATCAACGCTACTACTCATCAGCAAACATTTAACCCGCAAGTTCAAGGAACCCGACAGATTAACGCACCACTCATTTACATCAAACTTTGCCATAATTTGCCCAATTTATCTGTGAATGGCTGAGACCGTGGGTTAAAGGCAAATTGGTGAGTGATTAACCCCGTTCATTATCCGTCACATAGTTCATTTAATAATCTGTGGAAATTTGACAATGTGTGTGCGTGTGTGTGTGGCTTTTTTTTAATATCAACATCACATCTTATAATTGTTACCTTTGTTGTGTCAATTGTTGGGGAAAAGAATCAGTGAGCAGGAGTTAATCGAAGTTCTGCTTTCTTAATTGGCTCATTAACATGTTTGCTTTTTCTGACAATGTGCCATGTATAACCGTCACCCTATCCACCCAGATGGCTTTTCTTATTATTAAAAGACGGAGTAATCTGTCTTTCGCTTTGCCGTCTGACAACACAGTCCGGCATTCTTGCAAACCTGAGTTTTAATTAACAGCATACCATTTCTATTATGTCATTAGAAATGTGGATTATGCGCTCAGCAATATATGAAAGGAAATTAATTTTGAAAACAGGTTCTATCATCTAACACGTAACCCTTTGGGGTATCAAAATTCTGTGAGCTTGCAGAATAACACATCCATTTCTCTTAAGAGTGTGAGAGTGCTGTGGGCAAGGGGGGCACATCAGGAAGCTGTCTGGATGCCAGTCATATGCAGCTGGCATCGGTTGGCGTTCCAGAGAAGCTTTGCAGTTTGTGCAGAAACATCTCTCTGCAGATTGGCATTTATTAAATGTGACAGCAGATCATTCCCTTCTCCACCTCCGCTCCCCACCCCCACCCCCGTCCTACTCATACCAGACAGCACGCTGACTCATACTTCCATGATGCAAGCTTCTGATGGTAACCCCCAAGTGGGTCATTTAAGTTTACATATTTATTAGTCACAAGGAGGCTTACATTAGCACTGCGATGAAGTTACTGTGAAAATCCCCTAGTCTGTGCCCAGCATACCTTCTGATTCTATCTTTTACTCTTGATCTATGCTTCTAAAACTTCATTACACCCTAGCTATGACTGTAACACTACATTCTGATGTTCTTCTCTATGAACAGTATGTTTTGTCTGTATAGCACGCAAGAAACAATACTTTTCACTGTATGGTAATATATGTGACAATAATAAATCAAATCAAACTCTGACGCCTGTTTGGGTACACTGAGGGAGAGTTTAGCATGGCAAATCCATCTAACCAGTATGTCTTTGGACTGAAAAAACTGGAGCACCAGAAGGAAACCCACGCAGACATGGGGAGAATGGGCAAACTCCACACAGACAGTGATCCGAGTTTGGGAATCGAATCCAGGTCCCACATATTGTGCTTTCGATTTCATGTCAGTTTCTAGTAGATTAATTCTGGGAAACTCCAGGAAAATCTTGGAGGGTCGTCAACACACATCCAAATTCCAGCTTTACTCTGACGCTAGAATGAAGTGGACAGCACTGTTCCAACATCAGCCTGAAACTGTGCTGATATACATCATCAACCTTGGACATGCAGGGCTCTATTTTGTCAGTACCATCCCTCATCGCTGACAAGAAACCTCATCCACCAGCAAGACTATCAGAGGTGTATGTTCCTGAAATACGCAGTCAGTATGTGGGGAGTGGCGCAGCTGGGGGAGGGGGGAGCGTTTTCTGTCAATGACCCTTAATGCAAAAGCACCCTTGGCCCTTCACAATCATATCAAGAATTTGCATTTATATTGCACCTTTAACGTAGAAAAACATTCCAAAGTGCTGAATTTCTGTATCCATACAGGAATATTCAATTCTCAAAGTGCTAATAATCATTATTTTTGTCAACTTAGATGTTAACAATTAATTGTTGTTTGTTTGTGATGTTAAACCAATGCTCTTCCCATGTGGGAAAGATCCAACAGTACCATTACAAACAGGAACTCACTCCAACATCCTTGCCAATATTGATCCTTCAGCCAGCATCACTCTTAATGTCATTGAGAATCATAGAAAATCATAGAATCCAGACTGAGGCCATTTGGCCCATCGAGCCTGCACTGACAACAACCCAATCCAGGTCCTATCCCTGTAACCCCACACATTTACTTTACTAATCCCTCTCAGACTAAGGGGCAATTTAGCATGGCAAATCCACCTAACCTGCACTTCGGAGTATGGGAGGAAAACAGATCATCCAGGGGAAACCCATGCAGACACAGGGAGAATGTGCAAACTCCACACAGAGTCACCCAAGGTCAGAATCGAACCTGGGTCCCTAGGGCCTTGAGGCAGCAATGCTAACCACAGTGCCACCGTGCTGCCCATTTAAGGAGCCTTGTTGTGTGCAAGTTGGCCACGTTGTCTCCATTTCGGGTGGCATGGTGGCACAGTGGTTAGCCACTGCTGCCTCACAGCACCAGGGTTCAATTCTGACTTGGTTCACTATCAGTGTGAAGTTTGTACATTCTCCATGTGTGTGCGTGGGTTTTCTCCGGGTGCTCCAGTTTCCTCCCATAGGTCAAAGATATGCGGGTTAAGTTGATTGGTCATGATAAATTGCCCCTTAGTGTCGGGGGATTAGCAGGTTGCAAGAATTGGGCCTGGGTGAGATAGTGGTCGGAAAAGACTCGATGGGCCGAATGGCTTCCTTCTGCACTCTAGGGATTCTATGACTGCATTTTAAGTTAACTCCGGAATTTGACATATTTCGTTACCTGTTTTTTGCTTGAAAACAAGGGTTCTTCAATGTGTTGGGACCATTACTCTCGATATTGAGATCACAGTTGGCGGCTACTTTCCATCTTATCGCCCAGTATGTGAAAGCTTTCTTCCTCTGTTGATTTTCATCCGCAGTTTGCTTGTGTCAGAGAGACTGAGGACAGAATGACAGGTACAGTATTAGTCACGGCGGATTGATTGGGTCATTTGCATCAGCAGATCTTCAAACTGGGATGTTTTAGGACTTAGATTTATGGGCAAGAGCATTGAGATTAAGCCCCAACCTATTTAAGGTTTTTTTTTGAGAGCGAAACTGTAAATTGGGAAATATTTTTGAAACAAAGAATATTTTATTCAGGCTCTGTTATCATATTCATGCAAAATTAATTTTGTTGAGAGACAAATGTAGCAAATATGTAGAGCATAGTCGCTGTAAATTTAAATTTGCAATAGGTTTAGTCTCAATACACTTGCAATAACTTAACTTCACAGTAACTTTTAAGCAAACTAATTGAGATGGGCTGGGCGAATGGGCCAGGAACTGACAAATGGAATTTGATGTTGGCAAGTGCGAGGTGGTCCACTTTGGTAGGAATAATGGTAGGAAGGACTATTACTTACGTGGCGAAAAACTGCAGCAGGCGACGGTGCAGAGGGACCTCGGGGTCCTTGTGCATGAGTCACAAAAACCCAGCCTGCAGGTGCAGCAGGTGGTCGGGAGGGCAAATGGGATGCTGGTCTTCATAGCGAGGGGGATTGAATATAAAAGTAGGGAGGTCTTGCTGCAGCTGTATAGGGCATTGGTGAGGCCGCAGCTGGAGTACTGTGTGCAGTTTTGGTCGCCGTACTTACGCAAGGATATTTTGGCCTTGGGGGGAGTGCAGAGGAGGTTTACTAGGCTGACACCGGAGTTGAGGGGGTTGAGCTATGAGGAGAGGCTGAATAAACTAGGCTTGTACTCGTTAGAGTTTAGAAGAATGAGGGGAGATCTCATTGAGACATATAAGATGATGAATGGGATGGATAGGATAGAGGTGGAGAGACTCTTCCCGCTCAGAAAGGACAGTAGGACTAGGGGGCACAGCCTCAAGATAAAGGGGGGGCGGTTTAGAACGGAGTTGAGGAGGAACTTCTTCACTCAAAGGGTGGTGAATCTCTGGAATTCTCTGCCCGTTGAGGTGGTGGAGGCTGCCTCGCTAAATATTTTTAAGACGCGGGTTGATGGGTTTTTGATAAGAGAGGGGATTAAGGGTTATGGGGAGAGGGCGGGAATGTGGAACTGAGCCACGACAGATCAGCCATGATCTTATTGAATGGCGGGGCAGGCTCGAAGGGCCAGATGGCCTACTCCTGCTCCTGTTTCTTATGTTCTTATGTTCTTATGTGTGAAATACATCCAGTATAGAAAACATTCCCCAACTTATATTCGCCCATCAAAATCCTTGGACGAGATTCTCCAGCTTCTCAGCCATGTGTTTCCTGCCAGTGGGAGGTGGCTTGTTGTTTGCTAGCAGTGGGATTCTCCAGTCCCACCGCTGTCAATGGGAATTCCCATTGACAGCGGGAAACCCGCGGAAGGGGATGCGCTGCGGCAGGACTGAAGAATCCCACTGGCTTGAACGTTTCAGGTGCTGTAACCTCCAAACCACACCACCCCCACCCCCCACCCCACCCCTCCCCACACAGCGCAATTCAGACTCGCGATTTGTTTTTCAAGCTAAGTGCGTATGGGCACGCCTGAGAACAGATTTCCAAGTCGGACCTGAATTGCGTCCAGATTCAGCACTTAGAATGAAAATGGTAAAATCCAGCACATGTTGTCAAAGCTCTTCATCATACACTCATCGGGACAAATCACAAGAATATCAAATGCAAAAGGAACAATTTATGGTTCATGAGAAGAGAGTACTTGGTTGGCAAGTGGACACTGATTAGTAGAGGCATTGCCCTGAAGAATGCACCAGTTCACTGATGACTCACAGTTAACTGCCAAGCTTTTTTAAAATCAAACCAGTAAGAAGTCTCACAATATCAAATAAAGTCCAACAGGTTTACTTCATAGCAAAAAACCCCAGTCCAACGCCGGCATCTCCACATCATGAAAATCAAACCAGACAGGTTGGCTCTGATTGGTTGAAGCATTGCCCAGGAGAATGAACCAGAGAATGGATGTCACCTGCTTTGTTTAATTGAAACAGGCGCAATGTGTCTACCTGTTCTTTCTGTCAGCAAAGAACAGGGCCCTGTGTATTAATTTATGTAGCTTCTAGCATGTGTAAGTGAGCCACATTGCGAGCCTGACTGATGATCTTAAATTGGTTGTTAAACTATCAAACAGTGAATCCTTCTTTTGCAATCACTGCATCTATCGATACAGTCTCTGTTGGTGAATGGGATATGTGGTAAACTGGTCTATACTTTCCATCTATCTGTGTCTGAAAGAGTACAGCTCCCAGTCATGTAGAAGATGCATCTGCAGCAATGACAGTGGGTAGCTCTGGGTCACAGGTCCCACGACTTATGCTGTGCCTTCTCCCAACACAATATATTATCTGGTCTTAACTGCTGATGTAGTAGTTCATAGAATAGAATAGAACATGGAATCATAGAGTTGCTACAGTGCAGAAGGACATCATTCAGCCCATCAAGTCTTCACTGACTCCCTGACAGAGTATCTGACCCAAGCCATCTCCGCTGCCCTATCCCCATAATCCCACCCATTTACTATGGTTAATCCATCTAACCGATACATCTTGGAACACTAAGGGGCAATTTAGCATAGTAAATCCATCTAACTTGCACACCTTGTGACTGTGGGAGGAAATCAAAGCACCCTAAGGAAACCCACAGAGATACAAGGAAGATGTGCAAACTCTACACAGTCACCCAAGGCCGGAATCGAACCCAAGTCCCGGGAGCTATGAGGTAGCAGTGCTAATCAATGTGCCACAGTGCTGCCCATTGGTTCGTTATTGTTAGCTGAGTTGGGCAGAAACTTTCTGACTTGGTTTACCATAACTATGAATCTCTGGAGCTCAGTCATGTTGCGAGGAACTGGAAACTTATCGCTCTTGTCTTGTGTAGATCAGCTTTGACACCTGACACATCCACACTATGCCCAATTAACTTGACAGTCGACTGTTGAGAATTTGTATTTGTTGTTGATTGCAAGTCCTTCTTCCAGTAGGCATCACAGCACAGCTCACATCCCAATGTCATGCTGTCTGTGTGATCCATGAATCAGGACACCATCCGTGTGACATTCAACTCCTTCGAGTCCTTCTAGAATACTTGATCTTGACCTCTGGAGGATTTCTGGTGCTGATGGAAAAGGGTAACCTGTTGAAACAAAGCGTCCCAAATGACACAATGAAGGTTACACTCCTCATCGAGGGGTAGTGGCCAAGAACCATTATTTGCCTTCAGTTCATGAAGATTAACTCTTTCACAATTTTTGTTGCGTTCTCATTCACAAATTACACAGGATGAACATTGTGTTCATTTGTTTTGTTCAACTGTATAAGATTTAAGCCAATTGATCTGTTAGATTTTAGCAGCAGGAACATCCCTGAGGAGGCACAGCGGTTAACACTGCTGCCTCACAGCGCCAGGGACCTGAGTTCGATTCCCGGCTTGGGTCACTGTCTGTGTGGGGTTTGCACATTCTCCCCGTGTCTACATGGGTTCGCTCCGTTACCCCGCACACTCCAAAGGTGTGCGGGTTGACTGACCACGCTCAATTGCCGATACATCTTGGGACACCAAGGGGAAATTTAGCATAGTAAATCCACCTAACCTGCACATCTTGTGACTGTGGGAGGATATCGAAGCACCCTAAGGAAACCCACGGAGATACAGAGAAGATGTGCAAACTCTACTGTCAAGAGGATTAGTAATGTAAATATGTGGGGTTATGGGGATAGGGCCTGGATGGGATTGTTGTTCATGCAGGTTTGATGGGCTGAGTGGCCTCCTTCTGCACTGTAGGGATTCTATGACTCTAAGGACCAGCTCACTGGTTCTGCCACAAGTGAAACAACCCCCTGCTTCAACACAAAGTTAATTTCCTTCTTTATCTTTAGCAAGAGAGGATGAGGAACTGTTCTGGGTGGAAGCAGACATGTGGCTTTATGTTGGCTGATATGATACACTGTTTTCAGCTTTCCTAGTCCGATGAACAGCATTGGAAATTGAAGAACTCTCTGGTTTATGGATCTTCTCCACTTTCCTGAAACTTTATTCTCCAATGCAGATGTAAGTCGGTACAGGCTGTCCTGCCTATTGGAGTGAACACAGTGGCACAGCAGTTAGCACTGCTGTCTCACAGCGCCAAGGACCCAAGTTCAATTCCCAGCCTTTCAGGTCACTGTCTGTGCGGAGTCTGCACATTCTCCCTGTGTCCGCATGGGTTTCCTCCCGGTGCTTCGGTTTCCTCCCACAGTCCAAAGACATGCTGGTTAGGTGCATTGCCCATGCTAATTTCCCCCTCAGTGTACCCAAACAGATGGCGGAGTGTGGCAACCAGAGGATTTTCACAATAACTTCACGGCGATGTTAATGTAATAAATAACCTTTATAAGGAGTCAGTGATCTTTCTGTCTCTATATTAAAAGGGTGTGTCCAGTTGTCTTATGATCTTCAAGCCCGTGTAGTTTGATGCACAGTGGCTGAAGCAATCTTTTCTCTAACCAAGCACAGTTCAGCGTCAGAAGGAACCTGAACTGTCAAGAATCCAATTTGAAACATGTCTCATTTCCCTCCACTAGGATATCAGCACTCCAATAACATCGGCTCGATTCCTGGATCTCTCCAAGGAAAGGCATCTCAATATCATTGATAGATCTTGTCACCTTTCAAAGGCTTCTCTTAGTGTTCTTCTGGACAGGTTTCTCACTGCGACACAACCTGGGAGTAGCACTTCTTTCTGCCAAAATGACATTTGGCCCCTTTGGCAATGACAATTTTTGTTGTCTGTGTTTTTTTCCCTGCCACACTGTTTACAGTCAGCTGGGGGAGGGGAGAGTGGGTGGGGGGTGGTTGATGGATGTTTTTCCTGTCTCCCCTGCCTTTGTGCAGCAACCTCTCTGCTTTTTAACTTTAACATGTACCTGCTGTTTTGGGGATATGGCTCTTCCTGTCATCCTGAACCACCCCATCGGATATGCTTCCTGACCTTAGCTTGTCCGCCTATTCAGATTGCCTCTATGAAGGTTTAACCTTCTCTCAACCTTAAGTGGTTAAACAATGCTTCATCCAAACTCCTAACAACAATTCTGACCCTGATTAGATCATCTTTTAAGCTGCCGTATTCACAGCATCACGCAAACCTGCCCCCCATCCATTGACTCTGTCTACACTTTCCGCTGCCTCAGCAACGCAGCCAGAATAATTAAGGACCCCACACACCCCGGACATTCTCTCTTCCACCTTCTTCCTTTGAGGAAAAGATACAACACGTACCAACTGATTCAAGAACAGCTTCTTCCCTGCTGCTGTCAGGCTTTTTGAATGGACTTACCTTGCATTAAGTTGACCTTTCTCTACACCCCAGCTATCACTGTAACACTACATTCTGCACCCTCTCCTTTCCTTCTTTATGAATGGTATGTTTTGTCTGTAAAGCCGGCAAGAAACAATACTTTTCACTGTATGTTAATACATGTGACAATAATAAATCAAATCAAAATCATGTGACATTGCATCACTTCCTGTGATTATGTTTCCTGTGTCTCATTAGCATATCAGACAGTTAGAATCCCAATCAGCTAAGGCATCAATGAAGACGAAGGAATGTGTGATGAAGTCATAAATTATGTCTACTTAGATCTGCAAAACAGTGCTATTGGCGAACGGGCTAATTTAACAAGTGTACCTGAGATAAGGGGAAAGTATTGATGTGTTTATAAATGATTCGTACAGAATTATAGAGAACTGTGAATGTGGCAGCTTATAAGATGATCTAATTGCAACTCCTTAAAATATATTTGATCGTGGTTGTACTTGGAGCCAATGGTGGGATTTTCTACCATTCTATTCCCCCACACGGCGTGCCTTGTGGCAGTGGAGGTGGCCCACCATTGGCTGAAGGTGGGGTCTTCCAGTCCTGCTGCCAACTGATCTATCATTGCTAGCACCTTCCACCACTGGGGAGCCTGTGGCCAGGATGTGGGGTCACCACCGGTGAAACTGAAAGCTCCAGCAGGTGGGAATGGCCGAAAAAGTTTGGCCAATATGTTAATTAGCCACAGTGGGTTAGGAATTTTGGGGTTGGGGGGTTGAGGCGTGGGGGGAGTGGGTTTGAAGTTGGGGGCAGGAGATAAAACACAGACAGAATTGCCACTCCTACATTGCTGCGCAGTGACTCGTGAACATGAGAACAGGATCAGGCTCTGTTATAAGGGCCTATAAATAGCTCGCTTAGGGATCAAATCAACAAAAAACGTATTTTTCCCCATCACTGACAGTTCTTTACAAGCACGAGCCAGAAAGCAACCAAATACTGCGACAAGGCTCCATCAACAGAACTCGAATGTTTCTTGTGAGAGGTGTGTACGTGCAGCCTTGGAGATTAAACACTGCTCCACTGCTCTCTGTGATCTTCCAGCCACTTCCCTGGTTGTACAAGTAGAACGGACAACCTGAGATGACAGACTTCCCCTGTGAAGGGAACAGGAAGGGTCTGAACCACAGCTTGAGAGCGGTGATTAAAACAGCATGGGGACTCGTCAATTAAGCGCGGAATGTTGTACCACAAGTAATTATTAGGGACAGTGATGCATTAGCAGTTATTACTTTGTGCTGTCATGCTTTCAGTGCTCAGCGTATGCACAAGGTTATTAACTCGCCTGTCCGCGCACATTTTTGGTCAGTCTAAAGCAGTGGGAATCTCCATCTCCGACCTCAAGGTCAGAATGAAGAAACAGCTGAATATATGAAGTGTTCTACTCAGTGGTAAGTGAACCTCGTTAGCGGTGATACGCAAAGGCTGCTCTCACCCTCCAAACTAAGTAATTTATTTCTTCTGGTGTTAACTGGATAACTTTTTCAAAGACCCAGGTGTAACAGGTTGAATGGCCCCCTCGATCCTATTAACAAGATTAGGCCTGAGGCCTGTTTCCAGCCCTCAAGAATCCCGCTCTCCGCAAAAATACAGTTTGGGATCATTGATGAACAATAGTTCACAGAGCCATAGAACTGTTACGATGCAGAGGGAGGCCATTTGGCCCATCATGCCTGCATCAGCTCATCAAAAGTGGGATTCATCCATTACCATTCCCCTGCTTTTTCCCCGTAATCCTGTTCATTCTTCTTTTCAAATAATAGTCCGATTCCCCTTTGAATGCTTCGATTGAACCTGTCTCTGCACTCTCTCAGGCAGCGCATTCCAAATTCCCTAAGCAGGAAGGCAAGAACCCCAACACTGATCCCCGGGAAACTCCATTACGAACCTTCCTCCAGCATGAAAACATCCATTAACTACAGTTCTCTGTTTCCCTCAGCCAATGTCACATCCATATTGCTACTGCCCCTTTTTTCCATGAGCTACAACTTTGCTCACTGGTATATTTTGTGGCACTGTATCGAATGCCTTTTCGAAGTCCAGGAACATCACGTCAACAGCATTGCCCATTAGAACTTCTGCCTCACAGTGCCGGAGATCCGGGTTCAATTCCAGCCTCAGCTTACTATCTGTGTGGAGTTTGCACGTTCTCCCTGTGTCTGCGTGGGTTTCCTCGGGTTGCTCTGGCTTCTTCCCACAGTCCAAAGATGTGTGGGTTAGGTGGATTGGCCATGCTAAATTGCCCCTTAGTGTCAGGGGAGATTAGCAGGGTAAATATGTGGGATTATGGGGATAGGGCCTGGGTGGGATTGTTGAAAGTGCAGGCTCAATGGGCTGAATGGCCTCCTTCTGCACTGCAGGAATTCTGTGATTTTATGAAGCCAGTTAAGCATGGTTTTTCCTTAAGAAATCCATAAAGTTCCCTTACTCTTTTATACTTTTCCTGTTTTTTATTTCTCTCTCTGCCTCCTGCTAGTCTTTCTCTCCATAATCTCTCTATTTTTTTTCTCTATTTCGGCCTCCTCTTTGTCCAACCTTCCCTCTCTGCCTTTTGTCTTCATGGATGGGATATCACCCATGGTGTGTTTGCCCCCAGAGGATGTGACAAGCCATTTAAATCTCTGAGTACAGTGGAACCATAATATCCGACCTCAGAGGCGGGACTGGAAAATCCTTGTTGTGTCCCTTCCATCTCTTTCCCTTGTGTCTACATCACTTTCCCTGGTCAAGGACTCTTGGATCATGTTACCAGTGACAATTCCGTTTCTTAAAAAGCTGCACCAGAGATACCCAATGCCCGGCTGCTCCATTTATGATGGAATATTCTTTCAATGGTTCCCTTTGTAAGGCTGTGAACTGGAAACACAAAGGAAATTGTGTGACACCATCCCACCTCAGGCAATCTTGCACTTGTTACTCCAACCACTGCGAGTCTCAAAGGAGGAGTGATCATAACACTGGATCCTTTCACGTGGGTCCTATGGTCTTAGATAATAAACACAGTAAGAAGTCTCACAACACCAGGTTAAAGTCCAACAGATTTATTTGGTATCACGAGCTTTCAGAGCACTGCTCCTTCATCAGGTGAGTGGGATAGGGGGCTCCCACTGGTTGTGAGACTTCTTACTGTGCCCACTCCAGTTCAATGCTGGCATCACCACACCATAATACACACAGACTACCTGCAGTGTGAACAATGATAAGATTAAATATAGAAAATAGGAGCAGAAGAAGGCCACTTGGCCCCTCAAGCCTACAGTGCT
This sequence comes from Carcharhinus amblyrhynchos, assembly GCF_965287045.1. Taxonomy (NCBI): domain Eukaryota; kingdom Metazoa; phylum Chordata; class Chondrichthyes; order Carcharhiniformes; family Carcharhinidae; genus Carcharhinus; species Carcharhinus amblyrhynchos. The sequence goes on along the minus strand of NC_137349.1, from coordinate 5,588,697 downwards.
ATTCATTACAATCATGGATGATGGTCCAACTCAATAGCCTGATCCTGCTTTCCCCCAATATCCTTTGTCCTCTTTGCCACAAATGCTATGTCTAACTGCTTCCTGACAACATGTGCTGTTTTGGCCTCAACTTGAATTCCACAGGCTTATCACTTTCTGGGTGAAGAAATCGCTCGGTCCTCAGCACTACAGACTCTGACCCGACTCCCTGCTGCCATCAGATTTTCAAATGGACCTACCTCGCATTAAATCGATCTTTCTCTACACTCTAGCTATGACTGGAACACAACATTCTGCACTCTCTCCTTTCCTTCTCTGCGAAAGGTATGCTTTGTCTGTATGGTGTGAAAGAAACAGTACTCTACACTGTATCCTAATACATGTGACAATAATAAATCAAATCAAATCAAAATCCTAAATGATTTACTCTGTAACCTCAGATTGTGATCCCTGGCACTGGCCTCCCCCTGCCCTGGGTAGTGTCCTTCCTGCATCTACAATATCTAGTCCTGTTAGAATTTTATAGGTTTCTAAACTTCAATAAATATAATCCTGACCGACTCAATCTCTCCTCATATGTCATCCCGCCATCCCAGGAATCAATCTGGGAAACCTTCGTTGCACTCCATCTCTTGAAAGAATATCCTTCCTTAAATAAGGGGATCAAAGTTGCACACAGCGGGTCCCATTTTAACATTGTGTTGCTCCCGAAAAAAGGTGCGAAAATGTGGTAAAGTTGGGTATGAGGCCATTAACGCGATCCGCGCCCGCATCCGTGCGGATGCCCACTTTACCGAGACACGGGAACGGCTGTGATCCGATTCGTGCCTGAAATGAGCGCAACGGCGATTTAAATGCATTTGCATGTATTTCAATTGAACTAATGAGCTGCCCACCTAATTTTATCAGCTTTTCCCCCTTTATCGCCACATTCGCCAATCCGGAATCACACCGAAATGGACACGCTGAATAAAAGTCTGAATCGGGCGCTCCAGCTGCTGAAGAGGCTCGTTCAGAGCTTCCAGTGACTCTCTAATTCAGATCGGTGGTGAGGGGGAGGCCCAATCTTTGTCTGGTTGTTGGGGGTGAGGGGGAGGGCCGAGTGTTGTCTGGCTGAGGGTGGAGGGGAGGGTCAGATGTACCTCGGGGAGGGTGAGGTGTGGAGTGAGGCCAGATCATTCTCTGGGAGGTGGGGATGGAGGGGGTGGGGGGGGTAGGATGTATCTCTTTGTGGGGTTGGGGTAGGCCCGATGGATCTCTGGTGAGGGGTGTGGGGGGAGGGCAAGGGTTAGCGTTCTATCTGGATAGCGGGGGGGGGGGGGGGGGGGTGAGTGGATAAGGGGGAACAATGATGTCTGTGGGGGTAGGGGTGATGTCTGTGGGAGCCTTTGCTCCCAGGTCACTTTCTCCGCTTTCTGTGGCCTGGGAGCGATCAGACACGGGTGCGCTTTTTCAGATTTATTTCTAACCGTGTACGCGCAGTTCAGAACTCAAATCGTTTCAGGCGTGCTAAGCCTCGCCCACAGCGCGATTCAGACCCGCGATTTTTTTTTTCAGGCTGAGTGCATACGGGGGCTGCTGAAAGCAGATTTCCAAGTTGGATCTGAATTGTGCCCAGATTCAGCACTTAGAATGAAAATGGTAAAATTAGGCCTAATATTTCAGGTTGTAGCCTCACCAAGGCCCTGCATAGCTACAGCAAGATGCCCCTATATTTGAATCCTCTCTTTATGAAGGCCAATTGCCTTCTTCATCGCCTGCTGCATCTGCATGCTTACCTTCATCCATTGATGTACCACAACACTCGGGTCTCGTTTCACATTCCCCCCTCTCAATCTAAAGGCCATTCGGATAACCTGCCTTCCTGTTTTTGCTCCCAAAGTGGATGTTAGAATATAACCAATGGCAACTTTGTATTGAATGTAATGTGACCAATGGTAACCAGCTGGAAGGGTCAGCTGACCCAATAAACCATGGAACCAATTTCAGAATGATGCGATGGTCAGCTGGCCAACTGACCCGCTATAAATAAGAACCTGTTTGGAATGGTGGAGAGCTTGGAGTGGCCCAGGGCGAGGCCCCAAGTTTGAAGTAATGAAGTTTCTTTTTCAAACCTTTTCTTTGATTTACAAGTTGGATTAACTTTTGTTGTATTTTTATTGTCTGTACTTGGAGCATTCCTTCTAAAGAAGCATTTTTATCTGAGGATGGTCATCTTAAATTATTTTGAAAAAAAAATTAAAGTAAAGGGAATCTGTTTGAATGTAACCAGTGACAACTTTGTAATGTGACCAATGGTAATGAGCTGCAAGAGTCAGCTGACCTAGTAAATCATGGAACCAATTACAGAATGATGCGATGGTCAGCTGACCAGATGACTCGTTACAAAATAAGAAACTTTTGGGAATTGTGGGGAGCTTGGAGTGGCCCAGGGCGAGGCCCCAAGTGTGGAGTAATGAAGTTCCTTTATTAAAACCTTTCTTTGATTTGTAAGTTGGAGCAAGTTTTATTGTATTTCTATAGTCTGCATTCAAAGAGTTTCCCCTGAAGAAACAGCGGATAACCTCACATCTCTCCACATTATACCCACAAAATATATACCTATCTAGTCTTGAAAGTTATAATCGACCTCTGCATCCACTGCCATTTGGAGGAGAGATTGCCACTACATAAATTTAACTTGGTCACGCTTGCAGTTCAAAGCTTATACGACCACAATGCAAAATAGGAATGGGGGCTCTGATATTAATTGAAGCACCCTGCCTGCTCTGTTAATTCAGATCAGCAGAGGCCAGAGATCAAGCCTGCGGCCTTGCTGCTCAGAATAGTTCAGCCTTAACTGGCTGAGCCAACAGGGGAGCACTTTGAAATATTCATTCTCGTGGTTAAGCTTTTATTTTTCTTTGGCTCCGACTTGAAGTCTGTGCCTGAAGCAATAATGAAAATAATTACCTCCCATTTTCCATCATTTTCATCGATGTGGGCTATTTTGTGGTAGAAATAACCACTTTTTTTCTGACATCATCGTAAATTTGTGAAAAATCACCTCATAATATTCTTGCAGCAATGCTCTCTAGCCTCCTGGACAATGTATAAAGTCCTTTTTGTTCCGCAGGAAAGGTCAGGAAATGTTACTTGGAAAAGCAGTTCATCCAACACTCTCCAGAAAGGTCATTCAGCATGGTCATCTCACTGTCCACTAAGAATGCTACTCACCATCGCTCAAACTAATGTCTTCTTCACTGACTTCAAAGATCCTGTCTCCACTATTTCGGCAATTTATCATTCTTTGCGGCTGATAATGTGGTCAGAGGAACTTGAAGCAAGACTACAGCTTGCTCACTCGAACAATGCATTATCAGCTGCTGACCTCATTACAGCCTTGGATCAGGCGTGAACAAAAGAGATGAACTAAAGGAAGGAGGAGAGAATGACAGCAATGCAGCTTTTCAATGAGTGTGGCATCAAGGAGCCTTAGCAAAACCACAATCAGTGGGAATCAAGGGGGAAAAGCTCTCCGCTGGTTGAAGTCATACCTGGCACAAAGGATGATGGGTATTGTTGTTGGAGGCCAATAATCTCAGGACATCATTGCAGGAATCCCTCAGGGTGAATGTCCTGGGCCCAACCATCTTCAGCTGTTCCATCAATGACCTTCCTTCCATCATAAGGTCAGATTTGTGGGTGTTCGCTGATGATTGCGCAATGTTCAGCACCGTTCCCAAATCCTCAGATACTGAGGCAGTCCACGTCCAAATGCAGCAAGACATGGACAATATCCAGGCTTGGACTGACAACTGGCAAATAACATTTACTAATGTAGACAGGAAGAAACTTTTCCCGTTGCTGGAGGGATTGATGACCAGGGGCCACATGTTTACGGTAAGGGGCAGGAGGTTCAGAGGGGATGCGAGGAAAAACATTTTCACCTAAAGGTTGGTGGGCGTCTCGAACTCACTGCCTGAAAGTGTGCTGGAGGCAGGGAGCCTCATAACATTGAAGAAGTGTCTAGATGTGCACTTGCTTTGCCAAGTGCTGGGAAATGGATTCAGAATAGTTGGATGGTTTGTTTATAAAGGGCCTCGGTGCGATGCTCTGTCAGAGACTCCACAAAGACTTAATGGGCTGAATGGCCTCCTTCAGCACTGTAGGGATTCTATGAAAAGGGTGATTCAATCAACAGGCTAATAGACAACAACAACAATTTGCATTTATATAGCACTGTTGATATTTGACATTAAATGGTAGCAGATATTAGCACACGTGACTAAAGTTTTGCTCAATGAGATGGGTTTTATGGGGCATCTTTGAGGGGGAAAGAAAGGTGGAGAAGTTTACCAGGGCACATCCAGAAGCTAAGGCCCAGACACCCTAAAGTCCTACCACCAGACCTGGAGTGACCAATGCTCAAATTCCCTCATTGCCTCTTCATTTAATCCAGACATTGCTCAAACCAAGAAAGCAGAATCATTACTCAGTCTGAGAATGAAACACAAATGAATGTGAATTGAATGCACTTTTCAATTTTTTAAGGAGCCATCAGACACACTGTCATTACAGACTGAGCACAGACACTCCGTTCACATAAATTCGACACTTCATTAAAACAAAATAAGGGAGACAAGAAAAATAGGACAACCTAATTAGGCAGAGTAATAGATTATTAAATTTGTCAATTGAGGGATTGTATTAAACTAACACCATTATCGCTAACTACCATAGTAAACTTCGATATGTTAAGGTCTGCAACACAGATTTAACTGAATCATTCAGAGTTTGTGATGCAGATGCGAATAATTAACGACTCAAAATTGGGCAGCTCAGTGATTAGCACTGCTGCCTCACTGCTCCAGAGACCCGGATTCAATTCTAGCCCAGGAGTTCGCGCATTCTGCCCATGTCTACATGGGTTTCCATTGGGTGCTCTGGTTTCCTTCCACAGTCCAAGGATGTATAGGTTGGGTGGATTGGCCATGCCAAAATTGCCCTTTAGTGCCTTAAGATGTGCTGGTTAGGTAGATTGACCATGCTAAATTGATCCTTAGTGTCCTGAGATGTGTAGGTTAGGTGGAGTGGCCATGTTAAATTGCCCCAAGATATGTAGGCTATGCGGATTAGCCAGTTATAGGGATAGAGCTTGGGTGAGATGCTGTCAGAGAGTCGGTGCAGACTATATGGGCCAAATGACCTCCTTCTGCACTGCATGGATTCCATGGTTTGTTGGTAATATTGTGGGTATGGGTGGTGCTGGAAAGACAGTGTGTCCTGCTGCTACAGAAGTAATCATAGAGACATGGAGGTCCTCCAAACTCCTGGAGCACTGGCCTCTGAATCTGTAGCCAGGAGGCCACTCTGTTATCCCCCACACATCTGAGGAAACCTGCAGGCTGACTGAAAAACCCCAGTTGGCGTTAATTGGCCACCAACTGGATGAATTGGCTACCTGCTGCTTGAAGGGAAATATCTCAGGCAGGGGAACTGGCCCATAGATTGGCAGCTCAAAATCTCATCTCTACTTGTCCATGTCCCCAAGCTCAACGATGGCTAAAAATTCACATCATGATGTCGAACATAACTCAGTTAGTGGCAGTTTAATCTCTGCGACTGAAAATGGGGGAACATTGAAATCCCACTCGAGAGACTGAGGACAGAAATCTAAGCTCCAGTACAGAAAGGAGGGAGTGCTGTACTTGTCAGGGATACTGTCTGGAACTTTACAGCCCCCTCCCCTCACTCCCGCAGCGAAGGCAGCTCATCATGTGCCACTGGCTGGATCTTCCGAACTCTTTGAAGTCGATGGAGTCTTGCCAGCTCGCTTACCCCACCGCCGGGGAACCTGCAGTGGGGGGATTGACCCTGCCAGGACCGGAATATTCCACCAGTAGGAAGGGCTCCAAGATGCCACCCACTGTCTTTGGGTGCAGTGTTAAATTGTGATGCCGGTGTTGGACTGGGTTGGGCACAGTAAGTAGTGCCCACTTCACCCACCTGATGAAGGGGCCCTGCTCTGAAAGCTCGTGATTTCAAATAAACCTGTTGGACTTTAACCTGGTGTTGTGATGCTTCTTACTGTGTGAAATTGAGACCTTGAATGGCATCTGAGGCAAATGTAAAGAATCCCATGGCACCACTTTCAAAGAAGACTAATGAATGGAGATTAAAGGATTAATATCAGAAGCACCAGATACTGATATAACGAATGATGTAACCATGATGCAACGTCACCTGATGAAGAGACTGAGACCTGGTGGAAAATAGAAGTCCAATCTCGTGTAAACTACCGAATTGTACATTCATATGTACATAAACAAGGCTGGTTTTTACAAAATAGCAGTCTCTGGTAAATACCAGAGAAAACACTAAAGGAACCCCAAGACACAAAATACAAGATGAAACAGGGAGTTAACCCAGTGATGCCCTGGGTAACACCTGTCCCTCAGTCAACATCTCCAAAACAGATTGCATTATAGTTTGGGATCGTGCTGTGCACACAGTGGCTTCTGCTGTGTCGACAGTCACTCCACTTTAATCGTGAATCATTAGTTGTGCAGCCCTTTGACACATACTGGGATATTGTAAACACTGCAGGTCTTTCTTCTCTTTTATATTTAGCTGGCAAGAAGTTTACAAGATTATGAGAGACATGGACAGAGTGGATAAGGAGCTCTTATCCTTATTCTTATCTACTCCCCTTCATTGAGGGGTCAGTCACGAGAGGACAGAGTTTCAAGGTGAAGGGCAGGAGGTGTAGGGAGGATGAAAGGAAAAACTTTTACCCAGAGGGCGGTGACGGTCTGGAATGCGCTTCCTGGGAGGGTGATGGAGGCGGATTGCCTCACATCCTTTAAAAAGTAGCTGGATGAGCACTTGACACGTTATAACATTCAGGGCTATGGGCCAAGTGCTGGCAGATGGGAGTAGGTAGGAGTTCAGGTGTTTCTAATGTATCAGTGTAGACTCGATGGGGCAAAGGCCTCTTCTGCACTGTATGATTCTATGAAAACAGAGCGATGGGTGACTTGGTGAGTTTGACACTGGCCTTTGAAGACCTGAGTTCAAATCTAGCCCAGACCGATGGGCTGGAAGTTTGCTTATAGCGAGGGTGATATCTACAATCAAGCTGGGTACTCCCAACCAAGCTGCTAATGGGTATGGCCCATTGGTGGGCACTAGACTGAGAATCAGAGATACCACAGAATAGCACAGGAGATGACTAAAAGTTGCCAGCATCAGAGATGACAAGAGAGATTAAATAGTCTGCGTGTATGTTCCTTGGAATTTAGAAGAGTGAGCTGTGACCTTATTCAAACAGAGAAGATCCTGAGGGGGCCGGACAGGGTAGATGGTGAGATGGTCAACCAGCGATGTCCATGCCCCACAAATGAATAAAAAAAATCTCAAACAGCAATTGAATTAAATGCTTATTTAAGCTGTTTTGGGAGTATTAGTTAATTATTATCATAGAATCCCTACAGTGCAAAAGGAGGCCACTTGGCCCATCGAGTCTGCACTGACTCTCTGACAGAGTGTCATACCCAGGCCTGTAGTTACCCCACTAATCCCCCTAACCTACACATCTTGAGCCACTATATGGGGCAATTTAGCATGGCCAATCCATCTAACCAGCACGTCGTTTGGAATGTAGGAGAAAACCAGAGCACCCGGAGGAAACCCACACGGACACTGAGGGAGTGTGCAGATTCCGCCCAGAGAGTGACCGGAGTCCAGAATTCAAACTGGGTCCCTGGCGCTATGAGGCCACAGTGTTAACCGCTGCACCACCGTGCCAGCTGTTATTAGACAGGATGTTGTCTTTTCTACATAACCCTTAGATTTGTTTCACACTAGCTTTACATGTACTAATACACCTTTAAGGGAACACAGCACGCCAGCACTGTGTGGGAGTCTAAATAAATGAACCCACAGCATGTTAACACAATTCCTTATGGGTGGTTGATGCCTTTATATCATGATTAAAACACAAGACGGAATCTCAGATTAGTGCCGTGACCCAGAAACTCCAGCAAAGCAGCAATCCCTCACTCCGATACACTGAAGTGCAAAAATGTGCAGGTTAGGTTGACTGGCCGTGTTAAATTGCCCCTTAGTGCCCCAGGATGTGTAGGATAGAGGGATTAACGGGGTAAACATGTGGGGTGAAAACGGTATAGGGGGGCCTGGGTTGTCTTGATGGGCCGAATGGCCTCCTTCTGCACTGTGGGGATTCTAGGATTCAATCGATTCTAAGCGGCAATCTGGGTTATGTGCTCAAGAAATGGAGGAAGTTTCGAACTTGCACACTCCGGCTGTAATTGTGCTTACACTGAACCAGGCCGCCAGTGCGGTTACACTGAATATTTCAGCGCAAGGAAATATCGATTAAAACTCTCGACTGCAGGAAATGCTTCATTCAGCTTGGCAAGTGGCAGAAACCCATACTGGAGCATTCATCATAGTCATAATCCACAGATGTGAATCATTAGGCGATGGTTAGCATAGCACTGTAGGATTAATGTAAAGGCCACCTAGGTTTACAAGGATTGCTCATTCTGTCTGAATAAACAGACTCATTCGCAGCTGACACGGCAGACTCAATTTAAACTTACAATAAGACAGGAGTGGTATAATAATCTGGTGCGGTTTTCCCTTACACATTTACTCCGTCCCCTAACTCTGACCAAATGTTTGAAATCACTGCACAGCACTTTACATTTGAGGATTTTCTATTATAAACACTGATCGTTTGCCACATTGTTTTAACAAATCCATTTCAAGTGTGTCTTGTGTAGAATTGATGTGAATTTGTTCCAAATTTTTATGTAAAATTTGCAGTGTTCCCACAGTCACAGTCAGTTTTGGTCACTTTTTTTTGAGGAAGGATGTATTGGCACTGGGGATGGCTCAGACCTGGGCGGCACAGGGGTTAGCACTACTGCCTCACAGCGCCTGGGAGCCTGGTTCGATTCCTAGCTTGGGTCACTATCTGGGTAGAGTTTGCACATTGTCTGCGTGGGTCTCCTCCGGGTGCTCTGGTTTCCTCCCACAGTCTGAAAGATGTGCTGGTTAGGTGCATTGACCAAAATGGGTGCCAGAGTGTGGCAATGAGGGGAATTTCACAGTAACTTCACTGCAGTTTAAATGTAAGTCTCACTTATGACTGATAAATAAACTTTAACTTTAGAAGATTGATTCCAGGTTTGAAGGGGTTGTCGTATGACGAGCGGTTGAGTAGTTTGGGCTTGTACTCACAGGAGTACAGACGAATGAGGGTGGAATTTGATTGAGGTATATAAAATACTCAACGAGATTGATAAAGTAAACATTAACCAAATGCTCCCCCTTCTAGGACAAGAGATTGTAGTTGTAGAGTAAGAGCGGGGGTGGGGGAGGGAGTTCAAGACAGAGATAAGGAACAGTCATGTCCACAGAGGGTTGTGAGTCTATGGAACTCAGTGCCCTAGAGTCCAGTAGATGCAGAATCAATCAATGGATTCAACAGATAAATAAGTATTTAATCAAAAGCAGGTTAGGAGTTATGAAGGGGAAAAGGCAGGGAAGTGGAGTTAGGATGAGATGGAGATCACCCATGGTTATATAGATTGACAGAGTGGTTTGAAGGGCTGAATTGCCTACTCTCACCCCTTGTTCCTATGTTCCTATGTCACTAGGAGACAAACTGATAAGGGCTGGGAGCTATGAGGGCAGGGGAGCTTATTGTATCCTGATTAAAATTCAACTAAGACCAATGGTGCAGTGTTCTGATGTTCTGTGCTTGATTATGTGAGTCTGGTAACTGATCTATGCTCACTGTGCTTGATCCACCTGAGTTGCCGTCTGAGCTGTGGATCTGCGCGCCTAGATCTCTCTGTATGCTCATATTTCTAAGAGCTCTACCATTTACTGTATACTTTCCTTCTGCAGTAGACCTTTCAAATTGCATCACCTCACATCTGTCCAGGTTAAATTCCATCTGCCATCTTTCAGCCCAGGTCTCCAGCTGATTTATAGCCTACTGTCTCCTCTGACAATCCTCTTCACTACCCACTACTATCCAATTTTTGTATCATCTGCAAATTTACAAATCAGATCACCTACATTTTCCTCTAAATCATTTATACATATTACAAACAACAGAGGCTCCAGCACTGATCCTTGTGGAACACGGCTCATCCCAAACCTCCAGTTAGAAAAGTATCCTTCCACTGTTACTCTCTGCTTTCTGTGCTCAAGTCAAAATCCCTCTAACCAGCTCACCTCACATCCCAAATGACTTCACCTTCTATATCCGTCTGCCATGAGGTATCTTATTGAAGGCTTTACTAAAGTCCATGCATACAACACCCACAGCCCTGCCCTGGTCAAATGTTCTTGTCATTTCCTCAAAGAACTCAATCAAGTTTGTGAGACATGACGTCCCCACCACTGAAATAAGGTTCCCAGATCCATAATTTCCCAAATTGTCTCTTCTGCCCTTGTTAAACAGGGGAATAATGTTCGCTACTCTCCAATCCTCTGGCACCTTACCAGTGACTAAAGTGGATACAAAGATTTTGGCCAAGGCCTCAGCAATTTCTTCCCTCACCCCTCTTAGCATTTGAGGATAGACCCTATCTGGCCCTGGAGATTTGTCCACCCTAATGTTTGTCAAAACCTCCGATACCTCCTCCCTTTTTATCTCAACATATCCTAGAATGTCAACATCCTCCTTTCTGCACTCACCATCCACCACATCCTTCTCCTTTGTGAATACTGATGCAAAGTATTTGTTAATGGCTTAACCCACCTCATCTGGCTCCATACACAAATTCCCTCCACTGTCCTTGAATGGACCTACCTTTACCTTAGCTCCCCTCTTCCTCCTTACATACGCATAAAAAGCCTTGGGATTCTCTGTAATCCTGTCTGCCAAGGACATTTCATGGCCTATTTTGCCCTCCTAAATCCCTGTTTAAGCTGTTTCCTGCTATCTTTGTATTCCTTAAGAGCCTTATCCATTTACAATTTTCTGAAATTTATGCATGCCTTCTTCTTCTTTTTCACTAAGCTCACAATCTCTCTAGTCATCCAGGATTCCCGAATCTTACCATTTTTGTCCTTCATTTTTACAGGGACATACTTGTCCTGAATTGTTAACAACTGATTTTTAAGAGACTTCCACATATCGAATGTATATTTACCTCAAACCGCCCCCAGTCTACATTCCCTAGCTCCTGCTTTTACTGTCATATTTAGCCTTCCCCTAGTTTGGTACTTTCACTCTGGGACTATTTCTTGTCTGCAAGTATCTTGAAGCTTATAGAATTGTGATCACTGGTCCCAGAATGGGCCCCCATAGACACATCCATCTCCTGTCCATGTTTGTTTCTCAGAACCAGGTGTAAGATCGCCCCCTTCCCAAGTTGGACGATCTACACATTGCCTCAAAAAGCACTTTTGGACAAACTGAACAAACTCTGCTCCATCCAAGGCACTAAATGAATCCCAGTCTATGTTGAGGAAGTTAAAATCAGCCATCACAACAACCCTGTTGTTTGCACATTTTTCCATAATCTGACATATCAGCTCCTCCATTTCACACTAGCTGTTGAGAGGCCTGGAGTTCTGTTGGGAGTGGTACAATTACACCAAGAATGTGATTGTACCACTCCTATTCTACCCATATGGCCTCACTGCTTGACCCCACCAAGGTGTCCTCCCTCTGTTTAGCTGTTACATTCTCCCTAATACGTAAAGCAACCCCGCTGCCTCTTTTGGTGGATGCATCTAAATCCTGGAATGTTAAGATACCAGTCCTGTCCTTCTTTTATCCAAATCTCCGTAATTGTCACAATATCATAGTTCCATGTAATAATCCAAGCTATAAGCTCATCCATCTTGCCAGTCATACCCCTTGCGTTAAAGCAAACACACCTCAGACCAGCTGTCCTGTCATGCTTTGTACACTCTCCCTGTGTTTTATTTCTCTTAGCCTTACTGGATCCATTCACAGCGTTTCCCATAGCCTCTGTACTCTACTGTGGCCCTTTTTTGATTTTTGTGTTTGGTTTCTCTGCCTTCCACTTTTCCCCTTTACTGCCTTTTGTTTCAGTCCCCCCTTTACTTCCCTCTGACTTCCTGCATCAGTTCCCATTCCCCTGCCACGTTAGTTTAAACCCTCCCCAACAGCACTAGCAAACGCTTCCCTGAGGACATTGGTTCCAGTCCTGCCCAGATGCAGACCGTCCAATTTGTACTGGCCCCACCTCCCCCAGAACCAGTTCCAATCTCCCAGGAATTTGAATCCCTCCTTCATGCACCATCCCTCAAATCACATATTCACCTCAGCTATCCTGGCATTCCCACTCTGACCAGCACGTGGGAGCAATCCTGAGATTACTACCTTTGAGATCCTGCTTTTCAGTTTGACTCCTAACTCCCTAAACTCAGCCTGTAGGACCTCCCATTTTTTTACCAATATTGTTGGTGCCTCTATGCACCACGACAGCCAATTGTTCACCCTGCCCCTTGAGAATGCACAGCAGCCGTTCCGAGACCCCCTTGATTCTTGCACCGGGGTGGGGTGGCGGGGGTGGGTGGGGGGGGGGGGGGGGGCGGGGCGGGGGGGTGGTGGGGGGGGGGAACATACCATTCTGGAGTCTCGTTTGCATCCACAGAAACACTTGTCTATTCCCCTTACAGCTGACAATTATCGCTATATTTCTGCCACTCTTTTTCCTGCCCTCTTGTGCAGCAGAGCCAGCCCTGGTGCCATGAACCTGGCTGCTGCCACCTTCCTCTGGTGATCCATCTCCCCCAACAGTATCCAAAACGGTATATCTGTTTTGGAGGTAGATGACTGCAGGGGATCCCTGCGCTGCCTTTCTACTCTTCCTCTGTCTGTGGTCACCCATTCCCTACTTCTCTCTTTAATTTTTACCTGCAGTGTGTGACCAACTCACTGCTATCCATGACTTCCTCAGCATTGTGCATGTTCCAAAGTGAATCCATCCGCAGCTCCAGACCCATCAAGCGATCTAACAGGAGCTGCAGTTGGACACATTTCTTGCACTTGAAGGAGTCAGGGACGCCACAGTGTCCCTGAATTCCCACATCTCACAAGAGGAACATAACACGGGCCTGGGATCTCCTGCCGTGACTTAACCCTTAAGCTAACTGACAATAACAACTACAATGCCAAGAGAAACTACTTACCAGTCACACTCCACGCAGACAGTTACCCGAGCCTGGAATTGAACCCAGGTCCCTGGCACTGTGAGACAATGGTGCTAACCGCTATGTTACTGTGCCATAGATAAAACCTAATTCTCGCTTAGAAGCCAGTGTCATCTCTGCATTGGAGACAAAATATACAACAGATAGAATGTGTGGTCCAATCTTTCCAGTTGCAGTAAAGTGCTCTAAAATAACTCTCATTCCCAAAGGGATCCCATAATTACACCAACGTGACTTTTCTTTTCTCCTACCAGTCTGAGATTATCTCCTGGTGCCAAATTATGAGCGGTTTTGCAAGTCCTGCTGAGATTTTCCAAACTCATTTTACAGTTGACCTTAATAAAACGACATGGAGAAAAGAATTTCATTCTGCTAACCTAAGGCCGGGTTCAGATCCACGTGCCAAAGCCAAGTATCTGTAACACTGGCCGAGGCACCGCACAGCAGGCCCCTGAGTGTAAGTATTTGTTTTGTTTCTCGTTCCCCTGTTTTAACCGTCATTTTGCTTCTCCCAGCAGAGTACTCAACTCAGGGATGAGGCAGTGGGGAGGAAATACCTGGTCATGGTGCTCCAGCCATCATGTGTGTGGGCCTGGTTTGAAGATCCAGGCAGGCTTTCCCTGCCTCCCATTCTCAGGTTTAAAATAGTCAATTACTCCCGGGGCTTTATCTTTTTGTAACTTCAGTAAGATTGTACTCAGTCATCTCTTCTATGCAAGGCTGGAGTCAGCAAGGCCCATCAGAGGGTAGTAAGGTCGTGGAATGCCCTGCCTGCAGCAGTTGTGGACTCGCCAACTTTAAGGGTGTTCAAATGGCCAGTGGATAGGCATATGGATAACATTGGAATAGTTTAGGTCGGAGGTTCATTAGATTGGTTCCACTGGTCGACGCAACATCGAGGGCCAAAGGGCCCTGTACTGTGCTGTAATGTTCTATGTTCAACTCTTTGCACTTTCAAGATTCAGGGTTGGATTTTGAGATGGTAGTACAGGCATGGGTATGGGTAGGGGTACAGGTCCCATTGGGGGGCACGGTAGCACAGTGGTTAGCACTGCTACCTCACAGCATCAGGGACCTGGGTTCAATTCTGGAATTGGGTTACTGATACAAAGAACAAAGAACAAAAACAGCCCGGGAAACAGGCCCTTCGGCCCAATGAGCCCGCGCCGCCATTTTAATATTACCAGTCCCCCCCCTCCACCCATTACCCTTATCTATTGTTTTTATGGCAATCTACATCGAGGGAAACTAATTTAGGGACAATTTATTACTTGTGTAGGGTCTGCACATTCTCCCCGTGTCTGTGTGGTTTTCCTCCGGGTGCTCTGGTTTCCTCCCACAGTCCAAAAAATGTGCTGGTTAGGTACGTTGGCCATGCTAAATTCTCCCTGTGCGTACAAGAACAGGCACCGGAGTGTGGAGGATTTTCACAGTAAGTTCATTGCAGTGTTAATATAAGCCTACTTGTGACACTAATATTGGGAAAACCCAATATTCGGCAGTCAGCTGGGTCACATCTTGTCAGTGGCAACCAATTAATTTTGCTGTCCCCATTAAAGATGGCTGCTCGATCAGTGTGCTGGTCCCTCAGCAGTGCCAACTAGAGCAGTGGCCAATGTAGGAACTGCACCTGAAAGACAAGGACACATTGAGGACCACACACTCTCACAATGAGGTGATTGGGGTCTGTAGGTGCTGGAGTCTGTCAGGGAGGGCTTGGCAAGGGTGGGGGTGCAGGGGATTGCTGAGTGCATGCTGTTGCCACAGGGGCAGCCATTACTGCAGGACAAAGTCACCAAATGTCTGCCATGGAGTAAAGAGCGCTAAATGGGAGGGCATTCTTCTCCCCTGGAGCCTGCCAGGATTTACTCAGTGGTCCTTGACATGATAGAGGGCCCCACAAACCATTGGTAAAATGCCAGCTGGAATGGGAAGAGGCCCTCTCTTGGCCATTTCAGAACACCCCAGGCAGGCAGACAGTCTGCGACTGATCCTGCCACTGGCTAGACCAAAGCACTCCATCTTGCTAACCTCCCACCTGAAGCCTCATCCCAAGGGGTTGGTAAAATTCAATCCTCTTTATTGTGTCTGGGGCAGCATGGTGGCACAGTAATTAGCACTGCTGCCTCACAGTGCTAGAGACCCAGATTCGATTCCCAGCTTGGGTCACTGTCTGTGTAGAGTGCACATTCTCCCCATGTCGGCGTGGGTTTCCTCCCATTGCTCTCCTCTCTCTCTCACACGCGCACACACACACACACTCTCCCCTCACACATTCACTGACACAGCCTCCTCTCACTCTCACTCACACTCACACCCTCTCATGCTCCCCTCTCTCTCACACACTCTCCCCTCACACACATACATTCACTAACACAGTCTCCTCTCTCTCTCTCATTCACACGCTCACTCTCCCCTGTCTCATATACATTCACTCACTCACTCTACCCTCTCTCACACTCACTCACACACACGCATTCATTCACTCACTCTCCCCTCTCTGACAAATACTCACACTCTGCCCACTCACATTCACTTACTCCTCAGAGGACCTCACTCTCGCACCAACCCTCAATCAACCCATGGGCCCCACTCTCACTCCAGGCTCTCCCATCTAGCTCTCTCCAGGCCCTCCCACCCCACTCTATCCTCAGACCCCCCCATTTTGCTTGAAAGCTTACCTTTCCATTGTTTGCTGCTTTCCTGATCACAGGTCTGGGCCGTGAATTGGGCAAACCAAACGTAACTGAACGCTCTGTTGAAGCACTGCGGGAGTGCTGTTTTGTCAGAGATACCGTGCTTTACATCAGGCAGAATTATCAAATTGTTGGAATCTTCTAGTAGATGACAGATTCCTTCAATTTACCCTGGATTCCTGTGCATTGATTTGATCTGTGTTGAGGTAAGACTGGTGTCACCTCAGAATCAGTTGGCCATTTCTCACCACCCTGCTTAGTTACGGTCAATCTTAAGTAATATATAATTATTATTATTTGTCACATTATTGACACAAGAGTTGCAGCTATAAAAGAGTTTATTGATATTTTATTACATCAACAATTATTTACAATGAATACAGTCAAACTTTCTTCCTTGGAGAGAGAATATTGATCATGTTGTAAGAAACCAGAGGTCAACAGTCTGAATGTAAATGTGAGTTTGTTTTTACATCGCTGTTTAGACATATAGTAAGAAATACAGTACAGTCCACTGAATATAAACTGTGATAAGATTAGATTAGATTCCAGCAAAGATCATCTTTTTCATGTAGAAAAACTATTTTCATATTCATGGATGTGTACTTTAATTATGTACAAACTATTCCAATTGAGGGTCATTTTTTTAAAAAAAGATTTGAACAATGGTTACCAGACTGGGAAAAGACATTAGCCGAAATCTTACCACCGTTCACGCCAGCGGGATTCTCCCATCCCGCCGCACTGAACGGAGATTTGCTTGGCCGCCAAATTCTTCCATCTCACTGCAGCGGGAACGTGAACAGGTGGTAAGATCACGCCTGTAGGCGAACTTAAGAGGAGATAGACTTCATGTTGGTACAGCATCTAGGAGACCTGGGAGTTTGCAGTGATGAGTGACTCTAGAACAACTGGGCAAAGACACAGAGAAACTAGATCACCCCTGGTGCGATTGCAGAGTTTGCATGCGTGACTCCACTTGCTAATTTTATATTCGGATGTGTGCCTTGTGTCTCCCCCTGTCTGCCTGCATTCGAGGCATACCCCAATACCCAAAGTGGATGGATAAAGAAAGAGCAAGTTGAATCACATCTCTCCACCCCCACCCCCACCGTCACCACCACCACCCCTGCACCAATGACAATGTCCTCCATTGTTTAGATGAAGAGGAAAAAGGGCTTGTTGGGATGTGGCGGGGTAAAGGCAGTCTTATAGTCTTAAAGAGACAGCCCATCTAATGGCCCCAACTTGCAAAGCAATCCCTTTGCAGCTGGCTGAGCAGGAACCCTGTGCAGGGTAAAAAGGGCAGTACCACGAAAATGATCAGTAGCAAATCAGAACCAGCTTTATACACCACCTGATCAATAGCGAATCAGAGCCAACTTTAGAATCTGCCTGATTTTCTGTTCCATTGAAATCAGCAGAAGGTAAAGGCGGCTGTGATTCGCTATCACTCAGTGCCTTACAAGACCAGTTTCTGTGAAATCTGAATGAGGAAGAGAAATCAACAATAGAGGCGGAGTTGACCTTACTTGTTGAACTCTCTCGTCCAGATGCTGATTAATGCGCTATACATTTCCAGCAATGTCGATGCCTATTTCTGATGGAGGAGGCGCGGGACTCAAAGTCAAAGTATGAACAAGATCAAGAAGCATCATAACCGCATCTTGGTTTTACATCATTAAAGTTACAGCACCTCAGAATGAATTTGCTTCTCCCTGTATTAATGAAAGAATTAACCTGTTTGCAATAAGTGGGTCCACTGAACTAAAAGAAGTGCAACTTTCATGCAGGTAGCAAACAGGTGTCCAGATCATATTAGCACACAACGGAACTCAAGACCAGTCCGTTACTCTTTGTGTTACCTTTTAGTTGACATTTCCCTCCATGTCGATTGCCTGTCCCCAGCTCGGAGGGAATTGCAGCCAGTTATGAAACCTAAGACAAGGACATTCAGCCACTGGGATGTGTGAAGGAAGAACCTGGAAGGATTTCTGGTGGGGCTACCGCACCTCTGACTGAGTTGCGGTAGCCCCACCAGCGACCTTCACTAGGTCACTGAGACAAGATCTATGGATGTAAATCACTCTTGTGTTCCTTGTCCACTAATGTACCACACTGTGCACCTTCAATTTAACTTTGATGAAGGGTCATCCAGACTCAAAACATTGGCTCTGTTCTGTCTCCACAGATGCTGTCAGGCCTGCTGAGATTTTCCAGCATTTTCTCTTTTTGTTTCGATATAACTAGGTTGCGTTTATAAGTGGAATGTGCAAGTGGATATCTTTTAACATGACAGGCATCATTCTGCTCTTTATTTTTCTATTAAGCTAAAGAGAAAACATTGAATCCAGGAAAACTCATTGGCAGCACTAACCATTTCCACAAACCAAGCGCAGCAGAGGTCATTTACAAAACCTCATCTCAACCACAGAGAAAAGAAATCTCTCCCTTTCACATATTCCCCCAAGGTCAGCCTGGCTCTCCCCATATTCTGCATTGATTGTGAGCATGATTGCAGTGAAGGTGTTGCGAATTGTTGAATCAGAGGAGGATTGTGCTCTTCTATGGATTCAAGTTCATTGGGAAGTGGATTAAGCTAAGTCCCTAAGCAACTTCACACTTGAAAACACACGTATGAGATGCTAAGAACTGCCCAAACTCATTTCAGATAAGACTAGTGACAGCCCTGACAGAAAGAAAACTTTTGCTCCATCTGTATGGGCTGGATTTGAACCAGAGTCCCCAGAAATACGAAATTTGTGGATCTTTTCTTTCTTTCATGTCAAGTGTAGAGTAACCCATCTGATGGTGGTCTAGGCAGTATACATTGAAGGAACAAAGCACTGTTGTTGAACCTAATGAACTGTATGACTGCCTGGGGCAAACCTGCAGCCTTTAGGCATCAGGCAATGTATATCAGCACAATATGCAAAATAACTGAACAACTAATGTACTGGATCATGCCAAGTTTAAACACAGAGAACTTCTTCAACATGCCATGTTTCTTTGTAGCTAATGGTTTTCTTAGCACTCAGAGAATGCCTTCTAAATAGCCCCACTTATATGTGTGAGGGGCATGCATCAACCTAAATGCCAAGGAATTTCACATAGTTTCAGCAACATGTCCAGCAAGATCCAATCGGTATTCACATTGCCCCCAACTGGTGCCCAAGACACGACACCTAACTACCAATCCAGCCTCACTTCATCAAGGAGAACCTCCAGAAAAGGTTCACTCTGTACTGGCCTGTAACATGGAATCTGTGTCAGAAACAGCACTGCATCACTTTATAATCAATGGATCACTCTTTGAAATGTATTCAGCCATGTTGCACAGGCGGAATCCTGCCAACTGTGTTGTAAATCAGGGAGAACTTGTGACATGTCAGTCACAGCATTGTGTTTGATCTGGTCTCCACTAAGCCAATCTCCAGGACTTGGACGTACCAGTTTGACTGGGACAGAGTGTGTAGCCTACATCAAGATATCCTGAGGTGAAACCACAGCCACGTCTCAATCCCACAAGGGTATTCCAGAAGCTTGGAATGTTTGCCAAACCCTATGGATGGGATTTCCTGTCTTCCCCACAACCCCCCATGGCATGTTTTTCAGTCACAGAGACGGCTTGACATTGGCCAGTATTGAGATCTTCCAGTCCCGCCGATGTCAATGCTGATTTGTGTTGCTCACTGGTTGCGCCATAAGGAAATTTGCCACCGGGGAGGGAGTGCGGTGGAGAAGGGGCAGTTGGCCATCATCGGCAAGACTGAAAGATCTCACCAACAGGGAGCGACCGTACCTGTCTCTCTGCAATCATTTAAAATCACACCTTTAATTGCATCTTATCTTTGCCAACTGGTGAAAACATCCCTACTCAACACCCCTTTAAAGTAATGGTGGGGAGAGAGACAGAAATGGATCATAGAATCAAAGCATCTCTACAATGCAGAAAGAGGCCATTCGGTCCATCAAACTTGCATTGACACAATCCCACCCATAACCCCACGTAATTTACTCTGCTAATCTCCCAGACACAAAGGGCAACTTAACATGGCCAAACCACCTAACCTGCACATCTTTGGAGTGTGGGAGGAAACTGGAGGAAACCCATGCAGACACAGGGAGAACATGCAAACTCCATCCAGAGAGTCATCGGAGTCCGGAACTGAACCAGGGTCCATGGCGCTGTGAGGCAGCGGTGCTAACCACTGTGCCACCGTGCCGTCCATTTTGAAGTTAAAACGTTGTCTGACTTCAAGAAGAAATTAGAAATAGCTCTTGGGGCTAAAGGGATGAAGGGATATGAGAGGGAGGGGGATCAGGATATTGAATTCGATGATCAGCCATGATCAAAATGAATGGTGGAGCAAATTCAAAGGGCTAAATGGCCTACTCCAGCTTCTAGTCTCTACGTTTCTATGGATGTACCAAAGATTAGAGTTAAAGCAATGGAATACACAGGAGAGGAGATGTAGAGTTGAAGAGTTTGTATTATCAGGTTGGAGTGAAAATCATTTCAATCTGATGTAGTACAAGGAAGGCGAATGGGCACTTTGATTTGTAAGCAGTTCTAGATACTCTAATAAGGGCAGGTGATAGATGTAGTACACTGTGATCTTTCAGAATGCAAAGTGCACTTAGTAACATTTCAGTTTTTGAAATGACAGCATTGCATGTTAAAAATTCATATTGTTCAGCCAGCCAAGTGGGATAAACAGATAGCAATGTCTGCCTTTATTATAGATTATTGCAATTATCTCAAAGTACACTGATTTTAATATTCTCCTCCATGTTGCGATCAATGTGCTATTACACTGACTGTACTGTCTTATTATGAGCAAGGTGGCTGGCATTTTTAAATGGTTGTGACAGTACGCTGCTTGCATTACTTTCAATTAAAATGATAACCAACATTTTAAAAATCAATGGCTCAGCAAATGGCTCTAGATTTGAAAGTTCTCGCACGTCCTTGTCTTTTGCACAGGTGAGCTGTGGTCTGTGATTGAATAATGATACCCAGGATACTCAATCTATCTACGTACATCATAGAGATGCCTCTACTTGCAAAGGATGGAGCCAAATATCTGTCGCTTTCGTACACGTCCCTCTGCAAAAATGAAGCAGCTCTACAAAGCTCATGGCAGAGTTGTCCATTTGGCTTTGTGTAACTTTCACTACCTATGCGGGCTTGAGGTGGAGATGCCAGCGTTGGACTGGGGTGGTAACAATAAGAAGTCTCACAACAGCAGGTTAAAGTCCGACAGGTTTATTTGGAATCACGAGCTTTTGGAGCACTGCTCCTTCATTAGGTGAGTACTCACCTGATGAAGGTGCAGCGCTCCAAAAGCTCGTGATTCCAAATAAACCTGTCGGACTTTAACCTGGTGTTGTGAGACTTCTTACCATGAGGACTTGCAACTGGTTCAGCCTCACAGGACATAGGTTAAAATCAAGGAGATGGGGCAGGTGATGTATTAATGTTATTACTTACGGGAAGGTTTTGTTTAAAGTTTTAAAGTTTATTTATTAGTGTCACAAGTAGGTTCACATCAACACTGCAAAAAAGTTACTGTGAAAATCTCCGAGGCGTCACACTCTGGCGCCTGTTCGGGTACACTGAGGGAGACTTTAGCACAACCAATGCACCTAATCAGCACATCTTTTGGACTGTGGGAGGAAACCGGAGCACCTGAAGGAAACCCACACAGACACAGGGAGAATGTGCAGACTCTACACAGACAACGCCCTGGCCAGGAATCAAACCCAGGTCCCTGGCGCTGTGAGGGAGCAGTGCTAACCACTGTGTTGCCCGTGACTTCCCTTTTTCAACTCAATGTTGCAAAGACAGTAGATACAATAAATGACTGCACTGCTCCTCATCATCTAGAGCAACTTTTAATGACGCCTGTTAACAGTCTTGCATTGCTGAGATATTTGATATCATTCACTGCATACATACTCTTATCACACAGAATTCACAGAATTGCAGCAGGCGTTCAGTCTAACCAAACACAGGTCTTGTTCCCAAAGTAAAAAATCAAAGCTGGCAGAATGAAGGGAAAATGGAAAGAGAGGACAAGAGAAATGGATAGATTGTTGGCAAAACCCTAGTTAAGAAAGCCCACCAAGGTCTCTACTTTTTCAGGAGGCTAAGGAAATTCAGCATGTCCACTGCAACTCTCACCAATATTTACAGATGCTCCATAGAAAGCATCCTTTCCGGATGTATCACAGCTTGGAATGGCTCCTGCTCTGCCCAAGACCGCAAGGGACTACAAAGGGTTGTGAGCGAAGCCCAGTCCATCACACAAACCAGCCTCCCATCCATTGACTCTGTCTACACTTCCTGCTACCTCGGAAATGCAGCCAGCATAATCAATAATCACACAATATTCACTCACCCTGGACATTCTCTCTTCCACCCTTTTCCATCGGGAAAAGGATACAAAAGTCTGAGATCACGTACCATCTGACTCAAGAGCAACTTCTTCCCTGCTGCCATCAGACTTTTCAATGGACATACCTTATATTAAGTTGATCTTTTTCTACACTCAAGGTCTGACAGTGATGACAGCACTTTCTCCTTTCCTTCTTCTCCATGTACTCTATGAACTGTATGCTTGGTCTGTATAGCATACAATAAACAACACTTTTCATTGTATACCAATACATGTGACAATAATAAATCAAATCAAATCAAAAACCCTTGTCCTGAATTTTACAACATTTGTTGTAAAGGCAACCTCAATATTGAAGGTGTGACCCTTTGATTACCTCCCAGAATGCAGAATGCCCAATGCCCTATTATCTTGCACAAAGAAATGGCCAGATTCACCTCTTGATTACTGTGTTAAATTATACCACACACCCGAATCTTGCGAATGCTAACTTTAAATGTCAGTAACTTAGAAACAGCTCACAGTTTGCAAAGCCTCATTTTGACATGGGCTGTTGAGTAAGTGATGAATGAAACTGCTAAAATCCAAAAAAAACTTATTTAAATTTCTTCTTGTGATTGACTGATCCAATTACTTTCCTGCTTATCTACCATTTGCTCCATTGTGCTTAAACTGCCAATCATATCACAAATTGGACAAATTGCATCACTCAACCATCTTAATCCTTGATGGGGGCATCATTCAAATCTCAGACTTATTATTGAGGAGATCATATCTGTGCCACAAGGCCTGGTTGTAAAACTGGTGTTGGATCTCAGGCACAGAGATGTGTGGGTTAGATTAATTGGCCATGCTAAATTGCCCCTAGTGTCAGGGGGATTAGCAGGGTAAATATGTGGGGTTATAAGGCCTGGGTGGGATTGTGGTTGGTGCTGACCCAATAGGCCTCCTTCCGCACTGTAGGGATTCTATGATTCTATGAATTCACCTTGGGAAGATCAGAGGGCTCAGTTTTTCGATGGTGCCATTCCCCTCCTCTCCCCACCCCCACTTCCATTGCCTCCTCCCCTCGTAGAACGATGCACATGTCAGTGGGCTGGTTTAAGCCAATGAGATTCATTAACATTTCGTATGTGTCCATGAGCCTGGCCTGGAGGGCCCAAAGATGTAGCAAAGTAGTGAAGATGGAGCGGGGGGAGGTGAGTTTGCATCTTCTAACTCCCCACATTCTGAATCTCTCATTTTAATTACATCACCAATCAAGCTATCAAGCTATCAGGCAACCTCATAGATATATTCAAGGAGAAACAAGTTAGTATATGATGGAGAAAGGAACAGAGGGATATTCAATTTGCTACACTGAGAGGGCACGTGGGGAACAGCTCACCAGAACTTGCTCCGGTGCCATCTTTTTGTCTTGATCTGGGAAGATGAAATAAGGTGGAGCAGAGACTGAAAGCCTTGTGATTGTGCTGTAAAACCCTACATCAATCTCAATAGCCCTGCTTGGCTTGCTGTATGGAAACTAGGATAGTCCCAACTACTGATAGCATCCATTAATTGGACTGAAAAATAGTTGGAGATAGGATGTCAGTGAATCTCAACTGTGGAAGCGTTTCCCAGCTGGGAGGTCGTAACTGAAGAATCGCAAGGAACACGCGATAGCAAACTTCACAAAGAACCTCAGTGAAAAGGAAGCAAGTTTCTAAAGGGCACGAGTATCAGCCACTGTTGTGCCCTCATGCAATGGACCCTCATAGAGAGTCATAGAGGTTTCGACCCAATTTGTCCATGCTGCCCAGCTTTCACTACTAAGCCATTCCCAGTTAGTGGACCAGATCTTTACAACAATTGATCATAGTTGTTATGGTCACCAGACTAACTTTTAAATAGGCAGTGTGATGGTTGGCTCTGCTGCCTCTCAGGTCCCCGGTTCGATTCCCAGCTTGGAAATTCACTGTCTGCGTGGAGTTTGCGCATTCCTCCAGGTGCTCCAGTTTACTCCCACAGTCCAGACATGTGCATGTTGGATGCATTGGCTATGCTAAATTGCCCCTTACTGTCCCAGGTTGTGTAGGTTATAGGGTAAATACGTGGGATTATGAATTAGGGTCTGGGTGGGATTGTTTGTTGGTGCAGATTCAATGGGCTGAATGGCCTCCTTCTGTACTGTAGGGATTCTATGATTCTATGAATTGCCTGCATCTGGCCCATATCCCTCTATACCCATCTTACCCGTGTAACTGTCTAAATGCTTTTTTAAAAGACAAAATTGTACCCACCTCTACTACTGCCTCTGGCAGCTTGTTCCAGACACTCACCATCCTCTGAGTGAAAAAAATTGCCTCCCTAAGCACTTTTGTATCTCTCCCCTCTCACCTTAAACCTATGCCCTCTAGGTTTAGATTCTACTATCTTGGGAAACGATGTTAACTATCCACCTTATCAATGCTATTTTGTAGACTGCTATAAGATCACCCCTCAGCCTCCTATGCTCCAGAGAAAAAAGTCCCAGTCTATCCAGCCTCTTCTTATAACTCAATCCATCAGGTCCCAGTCGCATCCTAGTAAATCTCTCCTGCACTCTTCCTACTTTAATAATATCCTCAAAGAGAGAATGGGTGGGAATTTCCCATTCCACCAATGGGCAGGATGGGAAAATTTGGAGAGTGTTGCCTGCCAACGGAGGGACTGGAAAATCCAGGCCAATACATTTTATGGTGCGTGACAATAAAGGATGGGGAGGACGTTTTTGTGGAACACAAAACACTGGAATGGACCTGTTAGACATACAGCCTGTTCTTGGGAGTTTTTTTAATATAGTTTACAATAAATTTATCCTTAAAAAGGAAGGAGATTCAGACTCAGGCTACATTCAAGAGCAAATGCCGAGTTTACAAAATGGGTAGCACAGTGGTTAGCACTGCTGCCTTGCAACTCCAGGGACCCAGGTTCGATTCCTGGCGTGGCTCACTGTCTGTGTGGAGCTTGCATGTTCTCCCCCTCTCTGCTTGGGTTTCCTCCGGGTGCTCCGGTTTCCACCCACGCTCCAAAGATATGCGGGTTGGGTGGGTTGGCCATACTGAATTGCCTTTTAGTGTCAGGGGGACTAGCTAAGATAAATGCATCGGGTTATGGTGATAGGGCTTGGGTGGGATTGTGGTCGGTGCAGACTCGAAGGGCTGAATGGCCTCCTTCTGCACTGTCAGGATTTTATGAAATGGTGCTGCTCCGTACAGTCTTGTTATGATCTTCCAATTGGTGATATTTAAACAAAATCCACAGCATAGGTGCAGCTGTAGATTGACAATGGGATATTTCTGGCTGACTTCCCAATGTTTTAATAACATTAATCTTTCAATTTAAATTTATTAGTTTACAATCCTGCAGTGGGGCAGCACAGCTGTACTCCGCGAGCCTCCTGTGCAAAATGGTAGCATTCATGTGCAGGCTCCCCTCTTACATCAACTGCAGATCGAGGGATTAACATCACATTTTCAGCACACAAGTGATGTGTAAAATTAAATTACATCTTTATGAAAGCTTCTTGGCACACATTTCCATTCCTTTGAACAGGACTGATATGGAAAGGCCAGGAATGGAGTCAGACTCAGTGACACCGTTAGTAATGAGAAACCGTGTAAAAGAGACATGCATTTCTGGCCAAGTCTCTCATCGTTACGACTCGCCTAAAGGGAATACATATATTTTAAAATAACTTGACCCAAAATTTCGTGATCTCTTCCTTTTAACCAATTTAGTATTTTACGCATTCCAAGGGAAGCCTCGATGAACAACAGTGAAGCCTTATTTACAGGATGTGCCAGTGAGCACTGCAGTGTTCAATGGTTCAACTGTTCTGTGTTTGATTACGAGAGTTAGGTAAGTAATGATAGGCTCTCTGTGTTTGATTGATTAAGCCTGGATGTCGACTCAGAGCTAAGTAAACAAGGCACCAGGAAAGCTGCTGGAACAGTGCTTCCTAAACATTTCCCGGCCGTTACCCCATTCCTGAGTTTTGAAATGTTTGTGAACCTCAGTGGGATCAGGAACTGGCCTTAAACATTGGCACATTAGGCCACACTCACTGATAAAATAAACACAAGGGTCGGGATTTTACTGTCCTGCCCGCCATGGGCAAGGGGCGAACAATGGAAAGGTCTGTTGGCCTCGGGCGGGATTTTATGGTTTTGGGACGAGCGAGGCCATAAAATCCCACCCAAGGATTTAAAAGGGGCCTCACAGCCGCTGACATTCAGTCAGAGCTCCACGCGGCCATCACTGCCGTCTTTCTCACAACCCTAGAATCTTGTCTCGCAGTACCAGAGAGGTCATGAGCCAAAGTTTGGGAAGTTCAATACTAGAAGTTAAAAGTTGAAGCCCAGTGCAGGGCTTTGTAATCTTACATAAAATTCTGTAAATAATGATCCTGCACACCAGCATCACATGTGAGGAAATATATAGAATATACAATAATCTTTACAAATTAGATTTGTCTCCCCTTCCCTCAGCCAAGCACAGAATGAAGCATGTGTAAATGATAGGAATAAGTTTAAATAATTTTGACAAACTTGGGTAGAGAATCTCATAGTTTGTTTAAATTGTTGACGCCTCTCCAGTGACAACGATAGCATAATTTTTACACAGAATATATAAATATCTAACTTATTGTTAGAGATTCGCAAACAACATATCATCTAGTCAACTCACCCTTGTCTGACTGAGTGTTCTCTATCATTTATAAATGTTTTCGGAAACAATGATTTTCCACAAAATATTTTGCTGCTGACTATTCTCTCACAGTAGGATAGACATGGGATAGGGTGTATCATGTTTCTTAATTTGCCGTGGAGAGAATTGGAAACCTAATTTGTTTTGTTCTCTCTGGAGACAGGAATGGTACTCCAACTCTCAGAGGGTCAGAGTACCTGAAGTTAAAAACCTCGACCCTATATTGGTTTTGCAGGATCAGCTGAAGCCAGGGCAGGAGTCTATAAGGCGGGCAAGCAATCACTGGAGTCTTCAATCTCAGATAACACTGGGGATTGGGAGAAAGTTGTCTTATAATGCTCATGGAGAACAACACACACTCACTGAGACTGACCTTGAAATGCTCATTGCATTCTCATTTCCTGCAGGTCTCTGTGTCAATGTGTGCAGATCAAAAGCAGGGCTTTTACGGATTGTGACTGATTACCTCAGGTAGCCACTCGCATTCGGACATATTGGGCGGTCAGGAAGCCACCAGACAAAAGAAATGGCACAAAGTAGTCAAGGATTGTTGAAAAAAACTTGAAACTGCGTACACACAAAACACAATTAAGAGATTGGAAGTTGTCCATCGGACAGATTTACATTTTTTTTATTCATTCATGGGACATGGGCATTGCTGGCTGGCCAGCATTTATTATCCATCCTGAGGGCAGTTGAGAGTCAACCACATTGCTGTGGGTCTGGAGCCACATGTAGGCCAGACCAGGTAAGTACAGCAGATTTCCTTCTCCAAAGGGTATTAGTGAACCAGATGGGTTTTTCCGACAATTGATAATGGATTCATGGTCATCACTAGATTCTTAATCCCAGATTTTTTTACTGAATTCAAATTCCACCATCTGCTGTGGCGGGATTCGAACCCAGGACCGCAGAACATTAGCTGAGTTTCTGGATTAATAGTCTAGCGATAATACCACTAGGCCATCGCTTCTCCTAAACATCCAATTGGGGCAGGATTTTCCAGCCATTCCCATTGGCAGGATTATCCAGTCTCGCCAGTGGCGGAGGATACGAACAGTGGGAAACCCCATTGACAGAGGCGGAACAGGAAGATCCCGCCGCTGACCAATGGCAGGCAGCCTCCCACCACCCATCGTAAAACACGCTGCGGGGTGTGGGGTTGAAAATCACACCTGCCTTCTTGGAGGTCAAAACTACTTTTACAATGCCACAGTTAAGTCATTTCACCAGGAAGCACAGTACCCGTTTCACAAACTGCTTTCCCACCTGGAAACACATCTGGTTTAAGAAATGTTAGGCCTTTATTATCATTTGGCTCCGCATGAGAATTCTAAAATGGCCCTACTAATTTTCAAGTGCTGCTGTTCATACAGGTGCCTGGACAATGTCCCTTCGCGCACAAAGCTCATTTCTTACAGAAGCAGCTTTGATGGCTTTGATAAGACAAAATCAATACATATTCCAATCTTAAATGACCTTGTTTACAAACCATTGTACCAGTAAAATACTCCCATATCCATCAAATTCTTCAGCACTGGCCTTAATATGGGTTTCCAATATGATCAACTGGTCATTGATACAAGTCCATACAACATTTACAGCAGTCTCTAAAACACACAAATTATACACAACAGGAAGGGATTAAGAGCATCACAAATTCAAAGACAAGATGATCAAGCAGAAATGGTTGGGAGCTTCAGTTTTTTAGGTGTTCAGGTCAACAACAAACTGTCATGGTCCCTCCTTGCCGACGCTATAATTAAGAAAACCCAGGAGACAAAGGAAATTTGGAATGTCCGCTACAACTCTCACCAATTTTTACTGATGCATCCATAGAAAGGATCCTTTCTGGTTGTATCACAGCTTGGTATGGCTTCTGCTCTGACCAAGACTGCAAGAAAATACAAAGGGTTGTGAATGTAGCCTGGTGCATCACGCAAACCAGGCTCTCATACATTAACTTTCCGCTGCCTTGGAAAAGCAGCCAGCATTATTAAAGGACCCCACACACCCTGGACATTCTCTGTTCTGCCTTCTTTCATCGGGAAAAAAGATACAAAAGTTTGAGGTCCTGTACCAACCAACTCAAGAACAACCTCTTCCCTGCTGCCAGCAGATTTTGAATGGACTGACCATACATTAAGCAGATCTTTCTCTACACCCTAGCCGTGACTGCAACACTATATTCTGCATTCTCTTCTTTCCTTCTTCCTTGTGTACTCTATGAATGGTATGCTTTGTCTGTATCGCATGTTAGAAACAGTACTTTTCACTGTATCCCAATACATGTGACAATAATAAATCAAATCAAATCATAACTTTCTAACCCATGAACCTACTCCCTCAAATATTTGCTAACTTAGTTAGGGTCTTTTATGAGATAGCTGGGGTCTTGCAAGAGTGCCTCAATGTCTTGGTATTACTACTTAGGAGCTCAGTCCCCCATCCCCTCCCTCCTCCATGCTCCCCCAACCCCCAATCCCCAACCTGTCCAGCCAGCAAGACCCAGTGAGAAGTGAAGTTTGATTTGTCTGGGGGAGATTTAAAAAAATGCTGACAGTTTCATCTTCGACTGTGGGGGCCAGGACTGGAGGCCAGCAGCACAGCACCCACCTGTCACCCCAAAATCAACTGAATGAGCCACCAATTTGGGCACAGTTATCGAATTAATTTGAGCACCTGTCTTAAAGCGGCCAGAGTGAGAAATGAAAAATGACTGGGTGGCACAGTGGTTAGCACTGCTACCTTGCAGCGCCGGGGACCCGGGTTCAACTCCGGCCTCGGGTCACTGTCTGTGTGGAGTTTGCACGTTCTCCCCGTGTCTGCGTGGGTTTCCTCCGGAAGCTCCGATTTCCTCCCACAGTCCGAAAGATGTGTGGGTTAGGTTGATTGGCCATGCTGAATTGACCCTAATGTCAGGGGGATTGGCAGGGTAAATATGTGGGGTTATGAGAATAGGGCCTGGGTGGGATTGTGGTCGGTGCAGACTTAATGGGCCAAATGGCCTCCATTCTGTACTGTAGGGTTTTTATGAAACTATTGCTGCCAATGTCATTTCTGGATGATGTTACCCCTCCATTTTAAAGTTTGTTTAAACTTTACGTGAGGGTAACGCATCAAATAACCTTAAGTTAAACAGGAAACATCCTGTGAAAAGAGACAGAGGACTGACTTTGGCTGATGAGCTTTGTGAGGATTACACTGTGGTCATATTTATAGGATACTATCCTGATTTCCTGTGAGTGCACCCATGTGAGTTTAGTGAATAAATACATTCCCTGGCTATGGTCGGAGTCCCGCAGTGGATTATTCTCATCAAGGGCAGGGACCTTGGAAAGGGAGTGGGAGAAACAAGCCAATCAACCAGGGCTTCCTGCCCAAAAAAAATATTCACTGCCCGGTGGACTGTGGCAGGCAGGCTGGCAGCAGGCTGGCGCTCCAGTGTAACACGATCCACAGCCAAACAGGCCTTGGCACACACTGAAAGGATTCACTTGGACAGGGCACAGGGGAGCACTCCATGGGTCCTCCTCACCACAGCCTTACACCACATAACCAGCCTGCGGTGCTGGTCTGGGCTCACGGTGAGGATCTGGAGTAGGGGCATGGGATGATCGCTCACGTCTGTGAAATTCATCGAATAATATAATCCCTACACTGCAGAAGGAGGTCACGAGGCCCACTGAGTCTGCACCTTCTCTCTGAAGAAGTGTTTTATCCAGGCACACATCTGCCTCCCATCCTATCCCCAAACATTTACCATGACTAACTTACACGTCGCTTGGACACCAAGGGGCAATTTAGCCAATCCAGCTAATCTACTCATCTTTTGGCCACATTGAGGCAATTTAGCGTGGCCAATCCAACTAACCTGCACATCTTGGGTCACTAAAGGGTAATTTAGCATGGCCAATCCAGCTAACCTGCCATTCTGCCCATCTAGTCCGCACTGGCTCTCTGACAGAGCACTCCTATAACCCTGCACATTTACCCTGTTAATCCTCCCTAACCTACACATCTTTTGGACACTAAAAGGCAATTTAACATGGCCAATCCACCTAACCTGCATATCTGTGGGAGAAAGCCGGAGCACCCGGAGGAAATACACGCAGACACTGGGAGGACGTGCAAACTCCACATAGACAGGCACCAGATGCTGGATTTGAACCTGGGTCCTTGGTGCTGTGAGGTGCTGTGTGCCACCTTGCCTCTCTGACCTGCAAGATTAAGTCAGCTTCTTCTGTGCTGTAAGAAGGCAAAAGAGATTTTGTTCACCTACAAGTGAGCATCTCCTATTCCATGGGTTGCTGCTTTTAACAGAAAGATTAATGTGCGGGGAGTGAGACATCCCTGTGAGGAAACCACTGCTGAACAGATAAAACTTGCCCATCGAAGTCAATGGGGATTCCCAGGACAGGAATGTTGAACCACGAACACTAAAAATGTGGAAACGTGAGAGGATTGCAATGAGCTTGTAACTCCTATCGATCAACCAGGTGAGGGGCAGCACAATGGCACAGTGGTTAGCATTGCTGCCTCACAGCGCCTGGGACCCAGGTTCGATTCCCAGCCTGGGTCACTGTCTGTGTGGAGTTTGCAAGTTCTCCCCATGTCTGCGTGAGTCTCCTCCGGTTTCCTCCCACATGACCAAAGATGTGCGAGTTAGGTGGATTGGCCATACTAAATTGTCCCTTGAGTGTCGGGGTCTAACTAGGGTAAATGCATGGGGTTATGGGGATGGAGCCTGGGTGGGATTGTGGTCGGTGCAGATTCGATAGGCTGAATGGCCACCTTCTGCCCTTTAGGGATTCTAGATGAAGCTGTAACTCACTTTGAATACGGGTTTTCCAACAATCACTTGTAAAATTAAAATACTGATTTCTGATAAAAATGTCCAACATTGTTCATATTTTGTGAACTCCATTGCCAAAACTCTCACATTCATTTCTTGGGCCCTTGATTAATAATATTTAATTTTCTTACGGAAAATTACGAAATGCCATCCTTATGATTATTTCATCCTAATGATTTTCTCACAGTTGTCTGACATTTGGCAGGATTTTCCAGTCCCTCCGTGACATGTTTCCATGCAGCAGTGTTGGCTCACTATTGGCTGCCCACGGGATCTTCTGGTCTGGCCAATCCTGCTCCTGGGGAACCCACCGCGAGAGGGGGGAGGAGGAGTGAACAGGACCAGAGGGAAGGTCTGGAAAATCCCAGCCATTCTGATGCAGGTTTTGCATCTGTTGACAATGGCTCCTTGGTCTAAGGATATGATTCTTGCTGAGGGAATGATGTTAGAATGCGATTGGTCCTGGGTTCAAATCCCGGATGAGCTCCATACTTACTTTTAGCAATGAGGAGAGGTTGGAGAAACTTGATTTGTTCTCACTGGAATGACGGAGGTTGAGGGACGACCAGATAGAAGTCTACAAGATTATGAGGGGCATGGACGGAGTGGATAGTCAGAATTTATTTTCCAGAGTGGAAGAGTCAATTACTGGATGGCGTAAGTTGAGATGCATGGGGCAAGGTTTAAAGGAAATGTACGAAGCAAGTTTTTTACATAGAGGATAGTGGGTGTCTAAAATTCACTGCCAGGGGAGGTAGTGGAAGCAGATACAGATAGTGACTTTTAAGGGGCATCCTGACAAATGCATGAATAGGATAGGAATAGAGGGATATGATCCCCAGAATGGTAGGGGGTTTTTGTTCAAATGGTCGGTGCAGGCTTGGAGGGTCGAATGGCCTGTTCCTATGCTGTAATTGTCTTTGTTCTTAATTCTCCACCTTACTGTTTTAGATTAAATTAGTTATAATCCGGCTTTGGAGTCAGAAGGTTCTGGGATCAAGTCCCACTCCAGGAACTTGCGCACAAAAGTTGAGGTTGACACTCCTGTGGCGCCACTGAGGGAGTGCTGCACTGTCAAAAGTGCTATCGTTTAGTTAAAATGATAAACTGATGTTCTAATTGTTTGATCAGGTGAATGTGAAAGGAAACAGCAGGGGAATTGCCCCCAGGCTTCTGGCAAATACTTATCCTCCAACCAACACTACAAAAATAAGATTTGCTGAAGTCTTGCTGCCATTCATGCTGGCGTGGCCTTATAGTCCCGCCGATGGTGCAGCCCTGCTACGGGGTTCTGGGCAGTGAGGGGTGTGGTCAATGGGAAGCGCAATTGACAATGGCGGGACAGTAAGATCCCACTATCAGCGGGGGAAAAAAATCCCGCCCACTATCTGATCATTATCACACTGCTGTTTGTGGGAGCTTGCTGTGCATAACTTGGCTGCCTCGGTTCCCACATTGCACAGTGCTTACACCTCGAAAGTACCACCTCACTGGTTTGCGAAGCGTTTTGGGATGTCCTGTAGTTGTGAAAGGCTCTATATAAATGCAGCTCTTTCTGCCTTTTTTTTCTCTTCAGCGCAAAGGCAGGTGAGTTTTCACGTTTTGCGAAACCGACTCGAAGCTGACAACTAAGCTATCAGACCTACAATCGCCTATCGACAGAAACGGAGAGAAAGCCAACAGCACACGGATAAGACGCTCACTTCAGCCGGTCACCAAGCGCCTGCAACTCACAATAACACCTCACTAACTCACGCTAATTCCTTCGAACCCCGACAGGACGTCTTGGGATCCTCCCCTCCCCTGGCAATCCAGTCCTTTCACTAACACGATGTGGAGATGCCGGCGTTGGACTGGGGCAGGCACGGTAAGAGGTCTCACATCATCAGGTTAAAGTGCGACAGGTTTATTTGGAATCACGAGCTTTCGATCAGCTGAGTCACTCCGAAAGCTCGTGATTCCAAATAAACCTGTCGGGCTTTAACCTGGGTGTTGTGAGACTTCTCACTGCAACGTCAGGGATTATTTGGTTTCAACTATTGCGTTTTAACACGGTGGTTAATTTTTGCCTGCATTGCACGCAGGGAAGTGGGGTCGAGAGCTCACCGTGTGGAACAATATGCCCTTTCGTGTGTGGCAGAGTGAGTGAGGGGAGTGTGTGACTGCCAGCACTGACCAATGTATATATTTGATATATATATAGATATATATATGTGTTTACATAGAAGTGTGTGTATATATTTAATATATACACACACACATACACAGACAAAGTATTCTCAATCCAAGTTAGTAAAAATATCCTTCTGCGTGACAGAAGCAGGATTGCCACAACATGTCATTCAATAGACTCTAAGCTTTAAATACATCCAGGTGATGAGAAAATAGACGCAGTATCTGAAAGGGAAATGGATGCTGCAGCTTTCCATCTTCCGTTGACTTCAGCCGTATTTACCAGACCACAAGGGAAGTAAGTCTCAAGCCTACCACGTACCTCCCAAGAAGTCTGGCCGTCTTAACCATTCGCAGAGGGAGGCAAAATCCTCCCGTCCTGGCCACTAGCTTTCCGAGTTTCCGAGAATTGCGTCGTCTTTGCCCGACCCCCCCCCAACCCCCTCCAACCCGCCCCACCTCCCCCCCCCCCCCCCCCAACTGAGGCAAAAACCCTCATTTATCATTGTACGACAAGTCGTTCAGATTTTTTTTTTAAGATGTATACATAAATATCTTACAGCCCAGTCTATTCATTATGCAAATTTCAGAAGTGAACTTTTATTTTTCTTCTTAAAAAAAAAGGACTTGTGCTAGTTTAAATTGCCTTCGAGGTCTCCGTTGCTAATTTTCAGCTCTGCAGAAATGTAACCCTTCTCCAATTCTGAGGCATTGTATTAATATTCCAGTTCCGTCACCTGAGAAAGGTATTCTGCCCCCCCTCCACTTCCAGGTAAGCAGGAAGGGTTGCCAACCCTCTGGGATGTGTCCTGGAGATTCCAGGATGGAAAATGTTGATCTCTGTGACCCTGTGACACACAGCAATAGGGAGGAAAAGCAGAAGAGCATTAAAAACAGATTCCGGTTTTGTCCTTTTAGCTATAAAAATATTGGCCATGGAACGATACAAAGGAAAGTCTTTTTGACCGCACAGGCCGATCGGAGGGGCGAAGGTCATCTGATGGAACCTCCAGGGGCATATCCAACCAGAGTTGGCAACCCTATGAGTCCATTGTTTAATGCAATAGCAAAAAACATTTCACCTCACCGTTATTTATACACTGATCTGAAGCCACTTGTTTTAAAATGGATATTAAAGTGTTA
The DNA here is from genome assembly GCF_965287045.1 of Carcharhinus amblyrhynchos. Lineage (NCBI taxonomy): Eukaryota > Metazoa > Chordata > Chondrichthyes > Carcharhiniformes > Carcharhinidae > Carcharhinus > Carcharhinus amblyrhynchos. The sequence goes on along the minus strand of NC_137349.1, from coordinate 5,553,487 downwards.
TTCATCCACTGCTCCTGCCTTCTGGGTTATTCTACTCTGGGCAATATATGTTTGGGGCTTTGGGGAGAGTGGCGGAGTACATTGTGATACGGGCAGCAGGAAACTGCCAGAGTGCCGCCAGGCAGGAATGTTCACCACGCCACAGTTTCTGCGCCTTAATCTGCAACGCAAGTGTCGCAGTTTCCTGGCTGCCCCGAGCCCACGTTGCCCTCTTACTGACTGAAACAACAAAGAGACAACATGATCTGCTCACTCCCACACCTCCTCCCACTGCAAAAATCCAAACCCCTCCAAAACTTCCATTCATCTGGACATTCCCGACAATTCAAGGCTGAGGTGGGAGGGGGTGGGGAAGGGAAGGCAGCAAAACAAAGGATCAAAACAAAGACAAGCAAACAAATGAGGCAGATGTGCAGCTGCCTGATTGGAGGGTGACGGGAATAAGTTGCCGCTAAATGGGGGTGGCGAATGACGGAAAACTCCCAGAAGTCATCGACGCTTCTTCCTGCTCGAGTCTTGGCCGATCGATGGAAGGAAGGGTGGCGTCATCATTTGAGAAAGGTTGCGTCCGGAGACCTCTGCAGAGATACCTGTTGCTATATTTCATTACGTTATATCAAACCCAAGTGGGCCCAAGGCAGTGTTTCACAAGAAAATGAGAGTTCCCGGTCTCAGAAAGCATTAATGGGGCGTGTCTGTCCCTCGAATAATTTGTGTTGACGGTAAAGTTACTCAGAAAAAATGGAGTCTCTTCCACGTGACCCACGTCAATCTCTAGCCGCCTCCATTTTGGTTTCAGTCACTTACGTAGAAATCGTTTCTCTTGTTCTCTTCTTGTCTGTGTGCTATGATGTGAGGGAGAGCAGGAGGAGAGCTGTTGCTACAATGAACCAAGAAATCCTAAAGGTCGTGATCCCATTGTTATTGTGATACGGTTCGGGCGATTCATATATAGAATCATCTGGAAAACAAAGAAGCAAAAGTCAGCGATTTTCAGCGACAAGGTGGCATCCTTTTTATGTTCTTCGTAAAGGCACCCTGCAAAATCTAACAACATGGTAGAGCACATGAAAGAAAAAGCTTTATATAATCACATCGCAAAAGTCATTCGCATGCAATAAGCTACTCTCAAATGCACTGTCCGTTGCTGTGGCAGCCCTCGCTGTGAAGGCATCAGTTCTTTCCAGTGCATTAAAGACAATCGTGGAAATCTTGCCTCCCCATTCACGCAGGCGGGATCTTACTATCCCGCTGGCAGCCCACACCCGCCTTGGCTTTCCCAGCAGCGAGGTGTGCGCCTGACGGGAAATCCCGTTGATAACAGAGGACCGTGAGGTCCTATCACCAGCGGGCAGCGAAACCACCTCCCTCTGCCACCAAACACACCATGGAGAGGGAGAAAAAAATCTCACCCAGGGTTACAGGATTTGAAGGTCTGTGACCTTGCGTTACATCTCCCCAAGACAGGGCTGGCCACTTTGGAGTGTTACTTGTTTTGTGTTAAAGTTTATTTATTAATGTCACGATACACTACATTAACACTGCAATGAAGTTACTGTGAAAATCCCCCCCATTCCAGCATCTGTTCGGATACATTGAGGGAAAATTCAGCATGGGCATTGCACCTAACCAGCATGTCTTTTTTGGACTGTGGGAACGCATGGAGGAAACCCACGCAGACATGGGGAGAATGTGCAGACTCCACAGAGAGAGTGACCCAAGCTGGGAATTGAACCCGGGTCCCTGGCGCTGTGAGACAGCAGAGTTAACCACTGTGTCAACATGCTGCCACCGTGCTTGCTTAGCAGCCAGCATTCAAAGAAGAAGGCCATCAGAGCGGAAGGAATTGGCGCTATTTGGGCCATTTGGCCCTTCCAGCCAAACACAATTACAGCTCACCTTCTATCTTCCAGGAATATCATCATAATCCCTTAATTCCCTCCAAAAATCTTATCAACCTCTGTCTTGGATATACTCAATCTCTCAGCAACCACAGCTCCCTGGGGAAGAAACTCCCAAAGATTCATAATCTTTTGAGTGAAAACATTTCTTCTCACCTCACTGCGAAGTCTCTGGCCCTTTATTCTGAGAGTGTGGCTTCCGTGTTCTTGATTCCCCAGCCGGGGAAATGTTTTCTCAGAATCTACCCAGTCAAGCCCCTGAAGAATCTTATATCTTTTGATTGATCTCCTCACGTCCTTCTAAACTCCAGGGAATATTGGCCTAATCTACTCAATCTCCCCTTACAGGAGAATACGCTCATCCCAGTCTAATGAAGTCAGAAATTGTATTTGATTTATAGAATCGCTACAGTGGAGAAGGGGGCTATTCAGCTCATTGAGCCTGCATCAACAACAATCCCACCCAGGCCCTATCCCCATAACCCCACATATTTAAACTTCTAACCCTCTGACACTGAGGGGTAATTTAGCATGGCCAATCCACCCAACCGGCACATCTTTGGACTGTGATAGGAAACTGGAGCACCCGGAGGAAGCACATGCAGACACAGAAAGAACATGCAAACTCCACACAGACAGTGACCCAAGGTTGGAATTGAACCCGGGTTCCTGGCGCTGTGAGGCAGCAGTGCTAACCGCTCTGCCACCATGCTATCCTTGTAACCTGCCGACTAGCCCAGGGTACCAACGTACAGATTTGGAGGGCCCTTACATGTGTGTTAACACTAATCAGTGACTGTAATGGAGGATACCGGCTGAGGCCAGGACGGAAATCAAGGATGATCACTCCCACATCTTAGAAACGAACACTCGTTGCCTCAGGCTCATAGATGAACCACGGCCACTCAAAAGTACTAGCAGGAGACAGGTGCCTTACATGAGGAAGATGTGAAGGCAATGGAGAGGGTGTGGGATAAATTCCTTAATAGTTAGTATTTAGGTGTGAACCCAGTGCAGAGAAATAGGGCTTGTTCACTCAGACGGTGAAGATTGTGAAGCGATCTGATTTTGGAGAGGTTGAGGAGATCTTGATAAAAGTAAACCAGGAGAAAGTACTTCCATTGACAAATGAGTTGGAAGATTCCAATTTAAAGTTAGCCCCTCCCAAAAAAGGGGATTTGGAGAATGTTTTGTGTTCCCGAAATATGTCATCAGGACATGGATTTTCTATCGGAAACAACAGAGAAAGCAGAATTCCCGGAGCACAGGCGCCGGAGTGTGGCGACTAGGGGATTTTCACAGTAACTTCAGTGCAGTGTTAATGTAAGCCTTACTTGTGACACTAGTAAATAAACTTCAACTAAACTAAATTCATGGGCTGGAATGTTACCACCGGAATCGGAGGAGGCAAGGGGCAGAGCTTGGAAAAGTCCATTAACCTCAGGTGAGATTTTCCGGATTCGGAATGAGTGCAGCCATAAAATCCCGCCCCATGGTTTCTTTTTATGGAGTGAACATCTGAAGAACAAGGTGTAAAAGTCTGGGAGGATGGGATTCAGTGTAGAGCTCAGTTGGGTAGACAGTGTGAGACAATGGCTAGACGCAGGAATAGGACAATGTGGATCAAGCACTGGCATATCATAAAATCCCTACAGTGCAGAAGGAGGCCATTCAGCCCATTGAGTCTGCATCGACAACAATCCCACCCAGGCCCTATTCCTGTAACTCCACATATTTACCCCACTAATCCCTCTAATCTATGCATCCCTGGACACTAAGGGGCAATTTAGCATGGCCAATCAACCCAACCCACACATCTTTGGACTATTGGAGGAAACCAGAGCACCTGGAGGAAATCCGGGGGGAGAACGTGCAAACTCCACATTCACTGGGAATCGAACCCAGGTCCCTGGAGCTGTGTGGCAGCAGTGCTAACCACTGTGCCACCATGCACCCTCTATGATAAGCTGAGTGGTCTCCTTCCTGTTGCAAATATTCTATGACTCTTATTTCGATGTCACAAAATGGTGAGCTGTCTTGCAATAGCTCTTGATGTAGCAACTGAAAGAAAAATCTACACGTTTGATATCTGGCCTTTAAAAAAAATCCTGTCCCCAGTGAATCTGATGTGAAATTGAAACAGTGCGATTTGAAATGCAGAGACTGACAATGGCTAATGGGCTCATTCTCTCTTCTCTATTCCTCTGTCTCTCTGAAGCCCCCTGATAAAAGCGCTTGTGAGGAAGGGGCATTCCAAGTCTAGTCTCTGTACCATCCCACCCTCTGCTTGTAGTATAAGGATGCCACCCACCACAGCACTGGGAAGGAGCGCTGGGAATACACAAGTGTTTGCCATGCATTAAGGGAGCTTTGAAGACAGATCTTAAAATCCCAACTGACTGCCCAGCAAGCTCTCATTAACCAACAGTTCACATCGGCTCGGAGGCAGGAGTATGACAATGCAAGGTTTAAAGTCCACTACAGACAGTGAGAGGAGCTTTCTGCCTTGATACCCTATGGGATACTCATAGTTGCTTCTTTCTGTCGGCTGTGTGAGTCTTGTGGTAAATAAACAAGACTGATGCAGGCCTCATCGCTGCAAGCTCGCTGATCCTGTGTTCATCGAATCCCTACAGTGCAGGAGGAGGCCATTTGACCCATTGAGCCTGCAACGACAACAATCCCACCCAGCCCTTATCCCTGTATTTACCCTTCTTATCCGCCTGACACCAAGGGGCAATTTAGCATGGCCAATCCACCTAAGTAAAAAGTCTGACAACACCAGGTTTTAGTCCAACCGATTTATTTGATAATACTCACAAGCTTTCGAGGGGACTGCCTCTTCGTCAGGTGAATGGAGAGTTCTCGACCCACACATCTCTAGATTGTGAGAGGAAACCAGAGCACCTGGAGGAAACCCATTCAGACATGAGGAGAATGTGCAAACTCCATACAGGCAGTGACCTGTGGCCGGAAGTGAACCCGGGACCCTGGCGCCCTGAGGCAGCAGCGCTAACACTGTGCCACCGTGCGAACATGGGAGCTGTAGTGACAGGTATCCACTAATGGCTGTAAGTGTGACTCTGAGCTGCCTTGACTATGACTAGATAGCGGCTGAGCTGATTAAAGAATCAGTCTTTAAAACTCCTACTTTAATAAGCTCTCTTCTTCCCTCTTCGAGTGAAGCACCCACTCAATCATTCACTTTCATCTCATTATCCAGGAAAAGTTAAATGTTATTAAAAATGTCACCGGTTATTGATAATTCTCTGCAAGCATTTAACTAGTGAGCAAATTAGTGTCAGTTTCATAAGCCGTCATTAAGCAAGATTCCCAGCGCACTTTCCAATGTATAGGAAGAGATTAGGCTCCTTGAAGTTTAACAATTACGGTAAGATGTGCGTTAAAAATATTTATGGTGATATAAAAAATGATTTTATGCCAAACCGTTGGGTTTGAAATAAGTCTCAAATCAGTTTAAAGTTTTTGTTTAGAATCCCAATTTTCTTGGCAACTCTTTTACGAGGCAAGGAGAGGCAGCGTTCAAGTCCGTTTCCAACTCTCGAATCCAGGGTTGGCCAATTCCAAGGGTGAAGGGTGGGTTGTCAAGGCATTGTAAACATGCCACCTTTAGATTCCATCTAATTTACATGTTGAATTTCATGTAATTCCGAGAGAAAGAATCGGATTCAGTCGCTAAACTGAGAGACCTCTTGCGCGGAACTGTTACTCGTGGGACATGGGCATCGCTGGCTGTCCAGCATTTATTGTCCATCCCGAGGGCAACTGAGAGTCAAGCTCATTGCTGTGGCTCTGGAATCAAATAAATGCCAGACCAGGTAAGGACTGCAGATTTCCTTCCCTAAAGGGCATTAGTCAACCAGATGGGTTTTTCCGACAATCAACAATGGTTTCATCGGTAGATTCTTAATTTCAAATTTTTTTTCATAGAAGTCAAATTCCACCATTTGCCATGGTGGGATTTGAACCCAGGTCCCCAGAGCATTAGCTGAGTTTCTGGATTAATAGCCATTGCATCCTCTAGGAACTGATGGGTGGCCAGCGGGATTTCAAGCGGGCTACAAGAGGTGGATGGCATCGCCCACATTTTAAAAACTGTGGGTTTTGTTTTTAAAGATATTGTGGATCTCCCTGTGGCATTGTTCATTAGTCTAGGGCGGTTCTTTCTGGCTGCTGAAGGAAAGTTGCCTTTAAGATGATTCTGAAGAACCCATTTGGACTCAAAACATTGGCTGGACTTCTCTGGAAATTCATGCTGGCAGGATTCTCTTGCCCTGCCTGCCACACATCCCGTGCTGCAGGTTTCCGGGTGGCTTGCAGTGGCTTCCATGGGAATTCCCATTGGCAGTGGCATGGCCAAGAAGATCCCATTGCCAACAAATGGCATGCTTCCAAGAAAAATACAGAGGGGGAAGCCAGAAAATCTCGCCATTAACTCCATTTCTCTCTCCACAGACGCTGCCTGACCTGCTGAGTTTATTCAGCACTTTGTTTTTATTTTGGATTTCCAACGTTGGCACTATCTTACTTTTATTTTGAGGTGGCCTGTCCCTTTAAGGCCAGCGCTCAAGGAATAGAATCATAGAATGGTAACAGCCCAGAAGGAGGCCACTCAGCCCATTGGGTGGGACTTTACGGTCTCACTCGGGTGACATCAGAACCTCCCATCAGAGGTCAACGGAGATTTCTGTCTTCAGAATTTCCCCCGTTCCGATTTCCGACAAAGGAATAGCTTTCTGGTCATCGCATCCACATCGGCTCTCTGTAAGAGTTACTCTGCCAGTCCCACTCCTTGCCTTTTCCATGTAGCTCTCTTTCTTAAGGCATGAATTTGAGTTATGACAGACACCAATCAGGCACATTTGGGGCACTTGAGCTTTGAACCAGTAAAATTGAATGCAGGGATGTGCGAAGTGCAAAGTGGAAGGAAGCATGAGGTCGAGAGGCAAAATGAATGCAAAGGTCGTTCAACTTAACAGGAGTGCAGGAACAGAATGTTCTACCTTTCAGTATCCCACAGCACTGAATTAAAGATCCTGTTCCTTTCCTCTGTTTTAATAAGTTTAGAATGCCGGGAATTTTTAAAAAGCAGCAAATGTTAGAACAAAACATTTGTTGAACAAGCTATATAGTCGGAGTGAGCTGGGCAGACTGAATGGCCTCCTCTACTAGAACTATTCTATGGGCACGATGTTACCTGCTTGCCACATCGGTCGACTGGCGTGGCAAGTCAGAAGAAAGGGCAAGAGGCGAAAAATTGGGTTGGCGCCTGGTTTCTCACCCCTTCGCGATCTTGCCAGCCCTGTTTTGCCGGCAAAATCACCCGTGTGCCCCGGATTACGATCGGGGGGGGTAAGTGTGGAGCATTGTCTATGGGGGGGCAGTGGGGGGAGCAGGGACAGGAGATCTCCCAGCACAATGTATACACAGTATACTGGGAGATCGGTGCACCTGCACAATGGCGCCCCAATAGGTCAGCAGCCGGCTTCATAGGCAAGCTGAGGTTTCTCGCCTGTTCAACACTCTGAATGGTTTTGAGAAAACTCCACCTCATGATTTTAGGTTAGTCAGCGTCTGAGAAGAGAGGTGCACGTGGCAGTGATATTCCTACTGTGCCCTTCAACAGAGCAAAGATAAAAGGACACTGGAAAAATATGCTGTGCATTTCCACCCTTCACTGCTTTCATTACAGATTCTAGGAATTCAATATCTCTCTGGTTAAGGGGTGAGGTTACCTGTATCTTCATTCCGATATTAGATTCAACATTGAGCTGAAGACTTTGTGAGCTATTTATTTGCTTAATCGAAATGAGTACACTTTCATTGATTCACTCTCGATCACGGGGCAGGCACATGACGTGTGACTGGGACTTGCTTGAGTTAAGCAAGCATAATTTGAATGGTGGCACAGTAGCTAGCACTGCTGCCTCACAGTGCCAGGAACCAGGGTTCGATTCCCATCTTGGGTCGCTGTCCGTGTGGAGTTCGCACATTGTCTGCGTGGGTTTCTCCATTTTCCTCCCACAGTCCGAAAGACGTCCTGGTTAGGCGCATTGGCTGTGCTAAATTTTCTCTCAGTGTACCCGAACAGGCACCAGAGTGTGGGGACTCAGGGATTTTCACTGTAACTTCATTGCACTGTTAGTGTAAGTCTACTTGTGATTAATAAATAAACATAAAATAATCATAGAATCTCCACAGTGCAGAAGGAGACCATTCAGCCCATTGAGTCTGCACCAACCACAATCCCACCCAGTCTGTTCCCATAATCCCACATAAGCTAATCCCCCCGACACGAGGGGCAATTTAGCACGGCCAATCAATGTAACCTGCACATCTTTGCAGATGCAAAACAAAATTGTCCTATATATGTCACTATTAATCCCATGGCACTTCCCAGGTGTGGTAACTGAACATGGAGGTTTTTTGACCTTTCTTACATAGCGAAGTATCTAAACTACAGCCCACATATTTCGTTTAGCCCCTAGTCCCATCCATTCGGCCAGCAGAGCCCTCGCAACTCAATTTATACCTGCACTCTATTCCCCTGTTACGAACTTACAGGCTTGAATTTGCGGAAACATCTCATCCACACTGCTCACGCTCACTACTGGGAAGCCTGGGGCAGGAAATTGGGTTACGTTGGAGGCCAATATTGATGGTGAAGCCGCACAAACAGAGGGATTGGACATGATTTCACACCCCCCCGCCAGACATGAGCACCAAGATTCATTCGTCTCCCCTATTTCCAATGTTTGGAATAGTGTGAGCAATCTTGGGCCCCACATCTAAGGAAGGATGCGTTGGCCTTGGACAGAGTCCAGAGGATGTTCACGACATGATCTCAGGAATGAAAGGCTTGACGTACAAGGAGCGTTTGAGGATTCTGGGTCTGTACTCAATGGGAGTTTAGAGGGATGAAGGGTGTTGTTATTGAAACTTACAGGGTGCTGAAAGGCCTGGAATGAGTGGGTGTGGAGAAGGTGTTTCCATTAGTAGGGGAGACTAGGATCCGAGGCCTCAGAGTAAAGAAATGACCCTTCAGAACCAAGATGAGGAGGAATTTCTTCAGCGAGAGGATGGTGAACCTATGTAATTCATTGCCACAGAAGGCTGTGGAGGCCAGGTCATTGAGTGTATTTAAGTCAAAGATGGGTTATTGATAGTAAATGGATCAAATGTTCCAGAGAAAAAGTGGGAGAACGGGGTTGAGAAACATATCAGCCATGACCAACTGGTAGAGCAGTCTTGATGAGTCAAATGGCCTTATTCTGCTCCTATATCTTACGGTCTGATGGTCTAATATGTCAAATTCACACATAAGCGTGGACTCACACTTCATACACGTGCTGTGGGGCTTATAACCTGTGAATGGAGTGGGCCTCACTTGAAAAATCCCCTGCCCAACTTTTGTGCTTCTACCTCTTTTGAAGATGTCAATGAGAGAGATTCATTCAGATAAATGAAGCATTGTACTGTTAAATAAAAGGCAAAGCAGCAGCACTGTGTCTAAGGAAATGGTGGGCCTGCAATCCAGGTAGCTCTTCGCCTCTCACATGCCTATATAACATAGCCTGTGCAACAGGGGCCTCACCTGTCAGTTGAAGAGCTGGCGATGTACCTGTGATATCTCTTTGAGGGAAGGACCGCCACTTGAGAGGTCAGTAGTAGGGGATCCAGGGGGTGGAGTCTTGCCCCTTCTTGGATGAAGGGGCTGAAGGTGTGGTTGTTAAAATGAATGATTGCACAAAGACAGGTAAGAAAACAAATTGTGCAGAGGACATAAATAGGCTACAAAGGCACATAAATAGGTTAAGTGAGTGGGCAAAAATCTGGCAAATGAAGGATTATGTGAGCAAATGTGGAATTGTCCATTTTGGCAAGAAGAATAAAAGAAAAGCGTATTACCTAAATGGTGAGAAATTGCAAAGCTCCGAGATGCAGAGGGATCTGGGTGTTATAGTGCATGAATCACAAAAGGTTAGTACACAGATACAGCAAGTAATTAGGAAAACTAATATGGTCTTATTGTTGATTGTGAGGGGGAATTGATTGCAAAAGTAGGGAGGTTTTGCTTCCATTGTACAGGATATTGGCGAGACCTCATCTGGAGTATTGTGTACAGTATTGGTCTCTATACTTCAGGAAAGATGTAAATGTGTTAGAAGAAATTTGGAGAAGGATTCATTAGACTAATACCAGGAATGGGTGGTTTGTCTTATGAGGAAAGGTTAGAGAGGTTAGGTTTGTATCCACCAGAGGCCAGAAAAGTGAGAGGTGACTTGATCTAAACCTTTCAGATCCTGAGGGGTATTGGCAGGACGGATGTGAAGAGAATGTTTCCTCTTGCTGGGGAATTTAGAACTAAGGTATCACTGTTTAAAAATAAGGGGTTGTTCATTTAAGACAGGATGAGGAAAAATTATTCCTCTCAGAGGATCATGAGTCTCTGGAACTCGTTTGCTCAAAAGGCAGTGGAAGCAGAGTCTTTGAATATTTTTAAGGCAGAGCTAAAAAGGTTCTCAATTTTATTTATTCATTCATGGGACATCAGTGTTGCTGGCTGACCAGCTTTTATTGCCCATCCACAGTTGCCCTTGGAGGGCAGTTAAGAGTCAACCACATCGCTGTGGCTCTGAAGTCACACGTAGGCCAGACTGGGTAAGGACGGCAGATTTCCTTACCTAAAGGGACTTTATTGAACCAGAGGGTTCTTTCATGGTCATCAGCAGATTCTTAATTCCAGATTTTCAAATTCTATCATCTGCCATGGTCGGATTCGAATCCAGGTCCCCAGAACATTGGCTGAGATTCTGGATTAATGGTCCAGTGATAACACCATTAAGCCATTGCCTCCCGTACAAGGGGTGTAAGGTTATCGGAGGTAGGCAGGACTATAGGAGACAGCTGCCTCTGATGATCAATAGACTAGTGTTGTCTTTCCATACTGTGATCAATGCTCTGATATTTCTGCTTCTCCTCAACCCACTTTACCCACTACCCCCCACACCACTTTTCCAAGGGGTGCTGACTCTTACCGGCTATGCAGCAGTAGGAGCCCTGACAACTCCCCGGACCTACCGTCAGACCCCCAGCCACTGCCCACTGCTCGCTGCTGAGATCTGCAGGCTCAGTGATTGAGGCCAGTGCTCTGTGATCTGTGTGGCTCAATCTCACACCACGAGGCTGAGTTTACCAACAAAACCACCCAGGCAGCGGTCATAAAAGACTTGCAGATGGGAAATATAAACCCAGTTAAGAATGAAAGCATGTGTAATGTTATTGCCTAACACAGCTGGATCAAGTTCCTTTAGTTCAGTACTTCAACAGAGACTCACGTAAGATCCGTGACTAATGCGTCCATTCAACACAGGGAAGAAGGATTTGTTGCAAAGATGCAAAGTATTTGCCTGATTATATTTCCAAGTGATGGGCTTAAACCCCAGTTTGTATTCTACTAAAGGCAACGGTTTGGCTTCAGTATATCATAGAATCCCTACAGTACAGAAGGAAGCTACTCGGTCCATCAAGTCTGCACTAACACTCTGACAGAGTATCTTACCCAGCCCTTTCCCCCCTGCCCATGAATGCAATTCTTACCTTGAAATATTGGGTTAGATTTTGCCCTCCCTATATCAGTTCATGAACACTGATGGACATAGAAACTAGAAGCTGCAGTAGGCCATTTGGCCCTTTGAGCCTGCTCCGCTACTCATTTTGATCATGGTTGATCATCGAACTCAATATCCTGGTCCCCCCTTCCTCCCATATCCCTTGATCCCTTTACCCCAAAAGCTATATCTAATTTTGTCTTGAAATTGGACAAGGAAAGTTTACAGACAAGTTTACCAAGCTGATTCCAGGGATGGTGGGACTGATGTATGAGGAGTGATTGATTAGGTTAGGATTGTTTTCGTTGAAGTTCAGACGAATGAGGGGGGATCTCATAAAGACTTATAAAATTCTAACAGAACTAAACAGGGTAGATGCAGGGAGGATATTCTCGATGGTGGGGGGAGTCCAGAACCAGGACTCACAGTCTGAAGATTTGGGGTAGACCATTTAGGATGGAGGTGAGGAGAACTTTCTTCACCCAATGAGTGGTGAGCCTGTGGAATTCATTACTACAGGAAGTAGTTGATGCCAAAACATTGAATGTATTCAAGAGGCGGCCGGATAGAGCACTTGGGCCAAATGGGATCAAAGGTTATAGGGAGAAAACAGGATTAGGCTATTGAGTTGGATGATCAGCCATGATTGTAATGAATGGTGGAGCAGGATCAAAGGGCCAAATGGACTCCTCCTGCTCCTATCTTCTATGTTTCTATGTTAACATTTTGGCCTTAACTACCTTCTGTGGTAGTGAATGCCACACCGTCACCCCTACCCCTCTGGGTGAAGAAATTTCTCCTCACCTCAGTTCTAAAAGATTTACCCCTTATCTTCAAACTCTGACTGCTAGTTATGGACTCCCCCACCATTGGGACCGGTGGAGGGATTGGGGGCTGGGGGTTGTGGAAGGGGATGGGGTGGAGGGAGGGGGTTCCCCTCACAGTCCAGTCTACTCTTTAATGCAATCATTGGAAAAGTCAGCCTGGGCTCCCTTATGGAGCTATGCTCTTCTCTGACCTCACATTCCCCCACACCACCTCATCAATGGTTAGAAGGCTCTAAATGCCCATAATCAGTCTCATTATAGTTAAAGTCCCCTCACACTGCCCTGTGCATGCAGCCTGGTTGAGAACTAGGGAACCTTTGCAAACCACCATAGATGCTCACCTTAGTTTAGAGAGCCCTCACTCTACCACAGAACCGTATCACGAGCTGGAGGGTCCTCATGCTCCCCTGTTCAAGAGTTAGAGGGTCTTCAACTCTCCCCACACTTCCTGATTGAGAGTTAGAGGACCCATGCATTCTCAAAGGATTTTGACCAAGGTCATTACTTACACCCTTAGCTGTGATTCACGTTTCCCCTTGCCTGTTAACCTTACCCATTCATTAAAAAAGATTAACACCCCCATTCCCAAAAGAGACAACAAGAATAGTGCACACACATAGTCACATCATTTCAAGACCATGATTCTTTTCCTCTTGCTGGAATTAAATATTTAATTGCACATGACAAATGTCACATCAGTGGATCTGAAGTTGGCTGATAAGTATTAAAAAAAGTCAGAAGTAAATTCTGAAATAAAATAATGAACTTGATATTTTTAAAAAGTGACATCTTGCAACTCTATTAACAGCCAAGCCTCATAATAATAACTGCATACAATAGATACACATGGCAGCTGAGATGTATCGTATTCTATTATTAGAAATGGTTGGTTAGAGAAACAGCGAAAGATTATAAGATTGCTGCAAGTACAACCAGGATTATTACGATTTTCTTTCATCCGTAAAGGAGATCTAAGGATTCATGCTCCCTCGGTGCTTAAATGGTATCCCAATCCAAGTTTTGCCACCTTTCTTGGCCCCCTCAACTCTCCCATCCCCCCCATCGCCACCAGCCCTCCCTCCCCCAAACTCACTGCCCCAATTTTGATTGTCATTTCATAGATCATAGAATCCCTACAGTGCAGAAGGAGGCCATTCAGCCCATCGAGTCTGCACCGACCACAATCCCACCCAGGCCCTATTCCCATCACCCCCTTATTTACCCTTCCAATCCCAGTGACGCTAGGGTCAATTTAGCATAGCCAAACAACCTAACCCGCACATCCTTGGACTGTGGGAGGAAATCGGAGCACCCGGAGGAAAGCCACGCAGAGAAGGGGAGAACGTGCAAACTCCACACAGACCAATGACCCGAGGCCTGGAATCGAACTCAGGTCCCTGGCGCTGTGAGGCAGCAGCGCCAGCCACTGTGCTGTCCCTCATTTCATTATTTGCGTCCCAGGTTCAACATCACTTAAACACTGTTACGGCACCTCTTAAGATAATGCAATAACCCTGGGTGTAACATGCCAAGAAATGGTTCAGCAGAAGACACAGCAAAATAGAGAGACGACAGTAAGGTGAGGCACTGTGATATTTACTGACCTGAAGCTTCAACTGAACTGTTGTTTACATCGAAATCACCTTCATTCACCCCTACTGCTTCCATACAACTGTCTACGACAGAAATAGAAACAGTAGCTACGTGTCAGTGTGAGGGTGATTTTCAAAGCGTAGGGTTAGTGAGCAACAGAAAGGGATCCTATTTCAAAATCCCTCCTTTTCGAACTACAGCCTTCAAAAAACAGTCAGATATTAAGGGACAAAGTATTGAACGATGCTGGTGGAATGGTAGAGTTAATGATTAACTAGAGGAACCTTTGGTGAGGTTTTAGTGATTAGTGACCTTGCTTTGGTTTAGTGTCCAGGTCCTAAACCTGTTAGACCTTGGCCTTAAGCTATACAGTGGAGATAAACCAATAAGTCTTTTGCCCAGAACTGGGCTTTAAACTGTTGACCTTCAACTGGAACCCGAGCTTTAAATAAAATTCCCCCATCAACTGTATCCCTGCCCTGGGATTGGGTTTTAATTATAACCCTTCCCCCAAGATAAAGTTGTAAACTCACTGCCCCCATAAGTGTGTTTTAAACAATAGCCCTGATCCTGGGAATGGGTCTCAACTGCTTAGCAACACATCTCCATTTTGGTAAGACTATTGCAAATTCTAAACCTTGTATTCAACCTTAGGACAAAACACAAAGACTCTTGGCCTCCATTTTGAGCTTAATGCTCTACCTTTCCCATCCTGCATTAAATAGTTCAAGTTACTACCTACCTTCAGTTCAGTATCTATTGTATGGGGTCGAGTCCCAGCTAATTAGATTTTCATTATGATGGCCTCCTTGACTGAGCCTCTTCAACCAACTCTTTCCATTCTCAAACAGATCTATTGAGAGCTTATAAAACCCTGTCCCTACTTCCAACAATCTTTGTCACCAACTGGATTTCTTGGGTGAGCTTTGCCTAAAATAGCCTCTGGCCTTTCCCTGGATGTTGTAACCCAGGATCCATTATTCTTCTCCAGGTTGCCGCCCCATTGTTCAAGGGTCATAGAACTCTGCAGCTTTTGCCTTGAAGGGCAAGGAGACAGGCCCCAAATCTACCTCAACCAGATCATAGATTGAACTCTGTTAGTCTGAACGATATGCTAGTTGTCTAGCCAAGTATAATATAGAATCCCTACAGTGCAGGAAGAGTCCATTTGGCCCATTGAGTCTGCACTAACTTCCAAAAGAGCATCTTATCCAAACCCATCATCCCCCACCCCCTCACCCTATCCCCATAACCTCAAACATCCACCATGGCCATTCCATTTAACCTACACATCCTTGGACACTAAGGGGCAATTTAGCATGGCCAATCCACCTGACTTGCACATCTTTGTACATTAAGGGGCAATTTAGCATGACTGTGGGAGGAAATTGGAGCACTTGGAGGAAACCCACACAGATACAGGGAGAACTTGCGAACTCCACATAGACAGTCACCCAAGGCCGGAATTGAACCCCAGTCGCTGGCGGAGTGAGGCAGCAATGCTAACCACTGTGCCACCGAGCAAACCAACTTTCCTCTACCTCGCACTCCCTCACCAAGCGTCCATTAAGACTTCCCAAATCATAAATAACTTGACCAAGTCCTCCCTTTATTTATTGTAGTTAATTTTCAATTCATAAGAGTCTGGAATGAAAAATTAGAAAACTACCTCTTGACTCAATGCTGTCAAACGGACTCAAATTTGGACAGTTCAGCTTTCCATTCGGAACTAAGTTCACCACTACATGGTTTATGCCATTCTTCAACCTATCCTTTTCAAAAACTGGTATTAAACCTCAAGTTAAAGATGCGTTACTGTCCCCCTCAAAACAGGCAATTAAATCAATTGGATCTTCCATTTTGATGAGAGATCTGTGCCCATCCCACACTTTGCCCCTTTTTACCCACCCAAAGGTCAGTTTAAAACAGAGGCTTTGCAAAAGGCGATGAAAATGTCCTTAATGCACAGATCACTGCAGCTTTAGTCTATCAGCGGAGATGAAATAAAGTGGAAGAAAATGGTGGCAGAACAGGGAGGGAAGAAGAAGTTAGAACAAGACAATTATTTAGTGTTGCTCTACCAATTGAACTTATTGACATAGTAACAAGAAACATGCTGCCTTAAAGGAACAATATCCACAACAGATTCCAGAAAACAGGCTCAAACACATGTGACTTACTTGTTGGTCGGACATATACTTTTAACTTTAAGCAGGGTTTCCCAACAATATTAGGGTGAGGAGAAGCTGGAAAAAACACAATGAAACGTGGTTAGTGTTTCTCACAACTGCATCAAGCAATAAAGATTCCTGACTTTTTGCACTGTATGGAGATTGGCACTTCATTCTAACACTGCAAATATGCTGCATTGCTGGTTATAGAATCATAGAATTCCCATAGTGCAGAAGAGGCTGTTCGGCCCATCGAGATCCCATAGCACTGTTCATTATAGAGCCAATTTTTTTTTTATTCATCCGTGGGACACGGGCATTGCTGGCTGTCCATCCCTAGTTGCCCTTGCAGGGCAGCTGAGAGTCAACCACATTGCTGGAGTCACATGTAGGCCAGAACAGGTAAGGACGGCAGATTTCCTTCCCTAAAGGGCATTAGTGAACCAGATGGGCTTTTCCGACAATCGACAATTGTTTCATGGTCATCAGTCGATTCTTAATTCCAGATTTTTTTTTTATTGACTTCAAATTCCACTATCTGCTGTGGTGGGATTCGGACCCAGGTCACCAGAATGTTAGTTGAGTTTCGGGGTTAATAGTCCACGGATAATATCACTCAGCTATCACCATTATAGAGCCCATAGTGCCATTCATTATCGAGCCCATTGCTCTAGTCATTATAAAGCCCATAGTATGATTCATCATAGACATTATTGCTGGAATTTTACTGCTGCGCATGCACGAGGCTCGTAAGATCCCGCCCAAGGCCAAAGGAGAATGCCGTTCTGCAAGCTTCGCCCGCCCCGATGTTGGGGCAGGTGTGCTGCTAAAATTCCAGCCTGTTGAATGGAGTGTGTCCTTGCCAACGTTTAATCTTTGACCAAATGCTGGCCATTTTGCACAGAGTTGTTTATGGAATTGGGCTGTTGACAAAATGGCTGCCTATAAAACAACACTTGCGAATCGATTGCGTGCCATAGAGTCAGAGAGGTTTACAGTATGGAAACAGGCCATTCGGCCCAACTTGTCCATGCCTCCCTTTTTTTGTAAACCCCTAAGTTAATCCCAATTGCCCGCATTTGGCCCATATCCCTCTATACCCATCGTACCCATGTAACTGTCTAAATGCTTTTTAAAAGACAAAATTGTACCCGCCTGCACTACTATCTCTGGCAGTTTGTTCCAGACACTCACCACCCTCTGTGAAAAAATTGCCCCTCTGGTTACTTTTGTATCTCTCCCCTCTCACCTTAAATCTATGCCCTCTACTTTTGGACTCCTCTACCTTTGGGAAAAGATATTGACTATCTATCTTGCTTATGAACCCTCATTATTTTATAGATCTCTATAAGGTCACCCCTCAGCCTTCTACGCTCCAGAGGAAAAAGTCCCAGTCTGTCCAGCATCTCCTTATAACTCAAACCATCAAGTTTCGGTAGCCTTCTGGTACATTTCTTCTGCACCCTTTCTAGTTTAATAATATCCTTTCCATAATAGAGTGACCAGAACTGTACACAGCTTTGCAAGTGTGGCCTTACCAATGTCTTGTCCAACTTCAAAATATATCTCAACTCCTGTATTCAACTCCCAAATCACCTTGTGAAGTGATTTCAGGTGTTTTGTGGGTGGAAATTTCTTCTGCAGCCCATCACAGGGATCATTAGTGGGTCAGGGCGTTGACCTTGGAGTGGAAAGTTCTGGTCTTGGGGCGAGCGTGGCTGGAAAATCCTGCCCTTGAACTTCATGCAATGAAATCCTTTCAATAGGAAGATTAATTCACTGAAGTTCATGCTTACTGGTCGTGGCATTTGCTTTTTGTGTCCACCTTCTAACTTGATGGATCAGTCTAAACATCCCTGAGGGAATAGGCAAATTTTTGCTGATATCTATTCAAAGTTGAGTTGACAAAAATTTCCATTTATGTCCTCGGGTCCTATTTTCTTGTCTTACTTTGAAGCAATAATCTGGGTTTACCTTCCCTATACCATTTAATATTTTATATAATTTGATGAGACATTCAACAGAACATCTCTTTTCAGAATAATTGCTTTAATAATAGAACCATTGAAATATCTGCTACTAAAGACTGGAGATGCAAGGGTAATTGGTTATATTTATTAAATATTTAATGTTCTAAATTACCCATTTTATAATTCCGCTGGAATAGCTTCAAATAAAGAAACATTTATCAATTTTCTCCTCTCCTGAAGGTCATGCCACAGTTGCAGGATACAGACAGTCCACAGGAGCTGTTCCCAGTGCCCAGTGTGTGCACAGACGGAGAATGCTGACCAGCTGTGAGGAGCATCACAGATTTGTACGTGATCATTCACAAACATTCTCCAGTACGGATTGCTGACTTACTGACGAGGAATTGAAATTCTGACTAACTCCTTGTCCTAAATCACTGACGCAGGGATTTAAAACTGACTTTTGTGCCTTGAGTTATTTCAACACTCGGTTGGGATGGTGTGGGGTGGTGGGGGGTGGGGGCATCATTACAGAGTCATAGAGGTATACAGCACAGCGTGTGCACTGGCCAAAGACAAACCATCGACTATTTAGGGCAGCACGGTGGCACAATGGTGAGCACTGTTGCCTCACAGCACCAGGGGCCCGCGTTAGATTCGCGGCTTGGGTCACTGTCTGTGCGGACTCTGCACATTCTCCCCATGTCTGTGAGGGTTCCCTCTGGGTGCTCCGGTTTCCCCCCACAGTCAGCAAAATGTGTCAGTTAGGTGTATCAGACACAGTAAATTCTCTCTCATTGTCCCCGAACAGGCGCCGGAGTGTGGCAACTAGGGGATTTTCACAGTAACTTCATTGCAGTGTTAATCTAAGGCTACTTGTGACACTGAAAACTAAATAAATAAATGAATATTCCCATTTCCTAGCACTTGGCCCATAGCCTTACCTGCCTCAACATCGCAAGTGCGCATCTAAATATTTCTTCCATGTTATGAAGGCCTCTGCTTCTACCACCCTTTCAGGCAATGAGTCCAGACTCCTACCAGCCTTCTTCCTCCTTCCAGTTGGACAGATTTTCCCTCACATCCCCTCTAAACCTCCTGCCCCGCAACTTAAATCCATGCCCCCCTGATCATTGTTCCCTTTATCAAGGAGGGAATTTTTTTCCGTCTACCCACGCCCCTCAATTTTATGAATCTCAATCCTGTCCCTCCTCAGTCTCTGCTCCATGGAAAACAACCCCAGCCTATCCAGCCTATCTCTTCATAACTAAAACTCTTCAGCCCAGGCTACATCCTGGTGAATCCCCTCTTTGCAGTGGTATCACATCCCTCCTATAAAGTGGATTCCAGAACTGCACACAGCTGGTTAGGGTGCATTGACCTAAACAGGCGCCAAAGTGTGGTGACTAGGGGAATTTCACAGTAACTTCATTGCAATGTTAATGTAAGCCTCGCTTATGACTAATAAATAAACTTTAATAGCAACAAGAGCTCATTTTAAGTGGAAATAGAAAATTCATGCCTTGCTACACTCACCCACTACCAGAGCAGGAATGTTTTTCCCTTGACATTCCTGAGATTGCTGCCAGATTGAATAACAGCGTAGAGGTTACACTATTGGCTTAGTAACAAGAGGCCTGGATTTGTACTTCTGGGGCATTAAGTTCAAATCCCCCAGGGCAGCTGGAGATTTTAAATTCAATTCAGTCGCAAAGTCTTTTGATTTGATTTATTGTCACATGTATTAGCATACAGTGAAAAGTATTGTTTCTTGAGCGCTATAAAGACAAAGCATGCCGTTCATAGAGAAGGAAACGAGAGAGTGCAGAATGTTAAAGCATTGTTAGAGAGTTTGAAAGAATTAGAATAAAGCTTTAGAAGAACAGAACGAGAGTAAAAGATAGAATTAGAGGGTATGCTGGGTACAGCTTGCAAGCAGCCACCTCGCTCCGCCGCCATCTTGTACACCGTCTGGAATGAAAAACTAGTTATATGGTGTCCATTCCATTAGGGTGGCATGGTGGCACGGTGGTCAGCACTGCTGCCTCACTGCACCCAGGGACCCAGGTTCGATTCTGGCTTGGGTCACTCGTATTGTCCCCGTGTCTGCGTGGGTTTTCTCTGGATGCTCCGGTTTCCGCCCAGAATCCAAAAGATGTGCTGGTTAGGTGCACTGACCGAGCTCAATTCTCCCTCGGTGTACCTGAACTGGCATCTGGGTGTAGCGACTAGGGGATTTTCACAGTAACTTCATTGCAGTGTTAATGTAAGCCTACTTGTGACACTAATAGACTTCATAGACTTTAAGAAACCGACCTGCTTCACTCACATCCTTCCGAGGAGGAAATGTGCCTTTCAGAGCAGAGGTGGATAGATTTCTAGACACCGATGACATCAAAGGACGTGGGGGGCAGTGCGGGAAGCTGGTGTTGGGGTGGAAGGTCAGCCAATCGGATGGCAGAGCTGGTTCAAGAGGCCGATTGGCCTACTCCAATCATTTCTATTCCCTGTTGCCCTGTGAATTCCACTTACACTTTTACTAAAATTTGGGATTTTCCAATCCCGCCAGTCGCAGGAATGGTCACGATCCGAAAGGTATGAACTTCAGACCTGACCTTCACCAGTATTAGAGAGATTGCGCACCAGGCCTCCACATTTTTCTGACATGTCCCCAGTCAATCATAGGAATAGGAGCAGGCCATTCGGCCCATTGAACCTGCTCCACCATTCAATTTGATCACGGCTGATCTTCTATCTAAGTGCCACTTTACCCTACTATCTCCATCTCCCTTAATGTCATTGATCTCTGAAAATCTACCCATTTCTGTCACGAACATAGTCAACGACTGAGTCTCCACAGCCCTCTGGGTAAAGAATTCGGAAGATTCACCATCCTAAGTAAACTAAATTTCTCCTCATCTCAGTTTTAAATGGCTGACCCCTGACTCTGAGATTATGTCACTGGTTTTAGACTCACCAGCCAGGGGAAATGCCTTATCTACACCCACCTAGTCAAACCCTGTAAGGATTTTCAATGCAGTCACCCCTCAGACCAAGTTTCCTCAATGTTCTAGAGACAAAGGTTCTAATCCAATCAGGAGCAGGCATACCTTGCTGTAATAATGAAAGGCCTCGGAATATTGTGTGCAGTTTTGGTCTCCTTATCCGAGGAAGGATGTCCTTGCTATAGAGGAAGGCAGCAAAGGTTTACCAGGCTAATTCCTGGGATAACGACTGACGTATGAGGAAAGTTTGAGTCAGTTAGGATGGGTGGCACGGTGGCACAATGGTTAGCACTGCTGCCTCACAGCGCCAGGGTCCCGGGTTCAATTCCCAGTTTGGGTCGCTGCTTGTGTGGAATTTGTATATTCTCCTCATGTCTGCGTGCGTTTTCTCGGGGTGCTCCGGTTTCCTCCCACAGTCCAAAAATGTGCAGGTTCGGTTGATTGGTCATGCTAAATGCTCCATTGTGTCAGGGGGATTAACTAGGGTACATGTGTGGGGTTACAGGAATAGGGCCTGGGTGGGATTGTGATTGGTGCAGACTTGATGGGCTGAATGGCCTCCTTCTGCACTGTAGAGATTCTATGTAATCCATGTATTCACTGAAGTTCGGAAGCATAAGAGGGGATCTCATAGAAAAATATAAAATTCTAACAGGATGCAGGAAGGATGCTCCCAATGGTGGGGGTGTTCAGAACCAGGGGTCTCAGTTTAAGGATACAGGGTAAACCTTTTAGATGAGAGATGAGGAGGAATTTCTTCATCCAGAGAGTGGTGAGCTGCCACAGAAAGCAGTTGAGGCCAAACCATTCACCAAAATGTTGCTGCTGTTTATGCCGGTGAGATCTTACAGCCTTACCGACAGTGTACCCCAGCCGTGGGTTTCCCAGCAGCAAGGGGTGCATTTAACAAGAAACCCCATTGACAATGGCGGGACAATGAGATCCTGCTGCCAACAAGCAGTGTACCATCTCCTATCGCTGTGAAACATGCCGTGGAGAGGGAGAAAAACATGCCCCACATGTGCTTTCAAGAAGCAGTTGGATACAACTCTTGGGGCTAATGGGATCAAACGACTTGGGAGTAAGATGAGACCTGGTTATTGAGTTGGATGATCAGCCACGATCATAATGAATGGCAGAGTAGGCTCGAAGGGCTGAATGGCCTCCTCCTACTTATATTTTCTATGATTCTTTGTTCTCAAAAAGCCTTCTGAAAATCCAAATACACCACATCCACTGGTTTGCCTTTTATCAATGCTGCAGAGATATCCACAAAACTCTCCAACAAGTTTGTCAGAATGATTTCCCTTCCATAAATCCATGCTGACACTGCCCAATTGTATCATTTCTTTCAAAATGTCCAGTTATCACATCCATAATAATATATTTTCCTTACTACTGATGTCAGACTAACAGTTCTGCCATTGTCCGTTCTCACTCTTCCTCCCTTCTGAGATAGTAGGGTTACATTTGCTACTTCTGTTCTGCACAAATCCTTCCAAAGTCTAAAGAATTTGAAAAGATAGCCACCAATAGCCATCCACTGTAACTCCAGCTACCTCCTTCAACATTCTGAGATAAAGCTCATCTAATCCAGGGTTTATCAACCTTCAATCCAGTAACTTTTCAAGTATTATCTCTTTACCAGAACTAATTTCTTTTACTTCCTCAGTTTCACAAATCCCTTGGTTGCCTAGTATTTCTGGAAGGTTTTCTGTATTTAGATCCGTGAAGGCAAGCACAACGTAGCTGTTTAGTTTCTTCACCATTTCCTGATTCTCCTCCTTTCCCAGCCTGCAATGAGCTCACATTTGTCAAAGCTAATCTTCTCCTTTTCCCACGCCTAAAGAAACTTCTACAGTCTGCCGCTGAGATTGGCCGGGAGGGTAACAGCGAGGTTGAGTGTCTTGGGTTACAGGAAGATATAAATGAGATGGTCAGATGGGCGGATAAGTGGCAAATGGAATTTAATCCTGAAAAGCCTGAGGTGATACACTTTGGAAGGACTAATTCGACAAGGAAGTATACTGTGAAAGGTCTGGCACTGGGAAGTTCCAAAGAACAAAGGGATCTTGGCGTGTTTGTCCACCAGTCTGTGAAGGCGGAAAGGCAGGTTAATAGGGTGGTGAAAAAGGCATTTGGCACACTCACCTTTATCAATTGGGGCACAGATTACAAAATCATGTTAGAGTTGTATAGAACTTTGGTGAGGCCACAGCTAGCGTACTATGTGCAGTTCTAGTTGCTACATTATAGAAGGGGTGCGATTGCACTGGAAGGGGTGCAGAGGAGGTTCACCAGGATGTTGCCTGGGATGGGACACTTAAGTTATAAAGAGGGGTTGGATAGGCTTGGGTTGTTTCCTCTGGATCAGAGAAGATTGAGGGGACGATCTGATTGAGGTCTTCAACTTATTTCATTGACAATGGTTAATTTACCTTTCCCTTTTGGGTATTTGTGATTTAGAAGAATGTATATCTGTTGTAGACGGTGTAGTATTTCTTTAAAGACTAACTATTGCTTGTCCGCTGTCAAGTCTTTGAGTGCATTTTCCCAATTCACCATGGCATACCTTCGTCATAACTTTCTTTCTTCAGATTAAGACCCTAAGGGGGGATTGCCCCCCCTCCCATTAGCGAGATCTTCTGGTCCCAGTAAAGATGCCCAGCCTGTGGTGGGGTGAGGTGTGTGAGCCATGCAAAAGCCCAGAGACTTTGGTAGGCCTGGACGATCTCACCAATTCGCTGCATCAACCTGCTGTGCAGTGAGGGGCGGGGGAGTGGGGGAGAGGGGATTGGAAAATCCTGGCCCCACTTTCAAAATGAATGATTCTGCATTCAAACTTAATGTGCAATGCTATCATATTACAGTCACCATTATGGCCAATCCTGCCCCCCACAGTTCGAACAACAACAACGTGCATTTATATAGCACTTTAAGCATTGTAAAACATTTCAAGATGCTTTGCGGAAGCATTATCAAATGTGACGCCAGTTCACAAAAGGATATACTAGTCAGGTGAAAGAGCAGCATCTTAAACTGGCAGAGAGCTACAGAGTTTCGGGTGACACAATGGCACAGTGGTTAGCACTGCTGCCTCACAGTTTCAGGGACCTGAGTTCGATTCCTGGCTTGGGAATCTGTGTGAAATTTATATGTTCTCCCCTGTGCGTGGGTCCCCTCTGGGTGCCCCTGTTTCCTCCCACAGTCCAAAGATCCACGGGTTAGGTTGATTGGCCATGCTAAATTGTCCCTCAGCCTCCTGGGATGTGTAGATTAGAGAAGGGTAAATGTGTGGGGTTGTGGGGATAGGGTCTGGAGTGGGATTGTTGTCGGTGCAGACTCAATGAGCTAAACAGCCTCCTTTTGCACTATGGGGTTTCTATGATTCTTTTAAGTCTCGAATTGTAGAGTTTATTTGCCAATATTCTCGGTAAAAGTGGCAACAGGCAACATAGGCTCTCCCTCCAAACAGTGCGGACAGTATTAATGGTTTAAGAGAAGGAACAGAAGTGAGGCTGGTTGTATTTTTAGCTGCCGATTTTAAGTGACAACAGGAGCCCGTATAAAGGTCATGTAACAGTGACCTTGGAATCATCGAGATGAGACTTGACATGTTGCATTCACCGCACCGCAGTGTCATCACATGTGGCTGAAAAGGGGTTAAAGCATTTTGAAATTCTAAAAGGAGTTTGCCCAGATGTCAATCTCTGACTAAACCGTGTGCAGTGGACCTCAACAGCGAAAAAAAAGGAAAATGAACAAAGCATGGCCAGGGTGCGCTCACCCAGTGAGACGAGATGAATTTAGTTTTTGTCCTTCTTGTTCCTTTGTAGTCAGCTGGGATGTCTGTAAAAGCAGGTCTGATAGACACACTCTTTGTCCAGAGATAAGAGAGTCGCTCTGTCTGGCTCTGGGATACAGCAGTACAATGTAGCTGGATGGAAATTCAGGTTCATCTTACTGAACGAGGTCGAATGTCTTAAAGGTACAAGGCCTTCAGAGGATGTTCAATGTGAGCCACACATGGGCTGTCCACATCCGGACTTGTTCCACCATCACCAGGAGGACCTCCTTCTGTTCCCAGCTCAATATATCCGTGAAGCTCATTCTGTTTCCTCTTTTGACGAGAATGAGCAAGCGGGGAGGGGTCAAAGGTCATTATTCTTTCAAAGAAATGATGTTGATCTAAACTGGGTCGGTTCAAATTCATTTGACTCCTGTTTACATGGGGACACCCAGGAGTTGTACATAAAGGAAACGGATTGCATTAGCTCCGACAATGTTCATTTCCATAACGTCAGATTATATTCTTTAAAATAAAGCAGGCTGAAGTAAAGTTTATTTATTAGTCACAAGTAGGCTTACACTCACACTGTAATCAAGTTACTGTGAAAATCCCCTAGTTGCCACACTCCGGCTTCTGTTTGGGTACACTGAGGGAGAATTTAGCATGGCCAATGCACCTAACCAGCAAGTCTTTCAGACTATGGGAGGAAACCGGAGCACCCGGAGGAAACCCACGCAGACATAGGGAGAATGTGCAAACTCGACACAAATAATGGCCCAAGCTGAGAATCGAACCTGGGTCCCTGGCACTGTGAGGAAACAGTGCTAACCATTATGCCACCATGCCACCCCATTATTGCATCCATTACAATATCAGGACAAGTACTCTCACAATACCAGGTTAAAGTCCAACAGGTTTATTTGGTAGCACAAGCTTTCAGAGCACTGCCCCTTCATCAGGACTTACCTGCTTTATGTGCTGTCTGAGGCCAGAACTCTTCATTCACCTGACGAAGAGGGGAACCTCGAAAGCTTGTGAGTTTACTATCAAATAAGTCGGTTGGACTTAAACCTGGTGTTGTCAGACTTCTTACGGAGAGAATAAAGCCATCTAATCTGGATGAAGAGTCATGTAGACTCCCACATTCTGAAAGATGTGCTGGTTAGGTGCATTGACCCAAACAGGCGCCGGAGTGTGGCGACTAGAGGAATTTCACAGTAACTTCGTTGCAGTGTTAATGTAAGCATTACTTGTGACTAAAAGAATCAATAAACTTTAAACTAAATTCAAAATGTTGGTTCTGTTCTCTCCCCACAGATGGTGTCAGACCTGCTGCTGAGCATTTCCAGCATTTTATGTTTTTGTTTCAGATTCCAGCAACTGCAGTATTTTTCCTTTATCTTTTGACAGCGGTTACATGGTCATCAGTAGATTCTTAATTCCAGATTTTTGTTATTGAATTCAAATTCCACCATCTGCTGTAGTGGCATTCAAACCCGGGTCCCCAGAACATTAGCTGAGCTCGTGGATTAATAGTCTAGCGATAATATCATTAGGCCATCATCCCCCCTCAGCACAGAACAGCAACCAGTCCAGAGGTCCACCAGAGGCCATAATCAAACAAAGTCACTAATAAATCTGATAAGTAATTCAAGAGAAACCTCTCCAAGCGAAGAGTGGTGACAACATATTGTGGTCAGTTTTGGTTTCATTGCCCTGAGGAAGGACATACTTGCCTTGGAGAGAGTCTGAGGAAGGTTCACTATATGGATTCCAGGGATTTTCTTTTAGGGATGAGGGGATTGTTCAATGAGGAGAGACTAATTAGACTAGGCTACTATTCCATTGACTTTAAAAGAATCAGAGGTGATTATTAAAACATATATGAAATTCTTAAGGAGCTTGACGGATTGGAAACAGACTCAGCAACTTTTACAGATACACCATATAAAGCATTCTTTCTGATTGTATCACAGCTTGGTATGGCTCCTGCTCTGACCAAGACCTTAAGAAACTACAAAGGGTCATGAATGAAGCCCAGTTCATCACGCAAACCAGCCTCCCATCCATTGACACTGTCTACACTTCCCACTGCCTCGGCAAAGCAGCCAGCATAATCCCCCACTGGGAAAAAGATACAAAAGTTTGAGGTCATGTTCCAAACAACTCAAGAACAACTTCTTCCCTGCTGCCATCAGACTTTTGAATGCACCTACCTCGCATTAAGTTGATCTTTCTCTACATCCTAACTATGACTATAACACTACATTTTGCACTCTCTCCTCTCCTTCTCTATGAATGGTATGCTTTATATAGCATTCAAGAAATAACACGTTTCATTATATACTAATACATGTGATAATAATAAATCAAATCAAAAATCAAATCTTGGGAACACCACCAACAGGGAGTTTCCCTTCAAGCCACACACAGTCCTGTCTTGGCAATACATTGAATGTTGCTTCATTGCCACTGGTTCAAAACCCTGGAACTCTCTCCCTAACAGCACTATGGGTGTGCCGAGACCACATGGACTGCAGCAGTTCAAGAAGGCAGCTCATTACCATTTTCTCAAGGGCAATTAGAGATGGGCAATAAATGCTGGCCTGGCCAGCAACACATACCATCCACAATCTAATTTTTTAACATGTAGATGTTGGGTGGACATTTCCTTGGTTGACATGTCTAGGACTTGGGGGTCACAGTTTCAAAATAAGGGGTCGGCCAGTCAGGACTGAGATGAGGCAACAGATCTTCACTCAAAGAGTTATGAATCTTTGGAATTCTCTACCCCAGAGGGCTGTGGAGGTTCACTCTGGAACATATTCAAGACAGCGCGCAATAATTTTTCAACTAGAAACAAGGGATATGGAGATCGTAAGTTTATTTGTTAACGTCATGAGTAGGTTTACATTAACACTGTAACAAAGTTGCTTTGAAAATTCCTTAGGCGCCACACTCTGGTGCTTGTTCAGACACGCTGAAGCAAAATTTAGCACGTCAATGCTAAACTTGACCCAACAAATTAACTTAATCAGCATGTCTTTCGGACAGTGGGAGGAAACCAGAACACCCGGAGAAGACCCACGCACATACAGGGAAAACATACAGACTCTGTACAGACCATGACCAAGATGGGAATTGAACCTGGCTCCTGACGCTGTGAGGCAGCAGAGCTAACCACTGTGCCACCATGCTAAGGGAAGATGGAGTTCATTGAATCATAGAATCTCTTCAGTACAAGAAGAAGTCGTTTGGCACATCGAGCCTGCACCAACAACCCCACCCATTCCCTACCCTCGTAACCCCACATATTTACCCTGCTAATCCCCCTGACACTAAGGGGCAATTTAGCATGTCCAATCAACCTAAACTGCACATCTTTGGAGTCTGGGAGGAAACTGGATCATCCAAAGGAAACCCAGGTAGACATGGGGAGAACATGCAAACTCCACACAGCAGTTTACCCAAGGCTGGAATTGAACCCGGTTTCCTGGCGCTATGAGGGAGTAGCGCTAACCACTGGGCTACTGTACCACCTCAAAGTTGATACTGAAGATCAGCCATGATCTTACTAAACGGCAGAACAGACTTGAAGAGCTGAATTATCGATTTCTGCCCCCTTTTTCTGATGTTTCCGCATGAAGTGATTGAAGCAAATAGCACAGACGCATTTAAGAGGAAGTGCATGAGGGAGAAAGGAATAGAGTAAGAAAGGGTTAGATAAACTAATGTGAAAGGGGGGGGGTCACGTGGAGCATAAACACTGGCACAGATCTGTTGGGTCAAATGACTTATCTCTGCTGTTCCATTTGATTCACAATCTGTATCGTTCAGCACCAAGTTCAGGTTCATTCATATTGCCTTTAAATTTTGATTAATTTTCCCCAAAACACCGGAACAAATTTATATCAAAGATATTGACGCAAAATGAGATATTAAATAGCAGTTAACAAAGATTCATATAAAGTGTGCTTCTGCCAGCAGCTGTTATTTTATTACAAAGCACAGGAACATGTGTCAATAAAACATTTAAAATAGCGTTATCACTGGTAATGAATCTTTTATGCCAGATTGTTGCATATTTTTGTATATTAAGTTGCAGACGAACAATCCATTTGCCTCTTCAATACTTGGCCATTAACAACTCCATTGATGTGGGCTTAGTGGGGGGCGAATGGAGGAAGGAAAACCAAGGATGGGATTTGTAAACACACAAACCCTACGGTGCAGAAGGAGGCCATTCGGCCCATCGAGTCTGCACAGACCACAATCCCACCCAGGCCTTATCCCCATAACCCCGTGCATTTACCCTAGCAAGTCCCCCTGACACTAAGGGTCAATTTTGGCATGGCCAATCAGCCGAACCAGCACATTTTTGGACTGTGGGAGGAAACCGGAACACCTGGAGGAAACATGAGAAAAATGTGCAAACTCCATATGGACAGTCACCAAAGCCAAAAGTTGAACCCGGGTCCCTGGTGCTGTGAGACAGCAGTGCTAACTAGTGTGCCACCATGCCACCCCCAAAAGTATTGAGAGGACAAGAAACCAACAGAAGGTGATGAGATGATGCAGAATTCCCTCCGTAATTAAATGCCCTCCCCATTTCTTTAAGACTCTCCTTAAAACCCCCTTCTTTGGCCAAGCTTTTGGTCATCTGTCTTATCACCTTACGTGGCCTGATGTCAAATTTTGTCTGATGCTGCTCCTGTGAAGCACCTTGGGATGCTTTACTGCATTAAAATGCGCTATATAAATGCCAGTTGTTGTTGTGCTTGTTGATAGGATTTTGGGCAGGGTTAGCTGTGGTGCCGGCTCTGAGATCATGGGGAGAAACTGAAGCTTGCAGATCACAAAGGCAAAACCCATTCATTATAAACAGATTGTCACAAACAACACAGAATGGAAAAGAAAAGATAAATGCTTTTCATGATCTTTAGAATCATAGAAACGCTACAGAAGAGGCTATCGAGTCTGCACTGACTCTCAGACACAGTATTCCATTCAGGCCCTCTCCCCGTGCTATCCCTGTAACCCTACACAATTGCAGCCCATCTAACCTACACATCTTGGGACAACTAAGGGGCAATTTACCTAATCTGCAAATCTTTGGAGTGTGGGATGAAACTGGATCACCTGGAGGAAACCCACACAGACATAAGTAGATCATGCAAAGTCCACACAGACAGTCACCTGGGAACTTAACCTGGGTCCCTGGCACTGTGAGGCAGCAGTGCCAATCTGTGCCACCACGCCACCCTCATCTTTCTCATTCTTTTCCTCATGCCTAACATCTTCTTAATAATGGCAACCCCTATGCTCCCTCATTTGCCGTTTCTCACCGAATAGGGGCAGCTCCCAACTGGTTCGGTTTGCAAACTCGATGATTAAAACGTAATCTGAATGTCGCTTTGTCAATGAATTATTCTTATAATAATAACTAGCTGAGTGTCTTGAGCTGGAAGAGGGGATAGGCAGCTCATTAAAGCACAGAGCAGCAAGACCCTGGTTTTAATCAGCACCCCTGCACCTCCCCCCTCCCCGAACACATAGCCAGGCATGCTGGAGTAACATGACCATTAGTAGTGAGGGTTAAGATGTAGTTATTGAACTGTGGCACTATGGCTTGTATTAGTAATGTGGGCCCATTACCACGCATTAACATTCATTTTCTCAGCAAACAAGATTACAAAGGCTCACTAACTTATCTGCTAATAAATTGCACATGATCATCCTGACTGAATGAGGCAAGGCACTTTGTCATATTAAGCTTGGCATTAAGTTATTTGCACAATTCAAGTCAAATTGCTTGTAGTTCCAGAAATCTGCATTTGCTTAATGTCTTTTTTAGTGACAGGGAACTCTCTTGGCTCGAGTGTTGTGAGCACATTTGAAATCTGATATCCACGGTAGTGCAAACTGTCACGCCGATTTTTTGACGGGCATGAATTAATCCCAACAATTTCAATCTGCGTCCCCTCAGGCTAAAAGTGCCCCTACTCTTCCTCTGCTTGTGGACATTTGTACAATCCCGACAGTGCAGAAAGAGCCTGCACCGTCAACAATCCCACCTATGCCCTATCCCTATAACTCAATTTATTTACCTTGCTAAATTCCCCCAACACTAAAGATCAATTCGGCATGACCAATTTGGCATAACCAAGAAATTACAAAAATTCATGAATGTAGCCCAATCCATCACACAAACCAGCCCCCCATCCATTGACTCTGTCTACAATTCCTGCTGCCTCGGCAAAGCAGCCAGCATAATTAAGGACCCCACACACACTGGACATTCTCTCTTCCACCCTCTTCCATTGGGAAAAGATACAAAAGTCTGAGGTCACGTACCAACCGACTCAAGAACAGCTTCTTCCCTACTGCTATCAGACTTTTGAATGGACTTAGCTTGCATTAAGTTGATCTTTCTCTACATACTAGCTATGATTGTAACACTACATTCTGCACCCTCTCCTTTCCTTCTCCATGAACAGTATATTTTGACTATATCGCGCGCAAGAAACAATACTTTTCATTGTATGTTAATTCACGCGACAATAATAAATTAAACCAAATCAATCAACCTAACCCGCATATCAGGATTGGCACAGTGGCCCAGTGGTTAGTACTGCTGCTCACAGCGCCAGGGACTCGGGTTCGATTCCTGGCTCGGATCACTGTCTGAGCAGACTCTGCATGTTCTCCCCGTGTCTGCGTGAGTTTCCTCCGGGTGTTCCGGTTTCCTTACACAGTTCAAATGACACACTGGTTAGGTGCATTGGCCACACTAAGTTCAGTGTCACTGTACCATTACAGGTGCCACAATGTGGCAACTTGGGTATAATCCCAAAATACTACAGTGCAGAAGACCCATCGTGTCTGCACCGACGCATGAAAGGCCCAGATCGGCTCACCTAATCCCACTTGCCATCACTTGGCCCATAGCCATGGATAGTATGACATGCCAAGTACTCATCCAGCTAGCACAGTAGCTTCATTGCAGTGTTAATGTCAGCCTACTTGTAACACTAATAAATAAACCTAAACTTAGGTTTGTGTGGGAAGAAACCAGAGCACCCGGAGGAAACTCACGCAGACACAGGGGAGAACGTGCAAACTCCACACAGACATGTGCAGAGTATTAGTATGTGACTGTCAAGGTCCCTGGATGTAACAGCTGGCAAAAATTGCAGTCCCCAGCAAGATTTGGACATCACCATTGTTTGCCTGTGACAGAAATAAGAAGCAGGCAGTAATTGGTATCCCTTAATGGGCCCCACGATTAAGGTGAGGAATGGGCTCTGATTTGCTTCAGAGAGTCAGAGGGCATTAAAATTGAGTTGGGGGGGGGGGATAAAATGCGTTGCCATGGTGAAAACCAAACAGAGTCTCCGGTTTCATTAATTTAATAAACAGTTGCAAATTTAAGAAGAAAGGTCCTGAGACTGTTTTATTGAGTATGCAGCCTTCAGAGAAAACTAACCCCAGGATTCATAAATCATGAGGAAGAAACAAGAGCTAGCAAGGTGACAGCTGGATTTATAATGCAAAAAGATGTTCATCAAGACTAATTACTCCAGATAGATATTTTCACTGAGCAGTGCAATATTAGTACTTTAAATATTCTTTATGCCGTCTAGTTCAAAATATACAACACTATAGTGTGTATTTGGCAACTTTAGAGTCATTTTAATGTAACAAAGTGCTATTAGACATAATTGACTGTCGACATTCCTGTCAGTTAATTGACTATTGGGCCAGTGATCCAGTCCAAACTGTTGACTCCTCGTAAAACTTGATCTGTGTTATGCTTCAGAATTAACGCAGGGTCCCCAGTGCACGCCTGGTCTGACTGCCTGCACTGGAGCCGAGTGACTGTCTGCGCTGTGTGGCATAAGATGTCATTCATTATCAAAGATAATTATTTCCAAGTAGTAAGAAACCTTTGTCACGTTTTCGATTGTCACATCACGTCTTAACCCTTTGACAGCTGCGTTTCTCACTGTTACTGAAGTGGGAGGTTCGGCCAAGTTCCCCTCCATGGCTTCATTGGCGAACCATACAGAGCAGAGAGGCACCAGCTTCGGTCTCCGGTCTGTGTTGAGTTACGCCAAGTTGGTTGCAATGCAGAGCCACAATTTGCTCCAGTGTCGCTGGGCTAAAGAACGGGGGGTGTGGGGAGGGGGGGTTGTGTTGTATATTTAAGTCTGTGCTTGGGTACACGTGTTTGTTGGGGCTGCATGATGGCACAGTGGTCAGCACTGCTGCCCCACTGCGCCAGGGACTCGGGCTCGATTCCCGGCTCGGATCACCATCTGTGTGGAGACTGCACGTTCTCCCCGTGTCTGCATGGGTTTCCTTCAGATGCTCCAGTTTTCTCCCACAGTCTGAAAGACGTGCTGGTTAGGTGCTAAATTCTCCCTCAATGTACCCAAACAGGTGCCAGAGTGTGGCGACTAGGGGATTCTCACAGTAACTTCATTGCAGTGTTAATGTGAGCCTACTTGTGTCATTAATAAATAAACATTTCTTGGTGTGTATCTGTGTGTGTGCTTTCATATGTATGTGTGCACACGTATGCATGTGTGTGTGTTTATGTACATATGTATATACGTGGACAGGAATTCTCAGACCTTGCCCGTGGCTGTTGTTCCCTACCTCGCCTATGGCTGGGATTCTCCAGTCTCGCTGCAGTGAATGGAGTTCTGTCTGAGCGCTAAATTCCTCGCTCTCGCTGGCAGCAGGGCAAGCGAGATCGGAGAATCCAGGCCATCATGTGTATGTTTGAATGTGTATGTTGTGCGTGCATGCGAATGTACACATGGGGGATAAAATAAACATCGAACCAGGTTCAGCAATGATTAACATTGACATAGAAGCATTGATGATAGGAGTAGGAGGAGACTATTTGGCCCTTTGTGCCTGCTCTGCCTTTCATCACGATCATGGCTAAACGTCCAACTCACCAGCCTAATCCTCCTTTCTCCCCATAATCTTAGATCCCATTCACCCCAAGTGCTATATCCAGCTGCCTCTTGAATACATTCAATGTTTTGGCATCAATTACTTCCTGTGGTATTGAATTCCACAGGCTCACCACTCTTTGGGTGAAGAAATGTCTCATCTCCGTCCTAAATGGTCTACCCTGAATCCTCAGACTGTGGCTCCTGGTTCTGGATTCTCCCACCACCGGGAACATCCTTCCTGCATCTACCCTGTCTGGTCCTGTTAGAATTTTATATGGGATCCCCTTCTTATTCGTCAGAATTCCAGTGAAAACAATCCTAACCTAGTCAATCTCTCCTCATACATCAGTCCCACCATCCCCGGAATCAGCCCGACAACGCCTACCAGGATAGTCACTCTGAGGAGGCACTGGAGGGCAGTCAGCAACCCTGGAAGTAAACTCCCAAGACAAGTGGAGGGGGGAAATAAAAAACAACCTCAGTAACAAAATACATAACTTTATTTTTGCTGCATTATTTGTTAGAATCATAGAATCTTTGAATCATAGAATCCCTACAGTGCTGAAGGAGGCCATTCAGCCCATCGAGCCTGCACTGGCAATGATCCTACCCAGGCCCTATTCCTGCAACCTCATGTATTTATCCCCCAGACACTAATGAACAACTTATCATGGCCATTCCACTTAATCCACAAATCTTTGGCCTGTGTGAGGAAACCGGAGAACCCAGAGGAAACCCACGCAGACACAGGGAGAACGTGCAAACTCCACACAGACTGTGGCCCAAGCTGAGAATCGAACCCGGACCCCCGGCGCTATGAGGCAGCAGTGCTAACCACTGTGCCACCCCATGGAAAATGGAAAACCCTCCATTCTATTCCTTGATTTTTGCTTGAACAGCAACTCTCGCTCGTTCGAGCGCTATGCACCAAATGGGAAGGACCTTT
Organism: Carcharhinus amblyrhynchos; assembly: GCF_965287045.1. Lineage (NCBI taxonomy): Eukaryota > Metazoa > Chordata > Chondrichthyes > Carcharhiniformes > Carcharhinidae > Carcharhinus > Carcharhinus amblyrhynchos. The sequence continues at coordinate 5,518,683 of NC_137349.1, read as the reverse complement.
TTCTTTGCAGAAGCACATTTGAAAGTTTGTCCCTCACTTTACTGATGTTCGGATTTATATGCAAAGCAGCCATCGAATCAGGCCTTTCTCAAAAGCCGGTGCAGACCTGAAAGTGAGCTCCAGAAGAGATTGGAACAAGTACTCTGGATAATGAAATTCCAAGAGCGTCGAACGCCTACTTGTGAAGGAACATTTCATCTTTAAGATGTTAATGTAGGAAAATTGGATTGGTTGAGGTTCTGACTGCCTCAGTCACTATCTCTTATCCCACATTCCCATTTATCTTGGGCTGTCTCATTGAACCACTTCACCCAATAAAAACACAAGCTCAGTCAATGACAAACGATCTCATTTTTTTTCCTCCAGATTCACCACATTTAAAGATGAAATGTCCCTCCTACAGGAGAGAATTTTGATTCTCAGAATACACTCATTGATGTGGGTATTCTGATATCTACAACAACCAGTGGCTAAAACCAAATGGGACGAGCAATTTGCATATGAATAGGACATCAATAATAGAGGCAGCAGACATCAAGACACAATCTCTTTCGAAAAGAGAAGTGTTTTTGCCTCAGAATAATCTTTGTTTGTTGGCAGGTTGGGCAACAAAAGATCCAGTGTTTTAATAAGTTGTCGAGTGTCGGGGGGGTTCCACTTAGGCTGTTTGACTCTGATGTTGCCTGAGCATTTTCATTGGCACTCATTAACATTTTGCAGACAAATCACATTTTGAACCATTGTTTCCAAGGAATGAAAATGTAGGTTTTCCATGATGACAAACCCAAAGAGATATTTGCATTTCTTTTTATAAGCTTTCTTACATGACCTACCAGTGTAAGTCAATCTCCGCAGAGTTTAACAAGGCAGATTTCACCTCATTCTCACGGATTAATTTCAGCAAATTGAAGTCTTAAATTTTATTCATTTTTGTCACAAGTAGGCTTACATTGACACTGCAATGAAGTTACTGTGAAGATCCCCTAGTTGCCGCACTACAGCGTATGTTCCAGTACACTGAGGGAGAATTTAGCATGGCCAATGCACCTAACCAGCACATCTTTCAGACTGTGGGAGGCAACTGGAGGAAAGCCATACAGACATGGGGAGAACATACTGACCCTGCACACAGATAGTGACCCACCACTGTGCTACCATGGGGAGAGTTAAGTTGGAGTCAAAGACAGGAGACAGAACAGTAATGGAGCAAAAGGCAGCCTTAAAAAGAGATAGTTCACATGCAGTCTGGTATATTCCCACAAGGGGGTAAGGATGGACAATCAAAGTCAGAGTACACTGGATGGGAAAGGTGTTGAGAGAAAATTGAAGGAGAAAATGCCAGTTTGGATAGTCCAAAGGGTATCAGGCTGAAGACAACAGCAAACCACAGCTGTACTTCACCAGGAATTATCATGGACCAATCCAATGGAACCCCTCTGTGCTAGTATCCTTTCAGGGCACAAAATTTGGAGCAGGAGGATGAGGCTGAATATAAAATGTATAGAGGACAAGTGATAAAGGAAATGAAGGGGGTAAAAAAGTATTTGATTTTTTTGTTTGAATAAATCCACTTAGAGGTTTACAGCATGGAAACAGGACCTTTGGCCTAACTTGTCCATGCCACCCTTTTTCTTAAACCCCTAAGCTAATCCCAATTGCCCGCATTTGGCCCATATCGCTCTATACCCATCGTACCCACATAACTGTCTAAATATTTTTTAAAAGACAAAATTGTAGCCGCCTCTAATACTACCTCTGGCACCTCATTCCAGACACTCACCATACCACCCTCTGTGTGAAAAAATTACCCCTCTGGACACTTTTGTATCTCTCCCCTTGATTGGATTTATTATTGTATTAGTATACAGTGAAAAGTAGTATTTCTTGTGCACTATACTTACAAAACATACCGTACATACAGAAGGAAAGGACAGGGTGCAGAATGTAATGTTACAGTCATAGCTAGGGTGCAGAGAAAGATCAACTTAATGTGAGGTAGGTCCATTCAAAAGTCTGATGGCAGCAGGGAAGCAGCTCACTACCGCCTTCTCAAGGGCAATCAGAGATGGGCAATAAATGCTAGCCTGGTCATACGTCCCATGATTTAACTTTTTAAAAAGTGGATGTTGGGTGGACATCTCCTCGATTGGCATGTCTAGAACATGAAGTCACAGTCTCCGAATAGGGGGTCAGCCAGTCAGGACTGAGATAAGGGATCTTCTCTCAAAGAGTTATGAATCTTTGGAATTCTGAGAGAGATCAACTTATTGTGAGGTAAGTCCACTCAAAAGTCTGACGGCAGCAGGGAAGAAGCTGCTCTTGAGTCGGTTGGTACGTGTCCTCAGACTGTTTTATCTTTTTCCAGATGGAAGAAGGTGGAAGAGAGAATGCCCGGGGTGTGTGTGGTCCTTGATTACGTTGGCTGCTTTTCCAAGGAAGTGGGAAGTGTGGGAAGCAGGAGATTGGATTAGCAGCTAACATAAATGGGAATCTTCTGAGGACATATTAGCTATAAAAATAGGAATGGTGGGGCTCATTGCGAATCCACTGGGCAGCAGAAGGCAGTTTAGACTTAAGCCATTGCTGTCGGTCTGGAGTCACATGTAGACCAGACGAAATGAAGAGAGCACATTTCCTCCCACGAAGGACACCAATGAACCAAATAGATTTTAAAACAATTGGGCAGCTTAATGGTCACCATTACTGAGAATAGTTTTTTTCACATTTCTGAATGAATTGAATTTATATTACATCAGCTACTTAAATGGGATTTAAATCCTTGTCTTTGAAACATTAGCTTCTGGACTCCTAAACCAGTAACCATGTCTCACAATATGAGGTGGATTTTCAAAGATGACAAACCTGACATGGTTTATTTTTATCATATGTGTTGTGTTATAGAATCATAGAATCCCTACAATGCAGGGTGAAGCCATTCAGCCCATCAAGACTGCACTGACTCTCAGACAGAACATCACACCCAGGCCCAGCCTCTGTCCTATCTCTGTAAACCCATTTGCCCTGCTAACCCCCTAACCTATACATCTTGGGACACTAAGAGGCAATTTGGCATGGCCAATCTGCCTAATCTGCACATCTTTGGACTGTGGGAGGAAACCAGAGCACCTGGAGGAAACTCACGCAGACATAGGGAGAATGTGCAAACTCCACACAGACAGTGATCTGAGGCTGGAATTGAACCCCCTCCAAGAGGAGTATGAGTACAAATTGTACCTGCAGACCACGATCTTCCAATCCTCCTCAGAAAAGGGGTATTGCCATGGAAATGAGGGCTTTGCAAATGTCCTTGCCAGAAGAAGAAGAGGATAAAGTTGCCAATTAGAAGCCAGTCAGTTTAACATTGTGTACACTGGGGTTTTCAGAAACAATGGTAATGGGAGAAAATTAGCAGCCAGTTGGGCAAGCATGGAGCAGTGAAGGAAAATCCAGCACACAGAAGTGTTTCATTGAATCAGAAGCAGAAGTGACCATTTGGCTCATCGAGTCTGCACTAACTCTCTGACAGAGTATCTTACCCACGTCCCCTTCCCCGCCCTATCCCCATAACCCCACACATTTCCCATGGCTAATTCCCATAGCCTACAAATCTTTGGACACGAGGCAATTTATCACGACCAATCCTCCTAACCTGCATATCTTTGGAATCATGCTTTGATCAAATTGATGTGATTTTTGTACAAGGTAACAGGAAGGATGGATGAAGGGCAGCACAGTTGGTGTTGTTGATATAGACTTTCACAAGGCATTATGGTATTAGATTTAGTAGCAAAATTGGAACCAAGGTAAAAAAGCGGCAGTGACAATATGAATACAGAATTGACTAAGGGTTAGAAACTGTGGTGCATGGTTGCTTTTGGACTATTTTCTTTCTGTTAGTCAGACAAGTTAATATAGATAAGTGGAGCAACCAGGATCCTGACAAATGGCCTCAATTGGCTAATATTGATAGCCAATTTGTAGGGTTATGAGGAGAGGGGAAGGGAATGGGGCTAATTAGATTGCATGTTCAAAGGACTAATACGATGGACCGAATAGCACCCCCCTCTGTGCTGCATGCTTCTATAATTACACAGACACATTAGTTGCCTGGTTAGGAGGAGATATCAACAAATCATAAGGGGCAATCTATGTGCCTGTTGATTTTCCGGATCTTGTTAATGAATGCATCTTTTGCAAGTAATTGCTAAATAAAACATTCTGGATCATTACACCACAGCTTAAAATCTCATTTCTAGAAAGGTAAGAGGTCTGTTTATCTTTTCACTGGAATATGAAATGTTGATTTATTAAACAGTGACATTTGGATATTTCAGCTGAAACAGAATTAGTTTCTCCCTGTACGCCATGTGAAGAATACTGGATAATACATTCCTGAGACAGGACCCAAGTGCAGGGGGACAGCAGCACTATGGGGACCAGGAGCTGGGTAGTGGAGGAAAGAAGTGGAGGATAGGTTGGAGCACTGCCAGTCAGGAAGGTGACAGCAAAGAACAAGACGCCTCTTACTTCCTACCATTTCCCTCTCGACTGGGACTTGTTTCCCCGGAGTGTAGGAAGCTTAGGGGTGATCTTATAGAGGTCCACAAAATAATGAGAGCGCAGATAAAGTAGATAGTCAACACCTTTTTCCCAAAGGTAGGGGAGTCTAAAACTAGAGGGCATAGGTTTAAGGTGAGAGGGGAGAGATACAAAGGGTCAGAAGGGGCAATTTTTTCACTTGGTGAGTGGTCAGTACCTGGAATGAATTGCTAGAGGCAATAGTTGGGGCGTTCACGTGGGTAATTTATATAGAGGGATATGGGCCAAGTGTGGGCAATTGGGATTAGCTTAGTGATAAAAACTGGGCGGCATGGACAAGTTGGGCCGAAGGGCCTGTTTCCACGGTGTAAACTTCTATGATTCTATGGCCATTTTACAGAGAGGATTTTCACGGGTAAGCCAGTTTTTCTTAAAAACTTATTATGGTGGGCACTGGGTGGGAAAGATTAGTTCAAAATCAGAGTTCAGGAAATTTGGATCAGGACTGGGATTGAGAGTTAGGCATTCCTGTTCTAAAAGCCATCCTAGAATCATAGAATCTGTACAGTGCAGAAGGAAACCATTCTGCCCATTGAGACTGCAACAACAACAATCCCACCCAGGCCCTAAACTCATAACCCCATGTATTCACCCTGCTAATTCCCTGACACTAAGGGATAATTTAGCTTTGTTTAGCATGATCTAACCCATCTTTGGAATGTGGGAGGAAACCGGAGCACCTGGAGGAAACCCACACAGACACGAGGAGAATGTGCAGACTCCACACAGACGGGGATCTGAGGCCGGAATTGAACCTGGATCCTTGGCGCAGTGAGACAGCAGTGCTAACCACTACGCCACCATATTGAAGAACTTTGGGTGAAGGCTACTGGCCACTGAAGGGAAGTGGACTTGTGAACTCCAAAGCTGAAATGGGTCACTGTGGCAGCTGCTCTGATGCTGGGCCTTCAAGGCTGAGGCAACCCCACCTTGGCCATTTGGGGAACCCCTGCTGCAATTTGGACCATCCGGCAACTAATCAGCAATCAGTCACCATCAGAGCTCTTGTCCCTTTAAAGGATGAGGGCCCGCCTCCAGGAACTGCCAGCCAATTAGAAGGCTGGCAACATTTTGGTCTCAGCAGTGCCATCATGTGTGATGGCCAGTGCCAGGACTGTGCCCAGGTGAGAAAACATAACAACAGATGCCACCTTTACAACTACATGAGTGTCATAGAATCATTGAAACCCTATAGTGCAGAAGGAGGCTATTCAGCCCATCCAGTCTACACCAACAACAATCCCACCCAGGGCCTATCCCCGTAAGTCTATGTATTTACCCTGCTAATCCCCTTTAGCATGGTCAATCAACCAAACCCGCACATCATTGGACTGTGGGAGGAAACCGGAGCACCTGACAGAATTCCACGCAGACATGGGGAGAATGTGCAGACTCCACACAGTCAGATGAGTGGAGTCTCTGTAGTCAATCTAATTATTACTACAGCAGAAACTGAGTATGAGTAAATCACAATATTTAAGAGAAGGACTTGAGTCAATAACCCTCAATATGGAACCACAATGATAACAGGGCTGAAATTTCAATAACTCATCTGCATTGAAGGGAGCCATTTAAATTAGAAAATTTGGCAATAAGTAGACATATCAAATCGAGGAGTTAAAGAGGGCAGATAATTTGACAAAACCTTTTCAAATTTCAATCAGCTGCAGATGACTTAGAAGCTGAAAGAAAATGAAAGGGTTTAGGCTGACCTTTGCTTTATCACATCCTCCTGGCATTAGCATGGGACAGCTTTGAGCAGTTAACATTCTCGTACAGTTTCTTTTTGTTCCAATTAAGATCACCAAAGTTGTGGAGGGGGGAGGAGAGGGAGAGAGGTTTGTCATTAGCTTGAGGGTATCGCAGCTTTCCAACTTACCTGACCTTCCACTTTAACTGAGATGTTGACACTTCTACTGGCAGTGAATCAGAGCTACGTTGTGGATCTGCCACTGAACAACACCACCAGGACAATGTCTGTGGCATGTCTAGGAGGCTGCTGTCTCAGGTTGCCCTGAAGCCAGCTTTCTCCATGAGATGGGAAAAGACTTGAGCAAAACTGACCTCTGCATGTGTAAAGAATTTAAAAAACCTATCAGGGCAGCACTTGCGGATGACACTAAACTTGGTGGATTTGTGGATAGTGATGAGGACCATCAGAGGATACAGCAGGACATAGATCGATTGGAAACTTAGACGGAGAAATGGCAGATGGAATTTAATCTGGACAAACGTGGAGTAATGCATTTTGGAAGGTCTAATATAGATAGGAAATATACAGTAAATGGCAGAGTATTGATAGGCAAAGGGAGCTGGGTGTACAGGTAAACAGGTCACTGGAAGTGGCAACACAGGAGGAGGAGGTAGTCAAGAAGGCATACGGCATGCTTGCCTTCACTGGCTGGGGCATGAGGTTAAAAATTGGCAAGTCATATTGCAACTTTATAGAACCTTAGTGAGGCCGCACTTGGAATATAGTGTTCAAATCTGATCGCCACATTACCAGAAGGATATGGAGGGTTTGGAGAGGATACAGAAAAGATTTATCAGGATGTGACCTGGTATGGAGGGCATTAGCTACGAGGAGAGGTTGGAGAAACTCGGTTTGTTCTCACTGGAGTGACGGAGGTTGAGGGGAGACCTGATAGAAGTCTATAAGATTATGAGAGGCATGGACAGAATGGATAGTCAGAAGTTTTTTCCCAGAGTGGAAGAGTAAATTACTTTGGGGGAGGGGGGGGCAGAACAGATTTAAGGTGTGAGGGACAAGGTTTAAAGAAGATGTACGAGGCGTATTTTTTACACAGAGGGTGTTGGGTGCCTGGAACCCGTTGCCAGGGGACGTGGTGACTTTTAAAGGGTGTCTTGACAAGTACATGAATAGGGGGATATGTTCCCTGGAATGATAGGGGGGATTTAGTTAAGTTGGGCAGCATGGTCGGTGCAGGCTTGGAGAGCTGAAGGCCCTGTCCCTGTGCTGCAATTTTCTTTGTTTTTTCTTCACTTAAAGTCATGTTTTATTCATTTGTGGAACACGGGAGTCACTGGACAGCATTTATTTTCCATCCCTAGTTGTTCTTATTGAGTGGTTCGGCAGAACATTTCAGAGGGCAGTTGAAAATCAACCACATTGCTGAGGGTCTGGATGCACATGTAGACCAGACCAGGTAAGGATAGCAGATTTCCTTCCCTAAAGGGCATTAGTGAACCAATCGACATTAGCGTCATAGCCATCAGTAGATTTTTAGTTCCAGAAACTTTTTATTGCATTCAATCAAATTCCATCATCCGCCGTGGTGGGATTTGAATCCAGGTCCTCAGGATATTAGCTGATTTTCTGGATTAATAGTCTAGTGATAATACCACTAGGCCATCGTCTCCCTCATACCTGCCATTAGCTTAAAGACAGCTGGTATCAGCCCATCATCCAGACGGATGGAATTGTGGCAGGCTTTGTAAAATTAAGAAAACAAAACCCCAGCATTAACTCAATAGCAGAATTCCCTGGAATCAGTCTCCCTCAATGACAATGGGCAGCAGTCAACCGAATCCACACAGAGAATGGATGCAGCGATCAGATACTCTCTGAGTGAAAGATAAGGAATGACCAGATTGTGGCAATGGGTCATACATCATCCTTCCCACTAAGAGTAATTCCACCATTCCCTAAAGTTAATCAGCTATGTGACTTTAAAATTAAATGTTGATGACTGAAAGATTTGTAATCATTTGATTTGGAATGGATGGGACAGGAATATTCTCTCCATTTCAGAGTTTAAAGTTTACTTATTAGTGTCACAATGTAGGCTTACATTAACACTGCAATGTGAAAATCCCCTAGTCGCCACACTCTGGCATCTGTTTGGGTACACTGAGGCGTAATTTAGCATGGCCAATGCACCTAACTAGCATGTCATTCAGACTGTGGGAGGAAACTGGAGCACTCGGAGAAAACCCACGCAGGCTCAGGAAGAAGGTGCAGACTCTGCACAGTTTATTTTATAGTTTTTTTATTTATTTATTAGGCATAAGTGGTCTTACATTAACAGTGCAATGAAATTGCTGTGAAAATCCCCTAGTCGCCACACTCTGGCACCTGTTCGGGTATACTAACGGAGAATTTAGCATGGCCAATGCATCTAACCAGCACGTCTTTCTGACTGTGGGATGAAACTTGAGCACCTGGTGGAAACCGGACACCCGGAGGAAACCCATGCAGACACAGGGAGAAGGTGCAGCCTCTGCTCAGACAGTTTATTTTATAGTTATTTATTTATTTATTAGTCACAAGTAGTCTTACATTAACAGTGCAATGAAGTTACTATGAAAATCCCCTAGTCGCCACACTCTGGCGCCTGTTCGGGTACACTGATGGAGAGTTTAGCATGGCCAATGCACCTAACCCACACATCTTTAAAACTGGAGCATCTGAAAGAAACCCACGAAGACACGGGGGGAATGTGCAAACTTGACACAGACAGTGACCCAAAGCTGAAATTGAACCCGGCTCCCTGGCACTGTAAGGCAGCGGTGCTAACCACTGTGGCACTGTGCTACTCGAACACGACTGTTTTTGAGATGTTCTTCAAGAGTTTTACGTAAGCGAGGAAGAGGCATTGAAATAAATCACCGGGCTACAAACTAGGCAGGGAATTTATTGCTGAAAATATAATGTCCAACCCTGGCTGGCTGTGTAGGAAACCGGGATTTGCTTTTTAAAGGGCAGTTAGTAAGCTTGGCTCATTTTCCACTCTGCTCTCTATTCAAGCCCCTTCAATAAACTCCCTGAAGACGATTGTATATATCTTGTTCTTAACAATGTCAGAAGACAAGGAACACAATGAATCACATGTTATTTATGAAGAGCATTCATTGTAACACTAGCAGACAGCTAGTCGGAATGCCGCTTAAGGTAAACAGTGGAATACTTATCGTCGGCGCACTGTGGGGTCGGGGATCATGTTCCTCACCTGAGGCATATGACAGAGGTATTTAAGCTATCGTTATCATCGACAGGCCATTGTGGGATTGCATTTCAAGCATTCAGAGAAGAAGGTGTGACAGGCTGACTTTATTAAAGAGAAGGCAGGATCGGCCATAGATAAATCCAACTCTGTCAGCATGGAGGTTTCCCTTCTCTCTCCGCAGCTGGTGATTTTCCAATATGGCTTTCCCACTTCTTGGGAATTTATAACCAACCGAGAAGAATTCAACATCACTGGTGATGTCCAGTGATGACAAACTCAAAGTGCCTCATTTCTAGCCTCTAATTTGTCCCTGAGCCAAGCCGGCTTACCACGGCTACAGGCTGGCAGCTGCCGAATGGCATGGAAAATGGCCCAGGATGGCCCATCCACAGAAAACAGAGTAAATCCAATCTGGCCAATCACCGTCCCATCAGTCCCCTCTCAGTTATCAGGGAAGTTGCCCCCCGGGGGTGCTTTCGAGCTGCACTTACCCAGCAATTGCCCAGCAGCACGGTGGTTAGCGCTGCTGTCTCACAGCGCCAGGGACCCGGGTTCAAATCCTGGCTTGGGCCACTATCTGTGTGCACACTGCACATTCTCCCCATGTCTGGGCGGGTTTCCTCCCACAGTCTGAAAGACGTGCTGGTTAGGTGCATTGGGCATGCTAAATTCTCCCTAGGTGCACCTGAACAGGTACACTGGGGAATTTCACAGTAACTTCATTGCTGTGTTAATGTAAGCTTACTTGTGACGGACAAATAAATTTTACTTTTCTTTAATAACTTGCTTGCCAGTGTTCAATTTGGGTTCCATCAGGGCAACTGGGCTCCAGACCTTATTACAGCCTTGGTCTAAACATGAGAGAAAGAGCTGAATTTCAGAGGTGAGGCCCGCTTTCCCCAGTCTGTTGTGCCGCTGGAGTAGCGCAGCGGGCCAGGAAATGTCAGCAGGGAGCCTATGGCAGGATTCGCGACTGATGTTCAACCAATCGCAATTTTGGGCAATTGGGCAGCACGGTGCCCAACAGCGCCAGGGACCCGGGTTTGATTCCCAGCTTGGGCCACTGTCTGTGTGGAGTTTGCACATTCTCCCCGTGTCTGTGTGGGTTTCCTTCGGGTGCTCCAGTTTCCTTCCACAGTCCAAAGATGTGCAGGTTAAGTGGATTGGCCATGCTAAATTTCCCCTTAATGTCAGGGGTACTAGCAGGGTAAATACATGGGGTTAGGGCCTGGGTGAGATTGTGATCAGTGCAGACTCAGTGGGCCGAATGGCCTCCTTCTGCACTGTAGGGATTCTATGAATCTATGATTTGGCAGGCCATTTTTTTAAAGATAATCAGCCTTGCGCCGGAAATCAGTGTCAGGCTGATTACAGTGTTTAAATTCAAGAATGCCACCAATGAGCCCTGGCCAGAATTGTCCAGGATCACGAATGTTCCACCCACCCCACCATGGGGCGAGGATCCCACCAGCAGGGATTAAAGCTGATCCCCATCAACAGGGACCTTGTGTGGTGGCCTCACTGGTGGGGATGGAGGGCATTAAGATCCACCCCGAGCAGCTGGCAGTAGGGAGTGCCACTTGGGCAGTACCAGCTAGGCACTGCTGACCTGGCACTCTGGCACTGCCCACCAGGCAACAATCAGTGCCAAGGGGATGGGACTTGAGGGGCTGGGGCAGATCAGTAGTGGAAGGAGAGAGGGAGAGGGGCAATCAGGACTGGCCAACGTTGGGATGGTGGGCTGTTGGGGCTGGCCTGGGGAGGTCAGGCTGGTGGGTGTTGGGGAAGCCAGTGATCGGGTTGGGGGCATTGGTAAAGACATTGGGAGGCTGATAATATGGAGGCCAGTGATGGTGGGGGATGGGGGAAATGGCCAGTGCGCGTGTGCTGATCTCCCTACTGACAGATTGGCACATGCGCAGTGGCTGTTCAGCATGCCAATGCTAGCCTCTTGGGTGAGATTAGGTCCCACCCCTCCCTAACTGGCGTGAATCCCCCAGGAAATTCTGTGAAGCACAGAGTGCTGGAGATCAGTTCCAACCTTGTGTGACAGTCTTAATATGGCTTCTGATATTTTACTGTGCGAGAGATGCTATAGAAATGCAGATTGTTGTTGTTCATGGGTGAGAAAATAAGAGATTTTCCCCCATTTTTTGGGCATACTTAGTTAGTTGAATCCGATCCTTATCACTGCACTGTTCCAATCCTGGAAGCTTGCCCATCCTGCACAGACATCAGCCACTGAGTGGCCTCATTCTGCACACTAATTCTATGATCCCTGATTATAATTATTCCATTACTGGCAGACATGCCTTCAGTTTCCTTCTAAGCTCTAACTCTTTACGAATGCTGGTTGTCATTCCCGTAACACACCGCTCACCTCGGATCAGCCAACTCTGTACTGATCCTGAGATCTTCCTGCAATGAACAGCACAAGTCAGTTCCAGACTGAAATGTACAGTTACCCGAGGAACCACTTTTGAGGAGTTTGGTGGAAGAATGAGGAACACTGGGAAGGATATCCTGGCTCCTTCCACTGGCGGGATTTTCCGGTCCTGACAAAGTCAATGGGGGTTGGAATGGATCGCCACATCAGCTGCAGGAAGCATCATTGTGACAATGCGGAAAAGTCTCGGCAATAGTTTGGCATTCAACCATAATATCTACAGTAAATGAGGCCATTTGGCTCATTGGGCCTGCACCGAAAACAATCCCACCTAGGTCCCATTCCTGTAACCTCTCATTTGGAAGGGGCCAGGATATCCTGTCCAAAGTTCCTTAAATCTTTCCACCAATTTCCTCAAAAATGGTTCCACGGGTAAGTGTGTGTTTCATTCTGGGAGTGAAAGAAGCTGTACGCTAAGGGAAGATCCCCCTGACACAAAGGGACAATTTATCATGGCCCATCAACCTAACCTGCACATTTTTGGACTGTGGGAGGAAACTGGAGCACCCAGAGAAAACCCGTGCAGACACGGGGAGAATGTGCAAACTCCACACAGTCATCCACGGTCAGAATTGAACCCAGGTCCCTGGCACTGTGAGGCAGCAGTGCTAACCATTATGCCACCGTGCTGCCCATAAAGAGATTTTTTTTCAACATTACGAAGTCAAGTGCAATAATAATAAAACAACAGTTTACCTCAATGGAGAACAGTTAACAAAGACACAAAATGTTAACGTTGGCAACTACTTTCAGAAAACCAGCATAGCTCTGGGCATTCGAGGTTAATGGAATTTGGTTTCTGGAGGAAAAAGGACGGATATTTCTCTTCCTTGCAGCCTTGTTCTAATGAAACTTTCATGGAAGCCAAATAAGATGTAATTTCTCAAGTTCAACCTGACCCGAATGCTAATTTTGACACTTAACGTGAGGATTTTCATGAATTCCCCAAATCCAAACAAAGAATTTTATTGCATTGTCAGTTTCTGGCTGGCTGCCATTGTCTTATCATTGTTTTTAACATTTTTATGGGCACACTACATTTTATTTTTTCTCTTCTGATTTACTTACAGTCTATTTTTTGTGGGTAAGTTGACCTACTTGCTCTTTTAAGCTGTGAATTTTGGGGTCAGAAGGCTAGAAAACCCCAACCTGAATTGCCAAGCCTCCAGAATGATTCTAGAGTTTCCAGGGATCATAGAATCTCTCCAGTGCAGAAGGAGGCCCATCGGCCCATCAAGTCTGCATCGATCACAATCCCACCCAGGCCCTATTCCCGTGAGCCCACATATTTACCCTGCTAATCCACTGACAATAGGGTCAATTTAGCATGGCCAATCAACCTAACTCTCACATCTTTGTACTGTGGGAGGAAATCGGAGCACCCAGAGGAAACCCACGCAGATACGGGGAGAATGTGCAAACTCCACACAGACAATGACCCGAGGCCAGAATTGAACCCGGGTCCCTGGCCCTGTGAGGCAACAGCGCTAATCACTGCGCCACTGTGCTGCCCCCATCTGCTCCAGGAAACAGCTGCGAGCAAGGCCAGGATACCTTTTCTGTTAACACTTTCAGGTATTAATCATCACTACTTACACTGCACCCCTATTGCCCTGGAGCAAGTGGTGATGAACTGTCAATCGCAAAGTGGCATCTCAGAGTCAACAATCAGATATCGGCCAGACTGGGAGAGTACATCAGATTCCCTTCCCTAATGAATGAGCCAGACAGCTTTGGTCATTTTTAATGAGGCTAGAATTTATTCCAGATTTACTAACTTATTTTAAATTCTTAGAGTTGCTAGTTGAGGAAGGATGTTTTGCTATAGAGGGAGTGCAGTGTAAGTTTATTAAAGGGCAATTTAGCATGACAAATCCACATCTTTGGAATATGGGAGGAAACCGGAGCATCGGAGGAAAGGCACGCAGACACAAGGGGAATGTGCAGACTCTGCACAAACAGACACCCAAGGCTGGAATCGTACATGGGTCTTTGGCACTGTGAGGCAGCAATGCTAACCACTGTGTCACCCTGCCACCCATGATGTCTGTGTGTCTGTGTTATATAGTGCATGCATGGTGTATTGTGTGTGTATGTCCCCTCATCCTTCCCCTCTCCAACTGGCGGTGTTGTCCTCTGTTGTGGAACTGCAACTCTTTAGACTAGGAACATCCCTGGGCCTTACACAAGTGGGTACTCTTCACCTGTGAGCCAAAGTGGAAAGACATTCAATCAATAATGGCACTACAGTTTGGGTCTAATCCTGTCATTTCCCCCTCTGTATCTCCATTTGTACCCCACCAGTTATTGATGGATAAGAGCACTGAGAACCTTTATGTTCCTTCACTGTTCCTCTCTAGAATAGGAGAACAAGATCAATTCCAGCAGATACCTCAGTTAACTCAATGCAGCCTTCTTTTAACATGACAATTTAATATACAAGAATGTCCCTGAAGTTTATACCATGAGTTGTTCAGACTGAAATCTACAATTCAAATATCTGCATTATTTTGCATCACTATAGCAATAAGTGCTTGCCCTCGTGAATGCAAGATTACCACTCTAAAAAAATCTGATGTGATATTGTACTTCTGTTGTAGCATTTTGACAAGCCCTGACTCCTCACTTTAATTATCAGGCCTTGTGTGTGTTATGACAATACTTAAATTTCTAGCTGATAGCTGGTGCTGCAACTAATGGCACAGATGACAACATCTGAAACCCAAAAGTGCGTGCCTAAGATTGGATTAACCACAAAGACAGAAGCATTGACATGAAGATTGCCTTTAGGCAATCAAGTTACCACTGAACTAAGTCAGGAACTTCACTGAATGACGGTAAGTGCTTCAATTAAGGAATCCTTCCATTCAGTCACACCTCGTGATATCACTGTTCCACAATATCATTATGTGTAGGGTGATCCTGATATGATGTCTCCCTCTCCCTTTCTGCCCAGAATTTGGCTTCTAGGACACATTCAGAGGCTGGAGGCTGCAGTGGGGGAGAGGGTTGTCATGCTCAAGTTGTCAGCCCTTCAGGCTTCTCCTGGACTCCCCAGGGATGAAAGATTATTCCACTGGATGCTCCTGTGAGCATTTCCAGGAGAAAGAAACCATCATATGGGTGGCACAGTGACACAGTGGTTAGTACTGCTGCGTCACAGCACAAAGGTCTCAGGTTCAATTCCAGCCTCGGGTCACTGTCTGTGTGGAGTTTGCACGTTCTCCTCGTGTCTGTGTGGGTTTCCTCCGGGTGCTCCGGTTTCCTCCCACAGTCCAAAGATTTGCAGGTTAGGTTGATAACTTGCCCCTTAGTGTCAGGGGGATTAGCAGGGTAAATCCATGGCGTTATGGTAATAGGGACTGGGTTGGATTGTGATCAGTACAGACTTGATGGGTCAAATGGCCTCCTCCTGTACTGTAGGGATTCCATGATTAGCAAAGCCATCCGCTTCCAATATGAAAATAGCAGAGGGAGGAAGACACCCTATGATCATACATCCATAAAATATAGGAGGGCAATTAGACCATTCATCCCATCGAATCTGCTCTGCCATTCGATCATGGCTGATGTTTCTCAACACCATTCTCCCCCTTTTCTCCAAAACCTTACCAATCAAGAACCTATCTATTTTTGTCTTAAATATGCTCAATGAACAAGTCCCCACAGCCTTCTGTGGCAATGAATTCCACAGATTCACCACCCTCTGGCTGAAGAAATTCCTTCTCATCTCGGTTCTAAAGGGTATTTACTCTGAGACTGTGCCCTCGGATCCTAGTCTCTGTCACTAATGGAAACCGACGAATGGCAACAGGGTGAGGAGGGAAAATAAAGATGGAGTATGTTCACTTTGGAATTCATAACCTCGGTTAATTTTAAATCTTTACTTTCCACAACTGAAATCAGTAAAGTCGGGAAAGAATATTGTCTTTTGAGTGGAATCAATAATTATCAGACACTGTGGAGATTGAAATGAGTGAACTGTCTTGGCAGTTCTCCCTCCATATCCCATTGACCTCTTCACTTCTTCCCATTGTCCCATACCATCTACCTAGCTCCACCCCCCCTCAGTTTTCTCCTCACCCTCACACTCTGTCCCAAACCACCCTTCCTCTTCTTTAATTCCATCCACATTCTTCCCTCCCCCTCAACTCCTTCATCCGCTGCCTTATTCCCCATTCCCCACTAAAGTCCTCCTCCACTTCCCCCAGTCAGCCCTCTCCCTCCCAATCCTCATAAACTCCCCCTCCTTCACTTCCCTCTCCCTTTCCAACTCAAGACCCTCTGCCTCTCCTCATGCCTCTGCTCATTCCTTCTGCCTTTCTCCTTCTCCCTGTGTTATTCCCCATCCACACCTACACCCCCCCCATAGCCCCCACTCCCCACCGCCATCCCACCTGTTTCTCAGTTCTCACAACCGGGAGACCCAAATGATTGAGGAATTTGATTGACTGAGGTACGAAAGTGGCATTTACTAGACAAATACACGAATAGGATGGGAATGGAAGGATAAGGACTCCTTAAGTGCATACAATTTTAGTTTAGGCAGGCATCATGATCGGTGCAGACTTGGAGGGCCAAAGGGCTTGTTCCTGTGCCGTACTTTTCTTTGTTCTATGAGGTATCTGCCTTGATAGGTTGATCTGCCCAGAGCAGGGACAGAAGCTTCTGTAACAGAGCATTAATCTGAAAATGACCTGGCAGCATTTGGCAAACCAGTTCAAATTATTCATCTACAGAAAGCTTTCAGTTAATGTAAGCACAATGGTTTCAAGAGAACCGCTAACAAATTCCAAGATTAACCACACCAGCAAGTTCCTTTAATGATAGAACTGGTTTGGACCCAGCCAAATGAGCTTTTGAAACATTCCTGGATTACTAATGAGAAGAGAGAGGATAATCAATAGTAATTATTACCAGTGTATCTGGAAAATCGAATGAATACATGGATTCGCGCTCTTTAATTGTTTTATTTGATCAACCTTTCAGCCTGTAGGCAAGAAAGTCTCTTATCTTTTTATTTATTTGGGTTCTCAAGCTTAGTTTTGCTATAGATTTATAGCAACGTGGCTGCCTGCCTTCTGCGAGATTTAAAAGGCAGTTAGAGGAACTGTGCAGTTCCATTTACAATGCATTGTCTCACTTTAAACAAAGCCTAGAAACTGCCTCACAAATGGAAACATCCCCTACTGAATGAATAAGGCCCTGGACTCCCATTTTGTCCTCATTCTGTCTACCTCTCCCTCCTTATCTCTCATGCTGTGGTTACAGATCTATAGGCCCAGCTGGTTCTCCAGTACCCTGCTTAAAGTGATCCATTGAGTGCACCTAGATGTTTTGGGAAAGGTATTCGTCTAAGCGATGGAAGAAGACATGCTGGAACTCAGCACAACCCATGGGGAAGGTGATGGCCCAGTGTTATTATCGCTAGACTATTAATCTGAAACTCAACTAATGTTCTGGGGACCTGGGCTCGAATCCCTCCACTGCAGATTGTTGAATTTGAATTCAATTAAAATAAAGATTTGGAATTACTGATGATCATGGAACCATTGTCAATTGTTGGAAAAACCCATCTGGTTCACTGATCTCCTTTAGGGAAGGAAATCTGCCATCCTTACCTGGTCTGGTTTACATGTGACTCCAAAGCCACAGCAATGTGGTGAACACTCAACTGCCCTTGGGCAACTAGGGATGGACAATAAATAGTGACCAGCCAGTGACATCCATGTTCCACAAATAAATAAAACAAAATTAACTTACTCAACGTGCACACAAGATGGATGGTCTAGCAGGAGGTCAGAAACCAGGGAGTGACTGTCACTTACACCCCTCTATCACCCTCCCACACATAGTGCAGTAACCTACCAGCACTCAACCCACACCGGAAGGTGGTTTGAGTAAAATGGCAGTGGAGGGTTCATGGTTAATGAACCACACTCTGGAGAGGGTATAAATCAGTGCAAAAACATCACAATATAGGAAAAGAACATAGAACATAGAACATCACAGCGCAGAACAGGCCCTTCGGCCCACGATGTTGCGCCGACCAATTAAAAAGCAATGACCCTCTAACCTAAACCAATCCCTTTCCATCCATAAACCTATCCACGGATCTCTTAAACGCCCCCAAACCAGGCGCATCTACAACTGCAGCAGGCAGGGCATTCCAATCCCTCACCACCCTCTGGGTAAAGAACCTACCTCTGACATCCGTCCTATAACTACCACCCCTTAATTTAAAGCTATGCCCCCTCATGCTAGCTTTCTCCATCCGAGGAAAAAGGCTATCACTGTCCACCCTATCTACACCTCTAATCATCTTATATGTTTCAATAAGGTCCCCTCTTAGCCTCCTTCTTTCTAACGAAAACAACCTCAAATCCCTCAGTCTCTCCTCATAGGACCTCCCCTCCATACCAGGCAACATCCTGGTAAACCTCCTCTGCACCCTCTCCAATGCCTCCACATCCTTCCTATAATGTGGGGACCAGAACTGCACACAATACTCCAAGTGCGGCCGCACCAGAGTTTTGTACAGTTGCAACATGACGCTGCGGCTCCTAAATTCAATCCCCCTACCAATAAACGCCAAGACACTGTATGCCTTCCTAACAACCTTATCTACTTGATTCCCAACTTTCAGGGATCTATGTACACATACACCTAGATCCCTCTGTTCATTCACACTATTCAGAGTCCTACCGTTAGCCCTATACTCTACACATCTGTTATTCCTGCCAAAGTGAATTACCTCACACTTTTCCGCATTAAACTCCATCCGCCACCTCTCGGCCCAGCTCTGCAACTTGTCCAAGTCTCTCTGTAAACTATGACACCCCTCCTCACTATCTACCACACCTCCAAAGGTTGAGAAATTATCAACAAAAACTTATTTCAAATCCATCCGCTGAATCTCTTCCCAATTCACCACCAAACTAATTGTGGATTACAATTCCCAACTCCCTCAACATTTCTCAGAACCTGTAAGCCTACTCGCCTCCAGCTTCCTCCGAAATTATTTCAGAATTTTTGCTTCTGCTACATTACCCCAAGAGTATTCCTGGCCTTATTTATACTTTTGAATCATCATAGAATCTCTACACTGCAGAAGGAGGCCATTCAGCCCATCGAGTCTGCACTGACTCTTCGATAGAGCACACCCTCTGCCCAATTCCCTTATGCCTAACCTACATTTCTTGGCCAATCAACCCAACGTGCACATCTTTGGCCTGGGGGAGGAGACTGGAACAGCTGGGTGAAACCTGCACGGACACAGGGAGAATGTGCAGTCTCCACACACAGAACCACCCGAGGCTGGAATCGAACCCGGGTCCCTGGCTCTGTGAGGCAGCAGTGCTAACCACTGTGCCGCCATGCTGCCTAATTGCTTGCAGATGCCCTCCCTGAACTCAGTAATGAGCCCTTTTATTTTACCAGTTTATGGTTTACTGTGTCTGACCCACGACCGATGACGCGAAGCAAAGGAGGCGCATCCACCTCGTGTGGTGTATTTTTGGTGAGTACTCACATATATAATAATACTCGTTCCCGGGTCGAAACTCAAAGCCCAGTGAAAACGGCGTGAAGAGCTGGAACTTCTCGGAGAACTTCAGTGGGCCGTTTGGTGTGCGCGGCCTATTGCATTCCCAGCGTTTGAAGCCATTGTCCTTGTGGTCACAGCTTCTGTAGCCATCAAAATTCACCATGTAAAGAATGTAGCTCTCTGTCTTCTCCTCGGGAACGGAGTCATCGTAGTGAGGGCAGTAGATGTCAAGGTAGTCGTTGATGCAGACATCCACTGTGTAGTCCCCTCTGTGAAACCTAAAATTCAGAAAGACAATTCAGAACCAGAACAAATTGAATGAAAAGCTGCACAACTAAAAAAAAAATAAAGCTGCGAGGATATGGCGTCTTTCAGACCTCCCATATTACAGCTTGGTATGGCTCCTACTCTGCCAAAGACCGCAAGGAATTATAAAGGTCGTGAATGTAGCCCAATCCATCACACAAACCAACCTCCCATACATCGACTCTGTCTACACTTCCCACTGCCTCGGCAAAGCAGCCAGCATAATTAAGGACCCTACGCACCCCGGACATTCTCTCTTCCACCTTCTTCCATCGGGAAAAAGATTCAAAAGTCTGAGGTCACGTACCAACTGACTCAATAACAGCTTCTTCCCAGCTGCCATCAGACTTTTGAATGGACCTATCTTGCATTAAGTCGATCTTTCTCTACACCCTAGCTTTAACTGTAACACTACATTCTGCACTCTCTCGTTTCCTTCTCTATGAACAGTATGTTTTGTCTATTTAGCGCGCAAGAAACAATACTTTTCACTGTATGTTAATACATGTGACAATAATAAATGAAATCAAATCAAATCACATAATTTGACCCAAATCTCTACCGAATAGCGTTGGGCCAAGTTCAGTGGGTTATATTCTTGCCTCGCACTCAGACTGTCATGTGCACAATTCCCACTCCAGAGTCTCAAGTGCGAAAGATCCCCTGGCAGTACATCTCCCAGTGCAGTACTGAGGGAGTGCCACACTGTCAAAACTGAGACCCAATAAGGTCCCATATGGCATGACTTTGGCGCAGAGCTGGAGAGTTGTCCCAAAGCTAATATTCATCAACCATCCAACATCATTGAAACAGATAACAACATTACCACATTGCTATCTGTGGGTCTCTGGAGTGTGCAAATTGGCTGCCAAGTGACTATACTGAAAAAAACCCGCTTAACTGGCTTTGAAGATTTTTGGAACATCTGAATATCATGAAAGCATTATAGCCACATGGTGGCACAGTGGTTAGCATTGCTGCCTCACAACGATAGGGACCTGGGTTCGCTTGGGTCACTCCCTGTGCAGAACCTGCCCGTTCTCCCCGTGGTTTCCTTCGGGTGCTCTGGTTTCCTCCCACAGTCCAATAAACAAAGCTTTGATAAAGGGTCGTCTGGACTTGAAACGTCAGCTCTTTTCTCTCCTTACAGACACTGCCAGACCTGCTGAGATTTTCTAGCATTTTCTCTTTTGGTTTTGGATTCCAGCATCCGCAGTAATTTGCTTTTATGCTGGGTAGGGTGCATTGGCCATGCTAAATTCTCTCTCAGTGTACCCAAACAGATGACAGAGTGAAACAACCAGGGGATTTTCACAGTAACTTCATTGCTGTGTTAATGTAAGCTACTTGTGTCACTAATAACTACATTTTTTAAAAAACTGAGCATTAGACGAAGGCAAGCTCTTTTTTTCTTCTACTCCAAGGCTCTGCAGAATAATGGGACTCATTTCAAACTCCCAAGATCTCGTTTGAGTGATGTGAGTTTGTCCAACCTCAGTCTGGCTCCAAGGAAACACAACACTTCATAACAATAGCTCTCATGGGACACTGGTGTGGGAAGAGGGCAAGAATGTCATATGGGCTTGATGGGTTGGGGTTAAAGTCTGTCTCCGGGTAGCGGGGAGGCAGTTCTGCTCTGGATTTTGCTGGGTGGCACCTTCGGGGGGGCCTTAATGCTAATACGAGAAGTTGGAGTGAAAAAGAGTTTCATTATTTGTTAGCATCTCTTGTCCTGAAATTAGACAATTAGCAAAAGAGATGGACACTGAGCAGGAGGTAAAGGAGTTGACGAGGAGAGACCAAATGCTTGCCTAAGAGCTGGAGATTAAATCAAATGGATTAATTTACATGTGAGCAGCCGCAGACTCGATGGGCTGAATGGTGCTGTGCTGTTCTATGGTAGGTTATATCAGTGGCATCTGAACTGGCCTTTCCACACTTCCCGAATATCGAGGCTGATTGGATCATGTTAGCTGCTGTTCCATCAGCGGACGCTGCACAGGTGATGATTCAGCTTCACCTGTAAAAGTCAGCAGCCTGTACCAGATAAAGACCGTCTATTACGCAGCGTGTACCTGAACCTAGTTATGGAAGCGTCCCTTGTGCTTTGAAAGGGCACGCACTATTAAATAAAATTCCCCAGGCCTCTGATGCCTCTTTAAGCGTTTGTTCATTGAAGATTTTACTGCTTTTTCTGTTGGGACTAAAGGTGATTGAAAAGATAGAATGAACCGTGTTAAATGAAAGAAGAGCCAGGGGGTGAACGGAGGGGAAAGAGATAGGCAAGGTTACGCACACATTATTACATCATGCGCACATTCTGGGAGTGCATATGGTCCATTTAATAGTTTAGTGTCTATTAAGCTTGAAGACGCGGGCAGTGTTTTTGCCTCTGAGTAGCTCCTGGCATGGAAACCGGGATCCCAGCGCGGTTCAGGTGTCGTGATTCACCAGTCCCCCTGTTACCAGTTGTTGCAAATGGCTCCTCCTTGCAAGCTCAAGGCCTGGAGGTCACAAGGTGGCTATTTTTATCAAAGTCAATTAACAAGCACCAGATGTGGAGGGCAATATCGGAAGCGAGCTGATTGAAAACGGAATAAATGACGTGACGAAACTCTCCCAGTGTAGCCCAAAGACCAGGTGGAAATACTGGGTGGGCGCTGCGACAGCTGCGGGATATGAGCATGTTTTGTATCAAGCTCAATTAATTTCTTCCGATGAAATACCCCAGCGCACAGTGCACAGGACTCATTAGGGATTTCAGGTATGGAGTCTTAATATATCACACTGATGCTTTTACCAAAACAAAGCATTCGCAATCAGCTAATGTTAAAAGGCAGCCGAATTTATGAGTGACTGTTTGGCAAAACCGTCTCGCGTTTGTTTCCAAACACACGGCCGGAGGATATAAGCTACACGGGAACGCATAATGCGCTATGTGAGCGATATTAGAAGTATGTGTGCTTTTCTCCCTTAACTTGAGAAAAAAAACCCAGGTTTTTAAAGCTTTACCTCCAGTAAATAAACAAAACCATTTGCCCTTCAGGTGATTCGCAGCATCATCTGGTTATCAGACATTTTACGCACTCGTTTGGAAGCAGAGAAACTATCTTCTCCCAAAGCGTTGGGAATGTGTGGAATTTGCTACCCCAAAGTGCAGTGGATATTGGGACAGTGAGTAAATTTTAAGGAGGAGTTAGATTTTTAATTGGTAATGGGTTGAGGTTCTTGATCGGTAAGGGGGTCAAATGTTTTGGGAAAAAGGCAGGAAAATGGAGATGAAAATGGGGAAATTCTGGTAGACCTTCTCTGAACAGCTTCTAATGCATTGACATTTTTCCTCAAACAAGGAGACCAATACCTATACACAATACTGCAATGTGGTCTCACCAATATCCTGTACAATCGAAGAATGACCTCCCTACTTTTATATTCAGTTCCCCCTCACAATAAATGATAACATTCTATTAGCTTTCCAAATTTCTTGCCGTACCTGCCTTTTGTGATTTATGCGCCAGGACGCCCGGATCCCTCTGTATCTTATTCTGCTCAAGAACTTGACAGTTTTGGCCTTCCACTAGGATCAAGGATCCTGGGGGTGGAAGTGCCATTTCCCGACAACTGCCAGCCTGAGGTCAGCTATTGACCCAACAGCTCTGCCAAGGTGGCAGTTGTTGTTCCTGGTATGACCCACCTGAGCCCGTGGGTCACTGTTGAATCCTAAGCAGAGGTGAGGGGGAGTGACAGGTGGGGGTGGATCACAGGGGAGGGGGCATTAGCAGCCAGGGTGGGGGTCCTTCCTTCTTGACACTGGGTGTCTCAATCAGACACTAAGCCCTCCCCACAAGTTATTTGTTATGCCTCCCATTTGGAGAGACTCGCACCCACCACCGGACAAACACGGTAATAATACAGGATAGCAGTGGTGGAATGAGACCCTTAGGTGGGTATTAATTGCCACTTAAGGGCCTTAATGTTGGTGGGATGGGAATGCTGTCTATATGCCTTCCCGCCACAGGTTTAATCATGGGTGGGAAGGTGGCCATGTCCCCACCCATCACCCTCTCTGCTGACTAAATGCCCCCTGTTACTAATCTCACCATGAGAGACAGTACAAGATTCTACCCATGGTCAAGTAGCCCTGACACTCACAGCACGGAGACTATCCACCCAGATGCCAAAGGGGCAGGCTGAGTCAGCGATTTCAGGTGGGCTGAGGAGATAGAGGATAGCGAGTGGGGGTAAAAAACACAAACTCCTCTACAACAGACCTGTCATTGCCAAGCAACTGCAGCTTTGTGGTTGACTGGGCAAGTGTTACATTACTGAACAAACAGAGGCATGAACCATTGAAAGCAGTGGTTACACAGTCATTTGCGAATGCATTACAGCAAACCACAAGAAAAAGCTGGGTTTGCAGCACGAGCCATTAAAAGTCTGGCCACCAGCGAATGGTCATGTGAAGCAATCTTTCAGCAGTTGCACCCAGTCTAAACCACCATCGGGTGTGCTGAAACTCACGTTGAAAATGCCTTACTCCTTCCTAGAAAGTGGTGATACATTGAAGTGCATGAAAATCACAGCAGCAGTCACTCAATCCAACTGGAGTCGGTTTAGCTCGGTTGGCTAGACGGCTGGTTAATGATGCAGAGTGACACCAACAGCATGAGTTCGATTCCTGTGCTGGCTGAGGTTATTCATGAAGGACCTGCCTTCTCTACTTCAAGATTCGCATTCCAACCATTATCTTGCAACCACGTCTTTGTCTATGTATGCAGTGTTTATGAAACCTAGCTTTATATTCACTTGATGAAGGAGCAATGCTCCAAAAGCTCGTGATTCCAAATAAACCTGTTCGACGTTAATTTGGGTTTGTGAGACTTACTGTGCCAACCCCAGTCCAACACCAGCATCTCCACATCGTGGCTTCTCAACCTTGCCTGAGGTGTGGTAATCCTCAGATTAAATTACCATCAGTCACCTCTCCCCACTCAAAGGAGTCTATTGTCATCTGGGACTAAGCAGTCTGTCCCTTTTGTTTGTTTAGTGCCGATGTGTAATCTCCAAATATCTTCTTCCAACTCTGAGTCACCTAATCAGTGTACCATTCCATGCCCTTAGCACTCATGTACTTAATTAACTGCCTCTTAAAATGCTTCTTTGTTATCCACCTCAGCTGCTCCCTGTGGTTAGCAAGTTTCACATTCTCTGGGTAATAGGCTATTCCTGAATTTGATTTATTAGTGACAATCTCATGATGTCCTTATGGGCTCCTCCACAAGTGGAAACTTCTTCTGTTCCTCCGCCCAGTCGAACCTCTTCATCATTTTAAAGACTTTTATTCGCTCACCCCACAGCCTTCTCATTACCAATGAGAATTGGTGAATTGAAATACTGGTTCTTAGTCCCTGGAATTACGAATAGGATTGGATCTATTGAAGTTCAGAAGAATGAGAGGACATCTCGAAACTTATCAAAATCAAACAGGGTAGATTCGGAAAGAATGTTCCTGATGGTGGGGGG
The DNA here is from genome assembly GCF_965287045.1 of Carcharhinus amblyrhynchos. Taxonomy (NCBI): domain Eukaryota; kingdom Metazoa; phylum Chordata; class Chondrichthyes; order Carcharhiniformes; family Carcharhinidae; genus Carcharhinus; species Carcharhinus amblyrhynchos. The sequence goes on along the minus strand of NC_137349.1, from coordinate 5,493,296 downwards.
AGTCCACAACTAAAAAACTTTTTTAACTTTATTGGTGTCACAAGGAGGCATACATTAACACAGCAATGAAGTTACTGTGAAAATCCCCCAGTTGCTACACTCAGGTGCCTGTTCAGGTACACTGAGGGAGAGTTTAGCATGGCCAATGCACCTAACCAGCACGTCTTTGTGGGAGGAAACTGGAGCGCACACACACAGACATGGGGAGACAAGACACTAATAAATAAACTTAAACTTGCACTATCAACGAATGGGAACAGCTCAGCCTTGTGTACCTTACCTCAGCTGGTCATAATCTTGTACATCTCTATCGAATCTCTTCTCAATCCCCTCTACTCCAAAGACAATTCAGCTTCTCCAACCCGAACCTTTGTAGCAAAGGTTCCTCATCCCCGGAACCGTTCTGGTAAACCTCCTCTACACCCTGACTCACATCCTTCCCAAAATGTGGTTGGACCCATACTCTAACTGTGGCCTAACCAGAGCCTAATAAAGATTCCGCTTAAACTCCTCTGCTTTTGGACTCAATGGCTGGAATTCTCTGACCTCACCTGCAGCTGGGATTCTCCAGTCCCGCTGCTATGAACTGAGATTTGGTTGAGTGCCAAATCCTCTGTTCTCGTTTGCAGTGGCAGCAAGGCATGCGAGATTGGAGAATTCCAGGCAGTGCCTCGATTTGTGAAGTTCAGGTTCAGCTCATGGTCAGCATCTGATTGTCAAAGAATTATGGTTATTCTAACTTTATTTGAACTCTTCTGATTATTGGTTACACAAGTATTTGAGATGGGGCAATTCGCAATTTGTCATGTGGTGCAGTCAATGAATGAAAATTCTACTCACTGCCCGATTGGAGAACAAAGGTGAGACGCGGTGCGGATAGGCGGGTTCGGTGACTAATGGCAGCACAGTGGAGTGTTTGGAGGTGGGAAGATTTTAGAATCTGTGTAGCACAGAACGAGGACATTCGGCCCATCGAGCCTGCACCAACAATCCCACCCACCTGCCAATCCCCTGACGCTAAGTGGCAACTCAGCACAACCAATCAGTTTGACCTGCACACCATCTTTGGAGTGTGGGAGGAAACCAGAGCACCTGGAGAAAACCCACACAGACATGGGGAGAATGTGCAGTCACCACAATTGCGATCAAATCACCTGGAGGATATCCAATCGGAGGTGGCGACCCTAGTCGCCGGGAGTTGGTGAGCTGATGAATACAGAGCAGATTAAAAAAGGATTTGCTTTGCAAAGAAGCACGACTTTCCTGTAATTTATTCACTCACACAAATATTAACATCAAGGAAGACTGGCAGCTGCACGAACATAATTGGATTACAGGATCAACGAGGCACCCTAAACAGCTGTCAGGTTCTGCAACAAGGAGAAAAGACCGCAAGCAAAAGCAGTTAATTCCCTCCGTGTTGCAAAAACATCCTGCTCTTTGGCATAGGTGACGAAAGTGTTTCTGTAAACACAAATCTACTTAGTCTGCGACAGTACAGCTCGCTACAGAATGAACAGTGTGTCTCCTGCCAGAGTAACAGGTGCTCTGATCCGGCGGGGAAAGCACTCTCCGCTTTAAGGGTTCTTTTCCAAGGCAATGTGTTGAATCGGATTGACGGAAGCAGAGGCTGATCGGTGGCTGAGAGCCAGTGCCAGCAACAGGGAGACAGCTGCGCGGGGTACCGGTGCGTTTCCCTCTTCAGGGCTCTTGCGGAGAGGAAGTGGGAAAGGAATTGTTGATGGCAATTAGTGATGGTGAGTTAGGTATCTTGCTGTGTATGCCCAGGTGACGACGCAGCCAGAATCCACCTTCTGGTTCCCTCTTTCACTCTCAGTGACTCTGGGTCCCCAATTCACATTGTGTCCAGCCATGACCCATCCCAAGTCAATGTTTCTTGCGCATTCACCATGGACCCGCCACTGCGGCTGCACCTCCCGCTGTCCACACCTCAAGCTCTGGAATTACCTTTCTAAAGCTCTCTCCCCTCCTTCCAGACGCTCCTTTAAACCCACCTCTTTAAAAATGCTTCTGGTCCCTCCATGCCAATGCTATAGTTAAGAAAGCCCACAATGCCTCTACTTTCTCAGGAGGGGAAGTAAATTTGGCATCTCCGCTACAACTCTCACCAAGTTCTCCAGTCCAAAGATGTGCAGGTTGGGCATATTGGTCATGCTAAATTGCCCTTAGTGTCCCAAGATGTGTAGGTTAGGGAACTTAGTCATGGAGTTACACGGATAAAGCAGGACAGAAGGCCTGGTTAAGATGCTCTGTCAGCGAGTTGGTGCAGACACGATGGGCTGAATGGCCTCTTCTGCACTGTAAGGATTCTAAGACTCTAAGCCACAGACTTGAAAAGCATGACAAACGAGTAGAACGCCCTCTTGGGCTGGCTTGGACTGAGTAAGAACCCAGGCCCTGACAATGTCAACCTTATCCCAAGCACAGATAAATGAACAGAGAACGTGTCAATCACACCTGCAGGAAAATCCAATTCAGCTAACCCCATTCTGACCTGACACGCTTGCAAACAAAACAATTGTCAATTAATTTCACCTCAGTTATTAGCACAAAGTAAGGGATGAATCACCCTCTGATTACATGCTGGGAGTTGGTTTAGCTCAGTTGGCTGGGTGGCTGGACCATGACGCAGAGCAATGTCAATGGGTTCAATTCCCATACTGGCTGATGTTATTCACGCAGGTCCAACCTTGCCCCTTGCCTGAGATGTGGTGATCCTCAGGTTAAGTCACCACCAGTCAGTTCTTTCGCAAAGGGGAAAACAGTCTTTGGTTATCTGGGACTATGGCAACTTTACCTTCATTACATATTCTTGAAACATTTAAGCAGCAGAAATTTTCCAATGAGGATGGCTGTGTGGAATGTTTTTGCACTGGGATTCTTGGTCTCAGCGGTCTTTGGTAAACATACGTTGAAGCAATTATAAAACACTTGGCAATCCTTGGATGTTACCACCTCAATTAGTAAGTAAAAAGGGAGAAGGAAAAATCATGATTCATAGAACTAGGAATCCCTACAGTGCAGAAGGAGCCATTCAGCCCATCGAGTCTGCACCGACTCTCCAAGCAAGCATCTTAGCCAGGCCCACGCTATCCCTGTAACCCCCCACATTTTCCAATGCTAATCCACCAAACCTGCACATCATTGGACTGTGGGAGGAAACCAGAGCACCCGGAGGGAACCCACACAGACATGGGAAGAATGTGCAAACTCCGCCCAGTCATAGAATCCCTACTGTACAAAAGGAGGCCATTTGGCCAATCGAGTCTGTACTGACCACAATCCCACCCAGGCCCTAATTCCTGCAACCACCACACATTTACCCTGCTAATCCCCCTTCACCCAAAGGCCAGAGTTGAACCTGGGTCCCTGGTGCTGTGAAACAACAGTGCTAAGCACTGTGCCACCGTGCCATCCTTTCATTAACAGAAATATAGTTTCTAGAACAAAACCCCCTTAAAGGGTTAAAGTCTGCATGCCATGCCTTAATTGGACTGTGGTCCCTGCTGGGTTTAACTGCTTTAATGAGATGAAGTCCAGGTGTTCTGTGCACAACACAAGGTTTGCACATTTTCACTTACACACCTTGACAGTCGATCTCCATCTGGGACTAACTCTGGGACAGGGAAATGGAAGTCTCTACGGACTGATTTTCCTGTATTCTGAGCTCAGCTCGACACCTGAGCCGCTTTTGAACAAGAGCCTGTGATAAAATGACAACCGACTTGTTAGCTGTGTCCTGCGATTGTGATATCCTTTATGTGCCTTGCTCTGTGAATGCTGTTTGAATTCAACGTCGGCACTATTCTGTATTGCGAGTATCAGGTTAGCGAGCCGATCACCCTCTCCAAGCTTTTAATTCGGGGAGGCTGCTCCAATTCTGACCAAAAGCTCTGCAGTGGGTAGTCAAAACCACCCAATACATCATCAACATCCAGCTAAAGTTTATTAGTCACAAATAAGGCTTACTTTAACACTGCAATGAAGTCACCACACTCAGGCTCCTGTTCGGATACACAGAAGGAGAATTTAGTAAGGCCAATGCACCCAACCAGCACATCTTTTGGACTGTAGGATAAAACCAGACCAAACCTACGCAGATACGGGGGGAATGGGCAGACGCCACACAGACAGTGATCCAAGCTGGAAATCGAACACAGCTCTCTGGCACTGTGAGGCAGCTGTGCTGACCATTGTGCCTTCGTGCCACCCCAGCCATCCAGGACACTTATCACAAATACTGTCTGCGAGGATCCCTCAGCATCACCAGAGGTCCCACCCATCCCAGCTACAGACTGCCCTCCCTGCCACCTGGGAGGCGCTACAGATGCATTTGAGCCTGTATGACCAGGTTCAGGAATATCTTCATCCCCAGAGCTGTTACCCCACAGAACTCCATCCTTTAACAGCGGTCTCCAAACTCCGATCTGAATGCGGCCCACGGACTGTAGCTTGGAGACCCCTGCTTTAATATATTCCCAGGCGATCGGCATTCTGCAACATGCATGTGGGCACTCAATGACTATCGGCACTACTTTATAATGCTTTTCATGCACTTGCTCTTTCTTCTTTGTACCTTGGGAGCCTGCAAGTTCACTTTTCATTGGATTTATATTTGTGCGTTATACAATGACAATAAAGTTGAATTGAAATGGGGGCAAGGTGGCAATTTTCACTTTCAAAAACTGACGGAAGTGGGTCAGCTTCTCGTGGATTTCAATGGAGAAGAAAACTTGTCCATTGTGAATAACGGGCCAGGGATCTTTTACCACTTAGTTTCTGCCTGTACCCACTGGCCCCCATTGGTGGTTTGTCCAATGGCAGATTTCTATTGGAACTAGAACGTCGTAATCTATCTGAGAACACTCACTCTCTAGTCTCATGTCGCATGTTAAAATGGGAAACAGAGTTTCCCCCTTTTTTTAAAAATAAAGGCAGTGAGGGGTAATTTCTGGTCTTAGGACACACATGGCTGGAGAACTCTGCCCATTATGTCTGCTTGCTCAAGTGAATGTTGAAGATTTCATGGCACTGTTCAGAGAAGAAGGGCGGAATTTTCCAATCCTGTCCATTACAGGAATTGTAGCTGGCAGGGTCGGAGGGGGGAATGGACCGTGTAAATGTTCGTTGACCTCGGGCGGGATTTCTGGCCTTGGGGGTGAGTTCATCCGGAAAATCCCACGTGAGGAGTTCTTCCGGTGTCTTCAGGAGCATCCTTTCCTCAAATGCAACACCAAAGGAATTTAAATGATCATTATCTTCTTTATGGGATCCTGCTGTGCATAAGTTGGCTGTTATTCTTGCAACGTAACAGCACTGACGGCAATTTGGAAGTAATGTGAGCCCTCCGGAACATCCGGAGGACAAGCCATGAATGGGACTTCTTCTTTCATTTCCTCCCCCCATCACCCTCCGCAGGGAAGCTCATACTTTGATGCTTTCTCATGGATGGCTGAGTTGCCGATTTGGGAAATCCCAGAAGCGTTGCTCGTTCCCCGGTGATCCTCAACACGAGGAGAGAGAACATGAAGGCCGGCGCACGTTAAACAGCCTCTTCTTCCAACACATTGAACTCCACTCATCCTTTGTAACACTGCATTGTTATCCTCTTGAAGACCTTAATTATGATCAAAAGCCACTTCAAACATACACTGTGGATTTTGGTAACCAAAGCAAGCTACACTTCATTAACTATTCTCCTTTCAAATTACTTAAAGATAGATTGAAGGTTGCATGTTAAGTTTAGAAGTTGTCCTTTTTGTTTAAATTGAAAAGAACAAATAAACAAGAACAAATAATCCAAACACTCCATGATGGTACAGCAATCCACCTGAACATGGGAATCCTCTTCCCTTTCACAGCTTCACTTAAAGGAAACTCTCTCTTTTGATGCAAATCTAAAGGCAAAAAGAAAGGCAAAAAAAAAGGCAAAACTAAAGGCATAAAATAACTACAGAAAATGCTGGAGAACCTCAGCAGGTTTGACAGCATCTGTGGACAGAGAAAATAAGAGTTAGTGTTTCGAGTCCACGCAACTCTTCTTCAGAGCTCTGAGTCACACGGACTCAGAAACTTGGTTGGAATTATCCGACCTTTCATGCTCTGCTGCCGCTGTAGGCAAGGATGAAGAATTCACCGCTCAGCCAAATCTCCTATCACTGCAGCGGGACCAGAGAATCCCGCCGGAGAGACCAGCCGGGGAAATTCTGACCATTGACTCTGTCTCTCTCTCCACAGGTGTTGCCAGACCCGCTGAGATTTTCCAGCATTTTCTGTTTTTCCTCTTTCTTTTGAGGTTGAAATATCCAATCGGAGCGTTCAATTCTTATTTCTGACCCGTTCATTGGGTACGAGAAGAGTTAAATAATCTAATTGGGATAATGGTCCTTCTGTTGTCATGGATAGAGAAGTTGCAGAAGTGTTTCTGATGATTTGGGGATTCCTGCCATAAGCCTGTCTGCAGTTCCACCAGAAACACTGAACGGAGAAAGCCTCACAACCAAGTTCATTTTCAGGCAGGCCTTCCAATTTGTGGAATTTGAAGAACATTCAGACCCCGTCAATGGGATCACAATCCTGAAACTCCCTACTTGACAATTTTGTCAGTGGCACAGTGGCTGGTGCTGCAGCCTCACAGCGCTAGGGCCCCAGGTTCAATTCCAGCCTTGTGTGGAGTCAAAGAGTATGTCTGGGGCCATGGGGTCCTTGATTATGCTGGCTGCTTTTTTGAAGCAGTGAGAAGTGTAGACAGAGTCAATGGATGGGAGGCTGGTTTGCATGGTGGACTGGGCTTCATTCACGACTCTTTGTAGCGTATTGCGGTCTTGGGCAGAGCAGGAGCCCATACCATGTTGTGATACAACCAGAAAGAATGCTTTCTATAGTGTATCTGTAAAAGTTGGTGAGAGTCATAGGTGACATGCCAAATTTCCTTCGTCTTCTGAGAAAGTAGAGACATTGGTGGACTTTCTTAACTATAGCGTCGGCATGGGGAGACAAGGACAGACCAGATGTTGGTGATCTGGACACCTAAAAACTTGAAGCTCTCGACCCTTTCTACTTCATCCCTGATTTCCTTAGTCTTCTGAGAAAGTAGAGGCATTAGTGGGTGGGTGGGATGGGAAAATTCCACCCATAGATCTTTTGCCTGACTCAATAACCTGTAGGTGAAAAGGTTTGAGAGCCACTGACCTAAATTGAATGGGTTTTAAATTTGAATGAGGGTTAGTTTTATGGAATTACGGTAGTTCAACAAGAGAGTAAACTGCTCTGACTGACCTTTCAAAATGACTTTATTTTCCTTTTTTAAAGAAATGTATTCTTTCTGTCTGAGGCAAGCGCTCTGAGAAAATACATGTCTTGTTTCTGACCCTTAACCAGCCGATTCGTACCCTACAACTGAAAAAAAGAAACATTTCCAGGAATTTCAATGGAAGCCAAACATGAATAAGGCACGCCCCAAGTTCCTGTTAGCCTTTTGGGTCAGCTCTTTTACTTACAAGCAACTGTCTTTCCATTCAACAGTAACTTTTAACCCGGAAAGGTCCTTGGCAGGTGAAGATACAGACGTCTGCACACTGAGTGATGCCGGGGTTTGTTACCCCCAGGGGCCAAGTAGGCCTCTGCTGAACCAGAGCTCATTTTCGCAGGGCTGTCTGCCCGTGAACCTTGACTAGGAAAACACAGAAAGACGTCTTTTTCCACAGAATAAAGTCTACAGTCCAGCTGCCGAACACCATCCCACTCAGTTTCAAACAATATGTCATTGGCAGATATTTGCTCAGTAATAAATCAATTCCAGCTGGCTAATGATTGGGCAATTATTTACAAAGCAGTTTTTCCTCATGGGTATTACCGGCACGTACCTGTAATTGTCTGCCTGTCTGTTTCCACAGACCAGAATTTCCACAGCACCACTGGGCCACAAATCGGCCCAACCAGCGTGAAAGATTGAGAAAGTTTGAGCATCAGTTATGTCGCCTGTAAACTTGAGTTTCCACAATCTTTTTGGCTGAATTAAAACAAGTGAGGCCAGAAGTCAGCCCTGCCCACAAAATTATCCACCTTCCTATAAAAATGAACGTGGCTCGAATAAGAAATCCGAGCAGGAGTCGTCCCTGTGGCCCACTGAGCATTATCACCGTTCAATCCGATTGTGGGTGATTTTAGTCTCCAACTCCATTTTCCCGCCTGTTCCCCATATCCCTGAATTCCTTGAGAGACCAAAAATGTCCCCACCCCAGTGTGAAGTGTGTTCAACAAAGGTGAACCCTCACCCTTCTTGAGTACAGCATTCCAAAGATAGACGACACTTTGAGTGAAATCATTTCTCTTCCACCTCATTTCTAAATGATTAGCCCCTTACTCTCAGGCTGTGCCCCCCTTGTTTTACATTCCCTAAGCAGCAGAAAGAATCTTTCAGCGCTCACCCTATCGAGGTCCCTCAGAAATTTAAAGTTTATTTATTAGTCACAGGGCTTACATTAACACTGCAATGAAGCTACTGTGAAATTCCCCTAGTCGCCACACTCTGGTGCTTGTTTGGTTCAATGCATCTAACCAGCACGTCTTTCAGACTGTGGCAGGAAACCAGAGCAACTGAAGGAAATCCACACAAACATGGGGAGAATGTGCAACTCCACACAGACAGTGGCCAAGCCGGGAATCAAACCAGGGTCCTTGGCACTGTGAGGCAGCAGTGCTAACCACTGTGCCACCCACACCTTTAAAAAAAAGTTCTCCTTTTCAATCCTTTTGACTAAACTGAATTCACATTTCCCTACACTGTACACCATCTGCCTCGCTGCCCACTCCCTTAACCTGTCTATATCTCTTTATAGCCTTTTTGTGTCCTCCCCATAGCTTGCCTTCTGCCTAGCTTGGTACCATCAACCAACTTTGATATATTATTCTCTGTCTCTGCATCAAAGTCATGTATGCAGATGGTACATTCATGCCAAATGTACCCATTTGCAAACCTAGAGAAGGGTTAAGGTAAGTTGTATTTCTTAAGTGCAAAGTCTCGATTTAACACATTTTAATGATTGGAAAATACTTAATTTACCACAAAGTACACTGGTGCACAGCAACAAAGCTATAAATGGTCAAATAAAGTTGTAATAAAGTTAATTTTCAATGATACAAAACTCACAGAGGCTGAGTAAAAAGGCTTATGTTTTTTGTGATCACCCCACTTTCAGTTGTACCGACACTGCTTCGGATTGCTGCTTTTAAATACGCCATCACGTACATTTTCAATTCCAGGAAAAATAATAAACAGTTTCTAATTCTATTATGCAGCCAATGGAAAGTTCTGCATTAGTGATTATGCAAATAGTTTGGAGCAGGAACTGGAACCATAACTTCACTTTGGAAATCCAGTGCAATTTAAAGCACGATTTGCACTCACGTTTGGTGACTGCACCCAAAGCAGAAACTCTACAAAATGCTGTAAAATCTATGTAGACATTAGCCCAGACTAAAAGTTTGTAAACTAGGCTTACTGTATAGACAAGCGACTGTATCACACCCACCATTTTACAACTTACGTGTGACTGCCAGCAAGATTTTGGATGTATTGAATCTCTACAATGTAGAAGGAGAGCATTCAGCCCATCTAGTCTGCATCTACTTTCCAATAGAGCTTCTTACCCAAGCCCTGTCCTGTAACTCCATGTGTTTATCACAACACCAAATATTTATCTCACTAATCCCCCTAACCTACACATCTTGGGACATTAAAGGGCAATATAGCAAGGCCAATCCACCTAAGCTACACATCCTGGGACACTAGGGGACAATTTAGCATGGCCAATCTGCCTAAACTGCACATTTTCGGACACTAAAGGACAACTTAGCATGGCCAACCTGCCCAACCCGCACATCTTTGGACTGTGGGAGGAAACCGGAGAACCCAGAAGAAACTCACGCAGATATGGGAAGAACGTGCAAACTCCACAAAGACAGTCACCCAAGGCCAGGATTGAATCCAGGTCGCTGGCTCAGTGAGGCAGCAGTGCTAACCATTGTGTCACCGTAGTGCCCAGCAGTATTAAGTCAGATAAGGCTGTAAAGGTGCTTGGACATGGCGCTAGGGTTTTTAATGCAGGTTGGCCCTAATACTGAAGATTTAATCAGTGGGTTGCCTCTTTCCAATAATCCAGACACCATGTTTCAACCACTAATCACTGCAATCATCCATTCTCATTGTGCACTATCTCCCTTTTCCCTTTGTAAAGCTACCATGCTCTGAATTATCTGTTTAGATGATGCTCAACTAGCAGCGTTCTATCAGCTCTTTTACTCTATCCTCAACTTTAATAACTAATGAGTGTTCACTCAGAATGAAAAGAATCTCACACAATTTCAAAGATTATTCAGTGACCTTTTGCTCCAGTCAACGTAATTGTTATATATTTGCCAATTTTCTGTATTTCTTATTTATCTGATTTATCTCAGAGCAATGGTATCAGTTCTAAATCTACAACAAGTTCATTTAAGGCACTGTAAAATATCTCAGCAACCACAGGATTTCTACGCACATTTTTTCAGCTCAGAACTCAGACCTTTCCAAAACTTACTGTAAGGTGTCAATTATTTAAACACTCGAGCTCCACTCAGAATCTTAAGCAATCAAGCACAGTGAACATAGACCATCCTAATCACACACTGATCAATTAAACCATTGAACGCTACAGTAATAATGTCCTTGAGATTGATCTTTAAATCTTGGAGACATCAAAACAATCTTGAAGGGCTTGGTGACCCTACAGGAAACTCAGGCACGTATCTCATGGTGCGTATCTGGAGTTCACTTGACTGAAAGGGTGGAAGAGGCCGGAACCCTCAGAACATTTGAGAAGAATTTAAACGAACATTTGAAATGCAATAGCACACAAGGCTACAGACCAACTACTGGAAAATGAGATTAGATAGTTGTTTCATGGCTGTTCAAACACGATGGGCTGAAGGGCCTTTTTCTATGCTAGAAAACTCCATGACTCTATATTACTTTGCCAGTCAGACGTGGGTCAATGGGTAGCACTCTCACCTCTGAGTCACAAGTTCTAAACTCAAGTCACAATCCATGGTTTCTGAGCAGTAAATCTATGCTGCCAGTCCAGAGCGGTTCCAAGGGAATGTTCCATTGTCAGGGGTGCCATCTTTGGGTGATATTTAAATCATGGCCCCCATCTACTCGCTCCAGTGAATGTAAGATAGTCCATCACAATAACAGATTATCTGGCTGTTATCACATTGCTATTTTTGGGAGTTTGCTGTGGTCAAATTGGCTACTTATAACAAGAACTACACTTCAAAAGTACTTCACTGGCTGTCAGGTGCTCTGAGATGTCTAGTGGTCATGAAAGGTGCTGTATAAAAGACAAAACAATTTTTTATTGTTCTGACAACGCTCGATGCTGGTCTTGAGTGCCTGAAATGAAACATTTCATTTGCCACCTTCAGCCACCAATCCCCCCCTCATTTCAAACTTTAGCAAGCCCCTGGAAATGGGTATTGTAAATAAATATGAATTTTTATTTTCTTTGAACATTATTATTTGTAGAAACAGCATTCACACACAGTGACCCACTCACTGCAAACAAACGGAATGTGTTGAAGCCTTGTACATCTTCAGAATGACCCGGGTCTTTGGAAAGTCAATAGTTCTCCATTGCCATCTCCATAGCAACACCTCTGTCAATCATAGAAAATGGAAGTGGGAGTAGGCCATTCAGCCCTTCAAACCTGCTCTGCCGTTCATTTTGATCATGGCCGACCATCAAATTCAATATCCTAATCCTACCTTTCCCCCATATCCATTGGTCCCTTTAGCTCCAAGAGCTATATCTAATTTTGGTTTGATTTGATTTATTATTGTCACATGTACTAGTATAAAATGAAAGGTATTGTTTCTTGCGCCCTATACAGACAAAGCATACTGTTCATAAAGAAGGAAAGGAGAGAGTGCAGAATGTAGTGTTACAGTCAAAGCTAGGGTGTAGAGAAAGATCAACTTAATGCAAGGTCCATTCAAAAGTCTGATGGTAGCAGGGAAGAAGCTGTTCTTGAGCAGTCAGTACGTGACCTCAGACTTTTATATCTTTTTCCCGAAGGAAGAAGCTGGAAGAGAGAATGTCCGGGGTGTGTGTAATTATGCTGGCTGCTTTTCCAAGGCTGTGGGAAATGTAGACAGAGTCAATGGATGGGAGGCTGGTTTGCGTGATAGATTGGGCTGCGTTCATGACCTTTTGTAGCTTTTTGCAGTCTTGGTCAGAGCAGGAGCCAAACCCTTTCAGGCAGGTGAGCTCCAGATACACACCGCTCTTTGGATGGAGAAGGTTTTCCTCACCTTCCCTCTAACTCTTATGCCCCTTACCCTAAGCGATACAAGCAGGAAGAATGCTTTCTAAAGTGCATACGTAAAAGTTAGTGAGAACCCTGTAGCGGACATGCCAAATTTATTTCGTCTTCTGAGAAAGTAAAGGCATTGGTGGCCTTTCTTAACTATAGTGTCAGTGTGGAGGGACCGGGATAGCTTATTGAATTTCTGGACACCTAAAAACTTCTTTTCCCTTTTTTGTGTGTGATTCCTTCTTTGTAGAGAGAAAAGGGTGGGGGAGAAAGGGGGGAGAGAGAGAGGGGGGAAAGGGGGAGGAGAGAGACAGGCGAGAGAGAAGGGGGGAGGGGGGAAGAGAGGGGGGGGGAGAGGGGAGAGACAGGGAGAGGGGGGAGACAGACAGGAAGGGGGGGAGAGAAGGCGGTGAGGGAGTGGGGGGGGGCAACCAATCAGCACCCGTTTCTTCTGTGGTATAATTTGTTGTGATTATTTGAAATTTGGCATTCTTGTATTTGATGGGTACAAGATGAAAAAGTTCAGCAACTCGTCTCTGTTTTCAGTGACATACAAGTTTAGCATTCAGGAAAATATTGGAGATGGTTAATAACAAAAAATGTCCGTTTGATAGTCAGGTATCATCCACCCAGATACTGACGTGTCCGATTGTTTTCCAACTGGACGTGGGAATGCAGGCACTGTGAGAACTGACACGCCACGTGACCAGTGGCGAGACCCTAGGAGGTGTGCGGGTTGGGGGGTACGTGGGGGGCAATCGGAGTGGTTGAAGACTTGAGGGGGGGAGGAATTGCTCATGCGGTGAAACCTCCAGGAATGCTTCCAGTCACAGTTGGCAACTGGGTACCCTGGCCCTCATCTATCAGTCCGAATATCGAGGATTTCATCGACAGGGCAATGTGCTCAGCACTGAACAGCACAGCTCATTAGCAGTGATGCTAAAGTGAACTGACACCAAGATGGAATTGTTGCTCCCATCACCCTGCACTGCACGCCAGGCTACTGCCTCCATCTGCCCCCTATTCATTGCCATCACTTCATTTTAATTAGCAGTGCACTCACTCTGCGCAATGTGAGGGCTTCTCAATCACTTGGGACCACCTGCCGTCCTTATGGCCTGCGAGATACTTCGGCACATTAATAGCGGAAAAAGGAACCTGGATTCGACCCAAACGGTAGCTGAAATCTGACCTTCCTTTGGCTCTATTAATGAGCCTCGAGCAACCAACAGGCCTGACGTACTGATCCAAGTATTCAACCTCTTTTCCCAGGTTGTTGCCTCCGGCACAGCCCAGGCTAATTCCTCTTCCGGGTTCACTCCTCCCAGGGCCATTCCACGACCCCTCTTCTTCCCGGAAGGTTTAGCCGCACATCATCCATATTGTGCATGGGCGACCAGGTTATATTCACAGGTCCCTGTCCAATTTTTTTCCCTACGTTACCCTTTGCCCAGGCAAGGGGCACTGGGGCTAGTTCTACTGTGCCAACCTTTACCAGCCTGAAATCAGTTGATTTGGAACAAAGAACAGTACAGCACAGGAACAGGCCCTTCGGCCCTCTAAGCCTGTGTCAATCATGATGCCTGCCTAAACTAAAACTGTCTGCACTTACAGACTCTATATTCTTCCATTCCTATCCTATTCATGTATTTGTCTAGACGCCCCTTAAATGCCGCTATCATACCCGCTCGCACCACCTCCCCGAGCAACACATTCCAGACATTCACCACCCTCTGTGTAAAAAAACTTGCCTCGCACATCTCCTCTAAACTTTTCCCCACGCGCCCTAAACCTGTGACTCCTAGTACTTGACTTTTCTACCCTAGGAAAGAGCATCTGACTATCCACTCTGTCCCTGCCACTCGTAATCTTGTAAATCTCTATTGGGTTACCCCTTAATCTTTGTCAGTCCAGTGAGAACATACTGAGTTTATTCAATCCCTCCTCGTAGCTAATACCCTCCAGACCAGGCAACATCCTTCTTCTATACCCTCTCCAAAGCATCCACATCCTTCTGGTAGTATGGTGACCGTAATTGTCCACAATATTCCAAATGAGGCCTAACAAGGTTCTGTACGGCTGCAGCATGAACCGTTACCTTTTAATAGCGATTTAAGTGATTGGGCCTGTCACTTCTATAACCTGCATTACACTATGCTGCATTTATATCTTATGGATCACAAGTCTTTATGTATGGCCAACTTACCATCAGCCTTGCAATTTTTATCCGTTTTTATTCTCTTTCTGTAACTGTCACTAACAATCTGTCTGATGGCCATTGTTAAGAAATGAGGATTTCGATGGTGAATGTTAGCAGGCTATTCAACTATATGGAGCATCACAGTCTGACTCAGCTGGAACTCAAATCCTTCTGCATCAGAGGTGAAAGAGCTACTAATTGAGGCATGGCTGCCATGCGGCTTGGTGCTCCAAGCTTGCACCTCAGGGCATTTCATTACATCAAAGGGGCTATGTAAATACAAACTGTTGTTGTTACTTTGTGTGTACATCTAACAAGAATTAAAATCGTGATGGGCTTTTCTGTCCTTCACTCTTGGGTGCCGAGTAGAATTACAGTGCTCCAGTAGTGGAGTAGTGCACTGCAGAGACTCCACCTAGAGATTCTATGCTCCAGTAATTAAAGTTAAAAGTTTATTTGTCATTCACAAGTAAGGCTTGCGTTAACACTGCAATGAAGTTATTGTGAAATTCCCCCAGTCACCACAGTCTGGCACCTGTTTGGATCGATGCACCCTAATCTGCACATCTTTCGGAATATGGGAGGAAACCGGAGCACCCACAGGAAACCCATGCAGACACAGGGAGAACGTGCAAACTCCACCCAGACAGTGGTCCAAGCGGGTAATCAAACCCAGGTCCCTGGCACTGTGAGGCAGCAGAGCTAATCACTGCTAGGTGGATTGTCCTTGCTGAATTGCCCCAAGAAGTGTAGGTTAGGTGAATTAGCCATGGTCTATGCACACCAGAATATTCAACATGGATGCACATGTATTCTCTGCATTGCGTACCTCTGTGTACACATTCTGCCTATGGATTCATGGTGCCACAATGTTTTTGCACTTTTCTGCCAGCTTTTCTCTTGGAAAATCTTACATCCAAATTTAGAATGTATACGTGTCATGTATAATTTTGTCCTCCTGCCAGTGGGGGTGCTGTAACGCCTCAGCCTTGTGTCTCCTCGTTTCTCTGCTTATAATATAGAAAAACTCTACTACAATTCGACCTCTGTCCTTCTCAAGCCTCCATAATCATATAAATTGAGAGCATTAAATAAAAATAAGGATAAAATACTCTCGATTTATAATTGTGTTCTTGGGGCCTGATCTAACTACCTTACGCTCTGCACCCGAAGACTGCGTTTAGTGTTCACTTCCCAAGTGGAACTCGAGAAAGGTCAATTTTTTTTATTCAATCATGGATGTGGGCTTAGCTGGCTGGGGCAGCAATTATTGCCCATCCCTGATCGTCCTCAATTTCAGAGGGCATTTGAGAGTCAACCACAATGCTGTGGGTCTGGAGTCACATGTAGGCCAGACCTGGTAAGGACGGCAGATTTCTTTCCCTGAACCAGATGAGTTTTTATGACAATGGACAATGATTTCATGGTCAGCATTAGACTTTTAATTCCAGATTTTTATTGAGTCATAGAATCCTGAAAGTGCAGAAGGAGGCCATTCCGCTCATTGAGTCTGCACCGACCACAATCCCACCCAGACCCTGGTCCCATAACCCTCATATTTACCCTGTTAATCCCCCTGATACTAGGGTTAATTTAGCATGGCCAATCAACCTAACCTGCACATCTTAGCTGTGTGGTAGGAAACCGGAGCACCCGGAAGAAACCCACGCAGACATGGGGACAACATGCAAAGTCCACATAGACAGTGACCGGAATTGAACCCAGGTCCTGGCACTGTGGGGCAATAGTGTTAACCACTGTGCCACCATGGCAACAAATCTGAATTCAAATTTCTCCATCTGCCGTGGTGGGATTCGAACCTGTGTCCCCAGGGCAGCACCCTGGCTCTCTGGATTACCATTCCAGTGACAAGACCACAAAACCACTGTGACCCCCATAAGAGCATATAAACAGGCGCAAATTGTGGAAACAGAAACACTGTGACTACCCGTATACGTGTTATCCTTTGGTCCTTTATTATGGCACTCACACTCTACAAAATCAAGAATAGCACATTCTAACTTCTCTTAGATACTTCAGCTCAGCACAACACTCAACTGACCTGCACTGCCCGGGGTCTAGAAAACAATTACATCTCCACCAACAAATAAAGCTGCAGGTTGTACATCACTGAACGACATAAAACTCTAGTCATCCAATGATTCGTTGCTGGTCTACTGTGTGAAACTCCACAAAGAGAAGGCTGCTTTTAAAGCTTTATTTTCTCGGTGACACAGACAAATCAGATTAAGACCGGTGTGAACCATTGATCCATGTTCCACTGTGTTTTGTAAATTAGATTGATTGGACTTGTCTGTGTTCAAGCCAGGCAATGAAGTACATTTCAACTGCACCTATTGCTTTTCTATTTCAAAAAGACAAGAGAGAAAAGAAGGGTTTGCATTTATATAGTGCTTTCCATGACTCAGGACATTTCAATAGGCAAGGCAGTGCTTTTGACAGAGAGTTACTTTGATTTTGATTTGATTTGATCTATTAGTGTCACATGTATTAATGTACAGTGAAAAGTATTGCTTCTTGCACACTATACAGACAAAGCATACCATTCATAGGGAAGGAAATGAGAGAGTGCAGAATGTAGTGTTACAGTCATAGGTAGGGTGGAGAGAAAGGTCAACTTAATACAAGGTAGGTCCATTCAAAAATCTGACAGCAGCAGAGAAGAAGCTGTTCTTGAGTCGGTTGGTACGTCACCTCAGACTTTTGTATCTTCTTCCCGAAGAAAGAAGGTGAAAGAGAGAATGTCCAGGGTGCGTGGGGGTCCTTCACTATGTTGGCTGCTTTGCCGAGGCAGCGGGAAGTGTAGACAGAGTCAATGGATGGGAGGCTGGTTTGTGTGATTGTGTCACTGTTGTAATATAGGAACTAGTGGGTCTGACTAGTGGGCCTGAGTTATAGGGAAAGGTTGGCCAAGCGAGGACTTTATTCCTTGGAATGTCGGAGAATGAGGGCTGACCTTATTGAGGTGCACAAAATCATGAGAGGCATTGATAGGCTGAACACACAGAGGTCAGAATGTTACTGCCCTGCCCGCCAAGGGAATCGGAAGTGGCGATGGGCAGACCATGGAAAGGTCCATTGACCTCGGGTGGGATTTTATGGTTTTGGGACGAACGAGGCTGTAAAATCCCCCCATTGTCTTTTTCCCAGGGATTAAAAATCTAGAGGCCATAGAGGGGAAAGATTTCAAAGGGATCCGAGGGTGGTGCATATATAGGGATAAGCTGCCAGAGGAAGTGGCTGAGGCAGGTACAATAGCAACATTTAAAAAGCATTTGGATAAGTGCATGAAAAGGAAAGGATTAGAGAAATCTTGGCGAAACGTGAGCAATTGGGACTAGCTGGGAGGGCACCAGGGTCGGCATGGATTTGTTGGGTCAAAGGGCCTGTTTCCGTGCCATGTTCCTCTATGACTCTTTGGAAAGTAACAGCCAGTTTGTGCACAGCAAGCTCTCAGAAGCAGAAGTGTGATAATAACCAAATAACATGGTTTACTAATATTGATTTGGGGGTGTAATGATTTAAATCAGGCCACTGAGGTTGGCCTATTGGAGTATGAACTCCCTGATTAAGGATCCAATTGATGGGCTAATCAGGGAGTTTTTGCCTTGTACTTAACCAGGAGTGTCAGTTCCTCTGACACCTCCTGTGGTAGACTGCTAACCGCTAGCGCTCTGCTGTTAGAGCTTGTAAATAAAGGGATTTTGGTGATGGGACCTCTACCACAGAAGAGGGTAAATATTGGCCAGGGCACCAGGAACCTTTTACGTCCAATTTAAGGACCAGGAGCAATGTACATTTAAGTGTTCATCCCAGAGGCAGCACCTTCGGCAGTGCAGCACTCCCCCATTCCTGCATTACAACAATGAATGCACTTCAAATGTATTTCATTGGCTGCAAAGCAAAGTTGGCCATCCTGAGATCATGAAAGGCATGATATAAATGTAAGTCTTTCTTTCAATACTGCTCTGAAATTACAGCCAAGTTTTTGTGGTGAGGCTCCTGGAGTGCAACTTGGATCTGTAAATCAGAGTGAAGAGTGTGAGGCTCTGAGCCACAACTGCGTAGTGAGTACGTTTAAGTTAAAGTTTATTTATTAGTGTTGCAAGTAGGCTTATAATAACACTGCAGTGAAGTTAGTGTGAAAATCCTCCAGTTGCCACACTCTGGCGCCTGTTCGGGTACACTGAGAGAGAATTTAGCATGGCCAATCCACCTAACCAGCACATCTTTCGGACTGTGGGAGGAAACCAGAGCCACCAGATGAAACCCATGCAGACACGGGAATTATGTGCAGACTCAGCACAGACAGTGACCCAAGCTGGGAATTGAACCCGGGCCCCTGGTGCTGTGGGGCAGCAGTGCTAACCACTGCGCCGCTGCGCTGCCCATGCCTGTAATACATGATTAAGAACAAAACCCCGGACTGGATGAAGCCATTTATCATTTTAGGAAAACATCTCAAAGCACAAACATCCCAAAGAAATTCTCATAATTAATTATCTTTTGAAGTGTAGGCACTACTGTTATGTAGAAAAAAGTAACATTCCTTCTGTGTCAGTGAAGCCAATAAAATGGATTGAGCATAGAATCCTGAAAGTGCAAAAGGAGGCCATTCGGCCCACTGGGTCTGCATCAATTCTCTGGAAAAGCATCCCACCCGGGCCCATGTCTTTGGCCCCGACCTATTCCCACATTTACCATGGCTAATCCTCCTAACCTACACATCTTAACATGACTGACCTGGTGATTTTCCATTCGGATGGATGTGGCTCACATTCCCACATTACATCCCACACAATCTTACGCTTCACTGGCCTCAAATCACAAATCTGAGTGGGGTACACAGTTTACCCCATCTGCACCAATTGTGATCAGTATTCGTTTGGGCTCCAGTGTATTGACCACAGAAGCTGTCACCCCGACGCCAAGACGTCACGCCAGCGGGCTTCACCCACTTCACTATTCAATGTATCCTCACTGCTCTCATGCGCAAGGGCTGTTTGCACCAGTCAACTTCAGTATTTTTATACACCCGTCGCATTTCTGTGTGAATTTCTCTGTAATCTGGAGCTGGAGAGTTAACCCAAGGAAGACAAATTCGCTTGACATGTTTATAACCCTCTTAAAAAGAAATCAATTGTGTCCCATGAGCTAAAGATAATTGTTTGCGATAAATTGCAGAATCAAGCAAACTCCTCCCAAGAAATCCAATAAGATGACATTTTAGTTCAGTCAGTGATTTATCTTCATCCTGAGGAAACAGCACTGAGGGAAAAACACAATGATGCCTGCAACTCCAGGCCCAATTGGTCGCTACGTTCTTGCCCCTGAATCAAAGGTCGCGGCTTTGAGTCCCACTCCAGGAAAAAAGACATAATTCAGGCTCGTGCGTCACTGCAGAACTGAGATGCCTTGAACGAGACATCAAACCAGTCATCACTGTGCCGCCTATGCCCATAATACATGATTAAGAACAAAATCCCAGACTGGATGAAGCCCTTTATCATTTTACAAAAACATCTCAAAGCACAAGCATCCTGAAGAACTTCTCACAATTAATTATCTTTTGAAGTGTAGGGACTACTGTTATGTAGGAAAGAGGAACATTCCTTCCCGTGTCAGTGAAGCCAACAAAATGGATTGGGCATAGAATCCTGAAGGTGCAGAAGGAGGCCATTTGGTCCATTGAGTCTGCATTGGGAGAGCATCCCACCCAGGCCTACGTCTCAGGCCTCGCCCTATCTCCATATTTACCATGGCCAATCCACATCAGTCTATTGAGGTAGATGTTAACGAACTATGTCAAAAGCAAGAACCTCATGTCCTGACTAACCTTCCTTCCTCCGACATAGGTCAACCAGAAAGAAAATAAACAGAGGCAACATGGTAGTATATTATTGTAATGTTGCTGGACACGTAATCCAGAATACATGACTAATGATTTGGTGCTAAAAGTTTAAATTCCATCACTGCATCGAGGGTATTTATGTTCAATTGATTGAATAAATCTGGGATAAAAAGCTACTGTCAGTGATAGTTACCATGAAACTTTATCAGTCATAAAGACTTTTTTTTTAACTCTTTCATGAGACATGGATGTCACCGGCTGGCCAGAATTTATTGTCCATCCCCAGTTGCCCTTAGAAGGCAGTTGAGAGCCAACCACATTGCTGGGGCTCTGAAGTCCCACGTAGGCCAGACCAGGTAAGGACGGCAGATTTCCTTCCCTAAAGGACATTAGTGAATTAGATGGGTTTTTCTGACAATCGATAATGGTTTCATGGTCATCAGTAGATACTTAATTCCAGGTTAACTCTGTTTATCTCTCAACAGATGTTGCCGGATCTGCTGAGTTTTTCCAGCAGTTGCTGTTGGTGTTGCAAAACCAGCATGTTGCTTTCGCTGAGGAAATTCCACCCAACTAAAATTCCACTTGTAAGTCCGAGTAAATTCGCTAATTTGACAGTGAAGCATGATAAACAAACGGTGTAGGAAAGCAGTGAAGTGTGTCTACAGAGCTATTAAAAAAATGAATATTTAATTTTCCCATTAGAGGACAAGAACCGTCAATGAGAAAAAAAAAACATATGCTGTTGGTTCGGCAAACCTGATGAGAGTTTAGTTAGGTGAAAGCAAAATATCGTGAACTTTATGTAGAATATACGGCATAACATTTCAGAAAGGATTGCTCCTGAATCGGGCTGTTGATGACCTGAATCCATGAGATGCTATGGTGGCACGGTGGTTAGCACTGTTGCCTCAAGGTGCCAGCGACCTGAGTTCAATTCCAGCTTTTGGTGCAGGTCAGTGCAAGAATTTAACTTCAACTTTTTTGTGTTTTGTTTTACCTTTTGTATAGGTTTTAGTTTGATTGCACAGATTATTTTTCATTGAATAGGCTCGCTTGTGTAACGACTTCAATCAGGCCATTGAAGTTGGTCTATTGGATGATGAACTCCCTGGTTAAAAATCCAATTGCTGGGCCAATCGGGGGGTATTTTCCTTGTATTTAACTGGGACTGTCAGTTCCTCTGGCACTCCCGAAGGCAGACTGCTGACTGATAGCGCTCTGTGTACTGCTGTTGGAATTGTAAATAAAGGGAGTTTGGTGAAGACACTTTTGCCTCCGAAAAGAAACCTTGTTATATGAGCTAGCCTGGTCAGTCCCCTAACCTGCAGACATTGTACACTTGAGCTCAATCAAAGCTCTGCTGCCCACATCTGAAACCATATGAGATTAAGTCCCATTCACCCAACCTCTCTTTTTCATTGCTGATCTACGCTGGTCCCCAGCTCCAAATAATACCTGGATTTTAAAATTCTCAGCCTTGTTTTCAACTCCTTTCTTAGAATCCCTACAGTGCAGAAGAAGGCCATTCGGGCCATCAAACCTTCACTGACTCGCTGAGTATCTCACTCAGGCTCCCTCCTCTGCCCTATCACTGTAACTCCACACATTTCTCATGGCTAATCCATCTAACCTGCGCATCTTTGGACACTAAACAACAGTTTAGCATGACCAATCCACCTAACCTGCACATCTATGCTGATCTTTCTTTGCAACCTAGTTATAACTGTAACACTAAGTTTTGCACCTTCCCCTTTCCTTCTCCCCTCATACTCTATGAATGGTCTGCTTTGTCAGTACAGCATGCAAGAAACAATACTTTTCACTGTATCCCAATGCTTGTGACAATAATAACTCAAATCAAAAAAAAACCTTATTTATTTTACTTCTTTATGTTATTGTCAGAAATAGGCTTACATTAACATTGCAATGAAGTTACTGTGACAATTCCTTAGTTACCGCACTCTGGCGCCTGTTCGGGTACATTGAGGGAGAATTTTGCATGGCCAATGCACCAAACCAGCACGTCTTTCAGACTGTGGGAGGAAACTGGAGACCCCGGAGGAAACCCATGCAGACAAGGGGTGAACATGCAAACTCCACAGAGACAATGGCTCAAGTTGGGAATTGAACCTGGTTCCCTCACACTGTGAGGCAGCAGTGCTAACCACTGTGCCATCGCGCTACCCTTTGGACCATGGGAGGAAATCAGAATACCTGGAAGAAACCTATGCAAACACAGGAAGAACAAGTAAACTGCACACAGTCACCCAGGTCCCTGGCACTGCGAGGCAGCAGCGCTAACCATTGCACCACCATACCACCCCATGGATTCAGGTCATCAATAGCCTGATTCAGGAGGAACTGTTCTTGAAATTTCCAAAATGAAAGTTGCACCAGGAGACCAAATATTCCAAACGGATGTCCGTCTTCCCCAACTATTCCTGAGGTTATGAGACGCAACCATCCCTTTTTAATTTTACTATAGTATTCGATCCAAGCATGATCTATGTGGCTACATTTCAACAGGTTACACTGTCTTACTGACAACTAAAAGAGTTAATTGGCTGCTTGGAAAGGTTACTCCAGCAGGTACATGCTGACTACATCAGATCTTCATTTACTCATGCACAAGCTGCAATTCTTATAAATCTACACACTTTTAAAACTTTTACCTTTCAACACAACTTCTCTTGCTTTTGGGAAATAGTGGTAATTAGCAGGAGTGGGACTGGGTTCCCTAAAGGAGGGTACCAACCCATCCATTCAGCCCTTCTGTTCTGTATGAAAAGGTCGCGCTTGATATGTCTGCACCCAAGAACATAAATGGAGTCAGCCAGGGTAAATATGGAATTCTCCCAAGAGAATACAGCCAGTTTCATCCTTCCCCTGTTCATTGCCCTCAATTCCCTTGCTTCATTTCTTGTGCACACATTGTAGCACACTGCCATTGTGACGATGCTGTGCTATTTTGATATATTTTGTTTGGAAGGTGGGATTGCGTTAAGAGAAAGTGATTGTTACAAGAGCTGTTTGTCTGGTAAATATGCAGCAAATGCTAGGAATGCTGGACAATATCTGATCCTACCTAAGTATGTGTTACTTTGTAGAATTATTAGACGTTTTGTTTATTTAAGTTCTCCTAGGGTTTTAGAGTAGAGTCATGTGAGTTTTGATTAGGCTGATTGACAGGGACAGAGTCATGTGATTAATGGGAGGCGGGAATCTGGACAGACCAATTTCAGTTTCAATTTCATTTCAAAATTCAAGCAGTTGCGGCCTGGGCTGCCAGAAGAAAGCAGTGTCTGTCTGTTTCTCTCTCTCCAAAGGTTTTCAGAAAGCTCCAAGCCTAAATCAAAGCAAGTCTGCCTGTGTTTTGCCAACTTATTTTAAAGAGAAGTTTAAGTCTATAAGAGAAATATTTCTTAATTGGAACTCATAGTGATAGGTTAGCAGTTAAGACTTGTATCTTGTCATGTTAAAGGTTAAGCTGATTCAATTGTTATAATTAAACTTGTTATTAAATATTGTTTGATAAATAAGTTTTGATAAAAGTTCCCTAGTTTGTGAGTAGAATCGCTCCCGAAATGAAACATTCTATTCTCACACTAATACCAAAATAGAAAAATGATTGGGATCTAGACTGGCATCATCATATTCCTAGGAGTTTCTGATCTGGTACTCTAACAAACATTGGGGATTCTTTTCTGGGATTAAAGGCTATAAAAATGGAATGGTGACGCAGTGTGTAGCACTGCTGTCTCACAGTGCCAGTGACCCAGGTTCAATTCCAGCCTTGGGTCAGTGTCTGTTTGCACATTCTCCCCATGTCGGATGGGTTTCCTCCGGGTGCTCTGGTTTCTTCCCATTGTCCAAAGATGTGCGGGTTAGGTGGATTGGCCATACTAAATCCCCTGAGTGTCAGGGGGATTAGCAGGGCAAATGAGGGTTACAGGCCTGGGTGGAATTGTGGTCAGTACAGACATGATGGGCTGAATGGCCTCCTTCTGTACTGTAGGGATTCTATGATTCTAAAAGACAGTGGGTGTTGAGCACTTGGTTTTTTTTCAGGTATTGCATTGTTAATTTATGAACACCAATGGGTAAAGACCCAACCTGCTCAATATCTCCTCATAAGACAATGGATGAGATATCTGAATTAAACTAATGCAAATTTCTCAAAGATCTGTAGGACTGGAGAATGTTATAGAAATGAGGTGAAGACATTGAATGATTTGAAAACAAGGATGAGGATTTCAGAATTGAGGCATTTCCGGACCTGGGGTCTGTATACGTTGAACACGGCCACGATGGGCAAATGAGATTTCATCTGAATTGGAATAGTGGCAAGAGTTTTGGATAAGGTCAAGCTAACGGAGGGTGGAAGATGGGACATTGGCTCGGAAAGCACTGGGACAGACAAGAGGCGAGGAAGGGATGGTGGAGGGTTTTAGCGGCAGAAATCATTTTAGAATCACTTCTTCTACATGTGTCCCATCTCTAGCATACAAACAGAAAGGAGGAGAAATATCAAGGATTAAAAGTTAATTGGAGGGGGATAGATAGAGTGGACGTTCAGAGACTATTTCTTCGGGTGATGTAGCTGTTACTAGGGGGCATAACTATAAGATTCATGGTGGGAGATATAGGAGGGATGTCCGAGGTAAGCTCTTTACTCAGAGAGTGGTTGCGATGTGGAATGCACTGCCTGCTGTAATAGTGGAGTCGAAAACTTTAGGAACTTTCAAACGGATATTGGATAGGCACATGGAGCACACCAGAATGATAGGGAGTGGGATAGCTTGATCTTGGTTTTGGACAAAGCTCGGCACAACATCGAGGGCCGATGGGCCTGTACTGTGCTGTACCGTTCTATGTTAAATAGGCAGTGCCTTTGTGGAAAAATGGCTCTTTTAATCACTAAGTATTTCCTGGCTGTGGAAGAGTCACTCGGACTACTTTACAAAGGGTGGTTAAAAGAAAACAAACTGCAATTGACTATAGCTGAAGGGGCAAGGAAAGCGGAGATAATTTCAATATTAGCTCAGCATTTAAAATAGCCAGAAACACAATCTGAATCATTGGAATTGGCTAAAATTCAATTCCAAATGAAACAGTTGCAACATGAAAAAGAACTGAGACAGCAATTAAAAGCAGTGGAAAGGGAAAAAGAGAAAGCATTAGGACTTCAGGAACCGAAAAGAAAACTTGAACTTGAAATGGTAGAAAAGGAAAAGAGAGTACACTCTGCACTCTCGCCTTTCCTTCTCTATGAATAGTATGCTTTGTCTGTGTAATGCACAAGAAGCAATATTTTTCAATGTATACTAATACAGGTGGCAATAATAAATCAAATCAATGATGTTTGCTTAGTCTGAAATGCAGCAGCCGTAGCACATTGTAACACACTGACATAGCACATTGCAACACTCTGTAACACACTGCCACAGCACACTGTAACACACTGCCACAACACACTGTAACACACTGCCGTAGCACACTGTAACACACTGCCACAGCACACTGTAACACACTGCCACAGCACACTGTAACACACTGCCACAGCACACTGTAACTCACTGCCACAACACACTGTACCACACTGCCGTAGCACACTTTAACACACTGCCACAACACACTGTACCACACTGCTGTAGCACACTGTAACACACTGCCACAGCACACTGTAACACACTGCCACAGCACACTGTAACACACTGCCACAGCACACTGTAACTCACTGCCACAACACACTGTACCACACTGCCGTAGCACACTTTAACACACTGCCACAACACACTGTACCACACTGCTGTAGCACACTGTAACACACTGCCACAGCACACTGTAACACACTGCCACAACACACTGTACCACACTGCTATAGCACACTGTAACACACTGCCACAGCACACTGTAACACACTGCCACAGCACGCTGTAACACACTGCCACAGCACACTGTAACACACCGCCACAACACACTGTACCACACTGCCGTAGCACACTTTAACACACTGCCACAGCACACTGTAACACACTGCCACAACACACTGTACCACACTGCTATAGCACACTGTAACACACTGCCACAGCACACTGTAACTCACTGCCACAACACACTGTACCACACTGCCGTAGCACACTGTACCACACTGCCACAGCACACTGTAACACACTGCCACAGCACACTGTAACACACTGCCACAGCACACTGTAACACACCGCCACAGCACACTGTAACACACTGCCACTACACACCGTACCACACTGCCGTAGTGCACTGGAACACACTGCCGTAGCACACTGCCAGAATACACTGTAACACTATGTAGCACATTACCATAGCACATTATAAATGCTGTCACAGCACACTGTAATACACTGTCACAGCACACTGTTATACCACATTGTGACACACTGCCATAGCAGATAATACATTTTGATAGGCAAGGATTTTGAGTATTATGGGAGCAAGGTACAAAGATGGAATTACAATATAAGTCAGCCATAATCTAACTGAATAGCTAAAAATGTTCAAGTGGCAGAATGCATCTATTCCTACTCCTGTATAGTGGCTGTACAAACTCACTTCTGGCATCACAATTCTGACAGATTTAGATGCCTTTGAAGGAACCACAGCCATGAGTGGCTGGGGATAGGACAACACTTCTGAGACAGCTTCATTCACTTAATCTGTGTCAAGGACAGTGCCGATCTGTCCATGACAGAAGACTTTGTAGACTGTTTGAACTGGGGAGAGTACATAGGTGAGCAGGAACAGGTGGTAGAGTGAGGCAGCGAGCCGGAACCAGTCAGAGGAGGAATGGGAATTTTTTGGCCATTCACATAGATCCTGTTCCTCATTTTCACATCTCCTTCTTCTGAAAGAAAGTTGCTGTTTGAGTAACATCTCTTCCTACAATTGTTGGATAGTGTATGGTTTGCAACATTGGGGCACATCAGTGAGATGGAAGTTTCCCAATAACACAGTCTACAGTGAAATAGAGACTTCAAAAATGTATTCATTCACGGGACGTGGCCATCACTGGCTAAGCTGGCATTTGTTGCCCATACCTAATTGCCCTTGCAAAGGTGGCAGTGAGCCACTAATGACTGCACAGCTACCTGCAGCACGGCCCATAGTGGCAGAGATCCTTGGCTCAGACAGTTATTTCTCTCTAAATGCTCAGGAGAACAGGCTTGGGTTACAATCTGTATTCCTGGCCTGCTTCAGTCAGTGCACTTGGTAATGCGGAAGGAGGGATCCTTGAAAAGTGGCTTCTTCAATCTCACATATTGCCTTCTGACCTGTGTTAGAGCAGGAAAGTGAGCATGGTGGGACAGTGGCTGGCAACAAGGATGTGGCTGGATTTGGTACAGGTGAAACTGCTGTCTCTCAGGATGACGCTACTTGCTGCTGATCCCAAACAGGCTTGAAAGCGGCAGGAAAAGAGAATATTACATTTCTACACTCAGAGGAATAATTCCATGACTGGAGTTAAGGAGCAGTGGTTGTGCAGTAAGAGCAATAAGGTTTATTTATTTAGTATTAGTGTCATAATTAGGCTTAAGTTACTGTGAAAATCCGCTAATCTCCACACTCCGGCGCCTGTTCGGGTACACTGAGGGAGAATTTAGCATGGCCAATGCATCTAATCAGCACTTCTTTCAGACTGTGGGAGGAAACTGGAGATCCTGGAGGAAACCCACGCAGACATGGGGAGAACATGTAGACTCCGCACAGTGACCCAAGCTGTGAGGCAGCAGTGCTACCCACTGTGCCACCATACCGCCCGTAATAATGTTCTATAGCAAATGTATTTCATACTTGACTTGGATACAAAGGGGGCGGGGTGGAGGAAATAACAAGTGTTCCTTCCCCAGGAATCGCACTGTGGAGTGTAACAAGTACAAACTACACCAGATAAAAAGGAAAGTTCCTCCCACACCAAGTAGCACTTCTAATAGTCCGTCTGAATTAAGACCTAGGTATCTTCAGGACACATGACTTCACATGGTGGCAGACCTGAATATCACATATATACTGGCTACAAGAAAACATCCATCAACATCACGTAATATTACCACCGAGCCTCAACATACTTTGAAATTCTAGTGCAGAAAAGTTAAAAGTGAAACAAGGTAAAGGCTGGATGAAGCAGTTGATAATGCGTTAAAACATTATCCTTTCGCCCTTGCCGTTTTGGCTGAATGCTGCCCAAGTATTTCGAAGTTACGTACACTTTGTGAAAGTTTGTTGTGAAATGAATTTGGGAACCCAACCCCATCATCCAATGAAAAGAGCTCAGAGCATGAAATTGCCATTGAAATTCAACGCTAGTTATGTAGAATTGCCAATATGCTGTAATGTGCCTTAGACTAAAAGCCTTTCAGTTCATGTAATCACTTAGTTCTTACTACCCTCTCAGGTGGGTGTCGAAGGTTCCATTGCCCTTGTCAAAGATCAGAGAATTCTAGAATCATAGAACCCCTACAGTACAGAAAGAGGCATTCAGCCCATCAAACCTGCACGGACAACAATCCCACCCAGATCCTTTCCTTGTAATCCCATGTATTTACCCTGCTAATCCCCCGACACTAAAGGGGCAATTCTGCATAGCCAATCCACTTAACCCACATATCTCTAGACCATGGGGAGGAAACTGGGGCACCTGGAGGAAACCCACGCAGACACGGGGAGAACATGCAAGCTCCACACATACAGTCACCCAAGACCGAAAATGAACGTGGGACCCTGGCGCTGTGAAGCAGCAGTGCTAACCACTATACCACCATGCCCCCAGCGTCGTGGTCAATATTTATCCTTCAACCAATATCGCTGAAAGAAATGATCTGGCTCTTGTCAGAGAGCTTCTGAATATTACAACTGCGATGACAAAGGTACCTCATTGGCTGTAAAGTGTTTTGGGATGTTTTGAGGGCTACAGAAATGTAATCCCCCACTTTCTTTGCCCAAGTAGAGAAAGTACTGAGATAAATTATCACCTCTCTCCTGTTTCAACACCAAGGACATCTGTTTGGACCAGAATCTGTCCAGTTATTTCTCTTGAATTCTTCAACTGTATGCAAAATATTTTATTCCATAAATGAGCAAGTCCGGTTAAGAAACAGTCCTTAAGTTCCTTAGTTTGTAAATACATAACTTATAAATTTAAAGTTTATTTATTAGTCACATGCAGGCTTACATTAATGCTGCAATGAAGTTAAGTTTAAGTTTATTTATTAGAGTCACAAGTAGGCTTACATTAACACTGCAATGAAGTTACTGTGAAAATCCCCTAATCACCACACTCTGGCGCCCGTTCAGATACACTGAGGGAGAATTTAGCATGGCCAATGCACCTAACCAGCACGTCTTTCAGGCAGTGACAGAAACCAGGGTACCCGCAGGAAACTCACACAGACACGGGGAGAACATGCAAATTCCACACAGGCAGTGACCCAAGGCTGGAATTGAACCCAGTTCCCTGGCACTCTGAAGCAACAGTGCTAACCACTGTGCCACCGTAGATTTATCTCACAGTACCCTTTCTTCATGGTCGATCTTCAAAGTTTACTTAAGGCCTGATATCAATTTTACTGCCCTGTCCAGCATGTTTATATAACCACTGGACACAATAACTCAAAGTTCAAAGGAATATCAGTAACACTGAGAGAGTGGAGTGTCACAGCAATCACAGACAATGGGAGGACACCATACTCATTCAGGTTTCAGGTTGAGGTTCACTGCCTGGATATTATAATTGGGAGATGTTCTGCATGGTAGTTAGTGGTTGGCACATCTAGATACATGCGTATGTTTGTGGATGCAATTGCAAAACAAAAGGCTTGAAAACTAATCAGCAGAAAAGGATTTATTTTGATTGCAAAGCTACTGGGAAAAGATAAGCTCATTATACAGGCCACCAGCTAAGCTTGCAGGGGCAG
The DNA here is from genome assembly GCF_965287045.1 of Carcharhinus amblyrhynchos. NCBI lineage: Eukaryota > Metazoa > Chordata > Chondrichthyes > Carcharhiniformes > Carcharhinidae > Carcharhinus > Carcharhinus amblyrhynchos. The sequence continues at coordinate 5,462,899 of NC_137349.1, read as the reverse complement.
TGCCGTAATGGTATTGTTGCTGGACTCTTAATTCAGAAACCTAGGAGACCTGGGTTCAAATCCCACCACGGCCGATGGTGAAATCTGAATTCAATAAAAATCTGGAATTAAAAGTCTAATGACGACAATAAAACCAATTGTTGCAAAAACCCATCTGGTTCACTAATGTCCTTTAGTGAAGGAAATCTGCCACCCTTACCTGGTCTGGCCTACATGTGACTCCAGACCCACAGCAACGTGGTTGACTCTCAACTGCCCCCAGGAATGGCCAATAAATGCTGGCCCAGCCAATGATACCTACATCCTGTGAACAAATTTTTAAAAAGCTGCAAACAATAAAATGTGGGAATGAACTTGAGTTTATACTGCATCTGTCATGACGTCAGAATGTCCTAAGACACCTTGCAGTCAGTGATACACTTTCTGAAGTTATAATATGAAATGATTGGTTCGTACAAGTTTGGGTTTTCAAAACCTGAGGACTGCAGTTTAAGTTTAAGTTTGAAGCTAAGTGTCACAACTAGGTTTATATTAACACTGCAGTGAGGTTACTGAGAAAATGCTCTAGTTGACACACTCCAGCACCTGATCAGGTACACTGAGGGAGAATTTAGCATGGCCAACGCATATAACCTGCACACCTTTTGGACTGTGGGTGGAAACTGGAGCACCCTGAAGAAACCCAGACAGACACGGGGAGAATGTACAGACTCCTGCACGGATAGTGACCTGAGCCGGGAATTGAACCCAGGTTCCTGGCTCTGTGAGTCAGCAGTGCTAAATACTGTGCCACAATGCCGCCCCAACGGGAGGGTTGAAGGCAATGAGGTCCTGGAGAGGAAAGTGTGGGAAACGAATACATTTGTCCAATATATAGAGTGTTTGAATGTAAAATTTTCCCATGCACATGACACTCCTGAAAGATGCTAAAATACTGATTGTAACACCGGTGTAACATTTATGTTGAAAATGGCCACGGAAATGATCAAAAATTAAATCTACATAACGGTACAATGATTCATTAAATATTTAATGAATTATTCATGTTACAGTTGTCAATTATTAATCGTGTATTCACATTTCTCCCTCTCTCTCTCTATCTCTCGCTTTCTCTTTGGACATTTCGTATCATTTTCTGGACAGTACATGACATTTCACAAGTCCATGCTGGTACTGTCACACGCTTGACTGCAATTTCACAAGATTGCACTCCACACATCATCAGTGCAGTCGAAATGTTGAGGGATTGTCATGTGTTGCTTTGAGATAGTCCAATAAGACAGGTAAATGTCAGCACTAAGGTGCAATCATATTTATGATGGATGGCTTAACTCCTTCCACCTAAAACTATCCAAGGCTCACAGCCCATCTCTGAGAATGTAATATCAGGTGTAAGACCCCCTGTTGCTGCACCATATTGGAATGTGCACCTGATGATTGTTTTGCATTTCAGCCTTTACAGGATGAGCAGATTTCCCATCTACAAAATGCAAAAAACCTTCATTGAAAGTCAATAACTACAAACACCAAAATATGTGATACAAATGCATAATTGTGAATAAAGCTTCTCCGATAATTTCACCACAACGGGTGAACATTTACCCTGGATTTCAAGGTCTGTGCTACGGATGCAGATCAATGCCTCCGTATTCGTGAGGGATTAGTGGGTAAAATATGTAGGGATATGGGGGTAGGGCCTGGGTGGGATTGTGTTCAGTGCAGACTCGATGGGCTGAAGGGCCTCTTTCTGCACTGTAGGGTTCTATAGATTCATCTTGCAGCTCACATGTAAGTGGTACTTGCATCCAGCTTTTAGCACTTTCTGCGATCAGGTCTAAAGACTTGTGGACCCAAAGTCCTACGTCTGGGGATTGAGACCAAAATCAAACTGGACTTTCCCAGTCGGAACTGAGGGAATGCTGCATTGTCAGAGGTGCCAGCTTTTGGGTAAGACATGAAGCGTGAGACCAGTTGAGACCACTAAGAAAATTTAGCTTGTATAGAAGAATAAAGGTAGATTGAATTTGAAACTGTTCTGATGGACAGATCCAAAATCAAGGAGGCATTATCTTAAAATTAGAGCAGATGTCAGGAAGGATTACTTTACACCAAGAGCAGTGGACATCTAGAACATTCTCACCCAAGGGCTGCTGTGAAAATGTCCAAACTGAGGTTGATGGATTTTATTAGTTAAGTATGACTGTTAAGGAATATGGAACCAAGGTGAGTGGTTGAACTTGGGATATCAAACAGTCATTAACTAATTGAATAGTAAAGCTGGCTTGAAGGCCGAATGGCCTACTCTTTTTTCCAATGTCCTGAAGAGCAAGAAGCTGTCCGGCTAACATACCTTCCACACATAAAAATCATTAAAAAGAAAATAAAATTAACTGGTCACTCATTTTGCTGGTTTGTGAGATCTCTTCATGTGGAGAAATGACTTTACTTCAAAAGTAATTAATCTGTTGTGAAGTGCCTCAAGGCATCCTTTTTCTTGTGATAACTAAACTGTCAGTACCATTTAGACACACTTTTTTTTCAGTGTCCACCAATATTCGCAACAACAGACCTAGACCAGTATGAAATACTTTTATTTTAAAAATTGAAGTAAGATTTGCAGGGAGTGTACGCACATTATTCATTAGACTTTAAGGGGCTGCATGTTGCCCTTATGGCACAGTGGTTTGCACTGCTGCTGCTCCCACCTGGGACCCCGGTTCAATTCTGGCCTTCGGTGACTGTGTGAAGTTTGTACATTCTCCCCGTGTCTGTGTGGGTTTCCTCCGGGTGCTCCGGTTTCCTCCCACACTCCAAAGATGTGTAGGCCAGCCATACTAAATTGTCCCTCATTGTCCAAATACATGTAGGTTAGATAGATTAGCCTTAGTAATAGGGTTGGGGTAAAGGCCTTGGATAAGATACTCTGTCAGAGAGCCAGTGCAGACTCAATGCGCTGAATGGCCTCCTTCAAGTTTTTAGGTGTCCAGATCACCAACAACCTGTCCTGGTTCCCCCCCACAACGTGCCAACACTAAGGGTAAGAAAGCCCATCAACACCTCTCCTTTCTCAAAAGACTAAGGAAATTTGGCATGTCAGCTACAACTCTCATCAACTTTACAGATGCACCATAGAAAAAATTCCTTCTGGTCATATCAGGTATGGCTCCTGCTCTGCCTAAGACCGCAAGAAACTACAAAAGGTTGTGAATGTAGCCCAATCCATCACACAAACCAACCTTCCATTCATTAACTCTACACTTCCCGCTGCCTCGGCAAAGCAGCCAGCATAATTAAGGATCCCACGCACCCCGGACATTCTCACTTCTGCCTTCTTCCGTCGGGAAAAAAATACAAAAACCTGAGGTCATGTACCAACCGACTCAAGAACAGCTTCTTCTCTGCTACCATGGCACGTTTGAATGGACCTACCTTGCATTAAGTTGATCTTTCTCTATACCCTCGCTATGACTGGAACACCACACTCTGCATCTTCTTGTACCCTTCTCTATGAATGGTATGCTTTGTATAGCATGCAAGAAATAATACTTTCCACTGTATGCTAATACATGTGACAATAATAAATCAAATCAAATTCTGCACTGTAAGGATTCTATGATCATTTCTAGTGCAATGTTCTGCGTCATACTTCGAGAAAGAAAGCTTCAAGTGGCAGGCATTTGTAATGAAGAGAGAAATTCTCCACAACACAAACTACAAAAGCAAGTGCAGAATGTTGCAGAATGAGACTGTGTGTCACTGATTTTACATAACTGTGTATCCTCCACCTAACTACTATGCTGCCATGGGAGATAAGAGCCATTGAGGTTCATTGCACAGAGATGATTCAGTTCATTATGTCTGTCAGGGTTTTTTTTTGGTGGATCATTCCAAACTAATCCTTGCTCCGCCTCGGCAGTCCTTCACTGGCCTCTGCTTCAGCTACTTGCCTGCCTTTCCTCTAAAAGAGGCATGTGGGCAGCACAGTGGCACATTCGTTAACGCCGCTGTCCTATGAGTCCGCACGTTCTCCCCATGTCTGCGTGGGTTTCCTCCGGGTGCTCCAGTTTCTTCCCACAGTCTGAAAGACATGCTGGTTAGGCGCACTGGCCATGCTGAATTCTCTCTCAGTGTACCCGAACAGGCACTGGAGTGTGGCGACTAGGGAGTTTTCACTGCAACTTCATTGCAATGTTAATGTAAGCCAATTTGTGGCACTAATAAATAAGCTTAAGCTAATTGAGATCTCCTCCTCAACGAGACTGCTGCCAATTTACATGAAACTAATGTAAGCTCAAGTTCACACATGCAAATTTCAGTGCTACACTTGACCACGTATGAAAAATAGGGAGAGAGGAAAAGTCAGTTACTGCTGGTGTCACAAGAAACTCTTCAGTGTTAGATGTCCAAGAGGGTTCCTCATAAAGGGGTGAAGAATATACCACTTGATGTCAACAAACTTGAGCTTAACCAATATCATCTTAAAATATCAGGTTAGTGCATAAAACACCTCATTGCCTCATTACGCCTCAGTGCACACCTCAAACACCTCAAATCACCTCAGTACCTCATTAATAGAATAATATAGAAAAGTTAAAGTTTGTTTATTAGTCAAAAGTGGGCTTACATTGACAATGCAATGAAGTTACTGTGAAATTCCCCTAGCTGCCACACTCCAGCGCCTGTTCAGGTCAATGCACTCAACCAGCACGTCTTTCAGGTTGTGGGAGGAAACCAGTGCACACGGAGGAAACCCACGCAGACACGGTGAGAACATGCAAACTCCACACAGACAGTGACTCAAGCTGGGAATCGAACCCAGATCCCTGGCGCTATAAGGTAGCACTAACCACTGTGACATGGGATAACGCTCTCATTTTTCTGAAACGTGTGATAGCTGATAGATCTCATTTATCAAAAACCATATCACAACATGAAGACGTTACTATTCTCATTGTGTATTGATAAAGTTTAGCGACATGCAAATCCAATTTTAGTTTCAGGTTGAACTGGAAATTTGCAGGCAGGGGAAATTAAAAGAAAGGAAAGAAAGACTTGAATTGTTACAGTGCTTTTCAGATACGTTAATTCCCTTACAGCCAATGAAGAATTTTGCACTGCAGTCACTGTTGTAATATCGGAAACACAGGAGCAAATGTGCACATAGAAAGCCCCCACAAACAACAAAATAACAACGCCCAAAGATATGTAGAGGGACAGGTAGTGTTGAGGAAGTGGGGAGGCTGCAGAATGACTTGGACAGATTACGAGAGTGGACAAGGAAGTGGCAGATGGAATACAACCTGGGAAAGTGTGAGGTTATGCACTGTGGTAGGAAGAATAGAGGCATAGACTATTTTCTAAATGGGGAAAGGCTTCGGAAATCTGAAGCACAAAGGGACTTAGGAGTCCTAGTTCAGGATTCTCTTAAGATTAACATGCAGGTCCAGTTGGCAGTTAGGAAGACAAATTCAATGTTAGCATTCATTTCAAGAGGGCTAGAATACAAGAGCACGGATATACTGTTGCGGTTGTATAAGCCTCTGGTCAGAGCCCATGTGAAATATTGTGCGCAGTTTTGGGCCCCATACCTAAGGAAGAAGGTCCAGAGGAGGTTCACAGGAATGATCCCAGGAATGAAGGGTTTGTCATATGCGGAGCGGTTGAGGATTCTGGGTCTGTACTCGATGGAGTTTAGAAGGATAAAGAAGGATCTAATTGAAACCTACAGAATACTGAGAGCCTTAGATAGAGTGGATGTGAAGAGGATGTTCCCACTAGTGGGAGAGACTATAACTCAAGGGCACAACCTCAGAGTGAAGGGACGCTCCTTTAAAACTGACATGAGGGGGAATTTCTTCAGCCAGAGAGTGGTGAATCTGTGGAATTCATTGCAACAGAGGGCTGTGGAGGCCAGGTCATTGAATGTCTTTAAGATAGAGATAGATAGATTCTTGATCAATAAGGGGATCAAAGATAATGGGGAGAAGGCAGGAGAAAGGGGATGAGAATCATAACAGCCATGATTGAATGGCAGAACAGACCCAATGGGCTGAATGGCCTAATTCTACTTTTATGTTTTACGGTCTTTTTGACTGGGGGATGAATATTAGCCAGAACACTGCAGATACTATCCCAGCTCCTTTCCAAAAGAGTATCACAGGATTTTTTTGTACACCCATCGAAGTAGGCAGATTAAGCCTTTGTTTAATATCTCATCTGAAAACAGCACCTCCAACGCTGCAGCACCCCCCTCAGCATTGCACTTAAAGTGGAAACCTTGATTTTGTTTTGTGTTTAGGCGCTGGAAAGGGCCTCGAACCGATCACCTTGTGACACAGGAGGGAGAGTGTCAGAGCTGACATGCGTTATTCATTTCCCCATCTTCACCCTGATCAGTAAAGCAGTCTAGCCACTTTCCTGCCAGCAGAGCATCATAAGGACAGGGATTTACCATTGAGATATCATTTTCAATTGAGTGAACGTTATGCTGTTCTACAATAGGTGGATGAGCACTGCCCGGTCAATGACGTTGAGATCACCTCATCGTCAAACCTGAGGCTGATCATTTTTCTATCCATAAACCTACATCCTTTTCTCTTCTTGTTAAAAAGGAATCTACTTGTTCCCTTTTGAATGCATCAACTGCAACAATATTTACTTTCTTAAGGTCGGCTTAACCTATGACTTCATTACAGCCTACCCAGCTGTGACACAAATTCCTCTCTTCATCTATCCCTATTCTTCTTCAGTATTGATGTTACACTCCCAGCTGTCAATCACGGGGGGACTTATTTGAACAGCAGTTGGTCACAAATAGCAGTCTCTCTGCTAAGACCAGTTCATGTCAGTGATCAGCAATGCTTTTCATGATTAAGTGTTATCTGAAAGACTTTATGCCATTACTTCTCCAGAGAGCACCCTGACACCACAGTGACAGCTTAAACCATTTAATCTGTATTACTACAGTGCAGTTACAATATCAACTAGAATGATCCACTGTGCTAATTCAGAGGGCCAATGTGAACAGATACATTGCTTCAGATGATTTACCATCTGTTCAGGTTAATGAGGAGCAGGAACCATAGAACCAGACCATAGAATCCCTCCAATGCAGAAGAGGCCATTCGGCCTACTGGCTGGAATTTTACTATCCCGCCCATTACAGGAATCAGAGCAGGCAAGGGGTGAACCATAGAAAGGTTCATTGATCTCTTGTGGGATTTTACAGTTTTGGGACGAGCGAGATTGTAAAACCCCATCCATCGAGTCAACACTGGCTGTCAAAAATAACACCTGCCCCCAGGCCCTCTCCTCTGGCCTACCCCCATGACCCTGCGCATTTACCATGGCCATCTCACCTAACCTGCACATCTTTCGAGTCTGGGAGGAAACCAGAGCACCTGGAGAAAAGCTATGCAAACTATGAGAGCACGTGCAAACTGCACACATGCAAAAACACACACATGTTTGCATGTGAAAATTAACATGCAAACACACACATTGAAACATACAAAGACACGCACACACACATATGCACAAACACACACATGCGCGCGCACACATGCGCAAACACACACATGCACACACATGTAAACACTCATGTGTACATATGTACATGTGGGCACACATGCACATATGCATGCACACACATGCGCACACACACTCATGTATGCATAAGCATACACATGCACACACACACATTCTTCAGGGTTTACTTTTCATCCTAGATAGGTGAGAACTCTGACAACATACATGATCCATCTTCAAACTCTGAAGCAGTTTTAGTTGGGGGTATGTTTCACCTTAATGAAGTCCAAGAGAATGCCTGAAATTCCCATAAATTGTTCCTGAAAACGTAATTTTGTGAGACTATCCATTGTAGAGGAAGATGAAAAATCAGCTTTTAAATCTTTAACTGGTGATGGTTAAGTTAATCTCCTGTTTTATCTTGTGGAAGAAAATCCTCCTTCCCAATAGATTTGCACGTGTACCCTTCACAACAATCTCTGAGGCTGAATATGTTTAAAAATAGGAATGCTCTTGCCAGCAAGAAGCCCAGCAACATATGGTTCTCAAAAGCAGGTGAGCCAAAAGCTATCAGTTAGCCTAACACTTTATGAATCCGACCTTTCCCCCAGTAGGAACACATAACACTGATAATTCACAGTGCTGAGAGATTGGATAGACTTGGGCCTTTTTCTCTTTGGGACAGAAAGGGCTGAGGTTAGATTTAATTAATGCTTATTGAGTAGAAGGACGCGCTTCCCACAGCAGAGGGCTCAATAACAAGTAGGCATGGTTGTTAAGTGATTTGCAGGAGGGTTCAAGGGGAGTTCTCATTCTCATTTTCAAATCCCTCTGTGGACTCGTCTCTCCATATCTCTGGAGATAATCTCCTCTGGCCCCTCAAGCCTTTGCGATATCTGCGCTCTGCTAGTTCTGGTCTGTTGAACATGCCTGATTTTGAGCGCTCTGCTGCATGGCTGGCACGGTGGCAGAGTGGTTAGCACAGCTGCTTCACAGCACCAGAGACCCTGGTTCGATTCCCAGCTTGGGTCACTGTCTGTGTGGAATTTGCACATTCTGCCCATGTCTGTGTGGGTTTCCTCTGGATTCTCTGGTTTCCTCCCACTGTCCAAAGATGTGCAGGTTAGGTGGATTGGCCATGCTAAATTCTCCCTCCGTGTACCCAAACAGGGGCCGGAATGTGGCGACTGGGGGATTTTCATAGTAACTTCATTGCAGTGTTAATGTAAGCCTACTTGTGACACTAATAAATAAAATTAAAGCATGCATTCAGTATCCTGAGCCCTCAGCTCTAAAATATGATTTCCACACCTCTCTATCATACTTCCTTCCTTAAGATACTCCTTATGGTCCACCTCTTTGACCAAGCTTTTTGTCATCTGACTTAACCATAGAATCCATACAGTGCTGAAGGAGGTCATTCAGCCCATTGAATCTGCACCGGCTCCCCAACAGAGCATCTTACCCAGGCCTACTCCAGTTACCCCATGCATTTAGCTTGCTCAGCCCCGAACATACACATCTTGGGATACTGAGGGGCAATCTAGCACGGTCAATCCACCTAACCTGCACAACTTTGGTCTGTGAGAGCATCCGGAGGAAACGCACACACACATGGGGAGAATGTGTAAATTTTGCACAGACAGTAACCCAAGGCTGGAATTGAACCCAGGTCCCTGACGCTGTGAGGCAGCAGTGCTAACCACTGCGCCACTGTTTATTTGATTTCTAAAGATCCTGCAAAGTGCCTCAGGATGTTTCATTAGTTGAAGGCACTATATCAATCTAAGTTATTGTTGAGTTAAGGGGATTTTTTTTTGCCCAGAGTATGGTGGGAGTTTGTACCATCATTATGTTTAAAGATGCTTGGACCTGCACTCGAATGCAGAGGGATATGGACCAAGAGCTGTAAAATAGGATTTGGTTGGACAACTCTCTTTTGACTCGTACAGACTGGCGCAGACACAGTGGGCCGATTGGCCTCCTTCTACGAGGTAAGCTTTCTGTGCTACAATGTCTCAATGACAAACTACCCCATTATTTTACCAGCCTTTTGCTGAACATTTAGCAAGCTCTGCCTTGCAATTAACATTACCTGCTTGGTCTGTGCAGCGGTTTACAATGATTGTGACATTATGCAAAAGGTAGCCAGGGTCATTACTCAAAGTGGAGTGATGCAGGGTGGAGGCTGATACAGTCCAGGATCCGTGCACTGAGAATCTTCTCAACAGCTTCTCCAGTTACAATCACCAAGTGAGCCGCACCCTCTATTAACAACCTCAAGTACATGAAACCCAATCACTAGCTTCTGGCTCATTGTACAACCACCAACAATGGCGTGCCTGTTGTTACCATACACTGTCAGACCAAAACACCCGCAGTAAGGTAATGAGGTACAACAGGCTGTTGAATGTCACCAAAGTGGGATTAGTTGTAAGGCAGTAAAGCAAATGGAGAAACATGGTTTCTCTTCTGACTGACAACAGAGCGAAGAGAACTGGGAACCAGTAACGTTCTCCTAATGCATCAAGGACAGGTGTCACATTTTGAAGAGTTTGAAATGGGATATATTTGGGGCAGACATGGTTGATACGACCTGCAACATAAGTTAAACTGTGTAAGAAGGGCAAGAGGGCATTCTTTTATAGTTTTATTTATTAGTGTCACAAGTAGGCTTACATTAACACTGCAATGAAGTCACTGTGAAAATCCCCTACTCGCCACTCTCCAGCACCTGTCCAGGTACACTGAGGAAGAATTTAGCATAGCCAATGCACTTAACCAGTCGTCTTTTGAACTGTGGGAGGAAAACGGAGAATATGGAGGAAACGCACACAGACATGGGGAGAACACGCAGACTCCGCACAGACAATGACCGAAGCTGGGAATCGAACCCAGGTCCCTGGCGCTGTGAGGCAGCCTTGCTGAGGGTATTCTAGATTTACAGGCCCAGACTGCTGAAGGCACATCCACCAGAGGAACTAAAATAGGGGAGTGCAACGGGCCAGAATTGATGGGTGTAGGTATCCAAGTGGTTGTGGAGCTTAAGGCAATTATAGAGATCAGGATGGGAGAGGGCAAAGAGGGATTTGAAAACAAGGGTAAGAATTATAAAATCAAGGTGCTGCTTTGCAGAAGCCAGGGAAAAGCCAAGAGTATTGGACACAATACACATACGTAAACTCTTCTTCCCTAAAGGAGAAACAGGCCATTCGGCCCAACAGATCTATGTTGGTTTCATACCTCACACAATTCTCCACCCTTTCCTCTTCATCCAATTCCATGAACATATCCTTCTATTCCTTTCCCTCCATCATGTACTTACCTAACTTTCCCTTAAATGCACTCTATGTGATAACGAGTTCCACATTCTCACCACACTCTGAACAAAAGATTGCTCCTGAATTCCTTGCTGGATGGTCTAGCGGTATTAATGCTGAACTATTAATCCAGAAACTCAACTAATGTCCTGGGGATCTGGGTTCGAATCCCGCCATGGCAGGTGGTGGAATTTGAATTCAAGAAAGAATATCTGGAATTAAGAATCTATTGATGGCCATGAAATTATTGTCAATTGTTGGAAAGACCCATCTAGTTCACTAAATGTCCCTTTAGGGAAGGAAATCCACCATCCTTACCTGGTCTGGCCTACATGTGACTCCAGAGCCACAGCAATGTGGTTGACTCTCAACTGCCCTCAAGGGCAAGTCGGGATGGGCAATAAAGTCTGGCCAGCCAGTGATACTCATTTCCCATGATTGAATAAAAACAAAATCCCCCCCACCACTGTCATATCAAACTCTTTCACAACATTCAAAGACTTCTATCCGGTCAATTCTTGACCTTTTATCTGGAGCCAAAGCCCTTTGCTGTAAGTCTGCAGTTCTCTCATACACAGAGGCCTGAATTGTGCACAGTGCTCCAAGTGTGGTCTCAGCAGGAGCTTGATCTCATCAAGTTTGACATCGAATCTCAAGATATCCTGCGCCAAACAACTCTGGCCACTGTCCATATCTTGTGAACGTGTTCCAATAGTTGGGGGAAGCCACCTTCAGACTCCAGTTCCTTCCAGAATTGGCTAGATAGAATTAATCATGCTAATCTGACAGGAGGAGCCTATTCCCTGTGACTCAGGTACTTGAACCAGCAGTTCCATTTTGACACGAAGGTGACTGGGGTGGTGACAATGCAGCAGGGTCTCAGGTTGGCCCTGCCGTGGTCAAGAGGTCCTCACTTTGGTAACAAGCCAATTCCGGCTTGTCTTTGTGTGTAATCAGTTCTGTCGCTGCAGCGAGAGAGTGTGCCGAACAGGCATCTCACCCAGCGGGGAAGCAACAGCAGCCCCGCAGTGTACTAGTTAAAGTTGCAGTTATGCTTAGCTGCATACAAGGTTGCAATCATTTCAGATTAGGATGGTCTCCTGCTGGCTTTACACTCACCGCTGCCCCCATTCAGTTAATGCAGTCCTGGGAGGTATTAAATTATCATCCTTAGACTGTGCCAAAGTTTCCTTTCAGTGCCTAGAACAACGGGAGATTTATATTAGTCATTTACACATGGCTGATGTGAATCCTTTGATGTGGAGAAAATCTGTAAATGTGCAGCATTTCGAAAGCAATCATATCCAGAACCACAAATGTGAATTTGACGTTTAAATTACAAAACAAGTTTTTTGTGTTAATTTTCTCCTCCGTGACCACCCCGCCCCACCCCAAACGCAGGCTGGGATTTTTCTTTTATTTATTCATTCAGGGGTTGCCCACTGTTAATTGCCCTTGAACTGAGTGGCTTGCTCAGTCATTTCAGGGGGCAATTAGGAATCAACGGCACCGTCGGCGAGTCTGGAATCACATGGAAGCCAAACCAGGGGAGCAGGGCAGATTTCCTTCCCTCAAAGGGCCTTAGCGAACCAGATGGGTTTCTACGACAATCATCTTTCAATTACAAAATGTTGTGGGATTCAAATCTCGCCATTTGCCATGGTGGGATTTGAACCCGGGTCCCCAGAGCGCTACCCTGGCTCTCTGGATAACTCGTCCAGCCTACAATGCCACTGTCTCATCTGCAACAAAAAAAGTGGTGGTGAGAAGGTGGTGGTGAGCTGTCTTCCTGAACAGCTGCAACCCACGTGGTGTAGCTCGTGCTGGTAGAGAGGGAGTTCCAGGATTTTGACCAGAAACAGTGAAGGAACCGCGATATGTGTCTAAATCAGGATGGTGTGTGGCTTGGGGGGGAGCGTGCATCTGCAGGGTGATATCATGCATCAACTGCTCTTGTCCTACTAGACTGATCGAGGCCAGAGTTTGGAAGGAGCCTTGGTGAGTTGCTGGATCTTGTAGATGGCGCACACTGCTGTTGGCGGTCAAGAGAGTGAATGCTGATGGATGTTTAAAGGGTACATGTGGTTCCACTGGTGCCAGACGCTCTGTGGTATCTTGTCTAGATCGTCATTGCAGTTTGATCCAATAGTGAGATCCAGTGGGTGACTGGACTTTTCCATGAACCACAGTCAATCTGCATCCAAAACATTTCTGTTCATTCACAGTGATCCAAAAGAGAAACCTTTCATAATTTTACTACTCTTCAGTCTAGAAAGGTAGAACTTGCATTTATTTTGTGCCTTTTGTGTCCCGGTGTGCTTGATAGCATGTGGAATATACATGTGGAATACATGTGCAATAAAGTCAATGCTGCACGGAACATTTATGCATAGCAAGCTCTGACAGGTAGCAGCAACATGATAGTAAGCAGATGTGCCATAGATTTCCCAGTCCTCGGAGCCCATAACCCAGAGCTACCCTGGAGAACACATTAGAAGTCCCACCATAAGGACTGTACGAATTCTCCGGGAGAGTTCAACTTCCGTTGGGCAATGCCCCCGTGTCTGGAAACCTCTGAAACTCTGATTTAGAGTCAGAGGTTTCTGACTCACTTCCCAGAATAGTACAAGGATTAAAACCAGTTCTTACTCCCACCTGGGTAACTGCGCTGAGATAAAAGCAAACCACTGCGGATACTGGAAATTGAAATGGAAACAGAAAATGCTGGAAAATCTCAGCAGGTCTGACAGTAACGGTGGAGAGAGAGAATAGAGCCAACGTTTCGAGCCTGGGTAGGGTGGTCGTGGGCAGGTCAGTGGGTAGAAGGGTCAGGGGAGTTGGGTTGGAATGAGTCAGGGTGTAATCAGGATAAGTTGAGAGGGCCAAATAGTGAATCTAGTTAGTTTGGCTTGGGGGGTGGTGTCGAGTGGTGGGACCTAGTCAGGATGAGCTGGGGTGGGGTGGGAGGGCCAGCGGGTTGGCGGGGGGGGGCCGGGGGTGGGGGGGTTGGTTTTGAGTGTTGGTGGGAAGTCGGGTGCCGGGGGCAAGTCAGGTCTGGGCTGGGGTGGAGGGAGTGGGGTTTGGAGTGTCGGTGGGGAGTCGGGTGCTGGGGATTAGTCAGGTCGGGTTGGGGGGGGTGGTTGTGGTTGAGGGGGGTGGCAACTGGAGTTTGGGGGAGCTAGTGGGGAGGTAAAAAGGCTGTCAGGGAGGGAGGATCATTGTGAGTGATTGAGCTCAGTTGTGTAAATAACCAGGTATTCGACCAGGATTTTTTCACCTCTCACATTTCCGAGGTAACTGTCTGGGTCAGTAAGTTGCAACCATCCAAAGTCTCTGACTGTCAATCAGAGTTGGAGAATTTTATGGATGGTGACAGGGAGTGGGGGAATTGCCCTTTGGAAGTTCAAAGTTTCTGGAAAATTCCAAAGTCTTTGGGCATTGGGACTTCCGGAGCATCCCATAGCACATCTTCCAGATAATACCTCATCTCCGACGCTCCGGAAACAGCGGGAACTGGGCCAGCAGCAGAAAATCTGCAAACGCAGCTCCAGCAATGAGTGGCGTTTCTATAGTGAGTCCCACAGGACTCAGGCAAGCAGAACACTGAAGCTGCCAAAAAGATTGGGGGAATTGGGGTGGCACAGTGGTCAGTGCTGCTGTCTCACAGCGCCAGGGTTCAATTCCGGCCTCAGTTCACTGTCTGTGTGGAGTTTGCACATTCTCCCCATGTCTGCGTGGGTTTATTCTGGGTGCTCTGGTTTCCTTCCACCTTCTAAAGATGTGCAGGTTAGATGGATTGGCCACGCCAGGGTCAATGTTGTCAGGGGGATTAGCAGACTAAATATGTGGGATTGCAGGCAAAGGGCCTGGGTGGAATTGTGGTTGGTGCAAGTTTGATGGGCCAAATGGTCTCCTTTTGCACTGTAGGAATCCAATGAACCCACATCCAGCATCGTAACAAGATCATGGGGATATCCACCTTGCTGGTTACTTCCTTCGAAAGGCTCTCATAAATTGGTTCAACATGATTTCCCGTGGGGTCCATCAGTGAAAGGCTTTATCGTCAAAAATTCCTTTGACTTTTTTTCATATTTCCTCGTTTCCGCCTCTCCTGAAGGTATTGATTCCTTCCTGGTTAATGTGCAACCCTTCGACATCTCAGCCTAGGTGACAATACCAACATCTAGAATTTATATGGCACTTTTAGTGTAGAGAATCATTCCAATGCATTTCACAGAGGTGTAATAAAAAAAGACTGAATGTAAGCAGGCACGTGGGGCGTCACAGTAACCCTGTCCACATCCAACAGAGAACAAGGTATTTTATCCCTCCTCCCTTCCCAATGCAGGGGGAAAAAAAGATCAAAGTTTATTCATTAGTCACAAGTAAGGCTTACACCAACACTGCAATGAAGTTACTGTGAAATTCCCCGAGTCACCACATTTCACGCATGTTCAGGTCAATGCACCTAACCAGCACGACTTTCAGAATGTGAGAAGAAGCCAGAGCACCTGGAGGAAACTCACGCAGACATGGGGAAAATGTGCAAACTCCATACAGAGAGTGACCCAAGCCAGGAATTGAAGCCAGGTCCCTGGCGCTGTAAGACAGCAGTGCTGACCACTTGCCAACATGCTGCCCAGCTTGGGAACAAAAGTCCAGCAGCCAGTGCATCCCACCTGAGATTAGCTAACTCAATGCAGACTAAGAAATCTTCTGACAATCCTCCTCTGCATTGTTCAGATAGAGAGCGGCTGAAATGGCTGGACCACTGGGAGAATGAACGTCGTCTCTGCAAACTCCATTAAAAAGAAATGAACTGCAAACTTACATAGACTGATTTGAAGATATGTTTAATACGCTGCACAGCCCTCGTCACTTTGTACCTGAATAAATAATTGCAGGGAGTGGGTGGATCTCTTGAGACCTGAAATGTTCACAGTCAAGTCCATTAACAGCAAAAAAATACATAATTATATTGTAATTATACCACTTCTCATTTGGTAAAAATGATATATATAGTGCCTTCAAAGTAGTAAAACATCCCAAAACACTTCAAGAAAGACAATGGGTGGGATGTAATGGCCTCACTTGAGCGAGACTGGAAAATCCCGCCTGAGGTTAACGGACACTTCCATTATCCGCCCCTCGCCCGTTCTGATTCCATGGTGGGCGGGGCGCTAGAATTCCAGCGAATGAGACAAAAGCTAAACTGTTCTAGCGCAGACTCAACGGGCCGAAGAGCCTCCTTTTGTGCTGCCACAAAGTCTATCGTTCTTTTTTTCCCACACTTGACAACGGAACTTAGGCAGCGATGTGCACTAAACACAAGTTTCCCCAACTTAGTTCAGTGACAGCCCAGCATCAGTGTGAAGAACTGATGATCCCGAGGAAATTCAGAACCATTGTGTGTATAACTTTGACACTCTGCCCGGCAACAGATGACTTCCTGTTTGTGAATGAATAATGTCAAGCAGCATTGGAGAAGTGCATCCAATTTGAGTTTAAGCTGCCTTAACTGCAAACAAATTCCAAACGTATCATTATGGTATAATAGCGCCTATCATGCAATGCATTACTACAGGCCAGAAAATTGAAACAGTTCAGAATGGCCCTTTGAAGACTTATTTGCTCGAAATGCAAATGTTTGCCATTAAAATGAACACGATTGATTGAGACAGCTATGCGTTGCCTTTCCATCTGTGCCTCTCTTATAAGTCTCTCTGTACGTATCTCATGTCATCTGTAAGGTCCTTTTCTTTTGCATTAGTCTGTTCGCTACAATGGTGCCAGTGAGACCGTTCTAAGTAAATTTGAAATTTTGATATAAGTTTGAAATAAATTAATCCAACCCTTCAAGCTCTGCTACACAGATTTAGCGCAAAAAAAATTAATTGAACAATGGTAGTCGGACTAATGAAATAATGCAACTCAACTGTTCATCCAGTAGATTTGACATTCAGTCCTTTCCATTTTGTCCGTGGCCCTGTTGTAAATCATTATTTCCTTTTTACATTATCTATTATGTCTAATAGGTAATGCCTGTATTTCCTATTACATTTGTGTTCTTTAGTTCCACTAATGCTTTCATTGTGTCTTCTCCAGGGAGACCCACAGGATCTGAGACGGACTGTTTCAACAGCCCTGCTTTTGTTATATTAATCATTGAATCCCTACAGTACAGGAGAAGGCCATTCGGCCTAATGAGTCTGTACTGACCACAATCTCACCCAGGCCCAACTCCTGTGACCCCGCACATTTAACCTGCTAATCCCCCTGACACTACGGTCAATTTAGCACGGCCAATCAACCTAACCCACACATCTTTGGACTGTGGTAGGAAGCCGGAGCACCCAGGGGAAACCCACGCAGACATGGGGAGAATGTGCTTCCAACTCCGCGACACAGTTATTCCATCAGTACATAGCCAAACATTCCCTCAATATCGCAATTCTGATTCTGAGGGGGAGATAGAGGCTTGAGAAAGAAACATTTGTTAGAATTAATCTTAAAACAGGTTCTGCATTACAGCAGCGATTATTCTTGAAAAGTGCTCCATTGACTGTGAAGTGCTTTGGGATGTCCTGAGGTCATGAAAGGCGCTATACAAATGCAAGTATAAACATGCTCATCAACATCCTGGGGGTTACCTTTGACCAGGAACGGAACTGGACTAGCTATACAAACACAGTGGCTACCAGAGTAACTCAGAGGTTAGGGATCCTGCGGAGAGTAACTCACCTCCTGATCCCCCAAAGCATGTCCGCCAGCTACAAGGCACACGTCATGAGCGTGATGGAATGCTCTCCACTTAGCTTCTTACTCAAGAAGCTCGACTACATCCAGTACAAAGTAGCCTGCTTGATTGCTACCCTTTCCACAAACATTCAATCCCTCCACCATCGATGAACAGTGACAGTAGTGTGTACTATCTACAAGATGAACTGCAGGAACTCACCAAAGTTCCTTAGGCAGCATCTTCCAGATCCACCACCACTACCATCTTTAAGGACAACAGCTGCAAATACCTGGGAACACCACCACCTGGAGGTTCCCCTCCAAGTCACTCACTATCCTGATTTGGAAAAATGATTTCCATTCCTTCACTGCTGCAGGATCCAAATCCTGGAATTCTTTCCCTAACAGCACTGTGGGTGTACCTACACCTCAGACACTGCAGCGTTTCAAAGAGGCAGCTCATAACCACCTTCTCAACGACAATTAGAGATGGGGCAACAAATGCTGGCCTAGCCAGTGACACTCATGCCCCATAAATGCATTAAAAAATGTATTTTTTTAAATTGAACTGGGTATTCAGGCATGACTGCGGTCAATCTTACATTGTTCTTCTCCAGTCAGTAACCACCACAAGTCAAAGCTTGCCAGAATGACTTTAGAATTGCAGCAAGACCCATTTTTCACTGGGTTCTCCTGTTCATAATGGAGCTGGTGAACCTTTCATTGTAATGGCAGAGTTAGCTTAGGCTGCTGATACGGATATACAGGCATTGTCATCCACAAGCAGTGCACCCTCATGTTAATATTGGCACCCAACCTTCACACTTGTACTCCAGCTAAGATGTCACGGGTAGTAACTGCACAAAACTGTGGACTGGGGGAGTCAGTATACAGCAGGACTGAATGCACATTACCAAACCAGTGTGTGTTAGAATCAAGGTGCAGACTGCAATGTGGAAGCAGTTCAGATGATCTGAGCAAAAGCAGTGATGGACGTAGAGCATCATATTCAGCTCATTCACTCCCTATGGGTTGCACAGATTTCACACAGTCACAGATTGGACACCTTCCACACATCATCTGATTAACAATTTTTACCACGTTTCATGGCATACCGTTTATGAGGATAGAAGGGATGCAGATCACATTTCCTCCTCTCCCTCGCTATCCTTTTGAATCAAGTAGACTAAACTAATAATGTGAATTCAATAAACTGTTAACCAAATCATGAATGCTGGCCTCGCAATACAATCTCTTTGGTTTTCTGAGGAGGTGACTAGGCATAGGTAAAACACAAAGGAAGATAAAATTCAGGGGAATTTCTTCCCTCAAAGATCATTAACAAAAGTTAATCCAGGATACTGATTGAAGGTCACAATCATCATTACCTAACGCTAACTTATTGCGTTGTCAAGGTGTCAAAAGGACTGCAGCCACAGTGTTCCCTAGAGTGTTTTAAATGTTCCTCCATCCCCTAATCTTCAGTCTCCTCGTGAGATTTTAACTTGTGAAGTGAATTGAGTGCAACTCCCAAATGGGTTTTGGTTTGTAAATGTTCAGCATGTGTGCACACTTCTGGTGCCAACTGACACCAGAAGGGTGGCACAGTGGTTAGCATCGCTGCCTCACGGCGCCAGGGACCGAGGTTCGATGCCCAGCTTGGGTCACTGTCTATGTGGAGTTTGCACATTCTCCCCATATCTGAGTGCTCTGGTTTCCTCCCACAGTCCAATGATGAGTGGGTTAGGTTGATTGGCCATGTTGAAATTGACCCTAGTGCCAGGGGATTAGCAGGGTAACTATGTAACTTGCCGGAATTAGGCCGAATAGACCTAATTTTCCCATCATGGGGAATCGTAGTGGGCGGGACACTGAACAAGCGAAGGTCCGTTGACCTCAGGTGGGATTTTCCGGTCTTGGGGCAAGTTTGGTCAGAAAATCCTGCCCAGTGTCGTCAATCAGTGGGTAACACTGATATGACACCAGCGCTGCTATTTTGGAGCTCAGCACTTGAGCTAATGTCCTCTCTTCATCTGGTTCAACTGAACATGAATTCAGTGGCAGGATGGATCTATGCTTGGGCTATAATATTACACAGTGACCAGATGAATAAAGACTTTATTACTACAGTGGGTAAGGGAGCAAGGGAAAGAATACAGAGGTGGATCCAGTTTAGCATTCTGTTGTCCATTTCTGTTAAGAAACTATAGAAACCGTATAGTGCAGAAGGAGGTCATTCGGCCCATCGAGTCTTCACTGACACAATCCCACCCAGGCCCTATCCCCGTTTAAATAACCTGCTAATCCCTCTAACCTATCACATCCCAGGACACTAAGGGTTAATTTAGCATGTCCAATCAACCTAACCCACACATTTTTGGACTGTCGCAGGAAACCGGAGCACCCGAAGGAAACCCACACAAACACAGGGAGAATGTGCAAAGTCCACACAACAGTGGCCCAAGTCAGGAATCGAACCCGGGTCCCTGGAGCTATAAGGCAGCAGTGCTAATCGCTGTGCCACTGTGCCACCCCAAGTGTAGCATTTCTATTGCTACGTTATATTTAGGAGATAAAGCTTTGAAATTCAGGAGTGTTTCTGGTGTGCAGTAAGGAGAGTGGGATGTCTGGATCAATCCATGCTGTCTGCTTTGCCAAGGCAGCAGGAAGTGTAGACAGAGTCAATGGATGGGAGGCTGGTTTGCTGGATTGTTTGGACTAATAACATCATAAAGGAGGTGATGAGTGTGAGTGAGGTCTGAAAAGGGGTGGTCCGAAGGACAGGAGAGATGAACGGAAGAAAATAAGACCAACCTAAAAAGGGATGGGACAGTTTAAAGACTGAGCAAAGGCCCAAAGGAGGAGGTTCAACACAAACACTATGGGCCACATGAACAATGGAGACAGTATAAATGGGGTTGCCAATCCTCCTTGGCCTGGAATCTCCAGGAATTGAGGATCAACCTCCAGGAAGCGGTGGGATAAACCTGGAGAAAAATGACTGGGACATCAATGATGGGCTTTTCTTGTCATTTTCTTTGACTATTTCTTTTGATAAAAATGGGAGAAAAAGGAGATTTGGTTGACAGTCAAGCATCATCCAATGGGGTAAATGAATCTTTTTGCTTTCCAATTGAAAGCAGTGCATCACAAGGATGGACACATTGGCCGATTCAGAACATGGAAGCGAGTCTTATAGAATCAGACAATAGAATCCCTACAGTGCAGAAGGAGGCCATTTGGCCCATCAAGTCTGCACTGGCCACAATCCCATCCAGGCCCTACTCCCGTAACCCTTCATATTTATCCTGCTAATCCCCCTAACAGTAAGGGGCAATTTAGCATGGCCAATCCACCTAATCTGCACATCTTTAGACCGTGGGGGAGGAAACTGGAGCGCCCGGAGGAAACCCACACAGACACGGTGAGAATGTGCAGACTCACATAGATAATAAATCGAGACCAGAATTGAACCTGGGTCCCTGGCATCGTGAGGCAGCAGTGCTAACCACTGTGCCACTGTGCTGCTGAAATCTCCAGAAAGACACTCAATCACAGTTGGCGACTCTACATCTAAAAGATAATGGGCAAAATCTTCCAGCTCTTTACGAGGCACCCCTCTGTTTTCCAGTGGCGAGAGCTGGAAATCCTGTTGAGAGCGGTGGGATCAGAAGATCCCGTCACAGGCCAATGATACACTGCGTCCCACCGCCAAGAGGTCAGAGAATCTCGCCCAATGTCAGCTGAAAGAAGGTGAGGGAGGGGGAGACGAGAGGAGAGATGATTTGAAGAGGGGGGTGAGGGTGATCTCAAAAGCAAGGCAACCTACAGGGCTGGAGGGAAGAAATCTGAAATGTCTTTCATTGAAAGAAAGCAACATAAATGGAGATTTTGAATTTCTGTGATCATGCAGTGTTCTTACTGAAAGAATAATCGATTGTCGCAACCCAACAGAATGCAGACTGCTCATGGCTCCTTAACTAATAGAGAACTAATCATATAAAGCATCCTTTGTGCAGTGAACCCCATGGTGATTTGCTTCAAAAGGCGACGCAGTAGGGAGGCAGGTTTCACAAGTTAAATAAATACTTCGAAATGTTTTCATAAAATGTTTTTGCGCAACAAGAAGAAAATTCTCGGAACGCTAGACAAACACAGAGGAGCGGGAGGCGCCGCAGCATCGGATACCGGAGTCATGGCTGAGAATGTAAAGGAAGAAAACTGCCCCTATTTCAAGTCTTATGTTACGGGAAACAGAAATGAATGTCATCCTGTCTCAGTTAGAGGGTGAGAAGAATCTTTCTGAGGTGCAATATTTGGACAATTTCTGAGAGTCATTGTCTACAGAGACTGTTTGGGAGGTCATGATGTGGAGATGCCGGCGTTGGACTGGGGTAAGCACAGTACGAAGTCTCACAACACCAGATTAAAGTCCAACAGGTTTATTTGGTAGCACAAGCTTTTGGAGCGCTGTTTCATCATCAAGTGACTCACCCAATGAAGGAGCAGCACTCTGAAAGCTCATGCTACCAGATAAACCTATTGGACTTTAACCTGGTATTGTGAGACTTTCTACTGTGTTTGTGAGGTGATAATGTTTCAGAATATTGATAAATCATTACATACATGGTCCACTGATTTGTCCTTTGCTTTGATACTTGTGTGGAGGTGTAACTTTTACAAAAGTCAACAATCATTTAAGGGCACAATAAGTAGGATTTAATTCCATTTATATGCCTGCTAGTTAAGGTGTCACCTTGAATTAATTGGAGTTAGACTCACCTCAGAGTGAAAATGCTGGAAAATCTCAGCAGATCTGACAACATCTGTGAGACAGAATAGAGCTAACGTTTTTGAGTCTGCCCTTGGAAGGAATTCTGGTCCATAAGAGCTCTCAGGCAATCTGATTGTCCAACAGTTCTCCAACCCAGCCAGGCACAGCGCTGCAGTGGCCAGAGGCAGTACTGCAGCACTCTTCCTGGAATTGAGTTCCAAGACCATTGGAAAGGTAAAACTGAGGAGTCCTGGAGGCAGGGATATAGGAGACACCCTTTTGGGTCAGGAAGGGGGTGATTGCAGTGTCAGGGGGTAGGCCAAGAAGTGGAGGGGGTCCCTGAGTTCTGACAACCCTGAGGTAGGGTGCTCCATCTCTGAGGGGGACTTCAGAGCGAACTGCCTCCTATATTCCTGCCCAAGATGGGGAAAAGTCTTTTTTGCCACTTTCCCACCTCACCCTCATCCAACGCAAAGATTGAGACTGGTGTAAAAAGGGATTAGCACTGCTGCTTCACAGTGCCAGGGACCCATGTGCTATTCCCGGCTTCAGGACACTGTCTGTGCGGAGTCTACACGTTCTCCCCATGTCTGTGTGGGTTTCTTCTGGGTGCTCTGGTTTCCTCCCACAGTCCAAAGATATGCGGGTTAGGTGGATTGGCTACGCTAAATTGCCCGTTAGTGTCAGGGGGACTGGCTAAGATAAATACCTGGGATTACGGGAATAGCGCATGGGTGGGATTGTGTTCAGTGCAGACTTGATGGGCCAAATGGCCTCCTTCTGCACTGTAGGTATTCTATGATTCTATGATTAATAGGTGAAAAGGCGGGATTCCCACCTGAGGCCCTACCCCACTCAAGCATGAGATTGCATCTGGGTTTGGGTGGCACCCATTCAATTTTATGCTCACTGCCATCTCAAAACCTGTCTTGGGAACAGCTTAAAATTCTGCCCCAGGTGTACGTTGTAATTTTTCCTTTCTATCACATGTAGACACAAACAGCATCCCCACACGAACCCTTCCTCCCCGCCCACTTCTTTCTCATCTGTCTGTGTTGGTGAAGTGAGAGATATCAGACAACTTGGTTTAAAGTCTAAAATGGGGGTGACCTCAAACATATGGTTCTGCCGGATTTTAGCCCCATGTTATTCTTGTTATCAAGCGCCCCCTCCTCCTCCAATGTTGTGACCATTTTCAGCGGATTTGTGAAGGGACAAATCCTGTAATTAACAATTAGAAATGATTTGGTATTCGCGCACTGACCCAGATAGAGCATTCTCCGAACTGCTTATAGCCTGCTATGGATGTAACATGGAGGCCGCGATTGGAGGCTCATTAGAGGAGATTGAGTCCTGATACTCTGTATAGTTCTCCAGTGAAACAAGGGCTACATTGTGAATATGAACAGATTGCCTTTCAATCAAATTGATTTCAGTCATTCACACCATCCCTTCAGCTAGCTCCAATTGGGGTTAATCAGTCTCTACATTCTACTGTAACTGTGGAGGGACAATCAATCTGGAACCATTCACTCCTCACAGCAGTTAATATGCAGAAAAAAGCATAAAAGGGAGAACTAAACTGATTGGTATTGGCTGCTGTTCTGAAGACACATAGCCCTTCACTGTCACATTGTCTTTTACTGAAAGGCTTTTGGTCTGGGAGCTCAATTCTGACTGAGGTGAAATTATGATGTGAAGTTTGCTTTTGTGAAAAGTCTTACGAGCTTTCACTGCACCACAATGTGTTCTTTTATTCTCTGCAACTGCTGCAGCTGGAGAGATGGACTCAGAGTTGACATGTCCTCATATTTGTGAATGTGTTGTGTGGCCACATCACTTTCCGTCGATTGTCGGAGGAGTGGGTTTGGTCACAGCTGGAAGAGGTGTAGCCTCTTTGAGCCACATCAGTCGGCAGGAGAGACATATCCAAATTTTTAAAAGTAAATTTCTGATGGTCCGGAACAAAATTGTTTATTTTCGTATATGTTAAACACACGCACACACCGATGACAATTTGATATAATTATCTGTGGTCAAAAACACTCTCTCTGAGTTTTTATGGCTTTTTCCTGTTTTCTCCAAGTGTGTATCTTTGATTTTTATTACCACTCAATCAATGCTTTTCTCTCTCCTATTCTTTAATTTGATTTGCTTTATTATTGTTCCTTGTGTTGAGATGCAGTGGAAAGTATTGCCTCTTGTGCGCTATATGGACAAAACATACCACTCACAGAGTACACAGGGAGAAGGGAAGGAGAGGGTCCAGAACGTAATGTTACAGTCATAGCTAGAGTGCAGAGAAAGATCAACTTAATATACATGATAGGTCCATTCAGAAGTCTAATGACAGCAGAGAAGAAGCTGTTCTTAAGTTGGTTGGTACATATCCTCAGACTTTTGTATCCTTTTCATAGAAACATAGAAGATAGGAGCAGAAGGAGGTCATTTCGAGCCTGCCCTGCCATTCAATGTGATCATGGCTGATCATCCAATTCCAAAGCCTAATCCTGCTTTCTCCCCATTACAATTGATCCCATTCACCCCAAGTGCTATATCCAGCCGCCTCTTGAATATCTGAATTTCCTGACAGAAGAAGATGGAAGAGAACATGTCCAGGGTGCGTAGGATTTTTGATTATGCTGGCTGCTTTTCTGAGGCAGGGGGAAATGTGGATGAGTCAGTGGATAGGAGGTTGGTTTGTGTGATGGACTGGGCTTCATTCACAACCCTTTGTAGTTTTTGCTTCTTGCGCTCCACTTGTGATTTGCCCTTTATATCAAACTTTTCTACTTTCTTCGCACTCTATCAGTGATTTTCACTCTTAACCTGTCCTTTGCATCTGTCCTTTCTTTTCAAACTCTCCAGTCATCGGTTGCTTTCTCAATCTCTCTCCCATGTGCATCTGTGGTTTTCGCTTTCAATGCTTATCTATCCCTCTCTCCATGCACATATCCAAGATTTCTCTCTCCTTTTCTTCTCTCCAAGTCAATCTCTATGCACCTGCCGCTCTTCACTTTCTGTGTCTCTCCTGTATATCTGTCCAATGGGTAGGATGGTGATTCTAACTGGATGGCTGCAAAGGTGAATACTTTGTGCATAGCCACAGATTGACACCACAAGCATGAGAAAATGTGATGGTTAAAATCTTGGTATGCAGTCGAGATTTGGACTCAGACTGAATGGAACTCTATCAGCACTAAATATGAGCTTTGTAATTAACAATAGTACATGAATAACAGACTCTTTCATTGACTTTTTATTTATTAAACCCCGTCTGGTTTAAAACAGCCTTTTCCTTGTAACAAACTGATTAAATTGTAGTTGGCCTATTCGAGATTGTATCAACACTGCTAACTGGGCTATCATCATTTACCTGGGAGTAGATGGTCCATATTTTCATCACTGCACTTGCTTCTGCTTTTCCCTCTTCTACTCGGTATAGGAATTGACTTTTGCACCCCCAAAATTGCTGGCTTCTAGCAGTGTACGTAGGAATCTGAGGGCAGTTTTGATCATATAATCTAATGGCACACTCTAAGCAGGAGCTTATCAGCAGCACGTGGGCCAGAATGGTGAGGAATGCCCTCAGTGTTTTAAACAGCTGGCACACAGCAGTTTCATCATCTTAATCCCCTACCAGTTGTGAAGTCCCACATTATCAAAATCACAAACTAATCCACAGCGTCAGAGGTCAGCACTGCTGCCTCACAGCGCCAGGGACCCAGGTTCGATTCCTGGCTTGGGTCACTGTCTATGTGGAGTTTGCACATTCTCCCCGTGTCTGCGTGGGTTTCCTCTGGGTACTCCGGTTTCCTCCCACAGTCCAAAGGTGTGCAGGTTAGGTGGATTGGCCATGTTAAAATTTTCCCTCAGTGTACCCCAACAGGCGCCAGTGTGTGGTGACTTGGGGATTTTCACAATAACTTCATTGCAGTGTTAATGTAAGCTGACTTGTGACTAATAAATAAGCTTAATTTAAATGCCAAATTTAATCATTTTTCTACACAAATTAATTCACGAAAATAGCAACTCTGCACCCAAACGCAAATAATGACTTCTTCGATACATATAATCATTTTAGGGTGGCACAGTGGTCAGCACTGCTGCCTCACAGCATCAGGGACCTGGGTTCAATTCCCGGCCTCGGGTCACTGTCTGTGTGGAACTTGCACATTCTCTCCATGTCTGCGTGGGTTTACTCCGGGTGCTCCGGTTTCCTCCCATACTCCAAAGATGTGCGGGTTAGGTAGATTGGCCGTGCTAAATTCATTCTAGAATCAGGAGGATTAGCAGGGAAAAGACATGGGGTTATGGGAATAGGGCCTGAGTGCAGACTCAATGGGCTGAATAGCCTCCTTCTGCACTGTAGGGATTATATGATTATATTGGGCATTTCAGAATGTTTCTATTGCAAAGCATGACTTAAAAGTTGTGACGTAGCAAGTAAATGTTACTTTTTTTTGTGTTCATTCATGGGACATGGGCATCACTGTCTGACCAGCATTTATTACCCATCCCTAGTTGCCTGAGGGCAGTTGAGAGTCAACCACATTGCTACAGTTCTGGAGTCACATGTAGGAACTTGGGTGCTGTGTGCAAAAGGTTAATGCATTACAGATGGATATATAATGGAGAGGCAATGGCCTCGTGGTATTATCGCCCGACTATTCATCCAGAAACTCAGCTAATGTTCCGGGGACCCGGGTGTGGCTCCTGCCACAGCAGATGTTCGAATTTGATTTCAACGAAAAGGAAAATCTGGTATTAAGCATCGACTGGCGACCATGAAACTATCGTGTCTGTGGGAGAGGGGAGGAATAGTTCCGAGGGGAGTGTCACGAACGTCACAGTCCTCACACCAGTCAGAAAGACAAAGAGGTAGATGTGTGTGTGTGTGTGTGTGTGTGTGGGGGGGGGGCATGAAATCCAGTGAGACTCATCCTTCACTGAAGCCCACTATTTAAAAAAAAACTTGCTCAGGTAGCAGTAAATAACCCAGGTCACAAAGACAAGGCAGCTGCACACTGCTGCTGCTCTGACTTTACAAGCTGCGATGATTCAAAGCAAAAATCAGACCCACTAAAATGTAAAATCTTATTGATTGTGGGCTGTGGATTGTGGAAGCTAAAGATAGGTTAATGCCACCCAGAGGCACAATGTTCAAACCTGCGTGGAGAGACATCAAAGTAGGTCCTTTGCTATTGAAGTGAGATTTTATTGGGGAGGGAAAAGGCCAAGGCATGCTTGTAAATCATTTAAATCTACTGAGGGATGTTTATTTCCAATGATGAAATTTGTCCGCGTTACAATCAGACATTTCATTGCTGAGGAAAGAAAATAACAGCAGAGCTTTTTTCTCTGCAGTGAAGCACCCGTCCGTTTGACACTGAGATTCCTGCAGGAGGGAGTTATTGATGAACTCGGTTAGAGGAGTGAGGGGGTGATTTGATTGAAGGGCGTAAGATCCAGAGTGGTCTTGACAAGGTGGACGTGGAAAGCAAGTTTTCTTTCGTGGGGCAGTCTGAATTAGGGGAGAGGGTTTTAAAATCCGGGGGTCACCCTTTTAGGATGACGGGGAGGAGAATTCTCTTCTCTCAAAGGGTTGTGCGACTTTGGAATTCTCTGCTGCAGCAGGCGATGGAGACGGGGGTCACTGAATAGTCTTAAGGTGAAAGTAGATAGATCCTGGTGGGCAATGGAATCAACAGTTATCAAGGGTCGATGGGGAAATGTGAAACTCAACATAGCTTAGCCGTGATCTTATTGAATGGCAGAGCAGGCTCAAGGGGCCAAATGGCCTACCTCTGCTCCTATTTCATATGTTTGTATTACACTTCTTGAATGGTTCCACGCCCACTGAGATTGATAGGTATCTGTAGGCTGAAGCAACCTTTGGATTGTTTGGACCTGTTTTCCATAGAATCCCTACAGTTAACAAGGAAGCTGACAACAATTCTAGCCAGGCCCTATCCTCGTTACTCCATATCTTTACCCTCCTAGTCCCCCTGACACTAAGAGGGCAATTTAGGCTAGCCAATCCACCTAACCCGCATATTTTTGGACTGTGGGAGGAAATCGGAGCACCCGGAGGAAACCCTTACAGACATGGGGAGAAAGTGCAAACTCCACACAGTCACCCAAGGCCGGAATTGAACCCGGGTCCCTGCTGCTGTGAGGCAGCAATGTTAGCCACTGTGCTGCCCGCTGTCTAGGGCTTCCTTGGATTTTCTGCTTTCTGTATATTGAGTCCAGTACGAGTTAAGTACAATTTTAATCCAACCTCAAGAGAATCTTGTCCCAAAGGGTGTTGCTAGTTCCCACAAAAACCAATCTGTGGCCTCAGAGCGAAGACTACAAATAATTCGAGCTAAATTATGAACTAGTTTTGTACTGAGGAGTTGGGCTGAGAAGAGACCATATAAACATCCTTCACTGAAGTGTCAGCTGTAGAGTCTGCTAGACTCCCGACAATCCAGTTGCGTTATTTTCAACGAAGGGGATGTTCTCTCCAGTGTCCTGACCAATACTTACCCCTCAGTTGGCACCGCTATAAAGACAACCTCCCTGGTCCTTTATCGCATCATTGCTTGCGGATCCTGCTGTGGGCATAATGGCTGCCACATTTCCCGTATCAGAACATTGACTGCACTTCAGAAGTCTTTTATTGACTCTGAAGTGCTTCGGGATGTCTGGAGATTATAAAAGGGCTCTATATAAATGTAAATGTAAATCTTCCATTCTTCTGTAAAGCAGACATTTATTTCACCCCACTGAACACAGACAAAATCTGGAATTGTAAAACGTGGTGTTTTTCACAATTCAAGTGGACTTAATAGGAACAGTTCACCCACACAAGCACCCTTAGCCGGTAACAACTTGGTACATTTTACTTAATTGAAGGAGCTAAATGCTGTCAGAGCTTGCGGCACCCCAGAGGGTGCCGAAATGCACATACTGCTATTTTTATACTGTAGCTTCTAGTCTGACAGCAACAGCGATGAAACCAGTTCTAGCCGGACAGTTCTATCTCACAATCAGATGGAGCTCTGATAAAAGTGTTGACCTTTATTGTAAGGGGAATGGAGTATAACAGTAGGGAAGTCATGTTACAACTGTACAGGGCCACACCTCGAGCACGGTGTGCAGCTTTGGTCTCTCTATTTAAGGAGGGGTTTACTTGCATTGGAAGCAGTTGATGGAGCGCAATCTTACTGGCCATTCACGCCACCCTGCCGCTGCAGCGAGGTCGGAGGACTTGGTGCCCAGCCAAATCTCCATTCAGTGCAGCGCGCTGGGAAAATCCCGCCAGCGTGAATGGTGGTCAACGTACCAGCCATAGAATCACCACACTGCAGAAAGAGACAATTCAGCCCATCAAATCTGCACTGACTCTCTGACAGAGCATCTTAACCAGGTCCTATCCCCATAATTCCACCTATTTCCCCCACTAATCCGTCTAACCCACATATTTGTGGGCCATTGGTGCAATGGATAATGCGTCTAATTACAGATTAGAAAATTCCAGGTTCGACATCTGGCTGGCTTGAAGCAAACTTCGTAATTGTAATTCACAAACCCCCGGCTATTTCCGAAGAGAAGCCACCTTTCAGGGTGGCACAGTGGTTAGCACTGCTGCCGCAGAACACCAGGGGCCCTGGTTTGATTTCTGGTTTGGGTCACTGTGTGGAGTGTGCACATTCTCCACGTGGGTTTCCTCCAGGTGCTCCGGTTTCCTCCCACGGTCTGAAAGATGTTTTGGGTTAGGTGCATCGACCCAAATAGGCACCTGAGTGTGGCAACTGGAGGAATATCAGAGCGACTTCATTGTAGTGTTAATGTAAGCCTTACTTATGACTAATCAATAAACTTTACTTTATTTCAGGACACTGAGGGGCAATTTAGCCTGGCCAATCCACCTAACCTGCACATCTTCGGATTGTGGGAGGAAACCGGAGAGCCTGGAGGAAACCCACGCAGACACGGGGAGAATGTGCAAACTCCACACAGACCCAAGGATGGACTCAGACCCGAGTCCCTGGTGCTGTGAGGCAGCAGTGCTAACTACTGTGCCATCTTGCCATTCAGTGAAGGTTAATTTGATTGATTCCTGGGATAAATTGATTGTCTTATGAGGAAAGGTTGAGTAGACTGGGACTGTATTCATTGGATGGAATTTTACCGGTCCAGTCCATCTAACAATCGATGGAGCAAACTGGTAAAACCACGCGAGAGCCGAGAAATCAGGATCATGCCCGATTTTTCAGCATTCACAATCTTACCAAAACCAGACTCCCACCCACTTCTGGTGAGAGGCTGAGTAAATTATTTGTTTTTGTTGGAACAGAGAAGACTAAGGGGTGACTTGATCAAGGTGTACAAGGCTATGAGAAGCATGGACAGAGTGGATAAGGAGTGATTGTTCCCCTTAGTTGAGTGGTCAGTCATGAGGGGACATAGATTCAAGGTGAGGGGCAGGAGGTTTAGTGGGGGGATGTGAGGAAAGAATTATTTACCCAGAGGGCAGTGATGGTCTGGAATGCGCTGCCTGGGAGGGTGGTGGAGGCAAGTTGCTTCACATCCTTTAAGAAGTACCTAGATGCTCACTTGGCACATAATCAAGGCTATGGACCAAGTACGGGAGATGGGATTAGGTGGGAAGTCAGGTGTTCCTCATGTGTTGGTGCGGACCTGATGTGCCTCTTCTGCACTGTATGATTCTATGAAATGTTATTGACCATATTTCTATACAACTTAGGACAGATTTCTGTGTGCAGTTTCCTCCTAAAATGGCAGGTCACCAGTTCATTGCAACCTCCCCCAACCAACAGCCCGCCAGGAAGCACTTGTCCGATTCTAGCCTCTTGTGCAGTTCCTATTTTCTTCAGTCCACCACTGGCGGCCATCTCTTCAGTTGCCTTCACTTCAAGCTCTAAAATTCTCTTCCGTTCCTCCTTCAAGATGCTCCTTAAAAAAAAACCTACTACTTTGATTATGCTTTTGGGTGCCTTGTTCCAATATCTTCTGATGAGGTTCAGAGTCAGGTTTTCCTTCAGCGCTACCGTGAAGTGCGTTGGGATGTTTTACTGTGCGATACAAACGTGGGCAGAGGGGTCAGGGGGTTGGGGGGGCGGGGGGGGGGGGGGAAGGGGGGTGATGGCGAGATGGATGAGGAAGCAAGGTGGAGGGATAAATGAAGATTGCACCTCACTCCAGACTGGTCTCCTTTCAAAAATCAGAGGGACGATACCAAGAAGAGACTGCCATTGAAATCAGATGGCAGCGATGCAGTGAGGTAAAGCGACAATGCTGGCAAGGGGCAAGGGGGAAACTTGAAAGCCGGGCAAATCTATTTTTTCTTGCCTTTGAAGAGCGAAGATGTTTTGATTTTTGGTGACTCACTGCTTCTGAAAGCTTCACCACTTTAAAGCAAAGACTAACGACGCCACTTATGTGAGTGTTGGAAACCAGCCAAAGGAAGGCGCCAAAGGTGGTACGTGGTTACAATGTACAGATAGCTGCTTGAGTATTAACAGCTACTCTTCAGGACAGTGTCCCATTGTGCTGCATGTTCGGGCTGATTAAGACCACCACCACAAGCTGCTAATATGACAAGGACCCAATGATAATTGCACTCAGTGGATAAGTGGCCTCCATAATGCTGCCTGCCAGTTTTTAAGATCCCATTCAAACCCGGCTGTGTAGACATAAGCGCAGGGCTCCTTCGAATAGTTTTAATCAAGACAACTGTCATTTTCACATGTCCTTCCACATGAATCCTGCAAGTCACACCCTAGGTAGTAATGTTGAGTTTTCAATGGTTAGATACTTGTCTATTAGAAAAGAAATTGAAAGCATTAGCGCCTGTGGATCTGCATAAACATAGCAATGTGCAGCTCAAGTCATTACCTTGACTGGGACACACTGTCGTTTCTGTTCTCTTTGCCCTGAATGCCAACTTATAAAATTTAACTGACCAACTTTCTCCCCCTCCATCCCCTCTACGGGAGTTGGCTTCATATACACTGCATTTCATCCAATCCCATCCTTCACATTTGATGTTCTGCAATGTGGAAATGCAAGCCATATGTGGTGCTAAGTTATAGACACTTCCTTTTCATCAATCAAAGGCCCAGATTATTCCACCTCCCCACTGGCTATGAGGTGTGCATAGTCATCCAGTTACAAACAGGGAACATGAAACCAACCTTAATCTGGTACTGCATTTGCAGTTTCCCTTAAAGGGACCCCAAGGTGGAATGGAGGAAGGAAATGTCACTCTGGTTTTTCTGAGATTGAGGTTATCCTTAACCCTACTCTAAATCTGATACCTCTGGTTTCTGGTATTTAATGCACCAATCCCCGAATGCAAAGATTCTATTGGTTAGTATGGAGCACATAACCTAGGTGGACACAACGCCTCTATTTTCTCAGAAGACTAAGGAAATTTGGCTTGTCCGCTACAACTCTCCCAACTTCTACAGATACACCATAGAAAGCATTCTTTCTGGGTGTATCACAGCTTGGTATGGCTCCTTCTCTGCCCAAGAGTGCAAGGAACTATAAAAGGATTGTGAATGTAGCCCTATCCATCACACAAACCAGCCTCCCACCCGTTGACACTGTCTAAGCTTCCTGCTGTCTTGAAAAAGCAGCCAGCATAATCAAGGATTCCATGCACCTCAGACATTCTCTCTTCCACCTTCTTCCGTCAGGAAAAAGATACAAATGTCTGAGGGTACGTACCAACCGATTCAAGAACAGCTTCTTCCCTGCAGCCATCAGACTTTTGAATGGATCTACCTTGCATTAAATTGGTCTTTCTCTACATCCTAGCTATGATTGTAACACTACATTCCACACCCTCTCCTTTCCTTCTCTATGTACGGTATGCTTTGTCTGTATAGCACGCAAGAAACAATACTTTTCGCTGTGTATTAATACATGGGACAATAATAAATCAAATCGAATCAAAAATCACTTCAGTGCAGTGCTAAGGGAGTGCCAAACTGTTGGAGGTGCCACCTTTGAGCTGAGACTTGATACCTCGCATGTCCTTTCAGATGAACCCAGAAGCTCCCACGGTAATATCTGGGGGGGAATTCTCCTGGCCAATATTTATCACTCAATCAACATCACTAAACAGAAGAGATTTTCTGGGTTTCACTGTTGTTTGGGGGAGTTTGGTGTGTGCAAATTGGGTGCTGCATTTCTCTACTCGACAACAGTGGCTGCACGGAAATTAGCTCTAAGCGCAAGGCTTTCTTTTCTTTATGTAAATAGGATGAGGCCCCAAATATGTAATGGTTTTCTTAGGCTTACATCGAACACAGCAGTGACACACAAACTGTGAAATAGGAACAGTTTGTAAAACAAGTGTTGATTTTATGGATGAGTACCCTTATATCATAAGTCATCCGCGATAGGCTTCTGTTGACATATTGAGGGTGATTAAATTACTGTACTAGAGATGTGATATACTGCACCACTGACAGCTCTGAAAGCATCTTATTTGTGCTGCTGGACCTAATATGAAACAGTACACCATCAACAGTGTTCATCTAGCACCAGGATTGCAGACATAGGCTAAAGCTATATATTCCGTCTGGTGTACCACACAAGATCTTTGCTTTAAAGATGTTGCTTAACCACGCTAATGGCTCAGTGATTGAAGGCATTGTTGCTATGGTGCTGAGCTTCAACAGAAAGATTCCACGTTTGATCCCAAGTTAAAGAAATTGGAGTTCATTTACAAACTAAATTAAGTATTCTCTACCCCCACCCCACCACCCCCCACAATATCTCGACAATGCAGCGGTCTACACCATCAATATAACGCACAGCTGTCACTTGCCAAAACTTCTGTGACGGCACCTCCCAAACATGTAACTTTCACTGCTGCCGAGGACAAAGTCATCGGGTGCGTAGGAATAATGCTACTACAAAGTTCCCTTCAAAGTTACATCATCCCAACTTTCGGAGCGCTGGTCCTTCATCAGGCGAGTGGGCCACGCTCCAAAGCATGGAGTAGCGCTCCGAAAGCTCGCGATTCCAAATAAACCTGTTGGACTTTAGCCTGGTGTTGTGAGACTTCTTACTGTGCCCACCCTAGTCCAACACTGGCAACTTCACACCATCCCAACTTGGACATATACCATTTTTCCACCACCATTGCTGAGGCAAAATCCTGAAACCTCTTAACTAACGGCACAGAGGGATTGGCTTCACCACATGGACTGCAGTGGTCCAAGAAAGCAGCTCATCATCACCATTTCAAGGGCAACTCAGGATGGGCAATCAATCTAGCTCCTTCTTTGACTTGTCTACATCCTGAGAATGAATCATTGTGTATTTAAAACAAAGATAGATGGGTTCCTGACTGGTATGAGGATTAAAGGTCATGGAGAAACTTATCAGCCATGATCGAATGGCAGAGCAGACTTGATGGGCCAAATGGCCTGATTTTGCTCCGATATCTTCTGGTCTTATGGCCTAAAGGGAACCTCAAAGCTAGCATCAGTGTAAGTGACCACAAAGCGGTTGGATTGATACAAAAATATGACTGGGCCACGGACATCCCTGACAGGTAGAAATCCTGACTGTGTCAGGATTATATAGAGGGGTGGGACAGACAAAGCTGCGAGGCACCCTCAATCACTGATCAGATAACTTTCCAAAGGTCATTATTAAGACTTGGATTTGATATGGTAATGGGTGGCTGCCAATATGAATGGAGTCACACTAAGTGGGATGGGCTGAGGGGAGGGGAGGTGAGAGGGAGGGAGAAGAAATTACCCTTAGGAGAGGTACAGAAAATCTTTTACCAAGTTCTTTTTTTATAGATTCAGGAAACTCGTTTTACCCAAATGCTATTGGATTTATCAGCAGCATGTCCAGATGCTTACAGTGCAGAGGCTGCTGTTCGGCCCATCAAGTCTGCACCAACTCTCCAAAACAGTCACTCAGACCCTCCCCTTTGTCCTTCCTCCGTAACCCCTTGCACTTGATCCATCTAGCCTACACATCTTTGGACACTACGGGACAATTTGGCACGGCCAATCCACCTAACCTGCATGCCTTTGGGCTGTGGGAGGAATCTGGAACACTCGGAGGAGACCCACGCAAACACAGGGAGAACATGCAGACTCCACACAGTCAGTGACCCAAGGCCTGAATTAAAGCCGGATTCCAGGCACTGTGAGGCAGCAGTGCTAACCATTGAGCCATTGTGCCACCAAATATCATAGGACCATGAAACAAATCACGTCTTCGAAACAAAGGCCTAGTCCTGGAAGATCATCTAAATTATTACTGATTTATACTTGTGTACCATGAAAATTAGTGTTGGACTTTTGAGAACATCATGGAGGCTTTGTTGGTGACCCACCTGCTTTCCCCCCCAACACCACACACCCTGGCTTCCCTAGTGTGATACGCCATATTCTGAAAGGCCCTATAAACAAATCACGGGTGACATGGGCATCACTGGTTGGCTAGCATTTATTGTCCATCCTTAGTTGCCCTTGTTCAGAGGGCAGTTGAGGGTCAACCACATTGCTGTGGCTCTGGAGTAACATGTAGGTCAGACGAGGTAGGGACGGCAGATTTCCTTCCCTAAAGGATATTAGTGAACCAGATGGTTCCGACAATAGTTTCGTGGTAGATTCCTAATTCTGTTTTTTTTATTGAATTCAAATTCTACAATCTGCTGTGGGAGGATTCGAACCCAGGTCCCCAGAACATTAGCTGAATTTCTAGGTTAATAGTCGAGTGATAATACCACTAGGCCATCGCCTCCCATGTTTTCCTCTGATCACCAATCCTAACGGATGCCCAAATATTGATTCTTTAAAAAATAAAATTTAATTCATCAGCTTTTTTTTTAAAGCAAAGAAATGGAAAGTGACGGTCTATGGTATTATCACTGGGCCATTAATGAAGAAACTCAGCTCATGTTCAGGGGACCTGGGTTCGAAACCTGCCACGGCATAGGGTGAAATGTGAATTTGGGACGATATGGTGGCACAGTGATTAGCCACTACTGCATCATAGCACCAAGGACCTGGTTCAATTCCAGCCTCGGCTCATTGTCTGTGTGGGATTTGCCCATTCTCCCCGTGAATGCATCCGGTTTCCTCCCACGCTCCAAAGATGTGCGGGTTAGGTTGATTGACTGTGCTAAATTGCCCCTTAGTGTCAGGTGGATTAGCAAGGTAAATATGAGGGTTTATGGGAATAGGTTCTGAATGGGATTGTGGCCGGTGCAGACTCGATGGGCTGAATGGCCTCCGTCTGCACTATAGGGATTCTGTGATTCTAAAAACCAAGCCTTTCTCTGGCTCGGTGAGTGGCCGAAGGAAATCTGCAATAATGCCCTTTTATCTCAGCTTGCAACAGATAAACGGTATCTCGTGCCGTGAGCAGCTCCCAGGATGAAGTGGGAGCTGGTGAAGGCTGGCAGTGGCAGGGTTAAAGCTCAGACAGTGGCTGTTGATGGAGATGAATGGAAGTGTCCTGCAGGGCTCTCTTGAGGAATGTATTAGCTGACAATTTACTACCAGAAGCAGTGATGCAGTCTGTCAACTACCATTAGCCTATAGATCCAGCCTAATTGGACAGTTTATTAAAGGTGCTTCATCTTGGAGACTCACCATTTGATGATGGGAGAGGGTGGGGGGGTGGTGGGACTTCCCCCCGCTTTACCGGGACCATAAGCTGGGTTTGCCATGAGTGCAGACCATCCGTACACATACCGTCTGTCCACGTAATCTAAAGGTTAGCGTCACAGTGTCAAATAATTGTGCTATAAATATTTATC
This sequence comes from Carcharhinus amblyrhynchos, assembly GCF_965287045.1. NCBI lineage: Eukaryota > Metazoa > Chordata > Chondrichthyes > Carcharhiniformes > Carcharhinidae > Carcharhinus > Carcharhinus amblyrhynchos. Next base: position 5,425,722 of record NC_137349.1, on the reverse strand, counting down.
ACTGAGGCAAGTGCGCCAAAGAAAGGATTTCAGAGATGGCTGCTACCAACTGCTGTGGTTGTTTGCTGGGACCTTTGATCGTGGAGCTACCCCGCCAATCTAAAATACTCTGACGCTAAACGTTCATTGTTTGTCATCATCCGATTAGACCTCCCCAGTACCGAGAGGAGCGGTCCTGTGCGCAGAGAGAAAGAAAAGTTAAAGGAAAATGAATTAACTCTGCTCTGCAGGGGAAGGTCATTGGGAAAATGATCGTTCTTGACTGCAGGAATGAATAATTATGAACTTAAATAAAAAAAAACGATCACAGATGGGTTTCAGACCCGAACCTCATAAATCAAGATAAAATGAACAGCAGTTAGAGCAGATTACATTTGTTTCTCATACCATGTGTCTCATCACCTACATTGGATTTTTCTGCTCTCCTAGGTGCCCTTGCCCCTTTTTACACCAGAGAGATGCATTCTAATTTGTCTTTTGGGCTTTTTTTTAAATAAAGAATGCTAAGTTGCTCTGTGCTTTCAGGTGGTGGAAGCTTTGTGTAACTTGGGCAGCTAATAAAGATGGTAAATGAAGGGGAAGGGAATGACTAGCTGGTCCATCATGCCTTCCCCTACCCGCACGATGACTGCAGCATGGTGCCAGGACCCTTCCTGCCACACCTCCCACCTAATCGCCTGGAAGTATCAGAATAAAACTCAGAGCCAGTTAGGGAAAAAATTGCTCTGGAAAATTCCTCTACTTAGACCAGGTTCTTCTGTCCCTTCCGAGAATCTGCTTTGCAAAAATTTGGTCAGAAGCCAAAAGTAAGAAGGGCGGCATGGTGGCACAGTGGCTAGCACTGCTGCCTCATGGCACCAGGGACGCAGGTTCAGTTCCGGCCTCGGGTCACTGTCTGTGTGGAGTTTGTACATTCTCCCCGTGTCAACGTGGGTTTCTTCCGGATGCTCTGGTTTTCTCCCACACTCCAAAGATGTGCGGGTTAGGTGGGTTGGCAATGCTAAATTGCCCCTAAATTGCAGGAGATTATAGGGATAGAGCGTGGGTGGGATTGTGGTCAGTGCTGACTCAATGGGCCGAGTGGCCTCCTTCTGCACTGTAAGATTCTATGATTTTATGAAACAAAAGAATGCTTATGGAAATGCTTCATCATATCTCTCAGAAACATGCCAAAGGCCCTCAGATGCAGTAAATTAATGCACGTTGACTGTTAGGTTACCAATGCAGGGGTGATTTTACACACAGTTAAATTCCATCATCTGCATTGAGATGAATGAACTTTTTTTTCTAAGGCAATGTTGATCAAGACTCTGGAGGAATGCACTTTCACAAATGGCTCTTTGGGGACTTTTATCAGTCGTTTAAAACAGTGGGCAGTGCCTTGGTTAACGATTAATCCGAAGGACAATGCCTCAGGCCTACACGACAGCATCAGCCTACATCGCTCAGATATTAGAGTGGAGCTTCGAAATAAGGGGTGTGAGTGTTTGCAGTTGAGCTAACCTGGTTAGCACCGCTGCCTTACAGTGCCAAGGACCCGGGTTCGATTCTGGCCTTGGGTGACTGTCATTGTGGAGTTTGCACATTCTGTGTGAGTTTTACCTCTGTGCCATAGTGTGCCCTCGCTATAACCCCCCCCCTTCGATATAAGTCCCCAAAGAGCCATTTGTGAAAGTGCATTCCTCCAGAGTCTTGATCAACATTGCCTTAGAAAAAAAAGTTCATTCATCTTGTCTTCGTCAGACCCCCCTTCACCACTCCCACCCTCCCCCTGCCACAACATCACCCCCCCCCCCCCCACCCCCCGATTTTATTTCATCCCTGGTCGAATTTCAGACTTTTGTTGTGGCGATTGAACATAAGAAATAGGAGCAGGAGTAGGCCATCTAGCCCTTCGAGCCTGCCCCACCATTCAATAAGATCATGGCTGATCTGAAGTGGATCAGTTCCACTTTCCCGCTTTCTCCCCATAACCCTTAATTCCCCTGTCTATCAGAAACATATCTACCCGTGACTTAAAAATATTTAGCGAGGCAGCCTCCACCACTTCAATGGGCAGAGAATTCCAGAGATTCACCACCCTTTGAGTGAAGAAGTTCCTCCTCGACTCCGATCTAAACTGCCCCCCCCCCCACTTATCTTGAGGCTGTGCCCCCTAGTCCTGCTATCCTTTCTAAGCGGGAAGATTGTGCGAGTCCCGCAGCACAGTGCTACCCAGATCGACACTGGCGTGTGGAAACGGAGGGGGACAGAGACCCCTGTACTGCCCAACCCCTGGCGTTGTACTGATCCGACTCAGAGCCACTGGGGGGGTGGGGAGATAGGGGAGTCCATGAGTCCAACAGCCACGATGCTGTCCATAAAAACCAATTCGGCCTAGAGATGGAGGGCAGGAGCCCTGTCCTTTTCAGTGGTACAGTAATTGGTTTGGAAGGTAGTTTTGAAGGAGACCCGACAAGTCGGTGAATTATCCATCGGCCAACAACAAAAACTGGTCATCTACCATATCCCTTTCCATGGGAGCTTGCTGTGAGCGAATTGGGCTCTGTTTTTCCGACATCACAAATATGACTGTCCTTCAAAAAATACATCCTGGGCAGTAGCGGAGTTTCAGAGGTTGTGACAGGTGCTACATGAATGCAAGTTTTTCTTTCGCGATAGGGTGTTAAACTGAAGTTCTGCCCGATTGGGAGATGATTAATAATCCTGTTATATTTCAACAAGAGGACAGGGGAATTTTGTGGTCCAGCAAATACCAGAAAAAGCAACTGAACTTGTCCCCCAGACAGAAGTTCCTGGTACCGATGGCTACCACATGACAGTATTGACTGCACTCCAAACATAGATCATCATCGTGTGAAACCACTTATTGACGAGATCCTAAAATAAATTGGGCAGGTCAGCGTCAATGGCGCAACATCCCTTGTTATAAAAATTGACTGGAATGACGCAGCGAGCAATTTGGGGTGAAAGGCCAAGCCCCAGAATTCCTGGAGATATCACCGAACTTGAAAAGAGCAAAAGGACATGAGAACAGCAAAGAAGTAATTATAAGGTAGCGCGGAGCCCGGGTTGCAAAGCCAAGCGAGGTACTCGAGGCCCAGCGAGACAGGAGGAGATAGAGTTTCTACGCTGCGCACTAGCTGGAATTTGATGGAAACAGGGGTGAACAGGAAGCAATTGCTGCTTCTGCTTCTGCCACCATAGATTTCAATCTACCGCTCAACTCCTTAAATCTACCCGTATAATTTCTACTGGTGAAGTTCAGAGCCCGAAGCCTCATCGTCCTAATAGTCAGTCTTCATTTATCAGCCACGCTCATTGGTCTCACTTTGATTCTGGCTGGCATTGCCGGGGGGGATGGCTCAAGTCCCCTGTGATTTCCAGTTAGCCCAAATGTGCTGCCTTTGAGAAGTCAACATTCAAACCATGGTGAGCACGGTGCAGAAACCAAACTCCCAAGTTAGCTCCAGTTTGGGGTATTTGACCGGACTGAGCCTAACTGGCACCTTGACTTATTTTTAAATCAGCACCCGATTTCAGGTATATTTGTGGCCTTCATCAAATTCTTTTTTTTTTGCACCCAACGTAAAGGCAGCATCAATGAATGACTCGAGATAGACTAACTGCTGCCTCACAGCACCAGGGACCCGGGTTCAATTCCAGCCTCGAGTGACTGTCCATGTGGAGTTTGCACATTCTCACCGTGTCTGCGTGAGTTTCCACCGGGTACTCTGGTTTCTTCCTATGCTCCAAAGGTGTGCCGGTTAGGTGGATTTGTCGTGCTAAATCAGTGTCCCAGGATGTGTGGCTTAGGGGGAATTAGCAGGGTAATTACATGGGTTTATGGGGTTAAGGGCCTTGGTGGGATGCTCTGTTGGGGAGTCAGTGCAGATTCAATGGGTTGAATGGCCTAATTCTGCACTGAAAGTTGAAAGTTTATTTATTAGTGTCACAAGTAGACTTAAATTGACACTGCAATGAAGTTACTGTGAAAATCCACTGGTCTCCACACTCCGGTGCCTGTTCGGATACACTGAGGGAGAATTTAGCATGGCCAATGCACCTAATCTGCAAATCTTTGGTGTGTGGGAGGAAACTGGAGCACCCAGAGGAAACCCACATAGACACGGGGAGAATGTGCAAACTCCACACAGACAGTAACCCAGACCAGAAATTGAATCTGGGTCCCTGGCGCTGTGAGGCAGCAGTGCTGACCACTGTGCCACTGTGCCGCCCCAATTGACCCCAATTTTGCACATTCCTGCCATCAAGCACTTTGCCTGTAGGAGCATTCCTGCAACAATAACAAGGAACCTTCTGATGTCTCACTGCTTTTACCCTTTTATCTTACATTATCTGATCTCGACCCAGGTCACGAGAGTTGGGTCAGCGCTGCTGGGCTGGCGAAATAAGACAGCTGGTGCCAAGTCAGATACCAGCTTGCAGTCTGGACTGGTGCTGCTTCTCACCAATCCCCTAACAGGTCAGAAGGTGCAATCTTACAGCCCACTGCCGTCTTGCAAGCCAATCTACTTGGTGAGCATTCCTCACTGAAACCTGGCTGGCTGCTAAGGAGAGAAGTCTCTTTTTTTTGCAAACTGAAAAATGGTTCTTGCAAGAGTTAAATCATTCACACCTTGCTCTCCTGCCACTTGGCAACAGTTCCAGGGAAAGACGTCGTGTAGAGTGTAGGTAAATCAGATGCAATTTGTATCACTTCTATTTCTATTGAATCTAACCTGCAGCATAAACAGACTATTTGATTAATGAGAACCAGGAACACAGTCCAGCAAACTAATGCAAAATGGAGAGGAATCATAGAAATCTTACGGTGTAGAAAGAGGCCATCTGGCCCCTCGAGTCTGTACCGACCACCCAGACCCTACCCCCATATCCCTCTAACCTACACATCTCAGGACTCTAAGGAGCAATTTTTAGCATGGCCAACCAACCTAACCCGCACACCTTTGGGATGTGGGAGGAAACCCACGCAGACACGAGGAGAATGTGCAAACTCCACACAGGCAGTGACCCAAGTCAGGAATCGAACCCAGGCCCCTGGAGCTGCGAAGCGGCAGTGCTAACCACTGTGGTGCCGTGCCGCCCAGGAGATGGTCTGGTGGTTTTATCACTGGATTATTGATCCACAAATTCAGCTAACGCTCTGGGGGCCCAGCTTCGAATCCCACTGTGGCGGCTCGTGGAATCTGAATTCAATAAAAAATATCTGGAATTAAGAATCTACTGATGACCATGAAACCATTGTCAGAAAAACCATCTGGTTTGCTAGTGCTCTTTAGGGAAGGAAATATGCCGTCCTTACTTGGCCTGGCCTACATGTGACTCCAGAGCCACAGCAATGTGGTTGACTCTCAACTGCCCTTGGGTAACTAGGGATGAGTAATAAATGCTGGCCAGCCAGTGACACCCATGTCCCACAGGTGAATTAAAAAAAGAATGGCCCTGATAATCAGACAAGCTTTAATGTAACTCTCTTCAGTCTGATGTAAAAACATATTACACCTTACCATTGTACGTTGAACTGTCAGAACGAGATATTCTCTCCAGTTCCTCCACAGACTGTCACTTGTGAAGCTAATAGACATACCACAATGCCAAGCATTGGAGTAATAACATGGAAGGAGGCAGCTGTGAGATGCAAACTGTCTCAGCAACCAGTTTGAATCAGAGATTCTGACAGCACTGTTTGATAGACCTTGGTATGCTAAGACTGGGGGCACAGAACTTTTCAATTTATGTTATTTCCCTCTGGCGGTACAATATTGCCTCCTTCTCTGGTCAGTCCAACCCCTATGAAACTTTGCTGCTTGCCAAACTGTTTGGATCATCCGGCCTCTGAAACCATGCCCAAGCCTTCAGCTTCACAGTGGCACAGTGGTCAGCACTGCTGCCTCACAGCACCAGGGATCCAGATTCGATTCCCGGCTTGGGTCACTGTCTGTACATGTTTGCACGTTCTCCCCGTGTCTGCATGGGGTTTCCTCTGGGTATTCCAGTTCTCTCCCGCAGTCCAAAGATGTGCGGGTTAGGTGCAGTGGCCTTGCTAAATTGCCCCTTAGTGTAGGGGGACTAGCAGGGTAAATATGTGGGGATATGGGGATAGGGTCTGGGAGGGATTGTGGTTGGTGCAGGCACGATGGGCTGAATGGCCTCCTTCTGCTCTTATGCAATATTCTTACCATTGAGTGAGCCCTATCGGAGATGTGGGTGGCACAGTGGCAGGGGACAGCACAGTGGTTAGCACCAATGCCTCACAGTGCCAGGGACCCAGGTTGGATTCCAGCTTTGGGTCACTTCTGTGTGGAATTTTTGTCTAAAGTTTGTTTATTAATGTCACAAATAGTCCTACATTAACACTGCAAAGAAGTTACTGAAAATCCCCAAGTTGCCACGCTTCTGGCGCCTGTTCGGGTACACTGATGGAGAATTTAGCATGGCCAATGCACCTAACCAGCACATCTTTCAGACTGTGGGAGGAAACCGGGTCACCCGGAGGAAATCCACGCAAACACGGGGAGAACATGCTGACTCCGCACAGACAGTTACCAGGCCGGGCTTTGAACCCGGGTTCCTAGCACTGAGGCAGTAGTGCTAACCACGGTGCCAACGTGCCGCTTGTTCTCCCCGTGTCTGTGTGGGTTTCCTCCGGGTGCTCCGGTTTCCTCCCACACTCCAATGATGTGCAGGTTGGGTGGATTGGCTGTGCTAAATTACACCTTACTGTCAGGGGGGATTAGCAGGAGAAATCCCTGGGGTAATGGGGATAGGGCCTGGGTGGAATTGTTGTCCGTGCAGGCTCAGTAGGCTGAACGGCGTCCTTCTGCACTGCACTATGATTCTATGAACCTCGCAACTAAGGCCCAACTTGCACTCACCCAAGCTTCAGGACATTTTCCAGCAAGGATCAGCGGCTACCAATCAAGAATGTCAGAAATGATCAGAGGCGAGAACAGTCTGACTTTCCTTTCACTTCCTGATAAGGGCTTCCTATTCTTTCCCAACAGTCATTGCTGCCCTGAGGGGGACCAATTTACTGAAGAGTGACCTGGACCTGCTGGTGTGAAAGACACTAATTGACGCAAGATGCGCCACGATTAGGGAACGCGGATTGAAGGTTTTTAGGGAGAGATGAAGGGGTGAAATATCTCCTCAGATGCCAGCGTCCCTTCATCAGTTTCCCTTTATTTACAAACTCTATTCCTCTCATTAAGTGTTTCTGGAGCACAGTCAGAGTCAGGAGAGCGAGAAGACCCAACACTCCCATTTTTACACACAGATGAGGCTTCCTGATTGGGTGAGCTATTATGACCTCAATCGGGGAGCTCATACTCCACGAGGCGAACCTCATGGGCCTCACTGAAATCATTAAATGAGAACATAAGAACATAAGAAATAGGAGCAGGAGTAGGCCATCTGGCCCTTCGAGCCTGCCCCGCCATTCAATAAGATCATGGCTGATCTGTCGTGGCTCAGTTCCACTTTCCGGCCCTCTCCCCATAACCCTTAATCCCCTCTCTTATCAAAAACCCATCAACCCGCTTCTTAAAAATATTTAGCGAGGCAGCCTCCACCACTTCAACGGGTAGAGAATTCCAGAGATTCACCACCCTTTGAGTGAAGAAGTTCCTCCTCAACTCCGTTCTAAAACGCCCCCCCTTTACCTTGAGGCTGTGCCCCCTAGTCCTACTGTCTTTTTTGAGCGGGAAGAGTCTCTCCACCTCTATCCTATCCATCCCATTCATCATCTTATACGTCTCAATGAGATCTCCCCTCATTCTTCTAAACTCCAACGAGTACAAGCCTAGTTTATTCAGCCTCTCCTCATAGCTCAACCCCCTCAACTCCGGTATCAGCCTAGTAAACCTCCTCTGCACTCCCTCCAAGGCCAAAATATCTTTGCGCAGGTGCGGCGCCCAAAACTGCACACAGTACTCCAGCTGCGGCCTCACCAATGCCCTATACAGCTGCAGCAAGACCTCCCTACTTTTATATTCAATCCCCCTTGCTATGAAGGCCAGCATCCCATTCGCCTTCCTGACCACCTGCTGCACCTGCAAGCTGGGTTTTTGCGACTCATGCACAAGGACCCCGAGATCCCTCTGCACCGTCGCCTGCTGCAGTTTTTCGCCCCGTAAGTAATAGTCCTTCCTACCATTCTTCCTACCAAAGTGGACCACCTCACACTTGCCAACATTAAATTCCATTTGCCATTTCCTGGCCCATTCGCCCAGCCTATCTACATCCTTCTGCAGACTCTCCATACCCTCCGCACAATTTGCCGTTCCCCCAATCTTGGTGTCATCAGCAAATTTCGACACCTTACACTCGGTTCCCTCCTCCAGATCATCTATATAAATGGTAAATAGCTGAGGCCCCAGCACTGACCCCTGGGGCACTCCACTAGTCACCATCCGCCAATCCGAATAGCACCCGTTGACCCCCACTCTCTGCCTCCTATTTGACAACCAATCCTCTATCCACGCTAACACCCTACCCCCAACTCCAAGTCCCCTGACCTTCTGCAATAACCTCTTATGAGGTACTTTGTCAAACGCCTTCTGAAAATCCAGAAAGACCACATCCACCGGCTCTCCTCTATCGACCGCCCCAGACACATCCTCATAGAACTCCAGTAAATTTGTCAGACACGACTTCCCTTTAATGAAACCGTGCTGCGTCTGCTCTATCAAGCAATTCCCTTCAAGATGCCTCGCAATTTCCTCCTTAATGACGGATTCTAACATTTTACCTACCACAGACGTTAAACTAACCGGCCTATAATTCCCCGCCTTTTGCCTGGCACCCTTCTTAAACAACGGCGTAACATTAGCCGTTTTCCAATCTTCCGGCACTTCCCCGGAATCCAGCGATGTCTAGAAAATAACCACCAATGCATCCACTATCACCTCCGCCATTTCTTATAGAACCCTCGGATGCATTCCATCCGGTCCTGGGGACTTGTCCACAATCAGCCCCTCCAGTCTGTCGAGCACCGCCTCTCTAGTAACAGTAATGTCATTAAGACCCTCCAGTCCTACCACCTTTCCATCGCTAACACCCGGCAAATTATTCACGTCCTCCTCCGTGAAGACAGAAACAAAAAAGTTATTCAATACCTTCGCCATATCCCCATCCCCTACCACTAGGTCCCCTTTCTCATCCTCATAAATGAGGAAGAACATTTTCAAGGAGCAAGCAATAATAAGCTGGAACCTCCTGCCCACGCGGGTGGCAGAAGTAGAGATAATGAGTGAATTCAGAAGGAAATTGGCTGGGCACTTGAGGGTAATAAACCTGCAGGAAAAAGCAAAGAGATGATGGGAGTGGGATTGAATGGATTGCTCTACAGAGGGCTGGCATGGACTCCGTGGGCTGATTGGCATCCCGCTGTGCCATAATGACTTTACATGCTGGGCTGGCTGCTTTCCAGGTTTACTATCCCAAGCCATGAGGAAGAGGGGGAGTTGGGGGATTTCATCCTAGCAGGGATACAAAACTTAATCTGCACTTCCTTCCCTGAAAGCTTTATCAGTGTCGCCGTTGACGCCTGTCACTCTCAATGTACGCTATCCGTAATGAACCAATGAGTCAGTATGAAACACCTTTGATACAAAAACAGAAAATGTTGGAAAATCTTAGCAGGTCTAACAGCATCTGTGGAGAGAGAATAGAGCCAACATTTCAAGTCTGGTTGGGTCAGCCAGACTCAAAATATTGGTTCTAGTCTCTCTCCACAGATGCTGTCAGACCTGCTGTGATTTTCTGTTTTCGTTTCAGATTCCAGCATCCACAGGATTTTGTCTTTATCCTGAAATTCCTTTGTCTTCTTTTCAACAAAGTCACTGACCCATTTATTTTTTCGAGTCTATCCGTGTTAATCCTCAGAACAGCCTAACCTGCAAAATAGGGAGACATGGGATATCCTTCTTATTGACAGGGTTACCTATGTTCCGTTGATAATAAGAACGCTTTAATCTGGTACGCCAGGACAAAAGAACAAAATAATCTTCAACAAGAGGGTGGTGAATGTGTGGAATTCACTGCCACCGAATGTAGTTGAGGCCAAAACATCTGATTTCAAGAAGAAATTAGCTTTTGGGGCTAAAGGGATCAAGGGATATGGGAGGAAGGGCATTGAATTCAATGATCAATCATGATCAAGATGAATGGTGCAGCAGGCTCGGAGGGCCGAATGGCCACCTCCTGCTTCTAGTTTCTAGGTAAGAAGTTACACGCCCATGAAATTACCTTGAAATATTTAACTCACTAATTGGTTAAAGTTTATTTATTAGTCACGAGTAAGGCTTACGTTAACACTGCAATGAAACCATTGTGAAATTCTCCGCGTCGCCGCAGTCCGGCACATCTTTCAGAATGTGGGAGGAAACCAGAGCACCCAAAGGAAACCCACGCAGACACAGGGAGAACGTGCAGACTCCACACAGATAGTGACACAAGACGGGAATCGAACCCGGGTCCCTAGCATTGTGAAGCAGCAGTGCTAACCACTGTGCTACTGTGCCATCCCTTGGTGTGCACTTCAGAATGTGCAGTTTTAAACTGCTTTGGTTGAATTAGATCAAAGCCCATTAAGTTTAGGAATGGATTCTGGACAGACTAAGAAGGGGATAGATTCTATCCTGCCGCTCTGCTTTCTCACACAGCAAAGTCATCATTGTTTGCCAGCCCCAGCTGTGAAGTTAGGTCATGGCCTTGACCGCCCTGCCAACTGCCAGACCCTCAGACTTCCTGGTATTTTCAGTGTGCCCACTCCAAACAAGCTGTTCTTCTCCCCAGACAGCCACATTCCAACACCCCTGCAGCCCCTGAGATTCTGCTGACTGACAGATGCAGTGGGCCCCTTTTAACCTTCCAAGTCCTCACACTGCAACGAACCCCTGCTGCTACACACAACAAACACATGCAAGGTAACTTAAAAACATTTCCGTATTCATGAACCATTGCCAAGAAAATAAATAATCACTTCTCCAATCCTCTCCTTCCCCTCAAGAAAATCTCTCCCAATTTTGCCGTGGCTTGGTGGCAGAGTGGTTAGCACCGCTGCCTCACAGTGCCAGGTACCCAGGTTCAATTCTGACCCTGGGCACTGTCTGTGTGGAGTCAGCACGTTCTCCCGTTGTCTGCATGGGTTTCCTCCTGGTGCCCCAGTTCCCTCCCACAGTCCAAAGATGTGTGGGTTAGGTTGATTGGCTGTGATAAATTGCCCCTAATATCAGGGGGATTAGCAGGGTAAATATATGGGGTTACGGGAATAGGGCCTGGGTGGGATAATGATCAGTGTAAACGTAATGGGCCGAATGGCCTCCTTTTGCACTATGATTCTATGATTCTCCCGGCTGAAGCTGTGATATAACCTGGCCAGCCACCTTCTAACACTTGTCTTTGTTCTGCAATAAGTCCTAATATAAGCTGGCTACTCAACCGTAGAGAGGGGTAATTACAGATAAACCTGATTGTATCTTCCGCTGGCAACTGAGTTCTCAAGCAAAAGCAATTCGGAGCAAGAAACAGGAAGATATTTCTCCTCACAGCTTTTATAGTCAATGGAAGCACCATCCCTGCTTCACAAGCTGTCCCATTGTGTCAATCAAACAGTGACCTCAGAAGCCCCTGCTGAGATAACTGAATCTTTTGAAATTCAGCCAAGCATTCAATGCGACAAAATAATAGCCCTTAAGGAAAGGATAACAAAGACCTCTACTGAAACTGAGCAAGCAGATGTTAATGTATTTTTTGATCTATACCATATAGCCTGTCAATCAAAATAGTCCAGCAAAGGTATTTTTGTAAATCTCATTGACAGTTTCAACTTGTATTTTTTGCACTTGTGATTCTGACTAGATAATCTATTACTTTGTGATGTTGAATAAAGGATGAAAATTAGCCAGGACATAGTGTTAGGCAATCTCTTGCATTTGCGAGAAGGAAAGTGGAACCTCGTTTTAAAGTTTCACCCGAATGACAGCACCTCTTGCAGTGTACAGTACCGCACTGTAGAATGAGCTTCATTTTTGTCTTGTGCTCAAACCATGGAGTGGGGCTTGAATTTATAACACTCTGACACAAAGCTGCAACTGGGCCACGTGCAAGTAAAACTGAAGAACATCCCATAAACTGATCCAAAAATTGGTCCAAGTCAACACTGTCAGCAACTCTCAAATGGATAGGATTTGTGGGGGAAACAATTGAACAGTGGAATATTTTATAAATCTAATCAATACAAATATTTATTCCTTTCTATTTATTCTTCTTGTTCTCCTCCAATTTTCATTTGATTTCTCTGCTGTTGGAATGATGATTGCAAACAAGCCTTAGACATAGACCCAGGCTGCAATTTAATGGTGTTCGGAGTGGAATGATGCCTATTTGGACAAACTACCATGGCAGGAGTGCACGAGGCATTCTTTGAAGCATCAGTCATCAGAGGATGATTTTTCTTTTACTAGACATCTTTTTTTTCATTTAATTTGGTATTTGATCCTGTGAAAATAAATACATTTTTAACTGTCGCTCCCTTCAACCACTCATTCCACTTGAGAGAGTGTTCTTACAGATAAATTGACCGGTTCTCCTATCTGAATTAAAGCTGCTTTTATAATGAGTACAGTGTCCTTTCTCCTACTGTGCAGCACTTAAAGTCAAAGTGAAACTTTATTTATAAGTGTCACAAGTAAGGCTTACATGAACACTTCAATGAAGTCACTGTGAAAATCCCCCTAGTCGCCATACTCCTGCTTGGGTACACTGAGGGAGAATTTTAGCATGACCACTGCCCCTAACCAGCACATCTTTCAGACTGTGGGAGGAAGCCGGAGCACCCAGAGGAAACCCACGCAGACACAGGGAGAACTTGCAGACTCCGCACAGTCACCTGAGGCTGGAATTGAACACAATTCCCTGAAGCTGTGAGGCAGCAGTGCTAACCACGGTGCCACCATGCTGACCTGAACACCTAAGAATATTAGGAAGGGCCATTCTGCTTTTTGAGCCTGTTCGGTTATATCATGGCTGCTCTGCATCCCATCTTTGCTCCTTATCTCTCAATTCTTTTATCAAACAAGAATCTATCAATCTCAATCTTGAATGGTCCAATCACCCCAACCCTTTTGGTGGAGTGAGGATGGGGGGGTGTAATGACCTCAATCTGGCCCATGAGGTGGGCCTTCCTGATTGAGTTATGATGCCTGCCCAATCAGGAAGTCTCATCTGGCACTGCCAAGGTGACAATGCCCAGGAGGCACCACCCCTCCCGGCTGCCTGATACTCGGGGGGGGGGTGCCAGATTGATCTCCCCTTCACTCCAGTGGGGTCGGGTCACCAGCTCTCCGCAAGTGGAGAGCTATGGTAATCCCCGCTGGAGTGAAATTCTCCAGGCAGGGTGGGGGGAGAGGCCAGCAGGCCCGGAGATTTCAGTCCTGGGCCCGCTAATGGCATCTAAATGTTATATTTCCTCATCCAGCTCTCGGAGATGCGCTCGGATATCCGGCGCGGATCACGCTAATCCAGCGCTGCCTGAATATCCCAGCCTGCTATACTAAAAAGCCAGTGCAGTGGGATGGGAGAATCACTCTGCAAATGCAGAGATATGTTTAAAGTTTTGAAAATAAACCTGTCGCACACTTGGAAACGGGCGTCATCTCTTCATCGCTCTGAGGCAAATCAAACATCCAAAATATCAATTTCTCCTGCCCTTTGTGAAGGCGCGCTTCCTGATCTCCACCACATTACCTGTTGGCTTTTGGAACCAACTCTTCTGGACAGCCAGCCTGAGCCGATCTGGCAAATTGCCTGTCCCCAGCTGTGTAAAATGCATCTGATGTCGGCAATATGAAGGCAACTTACTTAAGAACATAAGAACATAAGAAATAGGAACAGGAGTAGGCCATCTAGCCCTTCGAGCCTGCCCCACCATTCAATAAGATCATGGCTGATCTGTCGTGGCTCAGTTCCACTTTCCCGCCCTCTCCCCATAACCCTTAATCCCCTCTCTTATCAAAAACCCATCAACCCGCGTCTTAAAAATATTTAGCGAGGCAGCCTCCACCACTTCAACGGGTAGAGAATTCCAGAGATTCACCACCCTTTGAGTGAAGAAGTTCCTCCTCAACTCCGTTCTAAACCGCCCCCCCTTTATCTTGAGGCTGTGCCCCCTAGTCCTACTGTCTTTTTTGAGCGGGAAGAGTCTCTCCACCTCTATCCTATCCATCCCATTCATCATCTTATACGTCTCAATGAGATCTCCCCTCATTCTTCTAAACTCCAACGAGTACAAGCCTAGTTTATTCAGCCTCTCCTCATAGCTCAACCCCCTCAACTCCGGTATCAGCCTAGTAAACCTCCTCTGCACTCCCTCCAAGGCCAAAATATCTTTGCGCAGGTGCAGCGCCCAAAACTGCGCACAGTACTCCAGCTGCGGCCTCACCAATGCCCTATACAGCTGCAGCAAGACCTCCCTACTTTTATATTCAATCCCCCTTGCTATGAAGGCCAGCATCCCATTTGCCTTCCTGACCACCTGCTGCACCTGCAAGCTGGGTTTTTGCGACTCATGCACAAGGACCCTGAGGTCCCTCTGCACCGTCGCCTGCTGCAGTTTTTCGCCATGTAAGTAATAGTCCTTCCTACCATTATTCCTACCAAAGTGGACCACCTCACACTTGCCAACATTAAATTCCATTTGCCATTTCCTGGCCCATTCGCCCAGCCTATCTAGATCCTTCCGCAGACTCTCCACACCCTCTGCACAATTTGCCGTTCCCCCAATCTTGGTGTCATCAGCAAATTTCGACACCCTACACTCGGTTCCCTCCTCCAGATCATCTATATAAATGGTAAAAAGCTGAGGCCCCAGCACCGACCCCTGGGGCACTCCACTAGTCACCATCCGCCAATCCGAATAGCACCCGTTGACCCCCACTCTCTGTCTCCTATTTGACAACCAATCCTCTATCCACGCTAACACCCTACCCCCAACTCCATGTCCCTCGACCTTCTGCAATAACCTCTTGTGAGGTACTTTGTCAAACGCCTTCTGAAAATCCAGAAAGACCACATCCACCGGCTCTCCTCTATCCACCGCCCTAGACACATCCTCATAGAACTCCAGTAAATTTGTCAGACACGACTTCCCTTTAATGAAACCATGCTGCGTCCACTCTATCAAGCAATTGCCTTCAAGATGCCTCGCAATTTCCTCCTTAATGATGGATTCTAACATTTTACCCACCACAGACGTTAAACTAACCGGCCTATAATTCCCCGCCTTTTGCCTGGCACCCTTCTTAAACAACGGCGTAACATTAGCCGTTTTCCAATCTTCCGGCACTTCCCCGGAATCCAGCGACGTCTGGAAAATAACCACCAAGGCATCCACTATCACCTCCGCCATTTCTTTCAGAGCCCTCGGATGCATTCCATCCGGTCCTGGGGACTTGTCCACAATCAGCCCCTCCAGTCTGTCGAGCACCGCCTCTCTAGTAACAGTAATGTCATTAAATGGGTCCCTGGCATCCAATTTAGAAATGATGGGGCTTGCTATGATATAACATGGTTAAAGTACACTGAGGCCCCCCCCCCCCACCCCCCCCCCCCCCGCCCCACCACCATGAGATACCATGGTCTGCTATCTTAGGGGTTAAATATTTTAAACAAATGGTCGGAAGCCTTAGGCTTGGCTAAGAACAGCTGACAGAAGAATTCTACATCAGCTCATTAGGCACTGATGCTCTCTTATCACGCGGCATAATTCCAAGGCCTGGGAGGTTTTTGACACGGCATTTGTGAAAAGTCTTTAACTCATCCAAACACCCCACGAGGTCCGTGGCACAGTGGGGAGATGGGTTATCGGATCCGTAATATTCCACACCGTAATCATTCGTGTGCTTCAGGAGCTGATTATTTGTGTTGTTTGCGAGCCCCCACACCTCCCCCTCCAGGGGATTTTCCAAAGCTTCGCACAGTTCACAGTTTCATCACCTTGCCTACACGAGGTGTGTATACACCTCGCTGTAGCTGGCAACTGGATCTGTGGAGAAAGCAAGCAAAAGCAAAGAGGGATGAAATATTCAAAATCTTCCACCTGTGCCTTTCTCCGGCTCAGCTGGGGTGGGGGCATGGGGGGGGGTTCATGCCCTACTTTCTGTAGGACTGAGCTGTACAACAGCAATAATTTGAATTTGAATAGCAGCTGTAAAATAGTCTCAAGATGCTTTACAGGAGCATAATCAAACAAACCAAGATAGTTCATAGTTTGATTTATTTATTAGAGTCACAAGTAGGCTTACATTAACACTGCAATGAAGTTACTGTGAATACCCCCTGGTTGCCACACTCTGGCACCTGTTCAGGTACACTGAGGGAGAATTTAGCATGGCCAATGCCCCTAATCAGCATGTTTTTTGGACTGTGGGAGGAAACCGGAGCACCTGGAGGAAACCTACACAGACACGGGGAGGACGTGCAGACTCTGCACCGCGACCCAGGGTGGGAATCAAACCTGGGGTCCCTGGTGCTGTGAGGCAGCAGAGTGCTAACCACTGTGTCACCATGCTGCGCTAATAGAAAAACAAATAATTGAGTTATTGAAAGGCTCATGGAGGCATGTGCTGAATCATGACGCTGATACAAATAAAACAAGTAACATAATTCATCAGATGTAGACAATCAGTAAAATCAAAATAATATTATAAATTACGAAAAGGATTGTCCAATTATGAACGTTTCAGTGTAGAAGTAATTACAATACTTTGCAAAATGAAGGTCTCCTTAATTTACAGAATAAAATGAAAGGTCTATTACACTCTGCATTTTGTCTTGAAGTCCATAGAATATAACTTGTCAGGTTGGGTTCATTAAATTCTCAATCATTTCCATACTATTTATGAGTTTTAAACAGTAGGAGATTGCACTGTCTTGCAGTCTATTCAATCTATACGTGTGGAATGGTGGATTTTCTCCTTGATTCCATTGCACAGTTACTTTTGTCTAGTTGTGGCAAAAGATGGTGGCAATGTGTGATGGGATTCAAGAGTTTTTTAGAAAAGTCCAGGCAGAGACTTTTTCACTTTTCACGAAGAGACCTAACATGGGGGTGGCACAGTGGCACAGTGCTTAACACTGCTGCCTCAGCGCGCCCAAGACCCAGGTTCAATTCCAGCCTGGGGTGACCGTCCGTGTAGAGTTTGCACATTCTCCCCATGTCTGTGTGGGTTTCCTCCAGGTGCTCTGGTTTGTTCTCACAATCCAAAGTTGATTGGCCATGCTAAATTGACCCTCAGGGGTAAATTGTCTCATTTCACCCACCATGGGGATTGGAGTGCACAAGGCAGACTGTGGAAACATTCATTGACCTCAGGAGGGATTTTCCATTCTTGGGGTGAGCGTGGTCAGAAACTCCCACCCTTAGTGTCAGGGAGATTAGCAGAGTAAAACGTGGAGTTACCGGGATAGGGTCTGGGTGGGATCGTTGTCAGTGCAGGCTCAATGGACCGAATGGCCTCCTTCAACATTGAAGGGGTTCTAGGATTCTAAGAGTCTCAGCTCATCCATATATTTATGTGATGAATCGGTGCAGCGATATCAACATACACACTGTTTCAGACGGCTAAAGTGTAATAAAGCCTGATCTGATTCCTTGTGAGGATGCAGCAAGTACACATGATGGTCTCAGTCCTAACTGAAGAAGATTGTAGATTGCAAACTTGTGATCTACATGGTCAAACGCTTTGCTAAAATCATTTCGTCCTCCAGTTGATGACATTTTCTGTTTGTCAGTGTGAAGGTACAGCTAACCAACGAGTCCAAGAGACAATGGACCGTCGATATCCCCTTCAGGTAGCAAAGTGCCGATGATCTAAATGTTCCGTCATACTTCTCATCGTCCATTTCGTAATGAAGGAGGGACTGGCACAGACGACCGAAAGCTTATTCATAAAGGCAAGTTTCAAGCAACGTCGCAAAGGAGGACAGAGTGATGTAGACACTTAAGGAGGGAAATCTAGAGCTTGGGGCCCGGGCTACTGAAGGCACTGCCACTGATGATAGACCAATTGAAAATATGAGATGTGCAGGAGGCCAGAAGGGGTGGAGCACAGAGATCTTGGAGCTGGAAGAGTGGGAAGGGCAAAGGCTGTGCAAGGATTTGTAAACAAGGATAGGCATTTTAAAATCAAGGTTGTGCCGAGTTCCCAGGCAAAAAGGGAAGTGAGGCCAGCTGGGTTGAGCAAGTGACTTATTAGCATTTATATGTTCTTCCATTCCCTTTTGTCTTTTCCCTGTTCTGGGTTGACTCCCTTTCTATATATGCCTGCTACCGTTCTATAACATCATTAGCCCACTGTACATCCCATGTGTCTTCTGGTACCTTTACCATGCCTGCTGACCTGTACCATCCGTACACTCACTGCTCTCCAGTAACTTCCTCGCACAAAGCACTCCAAACCTCCAGTATACCTGCTGCCTACAGTACATCAGCGAGGCCCTCACCCACCAGATCCTTGGCTTCTTGGCCATTCTTCTGATGAGAGTTTGACAGTGACCCTCAAACAGCGACAGGACCATGGAGATGCCGTATGGTACAGTCCAGGCCAATCCTCCCCTTCCCAACTTCCATCCTGTGGTGGGGTGCACCAAACAGCAATACCCTCCCTCTTCCAAAGGTGCTGAGGCCAATAACTATAGGAACATAGAAACCCTCCAGCACCGAAGGAGACAATGCAGCCCATTGGGTTCGCACTGACAACCATTCCACTCAGGCCCCATCCCTGCAACCCCACATATTTACTC
This sequence comes from Carcharhinus amblyrhynchos, assembly GCF_965287045.1. Lineage (NCBI taxonomy): Eukaryota > Metazoa > Chordata > Chondrichthyes > Carcharhiniformes > Carcharhinidae > Carcharhinus > Carcharhinus amblyrhynchos. The sequence continues at coordinate 5,406,894 of NC_137349.1, read as the reverse complement.
CGCTAATCCCTCAAATTTATGCATCCTGGGACACTAAGGAATGATTTAGCATGGCCAATGCATCTAATTCACACATCTTTGGACCGTGGGAGGAAACCAGAGCACCCAGAGGAAACCCACGCAGATACAGGAAGAACGTGCAGACTCCACACAGATAGTCACCCAAGCCAGGAATCAAATCCAGGTCCTTGAAGCTGTGAGGCAGAAGTGCTGAGTGCCACCGTGCCATCCCTATCTCGACAGGGAGCTCACAAGAGTAAGGTGGCACACAATCTGGAAATCAGACCTGACCCAATTCAATGAGTAGGCCACCAGGAAGTACCTGGACCTCTTCTCAAAGTGATACTAGTGGTATTTAAAACAATGATATCGTTCAGAAGAACAAGTGCAAGTCAACCTGTGAGTAGATGACTCCTTTGAGCTCAGTGTAATGTCAGTGTACATTATCTCATCTTCTCCGAATGCAAACCTTACAGAAGTCTCAAATTCTTCCCCAAAACATCTGCACTTAACATTCCCATGTTTATTTTATCTCAAAACTGCTCTCGTTAAATCAAATGCCAGCCCATTGACTTTTACTGCGGTGGTTACTGAGGTCCAAACAGTCTACTGCATCAGCAGTAATATAACACGCTGTCAAGAAATGCTCCTTAAAATGCACTGTGACATAGTGTCTAAGGTCACTATGGGTAAAATTTTACAAAGGGCAGCACGGTGGCACAGTGGTTAGCACTACTGCCTCACAGTGTCAGGGACCCGGGCTTGATTCTCGGCTTGGGTCACTGACTGTGCGAAGTCTGCACATTCTCCCCGTGTCTGTGTGGGTTTTCGCCCAGTGCTCCAGTTTCCTCCCACAGTCTGAAAGTTAGGTGCATTGGCCATGCTAAATTCTCCCTTAGTGTACCCGAACAGGCGCTGGAGTGTGGCGATTGGGGAATTTTCACGGTAACTTCATTGCAGTGTTGATGGAATCTACCTGTAACACTAATAAATAAAACTAAATTTAAATTCTGTAAGATGCAACTATATTTCTTTGTCTATCTGTAAGTTCTCTTGTATCGATTACAGATCACTTGTTGACACCATATTATACCAGGCTTTCAGATGCCAGCGCACTGCCAATGTACAAGGTAGTATTGCCATGTTAACGGCACTATATGAATGCAAGTTGTTGCTGCTGAAGTTGCCAACTATCTTTTCTCACCTCTGAGGCAGTTTGACATCTGGCAGCAATCAGGAGGTGACCGGGTCTCAGCAACTGGCTTGAGTGTCAGCCGTGGTTCACTGACCTCATCCCTGTCTCTGAATCAGTAGGTTGTGGCTTCAAATCCCATCCCAGGGTCTGAGCACAAAAAGTTGTACGGTCTTTCAGATGAGACAGCACATCGAGGAGCTGTTTGGGTGGATGTTAAAGGTCCGATAAACATTAATTTTAAGAAAAGTCAGGGAGTCCCTCCTGTCATCATGGACAATATTTATCTTTCCTTCAACATCACAAAAACAGATTACGTGGCTATTAACACATTTCTGTCCGTGGGAGCTTGCTGTGCACAAATGGCTGCTATGCTACTCACATTACAACAGGGATTACACATCCAAAGTACTTCATTGTATGTGAAATGTTTTGTAATGCCTGTCAGCCATGAGAAGTGCTATTTAAATGCAAGTCTTTTTCTGGCAACATGACATACATTCAAAGCTGATCAAAGCTTGAAGAATGTATGCGTCGGAATTCTCCCAAAAAATGTGTTGAATATGTGTGAAAACTGGAGTGATTCACGCTGTTTTTTCAATGGGAGTTCAAAGAAGATTCTCCCACATTCTGTGCACTATAAAGGTCACTAGCGTGTATATCCATTAAAAATCGGTGGATGGGGCATAAACCCGCTGGAGAGGCTGGCAGCATAGCGCTGAGCGGGCCACTGCGCATGCGCCAATCTGAGATCGGCACATGCGCAGTCGCCCCGCACTGCCGACATCTCAATTTCAGGCCAGCTCAATTGCCTCGGTTCCCCCGGCCATTCCCGGGCAAGCCCCAAATCCACCCCTCCCAGCTGCCCCGATCTCCAGCCGTCCTGCCCCAGATTCCCCCACCCCACAGTCCCAAGCTGCCCTCCCCCACACAGTCCCAAACCCATCCTGCAACCCCGACTCCCCCTGCTCCCCACAGACTGACCCCCTACCCCCACAGCTGCCCCAATCGTTGGCCGCTCTCCTTCCCCCACCGATGTCCACCGAGTCTCAGCAGGCCCCGCCCCATCAGGCTGGGAGAATTGGGGCCCTGAGGAACACAACAAAGGCAGCTTTGCCTTAAACATGCTAAAATCTCCCAGGGCAGTGCAGAGAGGAAGAAAACTCATATTGTCTCAGATAAAGCTAGTAGCTCAATGGCTCAAACAGTTTTTGAGTAAGAAACCCCAGAGGTTTTGTTATTCTTCACCAAGTTCTAGCTGAAACGTGCATGTGTATGGGCGGCAGGTAAAGGCAGAATTGTGTTTGGGCCTGATGCATCCCTCCACCTGTCCCTACCCCCCAGCCCCATCTCATCTCCAACCTGCAGCTGATTAGGTTACCTCTAGAATGTTATTGATCCTATGGATAACACTGTAGTAATTTGTTATCATGACCACAGAAGTAAAGGGGGAGGGATGTTATATATTTAAAAGGGTTGCAGGTTGCTTTAAGATCTGTTCACATGATTTGCTGGTGATGTCATCAGGATGTTTGCAGAGGCTGCTGTTTTAATTTCAGTGCCTTCCATGTAAATTCCAGACAGACATTTACCCAAGGCCGGAATTGAACCTAGGTCCTTGGCACTGTGAGGCAGCAGTGCTAACCACTCTGTCGGCATGCTGGTTCATGGATTCATTGTGCAGAAGGAGGCCATTCGGCCCATCGAGTCTGCACTGATCACAATTCCACCCAGGCCCTATCCCCATAACCCCATCCATTTATCCTAGCTAGTCCCCCTGACGCAAAAGGGCAATTTAGCATGGTCAATCCACACATCTTTGGACTATGGGAGGAAACCGGAGCACCCAGAGAAAACCCAAGCACATACAGAGAGAATGTGCAAACTCCACAAGGACAGTGATCCAAGCCGGGAATCGAACCTGGGTCCCTGGCGCTATGAGGCAGCAGTGCTAACCACTGTGCCACTGTTAATATTGGTGTCAAAGCCAGTGATATTTCTCTCCACTGTAGCCTTTCTGTGTACAGTAACCTGAAGTCCATTTAGAGCCTTCACTGAAAACTACTTAATCCAAGTCATTGGATAAGTCTAATTTATTGAGGCAGTATAGTCCCTGTTTGGTATGCTATTTACATTTCATAACTCAAATAATTGGATTTTTATTTAAAGTGCAAAATTGGCTTTGAATTATCAGGAGTAGATTAGGTTTCTAAGTGGGATTCATATCATTCGATGCAATTTAGGAAATCTGTGCAAAGGGTTTTGAAAGTTGAAACTTTTCGATTTGGTGTTTCTGTAGTAAAGGTTCTATTCCAAAAAGCCAGTTGAGGAAGACAGTACTGGCACTAATCTTTACTCAGTCTCGCATTCATTCATTGAATGAAACATTAGTAACATACTCCTTCTAATTCAACCACATCAACTTTTACAGACGCGCCATAGAAAGCATCCAGTCTGGATGTATCACAGCTTGGTATGGGCACCTGCTCTGACCAAGACCGCAAGAAACTACAAAGGGTCATGAATGTAGCCCAGTACATGACACAAACCAGCTTCCCATCCATCGACTCTGTCTACACTTCCCACTGCTTCGGGAATGCAGCCAGCATAATAATCCAGACACCACACATTCCGAACATACCTTCTTCCATCGGGAAAAAGATACAACAGTCTGAGGTCATGTACCAACCGACTCAAGAACAGCTTCTTCCCTGCTGCCATCAGACTTTTGAATGGACCTACCACATATTAAGCTGACCTTTCTCTACACCCTAGCTATGGTTGTAACACTATATTCTGCACCTTCTCCTTTCCTTCACTATGAACAGTATGCTTTGTCTATATAGTGCACAAGAAACAATACTTTTCTCTGTATACTAATACATGTGACAATAATAAATCAAATCAAATCAAAATCACCATTTCAACAAGCCTCCCTTTACATATGCTTCAGTGAAAGCCATGTTAATGTCCTCCACCTGCAGATAGTTAAACACAATTAATGTACAATTAACAATAGAGTTCATTGGAGATGGTATTCCTGCATAATTAGATTGCTAAGTTTGCTGCCTAATCCTTACTGTCAGGGTTCACTCCATTTTTCCAGCAAGGTGTCCTGGTCTCAGGCAACACAGGTCAGAGAATCAAACCCACAATATTGTTTTGGCACACACCTGGTCCATTACCCTTTTCAATATGGCTTTTCTCCTGGGTGGATAGGAATGCCCTCCAGGCACACAGCACTACAAGCCAGAGAAGATATTTCTACATGCAGAGCGGCACGGTGGCACAGTGGTTAGCACTGCTGCCTCATAGTGCCAGGGATCCAGGTTCGATTCCCACCTTGGGTGGGGTTTGCATGTTCTCCCTGTGCCTCCTTGGGTTTCCTTCAGGTGTTCCAGTTTCCACCCACTAGTCAAAGATGTGCAGATTAGGCAGATTGGCCATGCCAATTGCCCCTTAATATCCCAAGGTGTGTAGGTTAGGGGGATTAGTGGGGTAAATACATGGTGTTTGTGGGGGATAGGCCTGGGTGGAATGCCAGTGCCTAATGGGCGAATGGTCTCCTTCTATACTGTAGAGATTCTACGATGTGGGGAAGTCCAAAGTCAGCGGTCATACATTTGAGATACTCATAGGCAGCTACCATAAGAAAATAGTTGAGGTAAGCTGCATGGAGGCACTTGCAAGGAAAATTAGATAAGTGCACGAGGGAGAAAGGAACAGCAAGGACATGATGAATGTCCTGGGGGTCTGGTGGCACAGTGGGAAGCATCTTTGCCACTGAATCAAAAGTTCCAGAACTTAATGGCCAAGGAAGATGCAGTCAGAATGTAGCCACACAAGTTGAGAATCAACCTGCAAATACTACCAGCACACACCAAGTACATGCAGTAAAAATAGGAAGATTCCTCGTCTGCCATGTGATGGGAGAAAAGTTGGAGCCTCTGCCATCACTGTTCATAGCTCCAGATTACAACATGTGTGTGAAAGTGTATGTCGCCATAGCAACTTGGACTCCCTGAATGAAATGTGACACATCATCACCGCTGAATGTATCAGATGAGAGGTATTTCCATGTTTCAGGAGTTAGCCTTAATATGGGAGAAACCTGGAGGAAACATGCGCAGACATGGGGAGAACATGCAAACTGCACACACACACACACACACACACACACACACACACACACGCCTGGGAATCAAACCCGAGTCCCTGGCGCTGTGAGGCAGGAGTGCTAACCACTGTGCCAGCGATTTCCTTCCCAAAAGGGCATTAGCGAACCAGGTGGAATTTTTACAACAATCGGGATGTTTGTGACAATCGCTTTTTGCTGAGACTGGCTTTCAATTCCAAATTTTATTAATTGAGTTTAAATTCTATAACTACAGTACTGTCTCACCCATACAACTCACAGCACCAGGGACCCAGGTTCAATTCCAGCCTCGGGTCACTATCTGTGTGGAGTCTGCACTTTCTCCCCTTCTCTACATGGGTTTCCTCCAGGTCCTCCGGTTTCCTCCCACAGTCCGAAAAAAGTGCGGGTTAGGTGTATTAGCCATGCTAAATTTACCATAGTGTTAGGGGGATTAGCGGGGTAAATGTGTGGGGCAATGAGAATAGGGCCCGGATGGGATTGTTGTCAGTGAAAGCACAATAGGCCAAATAGCCTCCTTCTGCACTGTGGGGATTGGATGAATTGTCCAAACATTGGGGTTGACTCATAAATGCCCTCTGAAAATGGCTAAACAAGTCACTCACTTCAAAAGGCATTCCAGATTAGGCAACAAATGCTGGCCCAGCCAGCGACTCACACATCCTGCGAAAGGATAACAAAAAAAAAGTGTAGCTAATTGGGATATAGCATTACGAATGCTCTAGCATGGTGGTTATGTTACTGGAATGAGACCTGGTTGTGAAAGATGCTCCATAAGTGTAAGGTGTTACTTTCAGAAGGAGCAATGGCAGCTGCCTGCTGAGCGTCATTATTTTTCCTCTTAAGTTTTCTTAATTAAAAATCTACAAGGGAATAAATGAGGATAATAATATCATCCCAGTCATTTCTATCTCTTGCAGAAGTTATTAGAATTTTATTGTGGTGATCCATCACCTCAGGTGGGCCAAGTGCAGAGAGGTCACTGGCGAGTGGAACCAGGCTTTAACAGGCAGGCTTTGCATCAGCGAGCAGGTGATTAGGCCCAGAGGGCGAAGGGAAGGCGATGAGAGTGGTGTTGTCGGGGGGGACGGCGGTATGATGGAATTAATAGACCCAGAAGGAAGAGGAGGAGATTGTGATTGCCGAGGGGTGTAGAGAGACACCGAAATTAAAACGGTGAAAAAAAAACTGCTTTAAACGGGGAAAATAAATATTGTAAGAGGGACAATTAACCTTGGATTCAGAATATTTTAAATCCATTGTGTAAAACATAGCTGCCCTCATGCAGAAAAGCAGTAACAAGTGCTATTAAGAAAAGAAATGATGTATTATATTCTAAACGGTTGATTCCTTAAGAAGGAAACGGGATGAAAAATGACTTATTGCCTTATTCCTTCATCCATTTACAGTCAGACTCCTAAGGATCAGTTAACCTATTGAAAGGACAGACACTCGGTTGATTTCCCTGAGGGGATAATATTTTATTCTCTACACTGAAACCACCATTTCATGTCAAAAAATCCCATTAGTCGATGTACATGTAAGATAATACGAGAGGATTAAAAAAAATACAGAACTCGTTTTCCTCTGCTTGACCGACTGTACTGAACCCTGAGGTATCTATAAAGCACTAAGATGTCCCATTTCCATGTTTCCTGCAATTAATGTGGAACAGAACAGCACTGAGGCTTATGTAACTGACACAATGATTAGCATGTTTGTGAATAAATAGTCTTGGGAAGATTCATTACAGAGGGATGAAGATGTGGGTGAACACGACACAACTTGACAGCCGAGTGAGGCGGCACAGTGAGTTAGCATTGCTGTCTCACAAAGCCAGGGACCCGGATTCGATTCCTGGCTTGGGTCACTGTCTGAGTGGAGTCTGCACGTTCTCCCCGTGTCCACGTGGGTTTCCTCCGGGTGCTCCAGTTTCCTCCCACAGTCCGAAAGGTGTGCTGGTTAGGTGCACTGGCCATGCTAAATTCTCCCTCAGTGTATCCAAACAGGTGCCAGAATGTGGCGACTAGGGGACTTTCACATTAACTTCATTGCGGTGTTAATGTAAACCTACTTGTGACACTAATACATAACATTAAAAGGGGAATAATTGAATAAATGCTGAGCGGAACAACATGAGAGGGTATATGGGCAAGTAACCAAAGCTTAGTCAAAAAGGTAGGTATGAAGGGCCATCTGGAATGAGTTAGGAGAGGTAGAGAGGCAAAGGGGGTGCAGCTTATTTCTCCTTTAATTTAAGGTGATGAATTACAAGGGTCATACATTAGCACAGCATTAAATGATGATGACTTAATTGGAATTTTTTTCTGCAGTTTATGGGTACCAATCAGTGAGGTAATCCTAGTGACCGCCTAAAACAATATGGAAAAAATCATGAGAGGGAAGTATGATGGGGTATTTAACCAAGGTCTCATCAATCTACCTCTCACTTAATCCCTAAAGGCTCCCTGTACATGTTAACCTTGCTTTGCTTGCGTTCATTCAATACATGATCCAATCTTGTGGGAATGCAGACTAGCTTGTGATGTGTAAATGATGCAAGTGTAAATTCACAGGGATTGTGTTAATTATTAATCAAATAGTGTATTTGAATAATCCTCGCATATCATTGCAATGTTAAATCATTTACAATTAACACTTGCGTCACCGGGTAAACAGAAAAATCTACCTTGCCAAAGAAAATAATCTCAGTTTCTTGATGGTATAGCATGTCTGAACTAAGGTAAAGCAGCCACAGTCCCAGATGACTATAGGCTGCACTCCCATTTGATGGAGAGAGCTGACTGGTGGGTGATTTGATCTGAGGATCACCACTGCACAGGTTGAGAAGGCAGGGCCTTTACGAATAATCTCAGCTGGTACAGGATTTGAACCTGCAATGTTAAATTGCTCTGCAACATAAATCAACCATCCAGCCAAACTGGGAATGGCACGATGGCACAGTGGGTTAGGGCTGCTGCTTCACAGATGTGGAGATGCCGGCGTTGGACTGGGGTGGGCACAGTAAGAAGTCTCACAATACCAGGTTAAAGTCCAACAGGTTTATTTGGCAGCAATAGCTTTCGGAGAGCCGGCGACCCAAGTTCAATTCCAGCCTTAACTGACTATCTGTGTGGGGTTTGCACATTCTGCCCGTGTCTGCGTGGGTTTCTGCTGGATGCTTTGGTTTCCTCCCACACTCAAAAGTCAAGTGGATTGACCATGCTAAATTGGTTGTTAGTATCCCAAACTGTATAGGTTAAGGGGATTAGTGGGGAAAATACATGGGGTTACGGGGATAGGGTGGGGGACCTGGATAAATTGCTCTGTCAGAGAGCCAGTGCAGACTTGATGGGCTGAATGGCCTCCGTCTGTACTGTAGGGACTCTAACAATCCTGTTCACTCTGGAGTACAGTTCCACTTCAGCGGAGGCAAATGCAAGAGGTGTTCCAGAATCTGATAGCGCTTCAGGATCTGAAATAAAATTATTTCAGGCAGTTGTGATTTGGTTCCCCGATGAGCAGGAGTTCACGGTGAGAAACTATTCCCAGGCTTGATGCTAATTGGGTCTAATTTAGCAGCTCTGAAAGGCCAAGAGGACAGCGAGTGTGGGAAATGGATAACCTAGTCGAGCCTCCTCGCTGCAAACATACGGGGGAGCTCGCAATGGAGATCTTTTAACTTTGGGATTGATCTCACCCCCCCCCCCCGCGCCCCCCCCCGGTTGAGCCTCACTTCCTGAGATGTAACTCAGCTCCTGTCAAAACCAGAGAATGTGTATCTCATAATGACAGACCTATGGTAATAAAAATGAAGTTCAAATGTCTTGACCCAATGCAATTGGAGAAGAGTGAGTTTGAGTATCTGGTGAGAGAGAGGGAAAGAGATCCTCAGAGTAACTCATGTTAATACTGCAATCCTGTCACACTGAAGTGTAAGCTCTGGTTATAAGTGGGAGCAGCTGTTACTAACTGGGGAAAGGTTACAGCATTAATCTTCAGTACGTATAAGAATCGGTTTCCTCCTGTATGGGAGAAGGAGATGGGAGGATCTATATCCTTGGGATTTTGTGAAGGAAAGATTCCTCCCTCCCTCACTCAGTGAATGAGCAGCCAATTCTAAAATCTCACGTGGGCTCAGGGCTACATTTCATTTGCTTGCCTTTTCTTCCTCTCAGTTTCTTCGGCTCCTCTCCTGGTATCGCTATCTTATGCCTCAGTGTGACGCCGCAGGTGCTCAGTCTGTCTCAGGTGGATGCTTAAATCCTCACAGGTACATTTTGTCAGGGAATGTGAAGAGGCCAGTCAACTGCAGCAACCATCACAGTTGGTGTCCGTGTACACATTGCACAGCCAGTGATCGGGGGTGGAAACCCTCACCTAATTTTCCGACCCTCTGAGCTTGGGGCAGTGGGGTGGCACAGTGGTCACCGCTGATGTCTCACAGCGCCAGGGACCAGGATTTGATTCCCAGCTTGGGTGACTGTAAAGTTTGCACGTCCTCCCCATGCCTGTTTTTCTCCGGGTGCTCCTGTTTTCTCACACAGTCCAAAAGACGTGCTGGTTAGATGCATTGGCCACGCTAAATTCCCCTTCAGTGCACCCGAACAGGCACTGGAGCGTGGCAACAGGGGATTTTCACCGTAACTTCATTGCAGTGTTAATGTAAGCCTACTTGTGACTAATAAATAAATTTTTACTTTACTTTATAAGGAGGCCAATAACAGCACCCACTTTGTTGCTGCCCTGCTTGAAGAGGTTGGGAACCATTCCAGTCATACGCTAATACCATCAATGAGTAATAAAACAGCATCCTTTTTATTCATTTAGTGGGTGTGGTTGTCACTGGCCGAGCCAGCATTTATTGCCTATCCCTGAGGGCATTTAAGAATCAACTTCATTAATGTGGGTCTGAAGTCATATGTAGGCCACACCAGGTAAGGACGGCAGCTTTCCTTTCCTAAAGGTTTTTACGACAATGGTTTCACGATCCTCATTAGACTTTTAATTCCAGAATTTTTTATTGAATTCAAATTTTAGCATCTGACATGGTGAGATTCGATTATGGGTCTCCAGAGAATTACCCTGGGTCTCTGGATTATTAATCTAGTGACAATACCACTGCGCTGCCACCTCCCCTCATCTGCGCTGTTGAATATTTTGAAGAACACGCGTATAGAACAACCAAAAATACGACATCCAAATCAGGTTACCAGCAACTCATCGCTCCATCAAACATCTTCACTTTCTGCTCATCACTGCCCGTCACAGATTGTCAGTTTTGTGAACTGTGTGTCAAAATGATACTTCGTAATCTGCTTCACAATGACATTGTCACAGAGCAAGACCATACCAGCAGGATTAGTTAAGTAAAAGGGGTCATTAACCAACAAGTGATGGTGTCCATGTTTCCCTCCATCTACTGCGTAAATGAAATAAAATATACAATGTGTAGCCCACCAGGAATACTTGCCATTCTCACACTTTAATATTGGATTTGAGGATATTAGGAATTAGTTGATACCACGTACCCCTAGTTACCAAGCGCTTTAATTTCTCTGAAACCTTATTGTCAGTGTACTGGTTCATGCACTTGTATTTTGAACTTGCTTTTATTGGGCTTCGCTTCACAATGTGTCAAAGTATGTCAACTGCACTGAATGACTGAGATGCACAGTGACTGACGTCGCCAAACGCAACAGCAACACAGCAAAGAAATGCACAAACAGCTAATGCATGGTGGCACAACGGTTAGCACCGCTGCCCCGGGTTCGATTCCCAGCTTGGGTGACTGTGTGGAATCTGCAGGTTCGGCCCGTGTCTGCGTGGGTTTCCTCCAGGTGCTCCGGTTTCCTCCCATTGTCTGAAAGACGTGCCAGTTAGGTACATTGACCATGATAAATTCTCCCTCAGTGTACCCGAAGGTGCCAGAGTGTGGCAACTAGGGGATTTTCACGGTAACTTCATTGCAGTGTTAATGTAAGCCTACTTATGAAACTATTAAATCAACTTTAGACTAACCTAAAGGAGGAATGTTGCCCAGGGATAGCCCTCCAGGTTTTTGAATCACAGGATCCTTGACTGACAGTGGGTGGGTGAGAATGGAGCATTCAGTCCAGTTGAAGTCCTGGAGTGAAACTTCAACCCACCTATTTCTGACCTAAAGACATAGCAGGTAAGTTTGACCATGCAATGGTGGAAAGCAGCTAATAGCAAATTGGCAGCCTATTTGTCATTGGGAAACAGAGATTAGCATTCAGCTGCACAAGGCCCTGGTTAGGCCACACCTGGAGTATAGTTCTCAGCTTGCTCTTTAAGAAAGCCTATACTGGCCTTGGAGGAAATGCAACCCAAAGAATTTAACCAAGGTTTAAGTTACAACGAGCGATTACGGAAACAAAATTTTATTCCCTGGAATTTCGAATGTTAAGTGTTGGTTTGATCAATTCCTTTCAGGATATTAAAGGGAACAGATGGGGTATGTGCAGGGAAACTATTTCCGCTGGTTGGGAAGCCTATGACTAAAAATTAGAACCAGATTTTGCCCGAGTGAATGTAGGAAACATTCCAACACGGTGGTAGAAGTTTGGAACTCTCAGCCACAAACGGGAACTGATTATAGATCAATTGTTCATTTTGAATCTGAGATTGATGGATTTTTGTTAAGGAATATAGATCAAAGGCAAGTATACTGTGTTAGGTTACAGATCAGCCATTGGGTGGGGTATCCTGTTAAACGCACCCTGCAAAATCCCATAGCAGGCGTGCGCCATTGGGATCCCCACAGTGGCATAAACACAGTGGGACAGTGCGATTCCCACTGGCATAAACATTATCAAGATTTCAGCGATTGTCCCATTTAATGGTGGCATTGGCTCGAGGGGCTGTTGTTGAAATGGCGGGACAGAAAAGAATGACAGTAAGGCGTAATATTCAGGAAAGGGTCTGTGGCAACAGGAAGGCAAGGTGTTCCAGCCATAAAGCCCAGTAGGACATTGGAGAGAGTTATAGAACAAAGAGATCTAGGAGTGCAGATTCAGAGCTCCTTGAAAGTGGACTCACAGGTGGACAGGGTGGTGAAGAAGGCATTCGGCATGCTTGGTTTCATTGGTTAGAATACTGAATACAGGAGTTGGGACGTGTTGTTGAAGTTCTACAAGACGTTGGTAAGGCCACACCTGGAATACTGCGTGCAGTTCTGATCACCCTATTACAGAAAGGCTATCCTTAAACTAGAAAGAGTGCAGAAAAGATTTACTAAGGATGCAACCGGGACTTGATGGGTTGAGTTATATGGAGAAGATGGACAAACTGGAACATTTTTCCCAGGAGTGTAGGAGGCTTAGGGGCAATCTTATAGAGGTGTATAAAATAATGAGGTGCATAGATAAGGTAGAATCATAGAATCCTTGGGCAGGGGGCGATAGTACATAGTTGGTAGTCAATATCTTTTCGCAAAGCTAGGGGAGTCTAAAACTCGAGGACAAAGGTTTAAGATAGGTTTAAGGTAAGAGAGAAGAAATAAAAGAGTCCAGAGGGCACTTTTTTGACTCAGAGGGTGGAACTAGCTGCCAGAGGCAGTAACAGAGGCAGGTACAATTTTGTCTTTAAAAAAGCATTTAGACAGTTACATGAGTAGGATGGGTATAGAGGGATGTGGGTCAAATGCGGGCAATTGAGACTAGCTTAGCGATAAAGACTGAGCTGCATGGACAAGTTGGGCCAAAGGGCCTGTTTCCATGCTGTAAACCTCTGTCACACTGATTTTACCGGAATCGGGGCAGGCAAGGCTCGCAGAACAATATTCTCCGTTGGCCTCGAGCCCAATCGGGTGGGCATGCCCGTAAAATTCCAGCCTATGACTCTGAACCCTTTTGTCAGGACTCCATCAGAACAAGCTACGCTCTTTGCATAGCATTTCCTGCAGGCCAATAGGTTAATGAGTGTGTTAAGACAAAAAGGCAGGAGTTTAAAGCAAATGCTTCGAATTGTCTGCTAAAAATAGCTGGGGAAATTAATCTTTTAATCATTATCACATTTATTATCGCGTCGCCTACATCACATCAGCTCTAGCACCGGGATTCCACTGAATGTGCTGGTTTAAAAAGGCTCTCCAAATTGCACTGATTTTCTTAGGCACACAAGTCACACCGTAAAGAACTTTACATACCAACACTTATTTAGTTTATTAAAAGCTTGACTCATGTGACACCAAATAATCTACTAAATGACACAGCGTAGCTTTATTCAGGTCATCTTCATAAATCAGCTTATTTCTCTGGAGAATTACGCACCCTTATTAAAATGCTTATTTTTGGTGACGACCCCGCATTCAGCTGTATTAATAAAACAAAGCTCCTCATAAATACAGTGAGATTTATTTTTAACAGAGAGAAACAAGGAAGAAGCAATTGCGTTCTACCCCAGCTGCCCGATTGTGAAGGTGTGGGTATGCCGGCGTTGGACTGGCGTAAACACAGTAAAAAGTCTGACAACACCAGGTTTTAGTCCAACCTATTTATTTGTGTGCTTTATATGCTCTGTCTGAGGCCAGAACTCTCCATTCACCTGACGAAGGGGGTAACCCCGAAAGCTAGTGAGTATATTATCAAATAAATAGGTTGGACTAAAACCTGGATTGTGAAGGTTCAGGGAGGATTTGCAGCCATTCGCTCAAAGGAAGTTTCGCAGAAACGTGGGGCAGAATTTTCCCATCCTGCTTGCCGCGGGAATCGTAGCAGGCGGGACAGAAAATTCAGTGGACCGTGAAAAGTGTTAGAACGTAACCGGAGACAACTTTGTATTGGATGTAATGTGACCAATGGGAATAAGATGTAAGGGTCAGCTGACCCAGTAAACCATGGAACCAATTACAGAGTGATGTAATTGTCAGCTGACCAGCTGATTCACTATAAATAAGGAATTCTGTAGAATTGTGGAGAGCTTGGAGTGGCCCAGGACAAGGCCCCAGGTTTGGAGTAATGATGTTTCTTTATTAAACCCTTCCTTTGATTTATAAGTTGGAGTAAGCTTTGTTGCATTTTCATTTGCTGCATTTTGAAGACTTCCTTTTGAAGGAACAAAAGGTCCGATAATCTTGGGGGGAGTTTTTGGTCCTGAAGAACAACATTTTGTCACCAGTTTTCCCACCTTTCCATGAGAACGTTCTGATCTCTGTCTACTGCAATGCTTTTGGGGGAAGGTTTCCCAAAAACAGACAAATCTATGGATTCAAATTTCCAAATCAGTGTCAAAACCAAACCTGATGTTGGATTACTTCCCAGCTTGACTAATATCCAGGACGGGAGAAACAACCCATTAAAATCAACTCCCAAAATTATAGAAAGCAGGTAAAGCGAAACAGGGAGTGCTGGAAACAGTTCTGTTGAAGGAAACAGTTCTGTTGAAATCCACAAACAGCAAGCGGGGAACAAAATTGCTCAACTGAATGAGCGTTTTATTGCCAAACTGCCATAATATTATATGGAAGTGCTATAAATATTGGAAGTTCATTTCAATGCCAGACAAATGCTTACATTAGCCCTAAATACCTGCTCTGTTAAAGAACCACCTGAAGAAGGAGCGACCCTCCGAAAGCTTGTGCTACCAAATTAATCTGTTGGACTTTTAACCTGGTGTTGTGAGACTTCTTACTGTACTCACCCCTGTCCAACGCTGGCATCTCCACATCAAGAATGAGATGACCAGTTAAGAATAGATCAGAAAATAAACTGCCCAAATTTTATGATTTTATAGGTTAAGCAGCTGCTGGATTAAATTTATTTATTAGTGCCTCAAGTAGGCATACATTAACTCTGCAATGAGGTTACTGTGAAAATCCCCAAGTCACCACACTCAAGTGCCTGTCTGGGCGTTCTAAGGGAGAATTTAAGCATGAACAATGCACCTAACCAGCACTCTTTCATAAGAACATAAGAAATAGGAGGAGGAGTAGGCCATCTGGCCCTGCGAGACTGTCAGACTGTGGGAGGAAACCAGAGCACCCAGATGAGACCCACGCAGACATGGGAAGAATGTGCAGACTCTGCACAGATAGTGATCCAAGCTGAGAATCAAACCTGGGTCCCTGGCACTATGAGGCAGCAGTGTCACCGTGCCGCCCCAGATTAAGGCTGCAGGTTACAACACAGTGCAGGTTCCTCCGATTTCATGTCTAGAAATTGAGCCTTCCTTTTTCCCAGTGGAGACCACTCACGCCTGCCCAGTTCTGGAATCTTCTACAGAAGCATCTAGGATTACTGCGCTCCAACCCTGCTCGCCTATATTTTGATTGCTCCACCAGCGACCATGTTTTCAGGTGCATCGGTCCATAGCTCTAGAGTTCCACACCACACCTCTCTCCCTCCTTCTTCAAGACTCTCCTTAAAACCTGCCACTCCTCTGCTTAAGGTGCTTTGTAAATGCAAATGGTTGTTATTGTGTATAGTGTAGCATCCTTTTTTTCCAAATTATTCATTTGTGGGACATGTCTGTCGCTGGATGGGCCAGCATTTATTGCCCATCTCTAGTTGCCCTTGAAACTGAGTGACTTGCTAGACCAATACAGAGAGCAGTTGAGAGTCAACCACATTGCTGTGACTCTGGAGTCACATGTAGGCCAGACCGGGTAAGGATGACAGATTTCCTTCGCTGAAGGACATTAGTGAACCAGAAGGGTTTTTCTGACAATCGATAAAACTTTTATGGTCATCAGTAGATTCTTAATTCCAGATATCTTTCATTGAATTCAAATTCCACCATCTGCCGTGGCGGGATTCGAACCTGGGTCCCCAGAACATGAACTGAGTTTCTGGATTCATAGTCTAACGATAACACCATGAAGTTATTGCTACTTTTAAAATGTTCAAAACAGGGAGAACAGGGTATGGGGATAAGTCCATGGAGACAGCCATAATTGGCTGTGCCAAAGTTCAGTTGATAGGTCTAAATTATATATCAGCTAAGGACATGGGATACATGACCTTCAGGAAAGTTTGAGCTGCTCACAATTCAATAAAGCAAAATAATCTTTTTTCTTTCTGTAGTATTTCTCTAAGGAACAGAGGTATTCATTACCGAACATTCTGACAATTACTCTGCATCATGGAAATTTTGATTTGCCATAGAAGAATCTTTCCCACAAGAATCATAGAATCCCTTCAGTGCAGTAAGGGCCATTCAGCCCATCGAGTTTTCACCGGCTCTCTGACAGAGTTTCTTATCCAGGCCCTCACCCCCGTCCTAACCCAATAATCCCACACATTTACCATGGCTAATCCGGCGGCACATTGGTACAGTGGTTAGCACAGCTGCCTAACACGCAAGTGACCCAGGCTCAATTCCCGGCTTGGGTCACCAACTGTGCGAAGTCTGCATGTTCTCCCCGAAACTCTCCCGAGTTCCCTCTGGGTGCTACGGATTCCTCCCACAGTCCGAAAGACGTGCTGGTTAGGTGCATTGGCCATGCCAAATTCTCCCTCAGGTATCCCTGAACAGGGGCCGGAGTGTGGTGATTAGGGGATTTTCACAGTAACTTCATAGCATTGTAAGCCTACTTATGACACTGATTAAAAAAATAAATAAACTAATCCCCTAAATCTAGACATCTTGGGACACCAAGGGGCAATTTAGCATGGCTAATCCAGCTAATCTACACATCTTTCAGACTGTGGGAAGAATCTGAGCATCTGGAGGAAACCCACAAAGATGCGGGGAGAACATGCAAACTCCACACAGACAATCACCCAAGGCCGAAATTGAACCCGGGTCCCTGGTGTTGTGAGGTAACAGTGCTATCCATTGTGCCCAGCCTGAAGTAGGTAGGAAGTGATGTACAAAACACACACAGCAATAGAATAATCCTATCTTAGAGCTTCCGCCAGATTTATTCAGCATTATGATTTCACTTGTTCATGATGTGGAGATGCCAGTGTTGGACTGGGGTGGGCACAGTAAGAAGACTCACAAAACCAGGTTAAAGTCCAACAGCACAAGCTTTCGGAGTCTCACTATTTGCTCATCCAGCAGAAGATAGTCTTCAGTTATAAGTAATAAAATAATACAAAACTTACTCCAACAGATAAATCAAAGATAAAGGTTTAATAAAGAAACTTCATTACTCCAACACTTGCGACCTCACCCTAGGCCATTCCAAGCTCCCAATAATTCCCAACATGTTCGTATTTATACTGACCATCACATCATCAGCTGATCATCATACCATTTTGTCATTGGTTATATAGTTTACTGGGTCAGCTGACCCTTACAGCATGTTACAATTGGTCACACTCAATAGATCCAATGTTATAATTGGTTACATTCTAACATCACTGATGGGATTCAAACTGGAGGAAATGGATTTACCCGCCATTATTGGCAATCGTATTAGTTTCTTCTCTCAGCCAAAAAGTGGGGGGATATGTGGAGAGAAACAGGACAAATGTGGGAAAAAAAAGTTAGTCTCATTAAAGGTTTGTTAATGACTGAGAATACCTCATTAGAGACCGATATCAGGGCAGGGTTTAAATGAAAAACAGTGTCCTGAAATCTCACTCAGAGTTAGCGAGGCACAGAGAAGACAGGATTTGGGCAGATCCGCATAAAACTTCCAAAAGCAAATTGTACAGGCTGTCTCATAATGCTGGATCTCTCAGTCTAACAGGACTATGAAGGTGCCTCCATACACTCTGCTCCTTGCAGCAGTTCAGGAAAATAGTTCACCAACCACCTACTCAAAAGCAATTCAGGACGGGCAATAAATGTCAGCCCATGCCAGCAACACCTACATGCTATGAATTAATTATTTTAAAAAGGCAATCTATCTGTTCTACAAAATGGAATCCCTATACAGTGCAGAAAGGGGCAGTTCAGCCCATCGAGTCTGCCACAGAGAACTGTTGGGGCCAGTTTGTTAGACATGTTCAAGAGGGAACTGGATGTGGCCCTCGCGGCTAAAGGGATCGAAGGGTTTGGAGAGAAAGTAGGAATGGGATACTGAAAGTGCATGATCAACTCTTATTATATTAAATGGTGGCACAGGCTTAAAGGGACAAATGGCCTACTCCTGCACCTGTTTTCTACGTTGCTATATTTTCTATCTACAAGGCACAAGTGAGGAGTGTGATAGAGTGCTCTGCACTTGCCTGCATGAGTGCAGCTCTAACAACACTCAAGGAGCTCGACACCATTCAGGATAAAGCAGCTTGTTTGATTGGCACCCCATCCACCATCTTCAACATTCACTTCTTCCACCACCAATGAACGGTGGCAGCAGTGTGTACAATCTACAAGATGCACTGCAGCAACTCACCAAGGCTTCTTAGAGAGCACTTTCCAACCCACAACCTTAACACTAAGAAGAACAAGGGCAGTAGATGCATTGGACCACAACCACCTGAAAGGTCCTTTCCAACCCACACTCCATCTCACCTTGGAACTATATCAGCATTCCTTCACTGCCAATGGATCAAATTCTAGGACCTCCAGGGTGTACCTGCAGATGAACCACAGCAGCGCAAAAGCTTTGTTCTCCACCACCTGCTCAAGGGCAATTAGGGATGGGCAACAAACGTTGACCTAGCCAGCAACGTCCAAATCGCAGGAAAAAATAATGTAAAAAAGGACTACACTTGTTCCAACATGTGTGCGAGGGCAGGTCCCAGATGGTTTGTTTTCTGAGACAAACAGTGAAGATCAGGCAAGCCCATTAAACTTTTGACCTGTATCTGGACATCATTCTCCACTTCCTCTGTCCTGTCATCACTAAATGAGCTTTGTTTTCTTAAGCACGTCAGTGGCTGAAAGTTACAAGGCGCTCAATGGATGTGTCTTTTGCAGACCTTGCCCTCTCCACTTCATGCTATAAACCCACTATGATTAATTAATGATTTGAAATCAATCCAATTTTCTCAGGAGCCCATTGGAACAAGCCAATTTTGTAAAGTTCCGGCCTATCCTGCCCATTTAAAGAGCATGCTGCAATAAATATTTGAGTTTATTAATTAATGTCACAAGTAGGATTCAATTCTCCGGCCTCGGGTCACTGTCTCTGGAGTTTACATGTTCTCCCCATGTCTGCGTGGGTTTCCTCTGGGTGTCCGGTTTCCTCCCACAATCTGAATGACGTGGTAGTTAGTTGTATTGGCCATGCTAAATTCTCCCTCAGTGTACCCAAACAGAAGCCGGAGTGTGGCGACTAGGGGATTTTCACAGTAACTTCATTGCAGTGTTAACGTAAGCCCACTTGTAACACTAATAAAAAATAAACTGGTTTAAAGGAGATGTACAAGGCAAGTTTTCTCACATATTCGGTGGTGGGTGCCTGGAACTCACTGCTGGTGGAGGTAATGGAAGACGTGGCTTTTAAGGGGCATCTTGACAAAATCATGAATAGGATGGGAATGGAGGGATATGGTCCCCGGAAGGGTAGGGGGGGTTTTAGTTCAGTTGGGCAGCATGGTTGGTGCAGGCTTGGAGGGCCAAAGTGTTGTAATTTTCTTTGTTCTTTGTTTTTGTTCTTTAACTCAACAGGTGAGCTAACGTTTTACCCTTTACACCAGTTAAGGTGAGTATTTATGTGAACGCAATGTGATATTAGAATCATTATAGGGAGTAGTTATACTAAAGCTATTTCTTCAAGCAAGTTCAGCTTTCACAAATCCAATGTGAGGATTATTGCTGTCTACCGCCATTTTGATGAGTGAGCACTTAAATCTCCAGACAGCATATTGCAGGAAAACTGCGCTACCTAAAGCAGCAAAATATATTTAAATACAATTACAAGCAAGGTAAAAATGCAGGCTCTATGGTTCCGTATGCAAATTCATATTGCATTCCGCACAAGGAGTTAGCAAAAGCAATGAGGCAAGTAATGGAAAATGTAATATTAAATCTGTCTGCGTTTAAAAGTTCTGCTTCACCAATAATCCCTAGATAATGAATTTGATGACTATATACTGAATAATCCCATTGTCCTGAATTTGGATTTGTTAGTAGAGGATTCCGAGTGTCATTCCAGAGAGGATGAGCCAATAGGAATGCAGCAACGATATATACTGAGAGGTGCACCAAGGTGAACCTAGATCCAAAGTATTGATCTTTGTACCGTGTTTGCTTTCATTATATGTGCTGGCCTAGCTACATGTGTGGCCTTTTGGGGCAGCTATTAGCCTCCCTGCCCCTGTATCAGAAACTCCAGGTTCAAGTCCAACTCCAGGGCTTGATGGTCACGTAAAGAGTGGCCCAACAGGTTAATTATCAGGCTGTTAACTTGTTCCGATATACATGGTGGCAGGCAGTAAAAACCAGAGAGTTTCCTGGTTGACTGTTCTTGCTCGATGTTGAGTGGTGTTCCTCGAGCTGGCAATAAGTAGGCAAGCTGTTTGGAAAAAAACTGGCCACAGACACCAACATCAATATGTGTGTTATTTCCCTCATATGTCACTCATTGACTCCGTCTACACTTCCCGCTGCCTCGAAAAAGCAGGAGCAAATTCATGGACCTTATGCATCCCAAACACACTCTCCTCCACCTTTTCCCATTGGGAAAAGAAACTCTTGAGATCATGCACCAACCAACTCAAGAACAGCTTATCTACACCCTAATTGTGACTGCAACACTCTATTCTGCACCCTCGCCTTTCTTTCTCCCCATGTACACTATGAACAGTACGTTTTGTCTGTAAAGCACGCAAGAAACAATACTTTTCGCTGTATCCCAATACATGTGACAATAATAAATCAAATCAAACCAAATAAATCAAACAATTGTGGGAAGAGAACTAGAGAAGACTAGACATAAATGCTTATAAATTGGAAGTCTTGCTGTAGCAAGGAACAATGCCTTGAGATTATGGTGGGCAAGAATCTGGCCTTTTCCACCTTGCTGGTGTTCACCTTAGCAAGACCTTTGGTTATCAGGTTTCCACAGTTTGAATCTCAATCCAACTACTCAAGAACTGACTTGCAGTTCATGATTCAGGCTGTTGATTAACCATTAATTGGAGGCTTTTGCTTGGAGATGTTTAAAGAACCATCAAGTCATAGAGGTTTATAGTATGGAAACAGGCCCTTCGGCCCAACTTATCCATGCCGCCTTTTCTTTTAACCAGCAAGCTAGTTCCAATTGCCTACATTGGACCCATTTCCTTCTATACCCATCCTGTCCATGTAACTGTCTAAATGCTTTTAAAAAGACAAAATTGTACCTGCTTCTACAACCTCAGGCAGCTTGTTCCAAACACTCACCACCCTCTGTGTGAAAAAATTGCCCCTCTATTTGTATTTCTATTTCTCCCCTCTCACCTTAAACCTATGCTCTCTAGTTTTAGACTCCCCTACCTTTGGGAAAAGATATTCACCATCTAGCTGATCTATGCCCCTCACTATTTTATAGATCTCTATAAAATCATCCCTCAGCCTTCTACAGTCCAGAGAAAAAAGTCCCAGTCTATCCAGCCTCTCCTTATAACTCAAACTATCAAGTCCCAGTAGCATCCTAGTAAAATAAAAATAAATTTATGAATTTAAACTAAATATAAATTTAGTTTAAAAAAAAGCCTATGAAAAGGTAAATATATTAAAACAGAAACATGTTGCCAGCTGTGGAATAATGTAGAGAATGAGGCATCCTTGCCAAGTGCCTGATTTGCATGATTTTGAACTTTATTGAACCAAGTCAGAAATGGATTTCTGTGTTCTCTGCCAGAGATACAATATTCCATCACTTTCCTTGCAAAGCTCTGCAGGTCTCAGTATGGTCCATTACATCCCAACCTTTGATAGAGTTAATTTCACACTTTCCATTTACTTGCATCTCGTCTTCAGTTTACATGGCCCCGAGCCCCAGGGTATGTTGCAAATTGTTCCTTGGAATGTATTTCCATCGCTGAAATGAGCATTGAAATGTGTTTAAGAATTGGTTAGCAGATTCTGCCTGTGACATTGTAATACAGAATGAGTTTAGCAGACTCGTCTTCTCTCTTTCTCTCCCTCCGTATTTGGGTGACAGAAACAAAATGAAGAAACCTTCTCAATTCCACCATTTTACAGATGTACCATGGAAAGCATCCTTTCCCAGCTTGGTATGGCTCCTGCTCTGTCCAAGACCGCAAGAAGCTAAAAAGGGTCATGAACAAAGCCCAGTCCATCACACAAACCAGCCTTCCATCCATTGACTCCGTCTATACCTCCCGCTGCGTTGGAAAATCAGCCAGCATAACTAAGGACCCCTCGCACCCCAGACATTCCCTCTTCCATCTTCTTCCATCCGGAAAAAGACACAAAAGTCTGAGATCACGTACTAACTGACTCAAGAAGAACTTCTTCCCTGCTGCTATCAGACTTTTGAATGGACTTATCTTGCATTAAGTTGATCCTTCTCTGCACCCTAGCTATGACTGTAACACCACATTTTGCACCCTCTCCTTTCCTTTTCTATGAACAGTCTGCTTTGTCCATATAGCGCGCAAGAAACAATACTTTTCACTGTATCCCAGTTTATGTGACAATAAATCAAATCAAATCAAATTCAAAGATATGCGGGTTAAGTTGATTGGCCATACTAAATGGGCTCCAGTGTCAGGGGATTAACAGGGTAAATATGTATGGTTACAGGAATGGGGCCTGTGTGGGATGGTGGTCAGTGCAGACTTGATGGGCTGAATTGTCTCCTTCTGCACTGTAAGTGTTCTATAATTCTATGGAAATCAAAATTAAGTTTTGTTTTGTACAGTCTTCCCCAACCACTACCTCTCCGTCCACAACACACTGCCTCAACAAATGCCTAAAGACAGCACTGTATGTGCAGTTTTTGGAAGTTGACAATGTTCTTATTAGTGTGCTCAATCAGTAAAACTCCCAGCCGAGTCAGCAGGTTGTGGGTTGCATACTGCAGGAACATCAGCACATAGTTAAGCTGATGCTCTAGCGCAGCACTGCGGGAGAGCTGCATTGTCAGAAATGCCAGCTTCGGATAAAATGTCAAACTAAGATAATAGCAAAATATTGCGGTGCTGGAATCTGAAACATAAACAGAAAGTCTCAGCAGGTCTGGCAGCATTTGTGGAGAGAGAATAGAGCCAACGTTTCAAGTCAGGATGACCCTTTGATTCCAGATGTTGGCTCTATCCTCTCTCCACAGGTGCTGCCAGACTTGCTGAGATTTTCCAGCACTTTCTGTTTTTGTTTAAGATGTCAAACAGTTGTTCGGGTTACAATTTGTTGGTACTGGCTGGAATTCTCTGGTTGTCCACGCCGATGGAATCTTCTGGCCCGGCTTACGGCGAACCCCCCTGCCGTGGGTTTTCCAGAAGTGCGGTGGAGTCAGTGGAGTATCCCATTGGCAGTAGTAGGGCCAGAAGATCACTGGCACCAAACTGTGCACTGCCTCCCCCACAGCCAAGAAACATACGGCTAGGATGCCGAATAATCCTGCCCATTGGATGATAGACAATGCTGTTAAGCAGGACTCAACCAACACTAACCTGTTCAGTGATGCTCAGCTTGTGGTTTGCAATAACTTGGCTCCAGAACACACATGGCCTTTTCCAAACGTGAACAAAGAGCTAAATTTTAGAGACGAGAGTGATTGCCCTTGACATTACGGCAACATTTGAACTAAATGTGGCATCAAGAAGCAAAATTGAAGTCACGTGAACACGGAGCAGGAGTAAGCCATTTGGCTCATCCTGACTACTCCACCATTCAATAGGATAATAGCCAATCTGATTGTGGCCTCAACTCCACTTTCTTCCCTATCCCAAATAATCTCTGACTTCCAAAATCTGAGGGCTGGAGTTATACCGGGCACAAATGGTTGTTGTAGTTGGAGGCCAGTCACCTCAGCCCCCCCCCCGACATCAATGCAGGAGTTCCTCAGGGTCGAGTGCTTGGCCCAATCAATGTCAAATCCCTCACTCTCGAACAGAAACTTAACTCGCCACGTAAATGTTGTGGCATCAACACCAGTAATCCTGCAGCAGGTAACTACCTCCTGACTTCCCCAAGTCTTTTACCATCTACCAGGCACAAGTCAGGAATAATTTCCACTTGCCTGGTTGATTGCAGCCCCAATGACACTCAAGGAGCTCGATACCATCCAGGACAAAGCAGCCTGCTCAGCCTTATCAGTCACCTCTGCAACCTCAACCATTCAATCCCTACAATCCATAGGAAGCCACTTGGCCCATCAGGTCTGCACTGATCACAATCCCACCCAAACCCTATCCCCTCAACCCTACATATCTACTCTGCTAGTCTCCCTGACACTAAGAGGTAATTTTCCCATGGCCAATCGACTTGACCCGCATATCTTTGGAATGTGGGAGCACCCCTGGGGAAAGCCCATGCAGACACAGGGAGAACGTGCAAACTCTATACAGACAGTGACCAAAGCCAGGAATTGGATTGGGTCCCTGGTGCTGTGAGGCAGCAGTGCTAACTTTTATGCCTTTACCTATCAGTGCACAGCAGTACGTAACATATGCAAGCACCTCCAAAACTCTTACTAGAAGGGCATGGGCAGCCGGCACATGGGAACACCAAATTCCCTTCCGAGTAACAGGAATAACTGTGCTTCAAAGACACCTTGTGACATTGTGATGAGGTGCTATATGAATGCAAGCTCTTTCTCTGAATTGTGACTTGCCATGGAGGAAGAAACCACATTAATTTCCAAAGTGCCACTCATGCCTTTAGAATCATTCAAAAGAGCTCCACAGCTAATGATTTGCTGTTACTTTGAGGCTACGCTCGGCAGCCGTGCACAGCAAGATCCCACAAACAGCAGACGCATTAAATGCCCAGACGATCTGCTTTTGCCAGCCTTGGTCGAGGAGTGAAAGTTGGTCGGAACGCTGGCTAAACTCCAGCCCTGGGGATCTTTGATGTCAGCCTGACCAAGGAGACAGCCTCGATTTAATGTCGCTTCCGAAAGAGAACACCTCAAGGCATTGAGTGTCGGTCGACCGTGAGACAGGGGCCAAGAGTTGATCCAGGGGCTAAGAATGTCACCAGGTGAAACCAGGTTGATCAATGAGGAGGAGTGAACAAGGTACGTCGTGCTGTGATATTAAAGTGTCCAATATTGCACTGCGATGTTATGTTAACTAAGGTGAGGAATGCACTGTATCGCAGGACTGTCCTTCTGCTTGGGAGATGAGGATCTGTATGTTATCAAGCATAGGCACAGGAATGCACAGCTGGTTATTCCAGTTCTCTGGATGGCCTGCTGTGTTCAAATATTTGTTCAATCGCCTTCGCCTGAGGTGACCCAAAAAGGACTCCGACTTGGGAGTAGGGTGGGGTGACTGGGACGAGATAAAGGCCTCCTCTTCCTGACAGCTGTGAAGGATCACGAGTAAAATCATTTCCACAGCTTTCTCTGTTGAATGGCAGAGAACTTACAATCTTCTTCCCCGTGGCTGCAAGCTCTGGAACCTCCTCCTGAAAGCCCCCTGATGTGCGACCCAAAGCAGCAGCTCACTTTATTCTCGTACCTCCTCAAATGTGGCAAACGTCCTTTTAAACCAAATCTATCCTCAGGTTAATGAATCCAGCAAATTAGGGCAAAGGGGAAGCTTAAAGGCAAATCAATCAACAGGGGCAGCACAGTGATTAGCACTGCTGCCTCCCAGCCAGGGATCCAGGTTCAAATCCAGCCTCGGGACACTGTCTACGCAGAGTTTGTACATTCTCACCGTGTCTGCGTGGGTTTCCTCTGGGTTTTCTGGTTTCCTCCCACAGTCCGAAAGATGTGCGGGTTAGGTTGATTGGCCATGCTAAATTGACCCGAGTGTCATGGGATTAGCAGGGTAAATATGTGGGGTTACGGGAATGGAGGCTGGGTGGGATTGTGGTCCGTGTAGAATTGATGGGCCGAATGGCCTTCTTCTGCACTGTAGGGGTTCTATGATTCAATCAGCACACGATAATTGTAGGCATTGCTGGAATTTTCCCACTCCACCTGCCACGGAAATCGGAGCAGGCGAGGGGCGGACAATGGGCGAGTTTTCACAGTTTCGGGACGAGCGAGGCTATAAAATCCTGTCCCTTATCTGGATTCAAATGATGACAAAGATGGGTCTTGGAATTTGGAATCTAACACATTGGCCCACCGTTATTTGGAACATTTTTCTCGCCTGAGATGCTCACTCAACCAGCCCTTAGTTACACCGTGACAGATGATGCTCACTTTGTAGATACTAGAATCCATAGCATCTTACGGTGCAGAAGGCGGCCATTCGGCCCATCGAGTCTGCACTGACAACAATCCCACCCTGGTACTGTTCCTGCAATCCCACATATTTACCCCGCTAATCTCTCCAAACTACCCATTCCCGGACACTAAGGGGCAATTTAACAAGCCCAATCAAGCTAACCCGCATATCATAGAATCCCTACAGTGCAGAAGGAGGCCATTCAGCCCATCAAGCCTAGGTCAACCAGAATCCCATCCAGGTCCTATTCCCACAACCCCACAAATTTACCCTTCTAACCCCCCTGACACTAGGGTCAATTTAGCATGGCCAATCAACATAACCCGCACATCTTTGGAATGTAGGAGGAAACCAGAACACCCAGAGGAAATTCACACAGACGTGGGGAGAACATGCAAACGTCATGCAGACAGTGGCCCAAGACTGGAATTGAACCTACGTTCCTGACGCTGTGAGGCAGCAGTGCTAACCACTGTGCCACCGTGCTGTAATTACTGGTTAAAGGGGTCATTTTGATCTGTGTGTGTATGAGATCAAGTACTTTCTAACGGTCTGTAACACAAACTGTGGCTCACACTCACTATGTCACAAGTTTGCAGGTATTATGTTCCCCACCTTCGACCAATATACATGTTACAAAATATCGGGCTTCAGAGCGGCGGGCGGAAGGAAGGCGGGCTGGCCCAGACAGCCTGCACATTGCCACAGCTATCCCGAACATGTTGCTAGGCTGCCATTTCCACTGGGCAGATTGTCTCAATGTCCCTGTTCTCCCTGTCCTGCCGTAAAAGCAAAGAAACATCCCGTAATTAATTCCTGACGGAAACAAAATACTTCATTCAATGATTTCTTTAAACAATTGACCTCTGCATGTTTCACTGCAGTGGAAGCTCTTTTCTGAGACGATTGTTTTTCGTATTTCAGGATATGATACTTTAGCCGCTCAGTCAGTGGCTCAATGGGATATTTGACTTATCCTTTATCATAACAGCTACACTGCCAACTGCACCGCGTGGTGTGGGTTCAGAGTCATGCACATCAGGAAGGATGGAGGTTTGATGTCTGGTCTGTCCTAAGCTGAGATGATCTGAGCTGGGGAAGTACTGAGAGCAATGCAAACAGCTTTACTGTTCATATGGGCAGTAGTGGGGGGAGGACGGGGGGGGTGCGACTACTGGGGTAACCCGAGGGAGTTTCTGCTCTTACAAATGCTCAACTTATCAAGCCTTCTTCACTATTCATTTCAATCAAGCTTTATCTGTGGAGCCAATGTTTCGAGTCTAGATGACCCTTCATCAGAGCTCATAAAGGGTCATCTAGACTTGAAATGTTGCCTTGACTCTCTCAGCACAGATTTTCCAACATTTTTCTGTTTTTGTTTCAGGTTCTAGTAGTGTGCGTTTATCTTAAGGGTTATCGGTAATTAACTTCATCTATTTATTTTGATTCTATGTCCCAAAATTCCCTTCCCAAACAGAAATCGAAGAATCCTGATCGATAACTGGAACAACAGCCTATATTTATACAGCACCTTTAATCTGATGAAGCATCCCCAGGTGCTTCACGGGAGCACGATAAAACAAAGTAGGACACTGAGTGCAAAGAGATATCCAGTCAGCTGACCAAAAATTTGGTTGAAGAGCTTTGCTTTAAGGAGGGTCTGAAAGGAGGAAGTGAGGTAGAGAGAGAGAAGTGTAGAGTGGATACTCCAGAGCGTACAGTCCAGACCGACTGAAAGCATGGCTACCAATGATGGGTGTGCAACAGGCCTCAATGAGAGGAGCACAGCTATCTCGAAGGGCTATAGGGCTGGAAGATATCATAGAATCCCTACAGGGCAAAAGGAGGCCATTTGGCCCATTGAGCCTGCACCGACGTTAATCCCATCCAGACCCTATCAGCACATACTTACCCTTCTAATCCCCCTGACACTAAGGGACAATTTAGCATGGCCGATCCACCTAACCCGCACATCTTTGGAAGAGGCCGGAGGAAGCCCACGCAGACACGGGGAGAATGTGCAGACTCCACACAGGCAGTGACCCAAGCCAGGAATAGAACCCGAGTCGCTGGCGCTGCGAGGCAGCAGTGCTGTGCCACCGTGCTGCACTGCCGGTGGTGTGGGAACCCATCCAGTGGGAGCACAAAATGCAGAGTGCTGCACGTAATCTCCCAAACATCTAAAGCACCGAGTAGAAAATTGCATCTGAGTTTCCGATCTAACGTTCAGAAGGTTCAGAAATTCCTCACAAAGGAACATGAAGTCAAAATAATTGCTCTGATAGTGTTCGCTCGCAAGCATCCAGTCACATCACATTAGGTACAGCACGATAAAGTTGGGAACCAATAGGTTTATTAGTGTTATATAAATGATCGCCTTACAGCAAAGCTGAGTCCTGTGCATTGTGAAAGATACAAGTAAAATTGCATGCTCAAAGGATTAACAATGCATGTCAAGTGTCATCTTATTGCTTTAATGCTTCTCCAGTCACTGTGATACCCTCAGTTAAGATTATTGAAATATTTCTTCTTCTTTTGAGGTCAGTTTCGGATAGCCCTAAACCCCTCCGTAGCAGGAGATTAACTACTCAGTATGGAGGATAAAAATACATCATTAGGGAAACAAGCCAGTAATTTAACCTACAGCTATCTTTGAGCAGTCATTTGCCTGGTAATCAAATCTCAACGGGCTTAAGGCAGCTGCTGTAATTCAGTAAGATCATCCCTCATTAGCATTACTCCTCATTAAGAAAAGCACTCACACAGTGAGACTAATCAATATTGCCATTATGGAACTACTCTGAATTACTGTATTTAACCTATTAGACTACAGCTTTCCAAATTTCTCTCATCTTTGGGTCCAGGATGCTCCCCTATGGGGGGGAGGGGAAGGTGACATGATGTAAACAATTCATCCTTCCGATGGCTTTGGAGTTTGGCGAGATTTGTCAATAAATGGGTACCGGTTTTCCAGGGGGGGCTGCGCGATTGTATAGGCACATTGTAACGTCCCTTAGGTGGTGCAAGAGAAAGAGGTAATTATGGAATGTGCCATAAGGGGAGGCAATGGCCTAGTTGCATTATCGCTAGACTATTAATCCAGAAAGTCAGCTAATGTTCTGGGGACCCAGGTTCGAATCCCACCGCAGCAAATTGTAGAATTTGAATCCAATAAAAAATGTCTAGAATTAAGAATCTACTAATGACCATGAAACTATTGTTGGCAAAACCCATCCGGTTCACTAATATCATTTAGGGAAGGAAATCTGCCGTCCTTACCTGGTCTGGCCTACATGTGACTCCAGATCCACAGCAATGTGGTTGACTCTCAACTGCCCTCTGAAACAGCCTAGCAAGATTTCAGTTGTATCAATCGCTACACCACCACCTTCTCAAGGGCGACTAGGGATGGGCAATAAATGCTGGCCAGCCAGCGATGCCCATGTCCCAGGAATGAATAAAAAAAGATAAAATAATTCCCTGGAATGTTTCCTCCACTCCATGCCCTGGTTAAAATGATTTTCCTGAGGGAGTACCAGTTTTCATAAAGTGTAAAGAAGGCCTTGGGGCAGCACGGTGGTTAGCACTGCTGCCTCACAGCACCTGGGACCCAGGTTCAATTCCGGCCTCAGGTCACTGTCTGGGTGGAGTTCGCACATTTTCCCCATGTCTGCACAGGCTTCCTCCGGGTGCTCCAGTTTCCTCCCACACTCCAAAGAAGTACGGGTTAGGATGATTGGCTTTAATGTCAGGGGGATTAGGAGGGTCAATGTGTGGGGTTATGGGAATAGGGCCTGGGTGGGATGTGGTCGGTATAGACTCAATGGGCTGAATGGCCTCCTTCTTTACTGAAGGGATTCTGTGAATTTATTCTAAAGTGATTTATTGATGCTTTAATTGTGTCAACTATGAAACTTTGACTCCAGGATCATCAGGATTGAAAACTCTTGCACGTTTTGTGCCTTTCCTGACCACACGGTGCCCAAAGTGCTTTCCAGCCAATGAAGTACTTTTTGAAGTGTAGTCACTGTGGCGAGGGAGGGACGGCGGTAGTCAGTTTGAGCACAGCAAGCTCCCATTAATTGCAATGTGGTAATGATCAATCAATTTTACTGATGCTAATTCACAAACAAATAGCGACAAACAGGATGACTCCCCCGCTTTTAGTCATAGTCACAGAGGTCCACAGCATGGAAAAAGGCCTTTCAGTCCTTCATGTCTGTGCTGGTCAAAGACAAGCCACCCAACTATTATAGTCCCATTTCCCAGCACTTGGCCCAAAGCCTTTTATGCTTTGGCATTGCAAGTGACTATCTAAATACTTTGTAAATGTTTTGAGGGTCTCTGCTTCCATCACCCTTCCAGGCAGTGAGTTCCAGATTCCCTCCACCCTCTGGGTGAAAATGTTTTTCCTCACATCCCCTTTAAATCTCCTGTCCATTACCTTAAATCTATGGGGTTGTTAGGCCCCTATCGGCACCAAGGCCCAGGCAGCCTCCAGGCCTGTCATTGCCCTGCTCGTTTCTCCTCCCTCAGCCGCTTTGTTGAGTCTTACATCACCAAGGGACCTGGAGATCTTGACAGAAACACTTGGCGGGCCCCAGCCACGATGATGGTTGCAATGTCACTGCTGCCGAGGCTTGTGGCCTGTCTGAGCCCCAACCTCAGCAGCCTGGGACCACAGAGCCAACTCAGGATCCTCAAGCTGCACTTCTGCTGCTTCTTGGCCAAGACCCGTGAGTTGGAGCGGCCCAGGTGAGATAATGGACTGATGAGTACATAAAATAATTACATTTTTAGAAACTTTCTATTTATCTGAAATATTATATGTTGATCTCTAATATGTGTGTGTCTATCTGTGTGGAGTTTGCACATTCTCTCCGTGTCTGCATGGGTCTCCTCCAGGTGCTCCGGTTTCCTCCTACAGTCTGAAAGATGTGCAGGTTAGGTGGATTGGCCATGGTAAATTGCTCCTTCGTGTCAGGGGTACTAGCGAGGGTAAATACATGGGGTTATGGGTTAGGGCCTGGGTAGGATGTTCTTTCTAAGAGTCAGCGCAGACACGATGGGCTGAATGGCCTTCTTCTGTGATGGAAGGCAGTGGCCTAGTGATATTATCATCAGACTATTAATCCAGAAACTCAGTTACTGTCTGGGGACCTGGTTTGAATCCCACCATAACAGATGGTGGAAGTTGAATTCAATAAAAAAATCTGAAATTAAGAATCTACTAATGACTACGAAACCATTGTCGATTGTCGGATAATCCCATCTGGTTCACTAATGTCCTCAGGGAAGGAAATTTGCCATCCTTACCTGGTCTGGCCTACATGTGACTCCAGAGCCAAAGCAAAATGTGATTGACCCTTAATGCCCTCGGGCAAATAGGGATGAACAATAAATGCTGGCCAGCCAGTGAGGCCCATGAGCCACAAATGGAAAAAACTACTGGGATTCTATGATTCTACATCCTATATTTTCTTGCTGGGCTCTCAAGGTTGAATTTTCTGTCAGGATCATACATCACATCATTAACACAGCCCTTATCACTTGAATTAGCACCCCTATATGGCTGCAATGAGACTCACGCATCAATGCTGCAAACAATTGTCCACCAAAGGACAATGGGTCGGCTCATGGTAAGATGGCAATTTGTTCGGTTTTGACAAAGAGCGGTGACAACTATCCAACAATGTAACCATCACTCAATCCCCCACTGTCAACATCCTTGGGGTTACCATTGACCAGAAACTCCACAGGACTCACCATATATACACAGCGGCTACAAGATCAGATCAGAGGCTAGGAATACTGCAGCAAGTAACACACCTCCTGACTTCCCAAAGCCTATCCACAATCTATTCTGATTTGATTTGATTTATTATTGTCACATGTATTAACGTACAGTGAAAAGTATTGTTTCTTGCATGCTATACAGGCAAAGCGTACCATTCATAGAAAAGGAAATGAGAGAATGCAGACTGTAGTGTTACAGTCACAGCTAGGGTGTAGAGAAAGATCAACTTAATGCAAGATAGGTCCATTTAAAAGTCTGACAGCAGCAGGGAAGAAGCTATTCTTGAGTCGGTTGGTACGTGACCTCAGACTTTTGTATCTTTATAAGTCAGGAGTATGATGGAATACTCCCCACTTGCCTAGATGGGTGCAGCTCCAACAACACTCCAGAAGCTTGATACCATCCAGGACAAAGCAGCCCACTTGACTGGCATCACATCTACAAACATTCAATCCCTCCACCACCGATGCTCGGTAGAGCAGTGTGTACTATCTACAAAATGCACTGCAGTAATTCACCAAAGATCCTTCGACAGCACCTTCCAAACCCACTACCACATCCATCTAGAAGAGCAGCAGATATGTGGAAACATCACTACCTGCAAGTTCCCCTCCAAGTCACTCAATATCCTGACCTGGAAATAAATCACTGTTCCTTCGCACTCACTGGGTCAAAATCCTGGAATTCCCTCCCTAGTGGCATTGTGGGTCAACCCACAGCACATGAACTGCGGTGATCCAAGAAGGCAGCTCATCATGATCTTCTCAAAGGATGGGCAATAAATGCTGGCCAGCCAGCGATGCCCACGTCCCACGAATGAATACTGAAAAAAAGCAATCTTTGGCAGATAGGAACTTGCTGCATTTCTCATCCTTGCCACGCATTGCTGGGTTTATTTAGATGGTGACACGGATACGCAGTCTTGTTTCCCTAGCAAGTTCCGGGTGGTTGACTGACTCTTGTACGACAGGAAGTTGCAGTGTCCCACGCAAGGAAACTGCGACAGATGTGGTCCCTACTTTGAAAGGATGGTGCATTCCAGCAGTTGCTGTAGAATTCAGCTGTGTCCGATTTAATGCCAAAACCTGGAATGCCGACCCGCGAGGATTTTCCCAGTGTCTCCAGGAATTAAAGGTTAATCTCCTAGACACTGCTATGAAACATCACTGCAGGAGACAAATAACAGGAGCTCTGCAAACACAAGGGTGAGCATTTATTTTCCACACCAGTACAGCACTGAGGGACTGCTGCACTGTTATAGGTGCCATTTCTCTGGATTTTGTTTTAAATTTGTACGTGGGATGTGGGCATCGCTGGCTGGACCAGCATTTATTGACCACTCCTGAGGACACTTGAGAGTCAACCACATTGCTGTGGGTCTGGAGTCACATGTAGACCAGACCAGATAAGGACAGCAGATTTCCTTCCCTAAAGGACATTAGCGAACCAGATGGGTTTTTTTACGACAATCGACAATGGTTTCATGGTCATCATTGGGCTTTTAATTCCAGACATTATTTATTGAATTCAAATTCCACCATCAGCTGTGGTGGGATTTGAACCCGGGTCCCTAGAGCATTTCCCTGTGTTTCTGGATTACTAGTCCAGTAACAATACCACTACACCATTGCTTCCCCCACCCCTGCCCATGAGACATTAAATCTGTCCTCTAGGGTGGATGTAAAAGATCCCATGGCACTATTGGATAGAAGCACCAGGAGGTTACCTCTGGTGCTCTGACCAATCTGTATCCCTCAACCAACATCGCACAAAAAACTGTTCATTATCACATTGCTGTTTGTGGGATCAAGAATCATTACAGTGTAGGAAGAGGCCATTCAGCCCATTGAGCTTGCACAACAACAACCCCACCGAGGCCCTATCCCTATAACCCTAAGTATTGCCCCTGCTAGTCCTCCTATGAGGCAATTTAGCATGACTAATCTACCTAACCCATACATCAGTAAGGCATGGAAGGAACTGCAGTTTGTCAATAGAATTGTAGAATCCCTATAGCGCAGAAGAGGTCATTCAGCCCATCGAGTCTACACCAACTCTCTGACAGAATAGCTTACCCAAGCCCTCTCGCACGCCCTATCCCTGTAACCCCATGTGTTTACCATCCACCCAACCTCACATTACTGGGGGGAAATTTAGCATGGCCATTTGGTCTTTGGAGTGTGGGAGGAAACTGGAGCACCCGGACAAAACTCATGCAGACATGGTGAGAACATGCAAACTCCACACAAACAGTGACCCGAGGCTGGAATTGTTTACCACTGTGCCACCACGCTGCCCTTGCTGGGATTTTCCTGTACACATGTTGGTCGTCAGGGTTACTACATTACACATGTGACTACACTTTAAAGGGCGCTCCATTGGTTACAAAAAATCTGGTGGTTGTAATAAGAGGAATTATGCAAATACTTTCTTTTTGTTAAATTTTCTTTTAACCGTTTTCATCACTAATTATAAAAATATTGAACATCGGAGAATAGGAAGGCTGTTCAACTCAGTGGAGAAATTGCGTGGAAACGGATAGATCATATAATGTAACCTCCAGGAACCCACCAGGCCAGCGCTGGCAACCCTAACCAGGAGTGAATTGTTACAACACTAACACTATCCACTGTCAATCTGTGTCAACATAAGCCAACAGTTCCCATGGAGTTTACTGAGAGTCTATACACCCAATAACATTGTGACATGTACTTAACTCAGTCAATACCAGACCTGAGATGACCCATAGTGCAGTAATGTCTTTTTAATAACTGAATTGTAATATCAACAGCATTACACCAATTAAAGCACATCACTGCTTCTAAGCAAGGCTACATCGATTTGCCACTTAACTTTTTCAGATTTACAAATAAATCAATTGGTGATGGGATTCAAATGAAACTTTAGAGGTCAAATTGCCCGCTGTAGAGTCACAACATGGCTATTAAATAGTTCTTAACTTTGTATTAATTAGCCACCAACCCTATGTTTTGAGCCTGCGTCACTGAATCCAGCCCGCAAATTAAAAGAGATTAGAAGTTTCCCCTCTCCACAGGGTGCCTTAGACACTGAGATATGTTCAATTAATTCCACATGTTTCCAACAATCTCTTCATTAACAGTCAGTCGTCACAATGAGATTACGAGCATCGTTTTGTGAGGTTTTGTGGGAGTGTCATTTTAAGGGAGAGAGGAATTTTCAGAGTAATTCTTCAGATACTAAAACAAAACAAAATTATTCCCCTTGAACACGATTGTACAAGATGGAATTAATTGAACATATGGCTATTGTATTTTATATGAATTTCCAATGCCTTATTGTTATGAAGGATTTCTAATGATCCAAGAGAATGGATTTTGGCTACCAGTGTGAGTAACGCAAACTGGAAAATTTCCGTCTGGGTAGAAAGGACAGCAAAATGCACGATTTTCATTCCAATTTAGAAATTGTTAGGCTCTCTAAACCTCATCCCTCACCACCCCTTGTACCCTCCATACTAACTCACACATCTCTACCCCCACGCTATAGCTCTTCAGACCATTCATAACAAATCAATGCCAATTCATGCCTTCACCTGCCCTACAGGACCCTTAATCTACCTCCATAGTCACTCACCAGTATCTAAAAGAGGCAGACCTCAGTAGCAGTGTGGAGATGAAAAAAAAATCTTCTAACTCTCTCATATACACTTGATAGTGAAAAAACTCCCATTCATAAAAACTTTTAAATCTGCTCAATTGATCTCTTACAAAAATAAACAAACTTCAATTCAGGCCCCACCTCAAAGGCAGCTAAATCTTTAATAGACTCTTCAAATTTCAATCAACTCAAACCTTTAATAAACTTCTTTAAATTTCAATCAAACTATAAACTCAGAGGACCCTGCTGAGATAATTGTAGATCTTGAAACTCATCCAACCATTCATAGTGACACATAGATAGCCGACAGAAAATGTCAAAAAGAGCTCCATAGAAAATGCATGAACAAGTGTCATCTTCATTTTCTAAACGACATCGGATGGCTTGTTAATTGAATCAGTCCAGCAGAGGGTTTTAAAAAAAAATCTCAATTACTGGTACAGCCTAAGCTTTCCCATGATTGAAGGGGACGAAATTATTTAAAACTTCAGATCTTGACAGTCAGACTGTCCTTCAAGAGTGTTTACATTGACTCCATCAATTTATGACTCTCACACAATGGAATAAGGGATTACAATGACCAGAATGGTGATTGTTTGAACACAGCACTGAATTCCAATAACCCTGCTGAATTCAGATTTCCCTCCAATGTGAATCACGCCCAGCCTCCTTCTCCCCAGTCGCAAAAGTGGGCTTCAATATCTGTGTCAAACCTGCCAACTTGGGGGGCTCTTGACAAAGGGTCATCCAGACTCAAAACACTGCTTCTATTCTCTCTCCACAGATGCTGTCAGACCAGCTGAGATTTTCCAGCATTTTCTGTCTTTCTTTCAGATTCCAGCATCTGCAGTATTTTATCTCTTCTCTCATTCTTAAAGGTCCATGGAGTCTTATCAAAGATTAGCCCAACATGTTAAGAGTGAGCGTGCGATTAAATGCAACCTAATAGCATCCCACAAATATTTAGATTGGGGGGGTGTAGTCATGGGGTGTAGTCAGGGGGGTGTAGTCGGGGGGGGGCGGTTGTAGTCGGGGGCTGTATTCCAGGGACGATGTAGTCAAGGGGGGGTGTAATTGTGGGGGGGGGATGTTGTAGTCGAAGGGGATGGAGTCGGTGGGGGGGCAGGGGGTGGGTGTAGTCCAGATGGGGGCTATATTCGCAGGGAGGGGGGGTGTAGTCAGGGGATGGGGGGCCTAGCGAGGTGGGCATGGCCAGTTGTCGGGGGATTATGTGATAGGTTAGAGGTGCAGTGTGAGATGGAGACTAGTCAAGTATTCCATGGGGCGGGTTCTCTGATTTAAGAAGCTAGAAATGCTTTTAATTCTGCTATCCTATTCTGGGTAACTATCACGGTTAGAAGCATCTGAAGTTTGTGAGTTAAATTGGTGGGCGATTACCCATCAAATGTCTGAAGTTTTACAGTGGCTGATTTTCTGTTTCAGGCCTCAGTGAGGGTGTATAAGATAATGAAGGGGATGGATAGGGTAGAGGTAGAGAGATTCTTCCCGCTTAGAAAGGATAGCAGGACGAGAGGGCACAGCCTCAAGATAAGGAGGGGGGCAGTTTAGATTGGAGTTGAGGAGGAACTTCTTCACTCAAAGGGTGGTGAATCTCTGGACTTCTCTGCCCGTTGAAGTGGTGGAGGCTACCTCGCTAAATATATTTAAGTCACGGGTAGATAGGTTTTTGACCGACAGGGGAATTAAGGGTTATGGGGAGAAAGCAAGAAAGTGGAACTGATCCACTTCAGATCAGCCATGATCTTATTGAATGGCGGGGCAGGCTCGAGGGGCTAGATGGCCTACTCCTGCTCCTATTTCTTATGTTCTTATGTATTGAGGGCCCAATGGGTGTGACAGGCCTCCATTGCATAAGGTTTGAGATTTCCGCCTGCAAATTAATATCAACAGGGGTCAGGATTGGACTGGGTTATCCAATCTGCACATTGCTAACTTACCTTCTGTCCACCAGGTAGGTGTGGTCAAAATGTCATTGCCTGCTAAAGGTCAAAATTGACCGCAATCAGAGGATCCCTACAGTACAGAAAGAGGCCATTCGACCCATCAAGTCTGCAGTGACAACAGTCCCACCCAGACCTATCCCCGGACTCACCCGGCTAATCCCAATAGGGAGCAATTCTTTAGCATGGCCAATGCATCTAACCCGCTCATCTTTAGAGTGTTGGAAACCGGAGCATCCAGCTGAGATGAAGCAAATGGAGTAGGAAGAGACTCACATGGTGCATGAACACATAGATCATAGAATTATAGAATTCCAACAGTACAGAAGGAGACCATTCAGCCCAATGACCACAATCCCACCCAGGCCCTATTCCAGTAACCCCACACATTTACCCTGCTAATCGCCCTGACACTAGGGTCGATTTAGCGTGGCCAATCAACCTAACCTGCACATCTTTGGACTGTGGGAGGAAACTGGAGCACCCGGAGGAAACCCATGCAGGCACGGGGAAAATGTGCAAACTCCACACAGAGAGTGACCCGAGGCTGGAATTGAACCCAGTTCCCTGTGAGGCAGCAGTGCTAACCACTGTGCCACCTCTATGGCAGCCAAGACAACAGGAATCAGTAACCCCAATCTACCAAATAAGAACCTTAACTGCTGCAAGTCTAGTCGAGTGCGTTTCTCAATGAAACAATCCATCTCGAAACAAGCCATTAGTTATAAGCTTGTCTATCACTCCAACATACTCCAATATAGGTTCATTCCCAATGCTTACCAACTAACCATGAGAAAAGGGCTCATAAAGCTGCTGTGAAATATTGCCCTCATCCACCAAATGCAGCACAATATGGAGATCTTTTAATGTTTGCCCAATTTGGGGATAGTGCTCTCTGTCTCCAACACTGAAAACAAGACTATAAAGAAACAGTGGCCCCACTCATGCTACAACACAATGAATCTTGCTCACTGTCATCTCGTTTATCATTCCAGCCCTCTTCCAAGTCCCAATTCTTTTGCTGGATTTCCCATTCAATTTTTATTCAACACTGACACCTTCTTGGGGGGGGTGTGGGGGAGGGGAGAAAAATTGTCAATCCCACCTTCTGTCACTTCACTGCACGCAATTGTCCGCATATTATAGATGCCAATTATCATCATTTTCTTGTCAAACACGTCAGATGTAAGCATTGCTGCTCCCTCCAAAGGTGTCAAGTAATCAAAATTTAATGCAAAACTGTAGAAGCAAGTCATTGTCTGACGTACGGGAATTATACCCAACTCATTTTGTTTCTCGGGAAATGCACATTACTCACCAGATTCTTCACCTCATCTCCTTGACATTTCCTACAGTTTGGAGCCAGAGTTGATGACTATCAGTCCTAATCTACTCTTGGAACAAATTAAGAAAACAGAAAGCAAGAACTTGGAGCCTTTCACACTTTGAGGACATCCCAATACCTTTTACAGCCAATGATGTGCTTTTGAAGCCCTGTTTCCCTATATTCAGTATGCTTCAAAAATACTTCATTGGCTGTAAAGCAATCTCGGGTGTCACAAGGAGCGCTACACCAAATGCCAGTTCTTCTATACAATCTTCAACTTTCCTCACTACTATTTCATTTACCTAACCATCATGGCTCTTGATCTTCTTCGTTTTCATCTAGGCTCCTCAAATAAATGATCAAAGTATTTATCGGAAGGGGCGACATGATAATTAGCACTGCTGCCTCACAGCACCAGGTTCAATTCTGGCCTCGGGTGACTGTCCATGTGGAGGTTGCACCTTCTCCTCATGTCTGTGTGGGTTTCTTCTGGGTGCTCCGGTTTCCTCCCACACTCCAAAGATGTGCGGGTTAGGTGGATTGGCCATGGTAAATTGCCCCTTAATGTCGGGGGGTTTAGAAGGGTAAATATGAAGGGTTACGGGAATAGGGCCTGGGTGGGATTGTTGTCAGTGTAGGCTTGATGGGCCAAATGGCCTCCATCTGCACTGTAAGGATTCTATGATAAATACAATGAAGGATAATACTTGTGTACATTTACAGTGCTAACACATCTTTGCAACCACCCCTACTTATTCAGAGGAGGTCTTCTGATTGATGAGTGCTCAGTGCTGGCTGCAAAATCTTATTATGTGCTTAAACACGGGGCTGAAAGGGACACTGACCTTGCAAAGAAAGAAGGACTTGCATTTATACAGTGCTTTTCACAACCACCCAACATCTCAAAGCACTTTGCAGCCAATGAAATCCCTTTGAAGTGCAGTCACTGCTGTAATGTTCGATGGATAAATATCGGTGAGAGCGTATTTTTTTTAAAAAGGCAAAGAACCTGCAAGGCAGTGACCCAGATATAATGTCACAGGAGATGAGACAGTCTCGCCTGAATGACAGCAAGCTGTTCCCTCTTTACAAATTGCTACACTGATGGAGTGCGTGGTGAATGGACAGTAAGAAGAGCTGGAGAAGCTCAAATACATGAACTCCTCTCCAGCCAGTGTAACTTGTTTCACTGTACACAGCACTTTTCATATCTTCAGTACTTAGAATTATAGAATCCCTACATTGCAGAAGGAGGCCATTTAGTCCATCAAGCCTGTACTGACAATAATCTCACCCAGGCCCTTTTCCCTGCAACCCCACAAATTTACCCTGCTGATCCCCCTGACAGTAAGGGGCAATTTAGCGTGGCCAATCCACCTAAATTCCGCAGGTGGAGGAAGCCAGAGGAAATTTACACAGACACAGGGAGAACGTGCGGACTCTGCACAGACAGTGAGCCAAGCCGGGAACTGAACCCGCGTCCCTGGCACTGTGAGGCAGCAGTGCTAACCACTGTGCCATCGCGCCGCCCTGTGGAAGGAATTAAAATGCATTCCTAACAATGACTCACATTAAATAATAAGTTGAAGGATTTTTAAGTGTCACCTTTGCACCACCAAGGGGGCAGCTGTTAAGGTTGCTTTGAGGAAGACGTTCAAGGGTGAAGCGTAGTAAGAAGTGCAGAAGTTGATATACTGCCAGCGAACTGTAAGAATCTGGCACAGTAAATTAATGTTGGCCATGCTCTCTGATAGCCTCCAGCTAACTGCAGATAGGAATGTAAGATCTCCTCAGTATGCTGTGCCAAACTTGTCAGCCTATCTCCAGAGCTTTCGCGGCCTGTGTTATGTAAACATACCACGCTCTTATCAAAACATAAAAAGGAAAAGCTGATTCCCACATGAAAGGATTGTTTCCTGGTGCTTGCCACCATTGTAGCAGTCAATGTGTTTAGTAAGTACAATGAAGCGTCGATAGGAACGGTGCCATCATTATTCAGTGCAGTGTCTGCCTGCCTGAGATGGTCAGAACTGACTTAAGGGAAATGTTCATGACAGGTGACTGGTGCACACTTGACATCGGGTAATGAGGATGTGGTTGATAATTATGTTCCTTCACATGGCCAAGAAGGTTTTTCAGCGACTGATTGATTTCCAGCCTGCTGATGGGTTGCCCTTAATGAGATAATCCAATCGATGAGTCATTTTTACTCCTGTTGTTACACTCAGGTGTCAATTCTACATTTTGTGGCATTATTTGGAATCCTACAAAAATCCCAATTTTGCCCGCAGCTGCTGGCAAGTAGTTTTTGGCTAGTTGCATTTGACACCGTTTCTAAGAGGAGCGCTTTGTCGTGTCACTCGGTCAAGCACATTGCTACATTCGTTTCTAAAAGAAGCAATAAGCCACATGAACATGGGAGTGTATTATTCCAGCTGTCTTTAATGGGGCCGATCCC
The DNA here is from genome assembly GCF_965287045.1 of Carcharhinus amblyrhynchos. Taxonomy (NCBI): domain Eukaryota; kingdom Metazoa; phylum Chordata; class Chondrichthyes; order Carcharhiniformes; family Carcharhinidae; genus Carcharhinus; species Carcharhinus amblyrhynchos. Next base: position 5,365,149 of record NC_137349.1, on the reverse strand, counting down.
CTTAAGGTCACAAACTTGTGTAAATAGCCATATCTACAGGTCAATTAAAAGTTAATTGTTACCGATTAAGGGAGTTTGTACTTTAGCAAGTGCTTGTAAATTTCCAATTCTAGGTCAAAGAAGTGGGCGTGGAGAGTTACCTATCTACCCATCTATTCCTCCTCTGCCAGGTACCGTGCCAGGAGAGGATATTGGCAAATGTAAACTCCATTGAATTGGTCCATGATTATGCTTGGCTAAGTATGGCAGTGATTTGCCTTCTGCAGCATGTCTGATCTGGATACTCTCATTGCCTCCCATCAGGGAAGGATTTAAAGGCTGATTATCAATCTATTTGGACATCAGATCCCTACAGTGCAGAAGGAAATCATTCAGCCCACTGAGTCTGCACCAACCACAATCCCAACCAGACCCTATTCCTGTAACCTCACATATTTATTCTGCTAATCCCCCTGACACTAGGGTCAATTTAGCATGGTCAATCAACCTAACCCACACATCATCGGACTATGGGAGGAAACCAAAGCACCCGGAGGAAACTCACACAGACACAGGGAGGATATGCAAACTCCACACATCCGAGGTCGGAATTGAACCTGGGTCCCTGGCACTGGGAGGCAGCAGTGCTAACTACTGTGCCACCATGCCACCCATGTTATGAACCCATCTTCCTCGGCCATCACAAGCTGAAGTGGGACTTGAATCTGGAGTTTTGGGTGCAGAGGCAAGGATGCTACCCACTGCACCAGCATAATTAAGGACCCCACGCACCCTGAACATACTCTCTTCCACCTTCTTCCATCAGGAAACAGATACAAAAGTCTGAGGGTACTTACCGACCGACTCAACAGCAGCTTTTTCCCTGCTGTCATTTTGAATGGACCTACCTTGCATTCTCTATACTTTTTCTCTGTACTCTAGCTATGACTGTAACACTACATGCTGCACTCTCTCCTTTCCTTCTCTATGAATGGTATACTTGGATTGTATAGCATGCAAGAAAAAATACCTTTCACTGTATACTAATGCATGTGACAATAATAAATCAAATCAAATCAAAACAAGACTCTCCACCTACTCTAACATGCTATCATTATTGTGCCCATTTCCCTTCATTAACACTTTATTATAAATTTGTATATATAAGGAAAACTTTAATGTCCTTCCCATGGTGATTTTGGTGGTGGGTTGGGGAGCATTAACCAGGTAGGAGGGTGGTGGGTGGCGAGTGAGGACTACTGATGCCTTCCCATCTCCACTCCGATCAGACTGTGGTGGGAAGGCACACGGATAGCCACGGGTAGCCTTCTTGCCTCATTGCCAGCTGAAGGATTTAAGTAAGCGATTAATGCCCATTTGAAGGTCTCTTCTTGCCACCACTGGTATTAACCATGGGAAACTCACCATGTAGAAACACAACAAGCAAACCCCTCTGTGGGGGGAGGTGGGGGGGGGCGGGTCCCTTCTGCAATCAGTACCTGATCAAAGCAACCAGCATTGAGAAGGGATGGGATTTGAAAATATGGATGGGTATTTCAAAATTAAGACATTGCTTGACCATGAAACAATGTACGTCAGCGAGCTCAGGGCCGACAGTGGAATGGGATCTGTTGTGAGTTAAGAGCAGGGTCCTGGATGACCTCAAATTTAGACAGTAGAATGTGAGCAGAGCAGCCTGCCAGCAGTGGGGTGGAATAACCATGTCCAGGGGTAACAAAGGCGTGGACGAGGGTTTCAGCAGCAGAGGGGCAAAGTTGGGGAGTGTAAGAAAGGAACTCCTGCGTTCCACCATTGCAAGACTTCCAAGTGCTCCTCAGTCTTGCCGAGAGTATTACTATAAAATTAGGATCAGAGCTCACTAAATTAACAATGACTTATCTTTGGTCACCCTGATCCAGTTACTCCTGTTATCAACAGCACTCACTGTGCTTCATTGTACTTGCTCTGAGGCTGTGAATGGCACCGTATGAAAGAAAGTTCTCTTTGCAAGTGTTCTCGGCGTGCAGGGAAACTCAGCAGCCCGTTTGTGCACAGCAAGCTCCCACAAACAGCGACTGAACGAAAGAACAGATCATTTGTTTTCAGTGAGGCCGCTTAAGGGGATAAACATTGGCTGGGAGAACTGCCATCCATTTCCTTTAACAGCGCCACTGGGAGCTCTTACATCCACCTGTGAGAGCAAGTGGGACCTTGGATTAATGTCTCATCTGAAGTATGGTACCTCCTGCAGTGTGGTTCTCCCTCAGCAATGCATTGAAGTGTCAGCCGAGATTACATTCTTCAGTCTTTACAGTGGCATTTGAACTCACAGCTCTCTGACTCAGAACGTGATGACTGAGTCACATTCTAGCAGGGCGAGGTTCAATACCCTGATTGATAATCCACGATTCAATCCTCTCTGTCATTATTTTCCTGTATATCCCACCGGCGAGAGATTACAAGAAGTTTAACATACTGTCATTCTTATTTCTCTTTTAAATTAAATTTCTGACAACTTCCCAGCAGTGTTTCGCAGCATTAATCTTTTACACTTCACTTCCAGCGAGTTGCAGAGCGGCAGTGAATTTACAATAAAGTTCAAGTACCCGATGAAAGGGGAGAGAATACCTTCCTCCAGCTCTGTCATTCATCACCTCACTCGGAGAGAGGGGAGAAAAAAAAAATCTCGTAAAAATTTTATGAGGAATGTCAAAAAAAAGAAAAACATTTGCAAGCTCCGGTTAAAACAAGTCATCAATGGACATTCAAGCTCCCCGCTCCAATTCTTCACAGCCTTGTTGTGTAAAAGGCCACAATCCCCTTCTGTGATGCCATGTCCTCAGAATATAAACATCATGAAACCACTTTCCATTCGTCTCCTTGATGTTTTCTCAGTCTCCAACCTCTCCCACTGTTGACAAAGTTGCAAATGCACCAAGAAGGAGGGCATACGCTGCTCTCGATGCCCTTTCCTCTATTTTTGAGGAGACCAAATCATAGAATTACTAGCGGTTGGCAATGCTGCCTCACAGAACCAGGGACCCGGGTTCAATTCCAGCTTTGGGTCACTATCTGTGTGGAGTCTGCACGTTCTCCCCGTGCCTGCGTGGGTTTCCTCTGGGTGCTCCGATTTCCTACCTCAATCTGAAAGATGTGCTGGTTAGATGCATTGGCCGTGCTAAATTCTCTCTCAGTGTACCCGAACAGGCACTGGAGTGTGGTAACAAGGGGATTTTCACAGTAACTTCACTGCACTGTTAATGTAAGCCTTACTTGTGACACTAATAAGTAAAGTTAAATTAAATGTTTCTGAAAAGCCAATCATTTGATGTGGTTACTGTAATTAATTATTCTCAACTTTTGTGAGTTTAGCAACAGCAATTTTTTATTTACAGACACTCCGGTATGTCCCTCTGTGTAATATAGATGACTGGCAGGCTCACTGTTACAGCTGCAGCTTATGACACAGTTCCCAGATGTCAATAAATTCTGGGCTCTGCCTGGATTTCTTAGCAAGCTGTGTGTTTTTCTTTTGTACCCAAATTGGACTACAGCTCCTTAATCCAGTATGCACAAATGAGACATTTCATTAACTTATTCATGACACTCTGCCAGCATGGTCTCGCCTTCTGTAGTCACTGCCATCCACTCGACACAGCAATAATGACACCATCTGGAGTCTACCTGGAACCAGACAGTGCACTGATGACAGAGAGTGTAATAGCCTTTACAGTGCTTAATGAGTTAATGAGCGCAAAGGAATGCTGTGGGAAAAGGCCCCAAAGTGATCAATAGTCAATATAATTTTCCTTATAACTTGTTAAAATAAACTCTTAGTCCGAGCACCTTACAGTCAGACGTAGGTAACAGAGCCAATTTTGTCTGTGCTGCCTCATTGAAAGAGCTATCCTCTCCCTGGCTCCATTCCCATAGCTCTGCAGATTTTAAATAGAAATCCAACTCTCCTTTAAAAGCTATTATTGACTCCTCCAGGTGCTTCAGTTTACTCCCACTGTCCAAAGATGTGCAGGATCGGTAGACTGGCCATGCCAAATTGCCCCTTTGTATCCAAAGGTGCGTAGGTTAGGTGGATTGGCCATGCTAAATTGCCCCTTGGTGTCCAAAGTTGTATAGGTTAGATGATTGGCCATGCTAAGTTGCCCCTTAGTGTCCAAAGGTGTGTTGGTTAGATGATTGGCCATGCTAAATTGCCCCTTAGTGTCCAAAGGTGTGTAGGTTAGATGGATTGGCCATGCTAAGTTGCCCCTTGGTGTTCAAAGCTGTGTAAATTAGGTGGATTAACCATGGTAAGTTGCTTCTTGGTGACCAAAGATGTGTAAAACAGGTGAATTAGCCATGGTAAATGCCAAGTGTTATGAGATAGCCAGTGACACACCCACATCCTTCGAAAGAATTTTTTAAAAACACATATCTAATAAAAGCAAAATACTGCAGATCCTGGAAATCTGAATAAAAACAGCAAGCACTGGAAAAACTCAGCTGGCTTGACAGCATCTGTGGAAAGAGGAAGAGTCATATTCGACTTGAAGGATGGGATTTCCTGGCCGCGCCCACCCCAAAACCGGAAAATCCTACCCGAGGTACACAGATCTTCCCATTGGTCTGCACCTCGCCAGCTCCGATTCCCAAAATGTTAACTCTGTTCCTTTCTCCACAGATGCTGACAGAACTGCTGAGTATTACCAGCGCTTTCTTTTTCTATTGTAGGCCACACCAAAATACACCCCGAATTTTGCTAATGCACAGACCTTAACTCTACAGTGCAAAATGTGTCCGGTTCATCAGGAGGAGGTTGGGCCACGTTCACTGAAATGGCCTCCAAATGTGGAAGGAGATACTGAACGGCCAACTCTGTACCTTCATTACCTGTGGCCTTCTCCTTTCTTTATATAAAAATAGTAAATCGTTTGGGGGAGAGAATTCTCATAAGCTTCTTCATCTTGGCCACAATGTAATGACTGGAACCTGAAAGAAAACATGACTTGACCGATCCTCAGCCTCAACGCTGTGTTGGGTCAGTGTTCCGGCCTCAGGGACAGTGCTCTCTGGTTACATAGAAATACTTTGATCTGAATTCCTGATTTTCATAATGACAGAGATCCGCTCCATCATTACTAAAATGGCGCAGAGGCCTGGTTCTGGAACACTCCCCTGCCCACCCCCCACTGTCCGCCCCCCCCCTTCCACCTGCCCCGCAGCTCCCTGAACATGGCACCTGTTATTTCCATGGGCTGGGTGGGGGTGGGGAGAGGGTAATGATAGGATGGGTTCTAATGTGCACATCCACAGTTCAAGGAGGCAACTGCATATGTTGAAGTCAAACTGCCTCAAGCTGATCCGACTTCCATGAGCGGAGTGTCCAAAGCATGCACTGTGCACTTCAGCTTGGTTGGAGGATATCCACAGCTGCCTGGGTTCTTTGGAGAGGTAAGGGGTGGTGTGCTTTTGGATATGGTCCCAGAAGATCTTCAGGGGTGCCTTCTAAGAGAGATATACGTCCTTTTGGGAAAGGTAAAGTGTATTTTGAGGTTGTTAAAAGTATACATGAAAGTATACAAGAAGTATACATACATGTGTGTAAAAACTACATATAATTATTGGAATTGTCAGGCTCCTTATAACTATCAAGAGGCCCGTCAAAAAGAGCTGTCAACGCTCTTTTAACACATTTTTAAAACTAGTTGCAATGTCAAAAAAAGTACTTGCTATTTCACTCTATTGGCATAAGCCTGAGGGTTATCATTACAGGATTAACACTGCATGGCTGATTTATAACCTTCTATTATCACAATGTGGTGCCTGTCAGTCCAGTTTGATTGACAGTTCCAAGTCATTATAAACTCTTTGAAGTGGAACTATGAATTCTAATATTTGTTTTTGCAAAGGATTAAAGTAAGTTAAAAATAGTGAATGGATCTTTATCAATGAGAGTGTTTATCTTTTGATATCATGAATTCACCAATAGACACTGAAGAACATTATTTAACCTCAGTATGGGTCCTGAGGCCCATGGCGGATACTGGATAAGTTGGCATGTTAGTTGTAAGGACATTGGTGGTGAGTGTGGGGCATGGGTTGGCATGAGTTGACACTAAACTGGCAGAGGGGCTATGAATGGGGGTGAGAAACAGGACTTGGTTTGGCACAGAAGTTAGGAGGAGCCATGGGTGATGGATAGAGGGGCATGGATTGATATGGAGGGTGTAAAGAGTCATGGTGGGCATGGTGTAGCAGGAGTGGGCACAGGTGGTGTGAGAGGGTTAAGAGCTAGAAGACTTTTTTTGCTGTATTGTGTTTCTTCCTTTCCTTCAACAAAGTGCCACTGTTGTTTGCTGATCATCACTTAAAGGCCTCATTCAGCCCAGCCTCAATAATTAGGTTGACAGGAGGGAGGGCGGATAGGGTAGGAAAGTGACAATAAAACTTTTCCTCATCTCTGGCAGGAAGGGCCATCACTCTGCAAACCCCCTAAAAGTTGGGGTGCCGGGCCCCTGAGGTGTTGGAGTTCTGGGTCCCCCACCCCTGTGTCCTACCCCTTGATGCCACAATCAACACCCCTGCCCCTCAGGGCGCTCCTTCCCTCCCACTCCCGGGACCCCTAGGACTCATCACACCAGAGTCTTGGAATTTAGTTCCAGGCAGAGCACTGCAGTACCACTCCTGGCCAGTGCAGCGCTGTGTCTGGCCAGATCGAAGAGCTGTCGGACAATCTGATTCCTCCCCGGGGCAGATGGAAGTCTTGCCCATTGCCAATCAACACTCAATTTGGCGTTAAATGGCAGTGGGAGTTTGAGAGTTGGCAGTTACACATTATGCGCAGACATTCAGGATGGCGAGCTCCAATCGCTCACCATCCTTAAAATCCAGTTCCCGGTTCTGATCCTTCAAATGCAAATAACTCTGGTTGTGTGATTTAACTGACCAAATACACTAATCCATCAGGCCCTTGCACATTCCTCATAGCCCCAGGCCTCGAATTCCAAATAGATTTGCGCCAGTATTTCACTTTATTCCAAGACTCTTTTTATATTAAAAACTTGATTGCATCGGACATTCAACTGCGCACTTTCCTCGTTCTAACAAACCGAGCTGATGTTACGGGCTGCAACCTCAGGTAAGATAGCCTCATTGTTAAACAGCTGCCCACAGCAGTGCCTCACCAATTCCAAATGACGGGCCCCACCTGCCCTTTGCTCGGAATATCTTCCTCTTGGAATGAAATGAGAAGTTTTATTCATTTTGAGTGCTCGCCAAGTGCTGTATAAAAAAAATTCCGGGTCCAATTCCAGGCGTGTATGAGGCTTGCAAAAAACCTCAGGGAGCGGAGAGATGTTTTAACGATAGTGGATATGTTGCTAACTCAGAATATGATGTCCTCCTAATAATCTAAGAGTCACACTCCTCTAGTAAGGCGTAGAATTCCGTTATGGGCTATTTTAACAGAGCTCTTGGCTTTGTTTACAGAAATAGGTTAATAATTGCAGTCAAACAGCCCAGAAGGATTTTTTTCTTCTCTTTTCATTCCAGGATACGCATGTTGCTGGCAAAGCCACGTTTGCTGCCCAATCCTGGTTGACCTGACAGCTGAAGGCATCAACCATGTAATGAGAGCTGGAGTCATGTATAAACCAGAATGAGTAGGAGTGGCAGGTTTCCATCCCCAAGGAGCAGTGCTGAAACCAGTTAAGTTTTTACAACAATCTGGCAGCTTTCATGGCCATTTCCACACACCATCCCACCCCCCCCTTCACAAAACCTGCAACCTTGCCAGGTTTACTGAGTTCCATTATCTCAGCTTGTACGCAGCGAGATTTGAACGCTGGATTGCTAGCCCGTGATCTGAACCACTGCTCTGTCATACCCCGCCCATTAACCACTGCTATATCCAAGGGAGTTAGGGTGGCTTGGTAGCACGGCAGTTAGCACTGCTGCCTCACAGCGCCAGGGAATCGGATTCGATTCCCGGCCTTGAGTGACTGCCTATGCGGAGTTTGCACATTCTCCCCGTGTCTGCATGGTGCTCTGGTTTCCTCCCACAGTCCAAAAGACATGCTGGTTAGATGCATTGATCATGCTAAATTCTTCCTCAGTGTACCCGAACAGGAGTGTGGCAGCTAGGGGGAGTTTCACAGTAACTTCACTGCAGTGTTAATGTAAGCCTACTTTGTGGGACTGATACATAAATTTTAAACATTTGGGTGCTCTAGTTAAATAGCTCACACTTCTTTTGAAGGTTCCTCCTCCTGCTGGTATCCTTTGGGCTTAATTTGTATAGCCGGTCAGAGAATAAAAGCAAATTACTGTGGATGCTGGAATCTGAGACCAAAACAGAAAATGCTGGAAAATCTCAGCAGGTCTGACAGCATCTGTAAGGAGCGAAAAGAGCTGTCGTTTCGAGTCCAGATGACCCCTTTGTCAAAGCTTAGCTGCCAGACCTGCTGAGATTTTCTAGCATTTTCTCTTTTGACTGCAGTAGTTCAGAGGACAATCCACTCCTTGATCATCAAAGTGAGAAAGAGACAAGCACCACCAGGACGTGGAGGTCGGAGTAAAGGAAAATATGGCAACAATGGTGGTGATTCAGTGAAGCTCAAGTCTGTAGGAAAGGAAGGGAAGATTTAAGATGGCAAAAACTGACATCTAGAATGTACAGTGTCCACTAGGAAAAACAATGCGGTCTTTCATTTCAAAATGAAGCAAAATGTTGCTACAAATAAATCAATTATCAAAAGCCTCAGGCCTTGTTGAGCACTCACTAACATGATGTCCTGCTGGGTGTCCTTCTTCAGAAAGTCACAGTAAGAACTCTCACAACACCCCGTTACAGCCCAACAGATTTATTTATTCTGGTGCTGTGAGACTTCTTATGATGTCCACCCCAGTCCAACGTTGGCATTTCCACCTTCAGAAAATCCAGCAGTGAGGGACAAGCGTAGCAGCCTAAATTTACATGCTTTGCAATCTTTTATTTACAGAGATAGACAGTACAAGCATGTATCTCCAAACCCAAAAATCAGTTTCGGACGGATGGGTGCACAAAGTCATTTTTCATGCCACTCCCCACCCCCACCTGAATACAAATTGAATACACAATCACAACAACAACAACTTATATTTACATGCTGCCTTTAAACTAACATATTGTCCAAAGACATGCCACAAGACCAATATAAAATAAAATATGACACTCGGCCACACATCAAGATATAACGGGCAGAATTTTCCCATCCCGCTCGCCACAGGAATCGTAGCAGAAAGAGGTGGACCATGCAAAGGTTCGTTTACCTTGGGCAGGATTTTTCGATCTTGAGGCGAGTGCAGCCAGAAAATCCCACCCGTTAAGTAAACACCATTGGCCACCACGCCCAGAGCCCACTCTCTAGAAATCCATCCCTATCTCACACCTCCATCAAAACCCTTCTTAGGCTGCACCTTTCTGATCAGTCTCTCCTAACCTGCATCGGCAATGTAAAAAAATATGCGTTAACACAGCTTGGAGTTAAGTCGAAACAGTCTGAGTGAAGTTTAAAACTTGGCCTAGTACCTTTAAATCTTCCATCTCCTTGGCCATTCACTTGTTCTGCTTATATAACAAGACAAGGGAGGTAAAGTCTCTGAAGAAGTGAGGACTATCTGCTCAGAGTTATAGATCTGAAGCTACAGAGAGCTTCGATATTGCCAACGAGCACCTTGTTGCCAACAAGATGCTCGTTATGTCTTCGTTGTTCTGCTCATTTTGCTATTACGTGAGCCTTCAAATATTAATTAAAAGCCATCAATCTCTTTTTTCATTATTCAATCATACTGTACATTAATAATCTGTAGATATTGGTTGAATTGTTGCTAACAATGAAATGGCAGAGGCACTCTGCAGGACTTGGAGCCAAAGCTCATTTCCTAGACTGGAATGTTAGAAAGACACAAGGATCCTTCTTTTCTTCTATCTTCTTTTTAAGAACTCTGGCTCATGCTGGATTAGTCCTCCAGAGGCACACGACTCTAATATCTCGTCCAAGTCACTATCTGCAACAACAATGTGCACTGTTTCTTACATTTATTCTGGGTCAGATCTGGGCAACGTTGGCAAGAATGAGCTTATTTCCATCCATGGTTGGTGACAAGTTGCCAGGCCATTTTCTCAAAGCATGGCAGCCCTTGTTGTGACGTTCTGTCATGCAAAGCTGACCACTGCCAGTTGTTGATGTTGATAAGCTGTCAGGACCTCATGAAGAGAGTGAGGAGTTCTCCCCCATTCCTCCTCGCCCAGAGCCTCGAAACACAGATCAACAGGCGTCTCACCTCACTGTTATTTATGGAATTTTGCTTGACATAAAATGGCTGCCACTTTCACCTATATAATGATGGCACAATGTTAGCACTGCCGTCTCGCAGTGCTAGGGACCCGGGTTCAATTCCCGGTTTGGGTCACTGTCTGTGTGGAGTCAGCACATCCTCCCCGTGTCTGCGTGGGTTTCCTCTGGGTGCTCTGGTTTCCTCCCACAGTCCAAAAGACATGCTGGTTAGGTGCTAAATTCTCCCTCAGTGTACTCGAACAGGCACCAAAGGGTGGTGACTAGGGGATTTTAATCATAACTTCATTGCTGTGTTAATGTAAACCTACTTGTGACACTAATAAATAAACTTAAACAACGATGACTGCACTTTATCGATACTTGTTTCTATTGTTGCTGAGTAGGCAGCGTTCTTACTGCTGGCCCGGAAGGTTCAAGTCCCATTCCAGACACTTGGACCGGAATTCTCCAACCTCACCCACAGCTGGGATTGTCCAGTCCCGCTGCAGTGAATGGAGTTTTGGCCAATGGAGCGTCAAATTCTCTGTTCTCACTGGCAGCAGTGACAGGCGTACAAGATTGGAGAGTCCTGGCTCTTGGACAATCTAAGTTAACACTCCAAGCCAGTACTGAGGGAATGTTGTCTTTTGGAGGAGATCTGAAAGCAAGAACCTGTTGTCTCTCTCTCAGATTTGCCTCGAAGATCCCATTTGGTGCTTTGAAAAAGAGCGGCCGTACTTCCTGCATTCCAATAGCGACACTTCAAATGCATTTCACTGGCTGCAATGCATTTTGGGATTTCCAGAAGTCATGAAAATGCACACCTCTTTTTCTTTAATTTTAACACTTCCTCTCACCCAACGCCTCCAGTGGGCGGTACGGTGGCACAGTTGTTAGCATTGCTGCCTCACAGCGTCAGGGACCTGTGTTCGATTCCCGGCGTGGGTCACTGTGTAGTGTCTGCACATTCTCCCTGTGTCTGCATGGGTTTCCTTCAGGTGCTCCGGTTTCCTCTCTTAGATTGAAAGACATGCTACTTAGGTGCATTGTCCGTGCTAAATTCTCCCTCAGTGTACCTGCACAGGTGCCAGAGTGTGGCGACTAGGGGATTTTCACAGTAGCTTCATTGCAATGTTAATGTAAGCCTATTTCTGATACTAATAAGTAAACTTTAAACTTTAAAACAGAATATTCATTTCGCTGAGGTTTGTATGATCTTGCTATATGCAGATGGACTGTCATTTTCGTCAAAGTAACAACGGTGTCAACACATCGCTGATACTTTCAGGATCTTACGCGCAAAATAGCTGTCACATTAGCCCATGCGACAATAGTGCCCGTAGCACATTGCGAGGGTGTTAAGTTGCGGAATTTTATCGTCCCGCCCGCCATGGGAATTGTAGTGGGCGGGACACTGAACCTGGCCAAGGTCTGTTGACCTCAGGTGGGATTTTCCAGCCTTAGGACGAGCACGTCTGGAAAACCCTGCCTAAGGCGTCATATAAATGCACATTCTTTCCTTCCCATTACCTCTCACTTCAGCACAAAAAGCCCGCAGTGTCCTCCATGTCCTTGACCTGCACGGGACGCACTTATTGAAATCCATAACTTAACATACTTTCACGGGTTTGAAATTTTTTCCTGCAAATATTGTATTGCAATAATTCCTCTTTTAAAAGCCATTACTCTCTCGCTGCTGGAGCAGGCAACGGCTGATTTACTAATGTTCCCGCAGCCTGAGTACACAGGGATCAAAGATCAGCTGACTTAGAACAGATGAAATTGATTTGAAATTGACAGGCAGATCAGAGGGAAAAATGGAAACAGCAGCTTTAATTACCTGGCGCTAAATGGATTGTGGTTTGCGTTGCTCCTGCATAACGTAGTGAACTCAGATGGTGCCTCAGTACAGAGTTAACAGAGGGTAATCGACTGTCTTGGCAATGCCAGCACCAATCCTTTTCACAATCAGTGCTGGAGCTCACACCGAGGGTGGCGGGAAAAGGGACAGGGCTCAGGTTAGTGGCACAGTTCACTCACACGTGGTCAATCCCCGTTTACGCACTAAGTGGATGTAGGCCACAAACATCAGGATCTCCTGATCTATAATTTTTATTATTCATTTGTGGGACATGGGTGTCGCTGGCTGGCCAGCGTTTATTGCCCATCCCTAGTTGCCCGAAGACAGTTGAGAGTCAACCACATTGCTGTGGCTCTGGAGTCACATGTAGGCCAGACCAGGAAAGGACGGCAGATTTCCTTCCCTAAAGGACATCAGTAAACCAGATGGGTTTTTTCAACAATGGTTTCATGGTCATCAGTAGATTCTTAATTTCAGATATTTTTTATTGAATTCAAATTCCACCATCTGTCGTGGAGGGATTCAAACTTGGATCCCCAGAACATTCGCTTAGTTTCTAGATTAATAGTCTAGCGATAATACCACTAGGTCATCACCTCCTCTAAATACATAAAAATTGAATAAAGTAAATGAATGCACAGTACTTGTGCCTCAGTGGCCCAACGTGTATATCAGGCCCTTCCTGTTACCATGAACGCAAGGGAGCACGGTGCCACAATGGTTAGCATTGCTGCCTCACGGCTCCAGGGACCCAGGTTCAATTTTGACTTGGGTCACTTTATGTAGTTTGCACATTCTCTCTGTTTCTGCATGGGTTTCCTCTGGTGCTCCGGTTTCCTCCCACACTCCAAAAGATGTGTAGCTTAGGGGATCGGCCATACTAAATTGCTCTTTAGTGTCCCAAGATGTGTAGATTAGATGGATTAGCCACAGGAAATGTATGGGGTAACGGGGACAGGGCAGGGGAGAGGGCCTGGATAAGATACTCTGTTGGAGAGTTAGTGCAGACTTGATGGGTCGAATGGCCTTCTTCTGCACTGTAGGGATTCTATGAACATGAGGCCCTTCCTGTTATGATGAGCGCAAGAGAACCATTCCAATGCTGTAGCGTTTGAGAATGGTAAATGTTTAAGAGATTTTATTAGTCGGCTTATTCAGATAGATGATCTGTTAGAGAATCAGTGCAGACTCAATGGGCTGAATGGCCTGCTTCCGCATTGTAGAGATTCTGTGGATCTGTGGTGGAGAGATAGAAATGCAAGTTGAATTTGTCAAAAAGGGCCAAGGGCCTGTTCAGGTGCTGTAATTTATACATGAATAGGATGGGAATGGAGGGATGTGGTCCCCAGGAGGTTAGGGGGTTTTAGTTCAGTTGGGTAGCATGGTTGGTGCAGCTTGGAGAGCTGAAGGACCTTCCCCTGTGCTGTAATTTTCTTTGTTCTTTAAAATGATCTGGGGAAGCCAAAAAGCTTGCATTCATGCAGCACCTTCCCATCCTGGGGCCATCCCATTCTCAAACACTGCATAGTCAAAGAACAACTTCCATAGAAAAGGAAGATTAGAATTTATACAGCACTTGAGACATCTGGTGGTTCCAAAAAAGTGCTTTATAGCCAATGAAGTACTTTGGAAGTGTAGTGACTGTTGTGATGTAGGAAACGCAATGGCCAATTTGTGCACAGCAAGCTCCCACAAACAGCAGTGTGACAATGACCAGATAATTTTTTTTTATATTGCTAATTGAGGGATAAATAGTCGACCAGGGCAATAAGGTTAACTCCCCTGCTCTTCTTCGAAGTAGTGTCACAGGTTCATCCACACCAAGAGAGGGCAGACGGGGCCTCGGTTTAACATCTCATCCAAAGTGCAATGCCTATGACAGTGCAGCACTCCCTCAGTTCTGCACTGGAGTGTCATCCTAGATTTTCGTAGTCAAATCCTTGCAGTGGCACTTGAGCCTGGAACCTCAGAGGAGAGAGCTTTAGCACTGAGCCATGCTGGTCATTGTTACGCAGGCAAATGCCATGCTAATCTGTGTGCAGCAAGAAGTCACAAATTAGACAAATGAACCAACTGGTTGTGTTTGGGTGTGTTGATTGGAGTAGGGAGTGTTCGTCCTGATATTGGGAGAACTCGCTGGCTGTTATGATGGCCGCAAAGACCAAGGGGGAAATCATCAATCGATCTCCTGGTGGGCTTCGTGGAGTATGAGCTGCCAGTTTCAGTGAGCAGAGGCCCGCCCAATGAGAAGCAGTCGGGGGGGGTAGTTAAACCTATTACTCCATCTGAACCATTCCTGCAGTGAAGACAGCCTGCCTGTAGGCCGCAGTCACAGTCCTTTTCTTTGGTACACATTAAAGGGTGTTGGTGACAGGAAACTGGCTGAATTACTAGGCTGTCGTTTCTCAAGGAAGTGATGAAGGACTCACACAGTTAAACTGTTCAGGTTGACTAATTATGAGTCAACACAATGACTAGGAGAGTTTGCATAAAGCCTAGGGGCAAATAAAAGGCACCTTAGTGGGTGGGGTATCAAAGAGGATGTAACCACCCACCCCACAGCCCTCAATCTCAACCTACATGGCTGAAAATCTGTTGACTGGTCATTTATCTTCCGTTTGTGGGATCCTACCAATCTGTTTCATAAATAAAAAGTTTAAAGTTTAAAAATCTACTTAGTAGTGTCACGAGTAGGCTTAACACTGCAGTGAAGTTACTGTGAAAAGCCCCTAGTCACCACACTCCGGCTCCTGTTCGGATACACCGAGGGAGGATTTAGCATGGCCAATGTGCCTAAAAGTGCGTCTTTTGGACTGTGGCAGGAAACCAGAGCACCCAGAGGAAACCTGTGCAGACACGGGGAGAACGTGTAGGTTTTGCATAAACAGTGACTCAAAACAAGAATTGAACCCGGATCCATGGCGCTGTGTGGCAGCAGTGCTAACCACTGTGCCACCCTAAAAAGCAGAAAATGCTGGATATACTCAGCACATCCGGCAGTGGTTATGGACAAAATCATCTTGTGTCTCTCGTTTCAGATGCTGCCTGAACTGCCAGGGGTTTCTGACATTTTCAGTTATTACTTAGGACGGACGGTGAAGAGTGAAGACCTCCAGGTTTCGAGGGTGACTGAGATGTGGCCATCATACACAAGACTTTTTTTCCCTGGAGGGTAGGAGGCTTAGGGGTGATCTTATAGAGGTCTATAAAATAATAATCAGCTAGATAGTCAATATCTTTTCGCAAAGACTCACACAGTTAAACTATTCAGGTTGACTAATTATGAGTCAACACAATGACTAGAAGAGTTTGCATAAAGCCTAGGGGCAAATAAAAGGCACCTAGTGGGTGGGGAATTAAATAGTATGTAAATATTAGGGGAGTCTAAAACTAGAGGGGATAGATTTAAGGTGAGAGGGGCAATTTTTTCACACAGAAGGTGGGGAGTGTCTGGAACGAGCTGCCAGAGGTAGTAGCAAAGGCGGGTACAATTTTATCGTCTAAAAAGCATTTAGACAGTTACATGGGTAAGATGGGTATGGAGGGATATGAGCCAAACGTGGGCAATTGGAACGAGCGTAGGGGTTGAAAAAAAGGGGCAGCATGGACAAGTTGGGCCGAAGTGCCTGCTTCATGTTGTAAACCTTTATGACCCTATGATTCTAAGCCAGTGGCTGACTGGTTGGACACCAGCACAAGCAGCAGTGAATCACTGTGTGAGTTGTCTCTTGTCCTCTGATGTCAAAGGATAACCTCAGAACATTTTAACTGCATGTCTAAAAGCCCACTCATTGTAACAGGTTTGAACCATGATCCACGGCAATGGTACAAATGAGGGTTTAGTCGCAGGTTTCTGAGCAAGGCTCTTAAAGGTGCAGAAAGAGGGAAGTTTCAAGGAGAAAGTCCCAGAATACAGAGGTAGGATGATGAAAATAATATTTTACAATTTATTTTGAAATAATAATAATAAACCGATGACTACATCCCAAGGTTTAATGAGAGCGAGCTATAAAATAATAAAAATAAAATATTCTCAAACAGGAAAGAAAACTCCAGTTAAAAACCATGACTCATGATTTTATTTGATAAAAGATTTTATTGATTCCCTCGCCTATCTTGAATGTACCCCACTAGACCACCTACACACATTGGGACACAAGGTGTAATTTAGCATGACCAGTCCACCTTATCTGCACATCTTTGGACTCTGGGAGGAAACCGGAGCACCCAGAAGAAACCCATGCAGACACGGGGAGAATGTGCAGATGCCACACAGACAGTGACCCAAGGCCAGAATTGGGACACTGGGAGACAGCAGTGCTGACCACTGTGTCACCGTGCTGTCCTATGGTGTCCCTCCCCATAAGCCTTAGAAACTTGAAATGGTGGATGCTTGAGCATTTGCCTGATCCGTTCCTCATCATATACACATTCAGCACCGGCCACAGCACATTCTTCAGGAACGCTGCCATATCCGAGATCCCTCTTCTCTAGCTCTGGAGAACCAAGGCCAATTTTTAAAAATTATTCATTCAAAGGATGTGGGCTTCGCTGGCTGGGCCAGCATTTATTGCCCATCTATAATTGCCCTTGAGAAGATGGTGAGAAGGGAAGGTGGTGGCTGGCCTAGTGACATTATCGATAAACTATTAATCCAGAAGCTCAACTAATGTTCTAAGGACCGGGGTTCGAATCCCGCCATGGCAGATGGTGGAATTTGAATTTAATAAAAAAAATTCCCTTTAGGGAAGGAAATCTGCCGTTCTTACCTGGTCTGGCCTACATGTGACTCCAGAGCCACAGCAATGTGGCTGACTCTCAACTGCCCCCTGAAATGGTCTAGCAAGACACTCAATTCAAGGGCAACTAGGGATGGGCAATAAATGCAGTCATGATGTGGAGGTGCCAGCATTGGGCACACAGTAAGAAGTTTCACAACATCAAAAACCGAAAGCTTGTGGGTTTACTATCAAATAAATTTGTTGGACTTTAACCTGGTGTTGTAAGACTTCTTAGACTAAAGGCAGGACAGCCAGCGACGCCCATGTCCCACAAATTAACTTTTAAACATCTGCCCTCTTGCATCATCTCTTCTTGCCTAACTAATAGTAGAAAGTTGAAGTGACTCTTTAAATGGAACAGTGTAGCCAAGACAAAATTTAATCTTCAGGAGAAGCAGGATTAACCGACACGTGAGCGGCGCACCAAGGTTCCAGACAAAATTCAGTCCTCATTACAAAGTCCTACACTTGGTCCTTTATATCACAGGATTTTATTGATAATTAAGTCGCAACAATTGCAGAAATCGGGGAAGCAGAGAATTCAAATTGATCAGAACTGCAGTACAGTCCAAAGTGAAGGAAGAGGCAAACTAGAGTATCACAGCACCATCACTAGCAGGAGGGTGTTACTACAGTGTGCCAACTTTTATACAGGCAAAATGGCATTAGAAATCCGGGCATAGGGAATTAAAACAGAGAAATGTTACCACAAAAACAATGACAATAGGAAGGAAAGGTTTTAGACTGGAAGGGAATGTAGACATTCACCAGAATTTTACCCCTTCATCCGCCACAGGATTTGGAGTGGTCAAGGGGGGGTGGACAATGGAAAGGTCCGTTGACCTCAGGCAGGATTTTACGGTTTCAGGACAAGCGAGGTTGCAAAATCTCGTCTATAAGAACATAAGAAATAGGAGCAGGAGTAGGCCATCGAGCCCTTCGAGCCTGCCCCGCCATTCAATAAGATCATGGCTGATCTGTCATGGCTCAGTTCCACATTCCCGCCCTCTCCCCATAACCCTTAATCCCCTCGCCTATCAAAAACCTATCAACCCGCGTCTTAAATATATTTAGCGAGGTAGCCTCCACCACTTCACTGGGCAGAGAATTCCAGAGATTCACCACCCTTTGAGTGAAGAAGTTCCTCCTCAACTCCGTTCTAAACCGCCCCCCCTTTATCTTGAGGCTGTACCCCCTAGTCCTACTGTCCTTTCTGAGCAGGAAGAGCCTCTCCACCTCTATCCTATCCATCCCATTCATCATCTTATACGTCTCAATGAGATCTCCCCTCATTCTCCTAAACTCTAACGAGTACAAGCCTAGTTTATTCAGCCTCTCCTCATAGTTCAACCCCCTCAACTCCGGTATCAGCCTAGTAAACCTCCTCTGCACTCCCTCCAAAGCCAAAATATCCTTGTGTAAGTGCGGCGACCAAAACTGCACACAGTACTCCAGCTGCGGCCTCACCACTGCCCTGTACAGTTGCAGCAAGACCTCCCTACTTTTATTTTCAATCCCCCTCGCTATGAAGGCCAGCATCCCATTCGCCTTCCTGACCACCTGCTGCACCTGCAAACTGGGTTTTTGCGACTCATGCACAAGGACCCCGAGGTCCCTCTGCACCGTCGCCTGCTGCAGTTTTTCGCCATGTAAGTAAAAGTCCTTCCTACCATTATTCCTACCAAATCCTACCTATCATTTGTAATACATTCCAGAGATTTAATCAGAATCGCTCCTGGACTTTAGTGACTGATATTATAAATCGTTCTTGCAAACAAAGTGTATCCACTTCCTGGCATTATTGTCACTGAGCATGCTTATTGTACATGGCAGAACAGGAAGAGGCCATTCAGCCCCTCAAGCCTGTTCAACTAGGCCATGGCTGGTCTGTGATTCAATGCCACACACTTGTCTTTGCTCTACATCCCTTAATATCTTTGTTCGGTTTTTGTTAACCAATCTCCAATCTAAAACTCAAGCATTAATTGTTGATTGTGGAAGAGGGCTCCAAACAGCTGCCACCCTTTGTATGTTGAAATGTTGCCTAATTTCAATCCTTTTCTCTCCCAGTCCAAGAGCCCCAACCAGAGGGAGTAGTTTCTGTCTATCTACGCCATCTGTTTCTTTTAATAACATTTAAAACTTTGACCAAATGTCACCGTAATCTTCTAAATTCCAGGGAATACAACGTAAATTTGCGTGATCTTTCCTTGTAATTTAACTTGGTGCTACATCAGCTGCCCCAGCATGTGTCACTCACAGATATCATGGAGTGGGCTCCAACCCAGACAGCATCTTAAAGGCCACAACTCAGACACAACACGTCAGGGCAAATTGTTCTGGATAGTCACACCCTGCCATCGATTCAGAATTCTGAGGCAGCCTTCCAGCGATTGGCAGTCAATTCACTCACTTGCTCAATTTTACCCCAGGGGGGAAGGATTGAATCATTAAGAAAGAACTGGTTTCAAGGTGTTTTTTTATTCCAAGAACATACATTAGAACCTGAGAAATAGGAGTTAGGTTGGACCATTTCCCTCCTGTTTCACCCACCATTCAATGAGACCACAGCTGATCCCTCACCTCAATCCCATTTTCCTGCACTTTCCCCTTATCTCTCAACAACTAAATATTCGAGTGATCATCTTGAGCACACTCATAGGAACAGGAGTAGGCCATTCAACCCCTCGAGCCTGTTCCACCACTAAGCAAGATCATGGCTGATCTGTGGCCTAACTCCACATAAGAGCCTTTGGTCCATATCTCTAAATAATTTGCTTAACAAAAATATATCTATCGCAAATTAGCAACTGGTCCAACACCAACTGGCTGAACCTTTGCAGCTCTCTGGGGTAAAAAATACCGAAGATTTGCAACGCTTTGAGTGAAAGAATTTCTCATCCAACTCCTTATCCTGATCACCAAACAGAATAGGAGAATTAGGCCATTCAGCCCCTCAGGCCTGCTCCACCATTCTATTTGTGTTGTGTTCCTCATTCCCTATCTACCCCCAATAACCTTTGATTCCATTGCCCAGCAAGAATCTATCTCTGCTCTAAAAATATTCATTGGCCCCACCTCCACCGCCTGGACAGAGTTCCAAAGTCCCTCAGAGAAGAGAATTCTCCTCATCGCTGTCCTAAAAGGTTGACCAGCTCACTTTAAAACAATTCTGGACTCACCCACAAGAGGAAACATCCAATCAATGTCTACCTTGTCAATACAGTTCGGGATCCTTGTAACTGAATGCTATACAGCAATTTGCCTAGACCAAGCCAATGTTTAAATGGGTGAAATCTCAATGGAAGTTTTTTTTTAAACAGATCTAAAATTGACATTAATGCAGCAAGCACCCACAGATTAATGATAGTTGATAGTAATTTCCAGTAGTGACTGAGTCAATGGGGTGGAGGTGAGGGTGAAGGGGACTGTTGGGAGGGTCGTGATCCCATTCTCACCCCTTTGGGTTTGGCCAACATGACTTTGGATTGAAACTCACCTCCTATCACAAGCCAACGCAACATCCTGGGCTAGCACGGTGACACAGTGGTTAGCGTTGCTGCTTCACAGCATCAGAGACCTGGGTTCAATTCCCAGCTTGGGTCAATGTCTGTGCAGAGTCTGCACGTTCTCCCCGTGTCTATGTGGGTTTCCTCCGGGTGCTCCAGTTTCCTCACACACTCCAAAGATGTGCAGGTTAGGCTGATTGGCCTTGATAAATTACCCATTAGTGTCAGGGGGATTAGCAGAGTAAATACATGGGGGTACAGGGATAGGACCTGAATGGGATTGTTCTCCAACTCCTTATCCTGATCACCATAAAGATTAGGAGAAGCAGGAGAAGTAGGCCATTCGGCCTCTCGAGCATAGTTACCAATATCATTGCGTCATTTCCACCGTAGCTGCCGAGATCATTGAGTAGGATTATTACCAGTGCAGACTCAATGGGCCGAATGGCCTGCTTCTGCACTGTAGAGATTATATGTTCCTTCCCAACCCCTTCAACCTTTGTTCCATGCCTTTCCCAGACTAGATAAGTCAGTATTCCCCAGATCCCAACTCGGCTCCCTTTCTTCCTGCCAAGCCACCAAACCAGGAGTTCAACAACCACACTGGCCCACTCCCCCCACCCCCACAACAACCCTCCCCCCCCCCCACCCATTACGGTCCCCCCAACCGCCCGCCATCCCCAAACCAATAACTTTTCTTTGTTACGTGCGGCCTGTTTATTTCAACGTCCAATGTCTTTAAGTCCTTTCCACGTGGCTTGTTAAGGGACAAGATCGTGTGCAGCCTGTGCGGTTCCCTTCACGACCCACTGCACAGTCACAAACACACAGAGCTTAGAGAGAGCACTGCCACCAGCTTAACCGAACTCCGCCATTCACTTTCCACCGGGCTCTGAGCAAGCTCTGGTCTTTGCGTTCCCCAGGTTGGACAGCGCCTGCCGAGAAGATGTGGCTGAGAGCGGTGAGGAAAGGGTTAGCAAATCCGGCGCAGCCCAAATGGT
This sequence comes from Carcharhinus amblyrhynchos, assembly GCF_965287045.1. Taxonomy (NCBI): domain Eukaryota; kingdom Metazoa; phylum Chordata; class Chondrichthyes; order Carcharhiniformes; family Carcharhinidae; genus Carcharhinus; species Carcharhinus amblyrhynchos. The sequence goes on along the minus strand of NC_137349.1, from coordinate 5,343,705 downwards.
CTCGGGACCGCCTCAGTCCTTCGGAACATTATGCAAGAACTGGTGACTTTTCTAAATACCGGTCACGATTAATGCTTGCACTGTTTTTAGAAACCAAACTCATTGCAGCCTGGGGTCACGTATTCCTGGTAAAGAAGCAAGGGATGTATTGCGCCCATTAATGTAAAAATCAATTGATGTAGCGTACAGCCACACAGCTGTGAAGACCAGGAATTTTTAGTTCAAATGGCCCTAATTGGAGGCACCTCTTGAAATCTGAATGAAAGATAAAAGCAGTTAACTTAACGGAAGTGACCTTAATAATATGCAGCTCTTGTGATGCCGTCCCATCAGATGGGGATTTTGACTGACAGTGGGATTTGAGTCAGAGAATTTCCAACTGCAATAAAATATTAATCGCAGAATTTTGCATTTCACCCTCTAATTAGCCCTGCCACAGGCTGAGAGCTCCCCTCTGGGTCCTAGTGCGGGGGTCTGCTCTGAATAAAGTAATAAGCAAAGGAAAGCTTGAAAGGGCCTCTTATGAGCCTAATGTCAGTCTCTTAGTAAGAATGTGCCATTTCCTCCCATATGCTGGCAAAACAATGTGTGATATTTTTCCTCTTCTCTCCTCTTTTCCTCCACGGGCAACATCTCACTCAAGTGCCCTGTCTTCCTTAGTTAGTGAGTAGGGCAGACAATTGGAATCGAACCTGACCCTGTCCTGTATTTAACAGCAGATTTAACAAGGCAAATGCTGATTAACCAAATGTCATTCTTATTTCAGCGGCTGCACTCTTGCCTTGGCATCAGAAGGTTATGGCTTCAAGCCCCCAAGCCACGCACAATCCAGGCTGTCACTTGAGTGAAGGGAGTGCTGCACTGCCATGGGTGCCATCTTTAAGGTGAGTCGTGCTGAGGACCTGTAGACTCTCTCAGTCAAACGAAAAGGATCCTTCTGTGCCATTCCAAAAGGTGAGGGGAGCTTTCCCGAGTAACATTTATCCCTGGACCCTCACTAATGTGTTTCTCAGCCAGTTCATTACATTATCCAATGATTCAAGAACAGCTTCCTACCTGCTGTCATTAGGCTCCGTCGACACGTCCTGCTGCCTCGGAAAAGCAACCAGCACAATCAAAAACCCCACACACGGACATTCTCTCTTCTGTCAGGAAAAAGTCTGAGAACACACACCAACCGACTCAAGAACAGCTTCTTCCCTGCTACCATCAGATTTTTGAATGGACCTACCAGGTACTAAGCTGATCTTTCTCCACACCTCAGCTATGACTGTAACACTACATTCCACATCCTCTCCTTTTCTTCTCTCCTGTGTACTCTACAAATGGTATGCTTTGTCTATATAGCGTGCAAGAAACAATACTTTTCACGGTATCCCAAAACATGTGACAAGAATAAATCAAATCAACTGATTGGTTTGCAGATAAACTCAGTATCCATTTCACATACATTAATGCCGAGGTCTTTGGCTACATAAATGCACATTGTTGTTTTTGGAGATGAATGTTGGCCATGACGAGAGCAAGTCACTTATAACCGAGGAGAGTCATCAAACAAAACTTGACACCAAAGCCACAAAATTAGGAATGTTAACCAAGAGCTTGGTCAAAGAGATGTGGCTATCTTAGAGGGGAGCGGGGGAGGAAGATTTAGAGAGAGAATTCCACAGCTTAGGATGTAAGTAGCTGAAGGCATGGCTGCTAGTCATGGTGTGTTTAAAATTGTAAAAGTTCAAGAGGCTAATGTTAGAGGGTCAGAGAGGTCCCAGGGGATTGTGAGCTGCAGGAGATTACAGAGATAAGGAGGGGGAACAATGGACAGATCTGATAAAGCAGGATTAAAATTTTAAAATCAAGGCATTGTCATATCAGGAGCCCGTACAAATCAGTGATCACTTGGGTAACAGGACATGGGCAACAGCGAATACCCTATCCTTTCACCAATAAGCCAAAGAATGTTTAATAACCAGCTCAACAAGTTCTGTAGCTCCTGCAATTAGATTCCACGTCCAGGGATTTGATTTGATTTATTATTGTCACATGTATTAGTGTACAGTGAAAAGTATTGTTTCTTGCATACTATACAAACAAAGCATAGAGAAGGAAAAGAGAGAGTGCAGAATGTAGTGTTACAGTCATTGCTAGGGTGTAGAGAAAGATCAACTTAAGTTTAATTTAAATTTAAGTTTATTTATTAGAGGCACAAGTAGGCTTATACTAACACCGCAATGAAGTTACTGTGAATATTCTCCAGTCGCCACACTGAAGCGCCTGCTTGGGTACACTGCGGGAGAATTTAGCACGGCCAATCCACCCAACCAGCACGTGTGAGAGGAAACCAAAGCACCCACAGGAAGCCCAGCAGACACAAGGAGAACGTGCAGACTCCGTCCAGACAGTGACCCAAGCTGGCAATCGAACCTGGGTCTCTAGCGCTGTGAGGCAGCAGCGCTAATAACTGTGTGATCCTGCCATAGCTTAATGCAGATGAAAAACCGTTCATGATCTTCAAAGTCCTTGGGAATGGGGCAGATTCAGTTCTCTCCAGTCAGAAGGAGCGTACCTACGGGGCCCACTCTGTCGAGCAATACAGCTGTGGACAGAAGCAACAGATTGAGCCTGAGGTGGCCCAGCCTCATCCCGGTCACTTCTAAAGGCAGCCGCCACCGTGTCCAGTCCCATATCATTTTTTAACGTGTCCCTGACAGATAGCAGATAAGCAAACAATGCAGGCAAGACTGTGATTTACGCTGCACATGATAAAAGGTCCTTGCAGGAGGCCCAAAAGGTCCTGGGGGTGACAGCAGTCTTTTGTCTGTCCAACAATTAATAGCTGCTCTCCCACTGATACAATCTCACCTACCAGGGCTGCAAAATAGTAATGCTAAGTGTTAAGAGTTATCTGTCTTCCTATTGTATAACGTTCTTGTAAGGGCACGGAACTGAGAGGAACTGCTTGCATTAATGACCCTTTTCTCAGGGTGAGAAAAACAGCAGCACATTCCAAAAGCATTTTATTCTCTGATCAATACCCTGATAAATGTAGCACTAAATACAGATGTTTGGCCTTGTGTTTTTCTCGCAGGCTGCAGATCTATTAAACTGCTGTCTGCAGACAGCAATTTTATTCGTCTTAAAGGCAATTAATGGGTGGCATTTGTTTAAATGGTCAACACCATTTGTAGTTAGCCGCTGTAGAATAATCCCAACAGTTTCAGAAACTCTCACAGAGCAGCTGAAGGGTTGGGGGGGGGGGGGGGGGGGGGCGGGATCAGTTGAAACTTGCTGTTTTTATTAGCTGACTAATGCGAATACACAGCGAACGCTTGTTGCAATACAATGCCCAAGAGCCAATGCTGCGTGGCGTGATTTTACTGTTGTTGGTGGGACCAGGTTCTGCATTCAGATCACAAAGGGCTGATACATCAGTACATTCCTGCCCGCACCCCTACACCCATTTAAACTTCAAGGTGAATGATCAGAACAAAGAACAGTGCAGCATAGGAACAGGTCTTTCAGCCTGCGCCGATCACATTGTCCTATCTGGACCAACCGCTTTTCTCCCTCTACTCCCCATCCGTTCATGTCTATCCAGATACGTCTTAATGTGGCTACCCTAACTGCCTCAACCACCTCACTTGGCAGTGCATTCCAGGCCCCCACCATCCCCTGTGTAAAAAACTTCCTCTGCACATCTCCACTGAACCGTTCCCCCCTTATCTTGAACTTGTGCCCAACCGGTGAGATGAGGAAGGCAAATGAAGATATACTGATGGGGGAGGCCATGCTTGTGTTAGAAATGATTGGACAGTGCACTGGGTGGGGGGAAGGCTGAGCACCCAGGGGAAACCCACGCAGACACAGCGAGAGTGTGGAGACGCCGCACAGTCACCCCGAGGCCAGAATCGAACCCGGATGCCTGGCGCTGTGAGACAGCAGTGCTAACTACTGTGCCACCGTGCCGCCACTGTATAAAGATCCAATCAGGTTGTGCAAAGAAGATCAGGGACTTCAACCCCAGTGCCCTGGCCAATATTTACCCTCAACCACAATCACAGACCGGAATTCTCTGGCCTGCCCCGCCAGCAGCACACCCACACCCGCCGGATTCCCGCTGGCATGGGATTACGTCAATGGGAATTCTCATTGATAGTGGTGGGCCTAGAGAATCCTGCCAATAGCGAACAACGCACCACCTCCCGCCAGTGGGGAACACGCAGCTGGGAGGCCAGTGGATCTCACCCGCAGTTTATCTTGTCCCTGCCTTGTTGCTGTTTGAGAGCCTGGCTGCAGTGTAACTGTGTGACTATTTCCTGGAAACGTACATTACGCCTGCTGTGACATTCTGTGAATCGGAGTGAGACAGAACTAACCAGTGGAGGCTGCAGGGGGAAAATGAAAATAAAACACAAGATAAGGGGAAATTTGACAGAGGGGTTCAAAATCATAAATACTTTTGATTGCATCGATGAGGAGAAACAGTTTCCAATGGCAGAATGCTAGTAACCACGGGGTACAGAGGTAGTCGGCTAAATTACTACAGACAACATGAGGAAAGATTTCCTTTTACGTGACAAGTCATTATGACCTTAAATGCAATGCCTGAAAGTGTAATGAACACAAATTCAATTATAATGTTCAAAATAAAATTGGACAAACTACATGGGAGGAATATTACTGGGCTGTGGTGAAAGAGTGAGGGACTAATTGGGTTGTTCTACCAAAGAGTCAGTACAGACACAATGGGAAGAGTGGACATCCTCTGTGTTGTCCTCAGCCCAACCCTCTTCAGCTGCTGCATCAATGACCTTCCTCCCAACATAAGGTCACAAGTATGGGTGATTGCTGAAGATTGCACAATGTTCATCAAAATTAATGACTTCTCAGATACAGTTGTAATCCATGTCCAAATGCAACAAGACTTGGACAACATCCAGGCTTAGATTGACAAGTGGCAAGTAACATTCGCGTCACACAGGTGCGAGACAATGCCCATCTCAAACAAGAGAGGATCTAATCATTACCCCCTGGTAATGGTATTACCATCACTGAATTCCCCTACTATCAACATCCTGGAGGTTACCATTGACCAGAAACTTAACTGGACCAACCATATAAATACTGTGGCTACCAGAGCAGGTCAGAAGCTCCTGGGGAAGTGACTCACCTCTTGACTCTCCAAAGCCTGTCCACCATCAACAAGACACAAGTCAGGAGTGTAATGGAATACTCTCCGATTACCTAGATAAGTGCAGCTCCAACAATACTCAAGTGGCTCAACACCATCTGGGACAAAGCAACTCGATTGACATCCTATTTACAAATATTAACTCCCTCCACCTATAGTGGCAGCAGTGTGTACCGTCTACAAGATGCACTGCAGGAAATCACCAGTTCCTTAAGCAACACCTTCCAAACCCACATCATCTAGAGGGACAAAGGCAGCAGAAGGACAAGGGTGGCACAGTGGCACAGTAGTTAGCATTGCTGCCTCACAGCACCAGGGACCTGGGTTCAGCTCCAGCCTTGGGTCACTGTCTGTGTGGAATTTGCACATCCTTCCTGGGTGCTCCGGTTTCCTCCCACACTCCGAGAGGAATACTGGTTAGGTGCAATGATCCAAACAGGCATCAAAGTGAGGCGGCTAGGAGAATTGCACAGTAACTTCATTGCAGTGTTAATGTAAGCCTTGCTTGTGACAAATAAATCAACTTTATTTTTATTTTTTATTATACGTAGGAGCACCACCACCTGGAAGCTTCCCTCCAGGCCACTCACCTTCACGACTTGGAAATATATCGCCATTCCTTCACTGTCGCTAGGTGAAAATCCCTCCCTAGCAGCACTATGGGTGTACCTACATCACATGGAATACAGCAGCCTAAGAAGACAGCTCACCACCACTTTCTCAAGGGGCAGTTAAGGATTGGCAGTAAATATTGGCCTAGGCAGCAACACTCAGATCAAGGGAATGAGTTTTTACAAATCACTCTGTGATGATATATTAGTGAAGGTTTTGACCTTGAACTGAAGAGGTTATAAAAGAAGAGGATCTCGTCTGAAGATTTTGACTATTCCACTGAAAATGAAATGATTGTGAGAAAGTCGAAGCTTCAAACAAAATAAAACCTCTCCAATGAAAAACAAACACAGTGTAATGTTTTCATTTAACTGCAAAAATCAATTTTAAAGACCCAAAGCAATCAGATTTCAGAACGGATAAAGGATTTTTTTTAACAGTTTTATCGGCATGAGGCCTGTAAATTGTAAATTACTTTGCAGCTTCTGTCGACACACACCACAATTCAACTCCAACTCTGATTTAGCAAAAGGATTGTCGATTCTGGTTGGACATAATCCTGGAGTGTCATTACATCACCTCCCGGATCCAACGTCATCAGCCCCACACACTTCCAATTGGTTGCCCAATAAGCCTTCCCCAAGCCTGGAGAGTGAATTGGGAGGTGATTCTCCATCCCGCTGTGCTAATTTTTTAGCGCAGCGGACCAGGAAAATCCCGCGGCGGGCCAGGGCAGGACGGGAAGGGAGCTGGAGATTGCGGCTGGTCAGGAGGAGGAGGAAGGTCAGGACTAGGTCTGGGAATGGTGTGGGACCTGCAATCGAACTACGGGGGTGGGGGGCGGGGGTGCGGGGTTCAGAGAGCCGGTGTTGCAGGGGTCGTGGGGCTGGTCAGCAATTGAGTTGGCCAGCTATCGGGAGGCCATCAGTGCAGGGACACTGCTCTGTCTCGGTGCTGACAGATCAGTACATGGGCAGTGGCCCACTCAGCACGCTGATTTCAGCCTCTCCAGCGGGGATAGACACCACCCCCTGGAATCTAATGATATTCACACTGGTGACCTCTGCTGTGCACAAGAGTGTGAGAGATTCTTCTCTGAACTGTCACTGAAAAAAAAGAGTGAATTACTCCAGTTTTCACACAAATTCGACACTTAGGATTTTTTGGGGAGAACTGTGGCTTTCATTACCCAATTGAGTTGTAGTCAAGAATCATAATGGCAGCACCATGTACCACCAAGGTACAAAGCTTCTTCTCCAGCACCTACCAAACCTTGTGTCCTCTACTGTTATGTAGCTTGGGGCGTAGCCTCTTCAATGGAATGGGTCAGGTGACCCTGGGTGTGGGTGATCTGCCCAGGAACCGCCCTGGAAGGACAATTGTAGTTTGGAGTGTGGAGCAAGTAAGACCCGCAATGAATACCTGTGCTCCCTGGCGCCTGTCTGTGCAGTGAAGCTGAGGATACCCCTCAGTGGTAAAGAATTTAACAAGGAATATTGTGTACAGTTCTGGTCATCCTATTATAGAAAGGATATTATTAAACTAGAAAGAGTGCTGAAAAGATTTACTAGGATGCTGCCAGGGCTTGAGTTCTAAGGAGAGGCTGGATAGACTGCGACTTTTTTCCCTGGAGGGTAGGAGGCTTAGGGATAATCTTATAGAGGTCTATAAAATAATAAGGGGCATAGGCAAGGTAGATAATCAATATCTTTTCCCAAAGGTAGGGGAGTCTAAAACTAGAGGGTATAGGTTTAAGGTGAGAGGGGAGAGATACAAAATGGTCCAGAGGGGCACTTTCTTCACACAGAGGATGGTGAGTGTCTGGAACAAGCTGCCAGAGGTAGTAGTAGAGGTGGGTACAATTTTGCCTTTTAAAAAGCATGTAGACAGTTACATGGGTAAGATGGATATAGAGGAATGTGGACCAAATGCAGGCAACTGGGACTAGCTTAGGGGGTTTAAAGAAAAGGGCGGCATGGACAAGTTGGGCCGAAGGGCATGTATTCATGCTGCAAACCTCTATGAGTCTATGACTGTCTACCACCTAAAAAGGTGACAGTAAGTGGTTAATGGGAACACCTTCATTTGCAAGTTCCCTTCCAATCTGCACACCATCTTGACTTGGAATTACATCACTCTTTCTTTGCTGATGACGGGTCCTGAAAGCAGGTCAGGGAAAATGCACTCGCCTGATTCCTGGGATAAAAGGTTTTCCTTCGGAGGAAAGGGTGGACAGATTGGGCCTGTATCCATTGGAGTTGATAAGAATGAGAGGTGATCTTACTGAAACTTTTGAGATCCTGAAGGGAGTTGTCAGAGTGGATGCTGCTTCCCCTTGTGGGAGAGATTAGAACTAGGAGACACCATCTGGAAATAAAGGACCTTCAATTTAGAATGGAGATGAGCAGAAATGATTTCTGTCAGAGGATTGCCAGCCTGTGGAACTCTCTTCCCCAGAGAGCAGTAGAGGCAGGGTCACTCAGTATTTTTAAGGCGAGGGTAGATACATTCTTGACTAACAAGGGAGTAAGAGTGGATAGGGATATAGACAGGAAAGTGGTATGGAGGCTCCAATCAGATCAGACAAGTAGCACGGTGGCATAACGGTTAGCACTGCTGCCTCACAGCGCCAGGGGCCCAGGTTCGATTCCCAGCTTGGGCCACTGTCTGTGTGGAGTTTGCACATTCTCACTGTGTCTGCGTGGGTTTCCTCCATGTGCTCCTGTTTTCTCCCACAGTCCAAAGATGTGTGGGTTAGGTGGATTGGCTGTGCTAAATTGCCCCTTAGTGTCGGGGGATTAGCAGGGTAAATACATGGGGATATGGGGGTAGGGCCTGGGTGGGATTGTGGTCGGTGCAGACCCGATGGGCTAAATGGCCTCCTTCTACACTATGAGATTCTATAACCTATGATATAGAGTCAGTGCAGACTTGATGGGCCGAAAAGCCTCTTCTACCCTGAAGGGGGTTCCATAATTTTATTGAATGGAAGAGTAGGCTTGAGTGCTGAAGGGTCTACTCCTGCTACTAATTTGTATATAATCCACTCCCTAACTGCAGTGGGGGGAGGGGATATTCAGATTACCAGATCACCAGAGTTCCAGGAATGGGGGTGAAAATCATGTCAACGATGATTGAATGGTGGAGCAGACTCGATGGGCCGAATGGTCTAATTCTGCTCCTATATCCTATAGTCTTACGGATGGACTGCAGCAGCTCAAGGCCCCAGCTCACCATCACCTTCTCAAGGGCAAGAAGGGAAGACAATAAATATTGTCAGCAATGCTCGCACTCCCTGAATGAACACATTTCAAAACCAGCCTTTCTTCTCCCAGTCTCCAATACCTGTACAACTAAATGTGCTCAACGAAAATGGAAAGAGGAAATTTATTTTTTCAATGCTCCTGTGATTTTCTGTTCAGTTCCTCACAGCAGGCGTCCTGAACATTTGTTTCTAAATTCCGGAGACTCCAGCACCATTCCGCACATTTGACAACCAAGGTTGGCACAAATTATTTCTCTTTTGGTGTGGGGCTGTGTAAATTTTGACAAACGCAGCACCCCAGCCACCTCAGGAGGAAGTGGGAACTCTTAATTATCAGCAACTAGAATCACCTATCTTTCACAGCGTAGAAAGAGGCATCTCGGAGAATCCATAGAATCCCTACAGTGCAGAAGGAGGCCATTCAGCCCATCGAGTCTTCACCGATCACAATCCCACTCTGACCTCAACCCCTGAACCCCACCTTTTACCCTGCTCATCCCCCTGAGGATTAGCGGGGTAAAAGGTTTGCTAGATTTTACTGTTTGCTGTTTGCTAGACTTTGCAATGAGCAGAGTGGTGACTGAGGCTCAAAAGTAATACACTGTCCACGAACCTACTTAATTGCAGTGTTAATGTAAGCCTATTTATGACTAATAAATAAATCTTTATAAATCTTTAAGTTTAACTTTAGTGCTATTGGATGTCTGGATGGTGCAAGCAAGAGAGTGTAAAATACAATAAGTTGCATTTGCACGACATCTCTCACAGCCTCAGGACATGAACAAGGGAGCACTTTTTTTCCAAACCAGTGTGAGAGCAGGCATCCAACTTGTACACAGCAAGATCCCACAAGCAGTAATAAGGACAACAACTTGGCCTGAATTAGATAGTTGCAGTCAGGTTCCAGAGACATTAATATCTTTTTTATTACAGCCATTATGGAGCCTCATTAGCACAAAGGGTTGGACACGTTTACACCCCACTGCTCTAAGATAAGCTGGGGTGGGCGGGGTTAGTGGAAAGCAAGAAGCTTTTATTGATTCACAGAGTGCAAGTGTGTTCTTTTGAGGCTTTTGCAATGGGTATTACCCAATATTATCCAATCCTTGAGGGGGTGTACAGATAATGTTCATGCGTCAGCAGTGAAGCACTCTCGCCTCTGAGTCAGAGGTTTCTGGTTCCAAGTCCCATTTCAGCAGAAGAGCACAACACTCCAGGATGTCCGACACCCCGGTGCAGCACTGTCAGAGGTGCTGACTCTCCAAAGAGGTGGTAAGGCCACGGCTCTGTCTCCTCTCTCCGCTGAATGCATGAGAAGCCACGGCGCTATTTCAGAGCAGAGTGGGGAATCCTCCACACTGCCCCGGCCAATATTTATCCCCATCCAATCAACATCACAAAAACAGATAATCCGACTGCTATCAGACTGCTGTTTGTGAATGTTTCCTCTGTGTGCTGCTGCACACCAACAATACAACAATAACTATGCTTCATTAATACTAAAGAACTTTGGGACATGCAGCGGTCGTGAAAGGCGCTACTCAAATGTCAGGTTTTATTTTATTGAAAACGGACCTTGCCTTGTATTTTTATATCCTCACAGAAATCCCACTTGATATTTCTTCCCTACCTTAAAACTCACTTTTACCCTCTGCCTGCCACGAGGTAAAGGAGTGGCTATTCCTCACTTTTTTGCCAAAAATTTTGCTCGCTCAATTCCTAAGCTACAACAAATACATTAAATCAAACAGGATTTCCGATATTAAAATGTCCGTCTTGAATTCTGACTTTCAACTCCACCTCCATTTTGTAATTTGAACCTGTGCAAAAGCTCTGCCGATTCTCGACAGAGATTAAAATGGCACAATGAGGAAAGAAGCCGGTGTCACCAAATATCCGCTTTATTATCTTGTAAGTTGTGACAATTCAATATATTTGCTGTCAGGCAAAGAAACTAGCACTGCACCTCAACTGCAAAAATGACCACTCTTGCTATGAGAGTGGACACGACAAGTTTTACTGTTTCATTATTTAAATTATGTTACGGGTTGTTTTTCCCCGTCATGGTTAGCACTGCTGCCTCACAGCGCCAGGGACTCGGGTTCAATTCCGGCTCACTGTCTATGTGGACTATACACGTTCTCCCCATGTCTACATGGGTTTCCTCCGGACGCTCCAGTTTCCTCCCACATTGCAAAGATGTGCGGGTTAGGTTGATTAACCATGACCCTGAATGTCAGGAGGATTAGCAGGGTCAATACATGGGGTTAAGGCGATAGGGCCTGGGTGGGATTGTTGTTGGTGCAGGTTCAATGGGTCAAATGGCCTCCCTCTGCACTATAGGGATTCTATAATTCTCATAGTTGCCTACTAGATTTCAGAACCCAGTGAAGCATCTAATCTGTAAGGCTCTTGCATAGGTCAATAAAAGAGAATATCCTGACAATATGACCTGATGGATTTTTGCAGTTTTAAAACCAAAGGCTATATTTGGCACAATTCATATATGCACCCAAATGATATTCACGACTCCATGCCATCCCAGTGCACTTTACAGCTAATGAGGTGAGTGAGTCACTGTCATAATGCAGGAAGCGCAGAAGCCAATTTGCACCCAGCAAGCTCCCAAAAACAACAATGTGCTCATAAGCAGATAACTTGTCTTTGTGATGTTGGTTGAGAGATAAATATTGACCAGGACTCTGAGGAGAACTCCCCTTCTCCTCTTCCAGTGCTGTAGGACCTTTTACTTTCATCGGAGAGGGCAGATGGGGCAATGGCTTCATTGGCTCATCTCAGCAATGACAATTCCCACAGTCCAACACTGACTCAGCACTGAAATAGTTAACTGGAGAAGACATTTTTCAATGCTCATTACATCACAAGTTTCATCAAAACTGCCACTCTACCAAAGGGATAGAAACCGGAATTGCTGGAAAAATTCTGCAGGTCTGGCAGCACCAGAGGAGAGAGAAACAGAGTTAACATTTCGAGTTGGATATTACTCTTTTTCAGAACTGAAGCCCATCCAGCCATCTAAGTGAATCCTGCAAACGCACCCTCCCATCCCCACTCACCCCTGGCCAAAGGCAAACAAGTCATTTGTTCTGCCCCAAGCCTCGACAAATGCCATGTAACCCGTCCATGGCAGGAGTCAATGACTCACTCCTCCCAAGGAAGAACTCAGTGGCTCCTGAGGTGGCCAACAGTAGTCTCTCTTTACATTAGACATTGTCCAACCTTCCACGGAGCTTCATAGGAGAATTATCGAACAGGAATAGATTGTTGATGACTGACAGAAGTACAGACTCTGCTAACCTAAAACACATGTCTAAATGTAATTCTACATTTGGGCAGCACCTCCTGAACAATTCTGAGTGTGCTAATAATTACATTGACAACCAATTTAAGGTAATCAGTTGAGCGATTAGCGCGGTTCTTTTACACTTGTTAGAAGTGACAATCCATACACAGGGAACCACCCTCTGCAAACAAAAGGTATATGTTCAAGCCATGCGCCATTTTTGAATTACCTGGGAGATTGGTGAGCCTATAGCTCCATTGCCAAACAATCAGCCATCACAGCATCATCACCAACATGGTCGAGGGAATTTCCCCACACGATTCAATTCTCCAGGACACTCCAGGAGTTAAAGATTCATTTCCACAGCACTGATACCAGCAACATAGTTAGAATCTTACATACGTCACAAGATCATTGCTTTCAACCATCATTAGTTAGAAACATATTGGAGACAGGATCAAAAGACCTTCTCACTCATTGATGACCAAGTTTTACCCAATTGGAAACGTTGCTCACTAACTCTAGCAAAGCTTTTTAACATGTGTATCTGCGGTACCTATTACTTCACAGAATCCTACAGTGCAGAAGGAGGCCATTCAGCCCATTGAGTTTGCAGCAACCACAATCCCCCTAACCCCATCATCCCACATATTTACCCAGCTAGTCACCCCTGACACTGAGGAACAATTTAGCATCGCCAATCGAACTAACTCACACATCTTTGGACTGTGAGAGGAAAGCGGAGCATCCGGAGGAAACCCATACAGTGAGAATGTGCAAACTCCACAGAGACAGTCACCCGAGGGCCAGAGTTGAATCTGGGTCTTTGGCACAGTGAGGCAGCAGTGCTAAACACTGTGCCACCATGCTGCCCTTATTAGGGCACAGGGGTGGGCCAGAGTAAGATGCTCTATTGAAGAGTCGGTGCAGACTCGATGGGCCAAATGTACAGGTTCTGTGATTGGTGTGTGGGATTCTGGAGCCTTACCCAGTAGCAGCTCATAATGTCTGGCCCATTACTGGATGGAAAATCACTGCTATCAATTTGTGCTCTGTCCCTGAAGCTCACTGTCCGATTCTGTCCTCCCGTTGTGTGAGACAGTTGCCCAGCAGTACTCACTTGAAGGACAGTCTGTCAAACCTGTTCACTTGCTAATTGCAATGGCTTGACGATTGAGGGTGTGTCCTGATACCAGAAATTGCCAGCTGTGTTCCCTCAATGCGGGAATCCTCGAAAGGGGAAACTCCCAGCGAGTAACCCTCAGCGTCAAAGCTTGGAAAGCTCCCAAGTCTGGCAACTGGCTTCCAAACTCTCCCTTCAACTCATTGAGGGGAAAACTACAGAAACACAGAAAACAGAAGCAGGAGGAGGCCATTTGGCCCTTTGAGTCTGCTCTGCCATTCATTATGATCATCAAAATCAATAAATATAAAAGCAAATTACTGCGGATGTTGGAATCTGAAACCAAAAGAGAAAATGCTGGAAAATCTCAGCAGGTCTGGCAGCATCTGTAAAGAGTGACAAGAGCTGAAGGTTCATGTCCAGATGACCCTTTGTCAAAACACATTCAATATCCTGATCCCTGCCTTTGCCACCACCACCCCATGTACCTTGATCCCTTTAACTCTAAGAGTTATATCTAATTTCTTCTTGAAATCACACAATGTTTTGGCCTGGAACCGGTCAAGGATCCCAATCATCACCCCAGCATTCCAGCCGGAAATGATTGCCTGTGGAAGGTGGACGGGGACATAACTGGACTGGTATGATGCCCTGTGTAGTGGAATAGACCAACCCACATCAGCTGGGCAAAGTGTATCAGCGGATGACTGATTCCTGGAGTGACTGCGCTTCAGCAAGGAATCGATACTCGCCGGAAAGGATGGGAAGAGGGGAAGATTGGTTAAGAAGCTAAAAAAAAGACTGCCAAGCTCTCAATGGGGTAATCCCCTCGGTACCTTTCACCAGATTAGCGTGATGCTAACTTGATGTCCCGTCTCTAACGAACAATGAATCTTACAGACTATTTATCTCTGGTCTCTTAAGCCTTCCTGTGTGCTGAACCTTTCACTCTCACTGCCGCACCCCCCCTCCGCTCCCAACCCCCACCTCCCGACTACAATCAACATCTTCCCAGACGACTGTCTCCACGCTGGACTGTAAAATACACTGCTGACCATTAAAGCTTTTAACTGATTTCAGCTTCCATGACTAATTGATTCCACGGATAGGAGATGCCTGCCTGTTCGGACTCCAGTCAGAAGCTTAGGAAGACCGGTGACAGCTTCTAAGGCATTCAGCTGGAAGGAACGGGTTGAATGCGGAGTACACTGAACTCCGACACAAAGTGATCCGCCATCCCACAGACATATTTCACTCTGAAGCGAGAGGGCGACTGATTCAGAAAACAGACTCGTGCTCCAAGATTTGGATGCAGGAAACGTTTCAGGGGCTGCTGTATAACTTGAGGAGCGGATAAGAAAGATATAAGATGCTCACTCAAGCCTTGTCATAGTAGGGAAGAGGAGCATATCAGCCATGATCGAACGGCGGAGCGGACTCAATGGGCCAAGTGGTCTAATTCTGCTCCAATATCTTATGAACTAAGAAAGACAAGATGGCAAATAATTACAGTGATCACAGCAACCCTTGTAATACAGAGATAGCACTTTGCTGCAACGGGTTACATTCCTGTGACACACTTTTGTATTTTTGCGCCCGCCCCATCACCAAGACTGCCTCCACAAGGACAGCACGGTGGTGCAGTGGTTAGCACCGCTGCCTCACGGTGCTGGGGACCCGTGGCCAATTCCAGCCTTGGGTCACTGTCTGTGTGGAGTCTGCACGTGCTCGCCATGTCTGCATGGGTTTCCTCCGGGTGCTCCAGTTTCCACCCACAGTCCAAAGGTGTGCAGGTTAGCTGGACTGACATGCTAAATTTGCCCCTTAGTGTTGGGAGCAGTTGTAATAAATCCTCGAAGGCAGAAGTCCCTTCACCAAAATCCCTTTATTTACAAGTCTAACGACAGCATACAGAGTGCTTTCAGTCAGCAGTCGACACGAGGAGTCCCAGAGGAACTGATACTCCTGATTAAATACAATGCAAGAGGCTCATTGGCCCACCAATTTGGCCTTTAATCAGGGAGTTCATATTCTAACAGGTCTGTCTTAATTGCCTGATTAAAGTTGTTACATTGGGGCAAATAAGTAGGGTTACAGAGTAAGCCCGAGTAACAGTCAGTGCAGACCCAATGGGCTGAATGGCGTCCTTCTGGGATTCTATGATAACACAGCCAACTACTGCCCTCACCTTAGTTCATCTATTGCAGCAACACTTTACGACGACTCCAGTGCCCCCCTGTCCCGTCTCCCACTCTCCAACATCCCTAACCTCCAGCTCATAACCTCATCTGCACCGAGTCCCATTGACCACTCTGCAAAAGGCACTGGCTCTGATGCCCAGCACCTCTTCGAGGTACTCAGATTGTCGGTGGGTGGAACTCTTGCCGCTGACTCACAACATTCCAAGTCTTACTCCAGGACTTGAGCACCAAGGTCAAGGCTGACGCCCTCCAGCGCAGTGCTGAGGGAGTGCTGCCCTGTCGGTGCTGTTTTTATCAATGAGGTTTAAATCTGAGGCCCTGTCGGCCTGCTCGGGTCAATACAGAGATGACACTTCCAAACTACCTCATTGGCTATAACACACCTGAAGGGATCTGGTGGTAATGAACCATAGAAAAGTTACAGCACAGAGTGGGGCCATTCGACCCATCTTGTCCATGCCAGCCTGAGGACACCCAAGTGCCCTCTCTAATCTCACCTTCCCGCACCCAGCCCATAGCCCTGTAGCTTACAGAAATTAAACTGCCGATCCAGGTACTTATACAGGAGTTTAGAGTCTCTGCCTCCACCACTGAATTTGATCAGCAAATTCCCAGACACCCACTACCTTTAATGTAAAAAAAGTCCTCCTTGTGCCCCCTCTACACCCACTGCCACTGATCTTGAATCTATGTCCATGGTTCTAGAATTCTCCGACAAGGGACACAATTTTATCCTGCCCAATCTGTCTCTTCCCCTCACATTTTTGGACACCTCAATCAACTCACCCCTCAGCCTTCTTCGTCCCAAGGAAAATAACTTCAACCTAGCCACAGTGACACATGGGCAGCACATTGGCACAGTGGTTAGCACTCCTGCCCCACTGCGCCAGGGACCCAGGTTCAATTCCCAGCTTGAATCACTGCCTATGTAGAGTCGGTACATTCTCCCCGTGCCTGCGTGGGTTTCCTCCGGGTGCTCCGGTTTCCTCCCACACTCTGAAAGACATGCTGGTTAGGGTGCATTGGCTGTGCTAAATTCTTCCTCAGTGCACCTGAGCAGACGTCGAATGTGGTGACTAGGAGATTTTCACAGTAACTTCATTACAGTGTTAATGTAAACCTTACTTGTGATACTAATAAATAAGCTTTAAACTATCCAATGTCTCCCCATAGCTACAAAACTGCAAGTCTTTATTTGTTTTAAACCTCTTCCGAACTCTGTAACTTCCTCCAACCATTAAACGCACTTTCTCCTCACAATCCTCCACAGTCTCCATCCCTCTGCATCTGACATCCTATAGACCCCACTTCCCTTCAACCTGCCAACTGCAGTCCCCTTGGAGCAACAACATGCTCTGAAATTCACTCTTCCTCTTCTTTAAGTCTCTTTACAATCAGGGGAAGCAGCAGCAAATTGGTATTGTCCCTGAACCAGTGACCCAGAGACACAGGTAATGCTCTGGGGACCCGGGTTCAAATCCCACCACAGCAGATGGTGAAATTTAAATTCAATATAAGTCTGTCTGGTAAACCATTGGTGATTGTCATAAAAATCCATCTGGCTCACGAATGCCCTTTTAGGAAGGAAATCTGCCCTCCTTACCCGGTTTGGCCGACATGTGACTCCAGAGCCACAGCAATGTAACTGACTCTTAACTTGGGGATTGAATCTTGGGGATTGAATTTAGGAGTCGCAGCGTCATGTTGCAACTGTACACAACTCTGGTGCGGCCGCACTTGGAGTATTGTGTGCAGTTCTGGTCCCCACATTATAGGAAGGATGTGGAGGCTTTGGAGAGGGTGCAGAGGAGGTTTACCAGGATGTTGCCTGGTATGGAGGGGAGGTCCTGTGAGGAGAGACTGAGGGATTTGGGGTTGTTTTCGCTAGAAAGAAGGCGGCTAAGAGGGGATCTTATTGAAACATATAAGATGATTAGAGGTTTAGATAGGGTGGATAGTGATAGCCTTTTTCCTCGGATGGAGAAAGCTAGCACAAGGGGGCATGGCTTTAAATTAAGGGGGGTTAGTTATAGGACAGATGTCAGGGGTAGGTTCTTTACCCAGAGGGTGGTGAGGGATTGGAATGCCCTGCCTGCTGCAGTTGTAAATGCACCTAGTTTGGGGGCGTTTAAGAGATCCGTTGATAGGTTTATGGATGAAAAGGGATTGGTTTAGGTTAGAGGGGCATTGTTTTTTAACTGGTCGGCGCAACATCGTGGGCCGAAGGGCCTGTTCTGCGCTGTAATGTTCTATGTTCTATGTTCTATTAACTGCGCTTTGAAATGGCCTAGCAAGCCACACAGTTAAAGAACAATTAGTGATGGATGATAAATCCAGGAGAATGATGCTCAAACCCCATGAATTAATTTAAGAAAAACCTACCTCTTTAACTGGTCTTCTCTGACGTTGGAATTCTAGGGCCTCGCCTGCCGTGGAATTGGAGTGGACGAGGGGCGGATAATGGAAATGTTCAAAGACCTCAGGTGGGATTTTCCAATCAAGGGTCAAGTGAAGCTGTAAAATCCTGCCAAATATCTTTCCCTTTGACCTAGCATCAGTTATCTTGACCAGGCCTACGTGCAGGATTTTGGGGATTTTTTTTGACACTCTGGCTGAAACCCTACCACCCTATCCGAATCCGGGGCGGGCGAAGTTCTCAGAACAGAAATCTCCGTTGGCCTCAGGTGGGATTTTACAATCTCACCCGAGCAAGGACGTAAAACCCCACCCTATAGGCGCTACAGCAACGCAAGCTATTGGTAGCAGTTTGGTGACGCTGATTGGGCTGAGGGGCCAATAATTCTGCAGCCCGATGCTAAGAAAATAATTCCAATCTGAAAGAGTGAGCGTTCGTTTCTTAGCTTTTCTTCGATAAGAATTAAACCGGCAAAAAGATGCAGAAGTCACAGAATAGAATCAGAATTGTGAAGCACGGAAGGGAGCCTGACGCCATGAGATGGCAGTACGTGAAGCTGTAACACTTGTGTGAAATTCTTTGCTCTGCTGTTTTAATGGAGACACTTAACACTAGATGGATTAGGACTTCAAGATGAAACTTAGATTTTTTTTTTAATAGCTGCAAATAACAGGAACACGAAAGAGAAACAGAAATGCTGGAAGTGACAGTAGGTGTGTGACAAATGGTCATTAACCAAGAGCCTCTGCCATCACTTGGTTCAAAATAATTTGCAAAGAGTAATGGTTGGGTTTAACATCGATTTTTACAACTCCTGAGGAGAATTGATGTGATTTGTTAGAGCAGTGAGTGCCGAGCGGATTATGGAGTATCGTTTCCCCGTCGTCAGTGAGAAAGCAGAACTGAACGCCAATTGCCTCAAAGTGGACGTCACGCATAATTGGGCACGAGGTGGACCCCATCGGCTTACCTGGCCAATGGGACACGCAGGGCTTAACCACGTGAATGAGCAGAGATCATGCGGTATAAATTACAACACTCGCAAAGCACCCAGGCGAATGAATACATCTGTCCTGATTTAATTCCGTTCCCTTATACACCGTCAGCCTCAGTAATTCCTCCAAGCGAGGCCAACGAAAATGAAAATGAGAAATAAATAAAAAGCGCAAATTCTAATCTCCGTAACATTCGAACTTTCAGTGGTGAACCCGAGGATAACAGCCCCACTTTTAAGTGCTGAGAACCGATCCAGCGTTTCAGTAATTTCTCACGGAGTCATTATTTAAAGTTCACTATTTTTGACATCTTCGCACTCAATAGACTTCCCTCCACTACCCCCGCCTCTCCCCCCCCGCCCCCTCCCCCAGCACCACTCTCCAAACACAGGGCACTGCATAAATAGTCACGCTCCAAAGGCTAGAATCATAGCTTTTATCTGAGATGCCATACAAAATTATTTGTCAAGCCTTAACATTCACTTGAAATAGGCTTTAAGGATCACCTGAAGACATATCGAGGAGAGAGCCAATAGAATGACCCTTGAATGGGATTCAAAGCCTTTGACAAGAGCGGGAGAGATGCTAAGAGTGGAGGTGGGGGGGTGCGGGGGGCACAAAGGATGAATAACTCTCCATTGCTACAGTCAAACTCTAGATGGAAACACGGCTGACTCCAGGCTGCAATGTGGCGAACCACTGTCTGCTCTTTGTTCCGTAGAAAATCCTGTTGCATTTCGACAGCGAGAGAAAATCCGCCATTTTCTAACTCGCCCTGTTCAAGGCGCACCTCCCGGTCTCACCATGACATCAACGGCGACAGAAACTGCCCCGCTCTCCTCATGAAGAGGCGGAATGGCGCAGAGGAGAAAGGAGAGCTTTCATTTTGTTTTTCAAATTAAGTGCGCTAAAAAAAAGTCACGATTTCTTTTTCAGGAGTTGAGCTTGGCTCGAAATTTCTACTATTTTATCCACTGCACATTTCTAACAGAGAAAAGAATCTCATCACAAAATTAAACACATAAATCATGTGTAATGCAAGAGGAATTCAAGGGATGCTCGGAAATAATTCTAAGTCTGGGAATTATGCTGAGTGTTAAAAATTTAACCTATGGCATCTATTCTTTTAAAGTCAGTATTTCGTTATTAAGCTACCAACGCATAATTTATCAGTGTTGCATTTTCACTGTTCTATTAAGTGGCTTAACACAACACTGAAGAAGAGTTAGCTTTCTTTAATTTGGCAAAAATAGTTACAAACATTATCAATGCTATCGATGGAGGCTTCTCAAAAGTAAAGCTTATTTGTCACGAGTAAGCTTACATTAACGCCGCAATGCTGTGAAAATCCCCTAGTCGCCACACTCAGGTGCCTGCTCAGGTACACTGAGGGAGAACTTAGCGTGGCCAATGCACACAACAAGCCCTCCTTGGACTGTGGGAGGAAACCGGAGCACCCAGAGGAAACCCACGCAGACACGGGGAGAATGTGCAGGCTCCCCACAGACAGTCACCCAGGCCAGGAATCAAACTCGGGTCCCTGGCACTGTGAGGCAGCAGTGATAACCATTGTGCCACCATGCAAAATCAAGGAAATATAATTGAAAAGAAAAAGGAATAGAAGTTTTTTTTTCCCTTTAGTATTACTGTATTGCAAGTGTAACACGATGATTAAAGCGATTTGATCGGTCAAATTTTCATTGTTTATTCCCCTTTGATCACAAATAAATGGATACAGGAGATTGAAAAATCATGTCATTCTCTAGACAGAGCACTGGGGAACAGAGCAGCCAAACACAGTTAAGGTAAAATGGGTGGCACGGTGACACAGTGGTTAGCACTGCTGCCTCACAGCGCCAGGGACTGGGGTTCAATTCCGGCCTCGGGCACTGTCTGTGTGGAGTTTGCACATTCTCCTCGTGTCTGCGTGGGTTTCCTCTGGGTGCCCAGGTTTCCTCCCACACTCCAAAGATGTGCATATTAGGCTGATTGACCGTGCTAAATTGATCTGAGTGTTTACCCTGCCAATCCCCCTGACACAAAGGGAAGATTCAGCGTAGCCATTCCACCTGATCTGTACATCTTTGGATTGTGGGAGGAAACCGGAGCACGCGGAAGGAAACCCGCACAGACACGGGGAGAACATGCAAACTCCACATTGACAGTTACCCAAGTCCTTGGAGTCCTTGGCGCTGTGAGGCAGCAGTGCCACTGTGCTGCCCATTTGTGCCTTACAGATGATGGACGGGCTCTGGGAAGCCAGGAAGTGGGTTACTCTCTGCAGAATTACTAGCTTCTCACCTTCTGTTGTAGCCACAGTATTGATATGGCTGGTTCAATTCAATTTCAGGTCAATGGTAACTCCCAGGACGTTCATAGTGAGAGAGTCAGCAATCGTAATGTCACTCAAGGTCAAGGGGAAATGATTAGATCCTCTCTTGTTGAAGATGGTCATTGTTTTGCATTTGTGTGGTGCGATGTTACTTGCCGCTTATCAACTCAAGCCTGAATGTTGTCCAGGTCTAGCTGCAAGTGGGTCTGGACTACTTCAATACCCGAGGAGTCACGAGTGGCGCTGAACCTTGTCCAATCATCAGTGAACATCCCCATTTCTGAACTTCAAAATTATAGAATTCCTACAGTATAGAAAGAGGCCATTTGGCCCATCACAATTACACTGACCAGAATCTCACTCAGGCTCTATTCCTGAAACCACTTATATTTATCCTGTTAATCCCCCTGACATGAGGGTCAATTTAGCATGGCCAATCAGCCTAACCTGCACGTCTTTGGACAGTGGGAGGAAGCCGGGGCATTTGGAGGAAACCCTTCCAAATATGGGGAGAACATGCAAACTCCACACAGACAGTGACCCAAGGCCAGAATTGAACCCGGGTCCCTGGCGCCGTGAGGCAGGTGTGTTAACCACCATGCCACCCATGAAAGGAAGGTCACTGCTGAAGCAGCTGGAGATGGTTGGGCACTAACCTGAGGAACTTTTGCAGCGATTTTGTGGGATTGAGATTAGTGGCCCTCCAGCAACCAAAACCACCTTCATTTGTGATGAGGTTCTCATTTTCATTGCAGTTCAACGACAACGGCAGAGTTACACAAATTGGCCAATAACCAATCAGAACTTCTTTCTCTGATCACTCTCTGAAGCCGCCTCAAGTCTGGCATGAGGCTCTGGATTAGGATAGGAACTGAAACAGCCTTTGAAGCAAAAGCAAAGTATGGGACAGTACAGCACAAAAAACGGTGAGTATTCACATTCAGATTCCACAGGAATACCTAAACAGCCTGCCAGCACTCTCAGTCTGCTCCAGCTGGTCAAAGTGGTGGAGAACTTCCAAGTTCACACTATGTTTGAGACGATTGCTTTGATTTTTAAAAAATCCAATTGTTAAAATAAGCATTGCTTTAATCTATTGCAAGATATAAAATGTCCTGCTTTCTATGCAGTTTTGCAAATCATGCACAACGCCACAATGCAAGGTCAAAACCTAGACATGAGTCAGAAACCAGGCACCTTAGTATTTAAGACTGAGAGCAAAGGAGGTTAAGAGGTGATTAAAATCATTACAGGTTCAGAGAGAGCCAATAAAGAGAACTGTCTCCTTTGGCAGAAGATTTAGTAACCAGAGGACACAGATGTATGGTAACTGGCAACAGAGCCAAAGTGAGAAAACAAACCTTTTTACAGAGCAAGTTGTTACACACAGTCATAGAATCCCTACAAAGCATAAGGAGGTAATTTGGCCTTTGGATCGGCACCAATCCCATCCAGGCCCTATCCCTGTAACCACATATATTTACCCTGCTAATCCCCCTGACACTCGAGTCAATTTAGCATGGCCAATCAACCTAACCTGCATATCTTTGGACTGTGGGAAAAAACCAGAGCATCTGGAAGAAACCCACGCAGACATGGGGAGAATGTGCAAACTCCACATAGACAGTGATCCAAGCCAGGAATCGAACCCAGATACCTGGCACTATGAAGCAGCAGTGCTAACCACTGTGCCACCGTACGATCTGGAATGCACGCTCTGAAAGGCTGGTAGAAGCAGATTCAACCAGAACTTTTAAAATAGAATTGGATAAATTCTTGAAGAGAAAACTTGCAAAGCTGAGGGAAAGAACTGAGGGGATGGACTAATTGTCTAACTGATCAATGGGCTGAACTGCCTCCTCCTCAGAGCTGTATCATTCTATGTTCGTACGATACACGTAATTGAGTCCGAGCACAGCAAACTATCTCAAGTCCTTGGACTACAATCTATTCCATACCTACTCCTTATATTTCTTCCTGGATTGTGGAAACTATTTCACAGTACATCTATCTGGATGTTGCTTGGAATCAGGATCACAAATGCCAGTTAATGCAGGCCCAATTTCCACTGAATCTCTGAAGCAATGTTTTAAGCGCTCATTAACCACATTGTCTAGCTGTCATATGAACATCGCAAAGTTCTAGGACACAGGAATCAATTAGATTTTACCAACATTTGTGATCAAAGATGAACCATCTCCAAAAGCACTGGTCTCCAACATTTAGGGTGGGCATCTGTACCCCTCATTGGCATTCCCACAGGTTGGCTCTTTGCAAGAACATTGGCACTAGCAGTGACAGACGAACGGCCTGGTTGAGAGAGTCCCATTATTTGGAACCCAGGTTCAATTCCGCCTTTGAGTCACTGCCCATGCGGAGTTTACCCGTTCTCTCTGTGTCTGTGTGGGTTTCCTCCGGGTGTTCCGGTTTCCTCCCACAGTCCAAAGGTGTGCAGGTTACGTGGATTTGCCATGGGAAATTGCCCTTAAGTGTCAGGGGGATTAGTAGGGTAAATATGTGGGGTTACAAAAATAGGACCTGGGTGGGACTGTTGTCAGTGTAGGTTTGATAGGTTTCATGGTCTCCTGCACTGTAGGGATTCTATGATTCCAGATGAACACAACACCAGCAGAACAAATGCGAAATATCCTGAATAAAGTGGATTATTCATCAGGCTGGTTTGATTAGTGATGAGAGACACATACCAGCACACCACAACTGTTCTAAATTCAAAAGGTATCAATACCATGCAATATGTTGCCCCTTGGTTTGTTACTGATTCACTCCAGAGTCCTTTCATTTCTGTTTCCAATCCATGCTGGCAACATAAAAGAAAAGGGCAAGTATAGAATTGGGTTCAGCTGGGAAAGAGACCAACTCATGAAAAGAAAAAGACTTGCATTTATATAGCACCTTTCACAAGCATTCCAAAGTGTTTTACAGCCAATTGAGTACTTTTCTTGGTGCATTGTTACTGTTGCAATAAGACCATAAGATATAGGAGCAGAATTAGACCATTCAGCCCGTCAAGTCTGCTCCGCCATTCAATCATGGTTGTAAGCCATGATCTTATTGAATGGCGGGGCAGGCTCGAAGGGCTAGATGGCCTACTCCTGCTCCTATTTCTTATGTTCTTATGTTCTTAAGTCCATTCTCCCACTTTTCCCAAGTAACCCTTGATCCCCCTACCAATCAAGAATCTAACTATCTCTGAGGCAGGGTCTGTGGCAGCCAATTTGGGCACAGCAAGCTCCAACAACCAGCTGAGTGGTACAAAAATGAGCCATGCCGGGGCACCAGAGGGCAGCTGGAACTTGGTACTCCCGAGGCAAACTGGCACAACACTGTGGAAATGAGGAGAGAGAGCACAGAGAGAGGACAAAATGGGACCGTGAGACTGGAAACGAGTGAGAAGCTTTGGGATACGATTTCCACCACAAAGGATGACAGGGCTTATTATACTGTCTAATTCTTTCATTAAATCACTGCAAATGTGGAAGGGTGGATAGAGGGATTAGTTTCTGCTGGTTATTACTCCTGTGTTGCTATGCTTCTCTTCATGGGTGTCAGCACCAACCCCATAACATTAACAATAGCCCAGGCAACCAATCGAATAATTGAGAGAGATAAAGGATGTGCCATTAAGAAGAGTTCCCTTGCCAGCCATAAACGGCCATTAATGAAAATTTGTCATTTGTTGACACAGCTGATTACAGAGCAGCAGGTTAATAATATTAAACTGTCCAAAAAATGTCAACTGCAGCCGATCCTTTGTCACTTCCCTGCCACCTCTGACAGGACTAAGCTGGCTTCTCAGGTTTGCGAACCAGAAACTCCCTGACAACCCGCGGCTTTCCAAAGCAACTGGCTGCAGGAGATGAAGTTTGGGGGGGGGTGGGGGGGGTCGCTGAATCCATCTTTCTCAGCCCACTCACCGATCTGGGAAACAGAGGTGGCAGCTCCGTCAGGACCGAATCCTGTTGGCGCTGCTCTGTAATCAGCTGTGTCAACAAATGACAAATCTTCATTAATGGCCGTTTACAGCTGGCAAGGGAAACTCTTCTTAATGGCACATCCTTTACCTCTCTCAATTATTCAATTGGTTGCCTGGGCCATTGTTAATGTTATAGGGTTGGTGCTGACACCCCATGAAGAGAAGCATAGCAACACAGGAGTAATAACCAGTCTGCCTCAGGATATGGTTTCATATCTTGACCAGCTCCAACCCCTGACTGCAGACTTCCCTCTGTCTCTTGACCACCCGCCCCACCCCTCCTCCTCCCCCTACCAGGCATCAGTTGGCAACTCTGACTGGATCATATTCCGGCAGATTTCCCATCTCGAACCACATTCCTATGTCCAGACAACTGGTCAGCAACACCCATAATCCTCCACACTCCAAAAACCACTCTACCCATTGGCTGATTTCAGCTAGATTGCACCCTGGGTGCTTTGCAGATTCACCGTCTGTTGAAAGTCATAGAATCCCTCCAATGAAAATGAAAGCCATTTGGCCCATCGAGTCTAAACTGACTCTCTGACTGAGCATCTTACCCAGAATGCCACCCCGCCACGCTATCCCCATAACCCCGCGCATTTACCATGGCAGCTCCTTTCACACACCTTTGGAAACTAAGGAGCAATTCAGCATGGCCGATTGACCTAAGTCAGACATCTTTAGACTATAGGAGGAAACCAGAGCACCCAGAGGAAACCCACGCAGACACGGGGATAATGTGCAAGCTCAACACAGAAAGTCACCTGAGACCGGAATTGAACCCGGGTCCCCAGTGCTGTGAGGCAGCAGTGCTAATCACTGCGCTTTACCTAATGCTTAAAATGCTTAAATCAAGTCCTCGATCCAACCTCTGATCTGAAAGATGCCACTTCCAACCGCATGGCACTCGACCAGTGGTACGGTGACTGACTGGCCAGTCGAGATTCCCCACTCAAGTCTCTGGAGAGTCTCTCAAGACCCACAACCTCGTGACTCAGAGGCGTGAGTGCTACCCACAGTCTTTGATGAAAAGCACTGCAGCCTCAAACTGCTGTTGCCATCAGCAACAAAGGAGCTGGATCTTTTCAGTCTCTGGAAACCGATCAGTACCCAGTGTACGGAATACGCCTCTCCCCCACCCCCTTCTCTCTCTACAGTGTCAAGATGTAACAAGGCGTTGCATTGGATGCTATGTGACTTTGTTAATGATTCAGCCTAATCGATCTGTTAGAGCTCTGTCTGCTTTGCAACGATCAATTACTGGAATTGTTATAAGCGTTTCTGAGAACCACTTCTATCTAGAAGTGGGGCATTGATTGTGGGAACCAATACCATAAGAAACAGCAGCACGCACTGTGACATTTGTAGAAATACTAACATGATATGAGCTGTTGCAGTCTAATCTCCTTGTGTTTATTTCTTAATAGTCTCCGGTGGGGACATTGATAGATCCTTCACTACCAAAGACCTACGTGAGAAGGGAACGTCAATATTTAAACCTTAACATTATGTTGCATCCCTTGCATCCAGTGAGCAGCATATCTAATGAGCATTGATGACACAGTAACGCATACAGCTAGTCATCCTGCCAGTGGGAAACGTGACCCGCCATCAGACCACATGAAACAGGCGGGGGGGGAAATTCCAAGTTTTTTTCCTGCCAGCAGGAATCCGATTTTCGACCTGACTCCAAATTCTCCTCTCCCGCCCGCTCGCTGCAGGGAGGGGGGAGAAAATTCCGCCCTTGATTCCAAATTTGGGGCGGCACAGTGGCATTGTGGTTCGCACTGCTGCCTCACAGCACCAAGGACCCAGGTTCAATTCTGGTCTCAGTTCGCTGTCTGTGTGGAGTTTGCACATTCTCCTCATGTCCACGTAGGTTCCCTCCCACAGTACAAAGATGTGCAGGTTAGGTTGATTGACCATGCTAAATTGACCCTAGTGTTATGGGGGTAGATATGTGAGATTATGGAAATAGGGCCTCAGTGGGATTGTGGTTGGTACAAACCCGATGGGCTGAATGGCCTCCTTATGCACTGTCGGGATTCTATGATTCTATGAAAAGGGGAATTCAGAAAGAATTTGCAGTTATTTACAGAGGTCCTTGTACGGCATTCCAAAGCAATTTATAGTCAATGAAGTATCTTTTTAAAATGTGATTGCTGTTGTTATGTAGAAACTTCAGCAGCAACATTTTGCACTGTAAGCTCCCCAAAAGGGGATATTGTTCATTTGTTTTATTGAGGGATAAATATTGGTCAAAACATTGTCTGTTCCTCTTCAAAGTAGTACCACAGGATCTTTTACATCCGCCTCACAGGGCAGATGTTGTCTTGATTTAAGACTCAGCTTTCCGCTAAGTTTTCAATCATCTCTGGAGTGAGACTGAAACCCACAATCCATAGAATAGAATCCTTGCAGTGCAATAGGAAGCCATTCAGTCCATCGAACCTGCATTGACTCTCCAAAAGAGCATCTTACCCATGACCATGCCCCATACCCCCCATCCCAACCTATCACCATAACCCCACACATTTCCCGTGGCAAATGCACCTAATCTGCACATTTTGAGTCACTAAGGGGCAACTTAGCATGGCCAATCCACTCAGGATCACTTGGTGATCTCAAGAGGAGAGAAGACAGAGAAAAAAAATTAAATCCATCTTCTCCCTTTCCCCTCACTATTCTCAGCTGCACCATTTGGAGAGTGAGAGGAATCTGGAGCACCTGGAGAAACCCATGCAGACATGGGGAGAATGTGCAGGCTCCACACAGACAGTTACCCAAGGCTGGAATTGAACCCGGGTCCCTGGCGCTGTGAGGCAGCAGGGCTAATCACTCTGCCACTGTAGCTGCAATCTTTAGACTACAAGGTGTGAGTGCTATCAACTGAGCCACAGCTGACATAAGTTAGTGACAGGTTGCAATGACTTGTCTCATTTCCAGCTTCATTGAGCCAAGGTTGTGATTGCTTGTTGCACAGTAGAAGATTGGTGGAGTGAAGCAAAATATTATGCCCGTTTTGAGTTGTCCTCTTTACAATGTTAACAGTGAGCAAAGTTTAATGAAGAAACATTTACACTGTGCTTTTGCACGAATCACAAATCCACTCCCAATCTAGCGCTACAGCTGCAGGAAATTAGACTGGTCTGTATCACATAGGACGGCAAGGTGGCACAGTGGTTAGCACAGCTGCCTCACAGCCCCAGGAACCCAGGTTCAATTCCCAGCACTGTCTGTGCATCAAGCGTGGAATCTGCACATTCTCCCTGTGTCTGCTCGGGTTTCCTCCGGGTGCTCCGGTTTCCTCCCACAGTCTGAAAGAGGTGCACTGACCATGTTAAATCCTCCCTCAGTGTACTGAACAGACGCCGGAGTGTGGTGACCAAGGGATTTTCACAGTAACTTCATCGCAGTGTTAATGTAAGCATCTTTGTGACAACAATGAATGTTAAACATTTGGATGTAAGTGGTCTGCGGCCGTTGGCCCTCATTTAGCTCGTAACTTGGAGCTGAGTCCAACATTCAAAGCATTCCTGCAGCAACTCCGTTCCAAGTTCTCCCCAGTGCCAGTGAGACACTACACTGGTGAGGGGTTTGGGGTTCTCTGACCACTGGCCTCCTCTGTTCTCCGAGAGGGTGCCTGCTGCGGGGCTCTGACAGGGCTGAGCAGAGACTAGCAACAAACCAGAGTGCCGGGTGAAGGAGGGACAAGAGGGACAATGGACAATGGTGACTACAGAGAACAGGGGTGGGGAGGGGGGAGCTGGGCGCACAGTGGGGAAAAGATGGCAGGCAGAGGGGAAACAAGATGGAGCCCGACATGGAAGACTACAGCCCAGATGCAGAGGGGGGCAGGGGGGATAGGAGTCACAATGTATGAATGTTAGGGAATGCACACAGACTCTGGAATACAGGGCAGGGTTTGTTGTTAGTGTGGCACAGGAGGGATAGGTTGCACAGAGACTAACACAGGAGGTCGGGGGTGGGGGGGAGGTCGGGGGTGGGGGGTTCGGTGGGGGGGGAAATGCATTGCAGGAGCTGGTGAGACATTGAAAGACAGAGTCTGGTCCCAGACCAAGAGGCAGGGTCAAAGGTTAAAGGCAGTCCTGGGGTTGAGTGGGGACCTTATTGTCAGGGTGGGAAATTAAAAGCATTCCGGGGCCTTTGTTGGCCAAGCTCTGGGGCTGTACATCATAGTTCCACTCCAAGGAGGAGCAAGACCGGTGTACATAACTGGAATAAGGCACAATGTGGTGTGCAGGACATGTTCACTGTCTTAAAGGCACTGGCCATGGTCCTGTCAGGCTCGATACTGGGCCAAAGATGGGATTGTCATGGTTAGGGGAAGTATGGTTAGGGGAGGATCTCCTCTGTATGTGACCATGTACACATCCTGGAGATGGGAGAGGGGTGAGGTCCATAGGCACATCAAGAGTGATGGATCTGGCGGGGGATGGGGACCAGGGAGGAGGTTGAAATGGCAACCAGAATTGCAATGGGATCTAAGATTACCAGGGGAAGGCTGGAGAATAACCAGACGGAGGTCTCCCTGTCCACTGTCGGGTGCCAGGAGGATTGGAAGGACCTGAATACTCAGAAGCAAAGGTCAAAGTTGGTCTCAAAGTCAAAGCACATCACCACCATCTTGCAAGGCCAAAGATGTTCTGCAGTTTGAACTCAAATCTGGAAAAGAATTTGCTTGGGAGGGTGTCTGAGGCAGTGTGGGAGGAGCTCAGGATTAGACTCAGGGGCCCTTCCAGGGGCACGCAAACCGTTTAGAGTCATACAGATAGAGTCAGAACTGTGCTAAAGAGGGAGACTCTCCTGAGAAGGCGCAATTGGCTCCTCTGCCTTTTGGAGTGCTTTAATGAGCTTGCAGGAGCCATTGGCTTCACAATACAGTCACAGCATCTGAGTTTTAACATCGAGGTATGTGAGAATGGAAAATGCAGGCAACTGTTAAGGCAGCACAGCTGCTGCACATCTGCCAGGTCAAAGAACAAAGAAAATTACAGCACAGGAATAGGCCCTTTGGCCCTCCAAGCCTGCACTGACAATGCTGCCTGACTTAACTAAAACCCCTATGCTTCCGGGGACCATATCCCTCTATTCCCATCTCATTCATGTACTTATCAAGACGCCCCTTAAGAGTCACTCCTGTATCCATTTCTACTACCTCCCCTGGCAATGAGTTCCAGGCACCCACTGCTCTCTGTGTAAAAAAATCTGCCTCATACATTTCTTTTAAACCTTGCCCCTCTAACCTTAAACCTATTCCCCCTAATTATTGACTCTTCAACCCTGGGAAAATGCTTCTGACTATCCACTCTGTCCACGTCTCTCATAATCTTGTAGACTTCTATCAAGTCTCCCCTCAACCTCCATCGCTCAGTGAGAACAAGCCAAGTTTCTCCAACTTCTCCTCACAGCTAATGCCCTCCATACCAGGCAACATCCTGGTAAATCTTTTCTGTATCCTCTCCAAAGCCTCCACATCCTGGAGAACAGAATTGAATGCTATATTCTAAGTACTGCCTCACCAAGGTTCTGTGAAGGTCAACATGACCTTTATAGAACCTTATAGATCATCCATGAAAATCTCAAATCTGGAGGGCTGGCTGCTTGGGGATAAGAGAGACCCCGCTCATGACACCAGTCAGTCATCAGTGTCACTGGGAAGAAAGGTACAACTCAGCACATAAGGCAATACAATCCATCATCAAACAGACCATTGGGATCCTGAAGATGCGCTTCCAATGTTTGGACTTCTCAGGTGGGGCTCTGCAGAGGGTGTCCCACATCATAATCACCTGTTCAGACCTTCACAACCCAGAACTTCAAAAGGTTGACCCTTGTCATTGGGGAAAAGGCTGAGAGTTCTTCAGACGATGATGAGGAGGAAGGGCAAGAATCTGAAGAGAGTGATGAAGATCAACCTCTACAAGAGGATGTCATCAAAGAATCATGATGTGGAAGACGTGCCCATGCCACACGATTCCAGGATGAGGAAAATGCAGGCACCAGGACATGGCCACATTCCGTATGATAGAATCCCAGAGTGCAGAAGATGGCCATTTGGCCCATCGAATCTGAACCAACCATAATCTCACCCAGGCCCTATTCCCATAACCCTTCATATTTATCCTACTAATCCCTTGGCACTAGGGCCAATTTAGCATGGCCAATCAACCTAACCCACACATCTTTGGGCTGTGGGAGGAAACTGGAGCACCCGGAGGAAATGGAGGGAGAATATGCAAATTCTACACAGACAGTCACCTGAGGCCAGAATTGAACCCGGGTCCCTGGCGCTGTGAGGCAGCAGTGCTAACCACTGCTATGGTTGTGTTCCTAACCACTATGTTCCTTAAAGACATGCCAGTGCACTGATAAGGCTTTTACAACCAGTAATATCAAGTGTAACTTCAGCACTCGGACTTGCCCCTTCAAACCTCATGGTTCACCAGGCCCTAACCTTTGGAAAAGTTAGTGGCGAACCTGCACCGGTGCGCTTTGGAGAGTGATAGTCACCATGACAGCACAGACACTGCATCAAAGGACTTGATGTAGTGATGACCACCTTTGAAAAACCTTTTGCAAACACTGTGATGCACGCGTAATTGGAAAGGGCATCATAGCTGCAGCTCCTGTGCTTTGACACTGCGAGTGAAGGCAGTGTTCTCATTTGGGGGTACAATTACATTCAGCTCTCCGCAGCTAGTGAGGATGCCCAGTCGCATGCTATTTTATTTGGAGAGTGGTTGCAAATGCATTTTGCAGACACTTCTAGTGGAGAGTTTGACACATTTCTCTTGACATAACACAAGGGTTGAATAACTATCATGACTCAGCTACACATCACCTATAAATGTGAGGCTTACAAAGGGAGGTGATGGCAGAGTGGGAGCACTGGCTCACCCTTACAATAAGAGGACACGTTGATACGCATGCATGACACTTTCAAATGACAAGACCGTGCTTATGAACAGCAAATGTATTTGCAAAGGTGAAGGACAGTGTTTGAACAGCTGTGATCCAGGCGTGATACTGAAGCATCTTAATTTTTCTAGCCCTACTGCTATGGCTGGTGCATTCGCAGCAGAGGTAGAGGTAGCCTGCTGACACATATTCCCTTTTGTCTTTGATGACATTGGTGGTCATCCTCTGGAAGGCTGAGAGCTTGGAGGCCCTGGACCACTTTGCTATGGGCCAGATGCACCTTCCTCCACCTGTACAGCTGGAGGCAATGGGGGAGTCACAGACTGAAGGGAATTGGGACTGGCTGGACACTCTTCGAGTCACCTCAGAGTCTCCAGCAGCTGTTCCTCCTCCCTGTGGGTGCCCAAGGACATTTGTCTGACTCCTTGAGGAGCGTAACTGAAGGGAGGTCAAGGTGCCCCGCATTGACTCTACCCTCACCACTGGTGGATCCCATCAATGCTTATATCGATGTAATGCCGATTCGGGTATGAATCCAGCAGGAACTGTCGGAACAAGGTCTCCAATGTGGTTGCCACCCTTGTTGTGGAGAACTCAAGATGCATGTGACAACCATGACATTAATAAAAATGTGAATGGACTCCTTAAATCTTTGCTTCAGACTGTTGGTTGCCTCTGCCTGATATTTTTGCCACCAGTTGTTGCATCTCCAGTATGTTAGAGATGGCCATTTTCAGAGGCTCATCATCCATCTTGGACAAAAGATCTCCAGCTGCCCTCCGAGTGCCAGAGTACCTGAACTGGCACTGCCTCTGACAGTTGTAGAGATTCGCCCATGAGGTGTCCCACAGAACGTGACCCCGAGCCTACTCTATAACCAAGCATGTGTGTCTCTGAAATGGTGGAAGGTGGAGGTGATTGCAGTGACAAGTCTTCTTCCAATGGTTCCTCAGCTTCCTCATCTGAGGAGGACTGGGGACTGGGGCTTACGATGGCTCTTGATGTCTGCCTGAACTTGCCTGTAAGAGACAGCAGATAGATTTAGTTCATGAACGGACTGAATATAACATTGCAAGTCCCTCTGTCAGAATGTCAGGCTGAGCTGAACCCATGGAGGGCTTGTCCATACTGGCTTGCTGAGAGAGTCACCCTCCCCACAAGAGCAAAATCTTCTAACTCAATGGTATCCTCCTCAAGTTTGATCAGCTTCAGGATGTTGGCCTGCCCTCCTCCAGTCCAGGATCTCTCCCTCTTGCTGTGGGCAAATTTGGTCTGGTTGAGGACAAATGGATGGAATGTGATGAGGAGAGATGGGGGAGAGGTTGGGAAGCATGCAATGCCTGAGAAGTGTGCTGGGCCCTCCTTAGTGAGGGCTGAGGACGGGGTTTGTGCAGTGTGATCGGTGAGATGCTGGTGATGTTAAAGTACTCGTCAGTTTTCATATCTCCCCCAATAATATAATGCAAGATCCCAGAGTAGTGTGACCCCTTGAATGCATGATGCTATTACGAGAGTGTGAGATTGCAGTCAACTGAAGGGTGACTTATCCCAGCAGAGCAGATGAGATCACTGGCCCTCTTCCTGCACTGGAGGTGTTTCTCAGGTCGTTGCTGACACACTGATCTTCCTTGCAGGCTGGTGAAGTGAGTTTGGTGAGTTTTTCTGACACATCCCTGGGGCAGAGGGAACCCAGTGTTGGGGGGACTGGTGAGGTCCTCAGGGAGTGACTACTAAAACTCGGAGGCAGGTTGTTTCTTCGACACAGCCAGCTGGAGAAGCCTCCTTCACAAAGATGGACTGGAGAGAGTGAATTTGTGTTTTTGGCTGGCATTTAATTATGGCATGTGAACCTTGGACTCAATTAGGCAACAGCGAGGTGGACAAATCAGTTCCTGACCACTACGTAATTCAGAGAAATACTTGCCTGTGCATTATTGTGAGTCCGAGCGCCACGCCACCTGGCAGGAAATGTGCCGTGGAACCCACTGGCATCTCATTTCAAAAACAGAAAATTCCATTTCAAGATTCAAATGTTGGACCTCTTTTACACAATGGAACTGTGGCACAGTGGTTAGCATTACTGTCTCACCGTGCCAGGGACCCAGGTTCAATTCTAGCCTCAGGTCATTGTCAGTATGGAGTCTGCACTTCTCCCTGCGCCCGCATCGGTTTCCTCTGGGTGCTCTGGTCTCCACCCACACCCCAAAGATGTGCAGGTTAGGTGGATTGACCATGCTAAATTTCCCCTTAGCATCAGAGGGATTAGCAATGTAAATAAGTGCCGATTGGGGATAGGGTCTGGGTGGCATTGTTATCGACGCATGTTCGATGGGCCAAATGGCTTCCTTCTGCACTGCAGGGATTCTATAAGAGTGGCACGGTGGCACAGTGGTTAGCACTGCTGCCTCTCAGTGCCAGAGGCCCAGGTTCACTTCTGACCCTTGGGTCATTGTCTCTGCGGAGTCTGCACATTCTCCCTGTGTATGCGTGGGTTTCCTCTGGGTGCTCTGATTTCCTCCCACAGTTCACAGACATGCAGGTTAGGTGGATTGGCCATGCTAAATTGCCCTTTAGTGTCCCAAGGCGTGTAGGTTAGGGGAATTAGTAAAGATGTGGGATTATGGGATAAGATGCTCTGTTGGAGACTCGGTGCAGACTTGATGGGCCGAATGGCTTCATTCCATACTGTGGGGTTTCAATGATGCTCTGAGCCAGACAACATAGCTGAACACAAATCGAGAGGATTCTGACCATGCTAAATTGTCCCTCTGTGTCAGAGGGATTAGCAGGGTAATTATGTGCCGGTCGGGGATAGGGTCTGAGTGGGATTGTTTTCGTTGCAGCCTCAATGGGCTGAATGGTCTCCTTCTGCACTCGAGATTCTCTGTATCAACGTTACTGAACAACAGCCCACAAAGCTTGATGCAGGATGGGAAAAATCTCCTATTAGATTAAGGGACAAAATACTTGATCTCCGAATTTGAAGATCTTCATATTTTCGAAGCGATCCTTACAATATCCTGGCAATGACAGTTCTTCCTCTCGGATCTCCTGTAAACAGTCTCAGCCACACGCACAGTCTCTCACTCCTCCGCTTGTAAAAAAACATTCTCCTGGCCTCTTTGAGTGACGTGACCCAATTAGAGCTGAATCATGGGCAGTTCTGAGCACTGGACTCGTACCTACAGGGAAATGGGTTCAGACTGTCTAAACTCATCCCACTTAGAATTCTTAATAGCTGTCAGAAAGAAAGAAAAACCTTAATTCCATCTGAGACAGATGGATCTGAACCAGGATCCCAGAGGTGAAAGGAACAGAATTGTAACCAGTGAACCGACTGCTTGGAGTCGTCTTTTGTTGGGTTAAATTGGAAAACTGAACAACTTGCCGAAGGAGGATGAACAACAGCAGGCACAAGGCTGTGAGCTACCATTTTTACTCAGCACACGTGTGGATGGTTTTAATAGTTTATTTATTTGTGTCTCAAGTAGGCTTACATTAACACTGCAATGAAGTTACTGTGAAAA
This sequence comes from Carcharhinus amblyrhynchos, assembly GCF_965287045.1. Classification (NCBI taxonomy): domain Eukaryota; kingdom Metazoa; phylum Chordata; class Chondrichthyes; order Carcharhiniformes; family Carcharhinidae; genus Carcharhinus; species Carcharhinus amblyrhynchos. Next base: position 5,307,803 of record NC_137349.1, on the reverse strand, counting down.
TCCCCTAGTGGGACCAGATGATAGAAACATATAGAAACTAGAAGCAGGAGTTGGCCATTCGGCCCTTCGAGCCTGCTCCGCCATCCATATCGATCATGGCTGGTCATCAAATTCAATATCCTGATCCCCCCTTATCCCTTCATCCCTTTAGCCCCAGGAGCTACATCGAATTTCTTCTTGAAATCACACAATGTTTTGGCCTCAACTGGGCCTCATGTTTTGGGGGTGGCACGGTGGCACAGCACTGCTGTCTCACTGCGCCAGGGACCCGGGTTCAATTCCTGGCTTGGGTCACTGTTTGTGTGGAGTCTGCACATTCTCCCCTTATCTGCGTGGGTTTCCTCCGGGTGCTCTGATTTCCTCCCACTGTCCAAACTTGTGCAGGTTAGATGCATTGGCCATGCTAAATTCTCCCTCAGGTGTACCCGAACAGGCAAAGTGTGGCAGCTAGGGGATTTTCACAGTAGCTTCATTGCAGTGTTAATGTAAGCCTACTGGTACTAATAAACTACCACTACTACACTCTGCAGTAGTAAAGACCCGTTGGCGTGAACAACCAGAGAATCCTGGCCACACTATGGTGCCTGTTTGGGTACACTGAGGGAGAATTTAGCACAGCCAATGCACCTAACCAGCACGTCTTTGGACTGTGGAAAGGAACCAGAGCACCCGGAGGAAACCCATGCAGACACGGAGAGAACGTGCAAACTCCACACAGACAGTGACCCAAGGCCGGAATTGAACCCGGATCCCTGGGGCTGTAAGGCAGTAGTGCTAACCACTGTGCCACCAGGCTGCTCCAATGTCGTGCTTGGTAATGTGTATCCATTTAGTGAAAGCAATTTTGCATTGGTAGTCATTTATCCTCCGGGAGATTCTATATTGTTCTGTTCTGCTGTTGTTTTTAAACCAGAGCTAGCACTCTGAGGGTTAAATTGTGAGGGCAGGTTGCATTAACTTGGCTTGAGTATAGAAAGGTGACGTGTTCAATGAGCTGGATTTTCTGGCCTCCTGCCTGTGTTTTATGCAGCAGAAGGCGGCACGCCCCACCCAGCAGTTGAATCTTCTGGTCCTACCACTGTCGATGGTATTTCCTGTTGAACGTACCCCACGCTGCCAGGTAAGCTGTATTGGGGGTGCGCCGTCAGTCGAACCAGAAGATCCAGCTGGTGTGAACAGCCAGAGAATTAGAATCATAGAATCCCAACAGTGCAGAAGGAGGCCTTTCAGCCCATTGAGTTTGCACCAACTACAATCCCACCCAGACCCAATCCCCATAACCTCATGCATTTACCCTAGCTAGTCCCCCAGAGACTAAGGGGCAATCTAGCATGGCCAGTCCACCTAACCTGCACATCTTTGGACTGTGGGAGGAAACTGGAGCAACCGGAGGAAACCCCCGCAGACACGGGGAGAACGTGCAGACTCCCAAGTGACCCAAGCCAGGAATCGAACCTGGATCCTGGGCGCTGAGAGGCAGCAGTGTTAACCACTGTGCCGCCGTGCTGCCATTCTGGCCATTGAAGGGATTCACTTGGGTAGATGCAGAGAAACTATTTCCTTGACAGGTTGAGAATTTAAATATAGTTTTGTAACAAAAAAGGAAATGAAAATCAAAAGCAAAATAATCATAAAAGTCCAGTGTTTGACTCATGTTCCCTGGGGAAGAAAGCCAGCTGTCCTCACCTATTCTGGCCTAAATGAGACTTCAATGCCACAACAACTTAGTTGAGTCTTAAATGCTCTCTAGAATGCCCTAACAAGGTAGTCATTCATATCACGTTACTACAGCAGCTCAAGATGAAAGATCACTACAAACCTCACATGGTAACAAGGAATGGGCAATAAATGTTGGCCTTGTCAGTGACGCCCACATTCAGAGATTCATCCTTCTATTCTTTTCAGGCTAATGTTCTTGAAACAAAAAGCACCCTTGCCTAATTATCATGTTTAGAATTATAAGATGTTACAGTACAAAGGCAGACCATGAAACCCATCAAATGCTTTTCTGCAACAAGACATCTAATCTCGTCTCATTGTTCACTCCTGACCTTCAAATTTTCTCTCTCAAACAACAAATTCCCTTCAACAATAGATCGTGACAGGATCTTTCTTTAAATGCCCAGGTTAAAAAGTGGAATTCTAACCTCTCCCCTTTAATTCCTTTTTTTGTGATCGTCTTAAAAGCTGTGCCCTCGTGTTATTGTCTCACCTGAGAGCGTGCTGGCACAGTGGGTAGCACTGCTGCCTCACAATGCCAGGGGACCCAAGCTCCGATTCCTGGCTTTGGGTCACTACCTGTGCGGCATCTGCACATTCTCCCCGTGTCTGCGTGGGTTTCCTCTGAGCATGCTGGCTTCCTCTCACAGTCGTTAGGTGCATTGGCCGTGCCAAATTGAGTGTACCCGAACAGGCACCGGAGTGTGGCGACTAGGGGGTTTTCACAGTAACTTAATTGCAGTGTTAATGTAAGTGACATTAATAAATAAGTCTAATAAATTAATAATTTATAAATAATAGCCAAACACAAATACAGTCTGCTGCAAACAACTTTAACTTTTTTTTGCCACAGCAATATTCTATTCATTTGTGGAACATGGGTGTCACTGGCTGGCCAGCATTTAGTGCCCATCCCTAATTGCCCTTGGAGAGCAGTTGAGAATTAACCACATTACTGTGGCTCTGGAATCACATGTAGGCCAGGCCAGGTAAGAATGGCAGATTTCCTTCTCGAAAGGACATTAGTGAACCAGATGGGTTTGTCTGACAATTGACAATGGTTTCATGGTCATCAGTAGATTCTAAATTCCAGATATTTTTCATTGAATTCAAATTCCACCACCTGCCGTGGCGGGATTGGAACCCAGGTCCCTAGGACAATGGCTGAGTTTCTGGATTAATCGTCTAGCTGATAATAGCACCAGGCCATCACCTCCCCTAAGCAATAACTAAAATGAAACAAGTCTGAATTATTAGGTTTAAAGGGGGAGCAAGGTTTCTTTGTATGGGATTGGGTACCCACATTAAAAGAAAAGAGTTTCTTCACAGTTGGATCATTCATTGATACTGTATTGCCAGAATATGCCAAGCCAGCCTCGACTTTATTACTGTTGCCAAAGAATCGCTTGGTTGGCAACAGATGTCGAAATTCAAGTTGGCAATAAGGTGCTTGGTTGCCAGAGAATGCTGAAGTGCGAAAGGCTGCCCAGAATGCGAACGGCTCTGGCCGCTCTCAGGTCAACTGAAGCATCACAGCTGATGATTAAGGATAAAATCACTCTGGCGCGAGGAGTAATCCCTTCCCCAGTTTCAGCTGGCTTGGGATGCACTTGGTACAAGAAGAATAAGATTAGCCCTGTGCCCTCCAAGTAAATAAAGAGTGAATTCTGCCTCCTGAGCTGTTGCACAATTGCAAAAGAACGAACGCTGCACATTCCAACAAACTGGGCAGCAGTACAACCTATTCCTATCCAGGAAGATTGAACAGGTTTTGATTTGATTTATTATTGTCGCATGTATTAACATACAGTGAAAAGTATTGTTTCTTGTGTGCCACACAGACAAAGCATACCGTTCATAGAGAAGGAAACCAGAGAGTGCAGAATGTAGTGTTACTGCCACAGCTAGGGTGTAGAGGAAGGTCAACTTAATGCAAGGTAGGAGCCAGGTTTTTTTGAATTAATGTCACAAGTAGGCTTATATTAATAAAAGCAAATTACTGCAGATGCTGGAATCTGAAACTAAAAGAGAAAATGTGGAAAATTTCAGCAGGTCTGGCAGCATCTGTAAGGAGAGAAAAAAGAGCTGACCTTTCAAATCCAGATGGCCCTTTGTCAAACTTCTAGACTTAAATTAACTCTACAATGAAGTTACTGTGTAAATCCCCTAGTTGCCACACTCCAGCGCCTGTTCGGGTACACTGAGGAAGAATTTAGCATGGCCAATGCATCTAACCAGCACTTAATGGGCATTTTTAGCACCTTCTCAGCCTTCTGTATCCACATTCATATTCCCTTTGCCCCATTCCATCCCTACCCCCTCCACCCCCATACTGTAATTCTCTGCTGGCTCTCAGCTCCAACAAAGGGTCACCCAGTCTCGAAACGTTGGCTCTATTCTCTCCCCACAGATGCTGTCAGACCTGCTGCGAGTTTCCAGCATTTTCTGTTTTTGTTGCATCTAACCAGCACGTCTTTCAGACTGTGGGAGGAAACCAGAGCACGCGGAGGAAATCCACGCAAACACGGGGAGAACTTGCAAACCCCACACATTCAGTGGCCCAAGCTGGGAATCGAATCCGGATCCCTAGCACTGGGAGGTAGCAGTGCTGACCGCTGTACCAAAGTTTGAGGGTGAGCTAATGGAGGTGTTTAAAATTATGAAGGGATTCGATAGAGCAGCACGGTGGCGAGCACTGTGCCTCGCAGTGCCAGGGACCAGGGTTCAATTCCAACTTGGGTCACTGTCTGTGCAGAGTCTGCACATTCTCCCTGTGTCTGCGTGGGCTTCCTCTGGGAGCTATGGTTTCCTCCCACACTCCAAAGCTTAGGTTGATTGGCCATGCTAAATTGTCCCTTGGTGTCAAGAGATTAGATGGGTAAATGTGTGGTGTTACGGGGATAGGGCCAGGGTGGGGTTGTTGTTGGCATGGGCATGATGGGCCAAATAGCCTCTTATGCACTGTAGAGATTCTATGATTCTGAATAGGTACCTTTAAGAGGAAGCTAGGGAAGTACATGAGGGAGAAAGGAAGCAATAGAAAGGCTGGTGGTGGTGTTGGATGGGAGGAGGCTAATGTGAAGGTCACATCAGCTCCAGTTAGGCCAAGTGGCCTATTCCTGTGCTGTAAATTCTGTGATATTGGAATCGATTAATCCATTAATCTGCAATTAGACCATGCTTTCTCCGCTTTCCTCTTGGTAATGGCTTGCAGTGACTGACTTCCATTTCTAAATGGTTTTTGACAAGGTGTGATATGTTGTCCAATACTTTCAACTAATTGGGCTGCAGTAAATTATTTAGATCATTCTCTAATTGAACGAAAAGTATAATTGACAACCAAGACTGTAGCCACAGATCAGGCACTGCTTTATTTGCAGAGTTTACATATTCAGTGAGGTGGTCAGGTCACTTCTCAACCTTAGGATAAACGCAAAAAATGCAGATGCTGGAATCTGAAACAAAAACAGAAAAATGCTGGAAAATCTCAGCAGGTCTGACAGCAATAGAGCCAACGTTTCGAGTCTAGGTGACCCTTCCTCAGAACCATCTCTACCGTAGTCAGGTTTGTACAGGGCTCCTCCCATTCCTCCCCACCAACACCACTCAACCTCCATCAGAAAAACCGATCAAAATTCTGACAAAGCATTTATTAGTCATTTATTAGAGAGTCCAATTAAATGGTGAAGACACAGGCCAGGATTTTCTGGCCCTGTTGGCAGTGGGCAAAGTCGCAAGTGGGATGGGAAAATTTGGTGAATGGCCAAAAGGTGGCAGGACCGGCGGCAGACGGAAATGGTAACATCACTGCACCAATCACTTTCTTTATAGATTGCGTCACAATGCTCATGCGGGGCAGGAACCGGCATGTTACATGGTTCTGGGACATTGACAGATACAGTGAAATGCTTGCTGTGTTTGTCAGCTATGGCTCCATTAGTAGTACTTTCACCTTGAAGCCAGAAGGCGCTTGGGTTCAAATCCCACTCCAGAAAGCTGAGCATAAAATCTAGCCAACGCTCAGCCGCAACAATGAGGGAGTGCAGCATTGTTAGAGGAACTGACCGGGTTAAACATTTTATAAAGTTTATTTATGAGTGTCACAAGTAGGCTTACATTAACACTGCAATGAAGTTACTGTGAAAATCCCTTAGTCGCCACACCCCGGAGCCTGTTCAGGTACACTGAGGAAGAATTTAGCATGGCCAATGCACCTAACCAGCACGTCTTTCGGACTGTGGAAGGAAATCAGAGCACCCGGAGGAAACCCACGCAGACACGGGGAGAATGTGCAGACTCTGCATAGACAGCGACCCAAGCCGGGAATCGAAGCCGGTTTGCTGGTACTGTGAGGCAGCAGTGCTAACCACTGTACCACCGTGCCGTCTTATTAAGGCCACATTGGCCCTCTCAAGTTCAAAAGGTCATTTTGAACAGGAGAGTCCTCCCCAGTGGCCAAGGTTTATTCCTCGGCCAACATCACGAAAGAAAGATTAATTGGACATTATTTTGTTGCTGTCTGTGGGAGCTTGCTGTGCATAAAATGGCTGCTAGACTTTCGACCATTACATTTCAAAACTACTCAATCAGATGTAAAAAAAACTATGGGACATCCCAGAAGATACGAAAGCTGGGATATAGATGCTAGCTTTTCTTTCTTAACAAGACTTTTGCATTTTATAACAGATTTGAGGTGATTTATTTTGCTCCTGTATTAATTTGGGTGACAGCAGAGGTGGAGCTGGGGCAAAGGATTATTGTTGGGCAGAAGTTTTTCCTCATCGAGATCAAGCCCAAATGGTTATTTGCTCCCTTTAACCGATAGCACTGGACCACTGGCGATGATGAGCTCCAAAATTGGCATTGCTGTCTCAAGCTTTGTTCCTTGTACTGTCTTGTGGACAATGTGGGCCCTTGTTACCTTCTCATTAGATGACGTGGGCATTACTTATCCATACAATAAAATCCAGCAACCTGAACTCATTTAACTCTGCAAGCTCTTTGACAGCAATTAGTGAGTAAAAAGTCTCCATCTACTGTCTGTTGCACATTTAGAAGTCTCACAACACCAGGTTAAAGTATGGTAAGTATGTTGTGAGAGACGTTACTGTGTTTACCCCAGTCCAATGCCGGCATCTCCATATCATGCTGCACATTTGACAGAGTCTTTGGATGTGAATAGCTTAGCAGTTTATCCTTTTGAGGACGGCAGAAGCAAAAACAAAGGGCGGAATTGTCCCACCCGGAATCATAGCAGGCGGGACACGGATCATGCAAAGATCCGTTGAACCTCGGGTGGGATTGGGGCGAGCGTGGTCGGAATATTCCCCCCGAAAGTGTCCGGGCTTACCTTTGTTGAGCGCTACACAAGTGAACGTTGGAACGTTGTCTCCAGGTCCTCAATAATTGAAACGTAACTCTTCACCTACCTACAATACAGCAATTGCTGAATTGGATCGAATATACTTAGAAACATAGCACTCAGGATAAGGAATGTACCATTCAGCCCCTCGAGCCTGCACCATCATTCAATAAGATGACCTGGTTATGGCCCCAACATCATTTGCGTGTCTGCCCCTGAACATAACATTCAATACCCTTGCCTAATAAAGTCTGTGGAATTCAGCCTTGAATATAGTCAATGACCCAGCTTCCACTGCTCACTCAGTGGCTTCCATTCATTGCTGTGCTGCGACAGAACGAGTGAAAAGATCGTAACAGAATTCAGCATTGAACAGCGAATGTTTGCTTCAGAACCAATGGGGCTGAACCGTCACCTCTGAGTAAAGATCATAGGATGCATCTTACAATTTGGGATCTGAATGAACAAGTTAAACATGAACACTGCACAATGTCTTCAATTTGGGCTTGGCTGTAAATTTCACAATGAGTTCTACAGTTTCGCCACCTGTTCCGTTCCATTCATCCTTCACATCTTTCAAATAGATCACTTGGTTAGGGTGCATTGGTCATGCTAAATTCTCCCTCAGCGTACCCGAACAGGCGCCGAGGCGTGGCAACTAGGGGATTTTCACAGTAACTTCATTGCAGTGCAATTGTAAGTCTACTTGTGATTAATAAATAAACTTTAACTTTAATTCATTCCAGCATTGATAGAAAAATAGAAGTGTTTTAACAAATATTCTTTATGACACTCAGAATGCAGTGTAACACTACATTCTGCGCCTTCTCCTTTCCTTCTCCCCTATGTACTCCATGAACAGTGTGTTTTGTCTGTATAGTGTGCAAGAAACAACACTTTTCATTGTGTCCCAATACGTGACAATAATAAATCAAATCAATGCAATGTCATTTAAATCATTCGGCAAAGCAGCTCTAGGGGTTGAGGGGTTGGGGAAGTGGGCAGAGGAAAGTGGCGTGAGCCATTTGCCATGCAGTGGGGTGTCACACGCAAGGGACACAGTGGCATTCCTGTTTGGCGACACAGTAATGTGTTTTGACGCCATCTGTGCCAACTTGTCAAGTGTTTGGCAAACAAACACCCACTCCCTTCCCTTCCGAGGGGGAAATAAAAGAGAGAGAGGGAATGGTTTGGTCTCTGAATAGTGAAGGCGCCCTTTTAATTTAGTGTGGTGTCCTTTCTCTGTAGTACAGGTATTAATCAGGGCCTCCAGCAAAGGGTTCAGGGGTGAGGTCGGCAGGGCAAACAGAAACACACTTATTTTTTTACTCTCGCCTTGCTGAATTCCCCCAGACCTAATTTGGCACGATATATTGGACAACTCGCTTCCGCGATGACAATGGCCACTGAGCCCCATTCTATTTTGCATTTAAGTCAGTCACTCAATGACTAATCAGATTAAAGTATTTAGAAATGATGGTTCCCCCACTCCATTCAGCCTTACCCTTCAGAAGTAAGCCTCGGAAGCCTAAAAGCTTTTGAATGCTTCCCCGCCTCTGGCTATTACCTCATCTTTCCCCGCTTTGTCCCACGTCGCCGTGGCAACCTGCCGGCGGCGAAGCTAAACACTGGCACGCCGTCTTGTTGACCCTCCTTTTGAGTACTACATGCTGTCGCCCACACGGAGGGCATGGGTGCACTTTCACACAGGGGAGGGTGAGGCCGGCTTTGAAAAGTGATGAGAGAACTCTGCACACTTTTTACTTCAGAGAATGACAACAGTGTCTTATCTGTGGCCCTTGGCGGGGTCCATTCCCAGTGGAAACTCAAAGTAGGGTTGCACTGAAGAAACGGTGTGATTAGTGAATCTAAACGTACGGCGCACAATCTGATGATTATTTTTACTCGAAATTACTTTGTGCCTTTTCTTAAATAGATTTCAGCTGATTTTTCTTTATGCAAGATGTCACTTTCTTATTGGCTGCACTGTGCAAACAACTATCGCCCTCAGTTTATCTATGTGGGATAGGCATCTAACCGATTAAACATTTATAGGTTCTCCCATGCATTTCATTGTGTAGCACTGCAGCGAGGCCTAGGAGATTTGCTATTATTTTAATTGGCTTTTATTAATGGCGCATTTGCTCAAAGGAGTAAGAATTAATTTTTGAAAAGTTGGATTCCTGGGGCAAAGTGGCCAATTTTTTATTCCACCGATGAAGGTGATCTTCACCCCCTCCTCTCTGAAGGGCACTGGCCCCTCCTGCTCCCCCCCTCCATTTGTGTTTGCGGCACGTGGCAGGGGGAAGGGAGAGCCTAAATGTGTTCCGGTCCCATAACCAAGTGGCCATCTTTGATGAGAACGCTTCGTAATGGACCGGGACGAAGAGATTGGGACTCCCAGTGCTTTGACGCCCGGCCCGCCACCCTCCCCATCTCTCAACAATGGGGGAGACAAGGAGAAGGTCAATTGTAACTCCCAACCCAACACGGATCCAATTCAGTGGCAAGACGTAATGGTCTAGCAATCCTCGACTTTTTCGATAACCTTTAACCGGAACAAACTACCATCAGACTTTTAAATGCACCTATCATATATTAAGCTGGTCCTTCTCTACATCCTAGCTGCGACTGTAACACTATATTCTGCACCCTCTCCTTTCCTTCTTCCCTATCTGCTCTATGAACGGTATGTTTTGTCTGCACAGCACAGAAGAAACAATACTTTTTTCAATGTGTCCCAATACAGGAGACAATAATAAATCAAACCAAATAAAAAGAGAACTTGACCACTCTGAAGAACAGCAGAATTCTGCTGAAAATCCAAACTAACGTGGAAATATTCGAATCGGAGCAAAAGCCATCTCAGTGCATTATCCTACGACATTTTTTTAAACTTATCGAGTAACGCAGTCACACCACCTTTTATTTCAGCATGTTATGTCAAACATGTTTTGTCAATGAAAGGCCTACGGTTGCTCTGGGCTTACAGCCAAATCACTGCTTGCTAAGACTGACTGCATGTAGCAAAATGTCGCTTAACCTGGCTGGTCAGAGCGCAAAACAGAAAGTGGAGAGGGAGAGGAAAAGAACCCATTTAATTCACCAAGGCAGGTGAAAAGCTTTAACATTGGCATTGATATTCTGACACCAAGCACCTGTCCGAAAATGTTGTTTAATATTTATCTTTTCAATTTCTTTTCTTAATTTACAGTTACTCCGCGCACCCCTCCCACAAGGGCTGAAATCTCGGCCACTGTTAAATGAGAGACCGTCCTTTTCAGACTCCACCTTATGACCCACTGATAAAATTTGCAGCTGCACCCAGCTCTGAAACCCAGCGATTTCGGAAAACATTCGCACACTAACGACGACGTTACCGCGCGGATCCTTGAAAGGAGAATGTCACCCCTCTTAAATTGAATTATATTGCGGGCGCAAGGCGAACGCAGAGTCGGAACAAAACCTTGTGCCGGTAAATGAGGTTCTTGGTCAACAGGACAGGGTGAAGGGCCGGGGTGGGGGGCGGGGTGGGGTGCGGGAGGGCGGGGGGAGGTTTGGTGGGTACAGACAAATAGAATCACCAATAAAGGCAGTCGGATCCCAAACAGACTGGGCGACCTGCAGACATCGATTGGATGGAGCGCTTTTTGCAACTAACTGAAATGTGGAAGAAACTGGCAAAATCCTTTTGTCGAACAATTTTAAGGAAATGTCAGCGCAAGCAGATGATGAACGACTCAGTCTCGCATTCACATTTTTCCAGAAGCTAAAATAAAGGAATTTTATCGCTACTTTGTTAAAATCTTTAAGATAAAGTGCCAGAAATAAAAAATACTGAAGTATTTTAATTGTATGCATTATATATTGTGCACAATAATTTAATATAATTTATAATATGTAAGAAACATGGTATGTTATATAATATACACAATTTATACAATATACATATATACACAAACTTTTGAAATATGACCCAAAAGGAAATGGATATATTAAACTTACATTTTAAAAAACAAACAACCCTTTAAGAAATTGGTGATGAAATTTAAATCTTAAGAAATGCATTGGATAAGACTACAACTACTGCATTTATGATTAGCACTGGTTTAAGAAATAATAATTTTGAAAAAGACCTGTCCCCGTGATGGTATCAGTTCAAACTGCATCTCATCTTTATTTCAAAAGTCCTTAAAAATTCCATTATAGTTTTAGAAAATGTGTCAAATATACTGTATGTATATAATCTCAGATTCTTAATGGAGGTACATTCTTATGGCCTTCAACGTCTGAGCCAAAATGATAGGATAGAGACGCAATGAAACTACCCTTTCCAAAAGCAAAATCACATCTCCATGTGCCATCAATATTTCCCAGGAATTAAACAGCGATTTCACAAAGTAAACCTCTTGATTAAGTGACTCCTTTGTAAGTCATGATTGAATTAACTGAAAGACACATTTGCTTCAAATAATTAACTCAATTTAAATAGACACAAGTTTGGTCTTAAAAAGAGCGGAAGGTGATTTTTAAAAAATTGAACAATTTAAAATCAAATTAAACCATTTGATGCCTTTGAATGATTTTAAATGTTGTTTTCCAAAGTAAATTGGCAAAATACTTTTTTAAGTGTCTTTCCAGATCAGAAAAAATAAAAAATTGGGAGTAATTCTTATGAGTACATTGTCCTCGCAGTTACACCAGAGTGCATTTGTTTAGATTGCAAATATTATGTAAAATGAAGAAAGTATATTTTAGCAGAGCAAAACTGATACTTGTAACAAAATACAAAGTAGGGGGAAAGCTTTCTTGTTTATTTTGAATGTAGTTGCTACAATTATGTTTTTAGGCGTCTTGCTTCCCAACCATCAGTATTTTTTTCAATGCGGGCATCTATACATAAAGAGAAATGTGCAACTCAATGTTAATTTGACCCCAGAAATGAATTTGAACAGAGCTGAAATTTGCTCCCTTTTCTTGCTGTGTCCTCTCCTTTTGGTATGAACTAGAAGTGGAAATCTGCAGTTGTTCTAGCTATTAAAAAAAATTATCTGGGAAAGTGGTGCTGCGTTTTAAGTTTATTTCTTAGTGTCATAAGTAGGCTTACATTAACACTGCAATAAAGTTGTTGTGAAAATCCCCTATTTATATCCTGGTGCCGAAATTAGGATGACACCCCCCCTCAGTTTAAGATGTCACATCACGTAAATAATTGGAAGATTTGAGTAGTTTTTGAGGACACAGGTAAAACCTTGAGCCAGAGGGATTTATTGACTGCACTATATGAGCTACTTTACAATTATAAAAGACATCTTCACTGACAAATCCACTTGCCACCATTTCACCACAAGATTTCTTTAATCTGCAGCCCAACATACAGCTCACCTCCTAATTATTAAGAATATTACTTCGCATTAACGAGGGCTCCAAGACAGAACGTGTGGCCAGGTTATTTAACAGTGCAATCTGGCGTCAGAGGGAAAAGTGAAGATGATGAGACTTTTGCAGAAAAAGAAATGGGAAGTGCATTTTCTCTCTAGACGCTTTTTTCTGAACCTGGCAAATATGCAACTACCTCATTCATCCCCCCCAAAAAAACATAATGCCTTGTCCCTTCGAGGGACTTTGTAGCAACCTCCAACATCTGGGAAGGAAATAAAACGGTCAGCGGTTTTCACTGACTGCTACACCCGTTTCTTTTTACCGTCTATCCTACCCTCCTCTCTTTTTAATACCGATTTTTTTGTTTAAAAGGGAAGCAAGGCTCGCTATTAGATGGGGGTGCACAATGTTGTTTCAGCCGCATGGCTTGTCCAGAATACTAGGGAGTGAAGGCCAGGCTCAAATCTTCTGAAGATGCTACAGGCTCCAACTCAATGTAAACCCGCTCGCCTTATCTTTCAAGCGACTGGTTTATTTACTTATTTTCAGCCCCTGTTTTCCCGCTTCAGCATCGTTCATCGCAGAAGCCAAAGTGGGGGACGGGAGAATAATTTGTCTCGAATTGTATTTAAGAAGGTTGCAAAGAAATTGGTCGATTCATGAAATCCCCTTATTCCATTGAAACAAGAATGTCCAGATAAGAAAGAAGTAGCCGTCCATGGGATAATAAGTGAAATATTAATTCATGTGTGATTGAAAAACATTTACATGGTTTATTTTTGCCCCCTCTGGAATCAAATATTATGCAATAAATTTGCCCTTTTTTTAAAAATAAAGCTGCTTTTGATATATAATGATGTAACTTTTAAAGCACAACAGTTAACATTCGCCCAGTGGAGTGAGACTGGAATATTTAGCAATGGGAGCAGGGGGGAGACTGCTTTGCTCTGTTGGGGGCCAGTGAACCCGTTTTGTTTCAGTCTCTGTGACAAACCTTTCGGTGAGAATAAGGTGGGAGAAACTCCGTTTTTTTATTATTATTTGTTTTGTTGGGTTGATGTTTGTATCCGTTGACTTTGTTTGTGTATAGATAGGTATATATATACACAAACACACACATACACAAAACCCTTGTGAAGCCAGCGGCAAGTCTCCACTTTTACGACGAAGGCAGAAATTTACTGCGGGTGCTGGAATCTCAAACAAAAACAGAAAATGCTGGAAAATCTTAGCAGGTCTTACTCTTATGACCTTGATCCGGCCCAGCGTTAATTTCACGGTTCGCTCCCCACCCCCGCCTTCGCTCATTCATTTTGGCGAATTTTCAACAAAGGGGCAGAATTAGGAAATAGTTCAGAATGCAACTGGACCAACTGATTTAGACAAAGAGGGTAAACCTTGTCGTTTGATTAAATGGTTTATTTTAATTGCTGTGAACACGCGTCTGGCGCTATAAAAAAGGTTAAATTCCATCCCTTTTTTCAAAACTACACCTACGATTTATAATTGATGATTTTCCAACATTTTCTCCATAGCCTGAAATTGATGGGAGACAGATTTCTAAAAACCAATGATAAATTTTCGATGAATCCCAACACAACTCCGGTCTTAAGCAACAATGTCCAAATTTCCCCTCGTTATTTCCTCTAAACAGAGGTCAGACTCCTCGCCCCTGGATTAAATGTAGCTTCCCCTTTTTTACTTCCCCGCCCGGTGATCAATGCGTCTGCTTCCCTGGCAAATTAGTTATGCGCCAGCAAACTCCAAGACACTGGGAAGAGTTTGCTTGGTTCCTGGGAGAGCTTGTTTTTCAGCCAATACTTAAGCAAAAGCTAACGCAACTCCAAACATAACGCAGTCTAATTTACCAAAGTATGGCCCACACACCAGTCAACATTAAAAAAAAGACACCTTGAGATAACCAGTAGATTGTTCGATATGTGAAAGGTACAAGGGATTGCGTGTACACAAAGCGGCAGAATAATCAACATTATCGAATCACCGCAGGTCACAACTCGGCTGAACTTTAACCCAGCTCCGTGTTTGACCTGTTGTCAAATTGACCTGAGCCCAGATTAGTTTAACCAGACAAGATACAAGGGGGTGGGGGGGAAGTGAGCTTGTACAAGCCGGTTGGGAACGTGTGTCAGGGTCACATCCTACAGCATTTCACCGACTTTTGCAAGAGTCCAGCTTGCCACAAGCTCATTTCAAATTAACTTCATGACGAGCCTTTCTGAGGCAGTCCAAAAGCAACGCAGTCGGCTTGGCAAGGTGCCGGCAGCCTTGTTAGGAATCTGATTCTGACACTTGGGTCGATATCAAGTACTAGCCGCCGCTGGAGCAGATAGCAGGCTTCTAACGGCTTTATATTTACATTCGAAATCAGAAAATAAATACTGTAGTCGACTACTTTCTTTTAAAAAAAGAAAGGCAAACAAGAAAGTGAGGGAGAGGATTGGAACTTTGCAAGTGTAACCACAGCCACAGATCCAGCTGCCACACTTGGATCTGTGACAATCAGCAATTCAGGCCACTCTCTCTATTAAGCACAGTGGCTAGCTCTGCTGCCTCACAGCGACAGGGACTCCGGGTCTGATTCTAGCTTTGGGTGACTGCGTGGAGTTTGCACCTCCTCCCCGTGTCTGCGTGGGTTTCCTCCAGGTGCTCCGATTTCCTCCCGCCGTCTAAAGAGGTGCAGGTTAGCGGGACTGGCTGTGCTAAATGGCCCCTGAGTGTCCCAGGATATGTAAATTTGGGGGATTAACAGGGTTAATATGGGGTTACGGGGATGGGGGAGGAATGAGCCTGGGGAAGATGCTGTCAGAGACTCGGTGCAGACTCCATAGGCTGAATAGCCTCCTTCTGCATTGTAAGGATTCTATGATTCAATGAAAATAAATCTAAAAGAATGCTGCATAAAGGTATCAAGTTTCATTTTTGTGGTTTTCATTCAATTAGATAAGTGAGAATTACTGAAGCCTTAAACCATTTTATAATTGATCAGTGATTTGCACAGGCTATTTTAAATGTGCATCCTTTTCCAAACAAAGGACAGGATTTTATGCTATTTTCATCTTTTTATCATTTTGTATTTTGAGATTTAATTTAAAATTTCTCTTTGCCAAATTGTTTCTGTCCTTCCATTAACCATTTCTTCCTCTTTGCCTCTTTTCCTGACCACAGGTAATGTTGATAATCCTTGGTGTACAATTCATAACTCCCACTCGTCGTTCCTTCTATCCTCCTATCCTCTTTGAATTATTTTTATTAAAAACCATGTTTAGTTTCACCTACAGTATATGTGTTCATGTCTTTCAGTTTAAATTTATTTATCAGTGTCACAAGTAGGTTTACATTAACACTGCAATAAAGTTACTGTGAAAATTCCCCAGTCGCCACACTTCGGGAGAATTTCACATGGCCAATGTCTTTCGGACTACGGGAGGAAACTGGAGCGCCCGTAGGAAAACCACACAGACATGGGGAGAATGTGCAAACTCTGGCCAGATATGACCCAAGCCGAGAATCGAACCCGGGTCATTGGCATAGTGAGGCAGCAGTGCTAACTGCAGTGTGTGTGTGTATGTGTACGTGTATGTGTATGTATCCATATGGGATGTGTACAAGAGTTGTCCATGTGCAGCCTTGGGTATCAGTCACCCAAATGTGAAATATTATTTGAAGGGAAACAGGCAGTTTTCAAGCTTCTACAGGAGGGTTTTTCTTCATGGTTCAATTATGACAATTTTAGTTGGCAAATTGTCACTGGAAAGGTGTTGAAATGACATTGGCCATATTAATACTCAAAACTTAAAGAGAATAATATTTTAGTTAAAACAAATTTTTTTTGTGGATTTATGCAAATATATAGCATAACTTCAATTCAAATTGTGTCTGTTATGAAAAAATAGTGTAAAACCTGTTGAATGCATCATAAGGTAGGAAAATATAAGAACTCTGGCAGTACAGTTAGAAATACAGTAGAAAATGTACTATTTAATCTCCCATTCTCTGCCTGAATTTTCTCTGGTCAATAATACATCACCTCGTTGCACAGCCTTCAGCCCAAGAAGGATTAAGTGCAGTTTACATTATCTTTCTTCCTTGTCAGGCACAGCATCGCATTAGATATACCATCCCAAAAGTTTCAACATCCCTATTATCTGCCAATTACCATTATCAGCCAGCTCCTCTCCATGTGGGCAGCTCATGAAATTGTTTCATAGAAAGAGACCATTTGGCCTTCAGTGCTGTACTGGTGCTTTCTAAGGGTTGTCCAATTCATTCTTCAATCTCTGTTTATAGGGATGAGATTGGCTGGCTGTTAGGTGTAGTACCAGAATTATAAAGAAATGTGGAAACGTTTCTGCTAAGCTGCACCGAATCAGCACGTCCTTCAGATTGTAGGAGGAAACCAGAGCACTCAAAGGAAACCCACGCAGACACGGGGAGAATGTGCAAACTCCACACAGACAGTGACCCAAACCGGGAATCAAACCCGGGTCCCTGGTGCTACGAGACAGCAATGTTAACCACCATGCCACCCATGTTATTTGTAATTTAAAAGAATGATTGTTTCTCTAAATGTTGACTCTGTATTGCAGCTCTTCAGACTTTGGTTTCCGTTAATGATCCTTTAATAACAACAGACACAGTTTTCCTTTTTTTTTAGGTTTCACTTTGATAATTATCCTCTCATTCACAATGTCAGCTGTGATTTAGAAGGTCAGACTCACTGGGTTCAATCCCACTCCAGAGACTGGAGTTCATGACCCAAATGGGGCCCAACTCCAATGCAGTACTGAGGGAGTGTCGCACTGTTGGAAGTGCCGCCTTTCAGGTGACACATTAAATCAGGGCCTGTCTACCATCTCAGGTAAAAGATACAATTTGGAAGAAAAAACATTCAGTTCTCAATTCACCGAAAAGTAGATTTAATTCGTCAAGAACATATTCCTGTAAATAAATTGGCTGCTAGATTTCCCACATTGCAATTGTGACTATACCTCAAAACACTTCAGTTGCTCTTGTGATGCTTTTGGATGTCATGAGGTTGTGAAGAATAGGTTTAAGTTTATTTATTAGTGTAGGCTTACATTAACACTGTAATGAAGTTACTGTGAAAATCCCCTAGTTGCCACACTCTGGAACAAAACAGCATCTCATCTTCCAGTCTCAACGTCAAATTCAACAACTTCAGATAATTTGCTCTATCCACCTTATCCCCCTTTGTTTTCATTCTATTTTGTTTAATTTTTTGCTGTTTTCTACCTTTTATTTCTTTATGATCTTTCTTCATTTTTCTTCCCCCCACTCTTTCCCCCTACTTCATCCCTCTTCCCTTACTTTTTCTCTTCCCTGCTTCCCCTTTTCTACATTTTACCTCTGTCCCATCTTTTCCTCCCTGTCCCCCAACATCTTCATCTATCACAGATTTCAGCTTCTCTGCTGTTTGGCCATTCACACCCTTCATTCTCTCCGTGGACAGCTATTAGCAGTCTTTTTCCCTGGTTTCTGTGGCTATGACTCATCTTTCATTCTCTCACCCTGCAGTATAAATATCTCCCGGTTTCGATGCCTCTTAGCTTTGACAAAGGGTCATCTGGACTCGAAACATCAGTTCTTTTCTCTCCTCATTTGATGCTGCCAGACCTGCTGAGATTTTCCAGTGTTTTCTCTCTTGGTCACACTGAAGGAGGATTTAGCAGGCCAATGAACGTAACCAGCACGTCCTTCGGACTGTGGGAGGAAACTGGAGAAAACCCACACAGACACAGGGAGAATGTGCAAACTCTACACAGACAGTGACCCAAGCTGGGAATTGAACCCAGGTTCCTAGCACTATGAGGCAACAGCACTTACCACTGTGCTGCCCCATTAGTATATAAATTCAAGTACTTCTTTGAAAGATTCTGTGTATAAAAAGACTAAAAGTGATAACCACAATATTAATCTAATTGACTGAAAATGAATAGGGTTGAGAAGGTAATATGATGGTCTAAGACTCTGCTACTATTGAAAACTCTTCCAATAGATTTCTCAAATCCCAATTCCAACCTTCGCTACATGGCCAGCTGCTGAAAGGAAAATAGCACGAGCGTTGCAGATTTTTTTTCCAATGTTGGTATGCAGCAACTGAAACAAAATATGTTAGGAAGTCAGCAAATACAGAAATCTAAGAACAGATTGAGAGCAATCGACTGCCCTCGGGGATTTTGGAACCGTATGTTGTCAGGTGAGAATGAAGTTAACAGGTTAACCTGCAGTTTGACATCTGAAGAAACAGATTGCCTTTAACAGACCCTGCACCCTCCCCCCTCCCACCTCATCTCAGTCACATCGGACAGATGACATACTCCCCATGGCTGGAAGCACTGTACAGGGCTCCATCGTTCATTTTATCTAACGCAAAAAGTAGCACTTAGGAGGAAAGCGATTAAAGGATGGGTAAGTGGAATCAGGAAATGGCAATCTGCTGGTGTGCAGGGCTGTGTACAACCTTCCTTTTCCCAGTAGCCGCAGAGGTTGTGAACCACAGCCAACACTCTGTGAACAGTGCTCAGGCTATTAGAGGATGGCAGTGGGCGTGTATGGGGCAAACACGTGACACTTTTACACAATCTCCTTTCTCAAAACGCTAACAATTTCAGTCACAGATACCTAGCAGTTTCAGCAGATGACGCAGACACATTTTGAACCGAGTTGCACACCAGACTGCAACTATATCATCTACCATGTCAACCTCAAACAAGACAAAACCCGTTAGGGAGAAGGCAGTGACCTCCATTCTGCTATATTACAGAAAGGAGAAAACTGGAACCAATTTTTTTTGCACTTTTACATTTATTTACAGAGGTACTCGTTACAAGCGCATATCTCCCATCCTTTCATAGGGATTCAAGCGAATTACCATCACACGTTTATAATTAATTCACAATTAACACTTTAGTGTACACTCCTCATTCAGACCAAGACCCACTCTGGTCGTCTTCCTGTCAATTACACACAAAAGCTTAGCAGAAACACGACACAGCAAAGGCAAACTGTGAGTAAGCAGCACTCATCTCAGGACACATTGACAATTCCTGCACAAGTGTGCTCAGAAATTCCTCCTTTGTAGTGAAAGTGCACTTCATTAATTAGACAGAATTGGACATAGGGGCTGAAGGAATCATGGGATATGGCAAAGGGGAAGGTGGCATCAAGGTATTGAACTTGATAATCAGCCATGATTATAATGATTGATGGAGCAGGCTCATTAATGTCCTCTAAGGAAGGAAATCATACTGTTGTTACCTGTTCTGGCCTACATGTGACTCCAGAGCCACAATAACGTGGTTGACTCTCAACTGTCCCCCGGGTAAGCAGGGATGGACAATAAATGCTGGCCAGCCAGTGATACCCATGTCCTACGAAGGAATTAAAAAATAGCTCAAGTGCCGATGGCCTTCTCCTCCTCCTATTTCCAAGGCATGTTTCTATGTAGATGGGGATACACCCTTTTTTGCTTCAAGTGATTGCATGAATTCCTGAATTTGCTAAAATGCAGTGTCCTCATCTTGTATGAGGCATACAAGATGATCAGAGGGTTAGATAGGGTGGACAGTGAAAGCCTTTTTCCTCAGATGGTGATGGCTAACACAAGGGGACATGGCTTTAAATTGAGGGGTGATAATTATAGGACAGATGTCAGAGGTAGGTAAGGGCGTGGAATGCCCTGCCTGCAGCAGTTGTGGACTCACCAACTTTAAGGGCGTTCAAATGGTCAGTGGATAGGCATATGGATAACATTGGAATAGTTTAGGTTAGAGGGTCATTAGATTGGTTCCACTGGTCAGCACAACATCGAGGGCCGAAGGGCCTGTACTGCGCTGTAATGTTCTATGTTCTAAGTACCTCATGCTCTACACACTGAAAATCATTCCCTATTCAGCCAATGGCAAAGATTATTGGGAGTGGGAGGGTGATGACAAGAATCATTACCCCAATCCTGATCTTCCTACATTTGCACCTATTACCCAGTTCACATCTAACGGGCTTCACAAATGAATGGAAGCTATTGAATAAAAATGATGCAATTGACAAGAGATGGGTCCAACCCCAAAGGCGTTTAGTATTTTCTGTTATAAAGAAATATACAGTGCAGAAGGAGGTCATTCTGGCTCTTTGAAAGAGCTACCACCAATTAATCTCATTTGTTCGCTCTTTCCCCAATCACCCTGCAATTTGTTCCCCTTCAAGTAATTAGCAAATTCCCTTCTGGAAGTCACTAACGAGTTGACTTCCACCCACACTTTCAGCCAAGTGTATTCCGAATCCTAACAATGTGCTGAGTTAAAAGAAAATCTTCTTCCCCGTCTCACCTTTTACTGTATAATGTCTTACTTGTTTTGAGGGGCACAGGCAGACACTTGATAATCACCTTTCGCTAAGGGGCAGGCGAGGGAAGTGATAAAGGAGAGAGAGAGACAGTGTGTTACAGAGAAAGGCAGAACGAGGACTAATGACAATTTAGCTACTCAGGTCTATAGAATTCCATGCGTTTAGAGTAATTAGCTGCATTGAATTCGACCACTATCGAATTTGGCATCGGGCCTCGTGAATTTTGCATTGTGCAGAAATCAGAGTGTTTCAGAATCTTGTGCGTGAATTCAATTAGAAGAACACAGTTAATGCTCCTCCTGGGCTGTGATAATGGATTTCTGTTCTCAATGCAGGTTTGCAACAATGCATACAGATATTACATAGATATTTCTGAGTAATTCATAGCCTCGCTCTCATCCTTCTAAAGACACTACAGGGACTTGTGGATTTGGTTTTTATTAACTATAAAGGCCAGTACAAGACTCAATTTCCCCAATCAGTGGTCGACAGCAAAAAAAAAGGATTGGCACAGTTTGAAATGGCATTACCAAGCAGCCTTTAGTGAGGAAAACAGAATATCTGACTCTCCAGCAGGTTTATCCCATATAAAAATTTAAAAGTCACACTCTTTTCCACTTACGTGGCTTACTCAGGAGGATGGCTGCTGGATTCAAGGATGTTGCATCAAACATTAGAACATAAGAAATAGGAGCAGGAGTAGGCCATCTAGCCCTTCAAGCCTGCCCCGCCATTCAATAAGATCAAACCTTAATTCACCAGGCAGATTGAAGATAAACAGGTTTGATTCCCGGTTTGGGTCATTGTCTGTGCAGAGTCTGCACATTCTCCCCGTGTCTGCGTGGGTTTCCTCCGGGTGCTCCGGTTTCCTCCCACAGTCTGAAAGACGTGCTGGTTAGGGTGCATTGACCATGTTAAATCCTCCCTCAGTGTACCCAAACAGGCGCCGGGATGTGGCGACCAGGGGATTTTCACAGTAACTTCATTGCAGTGCTACTGCAAGCCTACTTGTGACAGTAATAAATAAACTGCAATACATTTTAAAATAATGCTGGATTGGGTTGCCAATTCACCAGTCAACTGTCTTGGTGTCCCCTGGTATTCATGCTTAATCTACAGGAGATGGCTGGGGTCAAGCACTCAGTAAGAAGTTTCACAACACCAGGTTTACCCCAGTCCAACACCAGCATCTCTTCACCAAGCACTCAGACAGGCTAAGAGTTCAGCAGAACTGCCTGTCTTTGAATAAACAAAGTAACTGTGTGGCATTTCACAGCTCTGAACCTGACTCAAACGTGAAGTTGAGGGCGGTTACATGGGAACTAGAATTCTCCCACATGGGAATCAGAAATTTCCATCTTCAAGACCACTCTGTCTGTGGATCATTGCATGTCTGATTCTGTCACCTTAAATAATTTCCCTTTCCTTAGCAAAGAAAGGTGCCTTGAATGGAGGCGCGACTGTGCAGTAGGAATCAAAATCAATGCAAATAACGTTAATTTATTTAATGCGTACGGCAAGTGAGGACTGAACCCTCTCCCTACCCCCAACTATCCCTATAAGACAGCGATCCCGTCTGCCCTCTCGGGTACTTGCCCCATGGCACTAGTTTGAAAACAGCAGAGGAATTACCCCAGCGCCCTGGCCAATATTTATACTTCACAATGTTGCTGAGACAGATCTAATCATGATTCAATTGCTGTTTGAGGAATGCTGCTTTACACAATCTGGCTGCTTCCTCCATGGCAACTATGTTTCAGGGAGTCCATTGGTGCCTGTAAAGTTCTTTGAGTCATCCTGAGGTTGTGAAAAGTGCTAAATGAACACAAGTCTTTCCTTGCATTCTGCTGATTTGATACATGAGCTGTCTGACCAGGTCCCCCCCTTACCCACTGCCCCCTTCCCTCACCCCTTCCCCAAACATCTTGCTGTCAGGATTCACACATATGGTTATTTGTTTTCAAGTTTATTTATTAGTGTCACAAGTAGGCTTACATTAACACTGCAATGAACTCACTGTGAAAATCCCCGACTCTCCACATTCCGGCGCCTGTTCGGGTACACTGAAGGAGAATTTAGCACGGCCAATCCACCTAACCAGCACGTCTTTCAGACTGTGGGAGGCAACCGGAGGAAACCCACGCAGACACAGAGAGAACGTGACTCCATGCAGACAGTGACCCAAGCCAGGAATCAAACCCGGGTCCCTGGTGCTGTGAGGCAGCAGGGCTAACTGCTGTGCCGCATTTAGAAAAGGTAACTAAGAGTACCTGGTGCCATTTGGAAATGCATCATAGCAAGAGTCAGAGGTGAGAGGGTTAGAGGTGAGTAAACTGATACGGAGAACCTAAAGCTTGCAAGGCTTGTCACTTGTATGTTCATCACTTGCAATGCAAATACAGACACAAAGGGTAAGTGGACGAAGGGGAATCAAGGCGGCCTTGCCTCGGGGAATCTTTTCATTTTGATCCAGACCAAATCGACCCTGTCAACACCTGGAGCCAGGGACTTTGCTCTTGGATATTAGCGGTCAAAGGATTATGGAGGGCGAAGGAAAGAAACTTGTCTTAAACAAATTTCCTTCCAAAGGAAAAGGTTTGAGGATATAGTTAAGTTCTTTGAATCTGAAGTTTGTTCAAATTAAACAAAAAAATCAAGTCACAGAGTGACCCGCCAAACTTTCAGTTTATCTTGGATTTTAATAGCAAAACGGCGGTTTTCCTGACACTTTGCTGAAAATACGATCGGATTTCGGATGCAGGCCAAAGAGTTGGATTCCTGGAATTGTACCTCGTACTAGCTAAGTGAGGCACAATTCAAAACGCAGACAGGAGTTCAGAGTCAGTCACCCAAGGAAACCAGAACCTCGGCACTAGATAATCCTATTGAGGTAATTTTTTTTAAAAAAGATTTGAAGTACTTATAGCCCGGGTAAATAAGGAATTTTCACTTTGCAATCAGAAATTATTAATTGCTGCAAATGGGTAATATTTGAATTTGTTATTCAGGCCTGTTTACGTGAACATTTCTATATAATGACGCTATTCTTTTTCCCTTTCCCAAGGAAAATATCATGATTGATCATTGGGGCAAAAATCGCTTTCTTCAACTGCCCAAGTGCCTGTGGCTGAGAGAATCGGCTGTGGAGCGAGAGCAGCTTTTTCATCCACTTCCCCGTTTTCCGTAAAACTTCACATTTCACAGCCCGTGCGTCTTATCCACGGCAAAATGTTCTCCCCATTTTGTTTTCCCCTTCAGATGCAACAGTAAAACAAATCCATCACGACTTTGTACAATTAAATCGGCTTTTAATCTTTTTTTGACAAGAGGAAGATTTTGGCATTAAAAAACTATTCAATTCACGTTGCCCAACCCTTCACGTTTTCGAAAATGTACGCAAGTGACAAAGAAATGTTTTAATATGTTAGCTCTCCACAGATGGAAATTATTGGCCAAAACAGATTGAGAACAGACATCAAGAAAGAAACTTCTGCAATTGGTCAGAATAATTATACCAGGAATGGATTAATCGTGGAAAGATCTTGGGGCGCTTCAGGAAACAATTGAGGGATAAAAGAAAAATGATTCCAACTCATAAAAGAAGTCCCGTTCTATTCCGTTAACAAAATTACAGTTGCCGGAATTGTATCGAAACTGACTCGTCCCGCTAATTTCACAAACAGGTTATTAACGAAAACAGGGATTTCCTCCCTTTAGATTTCACAATGGAAGAGTTAATGTGCCAAAAGGATGCCTTTTTCAATGCCATTTTCTAATCCCTTATTCCTTCCTGCGCCATACGATTCTGCTGTGTAACACATTTTGTTGAAATGCAAAAAGAAATGTTATTTGTGCTTTCTGTTGGAAAAAGCAGGAGTGCGATAAAGGGAGAGGCATTTGTCTCAGGTGCCGTCTTTAGCCCAAGAATTTTTTTTTTGGAGTTAATGCAGGACACTGGCCCAGTCATTGTTTGGAGCGGACTCAAATCCTGCCGCAAATACTAAAATTGAATGCTATGCCACGTTAGCCAAGAAATTACCGTGTGCCAACACAATGATGACAGAATTATGGCAGATACAGTTTCTGGCAATAAGCAAAGGAGCTTTTGAGTTCTACCTCAGTGGTGAAGATGTGGAAAGTGATGGTCTTCTCTTTTAAATAACACCGAATAGCAAAATAACAATCAATCAATAAATATTTTATAAACTCCAACTGTCTGACAATCTTCTTACGCTGCACGCTGGTGAAACAAAGCCATTTCCATTGAGTGTTTTGTGAGGCACCATTTTATTATAACAGAGGGCTCGCATTGGACATCAGTGAACCTGATAAACTCTGGCATGATCCTGATTAGGTTAGAGTTATCCGCGAGAAATATATCTACCCTTGACACAGAAAAAAAATTACCAAACTTATAACACAAAAAATAAGTGCTTAGTTACATTCACTGTTAATGGGGATATTAATGTTCTCTCCCCACCCCTCTACAACTGAAGCTAGTCTCCCCATCTCTTTAGCTTTTCAGTCTTCAGTTGTCTTTTTGTGTTCTGTGAGGGTCTTCCATTGACTCAAGATCGAAGAAGAGACTGAAGGCAAAGGTATATTAAGGCACCTGCCCCCCCAACCCAAATTTTGACAGCAGTTCCCCTTTTCTTTGAAGAAACGCAATTTTAAACCGGATGCAGAAAAAAAACACTTTAGATTATCTGTGCAGAATGTCCACTGTCTCAAAGAACTGCGGGGAGCCTCGAACCAAACAGGCAGAACCTCCGATCTGCTCGGGCATTATTTTTTATGGAATGTTTCTGACACCCAGTTCCGAAATTTGAAATTCCAGACTAATGAACTATATCCCGGCAGTTCAGTGTGAAATACTTCCTCGCTAATGGGTCTCACGATCAGATAAAACCCGTCATAACGTTCGATGCGACCGGTTTCGCTTCATTTTAATATGGATTTGCAATAGAAAAAGATTGCCGCACGGCTGCAGTTGATAAAACCCGCCTTGATTTAGTGTTAAGCTGGTGTTATTCAGTGGAGTTTTATTTTTAAAACAGGCCATCACTCAGCAATGTATATCCTTTACACAGAGGGAGAGTTCTAAAGCTCTTTGTTCCAACAGCTCAGACCAGCCAACCATACGGTTTATGAACAGTTGCTTTTCTTTTCTCCCTGACTTGGACATTGCTGGCTCAGCTAGGATTAAAAGATAGAAAGCGTCCTCATTTTATTTTTTTTTTGTAAAACTGAGGGGG
Organism: Carcharhinus amblyrhynchos; assembly: GCF_965287045.1. Classification (NCBI taxonomy): domain Eukaryota; kingdom Metazoa; phylum Chordata; class Chondrichthyes; order Carcharhiniformes; family Carcharhinidae; genus Carcharhinus; species Carcharhinus amblyrhynchos. The sequence goes on along the minus strand of NC_137349.1, from coordinate 5,281,700 downwards.
ACAATATACACATTTAGCGCACAGTTTTATTTTTAAGGAAAGCAAACAGTTGCGCTAATTCTACCCCGATTACGGGCAATCTTTCTCTCCTTCCACGCCTTTTCCAGAGCAGGTAGGGTGGCAGGCTCCTAACATATCCGCAGCGTCCCGCATTCCGTATAGTCTGCAGGTTCTGCAGCTTTAAGATGGCGGGCACAAGCGTGTTCGCCAAGAGGACTGCTCAACATGTCTATTTAGCAAAGAAAAGAATTTTATTGATCGGACCGACGGCGGCAAAAAATAAACCAGCACCTTCTCCGGCCAGGAATCCCAAGATACAAAACTGATGGAAGGGGTTTGCCCAAAACGTAAATTGGAGAAGAAAATAAATTGCGGTAATTTAGGAACCCGAGCTAATATTCAGATAAATCCACAATGGCCAACTGGCGTTCAGTAAGGTTTAAAAGTATGTATTCACCTCCACTGAGAAGGTAGTTGTTCTCCAATGGGTCACCCGTTACAAAAGTTCCAACATGGAATAACACAGGATTTCTAAATCTCAAAAGTGCATTCTGAAGGAGTGTAACTAAGCACAAATTGAAGCAACGTCTTAAACCTGTAAACGGCTTTTCAGGAATCAGAAATTTGAAACAAATGAGTTGTGATTGTACATCAATATCACAAAAGTGCAATTCTTAGGATTTTTGGAACAAAAGAGCGTCTGTAATTCCCTTCCGCATAAAACAGGTAATAAATAAAAATGTGTACACAACATAGAAAAGTTATTATTTCCTATATCACAGAATATGTGCAATACATAAATATATGGAAACATATATAAAATTAAATATACAGTGTATACATGTACACATTTAGATCTGTTTATCAAATGGTTTGAACATATTTCTACACATGTATATTTAAACTGTAAAAATGCATTCATATCAATTTATAAATTGTGTGTATGAAACATAAATAAAATGTACAAAATATATATAAACTTGTAGGTAAAATATCCTAAACATCTAAAAATATGTGCATCGACATAATATATAATGTGTAAAATGTAAATATATATTCTGCCACTGTAGAAATGTCACTACTTCCCACAGACATTACAGCGTTTAACATCTCAATGAATGCCACATGCTCCTAACAGAGGATATAGAAGGGATTCCATTTGTCTGGCTTATGAGATCGGTGCTGAGAACCAACAAGGGACATGTACCTCATGTAGAACATGCTCTAAGTATTGTTTCAAATCTACCTGTACCAGGTTAAAAGAATTCAGTGCACTGTCAGGCATTATTATGGGCACAGTTGCCATTTTCTTTTTGCTTTCTTCCTCTCTCTCTCTCTCTCTCTCTCCTTCTGCCAGGTTTCTCTCTCTTGTCGTTCAATCTTTTGAGGGGAAATGAGTTCTTTGATTTTTCTGTCACATGTCAATGATCTCCAGGAATCAATTAGGATGTGCTTTAAATTGATGCTGGTCAAAGAGGGATCGATGTGAGCTGCCCTCCGGGGGGTTATGTAGCCCGATTTGTAATTAAAAGCGTTGGTTCAATTCCTGGTCTGTGTGGCGTTTATCCCAGCCCAGTCCTGACAACGGTTAAGGTGCTCGGGTGCCCTGAGATTGTGGCAAAGTGGGGAAATGAACCTGAGCTCTTGCTTCTTGATCTCTGGTGATTCCTGTTGGAAAGCACGCGTGTGTATGTGGATCTAATAAGGATAAGACTAGGCTTGGTTTATGCCGGTGGTCAAAGAACCTTCTGATTCTTGCTCTCAAGAGACACATATCAAGACGGGTCAATGCGGAACGAGGTACTGTAGGGCACCTACCTGTAACACTACCTCAGCGTGCAACAGCATTTTCAACAGGGGAAAGGAGAAGATGGGATGGGACAGCTAGCACAATGGGATGACCGCAGTGGCTCCCACCCCCAGGAATACGTGGCTTTGAAAAAACCTTTTTCCAGAAGCCAAGATTGAGGAGCAGGAATTGGTCTTCCTGGAGGTTTTCAAACAACAAGGGGCACAGGAGCTCACTGCGGTTCTTAGCTTTTTGTTTTCGCCCTCTCTGTTGAACGCAGTGACAGACTTGTTAGATGTTCACATTAACTGTCGGTGCAGACTCGACAGGCAAAATGGCCTCCTTCTGCACTGTAAGATTCTATGATCTATGATTCTCTGAACTGTCTGAGGTGCAATTCAGTTGAGCCTGTCATTGTACATCCCACCATTTTTCATGACAATGAAATCAGTGGGATTTAGCATGGCCAATCCACCTAACCTGCACATCTTTGGACACTAGGGGTAATTTATCATGGCCAATCCACCTCAGGATCGCTTGGTAATCTCAAGAGGAGAGGTGAGGGAGAATAAAATTGAATCGTATTTTCACATGCGGAGGGTAAGCCCATCTTACAAAGGATGGTTTTACCCTCCGTACAGTGAAGATACAATGCAGCAAAGCTGGCAATTTATCCCATTGCATGATTCACACCCAGAATTTCCAAACTGAGTGCTCATGATATTATGACCCCTTCCAGCAGTGGAATTTCCACTGAAGTCAAGTGACTTTCGAATGGCTAGCTACACTTTACAGACCCGCCCCCACCACAGCGTGATGGTAGAATTCCACCACCCACTGATACCCGACTCTCACCCAAACCAAGGACGATATAGAAAACATGAAGGATTCCACTTGGATAGCACCACGTTGGCTTCCCACGCACCTGTTCTATCATTCCTTTCTAAAACTCTAAGCTATTGTTTACCAGCCGTGCCTTTCATGCAGTCGAGGGGTAAAGTAGTGCAGGCAAGGCTATTCGGCCCATTGAGGCTGTACGGGTGCTGTCGTTCTGTGCCTGGAGATGTCCCTGCAGCACTCTGGCCAAGGTTTCTGTTGGGAGGGTCAAGCAGCCAAGTGTCTAAAGAACGACGAATATTTACTGGATAACAAGCTCAAGCCTCAGCAGCCAAACAGAAGATGGTGCGGTCGACGAAAATGAGTCCATGTCGACTGGCAAGAGCTCCAAACACATGCTTATCATTACCCAGACCAACTAACGAATAGCCCCAGGCACCAACTGCAATCATAAACCATAAACCTGAAGCAATTCAAGGATGTTTCTAATCTCCCAAGATATCTAAGATATGAGTAACAAACTCCTGCTCCCTAATTACAAGCTGGGAGAACACAAGGAGACACAGAGCAGTTAGTCATTGCACACTCCAATGCTGAATTGTACCTTTAAATTTTATAACCATTAGATAAGGATTTTGTCCACTATCAGTGCAGGAAATGGCAGACAAGGTAACCAATTAATGGAAGGGTGTGTTTTGCTCAGAATTCAAATTGAGGTAATAGTGATACAACTATTATCAGGAATGAAGCAATTGAGAATAGTAGACTTAATCACCGGAACGCTAATTTAAAGTGATTTGCTTGCTTTTAAGAAACCTACAGCCTATCTACGAGTGATCTGTTATTAATGGATAGTTGCACATATATCAAGCAAGTGGTCTCTGGCTTATGAACCAGTAGAAATAAGGATCTATTTATTTCAGTTGCAGCAACTGACACATCTATGCAATTTTTATATTAAACTCTGTGCACTGCAACCATATATAAGTAAGTGAGATGACAAGTGGCCATTTCCCAAAAATACCTTGATAAAATGACTGTTAAATCTCCATTTACAGGATAACTTTCTTTTTTAAAATGAAGAAAACTACATTTTCCACTCGAACTGTTGCCTTCAAAGGAACATAAATCAATTGTTTACTCTTTTATGGCTGATACTTAGACTTCTGCGGCACAGTCGCCAGGTTATGTCAAGAAAATCAGGTTTAATCCATGTCAGCAGCCATGACTCAAAAATCTGAAATGGTGCAGCTGAAAGCGGTGAGGAGGGGGAAACAAGATGGATATAATTTTGTTTCTCTCTCTCCTCTCGAGATCCTAAGATCACTCGGGGAATTTCACAGTAACTTCATTGCAGAGTTAATGTAAGCCTTACTTGCAACTAATAAATAAACCGTAGGTGAATTGGCCATGTTAAGTTGCTCCTTAGTGTCCAAAGATTTGTAGGGTAGTGGATTGGCCATGCCAATTGCCCCATAGTGTCCAAAGATGTGCAGGTTAGGTGGATTATCCATGCTAAGTTACCTCTTAAGTGTCCAAAGATTTGTAGGTGAGGTGGATTGACCATGCTAAATTGCCCCTTAGTGTCCAAAGACGTGTAGGTTAAGTGAGTTAGCCATGGTAAATGTGTGGGTTTATGGGGATAGGACGGCGGATAGGTGGGCTCTTTTGGAGAGTTGGTGCATTCTAGGTGCAATGAATGGCCTCCTTCTGCACTATAGGGTTTCTATGGTTCTAAATGACATCGTCCATGGCTATTTTTCAATTGTCTGACGGAATGTGTCCCAGTTATAAGAGGCAACGCGCCCACACTAGTGCAATATGTGCTCAAAACCACTGGTGAAACATTCCTTTCAGGTCTTACTATGTTAGCCCATGGTCTCGTATCTCTTGACTGACAAGGGAGGCCTCAATGTAGCTGAAGAAGGGCTGACCAAGATTAGAATTGTCTAGAATTCGTCTAGATTACAATGAGTGTTGACTGTTGCCAGATGTAATTTTATCGCTAATTATGGGACGAAACAGGAAACCCGCTGAAACCCCAACGCTCGGAAATGCAATGACTTTGCACTTGGTTGGCCTCCTATCGTCGTGGTTTCAACAAAATGGTTCCTACGCTGCACGTTAATAAAGGATTTTATAACAGACTTGTCGGAGCACCACCCTCATAATGAGTTACAATGTACTCCAGCTAATGGGATCAATGAGGGTGTGGGATTCTGGTGAATTGCGGGCTGGTTATCCAGTCGGGGGTGGGGGAGGGGGGAGCGGTTGTGGCATTGCAAATTGTGATAAAGTTGAGGTTAACATTCCATTATCTGAACATCAACATTGGATTAGAGCCTGGACTGTAACTGCAGAATAATATTGTTCTTGGCTGGCTCCGTGCTTTATATTCTTGGACGTCTGCATTTTATATTGTTCCTTATGACAATCACTGGCAGCGCAAGAGGAGGACTTTATACAAATGCCCTAACTTCTAGAAACTTCACACAGAATCTAACAGGCCATTCAGTCCCAGCTGCTCCAGGCCAGTGTTCGGACTCCATACAAATCTTCTCTCATGTTACTGCATCTCACCCTTTCAGCATTGATTCCACCCTTCCTCACATTACCTAGGCTTCCTTAAAGGCATCTACACTGTTCAACAACTCCTTGCAGTCATGAGTTCCATGTTCTAACCATTCCCTGGGTCAACATGTTTCTCCTGAATTTCCTGGTGGATTTATGAAGGTTAAATTTATTAAACGGGGGCTTTGGTTTAAATGTGATCTACTCGAACCCGACACTGTAAAAGTCTTTCTTCTGTACTCCTACCTCTCTCTCTGGCGCAGGTGCCAGGTCAAAGAGCTTAAAAAGTTTATTTTTTTTAACTGTCACAAATAGGTGTACATTAACACTGCAATGAAGTTACTGTGAAAATCCTTGAGGTGCCACACGCCGGTGCCCGTTCCGGTACACTGGGGGGGGGAATTTGGTCAATGCCTTTTGGATTGATGTGGAGATGCCAGCGTTAGACTGGGGTAGGCACAGTAAGAAGTCTCACAACACCAGGTTAAAGAATCATAGGAACCCTACAGTGCAGGAAGAGGCCATTCGGGCTATCAAGTCTGCACTGCCCACAATCCCACCCAGGCCCTACCCCCATATCTCTACATATTTTACCCACTAATCCTGCTAACCTATGCATCTCAGGACATTAAGGGGCAATTTTAGCATGGCCAATCTACCTAACCCGCACATCTTTCGACTATGGGAGGAAACTGGAGCATCCCGAAGAAACCCACGCAGACACGAGGAGAATGTACAAACTCCACACAGACAGTGACCCGAGCAGGGATTCAAACTCAGGTCCGTGGAGCTGTGAAACAGCAGTGCTAACCACTGTTGTACCGTGCCGCCCCCACTAAAGTTCAACAGGTTTATTTGGTTGGACTTTAACCTGGTGTGGACAGACTTCTTACTGTGCCTTTTGGATTGTGGGAGGATACTGGAGAACCTGGAGAAAACCCACACGGACACGAGGAGAACATGTACTTGTACATTGGGTGTACTCCAGAACTGTTCAATTTAAAATTGAAACAGAACCTTCCAAACACCTGACGAAGGAACAGCGTTTCCGAAAGCTTGTGGGTTTACTATCAAATAAACTGGTTGGACTTTAACCTGGTGTTGTGAGACTTCTTACTGTGTTTACCCCAGTCCAACGCCAGCATCTCCACGTCATGAGTCTCACCATACTGCAGGCTCCCAATGTAAATGAAACACAGAGGCTCCTTGGACAATCTTTCCTGTGCATGATTCACCCATTAACTGGGTGCATTGAGCCTCTCGGCTCCGCGCTCATTTTATTTCCTGTGATTAGTGGAATGTTTCTGATCTACTTGCTGCCCCGTGACCAAAGGGGCTCACAAAAAAAAAACTGATGCGATTAACAGGCGACATTAATAAAAAAAAATAAAATTGAAAGAGAAATTCAGTCGAACATAAAGGCCGCTCCCAAACGTCAAGCCAAACTTCAAAGCAGTCAGAAGTTAGTGCATTTCCTCGGACCATCTGCAAAACTCGATAACTATAATTCCTTTTTCTGTGATGTTTTCTGATTCATAACCTGAGGAACCCTCAGGGGAAAGAGGAACACCACAACAGATACAAACCAGCTTTGTTTCCATGGCATAAATCACTGTTCTGGGCAAGACGGGAACACATTCTAAATGAATGGCTGGGGAACACAACAGGAGAAATCTGTATTTCAAAGTTATACCCAGCATTTCCAAACCTTCAGATTTTGCTAATGATTTATTGATGGTCGCTCCATTGTTTTACTTGTGAAATTCACAAGGATATAATAGATCAATAAGTGAGAGGCAGAGAGAGCGAGAGAGATGGAAGTGAGAGGTAAAGGATTTGTATTAGTAGGATATGCGGTAAAAGGGAGACTTGCATTTATATAGCACCTTACAAAATGTCCCAAAGTACTTCATGACCATATACTTTTACAGCATTGCAATTGCCAGTTAAGGGCATATTCTGTACAGTTTTGTGCTGCTACTGATTGAGATTGTGATTGCCGTTATCTGTCTAATTTATCCAAAAGAATAATGTTTGTTTCCTCATTCCATCATAGAATCTCTACAGTGCACAAAGAGTCCATTCAGCCCTTTGAATCTGCACCAACTCTCTGACAGAACAATTTATCCAGGTTCTATCCATGTATTCAGGCCCTATCCACACAGCCCCACAAATTTATCCCGCTAATGCCCCTTTCGTACACAGCTTGGGACACTAAGGGGCAATTATGATGGGCCATTCCACCTAACCTGCACATCTTGGGACTGTAGGAGAAAATGAGAGAACCTAGAGGAAACACATGCAGTTTGATTTGATTTAATTTGATTTATTGTCATATGTATTAACGTAGTTAAAAGTATTATTTCTTGCGCGCCATACAGACAAAGCATACTGTTCATAAAGAAGGAAACGAGAAAGGGCAGAATAGAGTCACGGGCGAACGCCACATAGATAGTCACCCAAGGCTGGAATTGAATTCCGGTCCCTGGCGCTGTGCCACCCATCATTCTAGGATAGACATATGCAGGATCAAAGTGTCCATATCAGAGTGTCCACATGATATTTAATGGAGGTGATGGGATCTTGCCAGGCAGATGAGAAGCTGGTGAGAGTCCCACGCCACCTCCTTTTAGGGCAACCCATCAAATTAAGTGCCAATTGTGCATTTAATTGAGATGATTGATCAAGGACCTCGGAACAAAATTCCTGGCAGAGATGCAAAGGTGATGGGATCCACACCCATCAACCCTCTTGCTCAAATAAATCCTCCCCAAAACACCAAACTCACCTTGTGTGAGGGTATTAAATTCCATCCATTGGGCACGATCTTACTGGCTCCTGCTGCAGCGAGATTGGAAAATGTGGCACCCAGCCAAATCTCCATTCATTACAGCAGGATGGGAAAATCACTGTGAACGGTGATAAGATTCCAGCCAGTGAGTTTGCTATATTCCTTCCTAGGTATCTGACCCTGAATATAGATTAGATTGCAAGGTAAAGACTACAAATTTACACAGATTAAACTGGTCATTTGTTTTATCACACAGCACAGTTTTACTGATTTTATGGGGGCTGTATTCTATTAGTTCATCTATTTTTCTATCAAAATCTGTAGCTTTGTCGATATTGCACAAAGGGAACACTGTTCCTCACATTCCTGTGACAAGTTACTGGTGACTGAGTCAAATTCAGTTTTCATTGTATTCTCGATTTTTTCTTTGAAAGCCATCTTGCGGATCACATTGCACAATTATGGCTATTTCCCATGGAAGTCCAAAGGCAGTAGCCCTGATTATAAGCAGATTGCACAGGAATGGCTTGTGGTACATATCCGAATAGAGCACCAAACTCCAGAGAGAAAGAATACAGCAAGAAGGCAGGGAAGAAAAACAAGAGATGGAAGGAAAGCCAGAAGAGGAAAACGAAGGAAAGGAAATAGAGAAGGAAATTTTAAAAAAGGATAGGGGAGGAAGAGAAAACGAGAAAGAGAAAAAAGGGAAGTGACAAAGAGAGAAAGGAGGAGTCCATGGGCAGGATTTTCCATCCATGCTCACCCCGAGGCTGGAAAATCCCACCTGAGGTCATAGACCCTTGGTCTGCCCCTCACCCGCTATGATTCCCTTGGCAGGCAGAATGGGAAAATCCTCTCCCCTTCGCTGGAACGTTACCACCATCTGTTCACACTTCCACTGCCTCAGCAAAGCAGCCAGCATAATTAAAGACCCCACACACCCTGGACATTCTCTCTTCCACCTTTTTCATTCGGGAAAAAGATATAAAATTCCAAGGTCACACACCAACGACTCAAGAACAGCTTCTTCCTCACTGCTATCAGACTTTCGAATAGACCTACCTTGTCTTCAGTTGATCTTTCTCTACACCCTAGCTATAACTGTAACACTACATTCCGCACCCTCTCCTTTCCTTCTCTATGAATGGCATGCTTTGTCCATATAGTGCGCAAGAAACAACACTTACTCTATACTAATACATGTTACAGTAATAAATAAAATCAAAATTATTCACACCGGCGGGATTTCCCCATCCCACTGCCATTAAGATTTGACCAGGCTTCAAATTCTCTGACCTCACTGCAGCGGAGCATGACGTGAATGGCCTGTAAGATCACACCCAAAGGCACAGAGAGGAGAAAATGGAGAGAGAGAGATGGAAAAAGGGAGACATATAAAAAAGAGAAAAAGAGAAATTGCAGAGGTTCTACACCCATTAGAGGAGCACTGGCCCAAAGGGTTACCACTAGCTGAACCAGGTTTTTGAATTCTGCCCTTTGCTAGTCAAATAATTTAATGCATAATCTTATGACTATTTTAATTGGGCATTGCAGCTTGGAGACTCATTGCACACAGGACCTTAACAAGTAAAGATTTTCATCCCACCACCTAAAGGAGAAAGGCCAACTTTAACAACTGGCCACATATATCTACCATGAAGTTTATATCTCAATATGGCTGACACATCTCACTCGCTAGGCGTTACATCCCTTTGAAACTCTCTTTGTAGTCCACCCTCATGCAAATAGAATCATCTAGAGGAAATAAACTTCAGGTGGACTTGAAATGTTGTATGTTCCCTCTCTACAGATGCTGCTAGACCTGCTGAGTTTTTCCAACAATTTCTGTTCTTGCATCAACTAGGGGGAGTTTGGCGTGAGTTGGGTTGGAAAGCATTCCAAACCCTACCTCAGCTGATCACTTGTCTTTCAGCATTGATGCAGGAGGAAGGCCTTGTAGTGTTATCGCTAGACTATTAATCCAGAAACCCAACTAATGTTCTGGGGATCCAGGTTTGAATCCCACCATGGTAGATGGTAGAATTCGAATACAATTTTAAAAAATCTGGAATTAAGAATTTACTGATGACCGTGAAACTATTGTCAGAAAAACCTATCTGGTCCACTAATGTCCCTTATGGAAGGAAATCTCCCCTCCTTGCCCCGTCTGGCCTACATGTGACTTCAGAGCCACAGCAATTTGATTGACTTTCAACTGCCCTCTGAAGAAGGGTAGTTCAGCATGGACAATAAATGCCAGCAATGTCCATGTCATAGAGTCACAGGGGTTTACAGCATGGAAACAGCCCCAGCTTGTCCCTGCTGTTCAGTTTTTACCACTAAGCTATTCCCAATTGCCCACATTTGGCCCATATCCTTCTATACCTATCTTACCCATGAAATTGTCCAAATGCTTTTTAACAGACAAAATTGTGTCCGCCACTGACCACTACGCCACCAATCTTGGTGTCATCTGCAATGCATGTCCCACGAATGAATAAAAAAAAGGACCTAGAGAAGCAGTTTTCTTCGCTGTTTGAGTGCCCAGCTATATTTCTTTTGTCGAGTTCATCACTAATAAAATGACATAACATATTCAAGCTATGAAATTTAACAGAATTACTCTACATTCGTTTACATGGAAATAGTTATGGGCTGGGAAGAACTAAAGGTGAGTCAGAGAATCAAGGCTACATTTCTTTTGCTTGCGTGGTGACGTTACTGAGATAGTAATCTGGATTATTAACCCAGGGAATGTCATTTCAAATGCCACCAGGGAAGTTTCAGAACTTGGATTCAGTTTAAAAATATCTGGAAGCATGAGTGGAAATGGCAGTCAGATTGTTAAAATAAAAAACACCAACTGGTACGCTGATGTTCTTGTCAGGATGAAAACCTGCCAGCCTTATCTGGTCCAGTCTACAGGAACCTCCACACCAACATGCTGAATAAAACCACCCTGTCAAATGACATACCTAGCCATTTCGCTGCATCAGGGTAATTAAATGCCAATGATCACCGCACTAGTTCCCCCCACACCCCCAACCCAATTCGGTCTGTCTAACACTGTTCTGAGTACACCCCTCCCCCCCCACCCCTGCACCCAACTAACCTGATTACCAACCCCCCCCTCAATCCACCTACCCACTCACTCACCTCCAGACCCTACCAGTCTGCCCACTCACCCATTCACTAACTGGATCTCTGAACCTACCAAACAGCAGCGAGTGCCGTAAAAAGGGGTCTTCCCCTGGATGCTAAGCTCTGCATTGGAGGGATGTTGTGTCCCGCATTTTCTGGGGAAGCCAGGAGCACCCAGTAAGACATGCAGGGCAGTGTTGTGGTCTGGAAATGTTAAGAGTAGAAGAGCGATCCAATGATGGTGGCTGCTCTTGGGAGATTCAGGCACTTATTTCACCCAAGTCAGGATGGGCCAAATGGCCTTCTTCTCTGCTGCAAAGCTTCTAATATACAGCAATTCTGCCTCTCCCGTATGGAAGGGCAATGCCCTTTGCATATCTCCCTCTCTAAAGACTGGCATAATGACACAGGGTGGGACAATTCAGGCAACGCTTGTGCACAAAGTTCACTGCAGCTGTTTAGACAACCTGGAGGTTTAAAGTTTATTTATTTATTCATGTCACAATTAGGCTTATATCAACACTGCAATAAAGTTACTGTGAAAATCCCCTCGTCACCACACTGTATCACCCCCTACAAGTTTCACAGATCATGAACTCTGAACTGAATGTAAAACTTAAACATCAAGTTTCGTGGTGAATCATAAAAGGGAAAAGAGTTGATTACCCAGATTTAGAGCACCAAGCTTTAAGGGAAACCTGGACAGAGGCTCTTTAGCCTTAGGAGGCAAGAGAGAAAAGGGACCCTGTGAAATGCATACAAGATATCAAACAGTATAGGAAAGGCAAGTCTTAATAACTCCTTATGTGGCTCGGAGTCAAATTTTATTGAATAACATTCCTATTTAACAATGTTCCTGTAAAGGGGTTTGGGAATTTTTTTGTTCGGGGCGTTGTATGCAAATTATGGGCATGCATAGGGAAAAGCGAGGACAGGTTTGAACTGGGGAAATCGACTGATATGGGCAAAATTAGTCAACCCTTGGGATAAAATTCGAGTTAGGATGGTGAAGGCAGTGAAGGGCTTGTTGAATCTTGTCATTGCTTTCAGCTGAACTGGAACTCTGAGAATGGATGGAGTTCTCTACAGTTAATTTGTGATCAAGTTACATGATGTGATCCAGTAATAAGTTGGTGGGATAAAGGGAATTTCACCAATGGAAACCTTATGTTGAATAGGTCTTGGTTCTTTTCTCCAGGTAAGAGAAGGCAGAGAGGCCTGACTTGTTGGCAATCTTATTTTATGAACAGCTTCAATGAGCTAGATATGGAGAAAGTTTAAAGCTTATTTATTAGTTCACAAGGAGAGTTACATTAACACTGCAATGAAGTTACTGTGAAATCCCCTCGTCGCCACACACCGGCGCCTGTTCAGGTACACCAAGGGAGAATTTAGCATGGCCAGTGCACTTAGACAGCACATCTTTCAGACTGTGAGAGGAAACAGGGGCACCTGGAGGAAACCCATGCAGACAAGAGGAGAACATGCAGACTCCACACAGACAGTGACCCATTTTCTCTTCCACCTTCTTCCATCGGAAGAAGATACAAAAGTCTGAGCTCGAGTACCAACCTACTCAAGAACAGCTTCTTCCCTGCTGCCATCAGACTTTAGAATGGACCTACCTTGCATTAAGTTGTTATTTCTCTATGACTGTTACACTACATTCTGCACTCTCTCATTTCTTTCTCTATGAATGGTATGCTTTGTCTGTATAGCATGCAATAAACAATACTTTTCACTGTATATTAATACACGTGACAATAATAAATTAAATCAAATCCAAATGCTGGGGATCGAACCTGGGTCACTGGCATTGAGAGGTTAACCACCATGTCACTCTGGAAGATATTTCCAGTTTGAAAATATATAAGATAGCTGCTTAGAAATCCAATAAGGATCTCAGGAGAAACTCCTTTATTTGGTGTGTTGAGGATGTGGAACTTGCTAACACAAAATCTATCAACTGGCACACAAATAATTCAGGGGAAGATTTGGTAAGTACATGAGAGGGAAAGGAATGAAAAGATATCTGACAGGGTGCAATGAAGTTAGCGGAATCACCTATTTGTCTTCAAAATGGTGCCGTGGGAATATTTATATCCATCTGAGGAGAAGATGGAGCTTGCGTTGAATGCTTTATCCTGAAGATGGTATCTCCAACAGTATAACACTCCTTCGATGTTGGACTGGAGTTTCAGCCTGGATTGTGTACTCAAGTTTTTAAATTGCTGTTGAGTCTGTTAATGGTTTTCTTCATTTAGGCAAAGACTTCATTTTAAGATATTTCTGCCTGTGCAACTAACTCTGCTACATTTAAAAAAACAACTTGACTACATTTTAAAACTCAGAAGGCACGCTGGGTTAGCCAGAAATTGACTGCATTTTTGAAGGGTCCGATGCCAGCAAAACAGGCTTTTCATGAGCCAAGCAAAACATTTCATAAATAACATCTGCAAAGCCTGTTTCTCCAAGTTAGAGACAGCATGTGCAAGACAAGTTCAATAACAAAGATGAATCACATACATTGTAGTTTGACCTCTGTGTTTTCAGTTCAGTAGAGCTTTGTTTTTGAGTTCTGTTTTGATCAGTACGGGACTGGCAAGAGAAGCCAGTCTCTCTCTCTCTCTCTCTCTCTCCCTCTCTCTAATTTTTCTCTTTTGTTTTTGCTTTTGTAATGATTTAGTTTTAAATTCTGTTCAATAAAAGAAATTAATTCAAACTCCATTTCAGTGTTGTCTTCATCTATTCAAAGGAATGAATGGAACCTACATTTCCATACCGACAACACTCCTGAGTAACCTGCACATTAAATGAAGAAATGTCTGGAAAATTTATCGATAGAAAGAAAAATTTAAAACATCTGGCTTGGTTTGATTTATTATTGTCGCATGTATTAAGATACAGTGAAAAGTATTGTTTCTCCCGTACTATACAGACAAAGCATATCGTACATAGAGAAGGAAAGGAGAGAGTGCAGAATGTAGTATTACCGTCATAACTTGGGTGTAGAAAAACTTAATGCATGTAGGTCCACGCAAAAGTTTTATGGCAGCAGGGAAGAAGCTATTCTTGAGTCGGTTGGTACATGACTTCAGACTTTTGTATCTTTTTCCCGATGGAAGGAGGTGGAAGAGAGAGTGTCCGGGGTGATGATGAGGGTGGGAAGGAAATAAAGTATTAAGATGGCTGCCATCTTGTCTGAAAATGCGCAGTGTACATTCAAGCCAAGGCTCCAATGAGTGCAGAGATCACTGGCATTCATTTGCTTCACCGTGTTATCTAACAAATAGGTTCTATCGGACGAAACTAGTACCCTCTTTTTTTTTCAATAAAAGAGCAATTTCTGCAGAATAGCGAAACCGTAATTAACACACGGGATGGAACGCTTGTAATTCTAGGTATATAATGTCCCCTTTGCTTCTGTGCAAAGCGGACCCAGCAGTGACAGCACAGGCAGGTGCTGAGGTGACGTCACAATAGCGGCAACGACGGAGGAGATGCGCATGCGCCTGCCTGGTGCTGTCAGCATTGTGCACAAGATGGACGGTTCGGGGAGTAGCAGGATAATGGCGAAGGGGCTGCGACTGATATCACGTGGGCAAGGTCTGCGGAACTGCAGAGGCAGGGCAGGGGCAGGCAGGCAATGAGACGACAAGGCTGCAAGCGACAGGCTAAGAACGGCTGAATAGGACCGGGCAGAATATGGACAACCTCAAGTCCAATAATATACTAACCTTCAGGTTTGGTTCTCAAAATAAGAATCAGACTGAATAACAAGCTGCGGCTTTTGCAAAACTGTCATTTATAGTGAAAGATGTTGCATTATTAAATAAAATACATATGTAAAAAACATATATATCATGGGATGTTTGCTTTTACAATTGACAATATTCAGCCCTCCATTTTCACACTGCATAGAAGCCTACTCGGACCAAAAAAAAATTGTTCTTTTCATAGAACATTCCAGTCTTTCTCGGTCGGTAATCTCATTACTGAAAATGCGACTTTTGTCCCAATTTTCTAACCTCTTAAAGAAAAAAAACACTTCTGCCACTTAATATTAATCATAACTAATAGGATTTTAAGCACAGAATCCGGGGCGTCCTTTTGCGACAAAAGGGGACTTGGAGGCTTTTTAAAGCTGGCCAGTATATTCTTTGCTTTCTTAAAGGAAGCGCTCTTTGAGGTGAAATGTAAAGCTGGGAACAGAAGCCTGTCAGGCGCTGGAAGGTGCATTGGCAATGTGGCCCTCAGAAGGTTAATGGGGAACAATGTTCTTGCACTGAACTTGGAAATGTGATGATAATTTGGTGAATTTCAATCCCTTTTGTGTGCCATACAAATGGACCAGGCCATTCTCCATAGGTGTTAAGATGGTGTGCGAAAGGCAGCTATAATCCACTGAATTATGGCTGTCTTTCAAAGCCCTTGAATACATGAAGCATACAAAACAAGAAAAGGAGGGGGGAGAGGAACGAGTGGCTATATTTAGTCTGGAGCACAGAGTTTGAAAGGAATAAGTCTCTAAGTGGTGAGGATTGCCAGGATAATATGATACTTGACATACAATAAAGTCCAACTTCCAATCTCCCCCACACCACAACCCACAGTATCCCTTCCACCCTCCCCCACCCACCCCCAACCACCACACCACCTTCCTGTGCTTTGTCCTCGGCGCCTTTCGCACAAGGCTTTTCCAGTGTGAAACCATCAAAAAAAAAACCTTTTCTTGTTGGCATTAATTGTTGAAAACATGAGCTAATGCCTTGTGATCGTGGGTGCAGATGTGACGACGCGAAGGGCTCACAAAAATAAAGAATCAGGAACAAAGTTGAGCAGGTCTCTCTGTTCTTGAGGGGTTTTAGATTTGAGGTGGGGCGGGTGGGGGGGGGAGGGAGGGAGGGAGGTGGAAATGGGAAAGGCAAACTTGAATAAGGATTGGAAAATAAACTGTGAGAAACCTGAGACCGCCTCAGCATCTCCCCTGCCTGCTTGTGCTCGCATCCCCGGACATTCCTGCTAGCGATTGGCTGGGGCGGATGTTCTATTCCCTGCACCTGCTTTGGACTTTCTTCGCCGTTAAGCCTTTCTGCTGAGTCGGCCAGCATTGAAAGTGCACCAGTATTAAAATAAGGATCCCACCAACCCCTTCACAACAAAGAAAACCAAGGATCCAACTGTTTATTGGTTCCGTTAATTTTCCCAGCTTTTAAGACCGATACCTCGGCAGCCTCCTCCCCCGCCTTGGCTTAAGTGACAGAAACGCGGCAAGATACCCCATACCTAATTCTCCCTCACCCTCCCCGCCTCCCTACAAGCGCGTCACGTGGCAGAAAGAAAAATCAGCAATGCGGCTACAACCGCTCAGTGTCACTGGAAATGAGCCTCACTCCTTTGTTACTCGCAGCGCGGAGCGGGCGGGCTCGCTGCCGGTTGATAAATTTTAAAAGAGGGTCTCCGCGCCTTTGCTCCCGAGGTTTAACTGAAGCGAGAGCCCCCTCAACCCGAGAAATTCCCATTCGCCATCGGCTTGCTGGCCCTTCGTCGGTGGGATGGCTTAATTCTTTTTCGTCAAGGTGTCCGGGAGATGCAGGCGGGGTGGAGAGATTTTACAAAGAGGTGGAAGTGACGGCGGGAATTGGGGAGGTGGGGGTGGGGGGGAGAGGAGGGGGGAAGTTGGGGGCAGTGTTGGGGGGAGGCGGGGAAAAAATGGTGTCCATCATGAGAAAATGTCCTACTGGTCGCAGGTCAAGCAGCATCTTGCGCCTTATTTTACATCGCTATCTTATACCGGAATAACACAACATAGAATGATGCAGCACGGGAACAGGCCATTCAGCCCATCGTGTCTGTGCCAGCTCGAATGAGCTGCCCAATTAAGTCCCATTGCCCTACTTTTCATTCCCCATAGCCCGACTCAATTTGCCCCTTCAATGATTTATCCCTCTGCAAGGTTACTGCGGAATCCTCTCTTCCCATCTTTCCAGGGAGTGCATTCAGATGGTGACGACTGTTTCCCCTTACGCCCCCCTCTGTCGTCAAAGAGTTAAAATTGCGTTCTTTTTCTAATTCTCTCTTCCTACCATTTTTTGCCACTTCCACATCCGTTGCATTCAATTTTTTGGTTATCTTTATTTCTTGCCAACTAACCTTGGGACCGTCACTGTTTTTGACCCACCACTCAACACAACATTGGAAAAAGATTGGGCCAGTTCTCCTTCCATTCATAACGTGGCCAGCAAATCTTTTTTTATATATAAAAATGCTGAAATTTGGACAATTGCGAACGATGTGCCGTTCTATCAAAGTCAGTGCGTACTTAATTAAATGGAAAATAAACCATCGCCATGGCACTCTGAACAGATGTAACCTTTCTCCTTCCTTTCCCTCATCTCCGAGTATTTAAATACAGCATTAGCACAATCAGCAAAAGCACCATAAACAAAGTAATGGCTGCGCTGACAAAAAGCCTAATTAACTGCAATATTCAGGGCAAAGGGTTTGTTCCTGCGCAAGAATGGGAACACAACAAAAGCCAGGCTTGACTGAAAGGCCCAAAGAATTGTTCGTGTTCAAAAGGGCGACACAGCAGTCAAGTGCTGTCTATTTCAGGGAAGTGAATAACCTGTTTGACACAAAATGTTATTCAATTACTCGGAGCCTTCACTTGCACTCAAATAGTTTTGTTTTAAGCAACAAAAGTCTGCAATGCTGTCTGCTGAAAGGAGGGGGGAAACACTCATACCCAAACTGATGCATCCAGCTCATTTGAGTGCATTTCAGGGCAGTGTGATCATTCTCCAGCCACCCCATCCATCTCGGGTAGAATACACGACCCAAATTTTATTCGAGCTACCTTCTCCAACACTCCAATCACCGGTATTTTCTATCAGTGCAGGGCATGTGTCTTAATGTGAGCAGACAAGAGAGAGACAAAATGATAGAGACACAAAGGGAGAGGTGGATAAAGACAGGCAAAGCCAGATAGAGGGTAAGAGAGAGTAGGACTGACTGACAGAGAGAGAGTAATTTTAACTTCTACTGATAACATAAAACCACCGCGATATTGGATTAACCAGCCATTATACATGACTTCAGAAATGTACTTCCTTTGACTTAATGGAACTGAAATCAGCAGTAATATATAAAAGGCAGCCGGGCCAGTCCATTAATATCAGTTTTACAATATGGAAAAAAAATAAGTTAAAATTACCTTGAGAGAGATAGGACAGAGAGAGAAAGAGGTGAGACAGAAAGGAAAAGGCAGAGGGTGAGACAGGAAGAGAAAGAGAGAGAGAGAGGGAGATGAGTTAAACAGAAAGACAAGGAGAGAGAGAGAGAGATAGAGAGATGGGTTAGACAGAAAGAGAAAGACAGAGAGGGGAGAGACAGAATGAAAAGGAGACAGAGAGATGGATTAGAAAGAAAGAAAAAGAGACAGGGAGAGGGGTGAGAGAAAGAGAGAGAGGGGGGTGAGAGAGAAAGGGAAGGAGATAGAAAGAGAGAGAGATAGAGAGAGAGGTGAAAAAGAGAGAGGAAAAAGAGAGAAAGGGCTGAGTGAGAATGAGAAGATAGAAAGAGAAAGAGGCAGAAAGAGAAGTTGACATTTGAAGAGAGAGAGCGAGAAACATGAACAGAGAACGAAGGAATCCACCCCCCCCCCCGCCACCCCACAAGAGTCACTAGCCATCAGAGGCTGGCACTTCTTCATTGTTCAGTGGCTGCCATCAGCAATGTACCAATCCTAGGCCCATGATTGCCAACGGTTCCAGGTCACAGGTCAGCAAGAGACAGGGATCGCTGAGGGGGGAGGGTGTTGGAGTTGACATTAAGGGCAGGGGGTAGCTCTTAGTAAGCACCCTTCCCCCTTGCCCCTCTACTGATGCCAGGTCCTCGATCTGGCACTGGGTTCCGGATAATAGGTGACTCCCAACTCCTCCTCTGGAAGCCCACACACAGCTCCAATGGGGTTTGCCTTTCAGGCTTCCCATAGAGTTCTTTGCTCACCACTGGGTGAATATCAGTGGTGGTGAGATGAGACCCACAAGCAGACTTAATTGAGGCAGTGATCAGAAGGGAGCAAGGTCTCAACCTGCCATCTCCCACCCAACTCAATCAAGCCCGCCAAACTCACCTTGGGAGTGAGAATGAGAGAGCAACCCAATTCCGCAACTGCTTCCTGCCCTCAGCAATTCCAGGCCAAGGGTGGGTGCATTACTGGTAAAGGTAAAAAGTAAAGTTGCCATAATCACAGATGACCAGACGCTGATCTCCCCTTTGAGACAGAAGGCTGACTAGAGGTGATTTAACCTAAGGGTCACCACACCCCAGGCAAGGAGCAAGGTTGAGAAAGTGGGACCTTTATGAATAACCGGTGCATTACAATAGCCAGCCTCTAAATGACCGGCAGCTCCCTGGGAGCCAGGTTTCTGCCTGAGGCTCCCTAATCCCATGGAAGACCCACCGTGGCCCAGTATCAGCACTCAATACAGCGAGGCTTCCCAAAAGGAGGCAAGGTGGGGAGCTCCCACTGTCTCTCTGACCAGCTAGCACCTCTATTAAATACCTCACTGGGACTTTAATCTACAGCCTGACATTAGCTTGGGTGAGTGACTTTATTCATAGAATCATCGAATCCCTACAGTGCAGGAGGAAGACATTCAGCCCATCGAGTCTGCACCAATCTCAGCCAGACCCTATTCCCATAACTCCACGGGTCTACCCCATTCACCCCGCTGACACTAAGGAGCAATTTAGCATGGCCAATCCACCTAACCTGCACATCTTTGATCTGTGGGAGGAAACCCACCAGGAGAACATGCAAACCCCACATAGACAGTGATCCGAGGCCAGAATTGAACGCAGGTCTTTGGCATTATGAACAGTAGTGCTAAGTGCTATGCCACTGTGCCATAACTAAAAAACAGCAAATCTGAGACAGACCGAAACCGTGTTTCTCACGATGGAAGGCAGCGTGCTATTGGTAGGCGGCAGGATCTTCTGGTCCCATTGCTGTCGATGGGATTTCCCACTGACTCCACCCCACACCACCAGGAAACCCACAGTAGGGGTTCACCATTGGTGGACCAGAAGATCCCACTGGTGCGAACAGCCAGAAAGTCACAGCCTAATTGAGTAACAGAAAGACTGACAGGGAGATAGGCAGTGAGCCAAGCCAGAGAGTCATTCAGACAGAGAATGACAGAGAGAGAGGGAGAGAGCATCAGGTACAAGACTTAAAGAGTAAGAACATCACAAACTGACAGAGAAACAAAAAAGAGGAGGACTGATGAGATACAGAGAGGGATTGACAAGAGAGAAAGAGAGAGAGAAGGATTGACGAAAGAGAGAGGGTGATTGACAAGAGTGAGAGAGAGAGAGACTGACAGGAGAGAGAGAGGGACTAACGAGAGAGAGAGAGAGAGGCTGACAAGAAAGAGAGGGAGAGAGAGAGAGAGAGAGACTGACAAGAGGGAGAAAGAGGAACTGACAAAAATAGAGAAAGAGGGAGAGAGAGAAAATGGTACTGCCGAAAGGAAAGACAAGTAGAGGGGCTGATGGAGAGCACTGACAGAAACTGACGGAGCAAGAGAGGGACTGACAGAGGGGAGTAAGGGGCATGCAGTAATTTTACCTACTAGTATGAAGCTAGTGACATCAGAACAACCAGCCATTATACATTTCTCCCATGTTTACTTCCATTGACTTAAAAAAACATCCAAAAGTGCGATCGAAGAATGTCCCACAATCCAGCAGCGAACTGGAATGTCAGCCTACATTAGGCAGCCAACTCCAGAACTGGGGCTTTAAACAGAGCCTGACATTAACTTGGGTAAGTGTCAGTTTCCTTTCCGTTATTAATTATGTGAACTAACAGAGGAGGCAAATTTCCTCAGGCTGTCATGAGCCCGTGACATTGTAAACACTGCAGAGAACTCACTTTGTTGGCCATTTCCTGCAGAATTGGCAGCTCCCTTTGAGGGCATCTAGTTTCACTAGGAACAGGATTCTGGGGAAGGTTTCCACACTCTGAGGGAATCAATTAACCCTTGGGTGTTATACCTGTGCCTGGAAATGCATGTTAGAAGAAGATTGTACATTTTATTTTGCAGGACGGCTAGGCAGGGCCAGTGCATTTATTTGACTTGATATTACCAACAATAATACCTCACTTAACACTAATCTTTGTTCATTATAATGGCAGCAATTCAATTTGGCGGGGCAAGGGCATGAAGGGGCTTCCTTGAGCTCGGTAGGGTAGGGGAGGGAGTTTGCCCATGTTTCTGCGGGCATGGGGATGACTCACTGGGTCTAGATGGTGGGTTGCAGGGTAGGGCGAGACTCACTGGGGCTTGGAATGTGGGAGAGATGCACAGGACTCGTTTGGTGGAGGAGGGGGGTTGGGGAGAGACTCACTGGGGAACCTCACTCCAATTTATCTGGTAATTCTGATTAATCGGATTCTTTTAACGCTGTTTTGCTTTAAGTCACAGCTTTTAAAAAAACGCATCTAAGACGCTGTAGTGAGGAAGTACTACATTCTATTGTCTCCCGTATTGTACCCTCCACAAAGCTGAGGTTATCTAAAACTCTGCTGCCTCTGTTTTAATGCACTCCATTCACCCATCGCCCCCACACTACACTGGTTCCCAGACAGGTAACATCTTGATTTTAAAATATTTATCCAAGTTTTTAAATCCCACCATGGACTCACCCTCTTCATTATTTCTAATCTCCTCCAGTCCCCCAGAGTTAACTCTGTAATCTCCACCAGCCTCTCTGACTTAACTCTGTAATCTCCTCCAGCCTCTGAGTTAACTCTGTAATCTCCTCCAGCCTCCGAGTTAACTCTGTAATCTCCTTCCACCCCACTGGGTCAACTCTGTAATCTCCTCCAGTTCCTCCCGAGTTAACTCTGTAATCTCCTTCCACCCCACCGGGTCAACTCTGTAATCTCCTCCAGTTCCTCCTGAGTTAACTCTGTAATCTCCTCCTGTCCCTCCCAAGTTAACTCTGTAATCTCCTCCAGCCCCTCCAAGTTAACTCTGTAATCTCCTCCAGCCTCTGAGTTAATTCTGTAAGCTCCTCCAGCCCCTCCGAGTTAACTCTGCAAACTCCTCCAGTCCCTCCGAGTTAACTCTGCAATCTCCTCCAGTTCCTCCTGAGTTAACTCTAATCTCCTCCTGTCCCTCCGAGTTAACTCTGTAATCTCCTCCAGCCTCTGAGTTAACTCTAAAATCTCCTCCAGCCCCTCCAAGTTAACTCTGTAAACTCCTCCGAGTTAACTCTGTAATCTCCTCCAGTTCCTCCCGAGTTAACTCTGTAATCTCCTCCTGTCGCTCAGACTTGTGCATTCCTTTAACTCTGACCTCTTGAGCACCCCTAATTTTAATGCTCTGCCACTGATGCGTACACCATCAACTATCTAGCCGCTAAAACTTTGAAATTCCCTCCCTACGCCTCGCCACCTCACTTTCACAACACTCCTTAAGATCTATCACTTTGACCGAGCTGATGATCATCTTACCTAATATTTCCTTTTGTGGCCTGGGTCATATTTTATCTTACAATTCTCCCAAGGGTGGCATGGTGGCGCTAAGGGTGGTACAGCGGTTAGTACTGTTACCTCAGTGCCAGGGACCCAACTTAGGTACTGTTGGTGCAGAGTTTGCACATTCTCCCCGTGTCTGCCTGGGTTTCCTCCGGGTGCTCCGATTTCCTCCCAGTCTGAAAGATGTGCAGGTTAGGTGTATTGACTGCACTAAATTCTTCCTCAGTGTACCAAACACGCATCAGAGCGTGGCGACTAGGGGATTTTCACAGCAACTTCGTTGCAGTGTTAATGTAAGCCTACTTATGACACTAATAATAATCTTGGGAGATCTTATAACATTGAAGGTGCTGTACAAGTATCAGTTGTTATTGAATGCAACCATTCTCTGTGGATGGGTTTTGTCCTGCAGCCTGAACACTTGGAGAAGACTGATTCCGAGTATAAGTTGGATAAGAATATATTTCTGTTAAGTGTAAATAGGATTGTGTTGTGTGTCCTTCGGTGGCCCAATTAGCAAAGCTCAGAGGACAAGCAATCCTTGAGCTGCAGTTTGTGCTGCCTTCTTTTGGATATTGGTATCAATAGATTCAGTAAACCTAGTGACAAGTAGGAATAGACAGATAGTTCAAAGACAACATACAGACCCACGGCCTTTATACTGATGATGCCTCATCATCTTCTTTCAATACAATATTGGTGATTTAAAATTATAAACATACAGGATGGGAAGAGGTCAGTCAGCACAACGGTGGTGGCTAACCTTTCAACTGGAGTTATCTTATTCTGTGTTTGACTAATTCTTAGAGGATTTCATGTCTTTTCATTCTTCTTGTAACAATTCAGAGTGCATTTTGCCTTATTAGAAAAGTATTTTGAGTACAAAAATAGGTCACTTGGCCTAATAAGTCCATGTTGGTGTGTATGTTCCACATGAGATGGGGAAAGGGGGTAATCAGGACGTCAGCCATGATCATGTTGAATGGTGGAGCAGGCTGTAAGGGCTGACAATTAATCCAGAAACTCAGCTAATGTTCTGGGTACCCAGGTTCGAATCCCACAATGGCAGATGGAGGAATTTGAATTCAATAAAAAATAAGAATTAAGAATCTACTGATGACCATGAAACCATTGTCAATTGTTGGAAAAACCCAACTGGTTCTCTCATGTCCTTTATGGAAAGAAATCTGCTGTCCCTACACGGCCTGGCCTACATGTGACTCCAGTGGTCACAGCAACGTGGTTGACTTTCAACTGCCCTCAGGCAACTAGGGATGGGCAATAAATGCTGACCAGTTAGCGATGCCCATGTCCCACAGTGAGTAAAATAAAAAACCCAGGTTTTGTTTTCTGAGGCAGCAGTGCTAACCACTGTGTTATTATTAACACATCTTGCTACTCTTTTCCCCCTCATGCCCTTGTCTTGCCTCAACAGCTCACTGTGTGAGTTATCCATTCTCACCACAAATCAATTCCTCCGCCAGAGGAGACAACTTCCCACTGTCCACCCCATTAAAAAACTTTTCCTAAAATTTGGAAAACTTGCTCCTCATCTTTCCCATTTGCTGCCGACTGAGGTACAAAAAGAGTTCAGGCGACGGAAGGGCACTGAGTACTCTCGAGGGTTAACCCACAAAATGTTCTGACAAGGAGAGAGAGAAAGGATCATTATTCGGTGTGGAAAAATAATAAACCCAGGAGAGACTGAAGGCACTTCCTGTCGCTTCATCCGTTGGGAATTAGTTCACTCCTTTCGAGTCGGACACTGTTTTAGCTGCTAATCCTGAGGAATATCCAAATCAATTATGAGAAAGAAGGACAAGAGTCATGGGTTTTTGAGCAATTACATGCATCACGTTTATGATCATAAGATGTGTGCAGTCCCCAGTCTGTAAGTCCCATTGGAGGAGGTGATATGAGCTGGCAGTTGATGGCACTGGGAGATTAAAATAGGTACGCATCTGCATCCAAAGACTTGTTAAATGACAGCAATTTCCAATGGATAATTGCAATTCTGTAATCAGACACATTCTGGACAAAGCATTTTCTTTTACCAGATAGCGCAATGACACTATTTAGCCTTTCATTGACTCCCCAGGCACGTCAAGGGTATTGATTGTTCTTCTGTAGTTTTATTTCAGGTGGCCTCCCCCTTGATTTGTCCAAGCAGCTTGTACTTAAAAACTACCAACAATAATCTCCAATCTGTGATGTCTAGCCCATGTACAGGGATTTGCTGTGGCCACTTGCCAGCAGGTTCGACTGCTAATGTTTGTGAAATGATAAAACTCCTGGCCTTCCCTTGGAACGACAGCTGATATGAGCAGCAGCAATAGCAGACTGCCTCAGTGCAAGTGATTGCTTTGTAATGTTAAACCCAAGGCAGAGGTGCCAAGGTATAAAAGTACAGGATGCCATCCTGGTTGGAAAGAGCAGGGCAAAGTTCAAAAAAGTCAGTCAAGACAAGAGTGCCTTGGTAACACCAATCCTGTGCTTTGCAAAACTGGGGAGAAGTGAAGAGTGCTAGAAGCTAAGGTGACACAGTGGTTAGCACTGCTGCTTCACAGGGATCCAGGTTCGATTCCCAGTTGGGTCACTGTCTGTGCAGAGTCTGCACATTCTCTCCATGTCTGCATGGGTTTCATCCAGGTGCTCCAATTTTTTCCACTGTCCAAAAAACGGTTAGGTGCATTGGCCATGCTAAATTTTCCTTCAGTGTGTCTGAACAGGTGCCAGAGTGGGGCGACTAGGGGATTTTCACAGTAACTTCATTGTAGTGTTAAGGTAAGCCTGCTTGTGACAGTAATAAATAAACTTTATAAAGGTGAACTGAACTAGGCCAGGACGTTCAGCATTCAGGGAGTTCAAATCCCACCATGGCATTTGGTGAATCATAGAATCCTACAGTGAAGAAGGAGGCCAGTCAGCCCACTGAGCCTGCACCAACAACAATCCCACCCAGGCCCTGTCTCCATAACCCCATGTATTTACCCTGCTAATCCTCCTGACAGTAACAGCAATGTAGCCTGGCCAATCCATCTAATCCACACATCTATGGACATCAATAAAAAGCTGGAATTGAAAGTCTACTGATGGCCATGAAAACCATCGATGATTGTCAGAAAAACCCATCTGGTTCACGAATGTGCTTTAGAGAAGGAAATCTGCCATCCTGACCCAGTCTGGCTTACACGCGACTCCAGAGCCACAGTAATGTTGTTGACCATAAAGGCCTCTCTGAAATGGCCCAATAAGCCACTAAGTTCAGGGGTATTTAGAGATCCTATGAAGGAATGATTAAAAAGGTAAAGGGCATTGTTCAATTAAGTATTTGAAATATGTAAATTGTATTTGTGTAGGAGTGTTGAGACTGAACAAACTGAATAAACTCTCGCTGGTTTTGGTTTTGAACCAAAGGAACCAACTGACTTGGATCCTGTTAATCTGGATAATACCAACTTTGAACATTCGTACAATCTGGATAGAAAATTGGCAACCTGTTCAATATCCCTCCTGATTTTTCATTTCCACTGATTCTAAGGGAAATGAAAACCTGGAGACACTCCAATCTTTGGGTATTATTGGCAAAAGTCGAGATTTACACAAATCTGCTTTAGTAATGCCGGTTGAGGGATAAATGATGACCCAGCCACTCACCTGCTCTTCTTCAGCATTGTGCCACAGGATCTTTCATATCCGTCTGAAGGGATAGAGGCGTCTGACAGTGCAGCACTGCCTCGGTGCTGGAAGCATCAGCCTGGATTTCGTACCCATGTCTCTGAAATGGGACTCAAACCCACAACCTTCTCACTGCACACTTAGCAACCACCGCAACTCCAGAACAGATTCCACACTCTCCAGGGAATTGTAGGAGAATCCATTGCGGATTAATTATCCAGTTTCCAATGGTTAAGTAGTGGTTTAAGTTGTAGCAGCCAAAGAGCTGTTTTGGTTTTGACACTGGATTCTGCATTGTTGACATGATGAATATTTAATGGTTAAATACATTTCCCATTCTAACTGATGGGCAAAACAAGACGAAGGGATTGAGCATCCCACACCGATTTCCAAGTTCCACATTCGCATGAAAGGAACGCTAGCTCGTGAGACACTTGGACCACCCCACCATCATTCGGGTGATAAATTTCTCTGCAAAACCCAACCAAGCAAGACTTTTTCCCAGGTTAGGGGTAAGATTTAAAAGGGACAACTTCTTCATGCAGATGGTGGTGCGAATATCATAGAATCCCTATAGTGCAGAAGCAGGCCATTCAACCACAATCCCATCCAAGCCCTATTCCCATACCCCTCATATTTACCCTGCTAATTCCCCTGACACTAGGGTCAATTTAGCACGGCAATCAACCTAACCAGTGCATCTTTGGACTGTGGGAGGAAACCGGAACGCACAGAAGAAACCCACATAGACACAGGGAGAACATGCAAACTCCACACAGACAATGACTCGAGGCTGGAATTGAATTGAGTCCCTGGCACTGTAAAGCATGGTGGCAGGGCAGCACCGTGGCACAGTGGTTAGCATTGCTGCCTTACACCGCCAGGGACCTGGCTTCGATTCCCAGCTTGGGTCACTGTGTGGGTTTGCACATTCTCCCCATGTCTGCGTAGATTTGCTCCAGGTGCTCCAGTTTCCTCTCACAGTCCAGAGATGTGCAGGTTAGGTGGATTGACCATGCTAAGTTGCCCCTTAGAGTTAGAGGGACTAGCTAGGGTAAATGCATGGGGTTATGGGGATAGGGCCTGGGTGGGATTATGTTCGGTGCAGACTCGATGGACCAAATGGCCTTCTTCTGCACTGTAGGACTCCAATGACTTAAAAGGCATTTGGATAAGTACATGGATGGGAAAGGAGTAGAGATATATGGACTAAATGTGTCCAGTTGGGATGAGCAGGGAGGGCACCACGGTTGGCATCGACCAGTTGGGCTGAAGGGCCTATCTCCTTCCTGTATTGCTCAATGGCTCCAAGCAACTTGAGATGTAAGAGTCCAATTAGCAACAGTGACACCTATTTAACACCCTCAGTCACTCTCAAAGAGCTGCTACACTAGATTAGTGTCACTGACAGCAGATATGCTGTACTCCCCGCTGTTGGTTAGACCCAGAAATGTAAAAGGACCCCCATGTTCAACAGCTGACAGCATTGCAGCCCACCTGATCATATTAAAGGGCTTTTTTAAAAAAACGTTCTGCCACGTCAGCCATTGATGTGGAAGGGAAACGGAGGTCAATGGAGTGAGGATGTCTGAAGGGCAGGGGAACCAAAGAATTCAAGTGGACATTTGACCCCATCTGTCTCTGAGTGCACTTCTGGGCAAAGTATGACTGCTTAAGGAACAAGCTGAACCATCCTAAGCTAAGAGATGCATGGAGGTCACTCCTCCACAAGAGGGCCTCTACACCCGGTGTGTACGGGTCTTCAGGCAGACTCTCCACTATTGATGCCCCAGTTTTAACCTAACAAGCCGTGCAAGGATAGGAGTCCTTTTCCCCAATTTTAATGCCCACCTCATTTCATGTCCCAGTTAAGTTAGAAAAAGATGTTTTGTAAAACATGCATCTGAGCCTTGTTCCCAGGACTTAAAAAGGGGGCTCACATGTTCTTCCCTACTAGCCAAACATTTGTCTAACATCATCCATCCTGAGCCCATTGAATACGTGAGCTTGTGTCAACCAACCCTGAAAATGTAAGGGCAAATGTTTGCCATTTTCCAATCAAGATCAGGAAATAGGCTGGCAAATTTACCAACTATCTGTAAGGAGGCACGATAAGACATTAAGTCAATAGATTTTATATCAAGGCAGAGATACTCCTTAGAGACTGTAATCTAGGCTCACACTGCACCACACAGCTGGAGAAATGCTGCATTGACACAGGTGCTGCACTTCAAAAGGCTTCTACCTACCCTTTTAGGTGAACATTAAATTTCCAAGGCACTATTCGAAGACTTAGAGCTCATTTGTTCAATATCCTGCCTGCAGCCATTCATCTCACTGTGCAGTGTGCGGTCGCACAAATATGTGGTTAACGTAAAGGTCAAGGTGATTGAAAGCACTTTGGGATGTTACTGAGAAATAGGATCATATAAAAGTGGTAGGAAACAGTGGGACATCTTTGTACAGTACAGGTGACAGTGTGGGGAGGGAGACGAAACAAAACCCAACTCCTGAGTGTACTCATGCATGTCCCTTAATGGCCCTGGGCTCCTAGAGCTAGGCCGACATCCATTAACCACACCAAGTAGAAAGCTCGCCATCCTGACCTCTATTACAACAGAAACTACACTTCAAAAGTAATTCACAAGATGCTCCTCAAAAATCTCTTTGAGCTAGCTATTGGTTAGCTGTCCTGATATCCCCTCAGTGTCAAGTTTTGCCCGATTGCATTCCTATGATGTGCGTGGGACATTTTGTGTTCCAAATGCTACATAAATGAGAGTTGTTGTTAGTGAAGCAATTCTGGACATCCTGATGTTGTTTGAAAGATGCTACTTAAATGCAAGCCTTTCTTTTATGTTTCTCTCAGGGCTGGCGAGAGGTCACAAATGGAAGCAGATTGGGGACGGATTGTTACTATCTGGGAATGCCCTGTAACCTACAGGAGAAAGTACCAGGATTACAGTCGCAACAAATGTATGGGAAGTGAGCCGCGGGGTAGGGGGTAGTTCAACAGCGACTCTCCTCAATTTTAGCATCAAGGTTGTTTGACTCAGCTGGTGATGAGAGAGACTCGTCAGCTCCACGGGGCTGATGCTGTAATTAGACACTGTAAAGAGGGTCAAAGACACGCAAATGAGATCTTTAATTAATGGGAGATCTTCCCAAAGATGTTAGTAATAGCTGGAATTCAGACGCTAGTATTGTATTCCTATCCTCTCACTGGCTCCAAACTGTTCAAGGACATAAGCAAAAGGAGTTTTCCACATATAGATATTTGCTTTGCACCCATCGCTATAAAACAAGTATGAATTTAATGCGTGAAGCCTTTCAATTAAAATAATGTGCATGTACAATCTGGTTTTGGAGTATGGTATAAAGGTGGTGCACTCAGAATAACAATGCTGATAATAACTGTGGGAGTGATTTACCTGTAATTTTGTCGGAGAAGACCTAAAACTGGGCTGTTTAAAGTCTACTCCTTTCTCCCTGCACTGGAATCATAGAAGTAGGTCATTTGGCCCATTGAGACTGCACTCTTCCCAACAGAACATCTCACCCAGGCCATATCCCCATAACCCCACATATTTACCCCACTCATTCCTCTAACCTATACATCTTGGGGCACCAAGGGGCAATTTAGCATGGCCAATCCACCCAATCTGCACATCTTGGGAGGAAATCGGAGCACCTGGAGGAACCACGCAGACACGGAGAGAATGCGCAAACTCATACCCGAGGCTGGAATTGAACCCAGGCCCCTGGCACTGTGAGGCAGCTGTGCTAACCACTGTGCCACCGTGCTGCCCTTTTAAAGTCGCTCTTTTAAAAGCACTGAAATCACATTGGCTGATATTAACAATAAACACTTTTGTCCAAAGTGTGCTGGAATGAGACATTGCACTGAGCACCCTGTTAATTAAATCATTTTCCCTTCCCCACCCACCCCTTCAGGTCCAAGTCTTCCATCCTTAGCAGTCTAAAAGGATTGACAAAGACACAAAAAGAATGAGACAAAAAAGAAAAATAAATATTTTTTAAAAATTAAACTTTTTAAAAAAGCTTTCAACACAATTTACAGCCTGTGGAAATGAGATTCCACAGTTTAAACTGACCTTTTTCTGTGCTGGGAAGGTTGCTTCACTTTGCAGAAGCATAAAGGTCATTAAATAATGGGTCACATAGTGTCACAGCACTGGGACCCAGGTTCAATCCCGGCCTCGGGTGAATGTCTGCGTGGGGTTTGCACATTCTCCCAGTGTCTGCGTGGGTTTCCTCCGGGTGCTCCAGTTTCCTCCCACAGTCCAACGATGTGCCGGTTCAGTGGATTTGTCATGTTAAATTGCCCCTTTGTGTTCCACAATGTCCAGGTTAGATGGATTAACCGTAGTAAATGTGTGTTCCAATCGTGCTGAATAATGTTCAGGTGGGAGGGCAGATGATTTAATATCTCATTCAAAAGGCAGCACCTTTGACAGTGTGGCACTCTCTAAGTTGCCATCATTCCAGAAAATCATTGGCTTAAAGGGGAGATCTGACTGGTGACAATTTAACCTGAGGATCACCACACCTCAAGCAAGGGCCGAGGTTGAGAAGTTGGGGCCTTCATGAATAACCTCAGCAGGTATGGGAATTGAACCCACGCTGTCTGTATCACAAACTAGCCATCCAGCCAACTGAGCTAACCAATCTCCCTTAGGGCTGCAATGGTGAGCAGGCTTACAATCTGTGGTTTAATCTCTGGGATGGTGCTACAGCCCCCAACCTTCTGACTCAAGAGACACAAGTGTTACTAACTGAAAGGTATGTTGAAAGCAATGAGTTATGATTAGTGAAATCAAGGTTCAGTGAGTGCTGTCAGTAGAAGCGAAGTGGACAAAACATGTTGACAATTCTCATTTCCTTATGAGCTGCATTTGCTCTGACAACAGTTTGCTATTAAACACAGGAGTTATTTCAGCGAGATTTTCAGCAAGTTAAGCAAGTTCTTTCACAATTCAGGTTACGAGGTATCAGGACTGTACTAGTTGTGATTAAAAGCAGTGTTGTCAAAGAACATATTTATAACTTCCCATTTGTACGCATGAGAGCAACCAGAGATCTGGTTTGTATCTCGCAAAAGGAAGGAGAAATAATTCTGACAATTGGGTGGCACAGTGGTCAGCATTGCTGCCTCTCAGCACCAGGGACCTGGGTTCAATTCCAGTCTCGGGTCACCGTCTGTGTGGACTTTCCCCCCGTGTCTGCGTGGGTTTCCTCCCAGTGCTCTGGTTTCCTCCCACAGTCCAAAGGTGTGCGGGTTAAATGGATTGGCCATGCTAAATTGACCTGGGGAATTAGCAAGGTAAATGTGTGGGTTTACAGGAATAAGGCCTGGGTGGGATTGTGGTCGGTACAAACTCAATGAGCCGAATGGCTTCCTTCTGCACTGTATGGATTCTGTGATTCTATCATGAACGTTCACTAGATTTTCCACTTGGGATTAACAGGCCACATCAAAATGTGAATCAATGCTGAAAAATTAAGGGCTGATATGGAATCTAATATGGCTATGCAGGTGTGGACCAAATAAAATGGATAGCAGAACACATATTTGCAGTTTGTTACTTTCCAGTGCTGCACCCTTGATTTGCTTGTACAAGCAGTTCCAGTTCGCTCAAAGCCCATCCCTTGTCTCTCCCTCTCAATGACTCAGCACCGCAGTACACACAGTCATTTTGTGACTAATCCCATTCTACGCAGGTGCATTCCAATCATTCCAGCCCTGTACCAATCCCAGCCTGAAATAAAGAGTGCTGCTTAAAGCTTCATTGCCTGTTGTGTGATAAAACTGTCCACTATCACTCAACAAAAGTCAGATACTTAAACTGTGCGTGGGTCGCAAGGTTATGGAACTTAGCTGTGGTGCTAATGATTTATACATGTGATGATTCTATGACTTGAATCTGGAACCTTCTGTTTCATAGATGAGAGTGCCAACAAACTACAAAATAACTGAGAAAATTGCAGGAATAAAAGAATACATTAGTGTCACAAGTAGGCTTACATTAAGTTACTGTGAAAATGCCTTAGTCGCCACACTCCAGCACCTGTTCAGGCACACTGAGAGACAATTTGGCATGACCAATGCACCTAACTAACACGCCTTTTACACTGTGGGAGGAAACCAAAGCAATGAGAGGAAACCCACACAGACATGGGGAGAATGTGCAGACACCACACAGATAGTGACCCAAGGCCAGGAATCGAACTCGGGTCCCTGGTGCTGTGAGGCAGCAGCGCTAACCACTATCCATCCTACTTTATATTTTCTTCCCATTTCCTGGTGAAATGGTGATTCCCTTAGAAGTTTGTTTGATACCAAAGGAGGTTCTACACTTTCCCATAAGTCAATGCCAACCTGGCCAGCAAGAGTGGAGGTTATAACTGCTGAGTCCTGTTCTCGCCTGTGTCACTACGTCCTGATCAACAACAGAAAATCTGGCCCACATTTGATGGGATCACACAGAAACCGCGGATCGGAAACAGGCCATTTGGCCCAACTGGCATTTCCTCCCGTCCCCAAATGTATATAAAAATAACTTCTGTTTAACACAGTCAAATCAAAGTGTAACAAAACAGCATAAAATTAGCAATAAATGTGAAACAGAGTAAAGTGACAGAAGTGGCAGGATCTCAAAGAAATACCATAGCGCAAAAGTTTTCATCACAAGCACTGATTTGAGGGTTCTATAGGAAGCTAGACAGAATGCCTGAAACAAGCCCTGTGTCATCTGTGCTCCAAGTGGTGAAAAGACATCATGTTCGCAACTCGACACGCCAAGTTTATCCTTCTTCTAACCCAATGCACTGAGGTTGATTCAAATAACATATCTGTGACTGACTGAAACCAGCTAACTCAAAACAGGAGATTGAATCTGGTTATTCTGACAAGTGGCAATTCCAAGGTCCCATGAGGACTAGGGCTGCAGTATCTGAGACCATTTAGATCTATTTCCTCAACTAAAGGCTTTCATTTCCTTTCAATATCATGTATGCATTGAGCTCCAATCTATGGGGGCGGCACACTTGACACAGTGACACACTGGTTAGCACTGCTGCTTCACAGAGCCAGGGACACAGGTTCAATTCCCTTGTCTAATTCTTTGGGTGACTGTATGACGTTTGCACATTCTTCCCGTGTCTGTATGAAGTTTGCACATTCTCCCTGTGTCTGCATGGGTTTCCTCCAAGTGCTCCGGTTTCCTCCCACAGTCCAAAGATGTGCAGGTTAGGTGGATTGGCCACGCTAAAATCGCCCTTTAGTGTCCCAAAACATGTAAGTTTGCGGAGTAAATGCATGGGGTTACGGAAATAGGACCTGGATGAGATACTCTGTCACAGAGTCAGTGCAGACTTGATGGGCCAAATGGTCTCCTTTTGCACTGTTGGATTTCTGTGATTCTAAACAGCAACTAATAAGGACACAGCATTAACTAATTTGGATTCTAGTGCATTCCAAACACTGAGCACACTGGGGGTGACACTGAAAAGAAATTCTCCTCACAGATCTCACTTCGGGCTATATATTTTGTACTTGTGACCTCAATAGTATGACTCATTTCCTCTTCTATTTAAGGACGTATTTAAATGAGGTTATTTCCATGTATCAAGGTAAGAAAGGTCAGTCCTCGTGAGTAGAGCTTTGTTTCCCCTGCTCTCCAATCACAGCAGCCAAACAATCTCAGAATCAATACAACACACGGCAGTTACAACATACAATTGCTTCCTTCATCAGCTACAATGGCACCGAGCTTTCCAATTCCACCATTCTCCCCACCCCCCCCCCGCAATCCCCTTCACTGCTGCTCCTCACCACTCCCCCTCCTCTGCCCTTGACCTGAATGGGTTCATTTAAGCTGGGTTGCAGCTCCACATGTCACCCACCACATTACCCAAGTGTTCCCTGATCGCACAAGTACTGAGGCCAGCAGAAACCTAAGCCCCCAGTCTACCCCAACCCAACTCACAGTCAGCAACAGGGCCCGTGATGGTGAGTCGATTCTATACCTTGGGCTTCACCAGCCAAATTTCACAGAAGAGAGGGAAAGAAAGAGCGAGAGGGGGAGAAAGAGAGAGAGGGGGAGAAAGAGAGAGGGGGAGAAAGAGAGAGAAAGTTGGAAGGATAGAATGTAAGCAAGAAGACAATATCAATGAAGGCCATTCAGTCCATCTAATTCATTGATCCAGGAACTCTACACTGCTCTCCTATTTCAACATCAAACTGTTGCTTCTCTCAATCTATGCTCTGAGGCACACATTGAACACTCCACGTGTGAAGATGAATTTCCATCCTACATTTGCCTCGATATGTATTCGCTTGTCCAATTCCCAATATATGGCAGCACTGTGGGTGGCACAGTGGTTAGCACTGCTGCCTCACAGCTCCAGGAATCTGGGTGTGATTCCAGCCTTGGGTGAGTGTCTATGTGTGGAGTTTGCACATTCTCCCCTGTGTCTGCATGGGTTTCCTCCAGATGCTCCAGTTTCCTCCCAACAGTTCAAAAATGTGCAGGTTCGGTGGATTGGCCATGCTAAATTGCCTCTTAGTGTCTCAGAATGTGAAGATTAGGGGGATTAGTGGGGTAAATATGCAGGGTTAGGTGGATAGGGCCTGGGTAAGATGTTCTTTCAAAGAGTTGGTGCAGAATCGATTGGCCAAATGGTTTGCTTTTGCACTTTAGGGATCCTATCACAGGTTCTCTCTTTCCATTCATGCAATTATTTTATGTACCTCCAGAAGATCACGGCTTCAAATCCTTCTAACCAGACTTCTCTCCTCATAATGCAGACATTGAACATGAAGGGGTCAGTCTCGTGACTCTTAGCTACTCAGCCTCCTATGCCTAACAGCTGCTTTTGAGCACCATGTCTAGTTTTGAGGCACAGGTTCCACCTCCAGAAACCTGCAGTCTGCCAATCGCTTAAATGTGGTTCAACATCTTCTCAAACTGAAGCTTGTAATAAATGAGAATTCTTGAACTGAATACTATTTCATTGGCACACAACCCACTCTTTTAGCGATAAACATTACACATCCCAAGAGCATACGGCAGGCAATAAGTAGCTTCCTAGCATTGCTATTGAAGTGTTTAATCAACACCTGCGCTTTTTGTTGGCCTCAGTAGGAGTTCAAAATTTATTACTTGTGCACGAGGTTAGGTTTCCTTGTTTTGCAAAAGAAGAATTTTACTTCAGTTAGATTAACGGAATATGAGTCAGCGCATATTGTTGAACAAGTCTCCTTCTCCTCCTGTATAAATAACTACACAGACCCATCAGGGTAATTTTGCAAAATGATCAAAATTTCTATACAATGCATGCTGGATCCAATTTCAGTATCACTCACTCACTCAACTGGTCATACAATGTGGGTGCTATATCACCACTGTAGGACAGAGAGGAGGCCAGTTAGCCTATCAAGCCTGCTGCATCACTCAAATAAATCAAGGCTGGTCTGTACCTCAATTCCATTTACCCACCTTGGCTCCATATCTCCTCATGCCCTTGGCTCCATAGTTCCTCATGCCCTTGGCTCCACAGCCCCTCATGCCCTGGTCTAAAAGAAATCCATCATCTTCAGTCTTTTGAAGACTCCTATCATGCCAGATTTTGCAGTCTGGAATTGCAATGTTAATGTTTTGCAACGGGAACTACGGCTTTGCAACAATTTAAATAATAATTGAAAAAAGCATTCACAATAACATATGAACAACAAGTACCTGTCACTGCTTGACAGAAGTGACAGAATCCTTAGGGTCATATGCCAATTAATAGATTTTGGCCACAGTAATTTTTTTTACTCGTCCACAGGATGTGAGCATCGCTGGCTGAGCCAGTATTTATTGCCCAATCCTAATTGTCTTTAAACTGAGTGTCCTGCTCAATTATTTCAGAGAATAGTTAAGAGTCAACCACATTGCTGGGTCATGTAGATCAGACCAGGATGGCAGATTTCCTTCCCTAAAAGGACATCAGTGAAACAGATGTGTTTTCACGACAATTGACCAAAGCTTTTGTGGTCATCAGACTTTGAAATCTAGATTTTTGTTGAATTCAAATTTCACCTAGTGCTGTGGTGGGATTCGAACCCACATAATTACCCTGCGTCGCTGGATTACTAGTCATGTGAAAATACCACTACGCCACTGCAGTATCCCCCAGTAGAATATAGTAATAGGTTATATTAGTAGACTAATAATCCAAAAAAACATGAGGTGCAGACCTGTTCAAATTAACTCTTTGATGGGAAGTTGAATTTGATCTTCATAAGAATGCAGAAATAAAAACTGGTATCAGCAAAAGTGATCATGGAACTCATTTGTTGTGAAAAGCCAATTGATTCACGAGGCGGATAAACAACCTCCTATCCTTACCTGCTCTGCCCTGCATTGGAGTACGTTGACAGACACAGGAACAGGAGGCGAACAAAGGGATAGAAACCGTGTATTGGCACAGGCTAGGTGGGCCAAAGAGCCTGTGCTATAGTGTTCTTTGTTCTCTTTGTATATATCACACCAACCTCATCAATGTGGTTGACACTTTACCTGCTTCTGAAGTGGCCTCGCAAGTTACTCAGTAGCTTCAACCTGCAGCCCACTACCAGCTTCTTAAGGCAATGAGAAATGGGCAGTAATGTGCCAGCCTTGCTAGCAATGTCCACTTCCCAAGAACTAATTACGAGAAAAATGACTTGAGGTTAAAGAGCTAATGTGCCAGACTATTGCTAAAGAATCATAGAATCCCTACACTGCAGAAGGTGGCCATTGAGTGAACAACGACCACAATCCCACCCAGGCCTGATCCTTGTAACACCACATATTTATCCCACTAATCCCGCGAACACTAAGGAGTAATTTTTAGCATGGCCAGTCAACCTAATCCACATATCTTTGGACTGTGAGAGAAAAGTGGAACACCCGGAGGAAATCCATGCAGACACAGGGAGAACGTGAAAACTCCATACAGTCTATCACCCAAGCCAGGAATTGAACCCGGGTCCTTGGTGCTGTGAGGCAGCAGTGCTAACTACTATTATGTCCTGTATTTTTCACCTTCAGTCAATGTGGTGTCTAAACTAAGGGCAGCATGCCAACAGGTACCCTGGTTAAAACAGGTGATCAAATATGGACCCATCTCCTGCTCTGCATTAAGTATCAGGCTAGATAACACAACTGCTACTTAATCAACAGGCCACTGGCTTTCTGTTGTTTGCCATGGGCACAATTTCCTGCTTTGAATTGCTATCTTATGATCATAAACACAACTGTTTATCCAATCTCATCAAGGCTTCTTATCAACTGCAAATGAACTGAATGATTCATATGAAGTGCCCATGTGACAAGAAGACACGGCATTTGAGGAAACTAAACACTTGATTTTCCTCTCAGAAATCCAACCCAGAAGGTTGGGTTAAAAGGTTCCTGTGTTTGCAGGTGCACTATATGAATACAGTTGAGTGTTCTAGTTTCTCGAGGGCATTGTTCCATGGCATAATTCATTGAAAAAAAATCATTCTGGGCTGGGGGAAAGGTGGGGGGAAATCACAATTTAGCTAGTGGGAGAAGTGTTGCACAATAAGAAGTCTCACAACAACAGGTTAAAGTCCAACAGGTTTATTTGGAATCATGAGTTTTCGGAGTGCTGCTCTTTCATCAGGTGAGACTTCTTACTGTGCCCACCCAAATGCACAAGTGATGCTGTGCAGAGATTGAGACTGGTGTGGATCATTTGGTGACGGTCCAAATTGAGCTCTACTATGTAAAAATAAGATATAAGGGCAGGTGTAGAGAGATGTAAAAAAAATCAGGGAATCTGAAGTGCATTGTGTTGAACTGTCGCAAATATTATACAAGTCATGGGGGAGGGTGGGGGGGGCGGGAGATGTGGCGGGGGTTCCAAAACAGTGCAGAATTGAACGAAAGCTGCTTTACCATCCTTTGAATGAGCTACTGAACCAATTGCAGTGCTGTGTCAATTCTGGCGGATGGCACTAGATGAAGCAAAGCAGACAGCTCTTTCTGGTCAACATTTCCTCCTCAGCCAGTTAACAAAAAAAAACTGATGAAGCATTTGCTCATCTTTGATTTTGTGTGGACGTTGCTGCTGCAGACAGATCTTCCGATTTGTCTTTGTGACTTGACAATAGTTTACCATCTGCAATGTTTTCAGATGCTCCAGTGATATGGAAAGGCAAGTGTTATGCGAAGAGATGTCACGCTTCAATGTTTTCAAGCTTTTTGGCTGCGGGTACGGGAATCCTAATTACTGCATTCAATCAGTGGCCAATTATTTGTGGTATCTGAAAAATCTGTGGAATCTACACCCTCCACGCTCTTCCTGATCCAAAATCCCCTCATGTAAACAAGCTGCAGGGATCCGATAGAGTGCAACTCCTGCCAAAACAAGAACTTACCTGATAGCCTCCGAAAAGAGCTTGTTTGGACACCTGTTTCAGCTCAGCAATGCCAAACTGTGTCCCTTTAGCCCCTGTAGGTATTTAAAAGCTTACCGGCACTGGCTTCATTTGCTTTGGCTGCCTACTGACGGGGGGGGGGAGCTTTTCAGGCCTTGGCAATGAAAAGTGGAGAAATTGCACGCAGAATGCAGTTGAAAGTCGGGCACAGTCGCTTAGCCGTCAGGACTATTGTTAGAATTCACTCTGCGCTGATTAACAAAGTAGCTCTGTGTTCAACAGCCTAGCGTGGAACGTGTGTAGCCAGATTATAGTCAGAGCTGCTGACAAGAATGAGCCGGGATTCGGCGTTAAGTAGAAAGCGACATCCAACTGTCAACGAAATGGAGCAGGAGTTTGGAAAATCTGAAAAGCTGCATAGCCGAGTGGCCACTCAAATCACTTTGGGGAAGTAAGAGATTAGTTGTGGTTCTTCTTCCTCCAGGGAGAAGTGGAGGTGAGAAACATGCTTATGCAGTGAATGCTGGTTCACTGAACTCTTCCAAGAGAGGCAGACCTATTTATGATTGGCGGGGGGTGAGAGACCACCTTCTATAAGAAATTGGTATCACATAACAGTCAGAGGAGCCATAAAGGTCTCCTGAACTCATTCTGATGGTTTGGGAGGATCCTCTGGGTTCAGGGGAACACAATGGACACTTCAGCGTTATTTGATGGAGAGCTGGAATTTTCTGGGGTCCTGGCCAAGTCTATTTAATAGTGTCACAAGTAGGCTTACATTAACACTGCAATAAAGTTACCATGAAAATCCCCCTAGTCACCATGCATCGCCGCTTGTTCAGGTACATCGAGGGAGAATTTAGCATGGCCAACGCACCTAACCAGCACATCTTTATTTTGTTATTTATTTATTAGTCACAAGTAAGGCTTACATTAACACTGCAATGAAGTTACTGTGAAATTCCCCTAGTCGCCACAGTCCGGTGCCTGTTCGGATCAAGGTACCTAACCAGCATGTCTTTCAGACTGTGGGAGGAAACCGGAGCATCCAGAGGAAACCCATGCAGACACGGGGTGAACATGCAAACTCCACACAGGCAGTGACCCAAGCCGGGAATCGAACCCGGGTCCCTGTCACTATAAGGCAGCAGTGCTAACCGCTGTGCTGCCCAATGGGCAGCTAACATTTCTCCTTCATCCAAAACCGCCAAAAGCACACACAAACATATTGATACACTTATGGGAGATACAGGGCACTTCCTACAACGCCCCTCCCTCCCTCCCCAAC
Organism: Carcharhinus amblyrhynchos; assembly: GCF_965287045.1. Classification (NCBI taxonomy): domain Eukaryota; kingdom Metazoa; phylum Chordata; class Chondrichthyes; order Carcharhiniformes; family Carcharhinidae; genus Carcharhinus; species Carcharhinus amblyrhynchos. The sequence goes on along the minus strand of NC_137349.1, from coordinate 5,241,597 downwards.
TAATTAGCCCAGGGTTTTACCTGCGTTTTTTTAAGGCTGTCTCAGCAGATCACATGGTTCTGTGTGAAACAGATAATGTACACACATCTGTGTTGCCCAAGGCATCACAGCTGTACGGGACAAGATTTTTGGACCAGTGGGACTTTTCCTTTTCATTCAATTGTATTTTCTGCTAAAGAAGATGGGCAGTTAGTGCTCCTGCCACCACTACAGTAGCTGTATGAGCAAAACCGGCACAGAGTTATCTTGGCAGCTCACACTGCCCTTGAATTGGATGAAGTAGAGCTCCATATCTGCATGCTAATAGTGCAACACTGTTATCGCAGTGACAGTGTAACGCTGCCCAACACGAGTTACAATGCAGCTAATGGTCTAAATCTGACCTGATTGGATTTCAATGAAGCATATTCACTATCTGAGAAGGTTTCACATGCTATCCCAGGCGTATGTGTTAAAATGATTTGGTTTGATTTAATATTGTCACGTGTATTAGTATACAGTGAAAAGTATTGCATTATATAGACAAAGCATATCATACATAGAGAAGGAAAAGAGAAAAAGCAGAACGTAGTGTTATAGTTATAGGTGCAGAGCGCAAGAGCGGCATGGTCCAGACAAGTGCCACATTGTCAACAGTGTCTCCCCTCACATTCCTCATTCAGACATAGTGGGTTAAAATTGAGGCTTTACTCCTCCCACCTCAGTGGGTGGCACAGTGGTTAGCATTGTTGCCTCACAGTGCCAGGGACTCAAGTTCAATTCCAGCCTTGGTTGACTGTCTGTGTGGAGTTTGCACATTTTCCCCGTGTCTGTGTGGGTTTCCTCCAGGTACCCTGGTTTCTTCCCACCGTCCAAAGATGTGTGGGTTAGGTTGATTGGTCGTGCTAAATTGTCCCTTAGTGCCAGGGGTTTGAGCAACTATGTGGATACAGGGATAGAGCCTGGATGGAACTGAGCAGATTCAGTGGGCCGAATGGCTTCCTTCTGCACTGCAGAGATTCTATGATTCTACCTGATCCTCATCTATTGATGACCTGTGGCAGGTAGCAGATTCAATCCGGCAATACAATTGGGAAGAGTGACGGATGATTTCTGGAGCTGTTTAAAGTGTTTTGGCTGACTCATGACATACAACATTATCAGTGAACAGAGAAGAAGAAATACTGCTACATTTGAGCATGCACTCACACTAATAAGTTAATTTAGATTCCTTTACAAGGCGATTAGTCATGAGCAGCAATATTTTGAGTGCGCACATTTGTGGAGGACACCTACATTATTGTTTAACCTATGATCCTCCCCACTCTGGAATACTAATAGAGAGTGCACTGAATATGAAGGATAATAGATGCCTGGGAAATGAGTTCTGGGCAGTAACCCAGTGAAAGAGTCCAGATGATGAACTAAACTATTGTGCTAATGTTTATACTCAGACGCATATTTTAAATACATGTACACATGATTTATATATATTTATACATGTATATAGCTATATATATATTTTATAATACATGAATTAAATATATATTTGGATACATGTAAATATTACAATGAGCATTGCAGTGTTGTATATACTAGCACTGAGGTAAAATGATAAACTGAGGACTATCTCTGGGTACAGGGGAACACAGTAAATCCCTCAGTTTTATTCAGTGAAGAGTTGGGATTTTATGGGGGCCCTGGCCAACATTCTTCCTTCTTCCAAAACAGCCAATAACACACACAAACATACTTATACACATATGGGGGATTTGGGGCATGCATGATTCTGACATACCACCCAGTGACAAAAGCTTGTAATTATGTGACAGCTCATGATGCAAATTAGATTGGGATATTGTTGACTTAACAATTTACAATGGTAAACATTGACAAGGCAGCATGCTCTGTCTTTTATATCTATATCTAATACACACACACTTAAGTAGATCCACAGAATCCCTACAGTGCAGAAGGAGGCCATTCAGCCCATCAGGTCTGCACTGATTCTCCAGTAGATCATCTTAACCAGGCCCACCTCACACCCTATCCCTGTAACCCACACATTTACCCACTGATCCCCCTAACCTACACTTCTTGGGACGCTAAGGGACAATTTAACATGGCCAATCCACCTAAACTGCATATTTTTGGACAGTGGGAGGTAACCGAAGCACCGAAGGAAATCCATGCAGATATGGAGAGACCATACAGACATTCACCCAGGCCTGGAATCGAACCCAGGTCCCTGGCACTGTGAGGCAGCAGCACTAACCACTGTGTTCCATTGCACATATATATTTCTAGAATAGGATAGTGGAATATAAATGGAAGATCCGCAATTGGGGCTGATATTTCATGAGGCTAATGTACTTTATTCCTTCAAAGCTTAGCTTCTTGTACAAGATTGTGACGTATCATTTCATATCGTCTTCTCATTATTCTGATAGTTTCTTCGGTAGTGCTTATGTCCTACCATTCTGAACTGAGGCCACACCTGAAATGTGGTAGTCAATGTAGAAATTCACTGAGGGCAAAACTGCACTGAGCGACAATGCTTTCACTGGCCGAACGTCGGAAACACGGCCCACTTCCGTCTGTTGATTGACCAGGACACCGGGGAGAACTCCCCTGCTCTTCTTCAAAATTGTCCCATGGGACCTTTCTGTGATCATCCAACAGGTAGAGCAGCATGGTGGCACAATGCTTAGCACTGATACCTTACAGCACCAGGAACCTGGGTTCAATTCCAGTCTCGGGTGACTGTGTGGAGTCTGTACGTTCTCCTCATATCTGCGTGGGTTTCCTCCAGGTGCTCTGGTTTCCTGCCACAGTCCAAACATGGCAGGTTAGGTGGATTGGCCAGGCTAAATTGCCCGTTATTGCCCAATGATGTGCAGGTTAGATGGATTGACCATGTGAAATTGCCCCTTAGTGTCCAAAGATGTGCAGGTGAGGTGGATTGAAGTAGAGTTCATTTACTAGTCACAAGTAAGGCTTACATTAACATTGCAATGAAGTTACTGTGAAATTCCATAGTTGCCACACTCTGATACCTGTTTGGGTCAATGCACCTGACCAGCACATCTTTCAGACTGTGGAATGAAGCCAGAGCACCCAGAGGAAACCCACGCAGACACGGGGACAATGTGCAAACTCCAAACAGATAGTGGCCCAAGCTGGAAATCGAAGGGGGGTCCCTGGCACTGTGAGGCAGTAGTGCTAACCACTATGCCACCGTGCTGCCCATGGCCATGTGAAATTGCCCCTTAGAGCCCAAAGATGTGCAGTTTTGATAGTATGACCATGGTCAGTGTGTGAGGTTACAGGGATTGATCAGTGGAATGGGCCTAGGGAGAGGGTCAGTGCAGGCCTGATGGGCTGAATAGCTTCCATTTGCACTGTTGGGATTCAATGGATAAATGTTGCATCTGTGGAATCTGCATTTTTAAACCGCACCCAAACTGGCTGCAGCGAAGCCCTCATTAACAGGAGCCAGCTTTGCTTATCAAAGGGGTTGCAGTTGACCCTGCAGCTCTTCAGGCAGAGAACAACATGTTTCAACAGGGAAAATATTAAACAACCCTAATTCTTCTCCACCTCTCGTAGCTCCTTTCAGACACTTCTTAACATCTTCCTCTTCCAATAAGCCTTTGATATCTGTCCTAATAATTAATTATGCGGTTTGGGGTTGAATTTTGTTTGAGAACTCTGCTATGAAATGCCATGGGATGCTTTACTATGTGAAAGGTGCTGAGTAGTTGTTGCAGGAGAAGCAGTCAAAGGCCAGGAAATATAAGCTTACGAATGTCATCGGAAATTCAGTATTTTTGTATGTGGGGCATTTGAAGGTTGTTCCCACCCTGCCCTTGAAACTGACCAAACTGTACTCTCATTGTAGATCACTCCATAGCTTTGCGATTGCCACTGCATGCCTTCTGTCTGACTTAGCAGTCAGGAGAAACACACCAGCTTGTGCTCAATCAGCTGTCTCATCATCCACAAGAGAATCTCAAGGAGTTACTACTCAATTACATCTTGCATATTGTTACAATGGAATCAAAAAGCACTATCCAACAACCTCGTTCAGAGTAAGAGTAACAGTTATAGCTTAATTTCAAAAATGCTAGGTGTCACTTCTGGGACATCTGATTGGTTGGCTGTATTGTTTTCCAACAAACTGACTGGCCCTTTAGCAAGCCAATAAAGTAACAGTGTACATTTATATAGCACCTTTAATGCAATCAAACATTCCAAAGAACTCTGCAGGAGCATAAATGAAACAAAAGGTGACCCTCAAGTCACCTGAAGAGATGTTCGGTCATTTTAGATTAAGAATGCTCCCAATGGTGTGGGGGGGTGTCCAGAATTAATGCAGGGGGGGTCATAGTTTGAGGATAAGGGATAAACCTTTTAGGACTGAGGTGAGGAGAAATTTCTTCATCCAGAGAGTGGTGAATTGTGGAATTCACTACCACAGAAAGTAGTCGAGGCCAAAATGTTGTCTGATTTCAAGACGAAATTAGATATAGGTCTTGGGGCTAACGGGATCAAAGGATATGGGAGGATCAGGATATTAATTTTGATGATCAACCGGGGAGCGACACGGTGGCACAGTGGTTAGCACTGCTGCCTCACGGCGCCAGTGGATCCAGGTTCAATTCCGGCCTTGGGTCACGGTCTGTGTGGAGTCTGCACATTCTCCCCATGTCTGCGTGCGTTGCTGTTGGGTGCCTCAGTTTCCTCCCACACCGCAAAGATGTGCGGGTTAGGTTGACTCGCCATGCTAAATTGACCCTAGTGTTCGGGGATTAGCAGGGTAAATGTATGGGGTTACGGGAATAGGGCCTAGTTGGTACTGTGGTCAGTGTAGACTCAAAGGGCCAAATGGCCTCCTTCTGCATTGTAGGACTTCTATGATTCTATCAAAATGAAGGGACAAATGGCCTACTCCTGCTTCTAGTTTCTACGTTTAAATAACCAACCACTTAATCAAAGAAGTGAGTTTTAAAGAGCTATTTAAAGGAGAGTAAGTTAGGTATAGAGGCTGAGAGTTATAGGGAGTGTATTCCAGAGCTTAGGGCTTAGGCAGCTGAAGACACTACAACTCATGAAAATGAGATTAAAATGTGGGATGCTCAGGAGGCCAGGATTACAGGCACGCAGGTATGTCAGAGGGTTTGAAGGAGATTACAGAAAAAAGGCGAGGTGAGGCCATGGATGGATTTGAAAAGAAGAATAAGAATTTTGAAAGTACTGGATATTGATAGGCTAGGAGAACAGGCCAGAATCTGGCAGACGGAGTTTAATGTGGATAAATGCAAGGTTATCCATTTTGGCAGAAAAGTAAAAGGGCAAAGTAAATGGGAAGCAAATTCACAGCCAGGAGTTGAAGTGAAGGTAATAACACCTCATTTACAATGGCACTTTGTGATGTTTGCTTAGCTATCTTTTTGACATACTTTTGCTCATCAGCCTTAATGTCTCCTTTGGTTGATGTCAAATTTTACCTTCCTGCAAAGCACCGTGGATGATTTACTGTCCTACAGGTGCTATATAAATGCAAAAGCTCATACGTATTTATAAGGCTTTCCCAGGCTTAAAAACATTGGTGCGTACTGGTTCTATGTGGCAGGCATCTTGCAAGATTTCATTCCCAGTCAATGAATATCTTTCAATTTAATTAAACTTATTTCTCATTTAAACTGTCCCCCACGTTGATTTGTGTATTTTTACAAGTAGATTTCAGAATCTGAACTAATTTCAACATGTTTATTTTTTATAATCGCTCCCATATGTCCTAATTCTTGTTCGTAACAACGTATGATACCTAAAGATACAAGAGAGTAAAGACATCCACAGCCAAGTGTAGAAAAGGCAATGTGGGGGGGGGGGGTGATTTTCCCCCTCCCAGCCGCCACGGGAATCGTAGTGGGCAGGGATTGTGGACCATTCAAAGCTCCGTTACATTAGGTGGGATTTTCCAGTTTTGGGGCGAGAGCAGCCGAAAAATCCGGCCCAAGGCATGAGATATAGAGATAGGGTGTCAGAAACACAAGACTGCTCCTTTCAACTGAATCTGTTTAGATTTTCTCAGTAATTCCATGCTTTCAGCATAACCTTAGTCAAGTTTTATGAGCAATTCTGAAACTTATGACCCTGACTTAACCAACTCAGTTTTCTTAGACATTCCTGAGCCATACCACAAACCAATAAACTGCCTTTTATAGATTCAGAATCCCAAAGTGCAGAAGGAGGCCATTTGGCCCATCAGGTCTGCACTGATTCTCTCACCGAGCATCCCACCCAAGCCCTATCCCCTGTAACCTACACATCTTGGGAATCTAAGGGGTAATTTAGCATAACTAACCCACAATTCTTGGACTATGGGAGAAAACCAGAGGAAACCCATGCAGACACGGGGAGTACATGCAAACTCAACAAGACCAGAACTGAACCTGGGTGTCTGGTGTGTAAGGCAGTAGTGCTAGCCACTGTGCCACCGTGAGTTCACTGACAACAGAAACCTTAAAAAGAAATAAGGTTTGCCTTTACACCTTGTACTAGAAACACAGGAGTAGGAGCTGGCCATTTAGCCTTGGAGCCTGTTCCGTCATGATGCATTTTCAGATAACTGCTTCAAACCTTTCCCTGGGCAATGAATCCCATACAATCGCAATGACTCCTGCCAGACAGACATCAACCAGCAGTTACGTTTCTCACAGAAAGATGCTCAGATGACTTTCTTTGTGTTCTTGGTTAAATTTAGAAATGGGGAAAAAAAAACCCACAGCAAATGGGTTTTAATACAGCATGTATCAACAGGGTTTCATACTGAAGCCCATTACCATTGGATTAGGAAGTTGCTTTGGAGGAATTTGTGCCTTATATATGGTTAAACGTAGCAAAGTGTCAAAATTGGACAAAATTAGTTTTTCAGCTCCAATTACCTGGTTAGTTATGCAAAATTAGTTGAATATCAGTTGTACATTCTGAAACGTTGAATATTAATTTTACATTTTGTTTTGCAAAAATCGACAGATCGGATGAACACTTGCAGGGAAGGAGTTTGCAGGTTATGGAGAAGGGTGACTGGGATTAATCAGACAGCTCTTGTAAAGAGTCAGTAAAAATAAAGTTTATTTATCTGTTAGTCACAAGTAGGCATGATGAAGTTGCTGTGAAAATCCCCTAGGCGTCACATTCCAGCACCTGTTTGGGTACACAGAGAAAATTTAGCATTGTGAATTCACCTAATCAGCACGTCTTTGGACTGTGGGAGGAAACCGGAGCACCTGGAAGGAACTCACGCAGACACGGGAAGAACCTTGCAGACTCCGCACAGTGACCCAAGCCGAGAATCAAACCTGAGTCCCTGGTTAGCACTGCTGCCTCACAGTGTCAATGTGTCACCACGCCACCCCAGCAGAGCAGTCAGTGCAGCACAATGGGCCAAATGGCCTTCTTCTGTACTATCAGACACTATTAAGGGGGTTCTGGCTCATTGTTTGACTTCATTTATTATTGTCACATGTACTAATATGCAGTGAAAAGTATTGTTTCTTGCTTGCTATACAGACAAATCATACCTTTCATAGAGAAGGAAAGGAGAGAGTGCAGAGTGTAGTGTTACAGTCATAGTTAGGGTGTAGAGAAAGATCAACTCAATACAAGATAAGTCCATTCAAGAGTCTGACAGCAGCAGGGAAGAAGCTGTTCTTGAGTCAGTTGGTACATGACCTCAGACTTTTGGATCTTTTTTCCAACAGCAGAAGATGGAAGAGAGAATGTCGTGGGGGCCTGGGGTTCTTACTTATGCTGGCTGCTTTGCCGAGCAAGCAGGAAGTGTAGACAGAGTCAACAGATGGGAGGCTCAGACCCAGAATATATAAAAGATGGCAAAACAATTCTTGAGTCCTTAAATGTCCAATGATGAATTGACATTCACACATTCCTGTTGTTGTGGATGACTTAACCATTCCCTCATGACTTTGCCAGTGTGCAGTGGGAGAATCACCACCACACCACAATTTGACTACTTCACAAATCTCAGTGAAGCGTTCCCAATCACTACACGAACAACTTAGCTGTCCTGTCTTTCGAAAGACAGGAGCAGCAGTTTTGAAAGGAGATTACCTCTTCAGCAATGGCATACCATCTTCAGAGTCAATCCATTACCTCCTGACCAGTGTATAAAACACAGGATGGGAGCCGGTGGGAGCCGGGGGGGGGCTACAATTTCTGCTCTTCAGAAGAAGCATTTAGTCAGCTAGAACAGCTGCATTAGCTCGATGGTTTTATTGGACGTGTAAGAGAGATGGCAATAATTTCCTGTGCTGCTAAAATTCCCTTGTGATTTCTTACATATTTAATAACAGATATAATCAGTCAACGAGTAAGGCTTTTAAAAAGGATCCCCTCCCCCTGTGTCGAGGTTCTGATGTCAGCGCATTTGGCTAAAACCGCACAGAGCTCTTAAGCATTCAGATGCCACATGCAAGCAAAGACATGGTTTAATAATGTCAGCTTACAAAAGAAAGTTGACAAAATCAAACTCCTGATGAAATCTGTCACAAAAAGTTATTCAACTATCAAAAAAAACTACAATTATTGAATCAAACTGGCTGTATCCCTTTGAAGATTACTGTTGTCAACGGCAGGAGGGAAAAATTGTCTTTTATGAACTGATTATGTGATCAATGTATAAAGCACGCTTGCTGTTTCAAGTAATTCTGTTTTCCTATGTATTAAAGAAAGCTTTTGATCTTAAGATGTGTGGCAACTTTAAAATCAAGATTCAGAATCAGATTCAGATGGATTATGTTGCTCGGGTTCGGAAATCCAGACCCCGAGCACTGGCAGCCTGGTCTAGAGCAACATGGTGGCAAAGCGGTTTCAGCTCTGCAGCCTCACAGCACTTGGGATCCTGGGTTTGATTCCCAGCTTGGGTTACCATCCATGTGGAGTCTGCACATTCTCCTTGTGTCTGCGTGGGTTTCCTCCCACGGTCCAAAAGACGCGCCAGTAAAGTACACTGCCATGCTAAATTCTCCGACAGTGTATCCAAACAGGCATTAGGATGTGGTGGCTAGGGATTCTCATAGTAACTTCATTGCAGTGTTAATGTAAGCCTGCTCGTAACAGTTCATAAATGCTCCAGCAAGCCACTGAAGGGCAACTAAAGATGGGCAATAAATGCCGGCCTGGCCAACGACACGCGCATCCCGTAAATTAATTAAGAGTATCAGTTAATTACCGAGGCCTCTCCTCACTGATTTATAAATAGCCTTTACTTTATGTGGGTTAAAATTCAATCCCACTATCATGCAAAAGGAATGGAACTTCTGATGGTGAGCCAAGGTTTCATTCATTTGTGATCCTGTTCTAAAGTTAGTCCTTGCTTTTACCACATCTATAATATCTTCAGGACATCCCAAAGCTAATGAATTATTCTGGAAGCATAATCAAATGCACAGTAAGATCTCATAAATAGTAAATGAAATAAATAACCACAGTTATAAGGACAGCATGGACAAGTTGGGCCAAAGGGCCTGTTTCCATGCTGTAAATCTCTATGACTCTATGAGTTATTCTCTTACGTTTGGCAGTGTTGGTTGAATGCTATTGGTCTTGACTCCTGGAAAAATCCCCCTTTACTTCTTGACCTCAGTATTGGATTGGCCAACCAGTCTGGACTATACACAAATAATAAAAGGTAAAAATTGGAATTTTATCACTGACAGGATCTTCCCACCCCATCGCAATGAAGAGAGATTCAGCTGGTCGCCAAATTCTCTGACTCGCTGCAGCAGGAGTGTGGCATAGATGGCCAGCAAGATCGTGCCTGAAGTCACCATAGTCCCAGGTGACCACGGGCTGATCTCCTGGGAAAGTGGGCTGATGCTGATTTAACCTGAGGAACCCAACACCTCAGGCGTGGGGTGAGGTTGAGAATGTTCGTGAATAATTTCTGCTGGTACGGGAATCGAAGCTGGACTGTTGATGTCCCTTGGCATCATTAACTAACCATCCAAACCAACCAGTTCTCCACAGATCTATTATATATTGTTTTAGGGGTCAGGACCATTGCGACTTGAGTGTGGCCAACCATTGATTTATTCATTAGTATCACAAGTAGGCTTACATTAACACTGCAATGAAGTTACTATGAAAATCCCCTAGTCACCACATTCCGGTGCCTGTTCAGATACACTGAGGGAGAATTTAGCATGGCTAATGCACCTAACCAGCAAATCGTTCGGACTGTGGGAGGAAACCAGAGTACCCAAAGGAAACCCACACAGACACGGGGAGGATGTGCAGACTCTGCACAGACAGTGATTGAAGCTGGAAATCAAAACCAGCTCCCTGGCACTGTGAGGCAGCAATGCTATAACCACTTTGGCATATGTCTGAAGTCATATGTAGGCCACATCAGGTAAGGACAGCAGATTTCCTTCCCTATAGTGAACAAGATGGGCTTTTAATGACATTCAGTAATGGCTTCACAATCATTATTAAACTTTTGATTCCAGCTATTTTATTGAAGGTAAATTTCACCTTCTGCCATGGAGGGGGATTCGAATCCTGGGTCTCGAGGTTATTAATCCAGTGACATTACCATCTCCACATTAGCAACTGCAATTAGCACATATACAGTGACAGTAACAGAGCAAAAATATGCTCGATATACGCCAGGACTGGCAAGGGGGTGGAGGAAGAAGTGAAGAGTGAGGTGAGGCTCCTCAAGGTATTGTTGAAGAAATAATTTTTGAGGAAGCACTGAGAAGTTCTGGACAGATGTTGCGAGGTGGGCGTGAATGGGAATGGAATTCCAGAAAGCAGCAGCTTAACATCTGTAACCTCTGCTACTAACCATGGAGCTAGACAATAGGAATGAAGCAAAGGTTTACCTTTGCATAGCACCTTTCACCTGTCCTGCTCATCAAAAGCATTGTGCAACCAATACTCGAGGGGGAAGGAGTGCTCCTGGCCCAGATCACCATTCAACAACCACCTACACCTTACACCAGGGTCAATGAGGTTGATTGATGCTCTCCTGCCAACACTCACTCCTTATGTCCCTGTCACGGAAAATTGTCATTTGAGCTACAGAACAAGTAGCTGCTCTTTGAGCTGCACCCCAAGGGTGAATATCTTCTGGAGATGACAAAAGAGTAGAAGTAAAATCTGAATTATTTATTCTAATCACCAGTGGTAATTAATAGCTGAACTCATGATCTAGATATTAGTCTCAAAATGATAGTTTTAATGTGGGTAGGTTTAATTGCTTATAATGAATAAGAATAAGACTTTTAAAATATTTACAACAAACACAAAATCCAGGCAAAAAGTTTCAGGTATCAGCAGTTAATAAACATCCTGAATCCTAAACACAGAATCATAAATTAGCCAATAAGTTTAATAATAACAGCTAAGAGGCTTTGAAAGAATCCCTCAGTGAATTCATTCAGTGGAGAAAAAGCACCTGTAAATGGGATTCAAGTATCCCAAACTGCCTTTAAACGGCACTGCTTTTAACAAGAGGAGATTTGTTCAAAACCGAACAAAGAACCAGGCGTTTTAAGGGAATCTTCGAGGAGGTTCTTTCTTTAAAAAAAACCAACTTGCCCACAATCCCAAAGGTAGGGAAGTCTAAAACTAGAGGGCATCGGTTCAAGGTGAGAGGGGAGAGATACAAAAGAGTCCAGAGAGGCAATTTTTTCACACAGAGGGTGGTGAGCACCTGGAACGAGCTGCCAGAGGTAGTAGTAGAGGTGGGTACAATTTTATCTTTTAAAAAACACTTAGACAGTTACGATGGGTACGATGGGTATAGAGGGATGTGGGCCAAGTGGGTAATCGGGACATAGTGGTTAAAAAAAAGGGCAGTATTCGCAAATTGGACCAAAGGGCCCACTTCCATGCTGTAAACCTCTACAACATTCCCTATTAGTTGAAGGAGAGGGAATTGTTTAATGTCTGTCACCTGATTCACGGTATATGTGAACACAAGGTCAGTACCAAACTCCATGGCCATTATTAAGGTTCTGTTGCCAACCTGCTAGCTGAATTGCTTAAGTAGCCAGTGTGCATCTGCAGTCTACTCAAGTGTAAAAGGCACCACAGTTGAGTTTGATTCTGTCCGCACCTGACTAATGACGGCGAGCTTGTTGTCAATCTGCAATAGGATTTTGGCCCGATAAACAGCGGGCAAACAAAGACTGTAAAATTCCACGTCAACTGAGCATTTCATCACACATGCTGTTCCCAATACCAAAATCTATGACTTTGGTATGTTGGTACGTGTTCTCAGATTTTTGTATCTTTTTCCCGATGGAAGAAGGTGGGACAGAGCACGTCTGGAGTCCATGGGGTCCTTGATTATACTGGTGGCTTCTCTGAGGCAGTGGCAAGTCTAGACAGAGTCAATGGATGGGAGGCTGGTTTGCGTGCTGGGCTTTGTTCATGACCCTTTGTAGCTTCTTGCGGTCTTGGACAGAGTAGGTGCTATTGCCAAGCTGGGATACAACCAGAAAGAATGCTTCCTATGGTGCATCTGTAAAAGTTGGTGAGAGCCATAGCAGACATGCCAAATTTCCTTTGACAAAGGGTCATACGGACTCAAAACTTCAGCTCTTTTCTCTCCTTTCAGATGCTGCCAGACCTGCTGAGATTTTCCAGCATTTTCTCTTTTGGTTTCAGATTCCAGCATCCACAGTAATTTGCTTTCAACCAAAGTCAGTGTTAGACATCGGGATCAGCAATTTCTTCCAATGGTTTGCATGGTGACAAAACCAAATGTGCAAGAAGGACCCAAATTCAACTCCCGGCCTCTGTCTCTGATCTCCTTGGTTGTGGCCAGCTGCCTCAGCATCTTTCGATTAAACAATGCAGGAGATTGGAGGAGGAGGAAAATCAGCCAGGGGTCTTCTACTGGCAGTTGTCCAGTTTGTGTGTCCAGATTGCCTGTAAATGCCACTGCTTTAAACCAAGGAGATTAAAAATACCAAAAACTGAACAAACAACCCAGCTTTTTAAGGCAAATCTTTAGAATCATGGAACGCCAACAGTGCAGAAAGAGGCCCATCAAGTTTGCACTGACAACAATCCCACCCAGTAACGCCAATTATTTACCCTGCTAAACCCCCGGACAATAAGGGGCAATTTAACATGGTCAATCCATCTAACCTGCACATCTTTGTACTGAGAGGGGAAACCGGAGCAAACATGGGGAGAACATGCAAACTCCACACAAACAGTGACCCAACCTGGGAATCGAACCCAGGTCCCTGGCGCTATGAGGCAGCAGTGCTAACCACTTTGCTACCGTGCCGTCCTTTGATGGGGCTCTTTATTTTTTAAACAACGTACCAAACATCCCCATTGCTTGAAGAAAAGAAATTATTTAATGCCACGAATGCCTTTGGCATGGTGCGGGGAACCATGCTGGTGATCTGGACACCTAAAAATTTGAAGCTCTCGACCATTTCTGCTTCCTTCCCATTGATGTATACAGGAGCATGTTGCTCACGACACTTCCTGAAGTTCATGACTATCTCATTCCTTTTGTTGACATTGGAGGAGAAATTATTGTCATCGTGCCAGTTCACCAGATTCTCTATCTCATTCCTGTATTCTGTCTCGTCGTTGTTTGACTTCTGACCCATACAGTGATGTCGTCAGCAAACTTCGAGCTGAAGTGGAATTTGGCCATGCAGTCGGAGGTGTATAAGGAGTATTGTAGGGGGCTGAGGACATAACCTTGTCGGGCACAGGTGCTGAGGATGATCGTGGAGGAGGTGTTGTTGCTAATCTTTAATGATTGCGGTCTGTGAGTTAGGAAATTCAGTATCCAGTTGCAGAGGGAGGAGCTGAGCCCCAGGCCACAGAGATGGAGATGAGTTTTGTAGGAATAATGGTAAGAATAATAAGAGGAGAATAGGATTCAATCCAGCAAAGTGGTCCTCTCAGCTCTCCAAACAATTGGCGTGAAGGCACAGTGGCATAGTGGTTAGCACTGCTGCCTCACAGCCCCAGGGACATGAGTTCAATTCCCAGCTTGGCTCACTGTTTGTGAGGAGTCTGCACTTTCTCCCCGTGTCTGCGTGGATTTCCTTCGGGTGCTCCGGTTTCCTCCCACACTCTGAAAGACGTACTGATTAGGTGCATTGGCCATGCTAAATTCTCCCTCAGCATACCAAACAGGCACTGGGAGTGTGGCGACTAGAGGATTTTCACAGTACCTTCATTGCAGTGTTAATGCAAGCTAATAAATAAACTTTAGTTTAAAGTTTAAACACATGGACAAAATATTTGATTGTCCAAGGGGTGGGTGGGGGGTGCTAGTTGGAAGACAGGGTACAAACTCCAGTAATGGCCAAAGCTGCCAGGAGTAGAAGGGAGGGAGACCAACCACAGAAACAGAATGTGATACGCCAACACGTTTGCCCTGAGAAAGAATCTTCTCAGATTGCTCCTTACTTTAATTAGGATGTCTATTGACTGCTTCTATGAAACACTCAGTCTGAAACACAGGGTCTGTGTCGCAGTCAGCTTAATTACTCATGCTGAATCTAAATTAAAACATGTTATTGCACAAAATATGATCCTGTCATAATTAGAGCACAAGAAACGAATAGGACTGGACTAAATGATAGCATGCTGAGTAATGAAAACATGAATAATATCAGTGGATCAGGATTACATGTTTAAAGTGCTGCACTCAGATTGAGAATTCTATACAATGGAATGGTCTGGGAAGCAATTCAAAAACACTGGAATCCTATAAACTTGAGTTATTCTTGTTTCCTGTGATATCATTTTACCAACTTTTCAGAACTAGCATATGTTCAAGCTTCAGTGCCCATTGAATGACCAATTTACTGCTCCGTTCATTATTATATATTAAAGACATTTATGCAGGATATCTCTGTTCAGCCTGAATGCTTGTTTACAATGGGTCTCTGCCTCAAGGGCAGACTGATAGACACAAGAGGAGACGAACAGCCACAATGCAATCCAAGACACTTAAGCACTTAAAAGAGTTGTGTGTCTGAATTTGTGAGGGGATGAGTGGGGTTTTGGATACAAAATTGTGAATATTATTGGGAATCAGTGTTGCAATCACCAGTATTGGGAGTATGGGCGGCATGGTGGCACAGTGGTTAGCACTGGTGCCTCACAGCGCCAGGGACCTGGGTTCAATTCTGGCCTCAGGTAACTGTCCACGTGGAGCTTGCATGTTCTCCCCGTGTCTATCCATGTGGAGTTTGCATGTTCTCCCCATATCTGCATAGAATTCCTCCAGGTGCTCTGGTTTCCTCCCACAGTCCAAATTTGTGCAGGTTGGGTTAATTGACCATGTTAAATTGCTTCTTAGTGTCGGGGAATTGACAGAGCAAATGTGTGGGGTTACGGGAATAGAGCCTGGTGGGGATTGTTGTTGGTGCAGGTTTGATGTGCCAAATGGTTTCTTTCTGCACTGTGGGAATTCTATGAAGTAGAGTAGATTGCCAGCTCCCCAACAAGTACACTAAAACTCCTCACCCTTTATCCCTTTCACCAAAAGATCCTTCAGCCAGTCAACTGCTAGATTCACCTTGACTTCTTCCCACTGTTGGCCTATCACCATGGATATTAGTTTCCTCTTTGGAAAGAAAAGTCTTTGTTTTGTACCAGGTGATAGGGCACAGGAAGAGACAGTTTGCATGTTCTGCCTGTGCAAGTTCTTCAAAAAGCTGTGTGGGCGACGTAAGCAGATTGGCAAACCTTCAAGGCCATGCCCAGTTTCTGCAGTCTGGGGAGTCTAGGACAAAGGCCGGAATTTTCCATCCCTTCCCGCCGGCCAAATCTTACGGAGCCATCAAAGTGAATGGAAATTTCAGTAGCTCATCAGTCCCGTCACCGGGTTGGACAGTTCCAGCGCTATGGGCCAGATTTTCCAGCCGTTTCCGCTGGTGGGAACTTCCAGTCCCCAGTGGTGTGGCTGGTGAGTGACACATGTGACCATTGACTTTGACGGGACCAGAAGATCCTGGCAGCCAATGGCAGGCCACCCCTGCCATTGGGTAGCATGGTGGCACAGTAGTTAGCACTGCTGCCTCACAGCATCGGAAACCCGGATTCAATTTCAACCTCAGGTCACTGTCTGTACGGAGTTTGCACATTCTCCCCATGCCTGTGTGGGTTTCCTCTGGGTGCTCTGGTTTCCTTCCACCGTCCAAGCATGTGCAGGTTAGGTTGATTGGCCATGCTAAATTGCCCCTGGTGTTAGGGGATTAGCAGGGTAAATATGTGGAGTTACAGAATAGGGCTTGGGTGGGATTGTTGTTGGCGCAGGCTCGATGGGTCGAATGGCCTCTTCCTACACTATAGGGATTCTATGAATCTACAAATACATGGCAGGTGTGTGCAACTCCTTCTGGCTCACCCCTTGAGGCTTAAAATGGTATAGAAGTCTGTTTTCAAATGCATCTCATCTCATCGGAAAAGATGCAAGCAGCTCCATGTTTTGAAACAGGCTTCAGGGGAGAGGGGATTTAGGGTCGGTGGGTTAGTAATACTGGAACTCTTCCACAGAGCACCATTGCCCCAGGATCAGATGTTATTTGAGTGCTGAGTTTGGTCATCTCAGCCAATGCCATAGTTAGATCACCAGAAGTGACTCAGAAGCCTGGTCCCCCCCGATTCCTTCCTCTTCTGTAAACTTCTGACTGTGCTGTTTCTTCAGCTGGGTGATGATTAGGGACTGGTCAGAAGGCACAACAGTGTGGGGATAACTTTTAAGATGACAACGCTCCCAATGCACAGCTTTGTTGCAACATGAGCACCTTTCAGGAACTTAGGCACTGAAATTCCCAATTTGATTTGATTTATTATTGTCACATGTAATAACATACAGTGGAAAGTATAGTTTCTTGCGTGCTTTACAGACAAAGCATACTGTTCATAGAGAAGGAATGAATAGGGTGCAGA
Source organism: Carcharhinus amblyrhynchos (assembly GCF_965287045.1). Lineage (NCBI taxonomy): Eukaryota > Metazoa > Chordata > Chondrichthyes > Carcharhiniformes > Carcharhinidae > Carcharhinus > Carcharhinus amblyrhynchos. The sequence continues at coordinate 5,224,641 of NC_137349.1, read as the reverse complement.
ATGTAGTGTTACAGTCATAATTAGGGTGTAGAGAAAGATCAAGTTAATGCGAGGTAGGTCCATTCAAAAGTCTAATGGCAGCAGGGAAGAAGCTGTTCTTGAGTCAGTTGGTACGTGACCTCAGACTTTTGCATCTTTTTCCCACAACCTTTTGTAGTTCCTTGCAGTTTTGGGTAGAGCAGGAGCCACACCAAGCTGTGACACAATCAGAAAGAATGCTTTCTATGGTGCATCTGTAAAAATTGCTGAGAGTCATAGCTGACATGCCAAATTTCATAGAACATAGAACGTAGAACACTACAGCACAAACAGGCCCTTCGGCCCACAAGTTGCACCGATCACATCTATACCTACCAAGCCATAGAACTATCTGTAACTCCCAATGCCACTAGATCCCATATACTCATCCAGAAGTCTTTTAAAAGACCCCAGCGAGTTCACCTCTACCACCACCAACGGCAGCCAATTCCACTCACTCACCACCCTCTGAGTGAAAAACTTACCCCTAACATCTCCTCTGTACTTGTTTCCCAGCACCTTAAACCTGTGTCCTCTCGTATCAACCATTTCAGCCCTGGGAAATAGCCTCCGAGAATCTTTTAGATTTCAGATTTCCTTAGTCTTCTGAGAAAGTAGAGGCGTTGGTGCACTTTCTTAACTATAGTGTTGACATGGGGGCAGCACAAATTTTCTCACTGTTAAAACGAATGGACAGGAAATCAAAGAGGCCACGAATCTGCTGGGGTGACCTCTTTTCCCCCAAATTCTTGAGATGCACTCGTGTGTGAAAATTCACTCAAAAAGCAGATTGGAGATTGGCCGTGTATAAGACGTTCACTTTTCTCCTGGAAGAGTGCTGCTCAAACACCAGCTCAGATTGATGAGATGGAAGTCTCCGAGTTCGATTGACAAGGGAGTTTTTCTCCCCCTGGGATTACTGGAGAAGGCGCATGCACGTAGAAGGAAGGCAATGGCGGCATTAGGATTTTACTTCAAACCATGTTAATTGCGAGTCAGTGGCTCAGACTGGTATGAGAGATTTTTGGACCTTTCTCCCCCCACTCTAAGTATTATGTGCCCTTGGGTCAGGTGTAATTTTGATTCAGTGAAGCACTGCCAAGTTGCTGCCAAGCTCCACAGCCTGCAACTTAATCCAGCCTCAGAGAAATGTCAGATGTGTGACACTTCTATTTACTTGTACCCTCAAAGCTGTTACAAGCGGACTCGCCACAAATGGTCTATTTCACTGCAAACTAAGTGTTTACTCCACAAATAGAATCTGTTTAAACAGAACACCAAAACAAACAGTCTACAGAGTCTATTTAAAACGTGTCTTTTTGTGCAGTGGCAAGCAGATGACCAAAAACACAGCAACATCGCCAGATAAAAGCAGGTTGATTTGTCAGGTAATGTGGATGGAGGATAGATACATCATAGAATAAAGACAAATGACTGCGGATGCTGGAATCTGAAACCAAAAGAGAAAATGCTGGAAAATCTCAGCAGGCCTGGCAGCATCTGTAAGGAGGGAAAAGAGTTCATGTTTTGAGTCCATATGACCCTTTGTCAAAGGAACATCTGAGCCAGAATTCTCCCATCCCGCCTGCCACTGGAATTTTAACGGGTGGGTTGCGGACAATGTGAAACCCAGTTGACAGTTGGGCAGGAATTTCTGGCTTTTAGACCAGCATGGCCAGAAAATTCCGCTCCTGGACTCAAAACGTCGGCTCTTTTCTCTCCCTACAGATGCTGTAGACACCGCAAACTGCCGGATCCAAGTGGAGAAGATCTCCAAGAAGATTGCACATATCGACACACACATCAAGCTTTTGCAAAGATGCAAGAAAGTAGACAAGATACCTACCAAGTGTTTACCTACTGATGCTGCCAGACCTGCTGAGATTTTCCAGCATTTTCTCTTTTTGGATAAGTACATCATATAGGTTTTGTGGGTAAATTCAATCTCAGTCACTTACAACAATGTGGTCTGCAGATGTGACTGATGGGTGAATTACTTAATCACTTACATTCCAAGCCAGAATGGTAGTTTGACTATATACAGCCTCCAGAATTTGTGCTACGCTGAACTGGTTACATTAAGGGTAAGCATTGCTTCTCCCAATCCACAGCCCCCTTCCAATAGCTCATCACCCCCCTCCCACCCCACCCCTTCCCTGCTTTACCAATCACCTGCCTACTGAGACCTTGGACAGGGGCTGCAACTGTGTCCACTGGTGAGCTGCCTCTAGATACTCGACTGATCATCTGCAGCTCATCAGCAAGATGCTCCAATGGTCCAGTTGAAAGCATTGGACCTCTTGGTCCAGGAGCACACTTCCAGTGCCAGAGATGGACCAGAAAGGAACTTCAGTATCAATGGGTTGGGACTACAGGAGGAGTCTCAATTCCAACACAATCATGGTGAATAGAAGGGTGAGGAAGTGGAATTGTCACTGGACTAATAATCCAGACAACTGAGTTCGAATCCCACAAGGGCAGATGGTGAAATTTGAATTCCATAAAAATCTGGAATTAAAAACCAGGAATGAAACCACCACAGATTGCTGTAAAAACCCACATCTGGTTCATTCATAGGATCCCAACAGTACAGAAGGAGACCATTTGGCCCATTGAGTCTGCACCAACCACAATTCTACCAAGGCCCTACTCCCATAACCCCATGCCTTTACCCTGCTAATCCCCCTGACACTAAGGAGCAATTTAGCATGGCCAATCTACCTAACCCACACACCTTTGGACTGTAAGAGGAAACCGGAGCATCCAGAGGAAATCCACGCAGATACAGGGAGAATGTGCAGATTCCACACAGGCAGTGACCCGAGGCCAGGATCAAAGCTGGGTCCTGGTGCTGTGAAGCAACACTGCTAACCACTGTGCCACTCATGCACTTTCAAGAAGGAAATCTGCCATCCTTACCTGGTCTGGCCTACGGATGATTCCAAATCCAGAGTAATGTGGTCGACTCTCAAATGCCCTCTGAAATGGAGGGACAGTAAGGGACGGGCAACAAATGTTGGCCCAGCCAGTCAGATGCACAGTGGTTAGCACTGCTGCCTCACAGCGCCAGGGACCCGGGTTCGATTCCCGGCTTGGTCACTGCCTGTGTGGCATCTGCACATTCTTCCTGTTTCTGCGTTGGTTTCCCCCCACAGTCCAAAAGATAAAGTTTATTTATTAGTCACAAGTAGGCGTACATTCACATCGCCATGAAGTTACTGTGAAAATCCCTTAGTCGCCATATTCCAGTGCCTATTCGGATACACTGAGGGAGAATTTAGTATGGCCAGTGCATCTAACCTGCATATCTTTGGACTGTGGGAGGAAGCCGGAGGGAACCCACGCAGACATGGGGAGAATGTGCAAACTCCACACAGACAGTGACCCAAGCCAGGAATTGAACATGGGTCCGAGGCACTGTGAGGCAGCAGTGCTAATCATTGTGCTGGTTAGGTGCTTTGGCTATGCTAAATTCTCCCTTTGTGTACCTGAACAGGCACTGGAGCGTGGTGGCTAAGGGATTTGCACAGCAACTTCATTGCAGTGTTAATGTATACCTACCTGTGACACTAATAAATAATCATCATCAGAAAACGAATTCAAGAAAAGGTTGAAGAGCACATAGCAAAGTTTAAAGTTTACTTAGTCATAAGTAAGGCTTACATTAACACTGCAATGAAGTTACTATGAAATTCCCCTAGTTGCCACATTCCAGCACAATGCACCTAACCAGCACATCTTTCAAAATGTGGGAAGAAACCAGAGCACCTGGAGGAAACCCACGTGTGGAAGAAACCCATGTAGACATGGGGAGAGCATGCAAACTCCACATAGACAATGACCCAAGCCAGGAGTCGAACCCGGGTCCCTGGCACTGTGAAGCAGCAGTGCTAACCACTGTGCCACCGTGCTGGCAGAGGGCATTGTAAACTTATGAGGAAGAACCACTGGGAAGGAACTAAATTTCCTTTGATACAGCGCCCAGCAATACCCTCAGAATGTCCCAGAACTATTTTACAACAAAAAAAAGTGCATTGTTTTTGTTATGTAGGCTGAAAGGAATGGCCAACCTGCACAAAGGGCTCCATACACAGAAAACAAATGACTGACCAAATAAGATTTGAGGGACGAATGTTGGCCTGGGCACACAGATAACACCCTGAATAGTTTTTTTTTTAAAAACGACGACCACAAACACAAAGCAAAGGCTTCATTTAAAATTTCGTCCGAAAAGTAGAAATTCTCCTCTTGGTATCACAGCGGCTGCAAAGTGCTTCCAGCATGCAGAGAATTAAACTTCCATCTTCCATTTTATTTCCTCATCCGGTGCGATGCACTCTGTGCAAGATAAACATTGATTTTTATTTCATAGTTTTGCCCAAGATGGCTACATATTGGAGCTTTTAAAATTATCCATCACGTGCCAGCACCTCCTGGCATCTTTAATGGCAGAATATTACTTTTTCATCAGATGCATTAGTCCAATTACTGCAAAGTGCACAGCCTCTTGTTGTTAAATGTTATAGGAACTTACACTTAACAGGATTCTGTATTCGGCTTGTGAATTTGATATGCATTGATTGTATATTGTACTCCTAACTGTGCTTTTATTGGAATATATATTAAATAAGAGACATGGTTTCCTGATGCTGATGAAAGAATATTGGTTTCTTCACACCACAGGTGACAGTGGGAGGCAGGAAGGTTAATCAATGGCAGAGTACTGTCAGCCATTTTGAGAACATCCTCCTGACCAGATGGGGATGACTGAAAGGCAAATTTCCTTATATAATGCCTAATTACGTCTCAGAAATTACTCTCAGCACTTGTCACGGCAGTAACATTGAAATGCAGGGCTTGTTGTGTTGAATACACCACAATGGATGTCGCACACCGCTGCCTCACAATGCCGGGGACCCGGGTTGGATCCCCAGCTTGGATCGTTGTCTGTGTGGAGTTTGCATGTTCGCCCTGTGTCTGTGTGGGTTTCCTCCCATCGTCTGAAAGAGTGCTGGCTAGGTGCATTGGCCATGCTAAATTCCCCCCAGGTGTACCCAAAAAGGCATCAGAGTGTGCCAACTAAGGGATTTTCACAGTAACTTCATTGCAGTGTTAATGTAAGCCTATTTGTGACACTAATAAATAATCTTAAAAATGTTAATGATTACTATCAAAATTGTAGGGTGGCTTAGGATGTTCTCTGTGTGTGTGTGGGGCCTCACAGAGGAGAGATGAACAAAGTCCTTCAAAAAAAAATTGTGTGATGCACAAGATTTCCACATTGTCCTTTTGCTTCTTGTTCCTGCATTTGTATCTATCCAAATCTCAGGATCTTAAGAAAAGAATGAACAAACTGTGATTGGGAGTGTCTTGCTGAATGGGACTGAAACATGGACCTCAAGTAAAGTAGACCCAAGAAAGTTGTGAAGTGTGGCTCCCATCGGCAGAAGACAAGAACCAGTGGGCAGAGATTTAAACTGACGGGAAAGAATCAGAAGCAATAAATGGGAAAGGTTTTCTTTAACGTAGGATCTGGAATGCACTGCCTGGGAACCTAATGGAGGCAGATTCAATCATGACCTGTATAAGGAAATCGGACAAGTACCTGAAGGGGGGATAACTGCTACAGGAAAAGGTGGCAGAGTGGATTTAGCTAATTGGAAGTTTGGGTTCAATGGACCAAATGTAATTCTACAATTTGATAAATTAGCACAGGAAAAAAATGCATTTCTAAAAAATATTCTTTGAGATTTGCTTTTTTCGCCCCCACAAAATCCTTATTTCATCTTCTGCTATGCTGCTCTGTGCTGTCACTGGCATTCCCTCCCTAACAGCATTATGGATCAACCCATAGAACATGGACTGCAGCATTTCAGGAAGGCAGCTCACCACCACCTCCTCAAGGGCAACTAGGGATGGGCAATAAATGCTGGCCAGCCAGCGAAACCCATTATCCCACAAATAATTTTTTAAAAATTTACACTGAACCACCTGATCCTGGAAGAGCATGCTACAGGCTAACTACAACACACAGATAGCCTGTAACATACTTGGCCAATTCCCTTCAGTGAAGCTACAAAGAGGATGCGCAAGCCTGCCCCCCACTGATGATGTTGAGTATAGCCTGGCATCAAGGAGATCCTCCCCTGTATTCCCCAGTGAGAAACCATTGTGAATTTCCAGCAGGCAATGGCGTAATGATATTGTTCTCAACTAGTAATCCAGAGATAATGCTCTAGGGACCCGAGTTCGAATCCCACCATGGCAGATGGTGAAATTTAAATTTAATAAAAATCTATAAGTAAAATAATGACCATGAAACCATTGTTGATTGTCATTAAAATCCATCTTAGAATCACTGAATTCCTGCAGTGCAAAAGAGACCATTCAGCCCATCAAGCCTGTGCCAATAGCAATCCCATCCCAGGTCCTGGCCCTATCCCCTCACACATTTACCATGACTAATTCCCCTAATCTACACATCTTTGGACACCAATTAGCATGGCCAATCAACCTGACCTGCTTGTCTTTCAGACTGTTGGAGGAAACCGGAACACCCGGAGAAAACCCAAACAGGTTCGGGGAGAACGTGCAAACTCCACACAGTCACCCAAGGCTAGAGTTGAACCTAGGTTCCTGGCGCTGTGGGGCAGCAGTGCTAACCGCTGTGCCACTCTACTGCCTTTGTTCACTTATGTTCTTTAGGGAAGGAAATCTGCTATCCTTATTTGGTCTGGTCTACATGTGACTCCAGACCCACAATGACATGGCTGATTCTTAACTGCCCTCAGGCAACTAGGGATGGGCAATAAATGTTGGCCCAGTCAGTGGCACCCAGACCCAAATGAACAAATAAAAAAAAACTCTTTATCCCGGCACTATCAAGACAAAAATGGGTTAGACAGAAGAGGTGGAATATAAAATAGGAAATGGTGATTGATTAGAAGGACTTGCCACTCATGACCTCAGGACATTCCAAAGCAGCTTTACAGTAAACTGAGCACTTTTGAATTGCTATAGCCTCAAATCTGGATTTTAAAACTCTGTGTAAAGAGCGTGAAAGAGTTAAGATGGAAATTAACTTGTTTGCTTCCGTTGAGTGTTTTTACTTGTGATTTGCAACAAGTCAATAGACTAAAACTCGATTCTGAGTGAATAATGGTTTAAAAATTTCACTGGCTTGTGGGAACCTGAAGTTACATATATTTGGATATATTAAAAGGCCTTGAATTTAATCCTGTCCCCTGACCTATAATAGGCATTGAAGATGAAATATCCCCTTCTGGAGATTTACTCCCCTCCCTTTTTTTTTATCATTCAACTGTCACATCAGAGCAAAAAAACTGCACTCTCTCTCAAGGTGGTATGACACAAGTGTGACTCCCTGTTTTAGAAACACTACTCATGAGCTCAGAGGATTAAAAAGGGTACACTTCAGTGACTGACATCTCCCATAACCCCCCACCTATCATGGCCCCCGAGTCCTTTCACACACCCTGACAGCAGTTTCCTAATCAAAGAGGGATTATATCCATTCAAGATGGACCCTTCCCAGAGAAACTGCCATTGTCCCTTAATGAAAGGGAAAGGCGACCAAGTGAGACACACTAGGCCAACATAGTGGGAAATTACTGAAGAGAATTAAAAAAAAAGAGAGAGAAATGTCATGATTCCAGGTTTGCAGAGTACCATTTAGCAAGCTCTAAAGCTGCGGTGGAAACTGGGAGTCCCTGAACTCAACAGCACCAACCCACCCCTCCACCAAGCACCCCTCCGTCCTCTCCCCTCCCCTCTCGCCTTCTCTCCCTGACCTGGCCCAGTGCACTGGAATCCTAATAACTGCGCAACTAGTTTGTCAATGTGTGTTAGGATTCACTTGGATTAGGAAGAGTGAATGGAAGCGGCGCACTGAACCTTTACGCTCATTTGGGAAATAGGTTAGCCGTTTAGCTGGACTCTGCATTTCTACGAGAAGGATTGCTAAACACCCAACACATATACTGCTGCCATGTGTCTCTGATATGGGATAACACTGAGGAAAGATTGGGATGGAAGAAATTGACAGAGCGAAGCAGAACATTCTTCCCCCCCTGCAAAAGACTTTGTTTAAAAAAAATAGGAATTGCTGTGTGTGTATGTATCATAGAAAGACACCCACTTACAATAATTCAGGGTGTGTTTCAAAGTCTGACATCATACACTGGCACTTATGATGGGGAGGCAATGGCTTCATGTGCAGGCTCACTGATCGAGAAGTACGGTTCTCACTTAGGGGGTTTCAACTGGTGGATACGCAAGAGGTCCCAGGTTCAAATCCTGGTCAATTATTGGGGCGGCACACTGGTTAGCACTGCTGCCTCACAGCTCCAGGGTTCCGAATTCGATTCCCAGCTTGGGTCACTGTCTGTGTGGAGTTTGCACATTCACCCTGTGTCTGCGTGGGTTTCCTCTGGGTGCTCTGGTTTCCTCCCACAGTCTGAAAATGTGCAGGTTAGGTGAATGTAGCCACGCTAAATTCTCCCTCAGTGTATCCGAACAGGCGTCTGAGTGTGGCAGGGATTTTCACAGTAACTTCATTGCAGTGTTAATGGAAGCCTACTTGTGACTAATAAATAAATCTTTAACTTTAATGTTACTGGTATTATCACCAGACTACTAATTCAAAAACTCAGCAAATGTTCTGGGGACTCGGGTTTGAATGCCACCACAGAAGATGGCGGAATTTGAATTCAATAAAAACAAATATCTGGAATGAAGAATCTACTGATGACCATGAAATCATTGTCAATTATCATAAAAACCCATATAGTTCACTAGTGTCCTTTAGGGAAGGAAATCTGCCATCCTTACCTGGTCTGGTCTACAAGTAACTCAAGACCCAAAGCAATGTGGTTGACTGCGTTTGGACTACTAGTGATAGGCAATAAATGCTGGCCAGCCAACGATTCTCATGTCCAACAAATGAATGAATGAATTTTAAAAAGTGTAAGAGACTGAGCTTCAGATTACAGTGTAATGGTTCCAGAAAGGATTCCAGATACATCAGAATGATAAGCAGGCAACTTTGCTGTCCAGAATAAATCTTTGAAGCAATGTGACCCATGAGAACTCCAATACTTTCTCTGTTAAAATAAAGAGAGCTGGTTTTCCCCCCAGGTTCACACCTCATGGGGCAATCACTGCACCAGACGCTGCAAAATGGTGTTTCTGGTACAGACTACCAACCAAAGGCTTGCAACTTCCAGTCCTGCACAGGTGAGTTATAAATTCAATAGATCTGATAATTTATAGATTAACAGCAGAAAGCAAATGGCAATCCAACTTCCACATGGTGGCTTAATAAAAAAAACTAAGTGGTTCACTCACATCTTTCAGTGAAGGCTATCTATTTTGGCCAACACTGTGTGGTTGACTCCAAAGAGCCTAATCATAGAATCCCTGCAGTACAAAAGGAGGCCATTCGGCCCATCGAGTCTGCGCCGACTACAATCCTACCAAGGCCCCATCCCCGTAACCCCATGTATTTATCTTTGCTAATCCCGCTGATATTAAGGGGCAATTGAGCATGGCCAGTCAACCTAATTCGCACATCTTTGGAGTGTGGGAGGAAACTCCACACAGCCATCGACCCAAGGCCGGAATTGAACCCAGATCCCTGGCGCTATGAGGCAGCAGTGCTAACCGTTTAAAACATCCTTTTTTGCAATAACAACAAAAGTAAGACCCACCCTTGTCACCATCTCAGGTGAATAAATGCATCCTTGCCAGTGCTGCTCACATCCCAAAAATTATATTCATTGAAATAAAGAATGCGGCCAGAGCTGGAAGAGAGGAAAATTGGATAGGTTGGGGTTATTTTGCTTGGAACAAAGAAGGCTGAAGGGTGACTTGAATGAGGTGTCCAAAATTGTGAGGGGAAAAGATAAGAGTGGACAGGATAAAATTGTTTCCCTTGGTGAAGAATTCTAGAACTAGGGACATAGGCTCAAGATAAATGGCAGAAGATCTGGAGGGGACACGAAGAAGATCTTTTTTGCGCAGAGGATGGTGGGTGTCTGGAATTCGCTGCCCAAGTTGGTGGTGGAGACAGAGACCCTGAACTCTTCTAAAAAGTACCTGGATGGGCAGCTTAAGTGCCATAAGTGACAGGGCCATGGACCGAGTGGGATTAGAAAGTGCATCTGGGTGTCTTTGGGCTGGCATGGGCAAGGTGGGCTGAATGGCCTCTTCTCTGCGGTAACTGTTGTTCTAAAGTGACGGATGATGGAAGATAAACTATTAAGTTGAGTGGAGCCGTGGAATTTCTCAGAAACCAGTAACAAGAAGTTTCTAACCCACTGCAACCTCAGCAGGGGCTCACTCTGAAACCAATAGAGTGAGGACACTGCTGCTGGAGCAATCCAGTGGGAGTCGACAAAGGAACAGAGAGCGAAAGGGAATGAAAGCCAGAAAGGTGGCACAACCTTAATGGGCAGACATTAGCCAGGGGAGATGGCAGAGTTGTGGAGAAGATGATGCAGAGGCGCAGAGGATGGGAGGGACAAAATGGGAGAGAGACCTTTTCTTTGGAATAAATTCACACAAGAGGCGGTCAGTATTCTAACAGTCCACAAGAGAATAACGGCAGCACAACCTGTCGCCTTCCAATGAGCTACACAGTAAGAAACGGGGATTAAACTGTTGGTTTACCAGTGCACTAATTTGTGCGTGGATATGTTTGCACGTTGGTCTGTCTAAAGCACAATTATGATTTGATTATGTACTGGATGGAACTGAGCTCAAAGATCTATTGATCGTAACAGAATTCAATCTTGTCAAAGCCTTTTTCTAGAAGCAGAGCTTGTCTGTCGATGATATCAATCTACCATCCGATACATGTGCTGGAGAGAGAGGGGGGCCGGGGGTGGGGGGAGGGTGGAAACGATAAGGCAGCAGAGGTTTGAAGCAGATAAAACAAAACACACACACACACACACACCTTTTCCGTTTGCGGCTGCTTCGAAGGCCAGTGGCACACGGCAGAAAGTGCTGTTTTCTGCCTCAGCAAGATCAAGGAACCAGTGGCACGGCCCATTTGGAAAAAAGCAACCCAGCTGCAAGGCTGGCATAATGCCCAATTAACAGCTGCTGCCTGAAGTGGCGTGTATCCGAACACACTGCATCACCCTCACACTACCTCTGCTCCACAAGTCGCACAGATTGACTAGCCGTTTCAATGGACACACAAAATATATTAGCGTCTGCACCAGACTGACTGGGATCTATGGCACTGGTTCAAAACAAAAACAATTGGGCTATTCGTTGATCTGGACATAACATTGATGTGGCCGCCAACAAGCTTGAGTTTTACACTGCAAATTTACACTTTTACATCCTGTATTCAAAGCATTGCTGATATATTTGTGCGATCTGCTGGCATGGCTTCTAAACATGATTCCGCAAAGCATTTTGTCCCTCTCTCCCCCACCATCAGGTCTGGCTCAATTGGTAGCGTTTTCAACTCTTGAATCAGAAAAATGGGCAGCACAGTGGTTAGCACTGCTGCCTCACAGGGCCAGGGACCCTGGCTCGATCCCAGCCTTTGGTGACTGTCTGTGTGAAGTTGGCACGTTCTTCCTGTGTCTGCGTGGGTTTCCTCCAGGTGCTCTGATTTCCTCCCACACTCCAAAGATACGCAGGTTAGGTAGATTGTCCATGCTAAATTGTTTCTAAGTACCCCAGGATGTGTAGGCTAAGGGAATTGGCGGAGTAAAGGAGTCCCTCCCCATGTCTGTGTGGGTTTCCTCCGGGTGCTCCAGTTTCCTCCCATAGTCCGAAAGATATGCTGGTTAGTTAGATTGGCCGTGCTAAATTCTCCCTCGGTGTACCCGAACAGGCGCCAGAGCGTGGCGACTAGGGGATTTTCACAGCAAGTTCATTGTTTAAAGTTTATTTATTAGTGTCACAAGTAGGCTTACATTAACACTGTAATGAACTTACTGTGAAAATCCCCTAATCGCACACTCCAGCACCTAATCGGCTATACGAAGCCTACTCGTGACACTAATAAATAAAAATAAATGTGTGGGGTTACAGTGATAGGGCGGGGCTGGGCCTGAGTAAGGTGCACTGTTGAGAAGCCGGAGCAGACTTGGTGAGTATTGTAGGAATTCTATGATTCTGCAGTGGGTTCAAGCCCCACTCCAGAAGGTGAAGTAGATGATCTCAGGCAACACTCCCACTGAGGGAGCACTGCACTGACAGAGACATTGTCTCTCAAATAAGAGTTTAAATTGAGGACCTGCTTGCTCTCTCAGCTGGGAGTTAAAGTTCCTGCTGCAATATCTGGAGACAAGCAAGCAAGCTCCCCTCCTGACATCATGGCAAAAATTTAGTCCCACAACCAACATCACTAGCAAGGTTACCTGGCCCTTGTCCCATTACAGTTTACGGGATCTTGCTATGTGTAAAACATTTCCCAGATTATAAGCGTGACAAAGTAAAAATATATTTTTTAAAATTTATAAAAATACTTAATTTGTAGTAAAGTGCTTTGGGAGGCCTGGGGATTAACTGTATCATTATTTTCTCCATTTCTGTTACTTTCTGAAAATATTCCATCATGGCTAACCTTATTTAGCCTATTTACCAACATATAATCCAGAAAACATTGGATTTGGATGGCACGGTGGTTAGCATTGCTGCCTCGCAGCACCAGGGACCCAGATTCGATTCCTGGCTTGGGTCACTGTGTGGAGTTTGCACATTCTCCCCGTGCCTGCGTGGGTTTCTTCCGGGTGCTCCGGTTTCTTTCCACTGTATGAAAGACATGCTGGTTAGGTGCATTGTCCCAAACTGTCGCAGGGATGTGGCAACTAGGGGAATTTCACTGTAACTTCATTGCAGTGTTAATGTAAGCCTTACTTGTGACAAATAAATAAACTTTAAAATATAATCAGGCAAGCCAATGTGCTTAATTCATCAATTGTCACTGACAGATCTGGAATCTCCCAAATCCAGCGCCACAGTTAAACCACTCATTATGCTTTCTCCACACACAGTCCAAGTTTGAGAGGGCAAAATTCATAGTTCGGAGATTGGATGTTGTAAACAGTACAAGTGGGCACAAGATCAAAAATACATATTGGCATTATACATTATTGAAATCTGTGGTGTAACAGGTATTAAATATATATAGTTAATGCAGAATTGAATCTATAGATACAGTACAATCACAGAAACCTGGATAATAAACATTAGCTCAGGTTAAAGGACAGCAATTTCTGGAACAATCCAAATTAATAAAATATGACTGATCCTGCCACTTCATACCATTTGTTACACTGCTTTACATGAGCACATTTATTTCAAGTGTGGGAGGACGTCACGGGCACAGATTCACTAACTGCTGCAAGACGCCTGTCGCACTGACCCTGAGAACAGCCTCGCTTCCCACCACCATCCCACCCCCAACCCCCAACGCCCTAGCACAATAAATTGTTTGAATATTTCTCAGTCAACTGTTAAATTATACTCTCTGAAAAGAAGAGGAACTGTGCGAGGGATCATCAGTTATGAAAACAGACCTTTGCCAATCTGTTACACAAATAAAATCAGTGATCGCTATGATATACCCATATTGATCCAATATCCAATACCAGGGGAAGAGTAGGGTGCCTGACAGCTATGGATATCTGTATCACGTACACTCTACGGCCAGAGTGGCTGTAACCTGGAGGTTGGGGGCCTTACTAATCACAGTATCACTTTACAGCATCAGATATTTAGGTGTAAATCCCATTACACCCAGTCTGCCTGTCCTGCCTCTACGATCAGAATTGTTCTACAGCAGTGGAGAGCAGCTGCCCACTGCCCAGTGAGAAGTCTCACAACACCAGGTTAGAGTCCAACCAGTTTATTTGATAGTAATCTCACAAGCTTTTGGAAATGGTGTTCCTTTGTCAGGCATGTGGAAGGTTCAGAACCTTGTGTTTACCCCAGTCCAACGCCGGCATCTCTACATCATGACTGCCCAGCGAAGCAGATTTTATTTTTAATTCTTTAATGGGGATGTGGGCATTGCTGGCTGCGCCAGCATTTTTATTGTCCGTCTCTAATTGCCCTTCACAAGGTGATGGCAAGCCGACTTCTTGAACTGCTGCAATCCATGAGGTAAGGTACATCAAGTGCTGTTGGGGAAGGAGTCTCAGAATTTTGAACGAACAGCCAATATAGTTCCAAGTCGGGATGGTCTGGGGCTTGCAGGGGAACTTGCAGGCAATGGTGTTATGGTGGCACAGTGATTGGCAATACTGCCTCTCAGTGCCAGGGATCCATATTCGATTCCCAGCCTGGGTTGCTGTCTGTGTGGAGTCTGCACGTTCTCCCTGTGTCTGCATGGATTTCCTCCAGGTGCTCCAGTTTCCTACCACAGTCCAAAAGATGTGGTGGTTAGGTGCACGCTAAATTCTCACTCAGTGTACCCAAACAGACGCTGGACTGTGGCAACTAAGGGATTTTCACAGTAACTTCATTGCAGTGTTGTCAGCCTATTTTGTGACACAAATAATCTTAAAAATGTTCATGATTGCTGTCAAGATTGTAGGGTGGCTTGGGATGTTCTCTCTTTGTTCATGTCTCCTCTGTGACAACGCACCAGAACCCGACACAAAGTCCTTCAAGAAACAAAATTGTGTGAAGCCTACTTGTGACAATAAAGAAATAAACTTTAAACTCTCATGCATCTGTTGCCCCTGTCCTGCTAGGTGGTAGGGATCACAGGTTTGGAAGGTGCTATTGAAGGAGCTTTGGTGAGCTACTGTATTGCATCCTGTGGATGGAACACACTGCTGCTACTGAGCGTTGGTGTTTGAGAGTAGGTGTTGAAGGTGGTGGATGGTGTGCCAAATGGCTGCTTTGTCCTGGATGGTGTCGAGCTTCTTGAGTGTTGTCGGAGCTGCAGTCATCCAGGCAAGTGAATGATCCGACACCATCCAGGTGTGCCCAAAAAGCAGGATACCAATACACAGAAACACTCCCTGGTCACAAACCAGCTTACTTAAATAAAAACACTGCACTTTAAAATCTGGATTTCTATAAATCCTGTTGCTGTTACTGGAATTATTTAGTGTACTGGTATGCATCTACTGTAGGAAAGGGCAACCAAAGCCAACACAACTTATAAGTGTTCCTTTTAACCAATTATTGGTAATTGCTTGCACACACCCAGACTGACAACCAGTACTTTCTTGACCAGTGTTATACAGCTCAGAACGTTCTCTCCAAAACCACATGCATGGTAAAGTGAAGAAGAATCATACTAGACTCGAAACGTTAACTGTGTTTCTCTCTCCACAGATGCTGCCAAACCAGCAGCGTTTTTCCAGCAATCTCTGTTTTTATCTCATGTAGAGACCCAGGTTCAATTCCAGCCTTGGTTCACTGTGCAAACACTGCACATTTGTGCACTTTCCCTCCAAGTGCCCCAGTTTCCTCCCACAAGGGAGGAAAAGATATGCGAGTTAGGTGGATTGGCCATGATGAATGTGCGGGGAAGGGCAGAGGGCCTAAGTAAGACACTCTGTCAGAGCATAGGTGCAGGTCAATGGGCTGAATGACCTTCTTCTGCACTGTAGAGATTTTCTGATTCAATAGCATAATTTATTTTAAAAATAAGTGTAGTGATTATAAACACCTTTCACCACCACCTCTTCCATCTTCTTCCCTCGGGAAAAAGATACAAAAGTCTGAGGTCAGGTACCAACCAATTCAAGAACAGCTTCTTCCCTCTGCCATCAGACTTTTGAATGGACCTACCTTGCATTAAGTTGATCTTTCTCTACACCCCAGCTATGACTGTAACACTACATTCTGCACTCTCTTGTTTCTTTCTCTATGAACAGTATGTTTTGTCTGTATAGCGTGCAAGCAACAATACTTTTCATTCTATAATGATACACGTGACAATAATAAATCAAATCAAATTCAAATCAAAGGGGGCATAAAATTACGCCGAGGCCAGGGATAACATTTTTTTTAGTTACATAAATGATAGCAGAAAACGTCCAGAAACTGGTGGTGCTGGGCCGGGGTGGGCGGGGGGGCAGTCAGAGATTTTTGTTCAGTGGGGGAGGGGTATTAAAGATTATGGAACCAGGGTAGGTAGATTTTCACAGTAACTTCATCGCGGTGTTAATGTAAGCCTACTTGTGACAATAATAACTCCATCTAAATTTATTTAAGTTGCAGATCAGCCCTGATCCAAGCGAATGACAGAAAGGAGTCGAGGGGCCGAATGGCCTTCTCCTATGTCATTATGCTGCCCTCCCCGCGCCTATCAATCGACAGGCTGTACACTTTACCGAAACCCCGGTGCTGACCTTTAAAGAATGCACACACTCACTGATCACTCTCTCCGGAAATACAACAGAGCGCAAAAGTTGACCACTTAAAAAAAACAGTGGAACTCCTGGTATTCATTCTGCAGACTTCTGAAGCCATGAAGCCACGCCAAACACAACAAGTAAACACTCCATTCCCGCTAACCTGCTAATCAAGCCTTTCTTCTGTGTTTTTTTTATATATATAAAAAGCATCAGGTTATTCAGCAGAGCTGTGCAGTTTGTACTGTAAAATCACAGGGTGGAAGGTGCCAGCACATTAGTTGTCTCTCACTGATAATTAAAGACCTTTTAATTGGTGCTCGGATCAAGATGTTAAACTTAAAGAATTTTATACAGTGGGGAGGGACGGGGGGAGTGAATGGGAAATGGGTTTGGCAGATGGGAATTCTACGCTTGGCTGAGGTATGCATTAATCTGAAATGGACAGTTTAGTGCTGATCAAAGCTACAGCATTACGGTGACTGACCACGTCAAGTTTAATTTTTATTACAAGGCATTGGGGGATTTTTTTAAAAAAACAGTGCTGCTCGCCGGCTGATTTGGACAATTCCCGCTCCCTTCCTTTGAAAACCACAAAGCAGAACTTTCTCCCCGACGAATGGGGTTACTTTTCCAATCCTAAAGCTAACAGCGACCGAAGGAGGCAAGTGGCACTGCTTAAACAAGAAAAGTGGCTTCGCTGCGCCGAGTGAGAAGTGTAAAAACCAAGCGGGAATGATTGACAAGTCTGCCTTTTTACATGGCCAGTTCCAGAGCAGCTCGTTTCACACCGGCCAAATTAACATCGACACGTGAAAAAAAAATCACACTCAGACCTTCTCCTCGCCTGTTCAAGTTTCTGTACAGCTGCCAATCGGGGCGGCACGGTGGCACAGTGGTTGGCACTGCTGCCTCACAGCACCAGGGACCCGGGTTCAATTCCAACCTCAGGTGACTGTTTGCACATTTTCCCCACAGTGTGGGTTTCCTCCGGTTTCCTTCCACAGTCTAAAGATGTGCAAGTTAGGTTGACTGCCCCTTAGAGTCAGGGGCTCTAGCTTGGGTCAATGCAGGGGTTAATGGGGATGGATCTGGGTGGGATTGTCGTCGGTGCAGACTCCACTGGCCAAATAGTCTCCTTTTGCACTGTAGGGATCCTATGGTTCCAGTGGGGTGGAGGAAGTGGGACAAGTCTCTGAGAGCAGTAGGACCTGGAGGTTAGAAAGGGGGGCACAGTGATTAGCACCGCTGCTTCATAGCGCCTGGGAACCCAGTTCAATTCCAGCCTTTGGTGATTGTGTGTGTGTGTGTATATGTGGAGTTAGCACGTTCTCATCGTTTCCCCATGGTTTCCTCACCATACTCCAGTTTACTCCTACAGACCCAAAAAGTTGAGTAGATTGGCCATGCTAAATTGCCCATAAGTGGGCCAAGATGTGCAGGTTAAGGGAATTAGCAGGGTCCGCATGTTCCTCCGGGTACTCTGGTTTCCTCCCACAATTTGAAAGACGGGCTGGTTGGGTGCATTGGCAATGCTAAATTTTCACTCAGCATACCCGAACAGGCGCCGGAGTGTGGCGACTAGGGTATTTTCACAGTAACTTCATTGCAGTGTTAATGTAAACCTACTTGTGACGTCAAATAAAGGTATCCATGGACCAGGAATGAAGTCATGATGTAGAGATGCCCGCGTTGGACTGGGGTAAACACAGTAAGAAGTCTCAAGCAGACAAGATACCGAAAGGACTACAGATAAAACTTTAACGTGGTGTTGTGAGACTTCTTACCAGGAATGAAGGTCAGTGAGCGGTAGGGGCAATGGGTGAATGGGACTTGGTTATAGATTAGGACTAGAGCCACTGAAAGATGAAAGGTTGGCTAAGAGAGTGTTGAAATGGCCCAGTGTGGAGGAAACAGAAGTGAGGATTTGGGTAGACAACTGGAGATGGATTTGATGCTGGCGAAAGACTCAGCTCACCGTCAGATGGATCAGCGTGGTTGTAAAGAGCCTGGTGCACTGGGAGACAGCGGCCAGGAACTGAGTGGAATGGGTGGAGAATAAGAGGGTCCAGGGCGTTTTACACCGGTCACTTCATGCACGAGTCAGGACTGTGACACTTGTGAATTCCAAATCTCCCACAAATGAAGAAAATCCACCACTAATGGGTACAGCATCCTTCATTTCCTGAAACAATCATGGTAATAGCAAAGAGGGAATTCTCAGTGAGGCGTTCAAAGTGTAGATAAGCAAATCCTGTGGGAATTGTGTGCGGTTTGTTTATAGTGATTTCATTCTAGATTTTAAAAGATACACCGTGTTTGAAGGGGACGGGAACAGAACCAGCAACAGGAATACTAATCCTAATTAGAAACAGAAAGTATTAATTTCTTCAAAAGTAAAATAAATGTCAGCGAGGTTCTCAAATCTACTCGGGATTAACCAACCAGTAAGCCTTTAATGAGCGACAAAGAGTCAGTGTTTAGCGGGTAGCAAGAGTGTTAATGAACCCTCAACAAATATTGCGTGTCCAGGTCGTGCTTATTTGTGAGGTATTAACTACTGAAAGCAGTTTTCTGTGGGGGCGTGATCTTCGCAATGTGTGTTTGGTAATAGAACGCAAGATGTCTTCAACAAGACTTCTTCCTCTCCCACTCCCCTGTCTCTCCCACTCCCCTTTCTCTCTCTCTGCCTCTCACCTTGTCTAAATAAAACCCAAGCAAAATCTTCAGTAAGCACATTGCTACATGAAATCGTCATCTTTTATTCTTGTTTACTTGCAGTAACAAACTGTACTTTTAAAGTAAATTTAATTAAAAATCGTACGTGTTTAAAATGAATAGTGGTGCACTGGACAAAACTATGGATTAGATCTGAAATCCTCTCTTGCGCACCACCCCCATCCCACAGGTTCAGTTTCCTGACGTCCATGATATCAATGAGCGTCAGATCTGGGCACCAGGTCCGAGCAAGGAAGCAATGGCCCTTGGAAGGATGCACGGTCCTGAATTCACCCAGAAAGTATGGGGAATCAGGGAGTTAAAACTCTGAGGACAGGTTACACATACTTGCCGTGTGCTCCTCTGAATATAGAAGACTGTCGGGGTTGCGGGGAATTGGGGGGGGGGCGGTGGTGGGGTTGGAGGTGGAGATGATCAAGGTCTTTGAGAAGGATTCAACTGGATCGATGAAGGGACGCTATTCTTGTGGGAGTACTTGTAATAAGAGCGAATAGGAAGTGAAAATTAGAAAACACTTTTTTCCCCCCACTCAGAGGGGAATAGAATTCCCTCTCCCCCGCCCCTCCTCCCCCACTAAAAAAAATGCTGTGGCTACAATTCAATTGAAGCTTTCAGAATTAGATATCGATACTTTTTTTTGCTAGGAATGGGTATCAGGAGACTTGCAGCAAGAGTGAAATGGAGTTGAGGTACAGATCAGTCATGATCTAACTGAGCGGTGAGAACTGGCTGAAGCTACCGAGTGGCCCATTGCTGTTCGCACGTTCCATTTTAAAATGAATTAGTAATTATACGTTATAGGTAAAGAGGGTTACACAGTGCACATATAAGGTTTGAGTTGAGAGATATTTCTGTATGGTAATAGCCGTACACTTTATATAACAAAATCCCTTTATACAACTCAGAATTATATAAACTCTCAAGCAGATGCAAGTCCCCAATTTAATTACTTTAAATTATCAGTCCTTTCTTATATGTGACTTGTGTACCAAGCTGGAGTATTGAATGTAATGAGATCCCACTGTAACCCAGTTAATTGAAGAGACCAGGATATGTTTATTATTATAATTAGGATCCAATCAGTGGGTTTTTTTGTTCCAGTTTAAGCTACCCTGCCGTGTGCTTGAGGTGAGATGTCTGAGGCATAGCAACATGTCTTAAAGGCGATGCCTTTCAGTCAGCCTGCCGAAAAAAAATAAAGCGATTGCCGGACATTTAAAAGGAAAAATTTAAAAAAATAAGTAGCAACCCATGTTTAAACGGTTGTGATATAATCATGCGGCCTTACCTTGTGAATGTTAGATTGTCGGTTTATGCATTGAGGTCCCCTGGTGCACTATTAGCCATGACAAATAACATTTCAAAAGAACTTGTTAGGAGCAGCTCCTATGTAGTTTCTTTAAAACGATTGTTCAGTGAAAAAAAAGACATGAATACATTTTTGGGGCGCCTTTTTATTGTGGGACACATTATTATTGGTGGCGCTTATAGCAAAGTCAGTCTTTAAAGTCTACACTGTTCCCTGACCGGGCTGCTAAATCGCATCAGCAAAAGCAGGAAATGGAATGTTTTTTTTAAAATTGGTCAAACTATAAACGATTTGAGTAAAATAACAACACGAGGAAGAAAAGATAACAATGGATTCTACATCGGTCTTGTTCTGACTTGGGACAATGCGAATCTGGGTTGATTTAGCTTCAGTTTCCCACTATGGGTACAGTTTTTTTGCAGGATGTCACACAAGTCCACGTACAATACGGTGCAAAGCCTTAACAGTCACAGCATCAAAAAAAATCCCCTGTTTTATGTAAACGAACCTGTTGTTATGAAACTCATGTATAAATTAACCACGTACTGGCAGCTTCATTAAAAACTCCCATTACCACTGTCTGTGAGCAAGGCTATCAATTTTATAGGAACAATTTATTATAATGATGTGTATCACTATGCTGCATCTAGCAGGGTAATTTGCATTGTAAATTCAAATTAGTCCGTGTAACATTGAGAGCGCTACCATTTACTGACTATCCGACTATTATTAGCGAGACACATTTGTAATTCGGTATTTACATAAATTACTAACATATTTATTGATTTTTTTTTAAATTGCAGTGTTAAGATTATGGAAGCTGGATACACTACCGAATCAGAAGTCTTCGGCTAGATGGAAAGATTCACACAGAGCTGTAGGACTTTTTCCTTAAAAGTTAATTGGGGGCAATACTCAGATCAATATTATCTTAACCATTCCTTGGAAGAACTTGGCTTATATTTAAGTTAGCTTTCTGTTGTTAAAGTTTACAAAAAAAAATACTGAAGGTATTGGCGAGAAAGTACTTTGCGTTGGCAATACTGGGATCAAACAGTTAATTAATAGAAACAAACTACGATTTTATTGCTTAAAAAAGGTGAAAAAATAGACATTGAAGGCTTTCAAGAAGTGTTAGAGTGATTGGCCCTACTCTGAACCTGTCCTTCGGGAAGAGGTGAATGTTTAGATGCAAGCTATGTCTCCAGACTGTTTTGTTCTAATTGATATGAAATCTATTTCCTCTTAGTTAGTTTACTCGCTGACCAGCCCTGCACTACTTAACACAATCTGTCCTTAGTCAGTCATAGAGAGAGAGTGAGAGCTTACATTATCTTGGCACAGTCAAAATGATAAGATATCTCCTCCTAGCCCACATTTGAAATCGTGTTAGGTTGTTGGTTTCGGCTCAGGAACAACGCACTCGCCAAATGCGTGAAAGAGATCCGTAATCTCAAAAGAAGCACACACATAAAAAGTTTGCAGACCACACAGACACTGACAATCTCTCCAACTTTCATATATTTTAAGGGAAAAAGACAGACGAGGGGAAAGAGACTGACCAGGGAAGGAGGAACGACCGATGTAGCTCATGGCTGGAAGCCTTGCTTTTCGCTCTGCGGCTGAGCTAAGGTGGGTGAGAGAGAGAGAGAGCGCGGCTTGTCAAGGGTGTCAATATTATTCACAGCCCGGGATTCGGGCAGAAACAGCGCAATTACAGCGTATTTAAATGCTTCAGCGGACAGTAAGTCATCCCGCGTTTCCTTATGACGGCATTTAGCCACAAGTCAAAACTAATTTGTCTTGCTGGCTGCCTTTGGGTGCAAAATGTATGCGTTTAATAAACTGAACCAGCTGACCCATTTAAACTGTCGTTTGCAGCAGTGTGAATTCGATCTGAATCCGGGAGCAGTTCCCCAGAATTGCCAAGAACCGTTTTAAGCTGATCATGTTGCAAGGTGCCGTTTTAACACGTGAAATCTCAGCAACAGGCATGGTCCCTGCACACACACACATAGTCCAACGCCGGCATCTCCACATCACACACAGACACATTTCTGTGGAACTCTTTGCCGCAGAAGGCTGTGGAGGCCAGGTCATTGAGTGCCTTTAAGACAAAGATAGATAGGTTCCTGATTAATCAGAGATTATGGGGGAAAGGCGGGAGAATGGCGAATGAGGAAAATATCAGCCATGATTGAATGGCGGAACAGACTCGATGGACCGAGTGGTCTAATTCTGCTCCTATATTTTATGGTCTCAAGTCAGCACCACATCCCCCCCCCCCCCCCTTTCCCCCGGCACCTGTTTTTTCACTGGATTGTTTCAAGAATACATTTTTTTAAAAAAGCATCAGCAAAATTACAGTGGGGACCTAAACTGCATTTCTCATTAGAGAGAAGGTTCGTTCAGCATTCCTCCCCACTGTTTGCCACTTAAATCGCCCTCACATTGCGTCCTGACCTAGAAAAGTTCGTTGATGAGGTGAAAGCGAATGTCTGTGTGGCTTTGGAAAGTCGAGAATTACAGCTGATGCCCGTCACATCAAATATAACAACACACATACACACATGGACGGTGAGTTGTATACAGGGACACGCAGTGAGAAGTTCACTTTCTATTGTGGAACGAGAAGAAAGATTGTCACGGCTGTACCTGGACACACAGACACACACACAGATGTCTCTTAATCCATCCTCGCTCTCTGCCCTGCCAACCTATAGACTGGGCATATTAAGTATTCAGTCTGGAAGATTTTCGCCTACAAGTTCAGGTAGAGCGGGTGACATAACATGATCAGACTGATCAACCAAGATTTCGGCATAAACCCTTCAAGGACATTTCTTTTTTTTTGAAAGGGGGGGGGTGTTACTTGATTTTCTTGTGACTTCATGTCCATTTAACGCCGAGACGGGGGGTGGCCCATTGGAAAGGGAAAATAAATGTCCACACACTTACGATTTTTAAAAAAAAAACTTTAAGCAATATAAAAGATGAGGTAGCTCGCCTTCTCTCACTCCAGAGTGATTTGTGACTGGCCCTCTCCAACTCGATGAGGAAGAAGTTAGTCATGTAATGGAGACCCTATAGACAGCGCATCGATTACTATTGTAAAGCATGTCGGCTTCAAAACACTGCTCCAAATTCCAGAGGCATAAGATACAAGGGATCTTGATACAAGGATCTTTGTCACTGCAGTATCTGTTCGGATCAGCCGCGTTTTACGTGTCACTCACTGCGATTCCCCCACCAGCACCACCACCCCTTTAATAAGAAAATGCAAACTGATTTCATGTTTAACGGCCAAATGAGTGAGCTCAATACAAATCCTTATTTCTAAAACAAAACAAAGAGCGCAAAGCAAGGGCGCCCCTGCCCTTGAGGTGAGATTTAAACCCATCCCTAAGTTGGGTGTTTAAATGTTAAGAGGGGAGCTGAGGCGCAGTTCTCCTCTCGGTATCCAGTTCAAGACATCAGCAAAATGAACAGGTCAACAAATCTGTGCTTGGGTCAAACGTTCACTATCTACTTGTCTCTTTTTGGGGGGGTGGGGGGGAAAAGTGGGGTAAAAAGTAGTAATGTATAACGACTTGGAAGCCGAACCATCAAATAATTACACGCGAGATAGCAGAAATAGAATTAACTTTTGTTGTTTTTTTTAAATAAGATGCAAATCGATGGGAAATTGATTTGTTGAGAATCAATGTAAAAATTAGCTGGTGCAAACTCCTGTCTCCCTTCTTCACTTCTCATTCCCCCATGCAAAACCCAAACACATTTGTCCCACCAACCCCCCCATTTCTACCCCTCTGTATGTGCAAATTGCATTTACCTGGGGTTGGTGCTATTCCAGTACACGGCGTAGCGATCAGCAACTACTTTCCCAGAATCTTCCGTCCAAACACAAACCCAAAGGGCCAGGAAGAGCAGCACAGCCACCTCCACGTTCATCATCGCCGCCGAATCCGTTCCAAGCCGAGCCTCTCACGCACAAAACTCTGGGTGCGAATCAAAGCCTCCAGCTGCCGCCTCCATACGGTGCCTGCAAACCACACAACTTTCAAACAGGGGAGCAAGCTCCTCTCTTTTTTTTAGAAAAAGAGAGTGAATCCAACCCCTATTCCACTTGCAGGCAACCTACCCTGCTTGGAGACAGAGAGAGGGAGGGAGAGAGAGAGAGGTGTGTGTGTGTGTGGAAAGCAGCAAGAGCAAGCAGGAGGAGGGAGGAGAGCTGGTGGCGGGTCGGAATTATGAATGAAAGCATCCTCGACCAGTTGTGAGGCGCGAGCCGGCCGGGGGCGGGAGGGGGCGTGGGGAGGAGGGGAGTTCTGACCAATCGGCATCTGGAGAGGGCGGGACTCGAAACTGAGTGACAGCGGTTCGCCCAATTGGCGGAGGGGCTGGGCGGGTGACGTCACAATGGGAGCCGGTTCAATGGCAACAGTAACAGGCTTCCAGTTTGCTACATTCCCCATTCCAAGCTACACACAGTCTGCATGCGGCTCTCTGAGTGTGATTAATGAAAATCTCAGCCACATTTTAAAAGTAATTGCCTCGTAAATCAGCAAACATATTGTGCGTGTTTTATTTTGGGTGTGTGTATTGTTTGTTGGTTTAGGCAGTACCCGCCTTCAGTCGCACGTAACAGATTAGAATTTCACATTTAAATACTCTGGAGTTTAGGGCTAAGTTAAAACTCGATTCTCTGCCGCGATCCGCCTGGAATTCCACCGTGACATTTAATGGGATTGTGTTCTCAGCCTTTTTTTGTTGCGGGGGTGGGGGGGTGGGGGGTGGAGGAACGGGGAGAATAATGTATGACATGAATTCTTACCGGGGAATTGTCCGTCTACTCGATTCCCGAAGCAGCGCCTCTCATAGAGAGAGAAAAAAAAATTTAAAAAGCCACTTAGAAATTTGCAACAGCACCGCAAAAGCGACTGAGAGAATCAACCTCTTTGCTGCACACGTGCAGTACTGAATAGTGTGAAGAATATCAAAAAGGGTAGGAGGTAAGAACTGTTAATTCAGTGGATTGTTCAACTGATTTTTAGATTATTTATTTTCACAAAAACAACAGGATTAATTAAAGGGATAACCTTGTGCTCCTGTGCCATTTAACTCAGTTATTTTTTCCTCTTAGCGTATGCGTCCAACTGCAGTGAAGACTGCATCCTAAATGAATGCAAGGGTATAACTTGGGGTTCCTACTATTTCAATGCTGTCCCTGGCTGGCCACCCACCATGTGAACCATTGAAAACTCCGCTGCTTGTATTCTAACTCGCAGCAAGTCCCATACAACCACCATCCATGCATTTGCTGACTTGCATTGGTTCCGAGCTTGACAACGCCTGGGTTTAAACATTTTTATCCTTATTTTCAAATCCCTCCGTGGCGTTTTCCTCCTCCCCCCTTCCCCTTCTTTTTCAGCCCTACAACCTTCTGTGATCTCTGCTCTCCTGCAAATCTGACCTCTCGTGCATCCCAATTTTAATCACTTTGCCATTGTTGGCCGTGTCTTCGGCTGTCTGGAGACCTCTCTGACTCTCCTTCCCCCCATCTTCAACTTTTAAAATGTTCCTTAAAATTTACCTCTCTGATCAAATCTTTTGGAGTGGCATGATGGCACAATGGTTAGCGCTGCTGCCTCACAGCACTAGGGGCGCGGATTCAATTCTCAGCCTCGGGTCACTGTGCGGAGTTTGCACATTCTCCCCGTGTCTGCATGGGTTTCCTCCGGGTGCTCCAGTTTCATTCCACACTCCAAAGATGTGCAGGTCAGGTTGATTGGCCATGCTAAATTGTCCCTTAGTGTCCGGGAATTAGCAGGGGTTGTGGGGATAGGTCTGGGTGGAATTGTTGTCAGTGCAGAGTCGATGGACCGAATGGCCTCCTTCTGCACTGTAAGAATTCTATGATCCTGTCATAATAACTCCGTGTCAATTTATTTTTTGAATATCACTCCTGTGAAGGTTCTAAGGACATTTAACTATGTTAAAGATGATTTTTAAAAAAATATGTAAGTAGTTATTGTTCTGATGAACAGTTATGGTCTTGAAACAGTAATTTTTTTTTTCTCTCTCCCCAAATGAGGGCAGCACAGTGAGTTAGCACTGCTGCCGCACAGGGACCCGGGTTCAATTCCAGCCTCAGGTCACTGTCTGTGTGGAGTTTGCACCTTCTCCCCGTGTCCGCGTGGTTTTCCTCAGGGTAATCTGGTTTCCTCCCACACTCCAAAGGTTAGGTTGATTGGCTATGGTATGTTGTCCTGTAATGTCAAGGGGACGAGCAGGGCAAATAGATGGGGTTAAGGGGCTAGGGCTTGAGTGGGATTGTGGTCGGTGCAGACTCGATGGGCCAAATGGCAGCCTTAACTGCAGGGATTCAATGATTCTAAATGCCGCCTGACCTGCCTATGGTTTCCAGCAATCATCTGTTCATATTTCAGACTGCCAGAATCTGCAATGTTTTACTCCTGTTTTAGGAAGCAGCCCAAGCTATAAGGTGTACATGCTCGTTACAACAACCTGATCATCTCACAGCAGCTTGTGTTCACACCGGGTACAGTATAATTTCAGTCTAAGTTCTACACAAATAGTATAGGGAACAGTTAACAGGTTGTAACTAAAATAATTTGAGAATAGGAAATTGAAGCTACAACATTAATGGTATTTTAAGTAGATTAATATCTTCCTAATCTGGACCTTGGACAGAAACCAGTTTAGCCAAATTATCTATAAAATCATAATTACCATTTATGGTATTACTAATTTATCCACAGGTTCATAAATATAGAATGGTCAATGAAAGCAAGACTGGTGTAACATGCAATTCAGAGCAATTAAGCATTCTCGCACTATGAATCTTTCCTCATTTATACAGGAACATCAATAGCATGCAGCGGAGAATGTAAATTGTATCCCAATGTTGTATTGAGTGTAGTAACATTTATATCATCTGCTATATCATTAATGAGCCAGTTTTAGGTGAACCACTTAGCGTTTCAACCAGTCTACTTGAACTGGAGTTTTTTTTTGCAGTCAAAGCACATGGAAATATGAACTTGTATATTTTTCTCTATATTTTTCCAAGTAGGGAAGTAATGTTAAACCTTTCTTTTAAGGCAGTGCAGGAGCAGAGAAACCAGGGTGTATATCTGGTGTATACAAGGGTGGCACGGTGGCACAATGGTTAGCACTGCTGCCTCACATGCCAGGGATCTGAGTTCGATTCCCAGCTTGGGTCACTGCCTGTGTGGAGTCTGCATATTCTCCCCGTGTCTGCTTGGGTTTCCACCAGCTGCTCCAGTTTCCTCCCACAGTCCAAAGATGTGCAGGTTAGGTGGACTGTCCACGCTAAATTCTCCCTCAGTGTACCCAAACAGGAGCCAGAGTGTGGCAACTAGGGGATTGTCACAGTAACTTCATTGCAGTGTGAATGTAAGTCTGCTTGTGACTAGTAAATAAACTTTAACTTTACTTTATATGTGCATAGCTGATTGAAGGTGCAGGACAGTTGGAGAGCACAGTCAATAAATAAAGCACAATGCAATCTGGACCTTAGTAATAGGAGCATAGAGTACAAGAACAAGGAGGTTATGCTGAATTTAAACAAGACACTAGCTAGATCTCAGCTAGAGTATTGTGGCCACACTATAGGAAGGATACAAACACATTGGAGAGAGCAGAAGAGGTTTACAAGAATGGTTCCAGGGATGAGAAACTTCCGTTATGAGGATAAATTTGAGAGGTTGGGACTGTTCTCCTTGGAGAGAAGGGGGCTAAGATGAGATTGATAGAGATACTCAAAATCATGAGGGTAATCGTAGGGAGAAAATGTTCCCACTCATAAAAATATCAAGAATAAGACTCTCCTGATGGAGGGGCAATGCTCCAAAAGCGCATGCCACAAACAAACCTGTTGGATTTTAACCTGGTGTTATGAGATTACTTATTGTGCCTACCCCAGTCCAACACCGGCAAGTCCACATCAAGAATAAGAGAGCACTGATTTGAAGTGATTTGCAAAAGAAGTCCAAAGATGTGCAAGTTAGGTTGATTGTTCTATGCTAAACTGACTCTTGTGACAGAGGAATTAGCAGGGTAAATGTGTGGTGTTACAGGAATAGAGCCTGGGTGGGATTGTGGTCGGTACAGATTCAATGGGCAAATGGCCTCCTTCTGTACTGTTGTGATTCTATGAAGGAGATGTAATGTGAGAAAAAACTTTTTCATACGAATAGTTGAGATCTGGAATGCACTACCTGGAAGTGTGGTGGAGGCAGACTCGATTGAGGCACTCAAGGGGGCATTAGATGATTGTTTCTATTCAAGTAATGTGCAGGGGCATGGAGAAAAGGCAGGGGAATGGCATTAAATCATGATATACATTTGGAGAACCAGTGTAGACATGGGAGGGCTAAATGACCTCCTTTTGTACCAGAAGGATTGTGTGATTCTTTATAGATCACTGGCAAGGCTTCACTTGGACTGCTGAGTCTGATTCTGGGTACAATAGTTTAGGAATTATGTCAATGTTTTGAAGAAGGTCCGAAGGAGATTCACCAGAATGATAACAGGGATGAGTGACTTTGGTTTTGTGGCGAGACCAGTGAAGTTAGGAACATTATCTTCAGAGCAGAGAAGGTAAAGTGGAGAAAAGCAAATTACTGCAGATGCTGGAATCTGAAACCAAAAGAGAGAATGCTGGAAAATTTCAACAGGTCTGGCAGCATCTCTAAGGAGAGAAAAGAGCTGATGTTTCAAGTCCAGATGACCCTTTGTCAAAACTGACAATGGTTAAGTGGAGACATACTGGAGGTGTTCAATATTAGAAAAAAAATTGACAGAGTATTGTAAGGAAAGCTGTTTTCTTTCAAGCAGGTAGGTACAAAGAAACAGATATATTGGTAATAATTGGTAAGAGGTCGAGAGAGAAAATGAGTAGAGTTTCTTTTCTGCAGCGAATGATCTGGAAAGCGCTGCCTGAAAGAATGGTGGAAGCAGGTTCAATAGTAACACTGAAATTGTGTTAGATCATGAAGAAGAAAGAATGTGCAGGAGTATAGGGAAAGAGCAGAGACACGAGGGTAATTTGATAGCTCTTTCAAAGAGCCAGCACAAACATGATGGAACAAGTGACCTCCTTCTGTGCTATACAATTTTCTGATTCTTTCTCTGCCTTCTAAGACACCAGCCTATGCTGGATAATGTTATCAACATTGTTTATAATCTATCCAAGTGCTCATTCCTCATGTGTGAGCCTGGACTTTGAGTGTCACCACACTCTTTGAACATGAGGGGCGGGGGCACGGGTCTGGCGATATGGTTGGGGTGAAGAGGAATCACAATATATGCAATTCAACAACCACACACGCACGTTTTTTAACCCAAGTCATAGGGCCACAAACTGGAATCAGAATGCTATCCAATTATTCCTCCGTTAAAGCACTGAGGTTAATTGGAGTACTCCAATGTTGTCCTGACTATAAAGCTTAGCTGCATATTAGGCCACAAAAGTGATCTGGTGGGGAGATTGGGAGTTTTATTTTAAATTGTCATATTACAATGTAACAGCTTTTGTAACTTGTATTGTAAAGCCATTAAGTACAATTGCATAATATATACAGACCATTACACTCTGCTAACATGCTGACAATTACATCAAGCTTGCAGCGGCTATATCAAAATTGTTAATTGTCCTGTGTAAGCGTCACCATACATCACTGTCAAGCCCACTTCTCTTTCTTCAATTTACAATGAAAAACCTTACACTTAATGAGCAGATTTCTCTTTGCTATTTCCCCCACATCACAGTGGCTACAATTTCAGAAGCACTTCATTTTGGTTGTAAAGAGCTTTGGGACATCCTGAGGTCAGGGACGGCAGTATATAAATGCAGGTCCTTTCTTCTCCTTAAAGCGTGGAGCATAACGGATTGCTCTGAGTGCTGTCACTGTCTGTCAGCCAGCAAAACAGATGAAGCCAAACAATCTAAAATAGAATAAAAACATTGCCACGCACCTTGCTGCGTAAGAAAAGACACACAGGAATGATTTCAGGACTCAAATATCAGATCTGCATTCAAGTGGCAAATATAAACCACTCAAGTTCTATTCTCCAATATCTCATCCCTTTCCTCATTCCCACATGCCTTGTGGACAGTTCCTTATATCCAAATTTTTCTCTAGTTTTGTTTTATTTATTCTTGAGATATGGACACCACTGGCAAGGCAGAGTTTATTACTTATTCCTGCTGAGTTCCTACATTACAACACTTACACACTTCAAATAATTGGTTGTAAAGTGCTTTGGGATGACCTGAAAGGCATTATATAAATATCGGTCATCCTTTTCTCATTGAGCCCCCCACACCCCCAGGCATCGATCACTTGCAGACCAGATCAGTTTAGGATATGGTCAGCTCCCTTTCTCCTTCACAGTTTACCAGAGTGTGGGGGGTGGGGGAAGGGGGTGGTGGGCAGGTGGGGGAGTTCTCAGCTGCGAGGTCAATCAAACTTTAAATGGTCCGCTAAATTTGGCCCATTGTGTGTACCGTACTCTCCAAAACAGCATCAATCCCACGCCCCCAATTTATCATGGCTAACCCACCCAACCTACACATCTTTGGATGCTAAGGGGCAACACAGCATGGCCATCCCTATCTTTGGAATGTGGGAGAAAACTGGAGCACCTGGAGGAAACCAACATAGACACGGGGAGAACGTGCAAATCCTACACTAAGGGACAATTTATCATGGCCAATCCATCTAACCTGCACATCTTTGGACACAAGGGGCAATTTAACATGGCCATCCCACACATCTTTGGATTGTGGGAGGAAACTGGAGCACCCAGAGGAAACTCATACAGACACGGAGAGAACATGCAAACCTCACACAGTCACCCAAGGTAGGAATTGAATCCGGGTCCCTGGCGCTGTGAGGCAGCAGTGCTAATCACTGTGCCATAAACTTTGGGGAAATGCTGCAACCGGTGACTGAAGAAATAAAATTAAACTTTAACGAGGAGTCCAGACAGAAATGCAAACTTTTGCATCTAAAGTTTTCGGTTAACTTTAACCAATGTACCACAACAAGCCAAATGGATACAGCCAGCATGATATCACTGCTTACTGTTGCAAGACCTAAATTAGCTAATCTTTATGTGAATATCTTTTCCTGTATCCACTTGGCACCGATACTGTATGTAGAGATGCAATTACAGTAAATCAATTACACAATTCTCCATAAAAACAATCTTCAATTCTACTCCAGCACAGCATCGGGAAGTCTTAGTCAGGCTGGGCTCCTGAATAATTTGCTTAGTTTTACATCGAGCTGACCTGTGGCATTTATAAGGGGTTTCCGCCAAAAGAAAATGCTGTTTATTCTCCTCATGTTGGTAAATAAGATCAAGGATTGACCAATTACAATTGTGGCCATGGACATCGGCTAATTGTATCCAATGTTATTAAATCACTCACCATTGTGGAATCAGCTTTTCATTAAAACCCAGCTTTGTGGCTCCACCAGTGGCTCAGCTGGTTAAAACTCTGAATAGCAGAGCTAATTAAATTAGGACAGTACCAAGGTTCAGTCCCCTGTGTGCACTGAGTTAGTTGACACAGTTAGAAGACTGATAGGAATCTGACAATTGTCCTCATCTGGATTGAGGAGACGCAAACTGGTCAGATCTTGATTGCGATTTTGGAAGTGCTTGTGTGTGTGTCAATGACAGGCGAGGGAAAGACTGAATTGGCTGTGATGCCCCAATGGTTGAATATGCCTATGTTCTACATGAAGAAAGACCACTCACTAAGGAAATTTGGCATGTCAGTTCCTACTCGCACCAAGGACAACAGATTTGATTTGATTTATTACTGTCACATGTATTAGTGTACAGTGAAAGGTTACTTACGCGCTATACAGACAAAGCATTCCGTTCATAAAAAAAGGAAACAAGAGAGTGCAAAATGTTACAGTCATAGCTAGGGTGTAGAGAAAGATCAACTTAATGTGAGGTACATCCATTCAAAAGTCTGATGGCAGCAGGGAAGAAGCTGTTCTTGAGTCCGTTGGTACGTGACCTCAGACTTTTGTCTCTTGTTCCCGACAAAAGAAGGTGGAAGAGAGAATGTCAGGGGTGTGTTGATTGTTGATTAAACTGGCTGTTTTACCGAGGCAGCGAGAAGTGAAGACAGAGTCAATGGATGGGAGGCTGGTTTACCTTACCTAATGGACTTTAGAACTTACCTAAAGGATATTAGTGAATCAGATGGGATTTTATGACAATCAATGATAATTTCATGGTCACCATTACTGAGACTAGTTTTCATTTCCACATTTTATTAATTGAGTTTAAATTCCACAAGCTTAATGGGATTTGGACCCAGTGTATTAAGCTTCAAGTTTCTAGGTGTCCAGATCACCAACAACCTGATCTGGCCCCCCATGCTGACGCTATAGTTATGAAAGCTCACCAATGCCTCTACTTCCTCAGAACGTGAAGGAAATTCAGCATGTCCACTACGACTCTCACCAACTTTTATAGATGCACCATAGAAAGCATCCTTTCTGGTTGTACCATAGCTTTGTATGACTCCTGCTCTTCCCAAGACTGCAAGGAATTACAAAAGGTCATGAATGTAGCCCAATCCATTACGCAAATCAGCCTCCCATCTCTTGGCTCTGTCCACACTTCCCACTGCCTCCGCAAAGCAGCCAACATAATTAAGGACCCTACGCACCCCGGACGTTCTCTCTTCCACCTTCTTCCATCAGAAAAAAGATACAAAAGTCTGAGGTCACTTGCCAATCGACTCAAGGACAGCTTCTTCCCTGCTGCCATCAGACTTTTGAATGGACCTACCTCATTAAGTTGATCTTCCTCTACACCCTAACTATGACTGTAACACTATATTCTGCATTTTCTCCTTTCCTTCTCTATGAACAATATGTTTTATCTGTATTGTGCGCAAGAAACAATGGTTTTCACAGTATTATTATCACATGCGATAATAATAAATCAAATCACTTTGCGTCTATGTGGCTGGATGGCCAGTTTTAATGCAGAGCAGCACCAACAACACAAGTTCAATTCCTGTACTGGCAGAGGTTATTCTCAACCTTGCCCCTCGCTTGAGGTGTGGTGAGCCTCAGGTTAAATCGTCACACTGGTTAGCACTGCTGCCTCGCAGCGCCAGAGACAGAGGTTCAATTCAGGCCTCGGGTCACTGTCTGTGCAGAGTCTGCACATTCTCCACATTACTGCGTGGGTTTTCTCCAGGTGATCTGGTTTCTACCCTCAGTCTAAAGATGTGCAGGTTAGGTGGATTAGCCAGAGTAAATGTGACTCCAAAGATTAAATTATAAGCAAAATCAAAAGGACTATATTCTCTGGAATTTAGAAGATTGGAAGTAATTTAGTTAAATATTTTATAGAAAAAGTCAAAGAGTGGGATTTTCCAGCTGTGTTCACCCTGAGGGTGGAAAATACCATCTAAGGTCAATGGATCTTTGTATGGTCCAATCCCTACTGCTACGATTCCCATGGCAGGTGGAACAAGGAAATTCCACCCCAAGTCTCCAGGTACATAAGAACATAAGAAATAGGAACAGGAGTAGGCCATCTAGCCCCTCGAGCCTGCCCCGCCATTCAATAAGGTCATGGCTGATCTGTCATGGCTCAGTTCCACATTCCCGCCCTCTCCCCATAACCCTTAATCCCCTCTCTTATCAAAAACCCATCAACCCGCGTCTTAAAAATATTGAGCGAGGCAGCCTCCACCACTTCAACAGGCAGAGAATTCCAGAGATTCACCAAGAAAGGGAATTTATAGAGTAAAAATAGTACGCATCACAGCAATCAAAACCATGCTTGAATGAACAAAGAAAAGACCTCTTCTCATTATTACATAGTATCACTTAAAATTTACAGCACAGAAACAGGCCATTCAGCCCAACCAATCCATACTGGCATCACTATCACCTCCTCCCATCATTCCTTACTTATCAGCATATCTTCTATGGCCTGTCTCATGTGCTTACTTAGCATTCCTTTAAATACTACTCATCTCAACGGGTCCCTGTGCGAATGCCACACTGTTACCGCTCTCTGGGTAAAAGAGGTTCCTTCTACATTCCCTGGAGGATTTCTTGGTGACTCTCATATATATTGAAGCTCTTTATTTTACTCTTTTCCAAAGCAGCTATGGCTAGATATCAAAGCCTTTCATGATTTTAAAAGCTTCAGTAAACCATTAAAAAATGAGAAATACTTGCATTCCTCCTGAACCTTTCATGACCCAAGGATATCACAATGTGTGTTTTCTGGCTATTGAAAGAAGTATAGTCACTCTTGTAGGAAACATGGCAGCCAGTTTGCACACAGCAAGCTCCCACATGTAGCAAACCGATTAGCTGTGACGTGGATTGAGGGATAATTATTAATCAGGATATCAGGCCTGAGGTCCCCTGATCTTCTTTGAAAAAGTGTTTTTTTTTTAATGCCCACTGTAAAGAGCAGACTGGGCCATCTCCCATGAAAGATGGCACCGCTGACAGTTCACGACTCCCTCAACACTGCACTGGGGTGTCAACCTGGATTTTCGTGCAGAAGGTTCTTGAGTGACACTCAAACACAATGAGGCAAGGGTGCTACCCACTCATCCATGGCTGACCTACCCTGGCAAGGTTTGCTTTTATTCTGTGCAACATCTCTACTTTCCCACGACCTGTTCCTCTAATACAAACACTTTGTCAACATGGATGAAAGCTGAACATTTCCAGGAATTCACTGAATTGAATGGAATTGATTTATTAGTGTCACATATATTGGGATACAGTGAAAAGTACTGTTTCTTGCCAGCTATACAGACAGAACATACTGTTCAAAGAGTACATAAGGGAGAAGGAAAGGAGAGGGTGCAGAATATAGTGTTGCATTTACCGATAGGGTGCTGAGAAAGATCAGCTTAATATATGATGGGTGCATTCAAACGTCTGAAGACAGCAGGGAAGAAGCTGTTCTTGAGCTGGTTGGTACAGAAGAGAGTTGCCGGAATTTTACCCCGATTCGGGGGCAGGCAAGGCTCACGCATCGGAATTCTACGTTGGCCTCAGGCTGCATTTTAACAGCCTCACCCAACTGAAGTCGTAAAATCCCGGCCAGTATGTCTGGGGTGAACGGTGTCCTTGATTATGCTGGCTGCTTTTTCGAGGTAGTGGGAAGTGTTCCTTTGGTGATTGTAGATGAGGCACATGATTTTCAGGAGATGTGAACCTATTCCCTCCTCTGTGCATACACAAAACTAAAGGGGAAAGTACTAACGAGTGGTTAGCATAACAATACCTGGAATTAAGAATTTACGCTGGTGAGTATGAAACCATTGTTGATTGTTGGAAAATCCCATCTAGTTCACTAATGCCCTTTAGGGAAGGAAATCTGCTGTCCTTACCTAGTCTGGCCTACATGTGACTCCAGATCCACAGCAATGTGGTTGACTCTCAACTGCCCTTGGGCACCTAGAGATGGGCAATAAATTTTGGCCAGCCAGTGATGCCCTTGTCCCATGAATGAATAATAAAAAAGGACCCGATCCACAATGTATTTGCTTTAAAATCACCCAAAACCAGAGATTCCAAGATGATGAATTGTCATTTGTTTCCAAAACTCACTTTATGTGAAGTCTGTGGAACTCTGCAGCAGGAGAGGACATTAACACAGACCAATCAGTTGGTCAACTATTCTCCAATCCTACAGAAGACTTTTTGGATTGGTCAATGGCCACTTCTGCCTGCTCTCATCCAAAAGTGAGAGATAAGGGACTCTGATAGTTTACCAGTGAAATAGGTCTTCAGGTAGGTCTCATCAAAACTAGTTTATCTTAGAAGAGTTGCAACAAATAAGCCTGTAACTTTATCTAGATCTGCCCTGGCATTTGCAGATGATACTAAGCTAGGGAGGACAGTGAATTGTGAGGATGACACTGAGAGATTGCAGATTGACAAGTTGGCCATATGGGCAGGCACCCAGCAGACGAATTTCAACACAGTGAAATATTAGGTTGTGCATTTTATATCCACTAGTAGGATAAACTAGAATCAGAGGGCACAACCTCATGCTGAAGGGATGATCCTTTAAAACAGAGATGAGGAATTTCTTCAGCCAGAGAATGTTGAATCTGTGGAACTCTTTAAGTGTCTTAAAGACAGAGGTAGATAGGTTCTTGATTAATAAGGGGATCAAGGATTATGGGGAAAAGCAGGAGAATGGGGATGAGAAAAATACCAGCCATGATTGAATGGCAGAGCAGACTCGATGGGCTGAGTGGCCTAATTCTACTCATATGTCTTATGATAGAAGAAATACAGGGAGGAAATACAGGGAGACAATACAGCCTTAGTGGTACAACTTTGAGGGAAGTATAGAAGCAGACGGATCTCGGGGTTCAAGTGTATAATTCTCTGAAGTTGACCAGGCAAGTTGAAACAGTTGTTAGGAAGGCTTATAGGATCCCTGGAGGCGTAGAGTATAAAAGCAAGGAAATGATGCTACACCTCTACAAATCATTGGCCAGACCACAGTTGGAGTATTGTGTTCAGTTCTGGGCACCTTATTTGAGGAAGGATGGTAAAGCCTAGAGAGAGAGAGAGGTTCTCTGGAATGATACAGGAATGAGGAATTTGAGATACAAGGAAAGATTAGAGAAATTGGGCATATTTTCCCTGGAGCAGGGAAGATTTAGAAGTGAACATATTGAGGGTATTCTGTTTCCACTAGTTGTATATCAGCGACCAGGGGCTCTCAGTTTCAAGATGGTCAGCAAGAGAGCTAGGAGTGGGATGAGGAGAAATGTCTTGACTCCGAGTTATTGGGATTTGGAATGTAAGAACATAAGAACATAAGAAATAGGAGCAGGAGTAGGCCATCTAGCCCTTCGAGCCTGCCCCGCCATTCAATAAGATCATGGCTGATCTGTCGTGGCTCAGTTCCACATTCCCGCCCTCTCCCCATAACCCTTAATCCCCTCTCTTATCAAAAACCCATCAACCCGCGTCTTAAAATATTTAGTGAGGTAGCCTCCACCACTTCAACGGGCAGAGAATTCCAGAGATTCACCAACCTTTGTGCTGCCTGGGAGAGGCAGATTCCACAGGGAGCTTCAAAAGAGAGTTGGCACATATTTGAAAGTGATTAATTTAAAGGGTTATTGAGATAGGGCTGGATAATGGGACCAACTGGGTAGCTGTTTTGGGAACCAGTGCTGACATGATGGGCCGAATGGCCTCCTTCTGTTCTGTCAAATTCCATGATTCTATGAATGTTAAAATTTAAAATTAAATTAAAATTTCCTTTTTTCACCTTAGGTAGTAGTACATTTATAACATGAAAGGAACTCAGTCACTGAAATAATAATATCCATAAAATTTATGACTTGCTAAATGCAAAATTACTGTTGCAGACTTGACCAAGATTGATGACTGAGATAGGTTAACCTTGAATGAAAATAATCAGGGTCCTTTTGCTCCAGACATTCTCAATATAATTAACATTTGTGCTTAATGTTCCCGTGAAAATGTTATCTGCTTGAGTTTCGAATAAAGAAGTTACCAGGTCAACTGGGAATATTTTGCTTTTCTAAACTGGAGGAGACCAGGTGAAGGGCCAAAGCCACCACCCAGGTCCACAGCAAGGATGGAATGAACAGGAGAGAAGGCAAGACGAAATGAAAAGCAGTGAGTGGTTGGCGGCTTTTTTTTTAAACTGACAAAGACACAGAAGTGAGAAAGTTAAAGGGCTTCTCAGTTTTGAGAAAGAAAGAGGCAATGTGGGTGAGTCATAGGAATATAGAAAATAGAAGTAGGGGTAGGCCATTTGCCCCTTCGAGCCTGCTCCGCTATTCATTTCGATCATGGCTGATCATCAAATTCAATATTCTGATCCCTCCTTCCCCACATACCCCCTGATTCCTTTAGCCCAGAAGCAAAACCTAATTTCTTCTTAAAATCTCACAATGTTTTGGCCTGAACTACTTTCTGTGGTAGTGAATTCCACACATTCACCACCCCCGGGTGAAGAAATTTCTCCTCACTCAGTTCTGAAAGGTTTACCCCTTATCCTCAAACAATGACCCTCTAGTTCTGGCTCCCTCACCATCAGGAAGATTCTTTCTGAATCTACCCTGTCTAATCCGGTTGCAATTTTATAAGTTTCTATGAGATCCCCTCTCACTCTTCTAAATCCAGTGAATACAATCCTAACCAACTTAGTCTCTCCTCGTATGACAGATCTGCCATCCTGGTAAATCTTTGCTGCATTACCTCTATAGCAAGGACACTTCTCAACTTTTAGGCAGTGACATTTGGACCACAGGAAAAGTGTGTGTTGGGGTGAATATTTTGAAATTACGAGAAATCGTGATTTAAAAAAAAATTCATGGGATGTGGGCAAAGCCAGTGTTTGTTGCCCATCCTTAATTGCCCTTGAATGAGTAGGAGCCAAGAGTCAACCACATCATAATGCGTCTGGAGTCACATATAGGCCAGATAAGGTGAGGCGAGATTTCCTTCACTAAAGGAGATTAAGTGAACCAGATTCCTTTTAACAACAATCGATGATAGTTACAATTGACCAGAAACTGAACTGGATGAGCCATATAGATACTGTGGCTACAAGGTGAGAGGCTAGAAATCCTGAAGCAAGTAAATCATCTCCTGACTCCCCAAAGCTTGTCCACCATATGCAAGGCACAAGTCAGGAATGAAATGGAATACTCTCCACTTGCCTGGAAGAGTGTAGCTCCATCAACACATGAGTTCAACACCTTCCAGGACAAAGCAGCCAACTTGATTGCTGCCCCTTCCAAAAACATTCAATCCCTCCACCACCAATAAACAGTGGCAGCTGTATGTACAATCTACAAGATGCACTGCAGGAAGTCACTAAGGTTCCATAGGCACCATCTTCCAAACCCACGATCACTACCATCTTGAGGGACGAGGGCAGTAGATACTTGGGAACACCAGCACCTGGATGTTCCCCTACAAGCCACTCATCTTCCTGACTTGGAGATTCACTGCTGTTCCTTTACTGTTGCTAGGCCAAAATTCTGAAACTCACTCCCTAAAAGCACTGTGGGTGTACCTACACCTTAGGCACCACAGTGTTTCAAGAAGGCAGTTCACCACCACCTTCTCAAGGGCAACCAGGGATGGGCAATAAATGCAAGCTCAGTCAGTGATGCCCATATCCTGTAAGTTATTTTTTTTCAAGTTGTCACGAGCACCATGAGCAAGACTAGCTTTATATTGCAGATTTTGGGCCAAATCTTGTGTGGAGTGGTAATTACTGATGCATTGCCACTGCACATTTCACCAACCCAAACAGGAGCTGCACATTTCTCACCCCAACCTCCAAGTCGGGGCCTCCTGAGAAACATGCAGTATAGTTGCTCCAGGAGTCCTTTCAGTGCAGCAAGTCAGGGAAAGTGAACCTAAGGCCCCTTTTTAAAAAGGCTAGCTGCCAAATTTAAGCTCCCAGCCATAGGAAAGCAGATAAGTGTGTAAGGTAAGTGGATGAGTTGGGGGTTGGGTGATTGGGGGTTCAGTGTTGTTGGAAATAGGCCAGGTGGCACAGTGGTTAGCACTGCTGCCTCACAGCTCCAAGGACCTGGATTCAATTCCCAGCTTGGGTGACTGTCTGTGTGGAGTCTGCACGTTCACCTCGTGTCTGCGTGGGTTTCCTCCGGGTGCTCCGGTTTCCTCCCACATTCTGAAAGATGTGCCGGTTAGGTGGATTGGCTATGCTAAATCCTTCTTCAGGTGTGCCCAAACAGACACTGGAGTGTGGCAACTTGGGGATTTTCATTGCAGTATTAATGTAAGCCTACTTGTGATAAATAAATAAAAGGGCATTTCTGGCCCCCTTGGAAGTAAGGTGGCTTGTCATTGACCACCAGCAGGTTCTTCCAGTCCTGTCAACATCTATGGTGTTTTGTATGGCTCAGCCGCCCCATCATCAGGGAACCCACCACAGTAAGTTGCTTCAGCAAGACGAGAAGTTCCCACTGATGGGACCCACCCATCATATTAAACCTTGTAACCTTCCCTGGGTAACTATTCTTCT
The DNA here is from genome assembly GCF_965287045.1 of Carcharhinus amblyrhynchos. Taxonomy (NCBI): domain Eukaryota; kingdom Metazoa; phylum Chordata; class Chondrichthyes; order Carcharhiniformes; family Carcharhinidae; genus Carcharhinus; species Carcharhinus amblyrhynchos. The sequence continues at coordinate 5,184,087 of NC_137349.1, read as the reverse complement.
AAGAGAGTCGAACCATTCCAGAGTCTCTGATTTAAATCAGTGTTTTGGAGGTGCATGCTAATTGTCTAATATGGGTTGAAACTTCCCAGGCAATTCCCATCCAGTCCTTGCGTGGGGACTATCAGGGGAGGGGAGTGCTTATTCAGGGCACCTCCAGAGGAGGAAAGATTTTAGCCTTTATTAATTGAATTTAAATTCCACTACCAGCCATGTGGGATTTGAACCTCTGTCCCTGGTGCATTGATCTGAGCCTCTGGATTACTAGTCCAGTGAAAATACCACTATGCTACCATCTCCCCTGTAATGATGTAGCCAAAAAAAAAAGCAAATAGGAAATTTGCAATAAAGAAAAGTAGGAGACCAGAAATGAAAATGATTTTGTGTATCAACTCTCCGTGACAATATATTTTGCAATGTTGTTTGGATGGCGCAAAGGGACAGGAGAAGACCATTCAGTCCACTGAGCCTGTACTGCCATTCAATTAGATTATGGCTGATTATCTACCTCAGTGCCACTTCCCTGCATGATATCCAAATCCCTTGATGTAATCCATAAATGTACCAATTTCTCTCTTGAACATGCTCAGTGACTGAGCCTCCATAACCCTCTGGGGTAAAGCATTCCAAAGATGCACAACTCTGAGTGAAGAAATTCACCCACTTTGTAGAGTTAATAGGCCATTATCCTGAGAAAATGTCTATTGGTTTTAGATCCAGCAGCCAGAGGGAAATGTCTTATCTACATACAGCCTGTTTGTTAACTTTCAATCAAATGGAAAATTCAAAGGGAAATTTCATAGTTTTTGCTTCATCCTTACTTCCATCCAACCATATATATCTGTACACAAAGAATGAGATCGGTTCCCATCATGGCTGTCTGGATGGTAATAAACAAAGAACTAAAAGTATAGCACAGGAACAGGCCCTTCAAGCCTGCCTCGATCATGACACCTGTCTAAACCAAAACTATATGCACTTATGGACTCTGTAACTTTCCCTCCCCATCCTATTCATCTAACTGCCCCGTAAATGCAGCTATCATACCAGCACCCACCACCTCCCTAGGCAGTACATTCCAGACATTCACCATCCTCTGTACTTTAAAAAAAACTTGCCTCTCACATCTCCTCTAAACTTTTCCCCAGGCACCTTAAACCAATGTCCCCTATCTACCCTGCTAATCTAACGGGGTAGATCACATAGTCGTTATAGAACCATGTGACTGCCATTCCATCAAAATTAATGGAATGACAATCAGGAAGGTCCTGTCAAGGGTGTCCAGGTGGTGAAGATGAAAATCTACCCCAATTAGGTCGAACATATGTTCTGCTGATCACACCACATGTCACACTTTGTTACAGATGCAAACCAAGCCTAGATAACAATTTACTTAACGCTGGGTTGTCCTGAGTTGCAGCCCGAAACACACAAACCATTTTCCAATCTGCACAGTTCGGTGACCAAACAGCAATTATATTTTGATTCACCCGAACTTGTGTTTGCTTATTAACCTTGAAGGGACATTGCTCCATCGTGGCGTTGCCTGTTGCACCTCAGGAACGACTCCTGTCCCTCCAAACGCGGCGTATCTTCTAACGCACAGAGATGGGTTTTTTTTAATTTAAAACAGTAAAGTTAGTTACCAATTCACACTGCTGCCTCCAACCCCCAAGACTGCACGCAGCCCTGAGATGCAAAGGGAAGATGTAATAATTTCGTATTAATTTTATTAAGAAAGTAAATTGCATGAAAATTACAATCAAATTGCAACAATGAATTTGCGCTTGAAATGCAGATTTTAATTGAGGAGATCAGTTTGATTGGAAGATGTGACCTGCGCTTTCATCCTTCAATCAGGTTTGCCCGTCCTCAATTATAACCCTCTACCGCTACTCCTGCACATCCATTATCACTTAAATATGCAATGGTACTATCTTCATGTAAATTACTTTAAAATGCAAGGTAATAGAATTTCAGCTTGCGACTATTCCTGAAATCTTCAGGGTAATCTATTGCCAGCGCTGCCCGGCTCAGGCTGGTGCCTGGGTGAGTGGGGAAAAGGAATTGTTTCATCAACAATAAACAAAATCCAGAATCTGCTCAGCCTCGCTAATGCCAAAGGCTGCGATAATGTCAAAGAATAAAACTGGAAAATGGCTTATTTCCACCACCTCCCCCTCTCTGCTGACACTCCTGTGTTCAGATTATTTAGGAGGCTACGAGGGTGTCAAGAACTGTTTAATCAAATACGTGTAACCGAGCTCATAAAAGCTTCAGCTTGTGTAGCTGTAAGAGTGAATTATGCAAAGATAAATAGAGTTACAATGCTCAATTTCATGTGCTCAATTGGATGTTAATTCGCACCCTAACTTTGAAATTAATTAAGGAGGCAAAATCCCCTTTGAATTCACATGTCAGCTGAGTGATAAAACTGGGAGAATTAACTCTGTGTGACATTTCCTTCTGTTCTTTTCATTTTTTTTCAGAACTGCACATAAAACTCCCAAGTCCGTAAAAGTAAAATTGACCGCCCCCCCCATTAAAGTCAAGTGTGTGTGTGTGTGTGTGTGTAGTAGTAGCTAAGGGGGGAGTGGGAAGGAAAGGAAGAGTCTGCAAGCACTTTCTCCGGAACTTCCTGCCACCAATTCAAAACTCTTTCCTTCTGTCTCGACGAAATGCAACCACTAAAACGATATTGCAAAATCAATGAATCGTTATTGGAGTCATGTTCACAGGGCTGAAATTCTGTAATGGAGGATTTATTGCCGCAGACATTTTTCTAACTTCTTCGCCCTTCAAAAGATACACTCCTTAATGCGCAAAACATATAAATATGTGAATGTGACTCATATCTGGGAGAACTCAAGAACAGAACTCACTGTCTGCATTATCAGCTCCTGAGCTGTAATGGAGTGGTGTCACAGTGGTTCGCACTGCTGCTTCACAGTATGGGGACCTGGGTTCAATTCTCGCTTCCAGTCACTATGTCTGTATGGAGTTTGCACATTCTCCTTGTGTCTGCGTGGGTTTCCTCTGGATGCTCCGGTTTCCTCCCACAGTCCAAAGATGTGCAGGATTGGCCATGCTAAATTGCCCCCGTCTAGCTCGGATAAATGCATTGAGTTATGGGGATAGGGCCTGGGTGGGATTGTGGTGGATGCAGACTCAATGGACTGAATGGCCTCCTTCTGCACAGTAGGATTTTATGCTTCACTGTCTGCATTATTAACCTCTGAACTGTATTGGTATTGCCAGATTTTTGTTTGGATTTTGGGAGGCCAGAACTTACTGTTTAAAAGAAAGAAATGATGGCATGGTTATTAACGCTGCTGCCTCACAGCGCCAGGGACCCGGGTTCAATTCTGGCCTCGGTTCGCTGTCTGTATGGAGTTTGCACCTTCTCCCTGTGTCTATATGGATGCTCTGGTTTCCTCCCACGCTCCAAAGCTGTGCGGATTAGTTTGATTGGCCATGCTAAAATGGCCTTTAGTATCAGGGGGTTCGAGCAGAGTAAATGATAATGGGGATAGAGCCTGTGTGGGGTTGTTCTCGTTTGCAGGCTTGATGGGCTGAATGGCCTCCTTCTGTACTCTAGGATTCTATGAAAACCTTGTATTTATACAGTCCCTTTCACAACCCCACAACATCCTAATGTGTATTACAGCCAATGAGGTACTCTTGGGGCACGATCTTACTGACCGTTCATGCCCCACTGCAAGTGAGGACAGAGAATTTGGTGCTCAGTCAAATCTCCATTCACTGGAGCCGGACCAGAAAATCCTGCCAGCGTGAACGGCTGGAAGATTTCATCCTTGAGATATAATCTCTGTTGTAACATCGGAAATACAGTTCCAATTTGTACACAGCAAACTCCCACAAACAGCAGTGATGATGGCCAGATAATCTGTTTTTGTGATGTTGATTAATGGATAAGTATTGGCCAGAACACCACTCTCTTGTTCTTCAAAATAGTACCATGGGGATCATTTACCTCCATCTGAGAGGGCTGACGGGGCCTTAATTTAACACTTCATTAGAAAAACAGCATCTGCGACTGTGCAGCACTCCCTCAGTACTGCACTGGAACGTCAGCCTTGAGTTTTGGGCTTAAGTCCTAGAGTGGGACTTGAACCCAAAACCATCAGACTCAAGAGGCGAGAATTTTACCAACTGTGTCACAGCTTCCACTCTAAACCTACGCCACAGAAGGTTCCAGCAGCAGGTTTATAGAACCAGTTTTTATATTGATGAGCTCTCAATTTTCTTTGTCCTTTAGAAGTCTACAAGATTATGAGGGGCATGGACAGAGTGGATAGTCAGAAGCTTTTCCCCTTGGTGGAAGAATCAATTACTCGGGGGCATAGGTTTAAAGTGCGAGGGGTAAGGCTTAATAGAGATGCAAGTTTTTTTTACACAGAGGGTGGTGGGTCCTGGAACTCGCTGCCTGGGGAGGTAGTGGAAGCAGATACGATAGTGACTTTTAAGGGGTGTCTGGACAAGTAAATGAAGAGAATGGGAATAAAAGGATATGGTCCCCAGAAGGGTAGGGCAGGCCAGGGGCACCCAGGTTTGATTCCCAGCTTGGGTGTCAGTCTGTGTGGAGTTTTCACGTTCTTCTGTGTCTGCGTGGGTTTCCTCCAGTTTCTCCCATAGTCCAAAGATGTGTGGGTTAGATTGATTGGCTATGTTAAATTGATCCTAGTGTCAGGGGATTAGCAGGGTAAATATGTGGGGTTATGGGAATAGGGCCTGGGTGGGATTGTAGTCAGTGCAGACTCGATAGTCCGAATGGCGTCCTTCTGCACTGTTGGGACTCTATTATCCTATGAACATAAAATTCAGTCTTTGACTGCTGAAAACACTGGTGGTGGTGTGGGGATAAGCAGGAGGGGCTGACTACAGCCCAAACAGTTCAAGGCCACTTGCTCCAGTCCAATACAGTGCAAGCGGCTCTGATTGTTTTATGTGTTTGATGAACATTAGCAAAGAACAGTGTTTGAAAGAGAAACACAAACAGAAAATGCTGGTATATCTCGGAGCCTCGGAGAGAACTCCAGGCAAGGCATTCCTGCAAGAGGAGTGGCATTGAGTTCAACACGAAAATAAAAGCAAGTTATTGTGGTTACTGGAATCTGAAACACAAACAGAAAATGCTGGAAAATCTCAGCAGGCCTGTGGGGAGAGAGAATACAGACAAGTACCAGAATTTTACTGCCTCGCCCACCCGATGGCAAGGAGAATACTGTTCTGTGAGCCTTGCCTGTCCCGATTTCAGGGCAGGCATGCTGGTAAAATTCCGGTCAATGTTTCGAATCTATCGAGGGATCATTCAGATTCGAAATGTTGTCTCTGTTCTCTCTCCACAGGTGCTGTTAGATCTGCTGAGATGGGTTGAGTAGCCTCCTTCTGCACTGTAGGGAGTCTATGATTCTCTTTTTGTTTCAGATTTTTTTTTGATTCATTCATGGGACATGGGCGTTGCTGGCTGGCCAGCATTTATTGCCCATCCCTAGTTGCCCTTGAGAAGGTGAGCTGCCTTCTTGAACTGCTGCAGTCCATGTTCTGTGCGTTGACCCACAATGCCGTTAAGAAGGGAATTCCAGGATTTTGAGCCTGCGACTGTGAAGGAATGGCTGATATATTTCCAAGTCAGGACGGTGAGTGGCTTAGAGGGGAACTTGCAGGTGGTGAAGATCCCATGTATCTGCTGCTCTTGTCCTTCTAGATGAAAGTGGTCGTGGGTTTGGAAGGTGTGTCTCAGGATCTTTGGTGAATTCCAGCATCCAAAGAAATTTGCTTTGATCTTAGTGTTGGAAAAAGCTCTGTCTGAACAGCAATCTAACCTCAAACCTCAGACTAAAAATGGAGCAATGTTTAGACAGTACTTTCAGTGGAAGTAAAAGTGACCAATAGACTCATCCTGTACCCCAGTGCACTCATCCATCAACAAAAGACAGCAGTCTTAGCAGTTTGTGTGTAACTCGGATTCACATCTCTGAGACAACTATAAGCCTACACTCTACGCTGAGAAGACCTCCCCTTCTGCACTTAATTTATCCTTTAATTATGTGTATGTAGATGATAATAGCTAGCTGTTGGTAAATTGTTAAGGCATAATCAAAGGGTTCAGATGACGATATAAATTGCAACAACCCAGCATCTATTATTACTTACTATCTATAGATATGAGTGTCAATTTCAGACGTCACACCTCAGAATGTCAAACATTTACGAAAATAAAACAAAGGAAGTCAGACATGACCTCACTATTTTGTTTTACTTAGATAGCTCAACCTCTGACCAGTTGCAGTTGGAGATGTGTGAGTGGTTATCTAAAGGAGCTTCCTATGACAAGTAACCTGCCTAGGATTTACTTCCCTGCAGGAATTCATTACAGCCTTCAGAAAGAAGAAAGACACATTTATACCACATCACAACCTCAGAAGGTCCCAAACCAATTTACAGCCAATTACGTATTTGTGAAGGGTAGACAGTATTGTTGCCAATGCAGGACTCAGTTTGCACACTGCAAGATCCCACAAGCAATAATGATTCGATAATCTGTTTTCATGATGTCATTTGAGGGATAAATAATGGTGAGGACATCAGGGACAACTTACCTGATCTTTGCAATAGTGCCAAGGGATCTTAATGGCCACCTGAGAGGGCAGACAGGGCCCCTGCTAAATGCCTCTCTTGAAACATTACATTTCCAACCAAGCAGCATTCTCTCAATACAGATTAGAATCATAGAATCCCAACAGTACTGAAAGAGGCCATCTGCACTGACCCACCCAGATCCTATCACTGTTACCCCACATATTTACCCTGCTAGTCTGCCTGACACTTAAGGGACAATTTAAGATGGCCAAGACACCTAACCTGCACATCTTTGGACTGTGGGAGGAAACTGGAGCACCCGAAAGAAACCCACACAGACACGGGGAGAATGTGCAGACTCCATACAGACAGTGACCCAAGCTGAGAATTGAACCCAGGTCCTTAGCGCTGTGAGGCAGCAGTGTTAACCACTGTGCCATTGTGCCACCCATACCATTTAGATTTATGTCAAACTCCTATTTTTGGATGACAACTCTGCCTTCAACTCCATTATCATAACAAAAATCATCTCCACTCTGTGGCATAGGTCTTGGCTCCTCTCTCTGTGACTGGATTCTCAACTTCCTAACCCACAGACCATAATCAGTAAAGATAGGCAACAAGGCCTCTTCCACGATTCACCTCAACACCGGTGCCCCACAAAGCTGTGTCTTCAGCCTCTTATTATACTCCTTATACACTTATGATTGTGTGGCTAAATTCCACCCCAACTTGATTGTCAAGTTTGCTGATGACACGACTGTAAGTAGGTCAGATCTCAAACAATGAAGAGACAGAGTACAGGAAAAAGATTGAGAATCTGGTGAACTGGTGCGACAACAACAATCTGTCCTCAAATGTTAAAAAACAAAGGAGATAGTCATCAACTTCAGGAAACGTAGTGGTGGGCATGCCCCTGTCTACATCAACGGTGATGAAGTGGAAATGGTCAAGAGCTTCAGGTTTCTAGGTGTCCAGATCACCAACAACCTGTCCTGGTCCTTCCACGCCAATGCTATAGTTAAGAAAGCCTAACAACACTTCTACTTTCTCAAAAGGCTAAGGAAATTCAGCATGTCTGCTATGACGCTCACCAATTTTTACAGATGCACATAGAACACGTTCTTTCCAGATGTATCACAGTTTTTTTGGCAAAAAACTACAAAGGGTTATGAATGTAGCCCAATCCATCACTCAAACCAGCCTTACATCCATTGGCTCTGTCTACAATTCCTGCTTCAGTAAAGCAGTTAGCATTATCATGGACCTCACACACCCCAAACATACTCTGGGGAAAAGATACAAAAGTTCAAGAACATCTACCAATCAAATTAAGAACAGATTCTTCCCTGTTGCCATCAGACATTTGAGTGGTCCTATAATATATTAAGCTGATCTTTCTCTACACCCTGTCTGTAATTGCAACACTATATTCTGCATGCTACCCTTTCCTTCTTCTCGCACATGGCATGTGCTTTGTCTGTACAATGCAGAGGAAACAATACTTTTCACTGTATACCAATACATATAACAACCACAAATCAAACCAAAAGATTTTGTGATACTAAACTTAGAATCATAAAATTCTGCAGTGCAGAAGGATACCATTTGGCCCATCAAGTTTGCACCGACCGCAATCCCACCCAAGCCCTATCCGCATAACTCCATGCATTTACCCTAGCTAGTTCCCCTGACACTAAGGGGGCAATTTGGCATAGCCAATACACCTAACTCGCACATGTTTTAACTATGGGAGGAAACTGGAGTACCCAGAGTAAACCCATGCAGACATGGGGAGAATGTGCAAACCCCGCACAGACAGTGACCCAAGCTGGGAATCGAACCCGGGTCCCTGGCGCTGTGAGGCAGCAGTGATAACCTGCTGCTAACCTGATTTAATTGAGTCCTTTGAGAAGTTAACATGAAAATTGACCGGGGCAAGGCACTGGATAGAATAATACAGCACGGGAAACAGGCCCTTCGGCCCAATGATGTTGTACACATGGACTTTAGTAAAGCCATCGATAAGGTTCCCCATGGCAGGCTGATACAGAAGGTCATATGGGATCTGAGGTGAGCTAGTAAGGTGGATACAAAACTGGTTTGAGCATAGAAAGCAGAGAGTTGCAATGGAAGTGTACTTTTCTAACTGGAGGTCTGTGACAAGCGACGTTCCACAAGCATCAGTGCTGGAACCCCTGTTGTTTGTAATATATACATATATATAAATGATTTGGAGGAAAATGTTGGTGGTCTGATTAGTAAATTTGCAGATGATACAAAAATTTGGGGAGTAGCGGATAGTGAGGAGGATTGTCAGAGGATGAGGCAGGATATAAATCGGCTGGAGACCTGGAACGAAAGATGGCAGATGGAATTTAACCAGATAAATGTGAGGTGATGTGAGTTAGAAGGAAGTATATAGTAAATGGTAGAGCCCTTAGAAATATTAGTATACAGAGGGACCTAGGTGTGCAGATCCACAGTTCCCTAGTGGTGGCAACTCAGGTGGTCAAGAAGGCATATGGCTGCCCTTCATCAGTCAGGGTATTGAGTATAGGAATTGGAAAATCATGCTGCAGCTGTATAAGACTGGTTAGGCTGCATTTGAAGTATTATGTACACTTCTGGTCACCACACCACCAGGAGAATGTTGATACATTGGAAAGGGTGCAGAAGAGATTTACCAGAATGTTGTCTGGTTTGGAGGATATGAACTATAAAGAAAAAGTGAACAAAATTGGATTATTTTCATTGGAGCATTGGAGGATGAGGGGGGAACCTGATAGAGGTTTACAAGATAATGACAGGCCAGGAGAAAGTATATAGTCAGAATCTTTTTCCCAGGGTCGAAGGGTCAATTACTCAGGGGCATAGGTTAAAAGTAAGAGGGGGAAAGTTTAAAAGAGATGTAAAGCACAAGTTTTTCATACAGAGGGTGGTGAATGCCTGGAACGCGCTGCCAGAGGAGATGATGGAAGCAGATTCTATATCAACATTCAAGAGGCGTCTGGATAGATACGTGAATAGGCAGGGAATAGGGGGATATGGGCCACATAGAGGCAAGAAAATATTAGAGGCAAGTGTGTCAGCACAAACTTGGTGGGGCGAAGGGCCTGTTCCTGTGCTGTATTGTTTGAATGTTCTCCTCTTGTCTGAGACAGAAAGGGGTACCTCTACGTCTGCAGCTTCCAAAACTCTCAGAGAAAGAGTCACTCACTACAGGAGAATCTCTGAGAAAGAGGGTTATCTCCAGGTAAATTCCAATCTCCAAATTCAGAGAGAGGCTCTGCTCTCTCTCAACTCAAAAGCAGAACCTCACCCTGAATATTCTGTGTAAGCCTAGATTCACCCTAACCATACCTGTCAATTATTCCTATTCTGCAAAATCCTAGGGAGAAACACAAACAATAGAATCCTGCGTGATTCAAATCAAAACAAACATTGCATCAATTAAGATCAATTATGTTTCTGCAGTAACAATAAAGTGCTGCTGGAGCCAGACAAAACAGCTCTGATAAAATAGAAAGGACTGCAAGAAATAACCTGCACAGAAACATGCCTGAAAGACATTTCTTTAAGGCACACTAGCATCACAGGTAATTAATAACTGCAGTGTTTACTTAACATATAACTATAATGCAGAGGCTTACAGCCTCATGGCTTCCTGTGATGGACTGATACAGAAACCTGCATTTACTAAGGCGATCCTGCAACCCCTGGTGACCAATTAATTATGACCTGGAGATGCCGGCGTTGGACTGGGGTAAACACAGTGAGAAGTCTCACAACACCAGGTTAAAGTCCAACAGGTTTATTTGGCAGCAAACGCCACTAGCTTTCTGGACTCTGCCCTGAAATTTCCCCCCTCATCCTCCGACACTTCAATGAAAACAATCCAAGTCTGTTCACTCTTTCTTCATGGTTCAGATCCTCCAAACCAGGCAACATTCTGGTAAATCTCTTCTGCACCCTTTCCAATGCATCAACATCCTTCCGGTAATGTGGTGAACAGAAGTGTACGTAATACTTCAAATGCGGCCTAACCTGACGAAGGGGCAGAGTCCCGAAAGCTAGTGGCATTTGCTACCAAATAAATCTGTTGGAGTTTAACCTGGTGTTGTGAGACTTCTTACTGTGTTTACCAATTGGTTACCCAGGTCATGTGACCCTCACGACAGATCACCACATGAAGGAGGTAAACACCACACATAATGGAAATTGTCAGTGTAAACAGGATCTGGTATTGCTGTAGTTATGTTCGGTTAGATCCTGTCCCACTGATGCACAATGAACAATGCCATGGGCGATAACCTCTTAATTATTTTCCTTGCTTACGCTCTGCTGCTTCTCCAAGATGCTGCAGAACAGGAACTTTAAGTTTGTAATTAGGGGTTCTGGAGATACATTGCATTAATTTTCACCTTTTGATGTGAGCCTTGTAGAACTACCAGGGGTTGCTGTGAGCAGTGAACTAAAGAGAGCGTACTGCTTTCTAATGTCATATTAAGTCAACTTTTCCTATCATGCTCCCAGATCTGCGAATATTCTGACATTTAACAGTTATTATAATCAAAACGTGGATGAAAGAATCAAGCAGGAACCGCAGCGAATTCTTTAATCTTCAGAATGAGAGGTCTATTTAACATGTATCATCAAGTCACAATTACTCAACATATTACTACCAGGTTATTCTGTGCAAGAAGAAATGTTTATAATTCTTAGACACTTAATATTCCTGTAATAGATCTTTTTCATGGCTTCATTCATAAAGTTTCAATGTGAGCAGTTGTCAAAATAACTGAATTATAATCTATTGGGTTTCCAGTTGTATTCTGGGAGCCTCAATTCGTAATGAATAATGTATGCACAAAGGAATAAATATTAAAATACATTTTTAAAATTAGATAACATTGCTTTAAACAATGATGACGCATAATCTGTGGAAAACATGTTCTTTATTAACTTAATTTGTTCAGACTTTCAATCCTGGCCCTCCCCCCTTCTCTCCTGAAGACACTAGTTCTTTTTGGTTGTACATTTCTACTCATGCCAGTTGTTCACCGATGGCTACTTCCTCATTCCTTCCTATTTCCAAATCATTGCATCCCTACTGTGCAGAAGGAGGCCCATCGAGTCTGCACCAACAACAACCCCACCCAGGCCCTATCCCCGTAACCCCATGTATTTTCTTCGCTAATCACCTGACACACTGAGGGGAAATTTAGCATGGCCAGTCACCGTGACTTGCACTTCTTTGGATTGTGAGAGGAAACTGAAGTATCAAGAGGAAACCCTCGCAGATACTGGGAGAATGTGCAAACTCCTAGTCCCTGGCACTGTGTGGCAGCAATGCTAACCACTGTGGCACTGTATCTGGCTGTTTCTCCTTCCTATACTTTTGTGGTGTTGAAATGAAAAAAACTCGTGACCCGACATTAATTCTCCCCCTCAGGATCACAAAAAAAAACACAGCACTCCTTTCCCCCTTCAGTCTGAGCTTCCTCCTGTTAGTTACAACTCATCAAAGCAAAGATTTTAGAGACTGGAGGAGGAATGGAAGTGTGACAGAGATAAAGAGCCCCATAGTGTTGGGGTCCTGGGAAATGAACCAGTCAGGTGACACAGAGCACATCAATGTCAGGGTAATTCATTCTGGAAATCTTGTAAGTTACACTATCTCCTCATCGCTGCCCTGTGGTGGAGAAACTGTATAAATGGCATCAGGTCACTGACAATAAGTTAAATCTCTGGAACTTGCTTGAAAAAGAAATCTGTTAGCAAAGCCCATTTTAATGGTGAGATCTGTCTGAAACTGACAGATGACCTCTTGTGGCCAACTATGTAGTAATTGACGAGAGGTTAAATATTTAGTCCTGATGGTCAGATTGAGAGAAAATTGAGGTCACTATCTGGTCTTTTAGCAGCAGGGTAAAAGGAGGGTTTTGCTGTGCTACATCCAAGTACAATCATTCAAGTGGTGGCCATAAAGTCTCCTTCACCCTACTTTCTCCCAAAAACTACATCATAAAGCCCACTTAATATACAGTGAGGCCTCCCCAAAATATGTCAGTTAACCCACTTAAAATGCAGCCTCACGGTACTGTTAAACCACATCTAGAGTAGCCATATTGTGGTTTTAATATTCCAGTATTAGACCAAAGAACAGTACAGCACAGGAACAGGCCCTTCAGCCCTCCAAGCCTGTGCTGACACGTTTACCAAATCTAAACCAACCACTTATATCCCTCTATTCCCCATTTGTTCATATGCCTATCAAGTTAAGTCTTAAATGTGGCTAACGTAACTGCCTGAACCACCTCACTTGGCAGTGCATTCCAGGCCCCCACCACCCTCAGTGTAAAAAAACCTCCCCCACACATTTCCACTGAACCTTTATCTTGAACTTGTGCTCCCTTGTAATTGTCATTTCTGCCCTGGGAAAAAGCGTCCAACTGTTCACCCTATCTACACCCCTCATAATTTTATAAACTTCTACCAGGTCGCCCCTGAGCCCCTGTCTTTCCAGGGAGAACAGTCCCACTTTATTCAATCTCTGGGATTGTACTCACAAATGTAGCTCAGGTAGATGCCCCCTCCCCAGCCAAAGTGAGGATTAAGCATTATGAAGTAGGGGAAGAATTGCTGTCTGTGCTGTTTTGCAATGCATTCTCTAGAAAAACAATTCTGATTTCACTAAAAATATTGCCCAGAGCAGATTAAATCTTCTCTGCAGGAGACATTAAACAGTCGTCTTTTGAAGGCCTTTTATGCTTAAGCCATTCCAGATTTTCATCCCCACTGTCAAAAGGTGCTGCTGCTCTTAGAGATATGACCCACACAATAGCCTTGCTCCAGTGGAGACCTGTATATAAATAGAAAGAGAGAGAGCTACAAAAGAAGGCCCCAGGTCTCATCTCAGTGACACTTTGAGTTAGCTGGTCTTTGGCAGGACAGGGTGTGTGAAAGTGTGGATGATTTTCGGCAAGGGAAGGGGATGAAATTCAGTCATTACCTAAAGCTACATGGACGGCAGAGGTTCAAGGTGACTCACCATCACCTTCTCAAGGGCAATTATAGAAACATAGAAAATAGAATGAGGAGCAGGCCATTCGGCCCTTCGAGCCTGCTCCGCCATTCCTTTTGATCATGGTTGATATCATATTCAATATCCTGACCCTGCCTTCCCACCCCTCGCGTCATATTCTTTTATCCCTTTAGCCCCAAGGGCTATATCTAATTTCTTCTTGAAATCACAGTGTTTTTGCCTCAACTACTTTCTGTGGTAGTGGATTCCACAGATTATGGATGGTGTTGTAAAGTTGAATCAAAGACATGTTGGTTAAGGTACATTGGCCACGCTAAATTCTCCCTCAGTGTACCCGAATAGGCGCCGGAGTGTGGCGACTAGGGGATTTTCATAGTAACTTCATTGCAGTGTTGAGGTAATCCCACTTGTGACACTAATAAGTAAACTTTAAACTGTGAATGAATAGATAAATAAAACGTTAGTCTCGTTCATGATCACTTTCCCATAACTTTTTATGGAAAAAGTAGGATTCAAAATGAAATGCATCCGGTTCACTTGTCACAATCATTCGCCTTCCTCGATTCCCAGCCATCATCAAATTATCTGCTGGCATTGAACATTTAAGCTTACCCATGATAATAAAGGAGAAATTGTGGCAGCACAGTAGCACAGTGGTTAGCACTGCTGCTTCACAGCCCTAGGGACCCAGGTCTGATTCCTAGCTTGGGTCACTGTCTGTGTGGAGTTTGCACATTCTCCCCAGTGTCTCCGTGGGTTTCCTCCGGGTGCTCTAGTTTCCTCCCACAGTCTGAAAAACGTGCTGGTTAGGGTGCATTGACCCAAACAGGTGTCGGACTGTGAAGACTAGGGGAATTTCACAATAACCTAAGTGCAGTGTTAATGTAAGCCTTACTTGCGACTAATAAATAAACTTTAACTTTAAATTGTTTGCACTGATGGGAAGTTGGGAACCCAAGGTTACAGATTTAAAAGAACTGTAGAAACAGAGGGAAATGAGAACACTATTTTGATGCAGTGAGTTGTTATGATCTGGAATACGTCATCTGAAAGGATGGTGGAAGCAGATTTAATCTTAACTTTCAATCTTAACTTTAATCTTAACTTGGATCAGTAAATTTGCTGATGACACCAAAGTCGGAGGTGTGGTAGATAGTGAGGAAGGGTGTCATAGTTTGCAGGAAGACTTAGACAGGTTGCAGAGCTGGGCCGAGAGGTGGTGGATGGAGTTCAATGCAGAGAAATGTGAGGTAATTCACTTTGGTAGGAATAACAGATGTGTGGAGTATAGGGCTAACGGGAAGACTTTGAATAGTGTGGAGGAGCAGAGGGATCTAGGTGTATGTGTACATAGATCCCTGAAAGTTGGGAATCAAGTAGATAAGGTTGTTAAGAAGGCATACGGTGTCTTGGCGTTTATTGGTAGGGGGATTGAATTTAGGAGTCGCAGCGTTATGTTGCAACTGTACACAACTCTGGTGCGGCCGCACTTGGAGTATTGTGTGCAGTTCTGGTCCCCACATTACAGGAAGGATGTGGAGGCTTTGGAGAGGGTGCAGAGGAGGTTTACCAGGATGTTGCCTGGTATGGAGGGGAGATCCTATGAGGAGAGGCTGAGGGATTTGGGGTTGTTTTCGCTGGAAAGAAGGCGGCTAAGAGGGGATCTTATTGAAACATATAAGATGATTAGAGGTTTAGATAGGGTGGATAGTGATAGCCTTTTTCCTCTGATGGAAAAATCTAGCACGAGGGGGCATGGCTTTAAACTAAGGGGGGGTAGTTATAGGACAGATGTCAGGGGTAGGTTCTTTACCCAGAGGGTGGTGAGGGATTGGAATGCCCTGCCTGCTGCGGTTGTAAATGCGCCTAGTTTGGGGGCGTTTAAGAGTTCTGTGGACAGGTTTATGGACGAAAAGGGATTGGTTTAGGTTAGTGGGTCATTGTTGTTGTTTTTTTTTAACTGGTCGGTGCAACATCGTGGGCCGAAGGGCCTGTTCTGCGCTGTAATGTTCTATGTTCTATGTTCTATGTTTTTGTTCAAAAGGGGATTCAAGGGCAATTAAGGAAGGGCAATAAATGCTGGTCTAGCCAGCTTTGTCCACATCCTGTGAATTAATTGAAAAAATTTGTTGAATTTTTAAAAAAATTTATTTATGGGATGTGGGTGTTACTGGTTAGGTGCCACATTTATTGCCTGTCCCTGAGGGCATTTGAGAGTCAACCACATTGTCACATGTAGGCCAGGATGGCAGATTTCCTTCCCTAAAGAACATTAGTGAACCACATGGGTTTTTTATGACAATGGTTTCATTAGGTTGTTATTGGACTTTTAATTCCAGATTTTTTACTGAATTCAAATTTCACCAACTGCCATGGTGGGATTCGAAACTGGGTCCCCAGAACATTACCCTGGGTCTCTGAATGACTCATCCAGCAACAATACCACCAGGCCACTGCCTCTTCCTCCTCGAACAGGAAAATTTTGCAGGGCTTTGGGGAAAGTTGAGGGGAACGGGTCTAATTGGATAACCCTGCCAGAGAACCAGAAGCAATGAGCCAAAGGGTGCGGTGAGGCGGCAGTGCTAGTCACTCCGCCACCTATTTTCCACCTCCATCTCAAATGGCAGTGGGTGGAGCATGTTATTATCTTGAAATATAAACTAACCTTTGTTCGAGTTTTGATTGCTTCCCTCCCCACTTCCTACCCCCACCCTCCAAATTGTACCCCCCACTCTCACGAGTGTGATGGATTCTCTTCCACTTCAATAAAATAACCATTATTGATGGAACATTACATCACAAAGATGTGCGGGCTAGGTGGATTGGCCATGTCAAATTGATCCTAGTGTCAGGGGGATTAGCAGGGTAAATATGTGGGGTTACAGGGATGGGGGCTGGATGGGATTATGGTCAGTGCAGACTCAATGGGCTGAATGGCCTCCTTTTGTACTGTAGGGATTTTATGATTCTATGAATGACAAAGTGGCTGAACGTCACTATGGAGGGAGCACACTTTGTTTGATCATTGAGCCTTTGCTTAGGACACTGCACTTTATATAAACACAATGCACTCTGAAAGCTTGTCTACAATTAAAGCCAGAAAAAAAAAGTTGACCTGCCAAAAAGAAATTTGCAATAGATCTACCAACCTGGGCTTGAAGGCTTTATCTCCTTCCAAAAGTTACAAGTAGAGGGCATATGCTTTCAAATGGTTCATCAAAGAGCAACCGACCAGAATTCTGGGTGTTTTTTGAGCCTATCATGCTTGGTATACTGACACTAGGGTGCATTAAAGCAACATACCTATTTAAAATAGTATTGTCATCTCCAATTAGAATAATTTTAGTATGCATTGCCTTGCGGTTTGAAGGATGACAGCTATTTGTCAATCTTACCAAAGTAAAACTAAAGGTACACATTATTGACAAGCACTTGTTTGTTGACATACCCGTTCCCGTGACAGACAGAAACTACCTGTCCTCCCTGCTGACTGACGATTATCTATGGATATAGTACTTTGGTAAAAGCTTGTGTTAACCGATATGGTCTTGATTGAATCAATTCGGGCCGCAATATCCAGATTCCATTAATTAGAACGAGCCCCAAATCACTATACTGATGTCCTGAATTCTACTGGTCTTTTGTGTTTGCCTACCTCAGATAAAGTGTTGAAAATTGGATTATATGTGCATTCTGCTTTGGTTTTGTCCAAATTCAGGGTAATACAGTAGTTAGCACTGCTGCCTTACAGCACCAGGGAACTGGTTTCGATTCCCACTTTGGGTCACTGTCTGTGCGGTGTCTGCACATTCTCCCCGTGTCTGTGCAGGTTTCCTCTGGGTGCTCCAGTTTCCTCCCACAGTCTGAAAGACGTGCTGGTTACGTGCATTGGCCATGCTAAATTCTCCCTCAGTGTACCCGAGTGGCACCGGAGTGTGGCGACGCGAGGATTTTCATAGTAACTTCATTGTGGTGTTAACGTAAGCCTACTTGTGACACTAATAAATAAACATAAAAACTTGAATTCTACCCTAGCCAACTTTTCAGTTTTGAAAGGAAGAAGCTTAAAGGGAAAACATACATATATATATTCAACATACAGCAACAAATTGTGTTCATATCTCTCTTTGTAACATAGCAAGCTGTTCCAGGCACATCACTTGGAATATTCACAAGCAACAACATTTGACGTATATTAGAACAAGCGGTTAAAAACCTTATTAAAGGTTTTAAAGTGTGTTGTAAGGAGTGAAAAGGTAGTCAGCCAAAAGTTTGAGTGAGGATTTCCAGAGATTAGGGCTTAGGCAGCAGAAAGCATGACTGCAATGATTATGCAAGAAGAATCGGGAATGAACATGAGTTTAAGTTTATATATTAGTGTCACCAGTAAGCTTACATTAACACTGCATATCACCCACCCCCCCCATACCATTCACAATCTACCTAACAGAGGCTGTTCACCTCCTCAAAGATCAACAGCCTTCAGCTATCAGTATTCGATACCATCTTGATGGAAAATATTTTAACCTCAGTCGTCTCTGTGGCAAAATGAACCTGACCATCATAGCTACACATGGTCTACAGTTTCCAGATGCCTGCAGTATCGTTGCCCAGTCTTTATCAAATTTGCCAGTTGCTCTCAATCTCTTTAATTCTGCATTCAAGAGACTCGGTTTGTTCTTGAATATTGTCACTCATATCATCACAAACCTAGTCAGTCAAGTATTCCACCTACCATATATATTGCAGCAGGGACCCTGGAATAAATTGAGTACTTCCCACACCTTGGCAGCCACCTCTCTCAAAAGGCCAATATTGACGCGGTGACCCAACACTGGATCAACTGTTTAAGCCCAGCCTTTCACAAACTGCTGCAGTGAGCGTTTGACCACAAAGATTCTGCAAGCCAACAGAAGTCCAAGTGGAGCGAGCGGTTATTGCCACCACGTTACTGTATTGTAGTGAGACCAGGGCTTGAACCCATGACACAGAAGAGTGCAAGGGAAATTCCATCACCAATGCCTCTGCATCCTCTGGATTCTAAGGCAGAACCATTGAACAAGTGCCAGCTCCACAAGCATTCAGGCAAAACAAAAGTGAAGTCACTTGTTGTAAGCTGTCCTCAGCATACCCTCTAATTCTATGCACACTATGTATGATATGCTTTGTCTGAGTAGCACGCAAGAAAGAATACTTCTCACTGCATCCCAACACATGTGACAGTGTGGCACAGTGGTTAGCACTGCTGCCTCACAGCATCAGGCTTCAATTCCAGCCTCGGGTGAGAGTGAGAGCTTGCACGTTCTCTCTGTGGGTTTCCTCCGGGTGCTCTGGTTTCCTCCCACAGTCCAAAGATGTGCGGATTAAGTTGATTGGCTGTGCTAAATTGCCCCTTAGTGTCTGGGGGTGTTGGTGCGGTAAATAGGGGGGTTATTTGGTGGCCCTATATAATGTAACAGGATCCGGGAGGGATTGTTGTCAGTGTAGTTTCGATGGGCAGAAGGGCCTCTGCACTGTAGGGATTCTATTCTAAATCAAAATCAATTTTAACTGGGCATAGTGTCCAAAATGGTCAGTGGCCATAACCACGCAAGTCCTGTCTCCCCAACTCTCAAATGGCCAGTACTTCAGGGGGGACAAACCGATTGCTTCAAAGACAACCTGAAGCTCTTCTTAAAGTGCAAGAGCATTGATATTAATGACCGGAAGGAGATTGCTACCAGTCATTCAGAACGGTGACAACTTCTCCATCAAGCTGCGTCACATATTGATCTTAATGATGAGGCAGAGCAGTGGCAGAGAAGAGAAGAAAATGAAACAGATCCTGCACTCCTGATCCCACTACCTCTTGGTACATCCTGCCCCATCTACCTAAACATCAGCCTGTTCCATCTCATAACGACCCACGGCAGAAACTCTTGACCTTTAGCTGAGGGACAACAATTGGCAATCACAACAGGTAAATGGAACTAGGTGCGAGTTAGGAATGAAAAGCAGAGCTCCAGGTTACAGAGGGTACAAGATGAAAAGCCAGTCCACATTGGAGCAAGTCATGTTGGAAGGTGACAAAGGCATGGCTGAGGATTTCAGCAGCAGATGCACTGAGGCGTAGCTTGATGTGTGCTGTCATGGAGGTGGGAGTGGATGGTCTTGGAAGTGGAGTAGATGGGATCAGTTAATCTCAGAGTCAAATTTTAAGTTTATTAAACTAACCTTTATTTATTAGTGTCACAAATAGACTTACACTGCAATGAAGTTACTGTGAAAATCCCCTAGTCACCACACACAGCGCCTGTTCGGGTACAATGTGAATCTAACCTGCACATTTTTCGCACTTTGGGAGGAAACCAGAGCACCCGGAATAAACTCACGCAGACACGGGGAGAATGTGCAAACTCCACATAGACAGTGATCCAAGCCGAGAATCGAACCCGGGTTCCTGGCGCTGTGAGACAGCAGTGCCAACCACATAAAACATACCAATTACTTTTAGAGAAGGCTAAGGAAGAAATTAAATCAATTGTTGTGGTCCCTTCTATTTAGAAGGTGGAAACGTGTTTAAATGGGGTTTTTAAACAGATAAACGGATTTGACCTGGAAAAACAGAATCTATTTCCTGTCGTGAGGGAATCCAGAAGAAAAGGTACAAAATCTTAAAAAGTAGCGCCTGACCAATCAGAAATGAAATCAGGAATGGAAATGAAGGGTGGGAATGTGGAATTCTCTCTTCCAATAGGATTTTTTTTAGTTTTTTTGGTGGTGTTGGCGGTAAAGAGAGATGGGACATTCAGACAATCAAACGGCAGCTATGAGTCAGGTGACAATTTCGAGAGGGGTGGACAAGATTTTATCAGGCAAGGTCATCAAGGGATATGGTCAAAAGGCTGCTGGAGTTCAAGTCCAATTAACCATGATTTAACTGACTGACAGAAGAGGCTCAAGGGGCTGATTGCCCTCCTCCGATTCCAAGTTATCTTGAAAGCCTGTTACCGCCCGGGGAATTATTACAGGGTAATAGTTACATGGCAGGGGATGCGGAGGGGGGATGGTTTGGGAAGGAGAGGGGTTGGATAAAAGATAAACTGCTCAGTATAAATGACAAACAGCTAGTCACAGCATGACTTGTTATTCAATCTCAGTAATTCTGCTGAGATTCATAAATTGGTCAAACTTTTCTTTGCCGGTTTATGACATTTTAATGGCCACTCAATGAAACTATAGCCTTGTAAGTCTCTGCCAACTGTCTATTACCAACTTCATGATGCAATTTAGACATGCGAGCTTTAATGAGCATTGTAAAAAAAAAGTATTAAGGTTCAGTTTTCAATTTTATCTTTGCACTATTACCCTCTGCCTTAAAATAGATAGAAATTTCCCCAGTGATTTTAGAAGTTATAGAATCAGAGAATGGGTACAGCACAGAAGGAGGCTGTCAGCATCCGTATCTTTTTACTTATTAGTGTCGCAAGTAGACTTACATTAACACTGCAATGAAGTTACTGTGAAAATCCCCCAGTCGCCACACTCCGGCACCTGTTCGGGTACACTGAGGGAAAATTTTAGCATGGCCGATTCACCTAACCAGCATGTCTTTCAGACTGTGGGACGAAACCAGAGAAAACCCAAGCAGACACAGGGAGAATGTGTAGACTCCGCACGGACAGTGACCCAAGACAGGAACCAAACCCGGGTCCCCTGTGAGGTAGCAATGCTAACCACTGTGCCATTGCGCTGCTGAAACTCTGCAAGAGCAATTTAGTTGGCTCCATTCTCCTAACCCTTTCCCCGTTGCCCTGAAATTTTCTTTTCCCTTATCCAATTCTCTTTTGACAGTTGTGATCAAATCTGAGGCCATCACTCTCAGACAGCACTCTCCAGATCCTAGCACGTTGGCTACAGAACAATATTTTTCCTCACGCCACCTTTGGTTCTTCTGCCAATCATCTTAAAACTTTGTCCTCTAGTAATCGATCTTTTGGCACCAGTTTCTGTCTCTGTACTCTGTCTAGTCCCCTCATGATTTTGAACAGCCCTATCCAATCTCTTCTCAATCTTTTTCGCTCCAAAGAGAAACATCCTCACTTCTCCAAACCATCCGTGCGACTGAAGTCCCCCATCCTTGGAATCGTTTTCAAAAATCTCGCTTATTAAATTGAGCCTATATTTCTCTGAAGTTTTGAGAAGTGCGGGAGACTGCATTGAAACAAAGCTAAGATTTTGAGAGGGTTTGAAAGGTTAAACATTGAGAGATTGCTCCAACTAGGGGAATCTGCTGGAGGTACAGTCTCAGGGCTGGACTGAGACCAGGAGAAATTACTTCACTCAAAGGGTTATGAAACTGTGCCTCTCCATCCCCACCCTCTCCCCCCATGGGATTGTGAATGCTCCATCGTGGAACACATTTAAGACTGGGATAGATGGCGTTTTGGTCCCTCAGGAAATCAAGGGATTTGGGGAGTTGACAGAAAAGTGAAGTTGAAACCCAAGTTCAGCCATGATCATATTGAGAGGCAGAGCAGGCTCGACAGGCCATGGGGTTATCTGCTACTCCTCCTTCTTCTTGGGTTGTTCTCAGTGTGAGGTAGAGCCGTATGGACCAGAAGTCCCCAGGCCCGACCTCTGATCTGCAGCAACTCACCAAGGCTCCTTTGATAGCACCTTCCAAACACACAACCACTAGCATCTCGAAGGACAAGGGAACATCACCTACAGGAAGTTCTCCATCAAGCCACTCACACTCCTGACTTGGAACTATAGCATGTTACTTCACTGTCGCTGGACCACATCCTGGAACTATCTCCTTTACAGCACTGTGGGTGTATCTACAGCACATGGCCTGCAGCGGTTTAGGAAGGTGACTCACCACCACCCTCCCAAGGGCAATTATAGTTGGTCAATAAATGCTGGCTTGGCCAGTGAAGCTTGCATCCTTTAAAATAATGGTTTTCTAAAAGGTAGCTTGATTTACTGAGGAATAGTATTGTATTCACCCAGGTTAATTATTTTGCCCCAATTCACACAGCCCTCCATTTACACTTTGGAGGGATACAAACTCACGGATCAAAATTCTCAGAAGATCCCGTCATCGGCAATTGGTGTGCCACGTCCTGTCCTGAGAACCACACTGTGAGGAGGCCAGAGAATTCCCCCCACCATTGCTGTTAGCCCATTGTCACAATTACTGCACATTACCTGCTTAATCGGTTCTCGAATTCTCTCTTGATCAGGTTTAGCTGCTCTCTAATGGAACGCTAGCACTGGCCTCAAGACTTCCTGAGTTACAGATGAGTGTTGGGAGCAATAATGCACCAAAGCTGCTATTCCCAATTCATGGGTGAGAACAGGAATGCGATCCGACCTATGCAGTCAGACAGCCTGTCAGCACTCAATGTCTGGCTTTAGATAACTGATGCGAACTCCACAAGGAAGGAATGGGCACGATGGTGGCACAGCGGTTAGCACTGCTACCTCACAGCGCAAGGTACCCGGGTTCGATTCTATCCTCAAGTGACTGTGTGGAGTTTGCACATTCTCCCCATGTCTATGTGGGTTTCCTCTTGGTGCTCTGGTTACCTCCCACAGTCCAAAAATGTGCGGCTTAGGGTGGATTGGCCGTGCTAAATTGACATTGAGGGTGAAATTTTCCCAACCCACCCACAACAGGAATCGTAGCGGGCGGGACACAGACCATACACAGGTCTGTTGACCTCAGGCGGGATTTTCCAGTCTTAGGGTGAGCGTGGCTGGAAAATTAGGATTAGTGGGGTAAATACATGGGGTTACGGGATAGGGCCTGAATGGGATTCTTGGTAGTATGGGCTGATGAGCCTCCTTCTGCGCCGTAGTGATTCTATGACTTGGCCACATATTAACCTAGGGCCCAGTGAGCGTTCAGGCGAGACAGTGGGAAGTGACCTCCATACACACGCATATAAATAACTAATGGGTTGGTTGTTTTGAACAGGCCAAAGCTGCTTTGAATCCTCCGCCTCCAACTCAAGTTTCCATGCTGCATAAAAGGGTGATCATAAACGGAGACAAAATAAGTAGAATTAAAATACTTGTCAAGTTTACATCAGTTTAATAAATGAAAAGCTTTTATCTGTCTGGTGCAGTTTTATGTTGCATTTTATAGTGTGCAGATGTAAAGCACGGACGTATCATCTACAGTAAGGGTTGCTCGTGGCTGAGATGAATTATCCTTCCCCAGAGAGGCCACATTAACCCTCTCGATCCATTATAGTATACATTTCTACCAATAAATTAATTGCCTCTAATGTATTTTATGTGTTTCTCTGACACTAATAGCATAGCAAAAATGGCTTTTTTTTAAATAGATCTCAATCTGTTAGGCTTAACTTCAAAATCCCCTAAACTCTGAAAATTGAAAGGGAGGAGGAATGATTGAGAGAGAATTCAAGGACCGTCTAACAGGCAGTTAACAATAGCGCAGTGATTGTGGTGATAGGCGAACAAACAAGACGGAGGCATGGTGGCACTGTGGTTAGCACTGCTGCCTCACAGCATCAGAGACCAGGGTTCGATTCCTGACT
Organism: Carcharhinus amblyrhynchos; assembly: GCF_965287045.1. Taxonomy (NCBI): domain Eukaryota; kingdom Metazoa; phylum Chordata; class Chondrichthyes; order Carcharhiniformes; family Carcharhinidae; genus Carcharhinus; species Carcharhinus amblyrhynchos. The sequence continues at coordinate 5,159,886 of NC_137349.1, read as the reverse complement.
TGGGTCACTGTCTGTGCAGGATCTGCAGATTCTCCCCATGTCTGTGTGGGTTTCCTCCAAGTGCTCCAGTTTCCTCCCACAGCCCGAAAAGTGTGCTGGTTAGGTGCATTGGCCATGCTAAATTCTCCCTCAGTGTACCCGAATAGGCACCAGAGTGTGGCGATTAGGGGATTTTCCACAGTAACTTCATTACAGTGTTAATGTAAACCTACTTGTGACACTAGTAGGCTTACATTAATGGCACAGTGGTTAGCATTGTTGTTTCACAGTGCCAGGGACCTGGGTTCGATTCCCAGCTTGGGTCTGTCTGGAGTTTGCACGTTCTCCTCATTTCTGCATGGGTTTCCTCCAGGTGCTCTGGTTTCCTCCCACATTCTGAAAGGCGTGCTGGTTAGGTACATTGACACGAACAGGCACCGGAGTGTGGCAACTAGCGGAATTTCACAGTAACTTCATTGCAGCGTTAATGTAAGCCTTACTTGTGACTAATTAATAAACAAACTTTAATAAATAAATAAACATGAGTTCAAATCCCACTGTCACAAAGTGTAAAATTGAGGGTTTTGTGGATCAAAGGCATATAATTGTTCTGGATGTATACAATATAATTTCTCCATTCGATTGACATATGAAGAGGGACTGGATCGACTGGGCTCATATTCACTGGAATTTAGAAGAATGAGAGAGGATCTCATAGAAACACAAAATCCTGATGGGACTGGACAGGTTAGATGCAGGAACAGTGGGAAGAGTGTTCCCACTGTTGAGGAGGTGCAGTTCTAGGGATCACAGTCTAAGAATAAGGGGGGAAGCCACTTTGGACTGAGATGAGGAAAAACCTCTTCACTCAGAGAGCTGTGAACCTGTGGAATTCTCTACCACAGAAAGCTACTGGGGCTAGTTCATTAGATTCGAGAGGGAGCTGGATGTGGCTTCCTGCTCTGGTTTCCTCCCACAGTCCAAAGATGTGCAGGTTAGGAGGATCGGCCATGCTAACTTGCCCTTTAGTGTCCCAAGATGTGTAGGTTAGGAGGATTAACCATGATAAATGTGTTGGGTTATAGGGGTAGGGTGAGGGGAGAGGGCCTGAGTATGATTCACTGTCAGAGAGTCAGTGCAGAATCAATGGGCCGAATGGATTCTGTGATGTTCACACTGGCTCTCCAAATGAGCATTATGACTTAGTGCCAGTCCCATGCTTTTTACCCTCCTTATCTCTCCACATTGTTTCTATTCAAGTGATCATCTGATGCCCTCTTGAATGCTTCAGTTGAACCTACCTCCACCACTATCCCAAGCAGTGCATTCCAGACCCAAACCACTCACTGAGTGGAAAACCTTTTTTCTCACCTTTGCTTCTTTTGCAAATCGCTTCAAATCGGTGCCCTCACATTCTCGATCCCATTATGGCAGAAACGGTTTCTCCCTATCGACTCTGTCCAGGTGTGTCTGGCTGTTGTCCCTCATAGCAAACTGAAAAGACCCAGTGGTGCAAAAATTTCAGAGCTGTCGTGACCTTTGGCAAAGCCATTGGCAAAGGGCGACACCGTGGCACAGTGGTTAGCACTGCAGGCTCACAGCACCAGGGATCCCTGTTCGATTCCGACTTTGGGTGATGGTATGTGTGGAGTCTGCACATTCTTCCCATGTCTGCATGGGCTTCCTCCGGATGCTTCAGTTTTTCTCCCACGGTCCAAAGATTTGCAGTTTAGGTGGCTTGGCCATGCTAAATTGTCCTTTAGTGTCCCAAGATGTGTAGGTTTAGGGAATTAGCTGGGTAATTATGTGGGGCTATGGGATAGGGCAGGGGATGGGCCTGGGAAGATACTCTGTCAGAGAGTCAGTGCAGACTTGATGGACTGAATGGCCTACTCTGCAGTGTAGGGATTGATAAAGCACAATCTAAGCAATCTAGCAGGCAGTCAGCAGCTCCTGCAACAGAAGGCTGTGCAGAGGTCTTTGGGAACAGACTGCAATTTGAAGTCTGGCTTGACTGGTTAGCTTTGCAGAGCAAAAGGGGATTTTAAAAATATTTTTCACATTGCCAGTGGAGCCAGACTGTTCGTCCAGATCCCAAAAAGAAAGCCAAGGATGAAGATGTTATCCTCCTTCCCAATTGCATGTCACCCATCGAGCAGATCAGGCTGTCAATCCAGTCACTTTCCTGCCCGGGATGTTTGGTCATCAGGATGTAAATTTAGGCTTGAGAGTTAGAACGTGCCGGCAATAATTTGCGGAGCTATGGTGCACCTTCAACCTGCCACACATCCCTGTTCTCTGAAGACCGGCTCCAAGGTTAGATCAGGCCGATTTTTCCTTGTCAGCTGAGCCATAGGGGAAGATAATTACGCCTTTGAAAATAGGAAGAGGCATCGAGTGCGTCGTTCGCACTCTAACCTCAGAGTCCGGAAGTCATGGGTTTGAGTCCCGCTCACTGAGATTTGAGTGCAAAAGTCTAAGCTGCCAGCAGGAATAAAGGAGTGCTGCATTGTCATATTGCCCTCGTTCAGATGGTACGTTAACCTGAGACCTTGCCTGCCCTCTCAACTCGACATAAAAGACACTCTCGCACAGTTTTGAAAGAGAACGGGGAATCGTGTCCAGCCCTATATTTCTCCCTCGATTAACATCACAGCAGGTTATCTGGTCATTGTCATATTGCTGATTGTTGGGAGAGTTTGCCGTTGTAAAGCCAACATTACAACAATGCCTACTGTTCAAAAGTAATTCATTAATTGCTATATTTATTCTTATGAGATGTGGGCGTTGCTGGTGAGGCAGTTATTGATGATCCCAAATTGTCCTTGAGCTAAGCGTCTTGCTAGATCATTTCAGAGGATAGTCAAAAGACCTGGAGACCCGGCACAGTGGTTAGCAGCAGGGACCCAGGTTCAATTCCAGTCTTGGGTCACTGTCTGTGTGGAATTTGCACGTTCTCCCCATGTCTGTATGGGTTTCCTCCACGTGCTCTGTTTCCTCCCACAGTCCAAAGATGTGTGGCCAAAAGAGAAAATGCTGGAAAATCTCAGCAGGCCTGGCAGCTTCTGTAAGGAGAGAAAAGAACTAATGTTTCAAATCCAGATGACTCTTTGTCATGTGAACTCGAAACATCAGCTCTTTTCTCTCCTTACAGATGCTGCCAGACCTGCTGAGATTTTCTAGCATTTTCTCTTTTGGTTTTCAGATTCCAGCATCCGCAGTAATTTGCTTTTATCAAAGATGTGTGGGTTAGGTTGATTGACCATGCTAAATGGTCCATCAGTGTCAGGGGAACTAACAGGGTAAATATGTAAGGTCACGGGAATAGGGCCTGGGTGGGATTGTGATGAGTGCAGGCTCAACGGGATGAATGGCCTCCTTCTGCACTGTAGGGATTCTATTCTATGATTCTAAAACAAATTATGTGTAGGCCAGACTGGGTAAGAATGGCAGATTTCCTTCCTTGAAGGACATTAGTGAAGCAGATGGGTTTTTACAACAATTGATGTCAATTTACTGGTTGACATTACTTGGACTAGTTTTCAATTCCAGATTTGAGAAACTGAATTTAAATTCCACTATCTGCCATGGTGGGATTTGAACTTTTGCCTTCACTGCACTTGCCTGGGTACCTGGATTGCTAGTCCAGTGGTATTACCAACATGCCACCATCACCCCAGAGAGTAAAATACTTTTGAGGCCTTCTGAGGCTATGAAAGAAGCTGTATTTTTTTGACAGAGATCCCCCTTGTTTAGAAATTATTGAATTTTAGGGCACTTGATAATATCTTTTAAAATCTTTAGCTTGTAGGGGTAAGGAGTTAAATTTTAGTTATTAAGCCATTCCAGGAGTCAAAATAAAAGCATTTGTCTATAATTGGACTGTCTCTTGTTTCTCTTCCACTCCTGCTCAGATCATATAAACCAATAACTATTTATAAATAGAATTGAAGAAATGGGCAACATTAGCTGCAGAAGGTCAAACCCAAAGTAATTATGACATTTTGAAAAATTATCTCTTAATGGCAGTAAGATGGGACACTCAAATTGGAAAGCACTCGGACAGCTGCCAAAAAACTCCAGTGAAGTAAAATTGCAATAAAAAGTGAAAAAAAAACCCAAAGAACCAAAAATGAACAATAATCTAAAATGCAAGATGTGCAGGAAAAGAATATGAAAGGATTGATGGCTTGAAAACAGCTAAACCACGGAATGAGGCTGCCCGGTGGCACAGTGATTAGCACTGCTACCTCACAGCACCAGGGACCCGGGTTCGACTCTGGCCTTGGGTCATTGTCTGTGTGGAGTTTGCACATTCTCCCTGTGTCTGTATGGGTTTCCTCTGGTGGTCCGGTTTCCTCCCTCAGTCCAAGGATGTGTGGATTATGTTGATTGGCCAAGCTAAATTAAGCCTTAGCGTCAGGAAGATTTGTAGGGTAAGTGTGTGGGTTTCAAGAATAGAATCTGGGTGGGATTGTGGTCAGCACAGACTTAATGGGCCGAGTGGCCTCCTGCACTGTAGATATTCTATGAAAGGCAGGTGATGCTTACTGTCCAATTTCAAAATGGTGGTGAGGTGTCACAGGTTAATGTAATTCTGGGACGGAGGCCAGGGTTTCTGCTGGTGTTCGCCATGGGCAAAAATTGCAACACTGGGTGGGAAATTCCAAAAATTACAGCACCAGCGCGACCACCGAAATGGAAATCATGGCAGTAAGAACACGTTCCTTGATTTCCTTCACCCGTCGCCATTGATGCCTGAACAGGAAGCTCATTTAAATACATTTTAATAAATTTAGATACTCAAAGGGTTTCCCACCATATGCTGCCCCCCCCCCGGGCACAAAAACTCCATCCCCTGCCCTCGTCCCCCACCACACCAACATCAGCAAGGTTTATAAGTGCTTTCGCAAAATGTAAGGCAGTTGCAGGGAGCCGATTGGGCCATAAATGTAAGTATGTCCCCTGGGAGGGGGGAGAGAGACGCATGTTCCCCATACTCCCTGGCATTGCCAACCTGGCAGTGCCAACCAAGCCACACGGGACCTCCAGGGAGCTGCATTGGAGAAGAGAGGTCCCCCTTATGTGTGGACGGAGGGGTTTGGGAGGGGTGATGTTGCAGTGCTTGCTGGGGCTTGGGTGAGGGAAGAATATTCCTTTCAGTGCAGGTCATGCCATCCTTGAAATAATGGCACCCCAATCTCTGTGGAGCCTGCGTTGCCAGCCCTATCAGGCCCCGGTCCTCCACTGTGACAGCAGAAACCCTGCCTCCAGATTTTCTGTCCACAGACTGATATAGAATCCAGAGAGAAAACTCGGCTATGCAGCTGGAGGGCTGCACATTGGTTTTCCCATCTCAGCCAACACTCAATGTACAAGGGTGCAAAATTCTGCCCATAGCCTTTTACAATTTAGCAAAATTATAGCAATAACATTGTCAATTCTTTTCTTATCTTTCTGTTACTTTCAGGAAAATATTGAGCAAAGACAGCTGAAAAACTGCAGATGTTTGACTGTGATATAGAATGTTTCATTTTATTCATTGGAGGGTCCTGAGCATCACTGGCTGGCCATCCCTAGTTGCCCGAGAGTCAACCACGTTGCTGTGGATCTGGAGTCACATGTAGGCCAGACCAGGTAAAGATGGCAGATTTCCTTCCCTAAATGGCATTTGTGAAACAAATGGGTTTTTCTGACAATTGACAACCTGAGGAAATCTATGCAGACACAGGGAGAACATGCAAACTCGGTACAGGCAGTGACCCAAGCTGGGAATTGAACCCGGGTCCCTGGTGCTATGAGGCAGCAGTGCTAACTGCTGTGCCCCTATATGACTTTGTTTGTTCTTAGCCAAGGTAGGTGTGAAAATATTACAACTGGCTGAAGAGATTGTGGAAAAAAGTCACACAGTGCTTGAACTCTTAATGACTCTCCAGGAATGCCAATGCATGTTGGCATTGGGTTGGGCACAGCACCAGGCTTGGTTGCTGCATGAGCTGGCTCCAGTGATTTATTAGCTCTCTGATACTCAGAAGATCCCAATATTGGAGTGGGGAATTCAGTGACGGAATGCCAGAGTTCAAACTGGTGATTAATGGGCTGAGTTTGGACTCTCATTGTTTTCAATCAAAACACACTCTTTGGGGCTTCAGATTGATAGTAGCACACTGGTGAAGGCAAGTTCAGAGAAAGATTTATCACCAATGTGAATCCCGTGGAAGCACTCAACTGGTAGAGTTGGCTGCCAGCACAATCTTTGGTGGTCTTTTAAAAAAGACTTTTGAAAGCAATGGCAGAGATTGCTAAGTACATATGTGAGCAATCACCTTTGATCCTGGGTAGGGTGGTAAAATATATTGCTAATCACTAACCACAGAATAAAGAGAATAGGAAAGTCAGTTGTAATCTCATTGAGAGGTTTGTGTTATGTCATAAATTACATGAGCAAAGCACAGGTGATTTATTGCTTGTCATCCAAACCCTGAAATTAATATACAGCCTACAAATCATTCTATGTTACATCTTAAGTACATATTGTTCATTATAAATGGTGATAGGTTGGGAGTTGACGGCTGGTGACTCAGTGCCTTGTTGCAAAATGATGTTCAGTGAGATGTTTGAGTATGGATAGAAGGCCAACTTTGCAAAAATAAGTTTCCTCCACAATTCTCCATTCTTTGTGCTTAAGACAACAAAGAACCTGCATTTATATAGTGCCGGTCAGGTGGATTGGCCATGCTAAGTTCTCCCTCAGTGTATCCAAACGGCCGCTGGAGTGTGGCAACTAGGGGATTTTCACAGTAACTTCATTGCAGTGTTAATGTAAGCCTACTCATGACGCTAATAAATTAACTTCAAGAGGAATTGAAAGAATCCCCAACAATAGGCAACCTAGGCCAATGAGTGGGCCACACGAGTGGTCCTCCTTCATCTCAGTGGGCTTCAAGATTGAAACCGGGCTTGTACACGAACCATGACCCCACGAATAAGTTTAAATACATTTGACGCAATCCAAAATAATTTACAGCTAACTGGGAGAATTTTACGGTCCTGCCCTCCACAGGAATCGGAACAGGTGAGAGGCGGACCATGGAAAGTTCTGTTGACCTTGGGCGGGATGTTGCAGTTTCAGGGTGAGCAAGGCCAGAAAATCCCACACCGCTTATCAAAATGTAGTCAGTGTAGGAAATGCAGCAGCTGGCTAGCGCACAGCAAGCTCCCACAAACACCGTGATAAATGACCAAATAATCTATTTCTTTGTAATCTTTTTGGAGAATGAATGTTGGCCAGGACACTGGGGAAAAAATCCACGGCTCTTCTTTAAATTAGCGCCTGGGACCTGAGAGAGCAGATCAGGCCACAACTTAACGTCTCATCCTAAAAGGAGCAGCTCCAACAGTGCTGCACTCTCTCAGTACAGAACTAAAGTGTTTGCCTAGGCTTTGTCATCAATGGGGATTAATCACCTCCTGACTGCAGACTCAGTGGGTTCCAGGGATGTGCAGGTTAGGTGCATTGGCCGTGCTATATTGCCCTGGGATGCGTAAGTTAGAGAGATCAGTGGGGTTACATGGATAAGGCCAAGGTGGGATTATTGACAGTGCAGACTAGATAGGCCAAATGGCCTTCTTCTGTACTGAAAAGATTCTAATGATTCTCCCTTCCCTATTTCCAGGCCCCTTTGAACAGCTCCATCTCCGGCGAAGGCTTTGCAGTTAAATTATTAGGGAAACTTGCAATGGATTACCAGAAAAGTCTCTCACCAGTACCAATTTTATAGAGAATATGTCAAGGCCAGCAGATTAATAGATACACGGTGAAGATCAGATAACTCACAGACAGCCAAACCACAAATGAGTAATGGTCAGCTTCACAAGTGAAGATATTTATCACATCTTCCTGCCGCCCATAATGTGATACTATATATTCAAAATATATTTTTAAAATGAATCTGTAGCTTTACGTGTATAAACCCAACAAAATTCTATCCACAGAGGAAACTGAAAAACTCAGCAGTTTCAACATTAATTGTTTTTCTCTCCTGATACATGCTGCCAGGTCTGCCGAGTTTTTCCAGCGTTCCTTGCTCTTGCTTCAGATTCCAGTATTTTGCTTATTATAAAAATATATCAGCCGGGCACTAACAGGGAGGGTTTGAAGGTGAGAGAATGGGATTGCCTCTCTAGACTTTTTTTTTTTAATTCATTCATGGGACATGGATGTCACTGGCTGGCCAGTATTTATTGCCCATCCCTAGTTGCCTTTGGAGGGCAGTTGAGAGTCAACCACATTGCTGTGGCTCTGGAATCACATGTAGGCCAGACCAGGTAATGTCGGCAGATTTCCTTCCCTAAAGGACATTACACCAGATGGGTTTTTCCAACAATCAACAATGGTTTCATGGTCATCAGTAGATTCTTAATTCCAGATATATTTTTATTGAACTCAAATTCTACCATGTTCCGTGGCGGAATTTGAACCTGGGTCCCCACAACATGAGCTGAGTTTCTAGATTAATAGTCTGGCAATAATATCACTCAGCCATCACCTCCCCACACATGTCATTGATCATAGAATCCAGAAGAAGGAGGCCATTCGGCCGATTGAGTCTGTACCAACCACAATTCCACCCAGACCCTATTCCTGTAACCCCACTCATTTACGCTGCTAATCCCCTGACACTAGCGTCAATTTATCATGGCCAACCAACCTAACCCTCATACCTTTGGACCATGGGAGGAAACCGGAGCACCCGGAGGAAACCCACACAGAGATGGGGAGAATGTACAAACTCCACCTGAGGCCAGAACTGAAACTGAGTCCCTGGTTCTGTGAGGCAGCAGTGCTAACCACTGTGATACCGTAGCACCCTTCTTTTATAGAAAAAAATAAACGGATGATTGTGTGGAGGAAATCTCCCTCCCAAGCCATCGGTGCACTACAGTTGGTGTGCAGACTGGGACCCAAAGGCCTTCATCAGGCTTTTGAGTTCCTGCTTGCTCTTTAAAGTTAGAGAGAGGGGAACTCTGTGTGCCTGCACTCACGGACACAGAGTCTCGCAGCAAAAATGCCCCTCTCTTGTCATGTCTTTGCCAACCTTAAAAAAGATTTGGAACGTAAAGCTCTGAAGTGGTCTGTTATGACTTTTGAAACCTGGCTTTGCACCTGATATGAAGCTGAGGGCAGCATCCGAGACCATCTGCTACAGATGGCATCACACATCTCAGCAAACAGACACCAGTGACTTGGCATCCGCTTTGGACAAGGTGCTTGTCTCTGATGCAGATGCTTCCTCTCAGTGAAAACCTTTGCCATGTCGTGGTTAAGCTGATCCAGCCTTTCATTTGTCTTGAGGATGAACTGAAGTAAAAGCAGCTTTCTCTCGCCAAACTGTGCCAACTTTTCTAAATGTAGCTTTGTATCATTTCATGTGGCATTTGGCATTTTACTTTTGAAAGATTCATTTGGATCTTTGGGTCACCGTGAAACTGTTCCTGCTTCACTTGGAAAGAAAAGCCATCGGTATCAATCCAGAATCAGAGAGGCCGTATGTGAGTCCGGAGGGGAGTGACCACAGCCTCCTGAGCCACCTTGTACCAGCTGGACTTAGCATCGCGTGGAACTTTCTCACTCGTTCATAGTCAGCTGGTGTCAAGATTAGTCAAGGGGTAGCGCAGTGGCCAGCACTGCCATCTCTCTCAGCGCCAGGGGCCTGGGTTCAATTCCAGCCTTGGGTCACTGTCTGTGTGGAATTTGCATGCCTGTGTGGGTTTTCCCCAGGTGCTCTGGTCTCCTTCCACAGTCCGAAAGATGTGCGGGTTAGATTGATTGGCCATGCTAAGTTGCCCCTTAGTGTCAAGGGGACTAGCAGGGTAAACATGTGAGTTATGGGGATAAGGCCTGGGTGGGACCGTTGTTGGTGAAGATTCAATGGGCTGAATGGCCTCCTTCAGCACTGTAGGGATTCACTGATTAGCCTCTATTTCAATGTTGAGATCAAAAGGTGTTAATGGTGAGAGAATCCTGCTCGCCATATAAAGTAATTGAGAAGGCTGATCCGATGAGTGATCCCAATGTATTTATAGTCTATCCTGGGAACTGAGTGCCTATTGTGCTATTAAGTGTCCTGCGTATAATGATCTTGCAGCCACGAGACTCAGATCCACAGTCAAGTATGTTAACAAGGGGCTACCATGTGTCAACTCCACACTGGTGCAATATGACTGCAGCTCAGTCCGATTTACCGTGTCTGTACCTCCTTCCCTTGAGTGCCACAACAGCTGGCATTCATGTAGAGCCTTTAACGTAGTAAATTGTTCCCAAGACCCTTCACGGGAATGCACACAGGCAAAAAAGGACACCCGGAGGTAAAGAAGGGGATATAAGGTCAGGGCTCAACATGCTTGCTCTTTGAATGAACTGTCCAATTAGCCGCTCTCTTTGCCTGCTTTCTCCCCACAGTGCTGAAAATGTGTCCCCTTGTCAAATATCTGTGGATTTGAAGTGATGGTGCATTACATTACACTCATTAGAACACTTCTCCATGTTTAACCTGGCATAAGCTTTATTGTGTGAAAGGGCGAGTGCAGCAGTAATGGAGAGCATGTCTTTCCCTCTTCCTGCTGTCCCTCAAATACTCCAGCAATGATGTATAAATTGAATAATGCTGCCATATGTATCATCCAGCAATTACCCACCTTAGAAAATAGATTTAAATATTAATAATAAATAAACTCATTGGATAACTAATGGCTTAAATGCCAAAGTATACAACGTGATTAATATTAAACAGTTGAGGATTACTTCATAATTTGTTTGTAATCAGGAGGCTTTGAGTAAAAAAATAAAATTCCTTCGCAGCCAAGGCCAAGTTAGGAAAGGGAATTTTTTCTTAAAACAACACTTTTCTCTAAAACCCACAACCAAAATTTGAAACCCAAAGAGAAAGAGGCAAGATAGACAGACTTGTCAGGATGCGAAATGAAGGTTTTGCGGAATGCACTGGCCAAACGGATCAGCTGAAGACATGTAGCCCTTCAATAAATGGGAATAACAGCCCATTTTCCCAGAGTTCAGAACGGAGCAAGGAAATCACTCAGAGCAACAGAAAAACTAAAATGTATCACAGAATACACACTGCCATTACTTATAATTGAGTCTGCTGGTACTTTACGTGTATTAATAACCATGCTATTTTTACTGACTATCTTGCGAACATATCGTTTGCAGTTTTATTAGTGGGTTTGATATTTTCTCTACACAGCCTTTCTGCAGAAGTGAAAATTGACACAAGTTTTTCATTTACGTTGAGAAGGGGCATGAGCCCTCACGTCGGATTGCATGGAAGTAACAACACGAAAGAGGCCAATTGACCCCGTTGGTCCGTGTTAGCGTTTACCTCTCTACTCTTAGTACAGTTTCAGTTCCCTACCTCAAAGACATGTCCAGCCATAGCACCACAACTATGGGTAGGACAAGGAAGAAGGTCCAGAATCCACCCCATTCAGGATGTGGAGATACCAGCGTTGGACTGGGGTGGGCACATTAAGATGTCTTGTAACACTAGGTTAAAATCCAACAGGTTTATTTGGAATCACAAGCTTTCGGAGCACTGCACCTTCATCAGGGAAGTGGAGAGGTAGGTTTCACAAACATAGCATAGACAAAGACACAATAGAACATAGAACATTACAGCGCAGAACAGGCCCTTCGGCCCACGATATTGCGCCGACCAGTTACAAAACAATGACCCACTAACCTAAACCAATCCCTTCTCGTCCATAAACCTATCCACGGATCTCTTAAACGCCCCCAAACTAGGCGCATTTACAACTGCAGCAGGCAGGGCATTCCAATCCCTCACCACCCTCTGGGTAAAGAACCTACCCCTGACATCTGTCCTATAACTACCACCCCTTAATTTAAAGCCATGCCCCCTTGTGCTAGATTTCTCCATCAGAGGAAAAAGGCTATTACTATCCACCCTATCTAAACCTCTAATCATCTTATATGTTTCAATAAGATCCCCTCTTAGCCGCCTTCTTTCCAGCGAAAACAACCCCAAATCCCTCAGCCTCTCCTCATAGGACCTCCCCTCCATACCAGGCAACATCATGGTAAACCTCCTCTGCACCCTCTCCAAAGCCTCCACATCCTTCCTGTAATGTGGGGACCAGAACTGCACACAATACTCCAAGTGCGGCCGCACCAGAGTTGTGTACAGTTGCAACATGACGCTGCAACTCCTAAATTCAATCCCCCTACCAATAAACGCCAAGACACCGTATGCCTTCTTAACAACCTTATCTACTTGACTCCCAACTTTCAGGGATCTATGTACACATACACCTAGATCCCTCTGCTCATCCACACTATTCAAAGTCCTCCCGTTAGCCCTATACTCGACACATCTGTTATTCCTACCAAAGTGAATTACCTCACACTTCTCCGCATTAAACTCCATCCGCCACCTCTCGGCCCAGCTCTGCAACCTGTCTAAGTCTTCCTGCAAACTATGACACCCTTCATCACTATCTACCACACCTCCGACTTTGGTGTCATCAGCAAACTTACTAATCCACCCAACTATACCCTCATCCAGATCATTAATAAAAATTACAAACATCAGTGGCCCCAAAACAGATCCCTGAGGCACACCACTTGAAACCGAACTCCATGATGAATATTTACCATCAACCACCACCCTCTGTCTCCTATCCGCTAGCCAATTCCTGATCCAATTCCCTAGATCACCCCCAATCCCATACATCTGCATTTTCTGCAGAAGCCTACCATGGTGAACCTTATCAAACGCCTTACTAAAATCCGTATACACCACATCCACTGCCTTACCCCCATCCACCTCTTTGGTCACTTTCTCAAAAAACTCAATAAGGTTAGTAAGGCACGACCTACCCGCCACAAAACCATGCTGACTATCTCCAATCAATTCTTTACTCTCCAAATAACTATAAATCCTATCCCGAATAATTTTTTCTAAAACCTTGCCCACAACAGAAGTGAGACTCACCGGTCTATAATTCCCGGGGAAGTCTCTGTTCCCCTTCTTAAACAATGGGACAACATTCGCTAACCTCCAATCTTCCAGTACTATACCAGAGGCCAACGACGACCTGAAGATCAGAGCCAGAGGCTCTGCAATCACTTCTCTTGCCTCCCAGAGAATCCTGGGGTAAATCCCATCCGGACCAGGGGACTTATCTATTTTCAGACCCTCCAGAATATCTAGCACATCCTTCTTATCAACTGCAACACTGTCAATTCTACTCCCCTGCAATCCAGTGTCCTCCTCAGCTATATCCATGTCCCCTTGCGTGAACACCGAAGAGAAATATTGGTTCAATGCCTCTCCAATCTCCTCCGGTTCCACACATAACTTCCCTCTGCTGTCTATAACTGGCCCTAATCTTGCCCTAACCAACCTTCTGTTCTTAACATACCTATAGAACGCCTTAGGATTCTCCTTAATCCTATCAGCCAAAGTCTTCTCATGTCCTCTTTTAGCCCTTCTTAGCTCACTCTTCAACTCCCTCCTAGCCAATCTAAAGTTTTCTAGTGCACTACCCGAGCCCTCACGTCTCATCCGAACATAAGCCTCCTTTTTCCTCTCAACCAACGAAAAAACTTTTTTGGTGCACCACGGTTCCCTAGCCCTACCAATTCCTCCTTGCCTGACAGGGACATACCTATCACGGACTCGCAGTAGCTGCCCCTTGAAAAAACTCCACATTTCAGACGTTCCCAGTCCCTGTAATCTCCTAGTCCAACCTATGCTTCCTAATTCTCTCCTAATAGCCTCATAATTGCAAGATAATGGTTGGAATGCCTTCTTACTGTCCCCACTCCATTCAGAATGGGGATCAAAGACCATGGACAGGAATGTCTGTCAGTCTCTCCCTTACCCTCCTTCCACTTGGATGTTTCGCAGCAACAGAGGTGACCCACCATTGGCTGTACCTTCCAGTCCCCCCAGTTTCTCACACCCCTCGCTGCTGGGGACCCCGTGGTGGGAAGGCCACCACCAACGGGAACGAAAGACACTGCCAGTGTGAATTCCTGGAAAATTTTAGCCTATACTGTTGAATCTGGCCCACTCCAGCTGCCCAGCAAACTAAGCCAACTGGAACCCCAAGAGGGCAGAGTTGCTGGGGCAACTCACACTTCTACCTGCCTATTGTAGTCTGTAGCTTTAGATAGTAATGGTAGAGGCTTCAATTTTCTTTCCATCACGTGGCTTACTGCCAGTCATTAGTTTGTGTTGGGAGAATTCACAAGTTTACACTGAATGTGTTTGGCCGCATTATTGAAAGCACCTTCCATTGGCCATCCAAGACCTGGAGTGGGACTTGAACCTGCTCAGAAGGAGGGACACCAACTGCAATGCCTTCAACAAGACCCGTAAGGTTGGGCTCTTTGAGTATGAGCTCACTGATTGAGGTTTGTAAATAAAGGGAATCTGGAAGGGACCCTGACCTCTGAGATGATTTGATTTGATTTGATTTAATATTGCCACATATATTACTAAACATTCATAGAGTACATTTGAGAGAAGGAAAGGAGAGGGTGCAGAGTTAGTCAAAGCTGGGTTGTAGCGAGAAAGATCAGTTTAACATATGGAGACCCATTCAAAGTTATTTCACTATCTGCCGCATTGCAAGATGATCTCAAGACATGCCATGACCATGGGATGGCACTGTGGCACAGTGGGTTAGTACTGCTGCCTCACAGCGCCAGGGACCCGAGTATGATTTTCCAAGCCACTGTCTGTGTGGAGTTTGCACATTCTCCCTGTGTCTGTAGGTTTCCTCCGGATGCTCCAGTTTCCTCCCACAGTCCAAAGGTGTGCGGGTTAGGTGGATCAGCCATGTTAAATTGCCCCTTAGTGTCAGGTGGACTAGCTAATGCAAATGCAGGGGGTTATGGGGATAGGGCCTGGGTGGGATTGTGTTCGGTGCAGACTCGATGGACCAAATGGCCTCCTTCTGCACTGTAGAATTCTATGATTCAACCTCAGCTAAAAGAGAAATGAAGAAACAACATCTGGCAGATACTAAGCTTGGATTTTAAAGTCCGAAGTTTGGAGGTAGGAGATATTGAGGGAGCAGAGGAACGACACAGTTTTGAGGTGTTGGGTAAGATTGAGTTTGAGCAGCTGACAGAGGGAGTTTAGGGATAAGACCAAGAGCCTTGTAGGATGGGTAAATATGGAACAAATTATTAATCATCATCCAATGAACTTGTAATAGTTACACTGCAATCTTTCAGCATGGTCTGATAATCAGACAGTAAATATTGGGATGAGGTGCATCTCTCCGTCTCCTGAAAGTGCAATTTACCCACAATAAACCAGGACCAAATCCAGGTGACTAAACAAGTCCCATAAATTTTATATTCCATTTACCAAAAGCTGATCTGGAGTGAATCGGGGAGTGATTTAATCTCGTAAAACAACGTGAGCTTCTCAGTTTGTGTGTTTATGAGCTGTATTGAATTCCTGGATAAGATTATTGTTTTGCAATCGCTGCAGCTCGCTGCCATTAGGGCACAATATATGGAGAAACTGTACTTTAGAAATTCACAACATCTTAAATCAGAGCGGTAATTAAATCTTTGATGTGATCACACCAAGGATTAAGTTGGTGTTTACACCCCTTATTTCATGCTTTATCTGACAGCATCAGCGATCGAGTGAATGGCGGCGCATCCTGGTGGCCAGTGTTGAACATAACATGAGGGAGGGGCCCACACAGCCAGCGAAATTCTCGGTTTCTGAGACCAAGTGTGGTGGCGGATGGCCACACTGGCGCTTTTCCCGCTGACCGGAATGGCGGAATCCTGTACTTGGAATCTCATTAATTATGTGAATCTCCTGGTGGGCAAAGTAACTGATACGATTTGATTTATTATTATCACCTGAGTGAAAAGTATTGTTTCTTGTGCACTATACAGACAAAGCATCCCTCATGGGCTGGGTGTTGAGGGGCATAAAATTCTGGCCATCTTTCTTTTCAGAAGTATCTTCATTTCAATAAATCAGAATAAACTTCTATCTTTTCAGATGTACACCGTGAATCTTTGACTGAGGCCCAGAGAAGCACACTTTGTAAAAGGAAGGTTTGTAATTACAGAGTTTGTTATTATGACATTCTGCTGCTCCTGTTAAATAAACTCCAGTAAGTACTGGGGAAGAAGCTGGCTAGGTTCTGTCCAAGAGGATCCACTTAATAGCCTGGCTAACTTGTTCACCCTCAGCATCTCATATGAATCAAACAGGAGCACAAGTCATGCCTTCATATTCTGAGAGCTTAAAAGCAGAAAATATATTTACACACCTGAACTATGGTATTTAAAAGAAAATAACTCTTTATTATTGAACAGCTGTGGGAGTAGGAGCCCATGGGGATCAGCAAGAGAAAATTCTGGCTTTCATTAGACAACCAAAGAGGAAGGAGAGTCAGGGGAGAACTTTTGTTTCAAATTGCTGCCTCAATGTTTATGTAAAAAAAATATTAATTTATAATTATATTCCTGACCATTAAAAAAAATTCCCCCATTCTCTCCCTCTACCAAAGGTGACCTGGACTAATAGTCAAAGAACCGTGAGTTCCAATCCCATTATGACAATTTAAATTTAGTTTATTTTAGAGAAAATAAAAATCTGGTTTCAGTAATAGTGACCATGGAGATGTTAGATCACCATAAAAAAAAACCCAACTGTTTCACTCATGTCTTTTAGGAAAGGAAAATGCTGTCCTTCCCACAATAACATGATGGGATGAATGGCCTCTTCTGCAGTGTACAGATTCCATGGTTCCATGAGGCAGCCATGGTTTTAGGGTGACAGGCAGGAGATTCAGAGGGGATTTGCAAAAAAAAAATGCTTTCACTCAGAGGGTGGTGGGAAAATCGAATGCACTTCCTGGAAAGGTCGTGGAAGCCAGAAATCTTACAACCTTTAAAAAATATTTGAATGAGCACTTGAAGTATCATAACATTCAAGGATATGGGACAAGTGCAGGAAAACGGATTAAGTGCACTTTTAATTGTAGTTATTGTCAGGTGCGGACTCGATGGGCTGAAGAGCCTTTGCTGTGCTGTATGACTCTATGACTGTGACTCTTAATTACCCTCTGAAGTAGCCCAGCAAGCCACTCAGTTACACCAAATCATATAGAAACCAGGGCAATGGATGCCATCAGCATCTACATGCCAAGAACATAATTAACATGTGTTCCATGCACAGATAGCAGTCCCCCTCCAATATCTCATCAAAGTAGCTATCATCCATTGACAAGCTGAGCAGTGACTGAATACAAGATTTGAGCCCAAACTTGTTCTCACCTGGCTTTCACCAGCTCTTCCCAATTTTGACACCTCACTCTCAGGTTGGCAAATTCATGATGAGTTAAGTCTGAGGAGGGGGGCTTCTTTGTTTATCCATCTCGGAGGCAGAAGCCATACCCCTGAGCCATCGAGGCAGCTATTCTATCCCTCTTTAGTATAAACTTCCACATTCCATCTCCTGTGGATCCCTGCCATTTTGGGTTTCCTTCTTTGCAAGTTCTGGTGGTAACATTTGAAGGGATGTTAAACCCTGACTTGACAGATACTGGAACAGCGTAAAGAAACTGAGATATGATATGATTAGAGTGCTCTGAAGGGACCCAGGCAGGTGGGAAATCTGCTCATTAAAAGCAGTAATAAAAAAAGTACAAAGAAGTCCTGGGGGTCATGTACCAACAGACTCAAGAACAGCTTCTTCCCTGCTGCTGTCAGACTTTTGAATGGACCAACCTTACATTAAGTTTATCTTTCTCTACACCCTCACTATGACTGTAACTCTTCATTCTTCATTCTCACCTTTCCTTCTCTATGAACGGTATGCTTTGTCTGTATAGCACACAAGAAACAATACTTTTCACTGTATGTTAATACATGTGACAATAATAATAAATCAAATCAAATCAGAACTGCTCTCTCAACCTAAAGTTAAAATGACATAAGTTATTAGTCACAAATAAGGCTTACATTAACACTGCAATGAAGTTACTGTGAAATTCCCCGAGTTGCCACACTTAGGCGTCTGTTCGGGTCAACGCACCTAACCAGCACGTCTTTCAGACTGTGGGAGGAAACCGGAGCACCCGGAGGAAACCCGCTCAGGAATGGAGAGAACGTGCAAACTCCACACAGACAGCGACCCAAACCGGGAATCGAATCTGTGCCCCTGGCTCTGTGAGGCAGCAGTGCTAACCACTGTGCCACCATGCCACCCTCTTGCCATCTTCAATGATCTGTGCATATATATGCCCGGGAGCCTCTGCGCCTGCACCCTTCCAGTGAAACAGATCATATTACCCAATTTGGAACTCAGTGCTGTAACTCGGAGCTGATCTGAACTCAACGCAATAGAATGCTTTTCGCTTTCCATGAAGGGCCAAGTCAAACCAACTATTAACCTCAACCACATCAGAGGAATTCCTATTAAATAGCCACGTTAATCAACTTCAGTTAGTCTGGTATGTACACAGGGCGAGACCATAGCTACATTAAAACAGTGGATTTGCAAATCTCAGGATTTACAACGTGCAATGCAAAACTAGGAAATCAGAAAGTGTAGAGCACACAAAATTCAAAGTAACAACACTGTCATCAAATCTGATGTGTATTTGCTATTAGTTCCTTTATTTCCTTATTTGCCTGTGTTTTCTCCCCTCTGCTGTATCTGCTAGTTCATCTGACAACTAAATCAATTGGCCATTATTCATATGAGTTGCCTTGAAATCAAAATGTTTGAATAGTTTTGCAGGAACACAGCATTTATGCATAAAACTCTTGTCTAAGAGCCTGGGCTGAATATTTAGTGATGAGTAAGTCTGGATGGAAAGAAAAGAAAGACTCTGGGGTGGTGAGGGCTGATTTTCTGGCTGCGCTTACCCCAAGACCAGAAAATCCCCCCTGAGGTCAACGGACCTTTGATTGGTGCTGTCATAGAATCATCATAGAATCCCCACAGTACAGAGGAAGCCATTTGGCCCATCAAGTCTGTACTGACCATAATCCCACCCAGGCCCTATTCCCACAACCCACGCATTCACCCTGCTAATCCCCCTAACACAATGGTCAATTTAGCATGGCCAATTAACCTAACCAGCACATCTTTGGACTATGGGAGGAAACCGGAGCACCCAAAGGAAACCCACCTACACGGGGAGAATGTGCAAACTCCACACAGACAACGACCCGAGGCCGGAATTGAACCTGGGACCCTGGCACTGTGAGGCAACGCTGCTAACCACTGTGCCCATGTACTGCCTACCCAGTACGTCCTGTGGTGAGCGGGATGGGAAAATTCCGCCCTTACATTTTATCAAGCGCCTTTCACGACCAGAAGGCATATCAATGCACTTTGCAGACAATGAAATAATTTTCTTGAAGTGTAGAGATTAGTGCAATGCAGATACTACTGCATCCAATTTTACACAGCAAGCTCCCACAAACAGTAATATACACATGACTTGTGCTGACTGTCCCTTTAAAGGGCAACACAGCAGAGTAAGGGTAACCTGGCCTGGGTCAGAGGGCTCAGAGTGGGGAATCACCCTAGGGAGAGAAGTTCTCGGAGACAGGAGGGATTCCAGGACTCATTGCAGACATGTTGCTGCTCTTGAAGATCCTTGTAAATAAATCCTTTGTTGTCCCCTAATGAAGGGTGGAGTTTTCCCAGAACAATTCACAGAAGTCTGAAAACTGGGGAATTTCACTTTTTTTTTCAGATGGCTATCCCACGCAATTTTCTCACACTCGGTCATTTTATTTAGCAGTTGGGGGTTTCATGCCGGGGGGTGGGGGGGGTGGGGAGGGGGTGGGTAGAGCCTATGCTTACTGGGGAAGACGACTGCAGATTGCTAGGTATGCGCCCTGATCCCCCATATACTATATACAAGTCCCACGGACACACCCACAGACAACACTCAAGGCCACGACTGCAGTGGACGCCCCCACCTCCGCTACCACCAGTCTCCACCCTCTGATGCAGAGTTCCCCCCACCCCTTCCCATCGACCTCCCCCTCCCCTTGCTGGCTACGCCCTGTCCGGCCCTACCCCCGCAGTGTCACCTCTGCAGGCCCCAACCCTGCTGTATGCTCCACTCTCCTGCCTGGCGGGCACTGCCAAGGTGCCAGGCTGGCAGTTCCAGGCTGGCACTGCCCACCCTTGTTCCTGACCACCAGGGGTGGGTGCTCAGCAGCCTCCGGTCCCACTGGCAAGCCATCACGCCAAGTCCCCCTCCATGTGGGCCATCTGTGATCCTTGCCGGTGAGAGCTTTCCGAATTGGCTGATGAAAGTCAAGTGAATGTGGACACTCGTGTCCCAGGCTCACCAATGCGACTTAAATGAGAATATAAATATTTAAATCAGCCTTGTGCCTTTCTCGGGCATGAGGCTAATCATGTCAGAAAAAAATGGCCTGAGGGGATGCCAGGCATGATTCATATTTTTCGCCTCCTGCTGAAATTTCCAACCCTGCTACGTTACTCAACGAGTGCAGCGGGGCAGATAAAGCCTGCCAGAAATCCCTACTACACGATCAGAACATCTGTTTGTGTGATATTGATTGAACAATAAATATCGGCCAGGTAACTCTTAAAGTAGTGCCACGCGATCTTTTACAAATGCCTAAGAAGGCTGGCAGTTGGATTAACATCCCATCTGAAAGATATCTCCTAGACCGGGAAGGCAGCATTTCCTCAGCTCTGCACTGAAATGTCAGTTCTGTAGTTTGTACTCAACTCCTGAAGTGGGACTTGAACCCATGGGCCCGATTTTACCAACAATTTATGCCCGTTTTCGGGCGCAAAATCGTGGTAAAGTCAGGAGTGAGGCCTTTATCGCCATCTGCACCCGAGTCCACGCAGATCACCACTTTACCGAGACTCACGAATGGCGGGGATCCGTTCCATGCCCAAACTGGACGCAAACAACGATTTAAATGCATTCGCATGCATTTAAATAGAATTAATGAACTGCCTGCCCAAGTCTGTCAGCATTTCCCCCTTTACCACCGTGTTTACCAATCCGGAACCACGCTTTTAGGGACCTGCTGAATAAAAGTCTGAGTCGAGTGCTCCAGTCTCTGAAGAGCGCGTTCCTCCCGAGGGCCTTAACCTAGTGTGGGAGTGGTGAATTAATGGAGTAGATGTCAATGCTCTTAAATGGTAGTTAATGTCTGTATAACTGTCAAGATGTAAAGTTTTTTTTTATAAATCCCCTGCTCTTTAAACTTAAGAAAAGGCTGAAGCTGTCAGAGGTAATAAAAAAAACATGCGCTAGACTGCATTGACTGACTGGCCATCTGTTGCAGCTGGGGGAAAAATGAGTAGCTTCTGGTCCTGTAGTTTCAATGGAGCTCTTTATTGACATGTCCCCAAAGGGATAGTATTATGTCATTGTGAATGCTCGGCTGAGTTTCAAAAGCTACAATTTATGTCAGAGGGAATCTGAGTTCGCAGTTTGATTAACAGTCTTTTGCAGGATTAGTTGTCTTTGATGTGGGGTCTGAATAGAAGTGTGTTTACTTTTTACTTAATTTGAAAGCTTTTAATGGGTTTTACAAATGGGAGTTTTTCCAATTTAAGAACAAGTGTGTAAGAGTAAGAGCTGTATTAGATTGTTAGACATTTACTTTGTATATCTCCATGCTGCACCTGAGTCTGTCTGTGGTAGGCAATGGGTGAGTTGGCATTTAATTAACATGGAGGGAATTAGTGGTCATGGGGGGGGGTGAAATGAGTATGTGGCATGTGAGACTGAGAGGACTTAACAACTTCTAATACAATTGGGACAAAGCCCTGGAGAACCAGGGTAGGCCTTTTAACCAGCCTGGCTTTGCACTGACCCATCACTGTGGTCGCCTACATCTGTTTCTGAGCCTGACTCTATCCAGCACCAAATCCCCGTGAGCAAAATGCTTGCATTTCAAGGTAATTTTTAACCGAGGTGGGTCCAGTGGGTCAGAAAATTTGAAGATAGTCACTGGTGGCCAGGACTGGGAAGATGTACTTAAACAACCAAGATACAGTGTTCATGACTGTATTACAGACTGACAAGAAGATATTGTTGAAATTCTGCACTTGGAACTGATAGAATAATTGTTAAATAAAGATCCGTGTGTGCACTTGATATGGTTGAGAAGGTGGTGATAGTCTTCTTATGCAACTTTAAGTGAGTTGCCCTGCTTACTGTCTTTCACTGCTGGTTAGGTCAGGTTGTTCATTCTTAATTGCCCTCTAGAGGGCGGTGATGAGCCACTGTGGTCCATGTGGTGTAGTGTCCAGACTTTTGACCCAATGACAGTGAAGGAGCAGCGATATAGATCAAAGTCAGCGATGGGAGGGGAACTTGCAGGTGATGGTGTTCAGATGCATTTGCTGACTTTGTCCTTCCTTCGAGGTGGTGGCAGTCACAGGTTTGGAAGAGCGTACATAAAGAGCAATTGGTTACAGTTATCCATCTGGTGACGGTTCTAACCTTGGCTTGTCAGTCTTCCAAACAACTGACTGTCCTTCAGGAAGGGAAGGTAAGTGGGGCCACTTATTGGATGAATTGGGTCCATGATGACCTGCCTGAAGATAGAAGTTTCAAACTCAATAATCCTATATGGTTGGCTCTGGATTCAGGTTCTGTTGACATTTCCATGCTGTGATTACTGTTACTTATTCTGCATATGAGGTCTGAGTTAAAGATTAATAAACGACCATGAGATCAGCAGAAGTAAAGTACTGGAACTGTTTATTAACCCTCCTATTTCCTTGCACAGTCAGCACAAGATTGGCTAGGCAAGCGGTATCCAGGGTGGAGCTACAGCCCCAGGTCACCTGACTCATTCACTTAAAGAGACATTCCCCAACATGCATAATAACATCACTGGTCAACAATGTGAATACCCAGATATTGAACAGTATCGTGGGGTCTGCTGTGGTGCTGTTCATGGCAAAGGAAAGTTAAGGGCAGTCTTCAAGTGAAAAAGGATTAAGATAACAGGAGAACCATGGGGACGCAATGTCATTCTGATCTTAAGGTCATACGTTCTGTCCTTATGAATTTTTATATAACAATTTGACAAAATTTATAGCAATTTGAGAGGAGAGAAGTAGAATTGGTTGGAACCTAGGAGTTACAATACCTTGGAAGGCTGAGACAGTCCAAAGATGTCGGGCTAGATTGATTGGCCATGCTATATGTGGAGTTACGGGGATAGGGTCTGGGTGGAATTGTTGTTGGTGCAGACTCGATGGGCCGAATGGCCACCTTCTGCACTGTATGAATCCTATGAATCTATGACAGACGAACTGGGGTGGCATGGTGGCACAGTGGTTAGCACTGCTGCCTCACAGCCTCAGGGAACTGGGTTCGATTCCGGGCTTGGGTCACTTTCTATGCGGAATCTACACATTCTCCCTGTGTCTGCATGGGTTTCCTCCCACAGTCCAAAAGATGCGCTGGTTGGATGCATTGGCCATGCTAAATTCTCCCTCCGTGTAACCAAACAGGCACCAGAGTGTGGCAACTTGGGGATTTTCACAGTAACTTCATTGCAATGTTAATGTAAGCCTACTTATGACTAATAAATAAATAAACTTTGGGTCTTTAGTCTTGCCACCACTAGCCAAGAAGTTACAAAGATGAGACAAGTATGTATCAGCATTTCCAATGAAAGATCATGGACCTAAAACACTAATTCCGTTTCTCCTCCAGGGATACTGCCTGACCTGCTGAGTACATGCAGCACTTTTCTGTTTTTGTTTCAGATTCCCAGCGCAGTGCTTTGCACTGACAGTTTCTGTGTGGTCCCAGGAATTTATATTGAGGGAAGGGAACGCACACTGAACTACAGTTCATAAAACAGTTTTTGCCTCGTCAAGTAACAGCTGCCAGGTAAGATCAAGTTTATAATCTAATTTTGGGTCTCAGTTGATATTTTTATAAACTCTATTTTCTTCTCCCAGTTTACAACCACCTTATCTTGCAATGATGACTCATTGCACCTACTCAGGCTATTTTTAACAAACTCCTCTCAATCTTCCTGTGTCCCTGCAATCCACATGCTTTTAAAATCCAACCTGGGGCGGCATGGCAGCACAGTGGTTAGCACTGCAGTTTCACAGCACCAGGGACCTGGGTTCGATTCCTGGCTTTGGGTCACTGTCTGTGTGGCGTTTGCACATTTTCCCTGTGCTTGCTTGGGTTTCCTCCGGGTGCTCTGAATTCCTCCCACATTCTGAAAGACGTACTGGTTAGGGTGTATTGACCCAGACAGGCGCCGGAGTGTGGCAA
Organism: Carcharhinus amblyrhynchos; assembly: GCF_965287045.1. Classification (NCBI taxonomy): domain Eukaryota; kingdom Metazoa; phylum Chordata; class Chondrichthyes; order Carcharhiniformes; family Carcharhinidae; genus Carcharhinus; species Carcharhinus amblyrhynchos. Next base: position 5,135,550 of record NC_137349.1, on the reverse strand, counting down.
CTAGGGGATTTTCACAGTAACTTCATTGCAGTGTTAATGTAAGTCTACTAATAAATATACTTTAGAAGCTTGTAGGCTGCATCGACATGTACAATCAGTCAACAGAAAGAACATGAGTTACATTCATTTTGTGTGATTATTTTGACCTGGCTAATTTATCTCGAATGGTCAGTGCTGTGAATTCCAATTTCCTTTCTGCACCTGGTGGTGCACCAAGGCAGACTTTTGTCTTGTCTCTATAGCCAGTTATTCCTGGAACAGGTCACTTATCTGTCACCAGAGGGGTTATAGCTTGAGGAGGGGACACCACTCCATAAACAGCGAGGTGCCCAGGGATGGAATTTTCTGGCTCCCCTTGCCAAAAAAACCAAAAAAGTCCTGCCCGAGGTCAGTGAGCTTCTGCATGGTCCACCTCCTGTCCACTATGATTCCCGTGGCAGGCTGGATGGAAAGATTCCGGTCCAGGAGTCTCTCTCGCTCTTCCCACTGGCATGTTTGGAAGGATTTGCTGGTTGACACACTCAACCCATTTGGCCAAGTTATGAACCCATTTTCTTTGAACCATCAAGTCCTGGGGCAGGACTTGAACCCAGAGCTTCTGGCTCAGAGGCAGGGATGCTAACCCACTGCACCACAAGACCTCTTTCAGTGCTATAATGACCTGTTGATAATTGTATTTGTAAATCAGCACATGGGGAGACAGTGAGTGCAACCCTGGCTTTTCATGGCAGTTTCTTTGTCGACTGATGGAAAAAGACACTCTCGGAAATGAGTCTGAGTAATCTCAGCACAGCTCTTGATGAGCAGGAGCCCAGAGCAAACCTCTTGTTGAGAAATCAATGAAACTGTGGGGTCCTTCTGTGCTGTAAACCTCGATGGGTCCGGACCATAAACCTGCTAACAGCAAGGTTCAATAGGGAAGATAGAGGACAACTGGGGTGGGAAATGGGAAATGAGTTACATTGGCACGTTTGGGGTGCACCAGTCATTCATTATAGAGAGTTAGAGGCTGAAATGAAATGACTGCCATTCTCCCTCTTATTTGCCTCACCTCAGTGAGCACAAAAAGAACCCTCTAAATATAGGCTGATAAATATAGGAGTGCGACCAAGCTTGGAACTCGAGCCCTGGAATTAAGGGTGACTTAGGAAAACAAAATTAAAAGTAAAGTAAGGTTTACTTATTAGTCTGGGAAGTAGGCTTACATCAACACTGCAATGAAGTTACTGTGAAAATCCAGTAATCACCACACTCTGGCACCTGTTCGGGCACACTGAGGGAGAATTTAGCACGGCCAATGCATCTAACCAGCACGTCTTTCGGACTGTGGGAGGGAACCGAAGCTCCTGGAGGAAACCCACACAGACATGGGGAGAACGTGCAGACTCTGCACAGACAGTGACTCAAACCAGGAATCGAACCCAGGTCCCTGGTACTGTGAGACAGAATACTAATCACTGTGCTACCGCACTGCCCCTCTGGTCAACAATTGCTCTGGTCAATAATATTAATGCAAAAGTTGATATAAGTAATGAAAAAATGGGAATGTCAATTTACTGACTTCACAAGCAACATCATTTGCAGGAGTAATTTCACACCTTCACAGAAACCCTGCAGTGCTGAAGGAGGCCATTCGGCCCATCGAGTCTGCACTGAACACAGTTCCACCAAGGCCTGATTGCCATAACCCCACATATTTAACCTGTAAATCCCCCTCAGACTAGGGTCAATTTCACATGGCCAATTAATCTAACCCACTCATCTTCGGAGTGTGGGAGGAAACCGGACGAAACTCACGCAGACAAGGGGAGAATGTGCAAACTCTGCACAGCAACCCGAGGTGGAATCAAACATGGGTCCTTGGCTCTGTGAGGCAGCAATGCTAACCACTGTGCCATCGTACCATCTTCTATCTGGTGTACGTGACTTGAGATAATAACCAAGAGATTAACAGTTCAAATCCCATTGCGTCTGATTGACAATTTTCATTCAATTTCTTGATCACAAAATCACGGCTGGCACTCCAGTGCAGTACTGAGGGAGTGCTGCACTGCCAGAGGTTCTGTCTTTTGGATGAGAGTTAAATTGGAGTCCATCTGCCCTCCCAGGTGGATGTAAAAGGGTAGCGTGGCACTGTTTTGAAGAAGAGCAGGGTCTCCTCCCCCCAGTGGGCTGGCCAACATCTATCTCTCAATCGGTAGCGCAAAAAAAACAGATAACCTGGTCCCTAACACAAATTCTCCCATCTGGGGATTAAGTCCTGGGGTGGTAAAGGGAACATGGAATGTGTCCCGCTGCAGAGGCTGATGGGAAAACATGCCAAATCTTCCAGCCCTTGTCTCACTAATTATGCAACTGGGGTGTTTTATGCTGATAGTTACCTGAGGCCAGAATTGAACCCGGGTCCCTAACACTGTGAGGCAGCAGTGCTAACAACTGTTAGCAATGATCTGGAGGAGGGAACCGAGTGTAGGGTGTCGAAATTTGCTGATGACACCAAGATTGGGGGAACGGCAAATTGCGCGGAGGGTGTGGAGAGTCTGCAGAAGGATCTAGATAGGCTGGGCGAATGGGCCAGGAAATGGCAAATGGAATTTAATGTTGGCAAGTGTGAGGTGGTCCACTTTGGTAGGAAGAATGGTAGGAAGGACTATTACTTACGGGGCGAAAAACTGCAGCAGGCGACGGTGCAGAGGGACCTCGGGGTCCTTGTGCATGAGTCGCAAAAACCCAGCCTGCAGGTGCAGCAGGTGGTCAGGAAGGCAAATGGGATGCTGGCCTTCATAGCGAGGGGGATTGAATATAAAAGTAGGGAGGTCTTGCTGCAGCTGTATAGGGCATTGGTGAGGCCGCAGCTGGAGTACTGTGTGCAGTTTTGGGCGCCGCACCTGCGCAAAGATATTTTGGCCTTGGAGGGAGTGCAGAGGAGGTTTACTAGGCTGATACCGGAGTTGAGGGGGTTGAGCTATGAGGAGAGGCTGAATAAACTAGGCTTGTACTCGTTAGAGTTTAGAAGAATGAGGGGAGATCTCATTGAGACGTATAAGATGATGAATGGGATGGATAGGATAGAGGTGGAGAGACTCTTCCCGCTCAAAAAAGACAGTAGGACTAGGGGGCACAGCCTCAAGATAAAAGGGGGGCGGTTTAGAACAGAGTTGAGGAGGAACTTCTTCACTCAAAGGGTGGTGAATCTCTGGAATTCTCTGCCCGTTGAGGTGGTGGAGGCTGCCTCGCTAAATATTTTTAAGACGCGGGTTGATGGGTTTTTGATAAGAGAGGGGATTAAGGGTTATGGGGAGAAAGCGGGAAAGTGGAACTGAGCCGCGACAGATCAGCCATGATCTTATTGAATGGCGGGGCAGGCTCGAAGGGCTAGATGGCCTACTTCTGCTCCTATTTCTTATGTTCTTATGTGGCATCCTTAGTTTAAAACTAAATCAGTGTCCCAAGTTTTATTTTCTTCAAAAATCATTTTCTTTCTTCTGCGCTGTCTCCCCATTAAGCTTGGCTCATTCTGAACAAAAACAGTGCTAACTTTCTATCCATCTTCACTGTCAATTGCCGTCTTCATTGCATCTGACTCCTCCAATTTAAAAACAAGACTTCACCAAGTGGTAACAGAGTGAAGTGCAGAGCAAGCGGTTATCTGCCCACCACCACTTCACAACAGCTCCTCTTTAAAGCCCACCACGTTCTTTCAAAGTCAAAGTGCTATGGGCAATCGCTTCCAAATCTAAAATTAAAAATTGCATTTGTAATAAAGCCATTAAATATACAGCACAGAAAACCAACATCAAAAGAGGCTGAGAAGGCATGGCTTCTGAGTTAGTGTCTAATCACGGAATATAGGAACCCACACACTTCCTCTTAAAAAAAATTAGCAGCAGTCCCTGAAAAGTGTCTTGGATATCAAATATTCCATTTTGCAAACAATTTCAGAATTTTATCATTGTCGGGCTTAATTATTTATGCAAACGTTGCATCATAGAGAGAGTTTATGTTGCTGTAATGTAATTCATGTTAGTTTGCAAAGTGGAATGCCTTTTAAGGTGAAATTCAAGTGGACCCTGATGTGCAAACCACTTTCTGTGTGTTATGGATTGCAAGTGTTAGGCGGATTGGCCATGCTAAATTGCCCCTTAGTGTCATGGGGACTAACTAAGGTAAATGCTTGGGGTAATGACATAAGAACATAAGAACATAAGAAATAGGAGCAGGAGTAGGCCATCTAGCCCTTCGAGCCTGCCCCGCCATTCAATAAGATCATGGCTGATCTGTTGTGGCTCAGTTCCACTTTCCCGCCCTCTCCCCATAACCCTTAATCCCCTCTCTTATCAAAAACCCATCAACCCGCGTCTTAAAAATATTTAGCGAGGCAGCCTCCACCACTTCAACGGGCAGAGAATTCCAGAGATTCACCACCCTTTGAGTGAAGAAGTTCCTCCTCAACTCCGTTCTAAACCGCCTCCCCTTTATCTTGAGGCTGTGCCCCCTAGTCCTACTGTCTTTTTTGAGCGGGAAGAGTCTCTCCACCTCTATCCTATCCATCCCATTCATCATCTTATAAGTCTCAATGAGATCTCCCCTCATTCTTCTAAACTCTAACGAGTACAAGCCTAGTTTATTCAGCCTCTCCTCATAGCTCAATCCCCTCAACTCCGGTATCAGCCTAGTAAACCTCCTCTGCACTCCCTCCAGGGCCAAAATATCCTTGCGCAGGTGCGGCGCCCAAAACTGCACACAGTACTCCAGCTGCGGCCTCACCAATGCCCTATACAGCTGCAGCAAGACCTCCCTACTTTTATATTCAATCCCCCTCGCTATGAAGGCCAGCATCCCATTCGCCTTCCTGACCACCTGCTGCACCTGCAAGCTGGGTTTTTGCGACTCATGCACAAGGACCCCTTGGGAATGGGCCTGGGTGGGATTGTGGCCAGTGCAGGTTTGACTGGCTGAATGGCCTCATTCTGCACTGCAGAGATTCTATGATTCTACAAAATGTAAGCTTTAGAGTTTTGGCTGGATTAATTCTGCACGGATGCATTCTTCCAGTAATCCAAAGTCAACTCACTGCTGTTGCTGGAATTCTGAAATAAAAAACAAACAGACGCTGGAAAATTTGCAGCAGCATCTGCAGAGAGAGAGAATCGAGGCTTGGGCTTGGATTCTCTGATCTCGATCACCATGCCGCTGTTGGCAGCGAGAATGGAAATTTGGCGCTCAGTCAGAACTCCGTTCTCTGCAGCGGGACTGGAGAATCCCAGCTGCGGGCGAGGTCAGAGAATTCCGATCATTAATATTTCAGGGCTTTGACGTTTTGTCAGAAGGGGATAAAGAATTAGAGACCTAAAAAGGTTAGAATCGTAGAATCCCTACAGTCCAGAAGGAGGCCATTTGGCCCATCAGGCCTGCACCATCAACAATCCCACCCAAGCCCTTACCCCGTAAGTCCATGTATTTACCCTGCTAGTCCCCCTGACACTAAGGGGCAATTTAACATGGCCAACCCACTGTGCTGCTCACGGTTTTGAGCAACTGCAGAGGAATGGAAATCGAGGGTGAAATCGGAGGAAGAGAACATAAGAGGAAGGTCAGTGATAGGGTGGAAGACGGGAATGATTAAATAGACAAAAGGAATGATACTGCAGTTAATGAAACGAGTGATGGATCTGGAGGAGTGTAAATAGCATGAGCAGGATCATCACAACCGCTGTCTGTAAAAATATCTGTTCTTTTCCAGTTCAGATCATCAACCTAAAACATTGAACAGAATCGCCCCGGCCCCCAGAGAAGGGTTTGGAGGAGAGTCTGGGAATAAAATGAAATTTGTGTGTTGGGTGATCTTCCAGACATGTTCCCGACTCCAAGCAATCTGGTAGAGGCAGGCGACTCAGTGGCACAGCGGTTAGCACTGCTGCCTCATAAGCACCAGGAACCCGGTGTCGATTCCAGCCTTGGGTGACATTCTCCCTATGCCTACGTGTCTTTCCTCCAGATGCTCCGGATTCCTCCCATTGTCCAAAGATCTGCAGGATGGGTGGATTGACCATGCTAAATTGCTCCTTATTGTCCCAAGATATATAGGTTAGGAGGATTAGTGGGGTAAATACATAGGGACTTGATGGGCTGAACAGCCCCCTCCTGCACTCTATGGATCCTCTGACTCATTCAGGGTCAATTAAGGATCCTGTTCGAAGACAAGGTGCAGACACTGCCAGGATTTTCCTGAGTTCAGTCTGCCCCACCCTACCCTGAGCTAGGAAGCTATTAGCAACTCGAAGGTTGCCTCACAGCAACTAGGCTGAAAGATCATCAGTTCCCTCTCACTGGCTCCATTAATGAGCTGTATGAATCCAGAGACTGCAGTCTTGGTCACTATTGTTCTGCTGGAGGAGTTTCCCCTCCACCCCAGCAACACAGGGAGCTATGGGCCTTTCTTATGTTTAAACGGTCAGCAGAGTTTCAAAGGCACCTCCATCTTGCTGCATCCTCACATTCTCTGGCTAGTTTTAGGAGCTCCCATCTCTTCCACTGGGGCTATCTGTTCTGGGCTGCAGACCCTGAGTGTCAATCTTTTTGACAAAACAATTCAACCAAATCAACCGAGGGACAAACTAAAAGGGGCAGCCCCCAAAAAGAAGGAACCTGCCCGAAACAAACGACAAAGTGGAAAGGAAACCTAAAACATCAAACTGAAACAAAACTAAAGAAGTTGATTGAAGCATGGAAGGTTTCAACAGTGCCTTCAGACAATGCATACTCCCTCTCCAACTACACCCAGCACAAATACAGCCACGGTAGAGGGGCGGATAGTCAGGTCAGATGAACCCAGCTCTGGAATTGCTCCCTACTGTTGTCCTTGTTTAGATAGCAAATCACCGAGGAGGACCTGTTAATTGGCCACTTGTGGATGAGTCCCCAGGTCAGCACACCTCTGAACCATGCTGCATAATCATAGAATCTCTATAGTGCAGGAGGCCATTCAGCCCATTGAGTCTGCACCAACCACAATCCCACCCAGGCCCTATCACTGCAACCCCACATATTTACCCTGCTAATCACCCTGACACTAGGGTCAGTTTAGCATAGCCATTTAACCTCAGCCACACATCTTTGGACTGTGAGAAGAAACTGGAGCACCCGGAGGAAACCCCATGCAGACACGAGGAGAAAGTGCAGACTCCACCCAGGCAATGACCCGAGGTCAGGATTGAACCCAGGTCCCTGGCACTCTGGGGCAGCAGTGCTAACCACTGGGCCACCTGATGACCTAGAAATTTGCCACCTGCAAATACTCTGAGACTAGAGGATTTGACCTGTTGGTTCTGTTTCTCACCACAGATCCTGCCAGCCTGGCTGTATATTTCCAGCATTTTTTGTTTTTCTATATCTTCTGAATAACGTGCTCTCCAGTGCCTGGGAACCTATTATCAAGTCATGATGTTCCAGGCCAAAATCTCTACCTTTGTTAATTTTTAACAAGTAGATTAAGAAGTGCTGGACTGCCATTGGAAAACATTAATGGACTAACTTGTCGATGTTCGACGCTGCTCTATCATTTCAATCCCTCCAGAAAAATAGATTAGCAGCATTAACAGCCTGGGGATAAAAAAGGCTGATCTTTGCTTGTTAAGACCTTGTTAACATCATTAATGAGGGACTGTTGCAGAACTCCACAGCTGCACAATCAAACTGAAAAGTAAAGGCTCTATTCCAGTTATATTTTGAGCAGCAAGTGTGAGTCAGTGATTAAGCAGAGGATGAGGCTAGTTTGTTATACTGGGGGTGTGCTGACACCTAAAATGGTGGTTTGCCCAAGGATGGAGTAAAGGAAGTTGCCCCTTAGTGTCCAAAAATCTGTAGGTTAGGGGGATTAGCACAGTGGTTAGCACTACTGTATCATAGTGCTGGTGACCTGGGTTTGATTGCCAGCTTGGGTCACTGTTTGTGTGGAGTTTGCACATTCTCCCTGTGTCTGTGTGCATTTCCTCCGGGTGCTCTGGTTTCCTCCCATATTCTGAAAGATGTGCTGGTTAGGTGCATTAAGCTGTACTATGGCAACAAGGAGAATTTCACAGTATCTTCATTGCAGTGTTAATGTAAGCCTCACTTGTGATTAAGAAATAAACTTTTACTTTAGCAGGGTAAATGTGCGGGGATTACAGGAATAGGGAGCAGGATAGATCTCAGAGAGTTGGTGTAGACTCGATGGACAAAATGGCCTCCTGCACTGTATGGATTCTATAGTTGTGCTCTACCATCAGGATAGCCAATGGGGTTAAACTGAGGTGTCACCTGATGCAACTTTTCAAAGCCATCATGGCCTTTTAGCTAAGATGGAGAGTTAGATTCAGCCCGGGATGGGGTGCTATGCCTCACCCTGTCAGCTTGGATCTTGTTAGATGGGATACAAAATCTTGTCTTGTCTGCTTGGATCTTGTTTGTCCCTCATGTGGGGACCATGATTGGACTTAATTTGAATTGGCTTTTCTGGTTAGAAACAAGGTACCAGAAGGTACAATAAAAACATGAACTGGGTGCAAGAGGACTACCTGTGCATCAGGGAACCTGACAGTTGTCCATTTTAAGGTTAATTTTCAGGGGGTGGGTGTGGTTAAGAGGACAGAGCCTGGCTGTATTCTTGAATTGTTGGTGATATTCAAAACTATTTGGTTCCTGCTTGGTCACCTTGGGGGATGGTTGATGCTGGAGGATGTCTAAAGTCACTCTTGATATCAAAGCAGATAATGATGGCAGGTTTCTTTCCTGAAAAGGCTATCATGAACCAGTTAGATTTTAATTTTACTGATAGCAAACATTTATTTGAACTGAACACAAATTTTCAAGTTTCTGTGCTTGGAGTTGAGCTCCTGAGTGCTGGATTACTAGCCCAATAGCAAAACAGGTGGCATGATGGCACTGCTGCCTCAGTGCCAGGAACCCAGGATCAATTCTGGTCTCAGGTCACTGTTTGTGTTGAGTTTTGTACATTCCCCTTGTGTCTGCATGGGTTTCCTGCAGGGACTCCAGTTTCCCCCCACAGTACAAAGATGTGCGGGTTAGGTTGATTGGCTAAATTATCCCGAGTGTCGGGGATTAGCAGGGTAAATATATAGGGCCAGGATTAGGGCCTGGGTAGGATTGTGGGTGGTGCAGGCTCACTGGGCCGAATGGCCTATTTCTGCATTGTAACAATTCTATGATAGCCACTACGCTATGTGATGAATGGGTGGCACAGTGGTTAGCACTGCTGCCCCACAGCATTCAGTTCTGGGCTGGGTCACTGTCTGTGTCTACACGTTCTCCCCATGTCTGTGTGGGTTTCCTCTGGATGCTCCAGTTTCCTCCCACAGTCCGAAAGATGTGCTGGTTAGGTGCATTGGCCGTGCTAAATTCTCCCTCAGTATAGCCAAACAGGTGACTCGGGGATTTTCACAGTAACTTAATTGCAGTGTTAATGTAATTGTGACAGTAATAAATAAATAAAAAGAATCGGAAATCAAAGGACGGCTATCATCCATGTTCAACCTTCTCTGAAGATCATTATGGTGTTTCCTCCATTAAGCTTTAAACCCAGCTGCAGTAAAGAAGACATTCTGACCCAGTTAGTTAAAGCATCGTTCCCAGATATGAGCACAATAATGACAAATGTGTGTTTTATAGTGTTTGGGAGCATGGGTTTATTGGTCACTAGTGAATCAGAGGCAGTGGAGGACAGTGATAGAGACAGTGTAATTTACAACAGGTACCACCCCAGGCTAGATTCAGATTATAAATCAGAGAATTCAGTTATATCAAGAAATCAGGCATCCTTCTAGCTCTTAGAGCAAAAAAAAATGTTACAGGGAGGTTTGATCGAGATGTTAAAAGGTTTTCCTGGAGTGGATAGGGGGAAACTAATGGCAGGAAGACCAGTAACCAGAAGACATGGATTTAAGATACAGTAACTGACCATAAAGCCATGCTGGAGATAGGGAGATTTTATTTTTAATCATTGCATTGTAAGGAAAATGTTACCTAGAAGCGCGATGGAAACAGATTGACAATTTTCAAAAGGCAACTAAATATATGTGCCTCCTTCTTCTGGGCTGCATAATTTGATGAAACTCACTTCTGTGCCTTTTGCCTCTGATCCAAAGTCAGATCAAGCCCAAGGTTGGGGGGGCAGTGTCTTATCTTTTTCATTTGGATCTTGTTTGTCTCTCTTATGGGGGAACCTTGAGTTGGATTCAATTTGAATTTGGTTTTAGGAGCAAGCAAGGAATGGATTTGTGTTTGCCCAGTCCATGTAGACCATTGGCTTTGTAACTTTAAGAACGGAGTAAAAAAAAATACAAAAAATTAATAAAAAGTCTATGAACTAGTCAGTCATGATTGAAGAGCAATGGATGAGAAGGTGTAGCTCAGGCTCACTGCAGGGACTGTGCTGTCGGTGATCCCCAATGATTTACAAGTTCAGTCAAGTAACTGCAACAGTGAAGCTCACCATTTAAAATAAAATTCTTCCAAGGGATGTGGGCATTGCTGGCAAGGTCAATTATTTATTGCCCATCCCTAATTGCCCTTGAGTTGAGTGTCTTGCTGGGCCATTTCAGAGGGCAATTAAGAGTCAACCACATTGCTGTGATTCTGGAGTCACGTGTAAGCCAGGTTAGGACGGCAGATTTCCCTCCCTAAATGACATTATTTTTTACAACAATCAATGATAGTTTAATGATCACCATAACGGAGACTAGCTTTATATTCCAGATTTATTAACTGTTTGTTTATTAATTAGGATTACAATCCAGTGACATTTCCATTTTGTCACCATCACCCCATTTCCCTCAGCTTTAATGACACAGGATACTTTAAAACCAGCTACTGGAGAAATCTCGGAGATCAGACTCTTTGCCCTGTTGGGAGGGATCGGACATTTTTTTTTCTACAGAGAAATGCACGCCACACAATACATTAAAATCAATTTAAATTTAAGAAGTGTTTGTGGCCAATGACAGTTTGGTTTCCTCTTTTGTGTTGTGAATGGCAAAGCTTGCGTGTACAGAGTCACTCATAGAATCCTTACAGTGCAGAAAGAGGCCATTCATCCATCGAGTCTATACTGACTACGATCCCACCCAAGCCCTATTCCCATAACCCTCATTTACCCTGCTAATCCCCCTGACATTATGGGGTAATTTAGCATAGCCGATCAACCTAACCCGTGCATCTTTGGAGTGTGGGAGGAAACTGGAGCGTCCAGAGGAAACCCACACAGACATGGGGAGAATGTGCAAACTCCACACAGACAGTGACCCGAGGCCGGAATTGAACCTGGGTCTCTGGTGCTGTGAGGCAGCAGTGCTAACCAATGTGCCATCGTGCCACCCTAAGTCAAATGGTTGTGGGTTCAATCCTCATACGATAGACTTTATAGGCCCTACTGCCAATGGGATTCTCCAGTCAGTAGAGTTTTGAATAGCTTGCTACATTTTCCATACCTGGCCTATTGCAGGACCGGGCAGTAAAATTCCACCCTGGGATCATACCGCAGAATTTTCTGTTTTTGTTTAACTAAAGTATTAACTCAGGTGTGAAAAGCGCTGTGCTGCCCGCCAGCTCGATTGCTGGCTTTCCCTGACATATATTTTCAAAACTTAGTTAAAAAGATGCCGGAGTGGGGGGTACCACGACGTCACACTGGGTTCTGGTTGAGTCTGCCTTGCCTGCAATCTCAGCCTTCATAAGATCGGGGTGCCCGATCAAACAAAATAAAAACAAGGATCCCCCCCACTACTCTCCAGTGCCTAGGCAGTGTTGTGTCCCCCAAGACACAACACTGCCCCCCCAACTCCTCCACTAATCCCTCCAATGGAAGTCCCCTCCCCCAACAGTGCTTGGCACTACCCCCCCAGTTGTATTTGAGCACTGCCAGGGGACTGCCTTGGCATGACCTTCTCCCCCGAGGGCTGTATTTAGCCATAGAAACGTAGGAACAAGAGTAGGCCATTCAGCCCATTGAATCCGCTCCACCCTTCAATAAGACTATATCTGATCTGTGGCCTAACTCCACGTACCTGTCCTCGGCCCACATCCCTTGATACCCCTGCACAATTAAAATTTGTCTATCTCAGACTTAAACCTAACCATTGAACCAGCATCCACTGCCATTTGAGGAAGAGAGTTGCAAACCTCCACCACTCTCTGCGTGTAGAAATGTTTTCTAACATCTCTCCTGAACGCTTGGCCCTAATTTTTAGATTATGGCTCCTGGTTCTAGAGCTTTCAACCATTGAAAGCTTACTCACCCTGTCCTTCCTTTTAAATATTCTGTAGACTTCTGTCAGATCACACCTCAACCTTCTGAATTCAGGAGAAAAAAGGCCTAGTTTCTCTAATCTCTCCACGTAACTTAACTGCTGTAAGTCCAGGTATCATTCTTGCAAACCTGCATAGAACTCCCTCCAGGGCCAAAACATCCTTCCTAAGGTGTGGTGCCTATGTTTGCTGACAGTACTCTTAAGTGCAGTCTCACTAGTGTTTTGTACCACCGCAGCATAACATCTGCATCTATATACTCCAGCCCTTTAGATACGAAGGCCAGCATTCTGTTGACCTTTGTATCTCCTTTACAAAGCCTGTTGCTAATCCTACCAACCTCACACAGTGCGGAAGGTCCTTACATGGTGGGCGCAGGGTCAATACAGCAGGGAGGTCGGCTAGGTAAATGTTAGCGTGTTTAAACCCCGTCAAGTCATTGATGGGCGTCGGGGACAATTAGGTAGGGAAATCCTGCTGGAATGAAAGCCGTTTTGGGACTTCCCATTGCTTCTTTGCTCCCGCTGCCATTCCCATCTACCAAAAACAGGGGCAGAAAACTCCTCCCAAAATTGTAGAATGCCTATTACAGAAGGAGGCCAATCCCACCCAGGCCCTATCCTTGTAACACCACGTACTTACTTTGATAATCCTCCTGACACTAAGGGGCAATTTAACAGGGCCAATCAACCTAACCTGCAATTCCTTGGACTGTCTGGGCTGACATTTTAATGCTGAAGGATTGCTGCATTGTCAGAAGTACCATCTTTTAGATGAGATGTTAAACCTTTCTGTCTTCTGAGCTGGGCACAAAGAGATCCCATGAAACTAGGGGGAAGGATGGCAATTTTTTTTAATGGACTGCAGCGATTCAAGAAGGCAACTCATCACCACCTTCTCCAGGGCAACAAGGGATGGGCAATAAACATTGGTCAGCTGGTGATGCCCATGTCCCACGAATGAATAAAAATTTCCACAAAGTGTCCTGGCCAATATTTATTCTTCAACCAACATTACCAAAACAGATTATCTAGTAATTTATTTCATTTCTGTTTGTGGGACCATGCTACATGCAAATGGCAGTAGAACTTCCTACACAAGAGTGTAGATTAGGTCAAGAGAAGTAATCCTTTTGTCGCGAAGCACTCTAGAGAATCCTGAGATTGATTCACAAGAGGGCCAAACGTCATATTTACAAGTTTCTGACAACACATAGCTAGGTGGGAATGTAAATTGTAAAGAGGATACAAAGACGCTTCAAGGAGATTTCGACAAGATGGGCGGGATTTTACAGCTTCGCTCGTGAGAGACCGGAAATTCCCGCCCACGGTCAATAGAGATTTCTGTCGTCGGACCCTTGACCGCGGCAATTCTGTGGAGGGTGAGGGCATAGAGTTCCGACCAATACGTGAGTGGTCAAGAAAACGGCAGATGGAATGTGAAAAAAATTCCGCTTTGGTAAGACGGAAGGAAATGCAGAGTTTTCCTTAAATGTTGAGAGGTTGGGAAGTACTGATGACCAAAGGGAGCTGGAAGTCCTTTCTCATGAGTCACTGAAAGCCAGCAGGCTGGTGCAGCAAGCTGTTAGGAAGGCGAAAGGTATACTGGCCTTCATTGCAAGCACAGGAATAAGGATGTCTTGCTGCAATTGTATAAAGCCACGATGAGACTGTACCTGGAGTATCACGTACGCTTTTGGTCTCCTTAAGGAAGAATATAGTTGTCATAGAGGGAATGCAATGAAGGTTCACCAAGCAGATGGTTGGTGGTGGGGTGAGGTGCGTCGGGAAGAGGGGATTGTGGTGTGAGGAGAGTTTGGGAAGATTGGGCTTATGTTTTCCTGAATTTAGAAGAATGAGAGATGATCTCATTGAAACGTACAAAATTTTTACAGGACTTTTCAAGGTGCATGCAGGAAGAATGTTTCTCCTGGCTGGAGGATCTGGAACACGGGGACACAGACTCAGAATAAGAGATGGTCATTTAGCAGGAATTTCTTCAGAAAAGTGGCAAATCTTTGAAGTTCTCTACCCAAGAAGTGTGGAGGTTCAGTCGTTGAATGTATTCAGGAAAGAGACCAATAGATTTCTAAACAGTAAAGGCATCAAGGGAGCTGGGAATAGAACAAAAATAATAGCATTGAGATTATCAGTGATTGAATTGAATGGGGGAGCAGTGTCAGCGGGCTGAATGGCCTGCTTCTACTTCTGATTTCTATGGTTCTATTTCTTTGTGGGATCTAGGTGTCGCTAGCTGGGCCAGCATTAATTGCCCGTCCCTAACTGCCCTCCACTTCAGGGGGCATTTGATAGTCAGCCACATTTCTGGAGTCACGTGGGCCAGACTGGGTAAAGACAGCAGATTTCCTTCCCTAAAGGACATCAGTGAACCAAATGGGTTTTCCCAACAATCGTTCCATGGTAATCATCAGGCTTTTAATTCCAGATTTTTAAAATTGAATTCAAATTTCGCCACCTGCATTGGCAGGATTTGAACCCGGCTCCCCAGATTTTGCTCTGGGTCACTTGTCCAGTGACAATGCCACTGTGCCACTGCCTACCCAATGAGAGGTGCTATTGAAATACAAATTACAGAGGAGCTGATTGCATTGATGATATTGCAGAGGGTATGATATCCACAACTGGTGAACCCACATCAGTACTGGGGCACCATGATGGCACAAATCTGCCATTGGCACAAGTGTCAACTAGAAGCTGCTGTTACTCTGAGTGCCTTTGCTGGCGGGCATCTTCTGACTGTGTTGCTTGAACCGAGTACTGTGGGCAGCTGTAATGTGTCCAAAGGCTTGGATGTCTGTGATGTTGTTATTCTTTAATCTTTGACAATAAAATGGTATCTCAGAGTGTTTCTGAAAATAATATGGCCTTCAAACTCTCCATTCCTGGCTGGGCCATTAACGGACGGTCAGTCCTGTGATGTGTTCTTTGTGCATTAAGTAATGGGAGTGTCAGTTTGGTTTTATGCTCATTGCACAGCCAGTAATGGAATGGTCAGTCCTGTGATGTGTTTCCCAGGCAGTCAGTAATGGAGTAGCTACAGTCTTGTTACATACTCCTCAAGCAGTTTAATGGGACAGTCACAGTCCTGTGATACACACTTCAGGCTATAACCAATGTGACAGTCAGTCCTGTAATACATTCCTTACACAATCAGTTAAAGGAGGGCCACAGTCCTGTTACATACTCTTCACACAGTTTAATGGGCAATCAATCCAGGCTATATACTCCTCGCAGTGTCATTTAATGGCAGGGTCACAGTCCTGTTATAAACCAGGCTGATCTACTGCACAAAACAGGCCTCATTAAAAGATCACAAGCTTTGAAATACAGGTCACTGTATTTTTTCCACATCATCTGTTTATTCAGCAGAGTTTCATTTTGCCTGGAAGGTGGGGTGCAATTCAGCACAATCAGGTTCCTTTTAAAAATAATGTCTCGAAGAAGGATTTTACAAACAGGTTCAACCAATTGATGGTGCCAAAAAATAAATAGTATCCTGTTTGATAGTTTGTCATGGTGGCACAGTTGTTAACACTGCTGCCTCCCAGCACCAGGGACCCCGCTTTGGGTGACTGCAGAATCTGCACATTATCCCCGTGTCTGCATGGGTTTCCTCCGGGTGCTCCGGTTTTCTCCCGCACTCCAAAGATGTGCAGGTTGGGTGGATTGGCCATGCTAAATTGCCCCTTAATGTCTAGGGGATTCACGGAGTAAATACGTGGGGTTACGGGATAGGGCATCATTGTCGGTGCAGGCTCGATGGGCTGAATGGCCTCTTTCTGCACTGTAGGGATGCTATGATCTTACAGCTTGCAGATGCTCACAGCTTTCTACAGAACATCCTGGTGCGTGCGTTATGTTCATTGTTAAATGGTCACGCAAGAAGCTAATTATTCTGGCGCCGTTTCCACCCTGCCCCGCCCCGCCTGTTACCTGGGAATTGTGGCTCATATATTCACTGGAAATGCTCTGATATTTTGCAAGAAAATGCAAGAATGTTTCTTTTGACTCCTGCCAAATTGGGCAGCGATAATTTGCATTTATGCAATAAAATGTGCAAGATGTTCCACAGAAATGAAATTTGCCTGTATTGCAGAATGGAGCTTAGTCCGCTGGGTTCAGGAAGCAAGGAGATTAAACGCCAGCAGGTTAGTGGACTGCAGGGAGGGTCACAGCCTAAGGCCAGTCCTGCCTTTGCATACACATCCATACCCAACTTGGGGGGATCAGTTAGCTCAGTCGGCAAGACAGCTGGTTTGTGATACAGAGCGATGCCAACAGCGTGGGTCCAATTCCCATACTGGCTGAGGATATTCATGAAGGCCCCACCTTCTCAACCTTGCCCCTCACCTGTGGTGTTCTGAATCATAGAATCTCTACAGTGAATAAGGAGGCCATTCGGCCCATTGAGTCTGCACTGACCACAATCCCACCCAGGCCCTATTCCTGTAACCCCTCATATTTCCCCTGCTAATCCCCCTGACACTAAGCGACAATTGAGTGTGGCCAATCAACCGAACCCGCACGTCTTTGGAGCATGGGAGGAAACCAGAGGAAACCCACGTAGACACGAGGAGAATGTGCAAACTCCACACAGACAGTGACCCAAGGCCAGAATTGAACGTGGGTCCTGGTGCTGTGAGGCAGCAGTCTAACTACTGTGCCACCATGCCGTCACCTCTCCAGGATGGGAGGCTTGTGACCCATTCCAACCTTGTATATTATTTGGAAGTTATGCTCATACTCATGACAGGGTCCCTTGCCTGTGACCATTTCCACAAGGACACACCCCAAGCTCCAAACATCTGCAGCATACCCAGGTCCTTCACTCTTTGCTCTAGTGATAACTTCAGGATCCATGTGAGCCGCAGTTCCAAGGGGACTATTCACTTCACTAGGCATGGTCTGTGCAATAATCTTCAGTAAGAAGTCTCACAACACCAGGTTAAAGTCCAACAGGTTTATTTGGTAGCACGAGCTTTCAGATCACTGCCCCTTCAGCAGGTGAGTGCAGGATTTGGTTTACAAACAGGGCACATATAGACACAACTTCAATTACATGGTAATGGTTGGATTGTGAGTTTTAACAGGTAATCAAGTCTTTACAAGTACAGACAAAGATTTGATTACCTGTTAAGACTCGCATCCCAACCACTATCTTGTAATTGAACTTTTTCCAAATGTGTCCTGTTTGTAAACCAAATCCTGCACTCACCTGATGAAGGGGCAGTGTTCTGAAAGCTCATGCTACCAAATTAACCTGTTGGACTTTAACCTGGTGTTGTGAGACTACTTACTGTGCCCACCCCAGTCCAATGCCGGCATCTCCACATCAATATTCTTCAATATTGTCCCCCAACTTGATTCGACCTGATGAGGTAAGGAAGATATTGGCACCCTTGATATCTTGGTGTACAATTCCATGTGCATGTCGTACATTGGTAGCTGTGGTGATCCTCAGGTTAAATCACCACCAGTAAGCTCTTTCCCCTCAAAGGGGGGAACAGCCGATGGTCAACTGGGACTATGGTGACTTTGCCTTTTTCCCAACTTTAAGACCTTAAAAATTTGTTGCTAATAATTTTAAATCTCTGTATGACCTTGACTTAACTTTGCAACTCCTCCAGCTCTGTGTGCCCTCCTGAATGCTCCATTCCTCTGACTTGGGCCATCAGAATACTCCATCCCCACCCCCCCCTTCTTTTCATGCAACTTTAACAGAAAATCCTTCAGCAAAACCTATCGCCACTCATTAGAATTCACTCCTTAAACATCTCCACTGGGAATTGCTTCATGACATTTCTATTCCACCTTCCTTTGAAGAAGCTTTAGGTTGCTTTCCTGATCTCGCTCTTTGGCTTTGTGAGATATCTTGGGATGTTTTAAGGGAGCTATATAAATGCAAATTGCTGTTGTTGTCGGGAGACTGCATTTCATTTTGATAACATCACCCAATAAGCCCAGCAATTTTATTCATGTAAACAGCGAGATGACCTTCAGTTGAACTCATGAATAATGAGTTGGAAATGGTAACAGTCACTGGTGGTAAACACGTGATTGGCCACAAGTAGGTGAAAAGAATAAGGAAGTGACTGTGGTACAATGGTTAGCACTTCTGTCTCACAGCGCGAGGGATCCAGGCTCAATTCCTGGCCTTAGGTCACTGTCTGGAATTTGCACGTTCTCCCTGTGTCTGCGTGGGTTTCCTCCAGCTTCCTCCCACAGTTCAAAGATGTGCTGGTTAGCTGGATTGGCCAGGTTAAATTGCCCGTTAGTATCAGAGCGACTAGCTAGGGTAAATACATGGGGTTCTGGGGAAGGGCCTGGGTGGGATTGTGGTCAGTGCTGACCCAATGGGCCGAATGGCCTCCTGCGCTGTAGGGATTCTATGAATCTGCTGCTATGAATAATCAAGTAGATATATAGGAGTTCCTGGAAGAAGAAGACCAAGGTTCATCTAAATTGTCTTCTACAAACTAGTAGTTGAAACATAGAATGATAATGGTGTTGTTGGCTAATGGATAACCTTTGACCTCACAGTAATCTCTCAATTAGTTAAACAATGTGACATCTTGCAGTCAGTCCACATGTTCTTCCCCCCAATAACTTTGACCAGTCTCCTTTCTGCATTTTCCTGCAAATATTTTGCACCAAAACCCACTGGGTAATTACTGACCGATGCAAACCTAGTGATCTCATGTACAACAAAAGCAATCTCCAACTTACTTTCTGTTTCTGGGAAGTCATGTTGGAGTTGTGTAGAACTTTGGTGTGTGCAGTTCTGGTCGCCACATTTATTTTATTCATTTGTAGGACATGGACGATGCTGAATGGCCAGCATTTTATATCTGTGTCGATATGGATGATCTTCTTGGAAATCCTCTCCACTTGTAGCCGGTCGTTTGTGGTGTCGATGGTAGCCATGATGTGGAGATGTCGGTGTTGGATGGGGTAAGCACAATAAGAAATCTCACAAAACCAGGGCAAATAAACCTGTTGGACTTTAACCTGGCGTTGTGAGACTTCTTACTGTGTTTACTGCAGTCCGACTCAGTCATCTCCACATTATAGCATTTTATGCCCATTCCTGGTTGCCTGAGGGCAGTTGAGAGTCAACCCCATTGATGTGACTCTGGAGCCACATCAAGGCCAGACCAGATAAAGACGGCAGATTTCCTCCCCTAAAGGACATTGGTGAATTAGGAAAGATGTGATTGCACTGGTGAGGGTGCAGGATGGCAGGATCAGCTTGATGAATTCAATGATTAGCCATGATCAAAATGAACAGGCTCGTTGGGCTGAATGGCTTTCTCCTGCTTCAAATTTCTATGAGATTCACCTGGATGCTGCCTGACATGGAACACTTAAGTTATGAAGAGAGGTTGGATAGGCTTGGGTTGTTTTCCGTGGAGCAGAGAAGACTGAGGGGGGCAACCAGATTGAGGTGTGCAAGATTATGAGGGGCATGGACAGAGTGGATAGGGTGCAGCTGTTTCCCTTAGTTGAAGGGTCAGTCATGAGGGGATATATGTTCAAAATGAGGGGCAGGAGGTTCAGAGGATGTGAGTAAAAATCTTTTTTACCAGAGTGTCTGGAATGCACTGCCTGGAAGAGTAGAGGTGAGTTGCCTCACATTCTTTAAAAAGTATCTGGATGAACACATGACACATCAAAACATCCAAAGCTATGAGCCAAGTGTTGGTAGATGGGAGATCAGGTGTTTCTCATGTACTGATGCAGACTTGATGGGCATTCTATGATTCTAGCTGACGACAAACCTGGGAATGATGAGAGGATAGTTTCAGTGGTGGAGAGCTTTGGAAAACATCAGGAATTGTCTCAATCAACCCAGATATGGACATTTAAGGGTGGGATTTTCTAGTCCTTCCCACTGGCGGCGCAACTGGCGAGCAACGCAGATGGCCAATGACTTTGTGAGACTGGAAGATCTTGTGGGCGACCACTGGCGACCCATCTCCGCCACTGGAAAATCCTCCATAGCGGGTAGGGATTGGGAGATGGAAAATCCTGACCAAAGATGTGCGTTAGAAATTGGACTGGAAAATTCCCAACTGTTTGGTGTTTAGTAGTGTCTCTTTAATGGTGTCTTCCTTTGAATACTGTCCACTACATTTGGAGTTGTGATTCTGAGTTTATCAATGCTGTTTGCTTTGATGTGAAGAGGACAGAACCCTCCAAAATTGGGTGGCATGATGGCACAGTGGTTAGCACTGCTGCCTCTCAGAGCCAGAGACCCGGGTTCAATTCCAACCTTGGGTCACTGTCTATGTGCAGTTTGCACATTCTCCCACTGTCTGCATGAGTTTCGTCTGGGTGGTCCAGTTTCTTCCCACAGTCCCAAAGACATGCTAAGTTGCCCTTTAAGTGTCCAAAGTGTGACAACAATACATTAAATCAAATCAGATTAGGTTGATTAACTATGCTAAATTGCCCCTTAGTATCGGGGTATTAGTAGGGTAAATACATGGGTTGCGGAGATTCAGCCTGGGTGGGATTATTGTCGGTGCAGGCTCAATGGGTCTAATGCCTTCCTTCAGCATTGTAGGGATTCTATTCAATGAATTACCATGAACTCCCTCCATTATAGGAAAGCTTCAAACAACTACGTACACAATAATCAGTGGGAAATACATTGAGGAGGAAGGAAAAATTATGGATAAATTGCCCTGAGCTCCTCCTCCATGCCTCCTCATAGTGTCACATTTCCTGGCTCAATACACTGATTTCTACTTAACTCATTCTACTCCAAGATTTCCAACCTGCTGAACTCCTTCTCTGTGTATCAGAGCCATTGGAACAGGATTGCCTCCTTTTCTTAATGCACTCAATGTTTTCATAAGGCCCCGGGTTCAAGATTTGAGAACAGAGGAACAACCACAGAGTATAAGAGATGAAAAAGGAATAGTAATTTACAGTGATGCTTCACTTCCTCATTCAAACTTCCAAGACCATTAGGGAATAATAAACCAGCAGCCCCATATTACAAACTGCACTGTTTTCTTTAGAGTGTAGAGAATGAAAAAAATAAATTAAATAAGGGTGGGTATAAAACAAGCTATTGGCTCATTCACACCTCTCTTATTATCACCGAAAGACCAATTCTGCTCCATGTTTTGTTTTCACATTTTTGTTTTGACGTTATGGACTGGATTTTCACAGAGTCAGGAAGACTCTACAGCTCTTTAAAGATGGTGGCTATGAGCTGGAATGTGAGGTTCTGCCTTCCATTCTACCTCCAAAAAACAAAAAAAACCCTTTTCTGGACTGCTTTGATTGATTGGCCATTTGGTGCAAGTCACAAAAATATTACCACCTGGTTGTGCAGGTTCATTGAAGTCCTTTGACGTTTCCCCAACTGCTATTACAATGGCATTATGAATGCTTGGCTGAGTTTCAAAAGCTGTTATTTCCTCAGCAGGATGTTCTGAGTTCACAGTTTTATTGTCAGTTTAAAGAGGCTATGAATAGATTAGCTGTCTTTGAAGTGGTGTCCGATTAGGCGTTTGTTTTTTATGAACAATTAACCACTTGAGTTTTAAATGATTTGAAGGGGTTTCATGAATGGGAGTTTTTTTTTCCTGATTAAGTGTGTATGAGCGAGCACTTTATTAGATTGTCAGAGGTTTGTTTCTGGTATCTGCATATGGCTCCTGAAGTCTGCCCATGGTGAATACTGAATGAACGGCTATGGAGGGGACATTGTGGCTGTGAAAGACCATGGAGGGGGAGGGGGTAGATGGGGACATGAATTTGCATGGAGCACCACAGGGATATGAGATAACAAGATGGGTGGGTGGGGTCATTGGGATGGACAAGCTATTGGAGAGGTTGGTGTTGAGGGGCGAGAAAGACTAATGCTGAAGGTTAAAGGGCTTAACAGTTCCTGAAACAACTGGGACAAAATCCCGGAAAACCAAGCTGTCCCTTCTACCTAGTCCATCTTGGCATTCACCATGGTGGTCACCTAGGATTTAGTTATGGGATCAGCAAGCCTGAGTCAATCCTGCCCTCATCTCCCAAGAGGGAAAGTCAAATCTGATGGAAACTTCTAAACTGAGGCAGGTCAGCCGATTTGGAGAAAATTGAAACTCAAGCTAGCGGAATGGATAGCGAAACTCCGGCCATTAGGATTGCTGATTATTGAGCACCAAATGACATTAGGAAACCAGTGAGATTTATTGTTTACCTACAGTAAATAATGCAGCAGCTTTCAGAACTCCACCTCACTCACCGACCCCTCTCTGTCACCCTGATAAAAGCTGATTGCTTAAACTGAAACATCGGCACTTAAAGGAATATCTGGAAATTCTCAAGCGAAAGGGCGAAATGGAAATTGTTTAGAAAAAAAGTGTTATCAGGAAAAGTGACAACATCCAAAAGATGGGTAAGAAAGAGAAAGAGGAAGAAGGATAAGGATGGCAGGTGGGGAAAAAGGAAAACAGAAAAACAAAATTGCCTTGTGAGAGGCAGATGATAGACAGGGTGGGTAGTCAGAGGCTTTTTCCCAGGGTGGAAGTGTCAATTATAACGAGGCACTGGTTCAAGGAGACAGTTTAAGGGAGATGTGCGGGTAGAAAGTGGTGGGTGCCTGGAATGTGTTGCCAGAGGAGGTGGTGGAAGCAGGTACATTAGCAACAATTAAGAGGCATCTGGATGGGTGCATGAATAGGGAGGGAATAGATGAATACAGACCGAGCAAGGGCAGAAGGTTTTTAATAGCTTAGTGAGGATATTATGATCGGCACGGACTTGGAGGGCTGAAGGGCCTGTTCTTGTGCTGTATTTTTCTCTTTGTTATTTACAAAGTGGCTAAAGAGTGTATTATATATTTATATGGCATTTCTCTAATTAATTAAATAAACTAATCTACCACAGAGAGGAATTTAATTATGGTATTTATGTTGTCTCTTGTTAAATATTGGTGCCATCGAGGCAAAAAATGCTCAGAGCAAAAATCATAGATTCGTGCTCTATCAATGGAAACTGTCCAATTTGCTTGTTTCATTCGGGTAATTTGTCTGCTTTCCTGAAGGGGGAGAATGGAACATTGCTGAGATCAGAACACGTTCCACCCACTGTCAGTAAGAATCAGTTCTAGGATATTTCACGTGGACAAGTTAAAGGTCCATCTCTTTCACCCCAACAATGTGTCGCCATTCTAACCTCAAAAGCAACCCCGACTGCAGTAATGCTTTATTTCCATTTCCCACACCTGCCAACCTGATGCCCTCTTTGAATGAGGCTGTCTAATTAGTGTCAATTATTGCTGAATTATGGGCAGCTCTGGGTCGTGGGCTTGTGCCTATTGGGAACTGAATTGAAACTGCCCAAACTCCTTTCACTTATGACCCTTACTTAATAGCTGTCGGAAAGCAGAGACTCACACTGCAGTTGTCTAGACTGGATCTATGCCCAGGTCCCAGAGTTGAAAGGGCAATAAACCACTCAGACTCAATTCATTTGGGACTGTTACCAGGCAGAGAGGAAAGGTAGTTGCATAGCATTTGCCTCGGTTCAATATGCTCACATTGACTGCACACCTCTGAAGCATAAAGCCACATTCTTTCCCCAGGCATTTTCATTCAGTTTTGTCAATCTCAATCCACGTGATTCGATTCCCGGTTTGAGTCACTGTCTGTACAGAGTCTGCACATCCTCCCCGTGTCTGCGTGGGTTTCCCCCGGGTTCTCCGGTTTCCTCCCACAGTCTGAAAGACGTGCTGGTTAGGTGCATTGGCCGTGCTCAATTCTCCCTCAGATACGAAAGTCTGAGGTCACGTACCAACCGACTCAAGAACAGCTTCTTCCCTGCTGCTGTCAGACTTTTGAATGGACCTAGCTTGCATTAAGCTGATCTTTCTCTACCCCCTAGCTATGACTGTAACACTGCATTCTGCGCTGTCTCCTTTCCGTCTCTATGAACGGGTATGTTTTGTCCATATAGCGCGCAAGAAATAATACTTTTCACTATATACTGATATACATGATAATAATAAACCAAATCAAATCAGTGTACCCAAACAGGGGCTGGAGTGTGGCGACTCGGGGATTTTCACAATTACTTCATTGCAGTGTTAGTGTGAGCCGACTTGTGACACTAATAATTAAACTATATAAAAAAACTTGCCTGACTTTTTGATTCAAACATATTCAGTGGACGGTGAACTGCGACCACTTAACTGTCGCAGGCAACACTCAGATTTGGGTTGAGACTGATGAAACTTCAGTTCATGCAGGGCTTTTACAACCACCAACGCTCTGGGTTTACTTCGTTTCCTCATTTTGCTTCAGTTTCTGGGCAACTGCAGGTGATTTTTTTTTATTTTCTGCTCATACTTAATTCATGTTGAGTTTGAACTTAGCATTGCCTGAGACAGGGCGACTAAAGTACCAACCCAGGTTGTAAGCACAGCTTTCAACTCAGCCCCTCTAGGAGTTAATTCCTTTTGTGGAAAATATCCAGCTTGTTGCTCAAAGGCGGCCGATCGAATTTGTTTCTTATTTCCATGTTGCATGGCACACATTAACCCACCTCATAAGAGTGAGAGACAATGTATTATTAAAACATTGAATTAGCTGGCTTCACCCAGTTCCTGCACTGCGCAAGATGTGGCAGAACTGACAGAGTCTGCTCTGAATGATGTGCATCATTGTCAGTGAAATCAAATTCTTGACGGCAATGAATCTTCATGAAAGGTACAGTCCATTAACCTCTTGAGAATAGGGCGACTTAATTCCCTGACATCAACAAATGAAGCCCCCCCTCCCCCCCAACTCACAGAAATAAGCATAAATAAACCACCATCCTAATGTTGAGTTCTGGACATTGATATATCTGCCCCATTACCTCTGTCTCCTTCTCTTCTCCTGTACTCTTCGCCCACTTATTAAAGTGACAGCCAAAGAAGAGTTTGCAAACTTTGGATTTGCATTTGCATCACCTGAAACTCAGAGCAGACAAAACAGATGTCAGAATTCTTATCACATGAACGCACCATACCTTCTCTCACCCATGTCCATCATGGTCCAAAATTTGTAGCTTTCTAAATAAATCTGATCTGGACCAATTTGGATTGACGTGGAGTCCATCCCCCAGGGGACAAATTGTCAGCGTGCATTACATTTATCGGGTGAAGGTGGAACTGGACCCCACAAAACAGAATCCAGAGTCATCATCCCTTAGACAGCAGTTTAACCTCGGGCTTTACTAGTTAGCTAACTTAATGGTCTGTAGAAAATCACCACATGTTCTGAGGGAGCTTACAAACAGCTAACATTTATCTCTTTTTTTTTAAAAAGATCAGATTTACCTCAAGAAAATAGGGTACCAGAATGTCTTCTGTACATAAAAGATGTCACAGCATAACTGTATATCATAACACACTGATGCAGAAAATATCTAACCAATTAGCCCTCTCACAAACGAATGTTCAGGTTTAGAATGCAGATTTTTTTCCCCCTGCATTATCTTCTCCTCTCCCCTTGGCTCTCCGGGTTCCAGGGGCGGCACAGTTGTTAACACTGCCACCTCACAGCGTCAGGGACCCGGGTTGGATTTCCAGAGTGGGTCGCTGGCCGTGCTGAGTCGGCACGTAATACCCATGCCTGCGTGGGTTTCTTCCAGATGCTCCAGTTTCCCCCCACAGTCTGAAAGACCTGGTGCTTATGTACATTGGCCATGTTAAATTCTCCCTCAGTGTACCTGAACAAGTGCCGGGCAACTAAGAGATTTGCACAGTGGCTTCATTGCACTGTTAAGGTAAGCCTACTTGTGACACTAATAAAAATAAACTTAAACTTCAACTTAAGACATGGTGGATGATTTGGGAGATAATTGTACTCCAAAACCAGTGTGTGGGAGTAAAAGTATTTTCTGGTGTGTCAGAAACTTGTGAATATAACTGGAAGGTTTCCCTAAATGATTTACAATCTTGTGCAAACGGAAGAACATTTCCTGCGCTGTTTAGAATGTCATCGATTATATAGAGGAAACCTTGTTCCATGAAACGCAGGAGCAGCCTGGAGATACATTTCCCCTTTTTTTACAAGGGAACAGTCTCTGGAGTAATAAACCTCCTTGTGGCTGCCTGCACAAGACAGGAAATTCAGTTGACGGAGAACGATGACCAATAATTCTCACACCTTCATGACACTAAAACTTACATTTAATATGAAACAACTCCCAAATAAAATTTCAACATACTGGTGTTTCATTCTGGGTTGCCAACTTACTTCAACTTTGGTGACCTGACACAATGCTATTATGACCTATGAGTCAATTCTACTTTTACCCTGGGAAATCAGATTTGCTCATCTATCTAACCTCGCTCTATATCCATCAACATTTTTTTACGAGTGTGTGTAACTAGATTTGGAAAGGAAGAGTAGTCTTTCTTTCCACAGTAAGAAGTCTCACAACACCAGGTTGAAGTCCAATGGATTTATTTGGAATCGTGAGCTTTCGGAGCGTTGCTCCTTCATCAGGTGAAGGGGCAGTGACCCGAAAGCTCGTGATTCCAAATAAACCTGTTGGACATTAACCTGGTGTTGTGAGACTTCTTACTGTGCTCACCCCAGTCCAAAGCCAGCATCTCCACATCATGGTTTCCTTTCACAAGGTCAGTGTCATTCCTCCAGTTCACACCCAGTGCTTCATAAACCAGTTTCACAGCCACTGATTTTCCACATCTTAACAAATAGTACTACCTCCAACAAAAACAGAAAGTTCTGGAAAATCTCAATGGATCTGACAGCATCTGTGGAGAGAGAATAGAGCCAACATTTCAAGTCAGGATGGCTCTCCGTCAGAGCTAAAGACGAAGAAAATGGGATGAGATTTATGCTGTAAGGATGGGGGGGTGGGTCTGTAATGGACCAAGATACCATAGACAAAGGATAAAAGGGAATGTAAATAGTGGCTGTAAAGGCTAAGAATGATGCCAAAAGCCTCCATTGAGAGATGGGAAAGTGTAAATGGCAGGACAAAGGTGTAGAGTGTCACAGGACAATTGGAAGAATATGATAGATGGTCTTAACGAAATGCAAAGGGCTTGAGGGTGGCAATACCTTCAAGCCTAACTTCCCTCTGCTCCACACGTACATGAATACATAATTCATAAAATCCTACAGTGCAGGAGGATGTCATTTGGCCCATCAAGTCTGCACCAACCACAATCCCACCCAGGCCCTATCTGGATAACCCCATGCATTTAAGAACATAAGAAATAGGAGTAGGAGTAGGCCATCTAGCCCTTCGAGCCTGCCCCGCCATTCAATAAGATCATGGCTGATCTGTTGTGGCTCAGTTCCACTTTCCCGCCCTCTCCCCATAACCCTTAATCCCCTCTCCTATCAAAAACCCATCAACCCGCGTCTTAAAAATATTTAGCGAGGCAGCCTCCACCACTTCAACGGGCAGAGAATTCCAGAGATTCACCACCCTTTGAGTGAAGAAGTTCCTCCTCAACTCCGTTCTAAACCGCCCCCCCTTTATCTTGAGGCTGTGCCCCCTAGTCCTACTGTCCTTTCTGAGCGGGAAGAGTCTCTCCACCTCTATCCTATCCATCCCATTCATCATCTTATACGTCTCAATGAGATCTCCCCTCATTCTTCTAAACTCTAATGAGTACAAGCCTAGTTTATTCAGCCTCTCCTCATAGCTCAATCCCCTCAACTCCGGTATCAGCCCAGTAAACCTCCTCTGCACTCCCTCCAGGGCCAAAATATCTTTGCGCAGGTGCGGCGCCCAAAACTGCACACAGTACTCCAGCTGCGGCCTACCTAGCTAGTTCCCCTAACACTAAGGGTCAATTTAGCACGGCCAATCCACCTAACCCGCATATCTTTGGACTGTGGGAGGAAGCCGGAGCATCCGGAGGAAACTCACACAGACATAGGGAGAATGTGCAAACTCCACACAGACAGTGACCCGAGACAGGAATCAAACCTAGATCACTGGCGCTGTGAGGCAGCAGTGCTAACCACTGTACCAATTAATTATATTAAAGATTACACTTTTGTCCTCATTGGGTTGGATATACCATTGTCTTTAAATAAATGACATGGAGGTCATAGACATTATTACCCTGTAGGGGAAAGCATTTAACTTTGACTTACATTGATCAAGTTGTACTAAAACTAACATGAACCTCTCGCGAAACCTCATTTGTTGTTCCCATTAAGTGTACACTCAATTATTCAGCAAGATTTGCAATGGAGGATTTTGCTGTCAGTGTGGTTGTATGGAATCACCTTCCATCTTCCTACAGGTAACTGTTTTAATTTACTCCGAGCAGGCAAGAAGGGCACCTCCCAAAAATTGGCAGGGTCCTTCACATGTCATTCTGATGATGTCATTGGGGCCTGACTGCTATTCCAGCCATAAACCTAAACGGGAAGGCAAATATGGCTTTCTCATCAGATTATGCCAATGAGAAGAGGAGCCAAGGACAGAAGAGACATTACTTTGCATTATTTTTCCTTGTGAAGTCAGAATGAGCAAGTGTTGAGCCCTGAGTTGGCACCTGACCATGTGACAGCCAAGCTTGCTTGAAGTGGAGAAAATATAAGCAACGTAAACAAATAATCAGCGGTTGAAAGCTGGGAATCGGCACTTTCAGAACCAGACAATGGTTGGATACTGCGGGGAAGACCCAAAAAAGTCTCAATCCAGAGCGTCGCTGCAAATTTAAAGCACTGAAATTGCTACCGCTATAATTGGGGGAATCTGCCAAAACCCATTGAAACATATGGCAATGCTATCTTGGATTCTGAAAAGCATTTAAAGCAATACTCATTAATTTTAAATGATCATGGATCAAAAGTCTATCTTACCAGACCAGCTTGGACTCATCCTCCGTGGATGGCACAATGGTTAGCATTGCTGCCCCACCACACCAGGGACCCGGGTTCAAGATCTGGGTTCAATTCCTCGCTTGGGTCACTGTCTGTATGGAGTTTGCATGTTCTCCCTGTACCTGTGTGGGTTTCCTCCGGGTGCTCCGGTTTCCTCCTATAGTCCAAACGTGTGCGGCTCAGGTGGATTGGGCATGCTAATTTGCCCCTCCGTGTCGGGGAGGTTAGCTAGAGTAAATGCATGGGGTTATGGGGTTAGGGCCTGGGTGGGACTGTGGTCGGTGCTGACTCAATGGGCCAAATGGCCTCTTTCTGCACTGTAGGGATTCTATGATTCTCCCATAGTAAAGTAACCAATCCCACGCTTCAGCTATGCTCAAGTTGTATGCTTGACAAAGTATCAGTGAGGAGATTTGGACATTTCACACGTGGATGAACAAACATTGCTGACGCGATGGGTAAAGCCCAAAGTGCGGATAAGTGGAAATGTGAACAGGGAAGTTACATAAGGTGGGATTTGATTATGTTGCAATAATGATTACACTTCAAAAGTACTCCAAGCTGAATATTTGTTAAGGTAGTTAATTATTTGGGGATGACCTGAGGCTGCGAAATGCATTATATAAATACAAGTCTGCCTTTCCTTTCAGAGAAGATTCATGATATGCCAAAGATCCAAATGTTTTTTTTCAATCTCAGTGGCTAGTGAGTAATAATTTATTGAAAATGATGCTGCCTCATTAGTATCAGACAGACTGCCATCTTTCCAATAGGTACTAGCCTGTGTTATGCAGTTATCCGTGATATCTTTAACGTATGAGTACAAACTTGTGGAAGTGACTGAAAAGAAAAGATGAGGCTGTTGCATTGAGCCTGCCCTGGTTGTAATGCTCTACTCTTATGATGCATTGAGCATTACAAACAGATCATTCCTACACATCGCCCACCCTCTGCACGTGTCGTCTGAAAACTTAACACATTCATTGGGCAACACGGCGACACAATGGTTAGCACTGCTGCCTCACAGCGCCAGGGACCCGGGTTCAATTCTGGCCTCGGGTCACTGTTTGTGTGGAGATTGCACATTCTCCCCATGCCTGCCTGTGTTTCCTCAGGGTGCTCCAGTTTCCTCCTACAGTCCAGAGATGTGTGTGTTTAAGTGGATTGACCATATTAAATTGACCCTAGTGTCAGGGGGATTAGCAGGGTAAATAAGTGAGGTGATAGGAATAGGGCCTGGGTGGTGGGTGCAGACTCGATGGACTGAATGGCCTCATTCTGCACTTTAGGGATTCTCTGATTCTATGAAAACCCATTCAATTACATGGAGTTAACATTGGGCCAGTAATCTCCAAGGAGAAGCAAAGATACAGAAAGAAAAACACAAGAACAGAATAAATTGTACGAGGCATAGGGCCCTTTGAGCCTGCATGGCCATTCAATCGAGGCAATCAAGAGGGCATTAGGATGATTATTTGAATAGAAACAGTGTTCAGGGATAAGGAGAAAAGGCAGGAGAATGGCACTAAACAATGATGCTCATTTGGAGAGCCAGCATGGACATGGATGGACCAAACATCCTCCTTCTGCATTGTAACAATTCTGCGATCGATGCCGTGATTCAGTCACGCTGATGTTCCACCTCAGGTACCCCTTCCCGTGCTTTTCTGCATGTTCCTTGATTCCCTTAATATTTATCAATCTCTGATTGGATTGATGAAGAATCTACAGCACTCTAAAGTGAGGAAATTTCTCATCTCAATCTTAATTGGCCACCCCTTTATTCTGAGATTGTGACACCCCCTCCCCCCACCCCCCACCCCCGATACCCTGGTCAGAGGAATTATCCTCCAAGCAGCTGCTCAGTCAGCCACCTTTAGTCTAATATTGGGAACAAAACTGTCAGACAAAATTCCTTTCTGATCAGAAGGACAGTTGCAGTTAGGTGTAAGTGTGCTATCCCTGTTTCAACCAGAAAGTGGTCCAGCTTCTCTCTTGACTTAGAATCATGGAATCCCTACAGTGCAGAACGAGGCTTTTCAGCCCATCAAGCCTGCACTGACAACAATCCCATTCAGGCCCTACCCCTGTACCCCCACGTATTTACCCTGCTAATCTCCCTGACACTAAGAGGACAATTTAGCATGGCTAATCAACCTAACCTGCACTTTGGAGCGTGGGAGGAAACCGGAGCACCCGGAGGAAACCCACGCAGACACGGGGAGAACCCCAGGCCGGAATTGAACCCAGCTCCCTGGTAGCGTGAGGCAGCAGTGCTGACCACTGTGCCTCTGTGCTGCCTATGGAAAGTTAGCCTTCGCCATCCAAGCTAGTACCTACCCCAAAACTCATATGCTGCCAACACAAACAGGAACACATGAGGAGGAGTAGGTCATTTAGCTTCTCCAACCTGTTCCACAGTGCAACACAGATGTCAATAGAAACATCAGATGCACTTAAAGATTAAATCAAGAGATTCAGATACATTTTTTGATGGGGGAGAGGGGAGGATGATAAATTTGTCCTGTTGTTCATTGAAATATTTGATGTGAATGATCAGCTTGGATACAATTCTCATGAAAGGTTTGCTACAATTCGGATCAATTTCACCAGATCAAATCCTACTTGACTTCCAGATTTAAGATACAAAGCCCTACCCTTCCCATTCTCTAATCATTAGGTGAAATTGATCAAGTTACTTTGAATCAATTAATATTAGATTAAAAGCGATATTTATATTGTTAATGTTTAAGTTAATGGAAGTGTTAAATAATACAGAACTGCCAACAATCTAGCTGGTCACGGATTGATTTTCTTCTCATTGTCAGTGGAATGATCGTTAAGTCTGAAAATGTTCTTCAGTATAATTTTACAAAAGAAAGTAATAAATATCTCATGGAGGAACAATATTTTCCAATAAAATCCAACCCATTATAAGTATTGGGCTGCACAAACATTCATTAACATGTTCCAAAAATCAACAAAGTTGTTGCCTTCTCAAACTATCCTTTCATCAGCAACTCAGAATTACCCATGGATTATCAAAGTCATTGAAATGCTCCTTGGCTCCAGAATGCTTCACAATGTGTTCTGAGTTGGAGTTTTGCTCCGGGAACATGTTCAGCACTGCCCAAACAGTTTTCATGGAAAAGCTGTCTCTTGGCCCAATGTCTGAATTTAAATGGAATTGATGAAGTGAATGTGGACCAAGGCTGGAACTCTATCGGCCTGCCATGAAATCGGAGCAGGCAAGGATCTGACAATGGAAATCTCTGTTGACCTCAGGCTGACAGTACTGAAGGAGGCCATTTGGTCCATCAAGTCTGCACTGCCTCTCCAACAGAGCATCGTACCTAGGCTCTATCGCCATAACCCCACATATTTACCAATTCTCCTAATCTATGTATCCTGAGACACTTAGCATGGCCAATTCATCTAACCTGCATATCTTTGGACCATATCATCATTGCAAATATTATAATGCATTAATAATTACTCCCAGTATCATCAACATAGATAAAAGTGTATTAAGCAATCTTTGGGGCATGGTCCCCTAGTTCTGCTGTGCCATCTTGCTCATTCTGCAATACAGAGGCACTCTCTGTATGACCAGCACTGAGTGCGGCTTCCGACAGAGTGTGGACATTTGGTAACAAGAGGGAAATTTTAAAAATCTTTCTAAAAGTCTAGTGGTGTCTCTAATAGTGTTTTTAGCACTTAACTGCACGTAATGTTTAACTTGTAAGTCTCATCCAGGGGCCTAAGTAGGGGGAGAGAATCTATCTAGACATCTGTTGAAAGAGTTAATGAATGAAGGAAACCAGCTTGAATTGGTCTCTTGCTCTATCTGGGCTCAGCTAGTCCTTCGTTCAGAACATATAAATTCAGGCAGTCTCTGTGCAACTAGCACTGAGTGCAGCTTTGGACAGAATGTAGGAGTTTGGTGAGAAGAGGGAGTTTGGTGAGGAAGCAAAATGAAATGCATGGTGGCACAACGGTCAGCACTGCTGCCTCACAGCGCCAGGAACCTGGGTTCAATTCCCGGCTTGGGTCATTGTCTGTGCAGAGCTTGCACGTTCTCCTCGTGTCTGTGTGGGTTTCCTCTGGATGCTCCAGTTTCCTCACATAGTCCAAAGATGTGCAGGTTAGGTTGAATGGCCATGTAAATTGCCACTTAGTGTCAGGCAGACTAGCAAGGTAAATATGGGGTTGGGTAGGATTATGATTGGAGCAGACTTGCTGGGCCAAATGGCTTCCTTCTGCACTGTAAGGATTCTATGAAATGATAGCATTGTAAGGCAGCTGTTTAGGTAGTGATACAGAGGAAGGGACACAGTGTACAAACATTAGAAAAAACCAGCAAATAGAGTCAAAACAGGAAACAAATTGGAACAAGGCAAAATTAATGACCCTTTAATAAATGCACATGGTATTCAGCACAAAATAAATGAAATAGTGGTGCAAATTGAGGTCAATGCATATGATTTATAGATATTACAGAGATGTAGTTACAAGGAAATCAAAACTGGGAACTGAATACTCAGGAATGTGTGACTTTTTCTAAGGATAGGCAGGGAGGAAAGGGGGAGTGCGGTAGCTTTGTTAGTACAAGATGGAATAAATACGATAGCAAGAAATGAACTTGGATCGGAAAATGTAGAATTCATTTCTGGGGTGGAGATAAGAAATAATAAGGGGAAGAAGACACTGTTGAGGGTAGTCTATAGACCATCTAACAGTAGCTATATTGTAGGACAGAAGATAAATCAGGTGATATTAAGGGCGTGTAAGAAAAGGCTGTCATTTAATCATGAGTGACTTTAGCCTTCATGTGGATCGGGAAAATCAAATTTGCAAAGGTGGTCCTGAGGAAGAACTCATAGAATGCATTTGGGACAATTTCCTAGTTCAATCTGTGAATCCAAACAGATATCAGTTTGATATGGTAATGAGGCAATTTTAGTTAACAATCTCAGCATAAAAGATCCCCTTGGGAACAGTGATCATAACACGGTAGTATTTAACACTCAGTTTGAGAGTGAGAAACTTGGGTGAGAAAATGTCCTACGCTTCAATAAGGGTAATTATGAAGCAATGAGGGCAGAGTTGGCTGGTGTGGACTGGGAAAGGAGTTCAGCAGGAAAGATGGCCAATCAGCAATGACAGACATTTATGAAAATAGTTTGTGACTCGCAATGAAGGTATATCCCAGCGAGGAAGAAGTATTCCAGGAAGGGGATAAATCAACCATGGTTAACCAAAGAAGTTAAAGGTAGTATTAAACTGAAAGAAAAAAAGCATATTATGTGATAAAGATTAATGGTCCCCTTGCATAGATCACAAAAAGCTGGCATGCAGGTTCAGCAGGTAATAGGGGAAAGCAGATGGAATGTTATTTGAAAGGAAATGGAGTATAAAATAGGGAAGACTTGCTAAAACTATACAAGGCATTAGTTAGACCATACTGTGAACTTTTGGTTTCCATATCTGGGGAAAGATATTGGAGGCAGCCCATAGAAGGTTCACTAGGTAGATTTAATTTGATTTATTATTGATATACAGTGAGAAGTATTGTTTCTTGCACACTATATAAACAAAGCATACCGTTCATAGAGTAGATGGGGAGAAGGAAAGGAGAGGGTGCAGTGTTACAATCATAGCTAGGGTATAGAGAAAGATCAACAGAATGTAAGGTTGGTCCATTCAAAAGTCTGACGGCAGCAGGGAAGAAACTGTTTTTGAGTTGGTTGGTATGTGACATCAGACTTTTGTATCTTTTTCTCAACGAAGTAGATGGAATAGAGTATGTCAAGGGTGGAGGGATCTGTCCACGTGGAGGGACCAGAACAGATTGTTGGTGATCTAGACACCTAGAAACTTGAAGCTCTTGACCATTTCCACTTCATCACCATTGATGTAGACAGGGACAAGACCTCCACTATGATTCCTGAAGTCGATAATTAGATCATAGATAGAATAGATCATAGAACCCTATAGTGCAGAAGGAGGCCCTTCGGCCCATCGAGTCTGCACTGAACACAATCCCACCCAGGCCCTACCCCCATATCCCCTACATATTATAACCACTAATCCCTCTAACCTACGCATCCCTGGACACTAAGGGGCAATTTCTTAACATGGCCAATCAACCTAATCCACACATCTTTGGACTGTGGGAGGAAACCAGAGTACCTGGAGGAAACCCACACAGACACGAGGAGAATGTGCAGACTCCACACAGACAGTGACCCGAGCTGGGAATCGAACCCAGGACCCTGGAGCTGTGAAGTAGCAGTGCTAACTACTGTGCTACTGTATCCTCCCTCAAGGTCGTTGAGTGCCTTTAGGACAGAGGTAGGTAGGTTCTTGATTAAAAAGGGGATTGGCGTTATGGGGAAAAAGCAGGAGGATGGGGAAGAGAAAAATATCAGCTATGATTGAATGGCAGAGCAGACTCGATGGGCTGAGTGGCCTGATTCTGCTCCTATGTCTTATGGTCTTTCCCATTTCGCAAGACTGCCCTTTTAATCTTACCAGACCCCATCTAGCATTGAACCGTTCAGACTCTCACACTTTTTTCTTTCAATGGTCTATTCTCGGTCTTCTTTCTTCTGTCAGATTGAAAAATCCTCACCCTGTTCTCCTATTCTTTTTTCCTCCTTCCGGTTCAGATTTCCCAATCAATTGTTGCTTTTTGTGGCCGCTATTTTGCTCAGGTAGCACGTTAGGATTTTGAAAATGAAACATAGTTCAGAATTTTTCATCTGTTCAAGCCGGCAGAACCCTCTGGTCCAACCAACAGCCCCTCTCCCCACCCGCCCACAGGTTTCCCGGCAGCATGGGGTGCAGTCAATGGGAACTCCTGAGGCGGGACTGGAAGACCCTATTGCTGGTGAATCACGTGCGTCTCCTGCCACGAGAAACATGCTGCTGGGAGGCCAGAATATCCTCCCCATGATGGATGGCACGGTGGTACAGTGGTTAACACTGCTGCCAGGGACCCAGGTTTGATTCCCAGCTCGGGTCACTGTCTGTGCGGAATTTGCACATTCTCCTCATGTCTGCATGGGTTTCCTCTGGGTGCCTTGGTTTCCTCCCACAACCCAAAGACGTGCTGATTAGGTTGATTGGCCATTCTTAGTGTACCTGAAAAGGTGCCAGAGTGTGGCGACTTGGGGATTTACACAATAACTTCATTGCAATATTAATGTAAGCCTACTTGTGACGAATAAATAAATAAACTTTATCAAATTGCTGTTTCTGGGAGTTTGTTGCGTGCTAATTGGCTGCCACATTTACAACATTACAACACTAACTACACTTGAAAAGTATTCCATTGGCTGTAAAATATGTTTTTGGAGATATCCCATGATTGTGAAAAGTGCTTTATAAATGCATGTCTTTTTTGTGTATCTAACAGCCTTTCAGAAGTCATTATTGAATCCGATACCTCAAGCTTTCAAGCAGTGAATCCCAGATCACCCAAAGATGCTGTATTTGTTTCAATCGACTTGTTCTCCTGAATTTCCCGAGGTTCAATTCTCAACAGGATGTCAGTTGTTTGATATGGACAAAAGAATGAGCTACCTCCCCCCTCCCCCTACCCCAACCAACTCCAACTTTCATATCCCCCACTCCAAAGAATAGTTCATAGAATCCTAAAACCCCTGCAGTGCGGAAGGAGGCTATTTGGCCCATCAAGCCTGCACTGACAACAATCCCATCCTGGGCCAATCCCTGTAACCCCACATATTTACCCTGCTAATCACCCTGACACTAAAGGTCAATTTAGCATGGCCAATCAACTAACCCCACATCTTTGGAACATAGGAGGAAACTGGAGCACCCGGAGGAAACCCATGCAGACACAGGGAGAACATTGTTACGATGCAGAGGTGAATCCTCTTTACTTTTAGAGGTTAATTAACAGAAAGAACTAACACTCACTTTAAGTGAACTATTAACAAGCTATTTATTTAACTAACCAGGAACTTTAACTAAGCAAGAAACATATCAATTAAAGTTCGACTGGAACACTGTTCAAATAAATACCAGGACCATTCATTATCAAAACAAAATACAGTGAAACACCGATTTTACGCACCCCGATTTAGCGCAAATTCAGATATAATGCAATGAATCATTGGACCTTTTTTTTTGCTCCTTCCAGGAGCTGAAAAGTTTTTGGTGAATTAATTTTGTGTATTCTTAGATAAAAATGGAATAAACTGCTAGAAAAGAAAATCTTTCTCTGTGTTTATTAAAAAGCTTTACTAACAATTAATTTGTGTTTTAATTTTCACTGTAACGAATTATTCACAGAATTCTTTAATTAAAAGGTAATTTACTTGCCAGGTGGTAAACATGCAAAAAACGGGTCAAATAGGGCGATAATAGGGGTGCTGTAGGATGTTAGGTCAACATCGGGTCAGTTTGAACCCCGATTTAGCACAACCCTACTTTTTTCGCGATAACATTTTATGGACCCCCAACCATCGCGTTGTAACGGGGCCACACTGTACTAACTTAGCCACTCTCAAAAAATTATATAAACAGATTTTACTGCTTTGGGAAAAAACTTCGGAGTTCTTCAGTCAACGTCGGAAAACTCTTTCTGATTTGGTACTCTTCTATTTACTTATAGCGTCACAAGTAGGCTTACATTAACGCTGCAATGAAGTTACTGTGAAAATCCCCCAGTCACCACACTCCGCTGTCTGTCCGGGTACACTGCGGGAGAATTTAGCATGGCCAACGCACCTAACTATCACATCTTTCAGACTGTGGGAGGAAACCAGAGCACCTGGAGGAAACCCGTGCAGACATGGGGAGAACATGCAGATTCCACATCGACAATGATCTAAGCCAGGAATTGAGCCCGGGTCTCTGGCACTGTGTGGCAGCGATGCTAACCTCTGTGCTATCATGCTGCCTGGTAGGTAAATGTTGAACTCTTAAGAAATATTTTAATCTGGCAGAGAACTGCTCTTACCCTCTCTAGGTGTTGAGAAGTGGCAGCTTTTCAGTTCCACTCCTGAACCAACTCAACTCAACTCAACTCATCTGAAGGCAGCCAGCTGAGTTCCTATTTTTTATATCTCTGATGACCTATCCATTTTCCTACATCAGGGTTGGTCTGAGGCTGTCAACAACAGTAAATTCAAATTTGATAGGGTTCTGAATGCTGAGAGTCTTCTTCACACTGATAGGCTATCAAAATGCAAAAGCCTGTTACCAGGACAACACTGATGTTTTGTCCCAGTTACAATTGTTGTAATCTGTGTACCCTGCATTTTAAACATTCAAGCACTGAACACAAAACCAGCTTTTAAAGGGGCCACACTTCATGAACTCAACTGCATCAACTGTGCTAACCACTGTGGATTGTCGGTGCAGACTCGATGGGCCAAATGGCCTCCTTCTGCACTGTAGGGTTTCTAACAAAATGCAAATGGGGAGTCATCTGAGGCCAGAGTTGAACCCGGTTCCTCAGTGCTGTGAGGCAGCAGTGCTAACCACTGTGCTGTTGAGAGCGAAGGGCAGGCAGTGACAGTGCAAGCTCATAGTCAAGGCTGGAGAACAGGTGGCGGAAGTAGAGACCACGCTGAGCAACTCAAGTTAAAAGGAACATCAGCAGTGCCACCTAATGTGAGCAGAATTGAAAGTCAAATGCAGTGGGAAACATAAATAGTTCAGTTTGTTGCAACATTACATTGCACAAACATTACTCATTCATCCCATTATGCATTATTCAGGCAAAAGAAAGACAAAAACGCTTGATAAATTCGAGCAGTTGCTTGACCACAAACGTACATAATAGTTAATTTCCCATTGCGCTGCATATGTTTGGGAATCGAAGGCCCAAGTGTAGCCTTCAAGTGAAACGAGGTTAGGGGCTGGGGAATAATTGGACCAGGGTGTGCAAATGTAAGTCAGTTCCTCCACTAGCCAGAGGGTGTGATTACAGCCTGACTAGCTTTACATAAGTAGTCTCCATTATAACTGTGAGTGTAGGAATTTATAATCGAAAAAAGTTGACAGGAAATGCGCGCATATGTAAGATTTGTAATATATTATTGATGGGTAGAGATGCTGTAATATTAACCCTCAGAGAATCTATCCATTTGGAAAGCTTCATATTAGTTTCATACTGTAATTCTTGTGCCTGCTTTTTACTATTAACCAGAATTCTCATTTTCACTCTGCACATTGCCATTGAAGGTTGATTAAACATGGAATTAGCCACCAGGGATCAGTACAGAGCCTACAAATTGGTGGCAGACTTGGCTCAGTGGTTGCATTCTCATCTCTGAGTCAGAAACTTTTCAGTTCAAATCTTGAACACACAACAGGACAAACACTTGAGTGCAGCGACGAGGGAGTGCTGCGCAATGAGAGGCGTGATCTTTCTGCTGAATTATCAAATTAAGGCTTAGTCTGCCCTCTTTAGGCAGTTACTTGAAGAAGAACAAGGAAATTTTCTTGGCGGCCTTGTGAATGTTAATCCCTCAACCAACATCATCACTATCTGGTCATTTATCACATTGCTTTTGTGGGTCTTTGCCACACTGCCATGTTTGTTTACACAGCAGTGATTACATCTTAAAAGTACTTCAAAGAGTGGTATAAAGCCCTTTGGCACATCCTGAGGACATGAGAGGCATCCTTATTGACAGCCATAAGCACTAAATAAATACAAGTACTTTGTACCATGGAAGGAAAGGTTTAACATGGGACATAGAAAATGATATGTCCTCAGAGTACATCTCCTTCTAAACTCTAAATAGGCTATCTTCCCCTTCTTTGCCTCATCATTGTGTAACTCATCCATACCGTTGCCCACTCGGCTTAAAACAGAGGAGATCTTTATCTCCCAAAGTCTTTCCTCCAATTCTAGTTCCTCAAAGCTCAACATCATTCCCCAGTTGCCTTTACACCTGCTTAGAAGACACATGTGGTACCATTTACTCAGAACACTGACCTGGATACCAGAAGCTGGTTTGTCTGGCACACACTGTTTACCATGACCAATTAATCTCATTGGAAGGTTGTGGGTTCAGGACTTGAGTAATGTTGCATCAGGGTGAATGTCACAGATCCTGACCTTCAGAAAAGACGTTAAAGCAACGTCCTGTCTATGTGTTTCAAGTGAACTTTATCGATTTTATCGAACAATTTGAAAAAAGACAGGGAATTTACCTGGTGTCCTAGCTAAACCTTTTCCCTCTATCATCTCCATCAGAACAGATAAACTGACCAGATACCTGATTGTGGTTTGTAGTAACGTTCTAGCGCAGACCTGCACGATGTGAAATATTTTGATAATGTAATAAGACATTATATAAATCTCAGTGTTCATTTCCTTCAAATGTGATCTCCCCATATCTACTGCTATAGAGTTTACTTTTTTGGTACCAACGTTCCCTGGCGTACATCCATGCTGGGGAGCTGATGGCCTAGTGATATTATCACTGGACTATTAATCCAGAAACTCAGCTAATGCTCTGGGGACCCGGGTTTGAATCCAGCCATGGCTGGTGGCTAGATTCCGCTGATCAGAATCTACTGATGACCATGAAACCATTGTCGATTGTTGGAAAAACACATCTGGTTCACTAATGTCCTTTAGGAAAGGAAATCTGCTGTCTCTGTCTGGTCTGGCCTATATGTGACTCCAGAGCCACAGCAATGTGGTTGACTCTCAACTGCTCACAGGCAACTAGGGATGGGTAATAAATGCTGGCCCAGCCAGCAATGTCCATGTCCCATGAATAAAATGAGAAACCATCTCCCCTTTTGGATGGACATGCCAATATTTTGAAGACGGATTATCTGGCCGTGTATTTGCTTGTTGCGGCAGCTTGCTGTCTTTCACATTTCCCCATATTACAATGGTGACTACGCTTCAAAAATGTTTTGTTGGCTTAGGGATGTGAGGAGATCAAGGTACTTTATAAATAAATTCAGGATCTTTCGTTAAGTTATGGTTATGTGATATCCTACAGTTCTTTGCATTGAAATACATACTTTT
Organism: Carcharhinus amblyrhynchos; assembly: GCF_965287045.1. Taxonomy (NCBI): domain Eukaryota; kingdom Metazoa; phylum Chordata; class Chondrichthyes; order Carcharhiniformes; family Carcharhinidae; genus Carcharhinus; species Carcharhinus amblyrhynchos. The sequence goes on along the minus strand of NC_137349.1, from coordinate 5,094,325 downwards.
AACAGTTTCACACTTCATTTGGACTTCCCGGTGAAGCAAATTAAGGCGACCTTACCGTGTGAAGTAGCTCTTGAGTGTCTCCAAGTTGGAGTCTGTGGTTTGAAGTATTACATGTATTCTTGTGATAGTTACCATGTGACCATTGCAGATGTCAAGGGTGCTGTAATGTGTTCAGCATGATTGAGGTAATGATATCTCACTGGAATCATAAACAACTAAAAGTAGACTTCTACAACTACACAAGATTACAAAGGATACATTGCCCAGAAACAGGCCATTTGGCCCAACCAGTATATGCCAATATTTATGCTCCACTCGGGACCCCATCTTTCCTCATCTAAGTCTATCATTGTGACACTATATTCCCCTCTCCCCCATATCCCTGTCTGACTTATCCTTAAACACATCTGTACAACTTGCTTCAATCACCCCCTGTGGTAGTGAGCTCCATATTCTGTCCATTTTTTTGGCTAAAAACATTTCTTCTGAATTCCTTATTGGATTTCTTGATGATTATCTTATATTGATGGCCTCTTCCCCATGAGAGGAAATATTCTCTCTGTATCCACACCATCAAAACATTTCATTATTTTAAAAACACCTGTTAAAGTTTATTTATTAGTGTCACAAGTAGGCTTACATTAACACTGCAATGAAGTTGCTGCAAAAATCCCCTGGTTGCCACACTCAGGCAAATGTTTGGGCACACTGAGGGCAAATTTAGCATGGCCAATCCACCTAACCAGCACATCTTTCAGACTATGAGAGGAAACCCATGCAGACACAGGGAGAACACGCAGACTCCGCACAGTCACCCAAGCCAAGAATCAAACCCAAGTCCCTGGTGCTGTGAGGCTGTAGTGCTAACCACTGTGCCATCTCATCCCTCAGCCACTACCTTTCTAGAGAAAAGGGACCAAGCCTGTTCATGCTTTGTTAAAATGTAAACCCAAACATTTCCAGTATTGTAAATTACGCTGAGAGAGTTGCTTCCAATTCTGTTCACCCCATTACAGGAAGGACGTGGAGGCTTTGGAGAGGATGCAGAAGAGGATTGCCAGGATGCTGTCTGGATTAGAAGGTATGAGATATAAGGAGAGACTGGACAAACTAGGATTGTTTTCTCTGGAATGGTGGAGACTGAGGGGACCTGATAGAAGTCTATAAAATTATGAAAGGCGTAGAAAGGGTTGACAGTCAGAATCTTTTTCCCAGAGTCTAAATTTCTAATACTAGGGGGCATCCACTTAAGATGAGAGGGGGAATATTCAAAGGAGATGTGAGGGGCAGGTTTTTTTACACAGAAAGTGATAGGTGTCTGTAATGTGCTGCCAGGGGTGGTGTACAGGCAGATATGATAGGGGTGTTTAAGGAGCTTTTAGATAAGCACAAGAATATGCAAGGAATAGGCGGATAGGACAGGGAATAGTTTAATTTGGCATCATGTTCAGCACAACATTGTGGGCTGAATGGCCTGTTCCTGCACTTTACTGTTCAATGTTCTGAAACTTCTCCACACTCTTTTGAGTGCGCCTATATCCTTTATAGAATTACTGTTACAATAATATTGTTATAATAATAAATACAACTCATATCACATAAAACCAGAGCCTTTTGGTTTAAGTGAATAACAGGCTAATCAAGATGGAGCGTGTAATTGTTAAGGCCTTTTTCTCATATTAGTCACCCAGTCTCAGCATGAATCAGTCCCAATGGACCTTTATGTTTCAATCAAGGTCTGGTTCTGTGTTTCAGGAGATAACTGACACGTGTAGCTCTATGTTGGCCAGCCCATGTGTATGCATGTTCCTTGCGTTGCGACTATCAGTGTTTTAGTATTTCACTGAACAATCAACAACCTGCTGATGCCAGCAGGTCCCTACGCGTTCCCAGATAATACCATATTTTATCATGACAGACGTATACTGATACTGAATCGGTTCATTGTGTTTATGAAACCATGAATCATAGAATCCCTACGGTGCAGAAGGAGTCCGCTCAGCCCATCGAGCCTGCACCGACCACAATTCCACCCATCCCTATAACCCCAGGTATTTACCTTGCTAATTCCCTGATTCTAAGGGGCAATTTAGCATGGCCAGTCAACCTAACCTGCACACCTTTGGACTTTGAGTTTTGGTCATTGGCAAAAGAGTGAGGAGGGGAAGTGGGGAGAATATTTTCCATGCAGCAAGTTGTTACAATCTGGAATGCATTGCCTGATAGGGCAGATACAACAATAATTTTTGAGAGGGAATAGGATGAAGGGGAAAGGCAGAGCGGTGGAGAAAGAGCAGAAGTTTGGGCTTAATTGACGAGCACATCCAAAGACCTGAAATGATCCAACCAGCCTGCTCTGTACTACACATCTCTATGAAAGCCTCGGAAGGGCAGCACAGTGGCACAGTGGTTAGCACTGTTGCCTCACAGACCAGGGACCCAGGTCCAATTCAAGCCTCAGTTGACTGTGGAGTTTGCACATTCTCCCTGTGTCTGCGTGGGTTTCCTCCGGGTGCTCTGGTTTCCTCCCACAGTCTAAAGATGTGCTGGTTAGGTTGATTGGCCATGATCAACTACTCAATGTCAGGAGGGTAAATATGTGGGGTTAGGACAGGACCTGGATAGAATTGTTTTCTGTAAAGGTTCGATGGGCCAAATGGCCTCCTTCTGCACTGTAGACCATATGAAAGTTCAGAATGCAGGCAGCAGGTTAGCAATTCCAGAGGGAAAGCGGTTCTCAGCTGCTGTTATTTGAAGACAGGCTGGTGCTTTTAAGCTAGTTCGTGCCACCGACTGCATGAGTTATATTAATTGCAAGTCAGCACACAATAGCTTCCTTTAAAAGAACAGGTTATGTCACACAGGGTGTGGGGTGAGCTAGTCGGGAACCGCCCTTGGAGAGCTGTTATCCTTGGGAGTGTGGAGCAAGTAGACTAAATAAAGATCCGTGTTCCCTGATGTCTGGCTATGGGGTAATTCTTAAGGAGCCCCTTAGTACTCAGGAATTTAACGCAAGCTACAATGGAGAGTTCCTTTTGCACTGCCCTCAAAACTCCCGTTTTCATAATTCCAACAATTTAGGGTCAGTTTTGTGCTTTAAATCAATTGGCTGTGAGGCTCAAATTATTTATTATTTATAAAACAGGGATGTTCATCAATATGGTATGCAACTCCCAGAGGTAAAGGGTCAGCCAGTGGAGTAAAAACGGGGATTTGAATGGTGTAACAGACTCAAGGGCTAACAGCCATCATCTGTTGCTAAGTTCCTATGTTCTGTTGCCAAAGTTATTGCAGCACCAGGTAGCATTCCAAACTCTCCCAGTAATTCCCGGGAAGTCACAGGAGGTTCCTTGCTACCACATAATCCTCTAAAATAACCATCCGAATGCAAGTTGATCACTAAAAAAAGCTCCACAGAATTATATTTTGACACTTTTTATGGCATGAGTTGAATGTGTGATCGCAGTTCTCTGTTCTTGTCTGTTCTAATCCCACTTCACAAAATCTGCTTGATCTGAGCATCAAGCATCAAAATCACACTGTTTAAACAAAAAAAAGTGTGAGTTTTGTTAAGGGGTGAGCTGCCAACTCTGGGAAATAAATGCTTGCTGAATCTGGATATTCAAAGTATGGAATGCTCCCAGATCAGGTGTAACACAAGGCAAAGCAATGTGACATCCCATCAGTCATCCTCCAACAAAGACTTATTTTCCATTTGTAGGGCACACACACCTATATCTGCAGATGGAGTTGCACATATCAACTCTAAAGTGGAGATGCCAGCATTGGACTGGGATGGGCACAGTAAAAAGTCTCAGAACACCAGGTTAAAGTCCCAATAGTTTTATTTGGATACACAAGCTTACAGAACCATTCTCCTTCATCAGCTGAGTGGAGCTTAGTTCACAAATACAGCGTCTCAAGGCAAAGACACAATTATAATTATAGATTGGAATGTAAAGAATGGTTGGAATGTGAGAATTACAGGTAATCAAGTCTTTACAGGTACAAACAGTGTACATGGAGAGAGGGATAATCACAGGTTAAAAAGGTGTGAATTGTCTCAAGTCAGGGAATTTTGCAAACTCAGGCAGTATGGTGGGGATTACAATTAGTGTGACATGAATCCAATGTCCCAGTTGAGGCCATCTTCATGCGTGCGGAATTTGGCATCAGTTTCTGCGTTGTCGTGTGTACACACATGTTGTGAGACTTCTTACTGTGCATACCCACTCTGTTCTTGCAGAGGCTTCAGATCTCAGGGGAACCTCACTGCGGAGCCAATGGTTCGCATAATGTAAATTAATTTAAGCATTAAATCACGACAGTCCAGGGGTCAAACCATGATCAGTCAGGTTGAACTCCGAGGCTAGGGTAGAGGGGGTCGGGGTAGCCGGTGAGGTTTACCTGAGGTGTCACCTGATGCAATTTTTCAAAGCCATCTCAGCCTTTTGGCTCAGATCAAGCATTGGGATCAAGTCCAGGAGGGGGGTGCTTGGATCTGATTTGTCTCTCTGCTGGCAATCAAGAATTTGATTCAATTTAAATTTAGTTTTTTGGACGGAATGATTTTTTTTATATAAATGAAGGAACTCCAGTCTTATTAATAGCTGAATCTGCTTCATTGGCCATCTCATAATGATGCTGGACTTGTAGAATAAACAGGGCCCAAAACTGAATATGTAACAAGTCCAATGCCTGTTTCAACGCACTTATGGCATCATAAAGAGTGTGCCCTTTCTGCCTGTCATATTGGAGGCATTGGAAGACATTTAATGCTTAAAAACCACAGTAACACAGTGGTTAGCACTGCAGCCTCATAGCACCATGGGCTCAGGTTCGATGGTCACTGTTTAATGTTTAATATTAATTTATTCATGTCACAAGTAGACTTACATTAACATTGCAATGAAATTACTGTGAAAATCCCCTAGTCACCACACTCTGGCGCCTGTTCAGGTACACTAAGGAAGAATTTAGCATGGCCAATGCACCTAACCAGCGTGTCTTTGGACTGTGATAGGAAACTCGTGCACCTGGAGGAAACCCACGCAGACATGGGGAGAACATGCAGACTCCGCACAGGCAGTGACCCAAACTGGGAATCAAATCCGGGACCCTGGCGCTGTGAGGCAGCAGTGCTAACCACCGTGCAATCGCGTGCAGAGTCTATACGTTCTCCTGGTGTCTGCGTGGGTTTCCTCTGGGTGCTCTGATTTCCTCCCACAGTCTGAAAGACATGCTGGTTCGATGCATTGACCATGCTAAATTCTCCTTCAGTGTACCCAAACAGGCGCCAGAGTGTGGTTACTGGGGGATTTTCACAGTAACTTCATTGCAGTGTTAATGTAAGCCTACTTGTGACACTACTAAATAAACTTTAAACAAATGGTGTATCATGCTTCAGTTTATTTGTGGCCTCGAAGGGTACAAAGTGTCACAGGTTTAATATATTGAGAAAGAATGTTAAAGTAAAGCCTGAAGAGTGTTAATTACAAAACAGTGAGGAGACAGCAAGGACACACAGATGCTCCAAAATCATACCTGTTAAGTATTGCCTGGGAATCATAGCAAAGAGAAAAAGTAATGAGGTGCCACACTTGTGGGTTTAGGAGGTGTTGCTTTTTTCAGGTCCAAGATGGGGCAGTACAGCAGCGCAGTGGTTCGTACAGCAGCCTCACAACATCTAGACATGGGTTTGATTCCACCCTTGGATGACTGTGTGGTGTTTGTCCATTCTCCCTGTGTCTTTACTTCTATTCATTCGTGGGATCTGGGCATCGCTGGCTGCTCCAGCATTTGTTGCCCATCCCTAATTGCCCTTGAACTGAGAGGCTTGCTGGGCTAATTCAGAGAGCATTTCTTTTTAAGAGTCAACCACACGGCTGTGGATTTGGAATCACATATAGGCCAGACCAGGTAAGGACGGCAGATTTCCTCCCCTAAAGCACCTTAGTGATCCAGATGGGTTTTTACGACAATTGACAATGGTTTCATGATCATTATCAGACTTTTAATTCCAGATGTATTTAATGAATTTGAATTTTACTATCTGCCATGGTGGGATTTGAACCCAGGACCCTAGAGTATCATCCTGAGTCTCTAGATTACTAGTCCAGCAACAATACGACTACACCACTGCCTGGGTTTCCTCTGGGTGCTCCAATTTCCTCCCACAGTCCAAAGATGTGCAGGCTAGATGGATCGGCCATGCTATGTTACCGCTTAGTGTTCCAAAATATATGGATTGGGGGAATTGGCTGGGTAAATGTGTGGGGTTACGGGGACAGAGTGGGGGTGGGCCTGGGTATAATGCTCTGTCGGAGAGCCAGTACAGGCCCAAATGGCTTCCTTCTCCAGTGTAAGCATTCTATGATTCTATGGAAAAACCTCAAAAGCCTGCAAATGTCTCTGATTACACCAATATAGATCATGTGCCGCTATACATGCAGAGATGCAACCACCCTAAATACATAACAATATCCTACTGTTCTTTAGGTTGTTTTTGGTTCAGAAAGAAGTCAAACTAGTGACTTTGAACTTAAGAATCCAAATTTCTTTCTTAGTCCAATAATTGTACAAATCTCCTAATTATAACTAAGGCTTGTTAAACCTATAAGCATCACTTTTGTACCTCTTGACCTAACGTATGTAACAGAAGTTCACTGTAAAGTATCTACTTTATGTCAGTGTTAAATGTCTGACCTTTTGACTTCTCCTATTTAACCTAAACTTAATGCAATAATACATCAAGTCTGTTCCACCTACTCAAACTGCAAAGGAGCCTGTCAATTAGCTCAATGGAATACATCAGCAAGTGAACTGCCTGAACTTCCAATTAATCTTTAGTCCCTACTCGTTTGAAAGAAAATTCCTGCAGTCTTAGCAACATATCTCATCTGATCGCCTTCTACTCTCTGAGTACTGTCATTAGGATTTTAGCAAAAGGAATGTGTTACATTTTCATAACATTAGTTGATTGGTTGTAGCAATAGCTTCACCATGAATTGATAATGGAGCCTAACATCGCAAAATCATTTTGTCTTGCGAGTGCAGTTTCCAAGTGTGACAACTGTAGTGTCTTACATTTGTGTGAGATTTTCTGAGTAGGTTCAATTAAGCTGTGATGAATGCCCAATTTCTGGTTTTGCGCACCCAAACCTGGGCTGTGTTACAATGGAATGAAGTCCTGATGGGTGCAGATGTGTGAATGATGGATCAGCTTAAGACCACAAGAAGGGCATCATAGAATATTACTCCGTACTGGCTTCAGAGTGAGCTTTCCAGAGGCTAGTTGCTTTCAGTGTAACAATCATAGTGGGGGGCGATTCTCCCTCAAAGAATCCTAAATTTCGAATTTGTGTACAAACTGGAGTAAATCATGTTGGTTTTTTCAGCGGGAGTTTCAAACTGAATTTCCTACACTCTGCTCACTGCAGAGTGCGCTAGCATGAATCAGTCCAAAAATCAGTGGGCTGGAGAGGCAGGTAGCACGGCACTGAGCAGGACACTGCACGGGCACTGATCCGTCAGCACTGAGATCAGCGTGTGCACAGTGGCCCCACACTGCCGGCCTTTCGATCGCTGACCAGCCCCTGTGACCCTGCATCTCTGGTCCTCCGCTCTCCCCCACCACCTGATCACAGACCCCCTGGATGTCTCCGGGCCTCTTCCCTGCCCCCTTGCAGTCCCAACCTCCCCCCACACTCTCTTCCCTAACCAACAAACCCCGACTGCCTCCTTCCTTCTGTTTCTCAGCCCAAATGCAGAGTAGCAGCAGGGCCCCCTACACACACTGATTAACCCCCTGAGGCCCACATTAGGCCCCCATTAGGCCCCACCCCCTTGATGCTGCCTCTGCCCAATGGGCAGTGCCCCCTGGGCATTGGCACTTTGCCCCTTGGGAAGTGCCAGGTGGCTCAAGTTGGTATTGACAGCTTGGCAATGCCCAAGGGCCTCGATCGCACCTCCCTTCACTCCGGTGGGGTCAGTCCGCTAGTTACCCAGAAGTGGGGAGCTACTGTAAACCTTGCTGGCATGAACCACTCCCAGCAGGAGGGTAGATGTTTGCGGGCCCAGAGATTTCAGTACTGGGCCCACTACTGATACTTAAAATATATAGTAATGAGCAACTCCCTGCCAATTTTTGGCTCAGAGCTGACGGTGCTGGAAATACTGTTGCCAGAGACTCGTGGAGGCCAAGGCACCCATCGGGGAGCCTGGAAAACAGCCTTGGTTCCAGCCTCTCAGCCTGTTGCACTACAAAAGCAGCTCAGCAGGCTGGAGGAAACGCACCCATGTGTCTTTACAACCAGGCTGGTCATAGACACAATGGTCAAAATATTCCAAGATCCCATGCCACAGCTAAACATTAGCTTTACTGAGAAATAATCGATGCACTACCGGGTACAAAACATCATGGTCAGCACATTCACAGGGATGAGAGCTGCCAATGTAGGTCAGAGAAAGAGAGAGCACCTCAAGGTTGAGTCTCTGCCAGTTGTGCCTTCAGTTGGTGGGTCAGGTAAGTTTGTCGGATTGGGCACTGCTGATATGCCGCCTGGAGGTCACCTCTGAAATAACTCCTCAGAGGCTGGTGTTCCTTCACTAGATTCCCCTTATCTACAAACTCCATTCCACTTCTGGAGTGTTTCAGTTGTAAAAATCAGAGTGAGGAGTGCTGGTGGACCTGACACTCATCTTTATATTCAGGCAAAGCTCCCTGATAATGACCTCAATCATGGGGTTTTCCGACAATTGACAATGATTTCATGGTCATCAGTAGATTCTTATTTCCAGATATTTTAAAATTGGATTCAAATTCCTATCATGGCAGGATTTGAACCTGGATCCCCAGAACATTAGCTGAGTTTCTTGGATTCATAATCTAGCGATAATATCACCAGGCCATCACCTCCCCTATTACAAAAAACGTCACTGGAAAGCAATTAGGATTTGGAATCCAAATCAATATTCCCATTCCTAACCCAGGGTTGGAGAGTTGTGTTGGCTTAATGGATAGGTTGAGGATCAAACCTGGAACATTCTTGAAAATAAGAGCAAACTTAGATTTATATGAATCTTTTGTGACTTCACGATATCCCAAAGTCTCTTACAACAAATTAAGCATTCTTGAGGTGTAGTCACAGTTGTAAAGTAACAAACAGTTAATACAATTACACTACAATTGGATAAATTCACCGAGGTTTTGGGGATTTTGTATGGTTTCCTATTTTTTTCACTCCTCGCTTTGTAAAAAACCTTATATTTCATTGATGTTTCAAATACTTCTTCCAAGTTATTCTCATCTCCCCTAAAAGCCCTGAGTCTTATTGGCGTATTGACTCCAAGAGAAAGGATCTTACAATCATAGAAACCCCACAAGGCAGAAGGAGTCCATTTGGCCCATTGAGGCTGTACCGTCAACAATCTCATCCAGCTCCTATCGCCATAACCCCACATATTTACCCTCCTAGTCCCCTTGATACTAAGGGGCAATTTATCATGGCCAAAAAACCTAATCCTTGCATCTTTGGAGTGTGGGAGGAAACCGGAGTACCCTGAGGAAACCCACGAAGAGAACATGTGAACTCCACATGGACAGTGACCCGAGGCCCAAATTGAATCTGGGTCCCTGGCACTGTGAGGTAGCAGTACTAACCACTGTGCCACCATGCCGCTGATCAACACTGATCCTTGCCCACAGGACCAGTAACCACTGTTAACTTGAGACAGTGAGTGTATCATTAGACAATCAAAACCAAGTCAGCACTTGTCCTCACCCGACACATCTTCATTTTCTAACTTGGGGACTGGATAACATTCAGAAGTGGCTCTTCTCCCTTGGTGGTCCAGGAAACTGAGGCTAATTATACTGTCCCAATCTTCACCCCCACCTGAGATCAGCTAACTCGGCGTGGGCTGGGCGCGGGATTCTCTGATCTTGTCCGTGGCCGCTCTGCTGCATGTGAGAACAGAGAATTTGATGTTCCACCATTTTATTAGTGGCAAGTTTCAATATTTTATTTCTAATCAAAAAGGCCAATTCAAATCAAGTCCAATCATGGTCCTCACAAAGAGGGAAAAACAAGATCCAAGCTGACGAGACGAGACTTTACATCCCATCTTGGGCTCGATCAAACAAGATCCAGCCAAATAAGAACATAAGAACATAAGAAATAGGAGCAGGAGTAGGCCATCTAGCCCTTCGAGCCTGCCCTGCCATTCAATAAGATCATGGCTGATCTGAAGCGGATCAGTTCCACTTTCCCGCTTTCTCCCCATAACCCTTAATTCCCTTGTCTGTCAGAAACCTATCTACCCGTGACTTAAATATATTTAGTGAGGTAGCCTCCACCACTTCAACAGGCAGAGAATTCCAGAGATTCACCACCCTTTGAGTGAAGAAGTTCCTCCTCAACTCTGTGCTAAACGGCAGCCCCCCCTTATCTTGAGGCTGTGCCCTCTAGTCCTGAAATAAATGTGAATAATACAAACGTAAAATACTGTGGAAGCTGGAATCTGAAACAGAAACTGAAAAATGCTGGAAAATCTCAGCAGGTTTGGTAGCATCTGTGGAGAGAGAATAAAGCCAATGTTTCGAGTCTAGATGACCTTTGGTCAGAGCCGGCCAAAACTCCATTCATTTCCAGCAGCGCTGGAGAATCCCAGCAGCGAACGAGGACAGGAGGTTTTCACCCCATTACAGGCCCAGGGCTTTCAAAGTCAGCATGTTTCAGGCTCCTGCGAGAGTGTTGTCACCGAGTGAGTCAGTTGGGAATCTTGGCTCATTTACTTTCAAACTTTTACATTTCACAGTGCATATGAATAAGTGACACAACATGAGGGCCATTTAATGCCTGCACTTTCTCCTGCTTGTAGTCTTCACTTTTTACATAAAGCTGCTTCCTGTCAGAACCTGTTTACCATCATTCACCTGTCTGGTAAATTGGGTGTGATAGACCTCCCTGAATGACTGAGTACCATTTGTTTTTTTAAGGGATGTTGGGGATCATTAGAACCCATTAGAATTACAAGAACCATGACAGATATCAGAATGAAATCAACCTTTTTTACACTGAATGTTGCATTTGTTGAAGAAAGAACCAGATTACTGATATTTTGTGCCATTACGACAGTTTATACATCAGGATAAAGTTCAAAATAATATCAAAAATGGTTATCGTGCATAGCCTTCCCTCTGCTTAGTGGAGAGACTGAATGGAAAACTTTGAAGTTACCTCGGCAATCTTTGTGGGGGCACAGGGGTTAGCACTGCTGCCTCACAGCGCCCGGGACCCAGGTTTGATTCCCAACTTGGGTTACTGTCTGTGCAGAGTTTGCACGTTCTCCTTGTGTCTGCTCTGGGTGCTCCGATTTCCTCCCACAGTCCAAAAGATGTGCTGGTTAGATGTGTTGGCTGTGCTAAATTCTCCCTCAGTGTACCTGAACAGGTGACTAGGGGATTTTCACAGTAACTTCAATGCAGTGTTAATGTAAGCTTACTTACAACACTAATAAATAAACTTTCTCTGGTTTTGCTCTGCTTCCTGAACTTTCCAAACTTCTGGAATTAACTACGCAGTCCTCATTAGTGGTTTAATTCATCAGCAGTTGAGGCCTTGCCCTCTGGGACTCTTTTCTCCCAAGATTGTTATAGCTCTCTCCCTTTCTCACCTTCTTGATAAACTTTTCCAACCCACCTTCCTTTTCTTTAAAGCCACTCCTATATTACACCCCATGCACTCCATTCCTGTTCTATTGCTACTTTATTAAAGTACTTTGGGTTGTTAAAGGTTGAAAGAAAGGCAAGTTGGTATCAACTTGCAGTGCTTTTATTGCATGTAATTGTCTGAGGGATGGACAATTCTTACCATTCTTCTATGGTAAGAATCATAGAATCCCTATAGTGCAGGAGACCATCTAGTCCATCGAACCTGCAACATTAATAAACCAAACCAGACCCTATCCCCGTGTATTTACCCTGCTGACACTAAGGGGCAATTTAGCATGTCAATTGACCTAACCTTGGACTGTGGGAGGAAACTGGGGAACCCAGAGGAAACCCCCGCAGATATGGGGAGAAAACGCAAACTCCACGCAGACGGTGAGATGAGGCTGGAACGTAAAAACATAAGAGCATAAGAAGTAGGAGCAGGAGTGGTCCATCCAGCCCTTCGAGCCCACCCCGCCATTCAATAAGATCATGGCTGATCTGAAGTGGCTCAGTTCCACTTTCTCGCTTTTTCCATAACCCTTAATTCCCTTGCCTACCAAAAACCTATCTACCCGTGGAAGTGAACCTGAGTCTCTGGTGATGTGAGGCAGCAGTACTAACCACTGTGCCACCCAAGGGAATTAAACTTCCTGCAGTGAGAGGTAATATGTACCAATATGAAACTTGCACTTGTAACCCTGGACATATCTCTCCATTGATCCCAAACTCACTTAATCAAGGCCCAAAATGGTTCTATTCCACATGGGCTTGCCTTCATATTTAGTCTCCCTCAGAAACACTTTCACATGTGCGCATCAACAAATATAGGTATTTCATGCCTTGCAACAGATTTTTCAGACAATCAATGCAGCATATTCTTCTGGGCTGTAACCCTCAGCATTGTGGATGTTCCACTGTTCACTATAGACAGGATTTTTAACCTCTCAGGCAATCAAGAGATATAGGGGGCATATGGGGAAGTGGAGATCAAGCCCAAGATCAACTGTAATTGTATTGAATGATGGAGTCAGTTCAGCAGTCTGTAGAGTCTATGTTAAATAGATCCAAGCCAGATGGTGAAGTATGGAACTGGACACAGATCCTTCAATTTATGGGAGGTTTATTTGCAGAATACAGCATTACAGATCGCTGCATCATATCTAGCAAAACCAGTGACATAGCAGTTCCTTTTTTGTACATTTGTTTTTGAGTATACCAATAAAATAAACTCATTAGCTAATAAATTATTTAACTAAATTATATATTATAAATTATTAGTTATAAATTATTTAACTAATGAGCTGCCTGTTATATCGCCATGGTTGCACAGTGGTTAGCACTGCTGCCTCACAGCGCCAGGGGCCCCAGGTTTGATCCTGGTCTTGGGTGACTGACTGTGTGGAGTTTGCACCTTCTCCCTGTGTCTGCGTGGGTTTCCTCTGGATGCTGCAGTTTCCTCCGACACTCCAAAGATATGCAGTTAGCTGGATTGGCCATGCTACATTGCCCCTTAGTGCCCCAAGCTGTGTAGGTCAGGTGGATTAGCCATGGGAAATGTGTATGGGGTGACAGGGAAAGGGCAGGGGAGAGAGGCTGGATCAGATACTCTGTCAGAGGGTTGGTGCAGACTCAATGGGCCGAATGGCCTGTTCTGCACTGTAAGGACTCTGTGATTTTGTAAGCTTAAAAGCAATGAATCAATCAATACCTTCCACCCTTAATCTTAACAAAGGCCAGAATTCTCTGGCCATTCGTGGCAGCAGGATTCTATAGTCCAATCAGCCACACATCCCTGCCATGGGTTTCCTGGCCCTGTGGAGTGGCTTCAATGGGTAATCCCATTGACAGCAGTGAGACAGAGCATCCCTCCACCAACAAATGGTGGACCACCTCCTGTATCCAAGAAGAATGCTGAGGGGAGGCCAGAGAATCTTACCCAATATAATTATTTCTTTCCCTTCATGGGAATTGCTGGAAAGGCCAGCATTTGTTGCCCATTCCCAATGGTCCTTCCACTGAATGCAGCAGTTAGAGGTCAACCACACTGGTCTGGAGTCACTAGTAGGCCAGACTGGGTTCAGGTGGCAGATTTCTTTCCTCCTCTGAAGGGACATTAGTGAACCAGATGGGTTATTACAATAATCATTGGTCGCTGTTATGGAGACTAGCTTTTTCTAGAATCCCAGATTCATTGATTAAATTTAAATTCCATCAACTGCTGTTTGAACTCATGTCCCCAAAGCATTAGTCGAGATTTCTGGATTACTAATAAAATGACATTATTACCATGCCACCATTTCCCCTTGACCTCATTGATGCAATATTAACAGCCTACTCCTACTCCTACTCTCTGCTGGTCACTAACTGAACTTCTTCACAGGATGACCACTCTTTAAGCTGCAACAGAGAGTTACATTTGTAGAAAAAGGGGCAACACAGTGGTTAGCACGGCTGCCTCACAGCATCAGGGACCTGGGTTCGATTCTGGCCTCGGGTAACTCTCTGTGTCTGGGTGAGTTTCCTCCAGGTGCTCTGGTTTCCTCCCACACTCCAAAGCTGTGCAGGTTAGGTGGATTGGCCATGATAAGTTGCCCCTTAGTGTCAGGGGGATTAGCAGGATAAATACATGGTGTTATGGGGATGGGGCTTGGGTGGGATTGTTGTTGGTGCAGGCTTGATGGGCTGAATGGCCTCCTTCTGCACTGTAAGGTTTCTCTGGTTTGATGAAAATGCTCTTATTAGCTTGCATCACTGACTTTAGTGATCTGTCTATCTGTAGCCCAGACCTCTTGGTTTGTCCAACCCATTCAGACGTATAGTTTCCTAGAGTATGTAGCCTTCTTATTCTTCCTAACAAAATGTATTACTGTGCAATTGCTTACATTGAAGTTAATTTACCAATTATACAATTTAATTTCACACATGCAAGAACCCACCATGATAAACCACTGCATTTTGAAGGGATCTATTGAGATCATGGGCCGTGAGTTGCTGAAAATAAATAGTAAAACTGAGAAGCATTGTGTGTGTCCAGTGAGCCTTATCTTCTCCAGGTCAAACTATCTCAAGACATTGTGCTGATATTTGTACTGGCTTCATAGATTTAGGTTACTTCAGTAGATATTTTTACCCACACTGGATGCTCAATTTTATTTGTTCAGCTGATAAATTCTTCCATACATTTTCACAACAGGCAGAAAAGAAAGAAAAAAAAAATCTGTGCAATCAACCTTCAGTCACCTTTCACTTACTGTGTGACAAGTGGGAAGCTACCAGTGCATTCAGAAA
Source organism: Carcharhinus amblyrhynchos (assembly GCF_965287045.1). NCBI lineage: Eukaryota > Metazoa > Chordata > Chondrichthyes > Carcharhiniformes > Carcharhinidae > Carcharhinus > Carcharhinus amblyrhynchos. The sequence continues at coordinate 5,079,321 of NC_137349.1, read as the reverse complement.
GGATTTGAACATTGGAAGTGTCATTGAAGTAGAGTTGTTTTTTTCAACTAAAATAAATCCCTTTGTGCTGTTTGGGTCTTTCTCGATTCGCTGTTGCATTTTCAACCTTTTGGATGTGTCCATAAGACCAAGTCAGATTGAATCAAGTTGTTGGGTTAGAAAGGGAAAGTTTTATTTAAAGCTGAACCCAGATTCTCGGAACGTCACATGGAGCTCCACAATCAATGGCTCTGCAGTCAAAGTGCGGCCATTCTTATGTAGGAAAATTTAGCGGTTAATTTGTACATGGCAGCTCCCTTCTCCATCCCGCACAAGAAACAACAAGCGAACAAATGACCAGTTTATCTACATCAGTGGCGTTGGCTGAGGAGGTGATTTTTGGCGAATAAGCTCTTCTTCCTCATGTACAGTCACAAGCTTTTATGTCCACCTGAGAGTGCTGGCAGGCCTTGCATTAATGTGTCAGTTGAAAAATGGCACCACCAACACAGGCCTCCCTCAGGAACATGCCGGAGTGCTAACCTAGATTATGCATGTGAACAGAGTCAATGTACACAGGTAAATTATTTTCATGATTTATGAAGCAGCATTGCTTATGTTTACAATTATGTTGTGAGTAAGGAGTAGTCAACAGATTTTCCAAAATAATAGGTCAAATATGACAAACCTACATAAATTTCTTGAGCAGCTAATTAGTTGAGTGGATGATGATAAATTCGGAGATCTTGTACACTCACTGGGACACAACACTACATCTCACTTGTCCCTCCAAGCCTGGCGTGGCGTTAGTGTCCCTTTAAAAGATTTTTTTTTCAAAAACCATGGTCTTTGCAGCTCACAGCCTTAGATGATGTCATTGGTGAGAGGAGAAAAAGAGAAAATGAACTGTGTGCCGGTCATGTGACAAGGGTTATTTTTAGTTTTGTTTGACTAGGAGTATGGCTGAAAGAAGACTCTCTCTCTGTTTTTATTTTGGAAGTTTTACCAGTTAGCTGAAAGCACAGTGTATTACCATCCTGCAGTCAAGAATCTGTGTTTTGGTGTTTTGATGGTTTGATGATGACCAGCTGCTCTGAGTTTTCAAGATCATTTGAAATCAACCCAGGGAACTGGATTCCAGTGTCATATGGGCTTTAGCCTGTGCAGTGATAAATCTGTTTAAAGGGTTTTGTTTGTTGGACCTTGGTTTTGGTTGGAACACGTTGGAGATATTCATTAAGAGTCATACATTGTTTTGTTTCTTGTTTGTAATTAATAAAAGTTCTTGCCAATTTTCTTACTTACATGTTGACTTGCTATACATGTTGTTCTTAAATTAGCTTTGTGTGATAAAAGCTCCCTAGCGGGTCATTTGAACCACATCTGAAGTGAAACATCTCTTAAGAACATAAGAGCATAAGAAATAGGAGCAGGAGTAGGCCATCTAGCCCTTCGAGCCTGCCCCGACATTCAATAACATCATGGCTGATCTGAAGTGGATCAGTTCCACTTTCCCTCTTTCTCCCCATAACCCTTAATTCCCTTGTCTATCAGAAACCTATCTACCCGTGACTTAAATATATTTAGCAAGGTAGCCTCCACCACTTCAACGGGCAGAGAATTCCAGAGATTCACCATCCTTTGAGTGAAGAAGTTCCTCCTCAACTCTGATCTAAACTGGCCCCCCCCTTATCTTGAGGCTGTGTCATGTAGTCCTGCTATCCTTTCTAAGCGGGAAGAATCTCTCTACCTCTACTCTATCCATCCCCTTCATTATCTTATACGTCTCTATAAGATCCCCCCTCATCCTTCTAAACTCCAACGAGTACAAACCCAGTCTTCTTCATAGGCTAACCCCCTCATCTCCGGTATCAGCCTAGTGAACCTCCTCTGCACTCCCTCCAAGGCCAATATATCCTTCAGCAAGTGTGGCGACCAAAACTGCACACAGTACTCTAGCTGCGGCCTCACCAGTACCCTGTACAGTTGCAGGCTTATCATTGCCAAATTCAAGATGCAAAGCTTATGACTCGGGTGTTCTTCGTAAAACACCTTGGAGTTTCTGACCTGAACCATAACACTGCAATGGGGAAAACCCTTGAATTTATCCAAAAGTTCACTTGAGAAGAAATTTCTCAAGTCGTTAAAGAAGCTGAGTGTTCATAGAACAGATCATTGATTATTCATTTGAATTGAAAATTGGTTAACTTGCAGAAACTAAAAGGCAGTGAGGATTAAAAATGATTTGGCCTGGCAACAGTAATGTTCCACAGAGATCTGACTTGGGCCCTGGTATTTTTGAACAATATGCAGCAGAATATTTTTGATTTTGTTTACAACCAGTTGAAAGGGGGTGAACTGCCTCCCTTCTATTCAGTCTCCTCAGTCGGTCTAAACATAGTGGTACATTCCTTCTTCACGACCACCTTTTCCAAATCAGCATGTATTCAGATATTTAAGTAATAAGGAACCAATCAACCAAGGTTTTCCTGAGTCAAAGGAAGAGCAAATTTATTAATCATTAAATCTGAGAAAAATAATGAAAACATAATGTCAAGCGTTCAGCTCTCATCCGGGCCCCACATGCGCACGCTCAACAGAAACAAGGAGAGTAAGAGTCCAATGAAAAAGGCACATAACATATAGTTAGATGTCCTTAAAATGTCGTTGAGGCATAAAAGCAGCTGATTTGGGTTAGCTGGTTTCTTGGATGAAGTCAAATCCAGAAGATATTGCAATTATTATAAAGTCTCAGTTGGCTAGTAGGTTCCTGATAGACTTGACTTCCCAAACTGGGTGACACACTTATTCCAAAACAGATTGAGGGAAAGAGAGCAGCCATCAGTTAATTTCTTCTGCCTGTGTCACTTGCAGTCTCTCTCAAGTGGTTGGGGAACTTTGTCTTGAAGTACTTCACCCATTGTGTATCTTGAAGAGGCTTTGGATGGGTCTACCTGTGGCAGTCAACATCCAGCACATTGCATTTTTAATGTCTCTTCTTGTGACAGTTATGAATTTTGATGGGTGTCTGGATTATAGGAAATGTCTCTCTCTTCACACTTCCCTGAGGGTGATTTGTTAATTTCTCGCCTTCACCTTGGAATGTGGCTTTGTATTCTTCAGCATTCTGTCTCAGCTCAAATTGCAAAATTTGCGGTTAATGAAAAGTTGAAAGATCACATTTTCAAGATCAAATGGAGCACAATCCTGTGGCAACACAACAGGATAAAACTGGCTGAGATGCAAAGTTCAGTGATCAGATAACAAGTGGAAAGTGGACTAGAGTATGAAGTAAGGGATTTGAACCAATTAAGCAGATGGGCTGAGAAATGTCCTGTGGGTTTTATCAATACTTAATCTGTTAATGAATATAATAAGAAGAAGCAAGAAATTAGTGTATTATATAGAAGAGTATGTGTACAGGGCACTGGGGAGACCAACTGTAGTGTAAGGCATGTAGTTTTGGTCCTGCTACCTCAGAAATTGTATAATATATTGAAAACTGGTTGTAAGGGATTAAGTTATACTGCAGAAAAGATGTTGGATAATGAAAAGCAATTATTAAAAATAATAATTAAATAAGCAAAACGTCAATTTGAGAAAACAAAAAAAAATACACAAACTTCATATCTGGATAAAGCAAAAAGCCATTCATTCTGGATTTAAATACAAATTTCAAAGGAACCTGTCCATGCTTCTTGTTAAAGGGGGATTAAGAGCTATTTATGTATTCAAAGGACAACACACATGTTTTGCACACCGTACCGTAGAATTAGATTCCAAGAATTTGGCAAAGGACAGAATCCTCCCTTGGCCCCATTGGATCAACAGTGAGCAGGTGGACGGATGTGGGGGGTAAGGGTGGGTGGGATGGGGTGGGGGGAGGGGGTAGTGTTTGCGGGGGGGGGGGACGTTGCTGGAGAATGGGATTCACCCTGCTGTGAATTTACAGCGGGATCTTCCGAGACAGCCCACCATGGCGGATTGGAAATCCAACTGGAGGCCAGCCTGTAACCGATTTGCATCCCGCTAATGGGGTGCAGATGAAGGTCCAACCGGAACCCTGCCCCCACCGCTGATTCTCTGTGACGCCAGCAAGAAAACACACCAGTCCAGAACACATCTGGAACAACATGGCATTGAAAAGTTGGGAGTCATCTGAAGAAGACCTGTGGCTGCCTCCAGGGTTAGGGTTGGAGGCAGCCTATGAGTCTGGACCCTGAAACACCTCAGCAGTAGGTGGGGGCGGGGGAGAAGCTATCAGATGGACATTCCAGATTCAGTGTCAGCGAGGAAGCCCATCTTCCAGCCTCGAGTTTCCCTGGAGTCCCATCTTCTCCCTTCAGGAGGTCCATCTTCTGCCTTCAATGGTGGCTGGCCTCACATGAGGTGTGTTTCTGTTGTCCTTATGCCCCTGCCATCCATTAATGCCACCTCTTTTCCCTTGCAGATCAATCCATCAACCAGCCCAACCCTTCCTCTCGGCCTCTGGAAACATCTGAGGACAACATCTCAGGAGATTAGCATTGAAGAGGTGTCACAGCTGTCACCCACGCTCTCCAACAGCACAGGTAAAATCCCGACTGTGCGGAAGGAGGCTATTCAGCCCATCGAGCCTTCACATTTCCCACACAGGCCCTATTCCTGCAACCCCACACATTTACCCTGCCAGTCCCCTGATTCCCTCAATTTAGCATGGCCAATCAACCTAACCCACACGTCTTTCAGACTGTGGGAGGGAACAAGAGCATCCGGAGGAAACCCACACAGACACGGGGAGAACATGCAGACAGTAGCTGGAACCTCGCACCTCAGTGAGAATAATGAGAAGAATGCTGGAGCCCAGTCAGATGATGTGCCCCTGGGTGCAGTGGAAACCCCTGCCCCAGTTGCTGGAGCTACAAAGGCAGAGTCACAAATATCAAGAAGGGATATCGGCATCCCTCCATGGACTGCAAGGGCAATTGTAGAATTTCCATCACATTTTGTCAGAGGAAATGGTGTCGACACTCTGGCGCAACCAAGCCAACACTGGGAGTGTGGCATCCACAGTGGAGATCTTGGTGCAGGACATGTACTCCATGCAGGGGGTGTCCACTCAGTGGTGTAGGGCATCAACTTTATGGTGCAGCACGTCAACTGCATGGTGCAGGCACTTTGTGGGCATTCATAAGTACCTGCGCCAGATGATGGTGGGGCTTCAGCTGCCCCTCTATCTGATGGAGGAACCCAGAGATGCCAGGGCACTCACAGAAAGGAGGATCGGCAGCTGCACAGCCCAGATCCTTCCGTCCCGGAGACCTTGTTGGCGTCCAGCCCATCTGTCTCCCCCTTTCCTGTGACCAATGCTCCTCCAACTCTGCAGTTTGGTTCTGCCTAGAAGCAGTTCAGGGCTCCCAAGGTTCCGAATCCCCAGGGGAAGTCCACTCGGACCATCCCAGGCAACAGGGCGTGGCAGACAGCAGGCCACCTCCACCTCAACTGTGGATCCTGGGGAAACATCTAGATATAGCAACAGAGTTAAGAAAGTATAGTCACAGCTTGGGCACGGGTGATGTTAGGTACAGTAAGACCGTGAGCACTGATGGAATCGCCATTTCATGTACTAAAGGTAATATTATGCTTCCTCCTGGTGCCTTCCTGCTTTCATTTCATCGCAGCATGCACTGCTGTCCTCAATGTCTAGACTGGATTCGCACAACACCATGTCCTCCATCTCCTTTTAGCAAGGATGTAAGCTAAATAGCTCTCCTTTGTGTGTATATGTTGTATATTGGGGCTTGGTGTGGCGACTGCCCCTTTAAGAGTGCCGGTCAGGTGACCCCTGGGCAATTAGCTGCTCCTAGTAGGGGATTCAGCAGGGCAGTTTGAGACCTGACCTGTGAATCAGCACAGACCTTAAAAAAAAACTCCCAGTATTCACGTTACCCAACCTACCTCATGATTCTTATACATCCTTAGTCCACAGGGTCATATTAACACTTCCCTCACCCTGTCATGGCGCAGTGACACTGCTGTAATCCTGGTAATGAAGAGTCCCCCAGAGAGGGGAGGTGGCCAGGCTGATATTTTTAAAAAGCTGTTATAAACGGTGTCAGAGTGATGTTCGTCGGTGCACTTTGAATATTCAATGTGTGTGTAAGTGACAGTGGGACGGTTTGCTAACGATATGTTAAAATATTAAATGAGTACCCGCCACTCTTCCTGGGTGGGAACCTCGTTACGTTACTGGTGAGGGACAGGGAAAGGTGGGAATCATGATCCTGCCGGCCAGAATCTCGCTTTCCAACTCTTGTGGGATTTTGTGCCCGGGTCGCTGTTTACTCTGGTAATTAATGCCACTAGCCAAAATGTTCATTTTGCAGCCAAAATGCAGGGAGGGTGCACTTTTTCTTATAATTCATTCCTGGGACATGGGCGTCGCTGGCTGGCCAGCATTTATTGTGGATATGCCGGCGTTGGACTGGGATAAATACAGTAAAAAGTCTGACAACACCAGGTTTAAGTCCAACCGATTTATTTGATAGTAAACTCACTAGCTTTTGGGTTAGCCCCTTCCTCAGGTGAACTCTTCATTCAACTGACGAAGGGGCTAACCCGAAAGCTAGTGAGTTTACTATCAAATAAATCAGTTGGACTTAAACCTGGTGTTGTCAGACTTTTTACAGCATTTATTGCCCATCCCTAGTTGCCCTTGAGAAGGTGGTGGTGAGCTGCCTTCTTGAACCGCTGCAGTCCACGTGCTGACCCCCACAATGCTGTTAGGGTGGGAATTCCAGGATTCAACTGTGAAGGAACAGCGATATATTTTCAAGTGAGTGAGTGGCTCGGAGGGGAACTTGTAGGTGGTGGTGTCCCCAAGCATCTGCTGCCCTCGTCCCTCAAGATGGAAGTGGTCATGAGTTTGGAAGGTTCTGTCCGGGGATCTTTGGTGAATTGCATATTGGTTTCTATTCCATGACACTGTTACATGTTGGGTTATGCTATTTTATAATATCTTTTATACAATTAATTTTTATTTATTCCTCAGCCGAACCCTCTTTAAAAGAACAGATTACATGGTTATAATTACATTGCTTATGTGGGCTTGTTGTGTGTAAATTGGCTGTCCTTTTCTCTACTCTACAACAGTGAGTGCGCTTCTCAAAGTACTCCACTGGCTGTTAAGCACTTTAGGTTCTCCTGAGATTGTGAGAAACGTTATGTAAAGAAAAATCTTTTTTTTTCTATATATTTTGTGCAGACCAGGTACAGTCCTGAACATAGGATGCTCAAAAGTTATGTTTTAGTGTCACAAGTAGGTTTACATCAACACTGCAATGAAGTTATTGTGAAAATCCCCTAGTCACCATCCTCCGGCACCTGTTTGGGCTCAGTAAGGGAGAATTTAGCATGGCCAATGCACCTAACCAGACTGTGGGAGGAAACCTGAGCACCCAGAGGAAACCCACGCAGACACAGGGAGAACGTGCAAACTCAACATAGACAGTGATGCAAACCAGGAATTGAACCCAGGTCCCTGGTGATGTGAGGCAACAGTGCTAACCAGTGTGCCACTGTGCCGCCCACCCACTTGGAGGAATGGCTAGTGTTATACCTGAGACATAATCTAAGATGGACACAAACCTGTCACGATGGGCTTTGCAAAAGAAGAAAATGCAATTAACTATGTTGCAGCACTGTAAACTGACTGGAATCCAACCTCTACATTGTAAAAGCTCTTTCATAATTAACTTTTTAGCTTTGTCCAATGTTTGCATGACCTCAACAGATTTTTAATAAGAGATCAGGCGCTCTATGGAGAATAACAGATATGTACAAGTGACTACAAGGCAGGAATATAATTGCAATTCTCCAATGAAGTTATAAACTGAGAAATCAAAACTTGAGCAGTTTGTCATTGTCATCCGATTCTTGAGATTAAATTCCAGCCATGCCGTTATTCCCTGGTGCCTTAATTATAACATTCACTGCTTTAAGCTTACGTGGGTTTTTATGTTTGAAATTCTGCTCAAGTCAATCTTTGCACTAGGATTGGCTCTTTATGTAGACACCAATTCTCAGCATGTTCCATGTGACAAGGTTTTATGACACTCACAGATTGCGACTTTATTCTTCAAGCGTGTTGCTAAATAATCTGTAGTCATTTTCCAAGAGAACTCCTTCCTCTTTTGCACATAAACTCGATTGACACATCAGTACAATGCTGACAGAGTGCTGCCAATTTGGAGATGCTGTCTCTCAGTGAACCATTAAACTGAGGCTTAAGCTGTCATATCTGGTGGGTGCAAAAGATCCCATGACGTTACTTAAAAAAAAGCAGAGGAAATCCCCCAAGCTCCCTGGCCAATTTTGACACATTGAGCCTGCACCAACAATAACCCCACCCTGGCCCTATCCCCATAACCGCACATATTTATCCTACTAATCCCCCGACATCTACCTAACATAAGGAGTAATTTAGCATGGCCAATCGACCTAACCTGCATATGTTTGGACTGTGGGAGGAAACTGGAGCACCTGGTGGAAACCCATGCAGACACGGAGAGAAAGTGCAAACTCCATACAGTCACCCATGGTCAGAATCAAACCTGGGTCCCTGGGGCTGAATGGCAGCAATGATTACCACTGTGCCACCCCTGGGATCTTCCAGTGTGGATAGTTTACTGCCTCAGAGAAAACCACCAGTGACCCTACCAGGAAACCTTTCGCACTTCACATATATACTCCAATGAGATAGAAACCCAGAATCATTTAAGGAAGCTTTAGCTGCTGCGATGATCTCGCTGGATGGATGAGCTCAGAGAGGATGATTTTTCCTCTGCAAGCACGCCAATAAATCAACACTCGTGTATTCCAGTGTGGTCGAACGGTGGCCAGAATCTGTCACTCCAGTTGGACATTCTGGAAAATGGTCCAACGGCTGAAAGATGAAACAATCATCGATGCACACTGCAGTCTGACAGATGAACAAGGCCCATTCACTCTGCTATTGTGCGTTAAAGATGATCTATTGTGCAGATGGCCGGCCAGACACCATCCCCTGAAGTAACATGACAGGTGATCTCACCAGCTATTACCTATCATTCATTTATATGTCTATTGTAAGAGTGCGTAATGGGACAGAGTGGAGAGAAGTGCAGTTCATAACATAGATAAATCATTGCAGCCACTGTTCCGTTGCGTAGCCTAAACTCACAAAGGAATGCCCCTAATGAGTTCCCAAGGCTCACTGCACTATTGTACTTAGGAAGGGATGAAAAAGAAAACTGCTGTACATTTGATGGCAGGGTGAGTATGCTTCCTCTTAATACATAGCCACTCCCGAGAGAATTAAAACAATCAATTTTGAGATTTGGAGGCTGATATCTTTGGCTCAATACGATGCTGAGTACAATTGGGCCAGCAAATTTGTACATTTTTCAGTGTTTAAAGCCCAGACACCATCTGACAGAAACTCCCTGATTTTCATCAATCAATTTGAGTGGCTTCAAATGGAAAATTCACTACACTGCTTAGAAAATGCATTATGTGTCATGTTTGACAAGAGGCGCTTCATTATTATAAGCGCACTGTATCGAAAAGCTGAAGGCACGGAGGTAATGTTTTCTGTGACATAACTTAACGAGTGTTACTTCCAAATCATCTATTTACGGTGAATCTATGGGAAGAGGAAACCGGAAAATCCCGCCCGAGGTCAATGAACCTCTGCACGGTCCGTGTCCTGCCCCGCTACGTTTGCCATGGCAGGTGAGACGGGAAAATTCAGCCCATGATATTTGACACTGTGATGAAATGCTCGATGGCGCAGCGCCGGGACTGTCTGTGTGGAATTCGCACATTCTGCCCGTGCCTACGTGGGTTTCCTCTGGGTGCTCCACTTTCCTCCCACAGTCCAAAGATGCGTGGGTTAGGTGGATTGGCCATGCTAAATTGCCCCTTAGTGACAGGGGGATTAGCAGCGTAAATATGTGGACCTATGGGAATAGGGCCTGAGTGGGATTGTTGTCAGTGCAGGCTTGATGGGCCAAATGGCCTCCTGCACTGTAGGGATTCTTTGATTCTATGTGATTATAGCCTTTCTTGACAATTGGCCTCACTGGCGTTGCATAAAGGAGGGTAAAAATAACAAGCCATGGTTCTCTTTTTTTAATTCAGTCCAGGGTATATAAGCATTGCTGGCAAGACCAGCATTTATTGCACACTCCTACTTGCCCTTGAGCAGGTGTTGGTGAATGACCTACAACTGAGTAACTTACTAGGCCATTGCAGTTGAGAGTCAACCTCAGTGCTGCAAGTCCAGAGTCACATTAGGCCAGAGCTTGCTAAGGATGGCAAACTTTAGAAATTAGTGAGCCAGCCATGTTTTTCCAGTTGTATTGTCATCAGTGATGTGAATCTTTCATTCCAGATTAATTTAAATTCACCCAGTTGCTGTGGTGGGATTTGAACTCATGTGACCAGAACATTAGCCCAGGCTGCAGGTTTATTAGCCCAATAACATAACCACAATGCCACCATTGCCTGTTATTTGTTGCTCCTGACTGCTACCTAGGAAGGGTGTTCATACATACACTCACAAACTGTATCTCTTTGTACTTATATCTGCAAATATCAGACCTAAATTGGATCACACTTATCTGTGATGCCACCCATTCCCGTTATCCAGGTTTATATTTGGGATCCAGTACTGGAGGACTCCCATGTCCTCTTAAACTGTACCCAGCAAAAGTCACATCCAAGAGGAGAGGGAGACAAACAGGGGAAGGTGTTCCGAAATTTGTTTGCTAAGCAGAAGTTTCTCTCTACCTTGAAGATGTTCTTTAAACAAAGGACAAAAGAACAAAGAAACACACAGTACAGGAACAGGCCCTTTGGCCCTCCAAACCCGTGCCGATCATGATGCCCTTACTAAGTCCATATTCCTCTATTCCCTTCCTATATATGTCCCCATCCAGATGCCTCTTAAATGCTGTTAATATGCCTGCTTCCACCACCTTCCCTGGCAGCGTGTTCCAGGCATCCACCACTCTCTCCATGAAAAGCTTCCCCCAAACATGCTCCTTAAACTTTCCCCTCTCACCTTGAACCTGTGCCCCCTTGTAATTGAAACTTCCACCCTAGGAACAAGCCTCTGACTATCCACCCTGTCGATGTCTATCATAATTTTGTAGACTTCTATCAGGTCTCCCCTCAGCCTCCCTCTTTCCAGTGAAAACAGTCCTGGCTTATTCGACCTCTCCCCATAGTCAACGCCCTTGAGACCAGGCAACATCCTGATGAACCTTCTTTGCACCCTCTCCAAAGCTTTCACGCCCTTCTGGTAGTGTGGAGACCAGAGACCAGAACTGCATGCAAAACTCCAAATGCGGCCCAACCAAAGTTTTATATAGCTGCAATATGATTTCCGAGCTCTTGTACTCAATGCACAGCTGATGAAGGCAAGCATGCCATATACCTTCTTAATCACCTTGGCCACCATGTTGCCACTTTTAAGGAACTATGGACCTGCATGCCCAGGTCCCTCTGTACGTTAATGTTCCAAAGGGTTCTGCCATTTACATAACAATTCGCACCTACATTTGAACCTCCAAATGCATCACCTTGCAGTTGTCTGGATTAAACTTCATCTGCCATTTCTGTGCCCAAGTCTCCAATTTATCTATAACCTGTTGTATCATCTGACAATCCCTGGCACTGTCAGCAACTCCACCAGTTGTGTCATCCACAAATTTACTAATCAGACCACCCACATTTTCCTCCAGATCATTTATGTATACTGCAAACAACAGAGGCCCCAGCAATGATCCCTGAAGAATGCTACTAGCTACAGATCTCCATTCTGAAAAATACCCTTCCACCGATACTCTCTGTCTTCTATAACCAAGCCAGTTCTGTACCCATCTAGCGAGCCCACCCCAAATCCCATGTGATTTTAGTTTTTGTACCTGTCTGCCACATGGGACCTTATCAAAAGCCTTACTAAAGTCCATATAAATAAGATCTACAGCCCTTCCCTCAATTATCTTTGTCACCTCTTCAAAAAATTCAATCAATCTAATGACCTTCCCATACAAAACCATGCTGCCTGTCACTAACTGGTTCATTTTCTTCCAGATGTGCATACATCCTGTCCCTCAGCATCTTCTCCCCACCACTGATGTCAGGTTCACCAACCGATAATTTCTTGGATTATTTCTTAAACAAGGGAACAACATTGGCTTTGCTCCAGTCCTCTAGAATCTTGCCTGTGATCCAAGAGGATGTGAAGATATCTGTTAAGGCCAAAGCTTTTTCTCCCCTGGCCTCCTGCAGTATCCTGGGATAGATCCCATGCAGCCCCGGGAACTTGTCTGCCTTAATGCAACTTAGGATACCCAACACTTCCTCCTTCAAATTATTGACATTCTCCAGAGTGTTCACATACCTATCTCTGACCTCAATATCCGTCATGTCCTTCTCCTTGGTGAATACTGATATAAAGTGCTCATTAAGGATCTCAACCACTTCCTTGTGGCTCCACACATAATTTCCCTCTACTCTCCTTGAGTGGGCCTACTTTTTTTTTTACAAATTGTTTGGTCCTAATACCCCGTTATATGGCTCAGTGTGAAATTTAGTTTGGTAACACTCCCATGAGGTGCATTGAGATGGTTTACTATAAAGGTGCTACATAAATGTGAGGCCTTGTTATTGTAACGCTAGGTGTGCACATTGGTTGGACATTGTTGGAAAGTATGACCAATTTTGGGTGCCTTCCTTAGGCGGGAGACAAGGCCCGGGGGAGAAGGCAATAGAGATTCGCTATGGCAATGATAGATAGCAATGAGGAGCTTTAGTTGCAAGGAGCTGGCTTTTTTCTGGAAACCACAAATGTCAAGAGACCAAAATGAGATGTAAAATACAATGCAAAGTTTTGAGAAAATAAGTTGGAAAACATATTTCCTCAGGTTGCTAATTAAAGGGCCAGATCTTTTTATGCAGAATGGCTAGGACATGGAATAGTTATGACAAGAGAAACAACGGTGGGTGCAGAATGGATAAAGATTTGAAAAACAAATCTTGAAAAGGATATGAGAAAAAAGGATGGGAGAATAGAGAAAGGAAGAAATAGATAAATCTTTTTGTGAAACTGGAGCAAGTATAATCGACCCATTGGCATTATTTCTTTTAAAAAAGTGGGGTTCTTGGGATGTGAACAAGTCCACATTTACTGCCCATCCCTAGTTGCCCTGAGAAGCTTGTGGTAGCCCTTCCCCTTGAGATGGCATCTTGCTGTCTGCCTCACCATTGAATAGCATAAAGGTACATGAAAATACAAACTAAACTATCCACAGAAAATTCATCACTTCAAGTTTACCTACCTTTTTAGTGATGTGAGAAATGTTAAATGACTACCAGCATTCCTCTCTGGCTCTGAGGATTAACTGTTATGAATGTGGAACCTCATTCCTTCAGTTTAAATTGTTGGAGATTTTAAACGTGAAGGATGTTACTTTTATTTCCTAGCTTTTTCTTCTCTCTCTTTATCAATCCTGGGGCAGGATTTTAAGTGTTGTAATGGCGAGAATAATGGACTGATCTCTGCCAATCTCTCAAGCGACCTCTGCACTCCAATCCTTCCACACATTGATTCAGAGCAGGGGAAACAGGGCCTAAACACATTGATGAGCCTGGCTTCAGATTACTCAGGTGCCATTTCACAGGGGTGCCCTGATCTCAGTGCACTGGGGACCTTGTCCCTTTCCCCCCACGGACATTGGGACCCCTGTCATTGGTGGCATGTGCCCTAACTGCCTCCCTCCTGACATGTGTTGCTGACATTGGATCCCACCCAATGGGTTCCCTATCAATACTCCCAACATGCCCGCCCTACACTGGTGGTGCCCAATTACTACTCTGCCAATGCCCAACTGGCACCATGGGGTGTCCTCTGGCTACTACTGGGGTATCCAGTGGGCATGACCAGTGTGCCAGGTGAGCCCTGTCTGGTGAGTGCCCTCAACTACCTGAGGGCCCCGTCTGAGGGTAACCGTTGCGCCAGGTCTCTGCTGGTGGAGACCAGTAGTGATTCTCGCCATTATCGTACTACGCCTGAACACCAAGAATTTTGTGTGCTGGGAGTTGAATGGGCTGTGCATATTTAAATGCTACTTTAAATATGCTAATTGGCATCGTGTTCTTTCTGGGCATGATCTGGCTTGCACCTGTAGAAAGGGGTTAGGAGGATTGCAAACTGTCACAGGTACGAAACCAATCTTTCGGCCTCCCTGAGCTATCTCTGGGATCAGCGCAATCTGTGGCAGGTGCGGGGAGGTTGGAGACCCCTCTCATTGGTGGCATGTGCCCCAACTGCCTCCCACCTGACATGTGTTGCTGACATCAGGTCCCTCCCAATGGGTTCCCCATCAATACCCCCAACATGCCTGCCCTCCATCATGAATGTGACATGTTCCCCCTCCATCATGAACCTTGACATGCCCCCTCATCATAAGCCCCTCTCTTTAGCTCCCTTGTCATCACCCCCACTCAAGCTCCATCTCCTTGGCACTGCCCCCGTACACTGGTGGTGGCCAACTGCCAATGCCCTATGTTTCTCTGATTTGCCACTTTACACTTCCTTCTCAGTCTGTCTTCTGCTTATTTCCCAATCCCTCAATCTGACTGGCTAATGGGGTGGCGATGGCCTAATGATGTTATCATTAGACTATTAATCCAGAAACTCAGCTAACGTTCTGGGGGACCCGGGTTCGAATCCCGCCATAGCAGATGGTGAAATTTGAATTCAATAAAAAATATCTGGAATTAAGAATCTATTGATGATCGTGAAAACATTGTTGATTGTCGGAAAAACCCATCTGGTTCACTAATGTTCTTTAGGGAAGGAAATCTGCCGTCCTTACCTGGTCTGGCCTACATGTGACTCTAGAGCCACAGCAATGTGGTTGACTCTTAACTGCTTTCTGAACATGAGCAACTGGGGATGGGCAATAAATGCTGGCCAGCCAGCGATGCCCATGTATCACAAATGATCTGAAAAAAAACTTGCCCTGTCAGCTCATCTTCCAGATGCCTAATTTCCCTTGGTGGGAAATTGTCAGCTCACACACTCAGCAACTTGATATGCAAGAAAAGTTTAGAAAAAACAATCATGGAAGGGATGCCTGCCTCACGGCAGATACCAATAGATGCCTTACCAGAGTAAATTATGATACATTAATGCTTTCAATGCAAAGTGTGATCTTATTTTGCGAGTGCAGTGAGGACTTTAGTTAGCGTTTAAGCAGCAGATTTTCAGTCACAAAATATTTGCATAAGAAGAAAATGTCATGCATGCAATCTGGAAAAATAATTTGCAGTCCACGGGATACGTTGGCCCTCATCATTAGTGACTGACCTCAAACAGTTTGGAAGGGAGATTCGCACATCTGTTAGGGTTGTGATTTCAGGAGGCAGAGACCGGGAGTGCAAATGTGTTAGGGATACTTTTTCTGTAAAATATTCCCGACTGAATGATGTTACGGGCTGGCCAGACAAGGATGAGCTGTTTATTTTTCTTTTCGCTGGGGCCTCGCAATATAAACAGCCTAATGCAGATGTGTGCCTGAGGAGTAGATAGCCCAATACCAGTGCCAAGAATGCAAGGGAGTTCCTAATACTGGTTGTTTCAATTTGTTATTTATTCCCCTCTCTTACTTGGCTACGTCCATTTATTGTTGAAAATATGAGTTTTCCACTTTGAGACGAGTGGCCACTTAAAAATGAGGCCACCTATGAAAATCTTCATGAAAGAATTCTGCTCAAGGAGTTCAAAATTTCCATACCCTTTCCCGACGATACGAATTCTGGGTGGGGATGTTCGGGATGGAGTAAGAGAGCCAGGCCAGGAATGGGGGGGAGGGGGCGGTGGGGAGGAGTCGTGGGGCGATTGGGCCGGGAGGGGTTGTCTTGAACCTGGAGTGGAAGATCAAGCAGGACTGGGAGGCGGCTGGTGTGGGGGAATCTGTTGGAGGGTGGTTGTGTGTGCACAGGCTGTCCAGTGTGAGGCTGGGTCAGGGTGCTTACATCAAGGGACTGAAAGTATGGTTGCTAAATTTGCCGCTGGCGCAAAGAAAGGTAAGAAAGAAAATTGTGAAGACGCTACAATGGGTCAGGTGAGCGGACAAAAATCTGGCAAATGGAGTATAATGTGGGCAAATGTGAAATGGTCCATTTTGGCAGGAAGAATAAAAAAGCTTATTATCTAAATGATTGCGGAGCTCTGAGGTGCAGAGGGATCTGAGTGCCCTACTGCACGAATCACAAAATGCTATTATACAGGTAAGTAATTAGGAAAGCTAATAGAATGTTATTGCTTATTGTAAGGGGAATTTATTACACAAGTAGGGAGGTTATGCTTCAGTTGTAAAGGGCATCGGTGAGACCACATCTGGGAAATTGTGTACAATATTAGTCTCTTTACTTAAGGAGAGATGTAAATGTGTTGGAAGCAGTTCAGAGAAGATTTACTCGACTAATGAGTGGATAGTCGTATGAGAAAAGATTGGACAGGTTAGGTTTGTACGTACTAGAATTTAGAAGTATAAGAGGCAACTTGAGAGGGTGAATGTGGAGAGGACGTTACATCTTATTGGGGAATCTAGAATTAGGGTTCACAGTTTTAAAATGAGGAGTTTGAATTAGAGTTGAGGAGACTATTTTACTCTCAGAGGGTTGTGAATTTTGGGAACTCTTTTCCTGAAAAGGATATGGAAGAATAATCTTTGATTATTCCTAGGCAGAGGGGAAGAAATAACAGCAATGTTCCACAGACATAAAGTAGGAAATCTACTGGGGGAATTGTTGAGTTTGAGGTCAGCCGCAAATGGCCTTGAGCCATGTTATAGCGATAGATGATTTGCACAAAAACAATGCAGCTTTTTATTAGGGCACCAGGGTGAATTACACATCCTTTCAGTTTTAAAGTTTATTTATTAGATAGGCTTACATCAACACTACAGTGAAGTTACTGTGAATCATAGAAACCCTACAGTACAGAAAGAGGCCATTCAGCCCATTGAGTCTGGACTGACCACAATCCCACCCAGGCCCTACCCCCATATCCCTACATATTTTACCCACTAATCCGTCCAATATGCTCGCCTCAGGATACTTAGGAACAATTTTTAGCATGACCAATCAAACTTAACCCGCACATCTTTGGACTGTGGGAGGAAACCGGAGCACCTGGAGGAAACCCACGCAGACACAAGGAGAATGTGCAAACTCCACACAGTGACCCGAGCCAGGAATCAAACCCAGGTCCCTGGAGCTGTGAAGCAGCAGTGCTAACCATTGTGCTACTGTGCCACCCAAGTTGTTACACTGTTCGGGTACACTTAGGGAGAATTTAGCATGGCATAGGCACCTAACTAGCACACCTTTCAGACTGTGGAGGAAACCCGGAGCACGTGGAGGAAACCCACGCAGACATGGGGAGAACATGCAGGCTCTACACAGACAGTGACCCAAGTCGGGAACTGAACCTGGGTCCCCGGCACTGTGCTAACCACTGTACCACTGTGCCGCAATTTCTTGATTTGATTTAATTTATTATTTGATTTGATTTATTACTGTCACATGTATAAGTATACAGTGAAAAGTATTGTTTCTTGCACGCTATACAGACAAAGCATACCGTTTACAAAGAAGGAAGCTTTCATTTGATGATATTGTATTCCGGATGCTAAACATTTTTCTGTCTTATTTTTCAATACATCCTTCTTAACCTGATTTTACTTTTATCACTTCCATTTACTGGGGATGCAAATCACATCTCTGTGTTACCAGCAGACAAAAGAATTTCACTTTCAGAACGGTTAATGTTAAATGTAGACCGCACATATGTTAAATCTCTCAAACGCATATGTTTTGAGGAATGGAACCAATTACTTTAATTGAAAATGCATGTCTTTCACAGTTTATGAACATAGGACAGCTCATTATTTACTGTTAAGATCAAAATCAATTATGTATAAAACATTAAACTCACAAAGGGAAGGTTGCTATAAATAAATGCCAACCGGCTGAGTTATAGCCTTCTGTCTTTTAGGTTACACAAATATGCCAAGGAATACTTATCATACTAATATTTGCATTCCCTCATTGATGCGAGCACTAAACCAACATGCAATATGCAGTGCACACAAAATGTGGCTATTCTTGGTTTAGAAAGTAAAACTGAAAAATGAAAAGTGAGGCCTTTCTCCCTGATGGGTCGTAGGTATCATATGTTATACATACGATACCTACGACCTATCTGAATTATACATAGTCAGCCTATGCTGAGATTGTGCCCTGAGGGTGGAGAGGCACTGATAGGGAGGAGGAGGTGGCAGAAAGAGAGAGAGAGAGAAAGAGAGAGCTTAAAGTTTATTAGTGTCACAAGTAGGCTTGCATGAACACTGCAATGAGGTTATTGTGAAAATCCCCTAGTCGCCTCACTCCAGCGCCTGTTCAGGTACACTGAGGGAGAATTTAGCATGGCAAATGCACATCTGGGAGAAAACCAGAGCACCGAGGGGAAATTCACGCAAACACTGGGCGAACATGCAAACTACACACAGACCCCCAAGTTGGGAATAGAACACAGGTCCCTGGAACTATAAGGGAGCAGTGCTAACCATTGTGCCACCGTGCAGAGAGACAGAGCAAATTAGCCATTCCAGATCACCATCCAGTGATACCTAGTGCAAAGGAGCATACACAGATGTGAGGCAAGGATCGGACTAGATTTGACGGTGATGACTTCAAGATGAACAATCACACCTATCAGTCTAAATTCACTAATTGTGTCAAAGTACACCTATGAAACAATACTCCTGAATAAGTCAATGCCTTCAAAAGAGAAGGGAAAATCCCGCATGGAAAATACTTTCAGTTGTATATCATTCAGTTTACTTCTATTTTTGATCATTTTGGATTTTATCAGCATAATATGTTGTTTTGTTTTTAATTAAAAATTGAATCAGTTTCTATTAACACTTGCATCATAAAATATATGAAAATACTAAACATGGCACAGGTACTTCTTTTTATTCGTGGAACATGGGCGTTGTTGGCTAGCCAACTGTTATTGCCCAAGGGCAGTTGAGAGTCAACCACATTGCTGTGGCTCTGGAGTCACAAGTAGACCAGTAAGGACGGCAGATTTCCTTCCCTAAAGGGCATTAGCGAACCAGATGGATTTCTCTGACAATTGACAATGATTTCGTGGTCATCAATAGATTCTTAGTTCTGGATTTTTTTTAATGAATTCAAATTGCACCCTTTGCCATGGTGAGATTCAAACCCAGGTCCCCAGAACATTAGCTGAGTTTCTGGATTAATAGTCTAGTGATAATACCACTAGGCCTTGGCCTCCCCAAATGCCCCTAGGACATTTCCTCCCCAAAACATATGCGTTTGAGATTGTAGAAAGTATCAAATCACATATAAAGATGATTAACATACTGTTATGACTCCCGGTGTGACTTGTAACTTTTAAAAAATGTATTAATTTTCCAGCGGGTAACAGAGTTAACCAAAAATTAATACTTCATGTTTTGAGACTTTTACAGTAACAAACTAAAATCAATACAGATCAAACATTACTAAAGAGGCAACTAATACATCAGTCAAAAGAAAAGGTATTTCAATATTAACTTACTAATAAACAAGCAGAGGCAGCAGCTGGTCACTGAATGCAACGAGACACAGACTGTGAGGTTGGGAATTTGGTGACTGAGGGAATTTTAAGTTTTAATTTTAAGGGTTAATCTCTTTCCAAAATCTAGTCTATTTGCTTTTAGAATCTTACCATTTACTGTTAAATTTGAGTTGCTCCAGTACCAGTCAGGAATAAACAACTCTGACAGGAGATACAGCTGCAGTTATTTATTTAATTAGGAAGCTACTTTGAACTAGTCGTGCTGACTTAGTTTCAACTAACGTAGTGAAGGCAGTCTTGATGAAGGCATGAAGATGGCTGGGCAGATGCCGCCCCTACTCAGACAGTGTCTGAGAATCCACCCAATCACATCCTCCTCCGAACTAATGAATTGATGCTGTCCGTGCTTTTCGATCAGTTCCCTGGATTTAAGGAAGATCGTCTGGTACCTGGTCGCCATGACATTGCTTTTGTGGGACTTGACAATGAGGAGCAAGCTGGGGTAATCTGCGATGCTCTCCAAGATTTTAAAATAACGCCGTCAAATGCAATGCAAATCTGCTTTTCAAAGATATGAGGGGCCAGGAGGATCGAACTGGTTAATTCCAGCCTTGTTTTTAACAGCTGTTGTGTTTCTTTTTTAAAATTATGTGGTAACTGGCCTGTATTAAGAATTAATCGATGGGCAGAGTGAACCAGTAAAACCACGGCCAACACTCATTATCATCTCCTTGCCCACTTTTACCCTGCCTATTCCTCTGCCATGGTGCCCGCCCCCCCAACGACTTTAACCAGGCAATTGAGGTGGGCCTCTTAGAATATGAACTCCCTGCTTAAGGGCCAAATTTATGGGCCAATCAGGGAGCCTCTTGCTTTGTACGTAATCAGGAGTGTCAGTTCCTCTGAGTTACCGAGTATAGACTGCGAACTGGAAGCACTCTGCATGCTGTGGTTAGACTTCTAAATAAAGGGATTTTACTGAAGGGATTTCTGCCTCCAAGGGCTTATTACACCACCCTCCCCCACGAGCCCTCCATTGACTAAACTCTCACCCTGTCACATCCCACTCCCCCTCGGAATGTGACCATTTCCTTCTATCATCACCAACTTGAGTTTCCCCCTCAGGACCCCACCGTCGACACCACCAAATCTGCCTCGAAGGTTATCTCTCCTCCTCACTTCCCTCTCCTGGTTTAGTCTGTCTTCCGTGTCCAGCCTCAGTGCGACATTTGCTATTGGCGCTCGATATGAGTCAAGTTATGTGGGGTCACCAAGAAACCGAAAGCAGTTACCAGTGACCTCGAAGAGATGAAGCTCGCCAGGTGCATGCCACATATATCATTGTTAAAAATAGACTTTCCAAATTCTGGGACAGCACGGTGGCACAATGGTTAGCACTGCTACTTCACAGTGCCAGGGTTCGATTCCTGTCTTGGGTTGCTGATTGTGAGGAGGCTTCCTCCGGGTGCTCCGGTTTCTTCCCACATTTTAAAAGACGTGCTGGTTAGTTGCATTGACCCGAACAGGAGCCAGACTGTGGCAACTAGGGGAATTTCACAATAACTTCATTGCAGTGTTAATGTAAGCCTTACTTGTGACTAACAAATAAACTTTAACTTTTCTTGCTAGTGTGGAACTTAGTTTGGAGGGTGAACTTAATTACAGCAAGGTGTCCTTCTAATAATGACTTGTAGTCAGAGAGCTGGTACAGACATGATGGGCCAAATGGCGTCCTTCTGAGCCTTAACAATTCTGTGAAAAAAAAAATGCTCGAGAACCAAGGGATGAGAGGGAACAAGGAACTGAAAAAAAAAGTACTGGGGAAATTAATGGAACTGTTTTCTTCTAGACCTAATCTACATCCCAGAGTGCTGAAAAATGGCTGCAGAGATAAAGGCGGATTTGGTGATCATCTTCCAGAATTCCATACTCTGCAGATTGGACGGGAGCAAATGCAGCTCCTCCGTTTCAGAAAGGAAGGACAGAGGAAGCGGGGAACTGCATACAGATTAGCCTGACATCAGTTGGCAGGAAAATCTGTCATAAATGATGTGAGAACTGATGCAGAAGGATCTAGATAGGCTGGGCGAATGGGCCAGGAAATGGCAAATGGAATTTAATGTTGGCAAGTGTGAGGTGGTCCACTTTGGTAGGAAAAATGGTAGGAAGGACTATTACTTACGAGGCGAAAAACTGCAGCAGGCGACAGTGCAGAGGGACCTCGGGGTCCTTGTGCATGAGTCGCAAAAACCCAGCTTGCAGGTGCAGCAGGTGGTCAGGAAGGCGAATGGGATGCTGGCCTTCATAGCGAGGGGGATTGAATATAAAAGTAGGGAGGTCTTGCTGCAACTGTATAGGGCATTGGTGAGGCCACAGCTGGAGTACTGTGTGCAGTTTTGGGCGCCGCACCTGCGCAAGGATATTTTGGCCCTGGAGGGAGTGCAGAGGAGGTTTACTAGGCTGATACCGGAGTTGAGGGGATTGAGCTATGAGGAGAGGCTGAATAAACTGGGCTTGTACTCGTTAGAGTTTAGAAGAATGAGGGGAGATCTCATTGAGACGTATAAGATGATGAATGGGATGGATAGGATAGAGGTGGAAAGACTCTTCCCGCTCAAAAAAGACAGTAGGACTAGGGGGCACAGCCTCAAGATAAAGGGGAGGCGGTTTAGAACGGAGTTGAGGAGGAACTTCTTCACTCAAAGGGTGGTGAATCTCTGGAATTCTCTGCCCGTTGAAGTGGTGGAGGCTGCCTCGCTAAATATTTTTAAGAAGCGGGTTGATGGGTTCTTGATAAGAGAGGGGATTAAGGGTTATGGGGAGAGGGCGGGAAAGTGGAACTGAGACACGACAGATCAGCCATGATCTTATTGAATGGCGGGGCAGGCTCGAAGGGCTAGATGGCCTACTCCTGCTCCTATTTCTTATGTTCTTATGTTCTTAGAACTGCACACTTTGAAAATACTGGTAGCAATGAGCAGGTTTATTAAAGGGAAATTATATCTGCGATTCTCCCATCCTGACCCGCACCTTTTCAGGCAGGTTGGGTGGGAGGTGAGTGTCGCTGGCCTTGTTCTGGGATTTGCACATGTGCCAGGAATGCACTCGCATCTCTCAGAGCCAGCGAACAGTCGCCAGTCAGACCACGCTGGAAACCGGCGGGAAGGAAGATAAGTCATTTGAATCTGTTTTAAATGTATTTTAAATATGTTTTCAATCTAATTATCGGGAACTTACCAATCCCAATTGAATCTTCGTTCTGGCAGGGTTTAGACGAGACCCCCACGTTCAGGGAATTAGCAGGAGACCCCGCTGGAATGAATCGGGGGCAACTGGGGGCCCAATTGAATCAGGGGGTTGGACGGTGGGGGGACTGGTGCTGCTGGATATGGCACCCTGGCAGAGCCAGCCTGTGCCCACTGGCACTGCTCAAGGGGCAAACTGCCCATGCCCAGGGGCACTTTGGCACTGCCCATCAGACATTAGGCAGTTTCAAGAGGACAGGACCTATTGTGGGCGGGCTGGTGGTTTGCCTGAGGTGCTAGAGGGTTGGGCTGTACATCGGGGCACTCCGGGGGTGGGGGGGAGTGGGTGCAGGGCTGGCCTGTGAATTGCTGTAGGGTTGCAATCCCCCCATTGGGGGGCTGGAGGGACAGCGCGGTGAGGGTCCCAGACTACCCAGCGATCGTGCTGGCCAGCAAACAGGGAGTCTGACAGATCAGGACCACCACGCTTATGCAGAGTTCCAGAACTGCCAGGCTCTGGCACAAATAGGCCCTGCCCTCTCTGGGTTTTTAATGATATTCATGACTAGGATCTCTGCAGTGCACAGAGTGGGGAGATTCAGGTGAGAAGCTGAACTGACAAAACAGTTGGGATCTAAAACAGTTTCTTGCCAATTCAGCACTTTTGATGGAATTGCGGCCAAGTTTGTCAAACCTGCTAGAGTTTTTTGAGGATGTAATTGGCAGAATAGATAAGGGGGAAGCAGTAGATGTGGTGTATTTAGTTTTCAGAAGATCTCACTAACAGGAGGTTAGTAAGCAAAATGCGAGCTGAGGAGATTTTTTGATTTGATTTGATTTGATTTATTATGTTGCGAATTTGGATATGTAAGGTTAAAATAGTGTCTCCTAAGGGGAGTCTTGACAAATACACGAATAGGATGGGAATAGAGGGATATGGCCCTCGGAATGATAGGGGGTTTTAGTTCAGTCGGGCAGCATGGTCGATGCAGGTGTAGAGGGCCGAATGGCCTGTTCCTGTGCTGTAATTTTCTTTGTTCTTTGTTGCTCTTCTTGAAATGTGGTGCTTGAAAATGTAAATAGTGAAAAAAAATGCTAAAACCACATATATTAGTGTCCAATGAAAAGTATTATTTCTTGCGCACTATACAGATGAAGCTTACCATTCATAGAGAAGGAAAGGAGAGAGTGCAGAATTTAGTGTTACACTCATAGCTCGGGAGTAGAGAAAGATCAACTTATTGCAAGGTAGGCCCATTCAAAACTCTGATTGCATCAGGGGATAAGCTGTCCTTGAGTCAGTTGGTAAGTGACCTCTGACTTTTGTATCTCTTTTTGCAGTAATATATCGGCATAGATTGTGTTTTGATCAATGAAAAGGAAATAGAGAGTAGAGACAAAGGCATTATTCTAGGGTCGTCAGGCCATGACTAGTGGAGTACCACAAGGATTAGTACCTGGCCCACAGCTATTCATAATCTGTATCAATGATTTGGATGTGGAGACCAAATATATTTCCACATGTGCTGCTGGCATAAAATGTGAGTTGTGAGGAGGCTGCAGAAAGGGTCCAAGGAGATTTAGGCAGCCTTAGAGAGTGGGCAAAACATCGCGGATGGGATACAACATCAAAAAATGTGAAATTCTCCACTTTGGCAGGTGAAACACTGTTTCTCAGATGGTGAGAGATTAGAAAGTACTGATGTCCAAAGAGGGTGTCCTCGTTCATGAATCACTGAAAGCACTGATGCACTGAACAGTTAGGAAGGCAAAAGTTTAAGTTTAATTATTAGTGTCACATGTAGGCTTACATTAACAGTGCAGTGAAGTTACTGTGAAAATCCTCATGTTGCCATACTCTGACATCAGTCATGGTACACTGAGGGAGAATTTAGCATGGCTAATGCATCTAACCAGCACATCTTTCAAACTGTGGGAGGAGACTGGGGGACCTGGAGGAAACCCATGCAGACACAGAGAGAATGTGCAGGACCCACACAGGCTGTGACCCAAGCCTGGAATTGAACCCAGGTTCCTGGCACTGTGAGGCAGCAGTGCTAACCACCATGCGGTGCCACCATGCTGCCCAGGTTTGTTGGCCTTATTGAAAGAGGATTTGAGTACAGGAGTAAAGGTGTCTTGCTGAAATTGTATAGATCCTTTGTGTGACCATATCTGGAGTATCATCTAAAGTTTTGGTCTCCTTACATAAGGAAGGATTATATTTACCACAGAGGGATTGCAACAGGGATTAACCAGGCTGATTCCCAGGATTGGGGGAGGTTGTCCTGGAAGGAGAGATTGAGGAGACTGGGTCTTCATTCTGTAGAGTTTAAAAGAATGAGAAGTGATCTTTTTGAAACATACAAAATTCTTAAAGGGCTCAGTGAGGTACATACAGGAGGGATGTTTCCCCTGGCTGGGGTGGGTCGACTCCATTCTCAGGAAACACAGTCTGAGGATAAGAGGTAGACTATTTAGAATTAAGATGAGGAGAAATTTCATTACGCAGAGGATAGTTGGTTTTTGGAATTCTCTATGCCAGAAAGCTGTGGAGGCTACGTTCAAGACAGAGATCAATAGATTTCTAGATAGCAAAGATATCAAGAGAATGGGATTGACACAAGGATAGATGGGATAGTAAGTTGTGAAGAGGATATAAGCAGGCTACAAAAAGAGATAGGTTAAGTGAGTGGGCAAAGATCTAGCAAGAGGGGTATCATGTGGGAAAATGTGAAATTGTCCATTTTGGCAGGAAGAATAAAAGAAAAACGTATTATCTAAATGGTGAGTTTGCAGATCTCTGAGATGCAGAGGGATCGGGGTGTCATTGTGCATGGACACAAAAGCCTAATACGCAGGGACAGCATGTAATTAAGAAAGCTAACAGAATGTTAGCATTCATTGCGAGGAGAATTTAATACAAAAGTAGGGAGTTTATGCTTCAGTTTTACAGTGGACTACTGGGACTACACCTAAGATACTGCACACAGTATTGGTCACCTTATTTAAGAAAGGATATAAATGCTTTAGAAGCAGTTCAGAGAAGTTTTACAAGATTAACACCTGGAGTGGGCGGGTAGTCTGAGGAAAGGTCGGACAGACTCGGCTTATATCCACAGGATTTAGAAAAGTAAGAGATAACTTGCTTGAAACATGTAAGATTCTTAAGGGTCTTAACAGGGTAATGTAGAGAGGATATTTCCTCTGGTGGGAGGATTTAGAACTAGGACCACTGTTCAAAAATAAAGGTGCCACCTATTTAAAACATAGGGAGGTCTTGTGGTGCAGTGGGCAGCATCCCTGCTTCTTAGCCAGAGGCTCTGTGTTCAAGTCTCACCCCAAGATTTGATGGCCAGTAAGAGCGGGAGAGACTCCTGGTCAGCTGCGCTTGATGTGGAGTCACACCCCTAAATCTCTTAGCCTCTGGCGACAGACTTGTGACCTGCTTCAGGAATTATTAGCTAACAAAACAGACAAAAGTTTGCCTCAATGCACCACTAGGTGTGGGAAGAGAAATAAAATTTAAAACAAAGATGAGGCAAAATTTCTCTCTTGGAGGGTTGTGAATTTTTGGAACTCTCTCCCTGCAAAGGTGATGGAAACAGAGCCTTTGAATATTTTTAAGGTAGTTGTAGGTACATTCTTGGTAAGCAATTGGGCAATATGTGATTGGGAGTAGCTGGGACGCAGATTTGAGGTGACTAACAGATCAACCATAATTTTATGGAAGGATCGAATGACCTACTCCTGCTCATATTTCCAATGTTCCTAACACAATCAAGACACATCTGATAATTCCTTTCACTGTAGGCTGCCCTCATGACAGCTGTGTAACATTACAGGAAGAAGTTTATAACAACTCCCAACACTCCAGCATTCTCAGCCCTTCCCAGCCACACTAAGGCAAAACTTCCAGTGTCCTTCGAAAATTTTTCCACTCAGCCCGAATCATTCAGATACAGTTTTAACCAGGGAGGCATACCCTGATGACTCCCTGTTTCTTAAGTCTTCTCTGTTCTGTCCTCTTTCATTTAAACTGAAAACAAACTCTCACAAGCATCCTGCCTGGTTGTTAACACAACCTTTGCTTCTCCCCAGTGATAGCTGCTTTGTATTTCCTTTGTCCCCCTTTCCATGTCTTTGTAAAAGTAGCTGTCCCCTTTCTGTCAGCTACAGTGGAACACCATTACATAGGTTTCTGTATGTATTTCTCCCCCATGGTAACCAGATCATGCAGGCATGTTGCTGAGTTGGAATGCTTCAAGAGTTTTCAATTTTCCCTTCAGCTAAAGGAGACATTTTAAAACATAATTGCCTTGTAAAGTCCAGCTTTACAAGGTAAAGTACCATAGTTTGAAATGATTTTGAAGAGAGGGTAGAACAGTGAATCTGAACTTGGAATCCAAACAAATAACAAATGAAGCAATCATTTATTAGCCATTTCCTTCAATCCATTCCTGTTTAAGTTCAAATATGTTGATCTTTCAAATTGTTCTCTGCTGTTTCAGAGAACAATGTACTGATTTCTGTGCCTCTGTTAAAATGATATTCTTTTGTCTGTTGCTTTAATGTAGGTATTAAGCTACATTAAGGAAATGTGCTGCAATCAATGTTCATCAGCTAATAGAATTTCCTAGCTCAACTTGCACAAAATCCCCATTTTTTTGGATAGTTCCACTGAATTAGAGGTGTTAACATTTTGAAGATGTTCAAACCTAAGAGAAATGAGGAAAATGTGTCTTGATTACAAGAATAATTGGGGGTGAAATTCCACTGTGTAATCTGAATGTTTCGTACTGAAATCTCACAATGCAATTTCACACCGCTTTATTTGGGAAAGATTGGCTTGGATCTTTTGCAAGGCAGTAATCATCATCCGTTTGCCACTTTGCTTGTATTATTCCTCTGCATTTCTGGCTGGGTCTTTTGAGCCTGGCTTTTACAAAAATGCAAAAAGTGTCTGGCCCCATGAAAAGCTTCAACACAGCACGCTAAAGTTTATTCATTAATGTCACAAGTAAGCTTGAAGTTAATGTGAAAATCCCCTAGTCGCCACACTCAGGCGCCTGTTTGGGTATACTGAGGGAGAATTTTAGCATGGCTAATGCATCTAATCAGGACATCTTTTGGACTGTGGAAGGAAGCCAGAGGAAACCCACGCAGGCAAAGAAAATTACAGCACAGGAACAGGCCCTTTGGCCCTCCAAGCCTGCACCAACCATGCTGCCCAACTTAACTAAAACCCCCTATCTTTCCAGGGACCGTATCCCTTGATTCCCATCCTACTCACATACTAGTCAAGATGCCCCTTAAATGCCACTATAGTATCTGCTTCCATTATCTCCCCCGGCAGCGAGTTCTAGGCACCCACCACCCTCTGAGTAAAAAAATTGCGTCGTACATCTCCTTTAAACCTTGCCCCTCACACCTTAAACATGTGCCCCCTAATAATTGACTCTTTCACCCTGGGAAAAAGCTTCTGACTATCCACTTTGTCCATGCCTCTTGTAATCTTATAGACTTTTATCAAGTCACCCCTCAACCTCCGTCATTCTAGTGAGAACAGACCAAGTTTGTCCAAACCTCTCCTGTGCATACTCTGCACAGACAGTGACCCAAGTCCGGAATTAAATCCAGGTCCCCGGCAACGTGAGGCAGCAGTGCTAACGACCGTGCCACCCCACGGCATCAGTCGAAGACAAAACACGTCCCATTTTCACACCACCGGTTCCTGTAAGGAATCATCAAGTTGGACCTTCCTAGTGGAAGTCAAATCTGGATGACTCGGACTGAGCAGACAAATTTTCGATGGACATTGTAAGTTTTGATTGAAGGGAGAACTGAGCATCCTGGAGTATCGAAAATTGCTTTGAACTGTGGAACACAGTTTCCTGTTACACATCTGCCATAAATATCCATTGTGAATGTTCACGAATGGACGATTGAGTGGATGGATTTGGTAGAAGGGTGGGTGAGGGAGCTGATGGGTTAGCTGGGTAGTCATGTTGTAGAGATAGTCAGATCACGGACACACAGGTTGGGTCGGGGGAATCGTGGAATTGTCTTGGTCAGAAGAATCATAGGATCACTACAGTGCAGAAGGAGGCCATTTGGCCCATCAAGTCTGCCATGGCCACAATACCACCCAGATCCTATTCCTGTAACCCCACATATTTACCCTGTTAACCTCTCCTGACACTAGGATCAATTTAGCATGGCCATTTAGCCTAAGCCGCACATGGCCTGTGGGAGGAAACTGGAGCACCCAAAGGAAACACACACAAACACAGGGAGAAAGTGCAAACTCGATACAAAGAGTGACCCAAAGCCAGAATAGAACCTGGGTCCCTGGCGCTGCGAGGCAGCAGTGCTAACCACTGTGCCACCATGCCGCCCAGAAGGGGTAGTCAAGTTTGGGGTCAGGACGAAAGCTCAGTTGGATCAGGGGGTTAGTGTGGTGATGGTCATGGGGGGAGTTGAGGTCAGGGGGAGTGAATGATTCTGTAGTTATCCATGCATTAGACTAGGATTTTAAATATCCCAGTTGGTCCCACAGAACTGTCCTAACTCTGATTCTGAGTCGGAGCATTTTGTGGAAGATCCTGAGGATCAGAGGAATTACCTGTCAGAAAATCGAGCTTCCCACAGAGGTCAGCACTTCCATGGGGTCCCAATGTGCACATTGGGTCACACAGTTAGTCTCCAACAATCCAGAGTCCAGAAAGTCTAGTCCAATATTTCTAGAAGTGTTGCAAACTCAAATACAGCTGAGAAAAACTACATTTAATTCTCTAATAAATAGTTGAAACTGAGATTTCCTTTCATAGACATTGATTTGATTTATTATTGTCACATGTATTAACAAGTATTGTTTCTTGCACACTAGACAGACAAAGCATATTGTTCATATTGGCCTTGGAGGGAGTGCAGAGGAGCTTTACTAGGCTGATACCGGAGTTGAGGGGGTTGAGCTATGAGGAGAGGCTGAATAAACTGGGCTTGTACTCGTTAGAGTTTAGAAGAATGAGAGGAGATCTGATTGAGACGTATAAGATGATGAATGGGATGGATAGGATAGAGGTGGAAAGGCTCTTCCCGCTCAAAAAAGACAATAGGACTAGGGGGCACAGCCTCAAGATAAAAGGGGGGCGGTTTAGAACGGAGTTGAGGAGGAACTTCTTCACTCAAAGGGTGGTGAATCTCTGGAATTCTCTGCCCGTTGAAGTGGTGGAGGCTGCCTCGCTAAATATTTTTAAGACGCGGGTTGATGGGTTTTTGATAGGAGAGGGGATTAAGGGTTATGGGGAGAGGGCGGGAAAGTGGAACTGAGCAGCGACAGATCAGCCATGATCTTATTGAATGGCGGGGCAGGCTCGAAGGGCTGGATGGCCTACTCCTGCTCCTATTTCTTATGTTCTTTTTCTTATGTTCATAGAAAAGGGCATGAGAGAGTGCAGAATGTAGTGTTACATTCATAGCTAGGGTGTAGAGAAAGATCAACTTAATACAAGGTAGGTCCATTCAAAAGTCTGACAGCAGCAGGGAAGAAGCTGTTCTTGAGTCAGTTGGTACATGACCTCAGACTTCTGTATCTTTTTCCCGACGGAATAAGGTGGAAGAGAGAATGCCTGAGATGAGTGGGATCCTTAATTATGCTGGCTGCATTTCCGAGGCAGCAGGAAA
This sequence comes from Carcharhinus amblyrhynchos, assembly GCF_965287045.1. Lineage (NCBI taxonomy): Eukaryota > Metazoa > Chordata > Chondrichthyes > Carcharhiniformes > Carcharhinidae > Carcharhinus > Carcharhinus amblyrhynchos. The sequence goes on along the minus strand of NC_137349.1, from coordinate 5,048,724 downwards.
TGTAGACAGAGTCAATGAATGGGAGGTTTGTGTGATGGACTGGGTTACATTCACGACCTTTTGTAATTCATTGCAGAATGTCTACTTGTTTTTACATCATGGTCTGCCGTTTAAAATTCTCTATCTCAATTCACTGCCTTGCTACCACTTGGCAATCCTATATAAAAAAATCTCTTAACCACCATCTTTCCAGTGACCTCCAGGCCCCACAAGGAGAGTTTAGACATTCATCCCCTGGGCCGCCAACCTCGTCATTGCAAGGCTCTGCTGAATCCTGTCTCCACTGAAGGTCACCTGGCATTCTTCCGTTTGCCAACCATCTGCTACACTCCACTTGCTCTGAATCACAGAATTATGGAACGTTGGAGTGCAGAAGGAGGCCATTTGGCCCCTCGTGTTTGCACCAGCTCTCCGAATAGACAGTTCACTTGTTGACCTTCTACCACCTTCTCCCTTTAAGCCTGCGCATTCTTCCTTTATAGATGGCTGCCTAATTCTCTCTTGAATACTTCAATCAAACCAGCCTCCACCACACTCTCAGCGAGGACAGTCCTGGTCTTATCCACTCGACATGTGAAAATCAGGATGTTGATCAAGGCGATACAGATTTGGGGTGGAATTTTCCCATCCCGCCCGCCACAGGAATGGTAGCAGGCGGGAATGGACCAGGCAAATGTCTGTTAACCTCGGGTGGGATTTTCTGGCGATGGGGTGGGCATGGCTGGAAAATCTCACCTGATGTAAAATAAAATCTATTTATTAGTATCTCAAATAGGCTTACGTTAACACTTCAATGAAGTTACTGTGAAAATCCCCTAGTCACCACACTCCGGTGCCTGTTCAGGTGCATGAAGAGAGAATTTAGCGTAGTCAACCCACCTAATAAACATATATTTGGACAGTGGGAGAAACCGGAGCACCTGGAAGAAACCCATGCAGACATGAGGAGAACATGCAAATTTCTCAGGGACCAAAGCTCAGGAATCGAACCCGAGTCCCTGGTGCTGTGAAGCAGCAGTGCTAATCACTGTGCCACCTTGTAGGAGTTTAACAATACACCGGCTTCATACACCCAAATTCAAGAGTTAGAATTTGGGGCCAAGGACTGCAGCTGGAATTTTACGGGCAGGTTCTGCGAGCCTCGGGGCGGGCGAGGCTCGCGGAACGGCATTCTCCTTTGGTCACGGCGGGATCTTACGAGCCTCCGGCAGGCTAGGCCGTAAAATTCCAGCACCCGAGGTGACACTTTGACCAGAGGGATGGAAAACAGGCCACAGCAGATCAGTTTATGACCTTGCCCGATTCACAATTCCAACGACTGCCGACCTGTCACCACCCATTTTATTCCTGGCGACAAAAGTGAAAAGCCATTCCTCTAACTTTGACACTGACTGAGAAGCTGGTAATATTTATCAGTTATGAAAGTCAACTTTTTTTACTGGGGCTGACTGTTTCCTGGCAAGGTTCACAAAAGGGTCTTTCAGTGCATGGATATTCGGTCTTCATTTCAGCTTCCTGTGCATTGAGTGAGAATAAAGCACAGCCTCCACACATTTGTAGCGAGTAGCTCACTCCTCACGCGCACTTCATCACCTGCCTACGCTCATTTTTCTTCCGAATTTCCTTCTTGGAGATGACAGATGAAATGCAAGTTTAAGCCGTTTTGGGGAAATGGCATGAATAATCGAGTATTCAGAAAGTGCTGGAATGAAATGTGTCTCTTCTAAAACTGGAAAGAATTAAATGTGAACCCTGTCATTGTGTTTATCTGGTCTAAGCAAAATACTCAGAATCAGCTATCAGTGGCCCAAGTTCACTAATGTGTACCCAGTTGAAACACAGTCCCTTAGGAAAGAAGAAATTATTTATTATAATGTTACTATGCTTCTCTGATATCGTTTATTTATTAGTGTCACAAGTAGGTGTACATTAAGACCATAAGACATAGGAACAGAAGTGGCCACTCGGCCCATCAAGTCTGCTCTGCCATTCAATCATTGCTGATATTCTCGTCCCCCATTCTCCAGTCTTTTCCCCATAATCCCTGATCCTCTTATTAATCAAGAATGTATCTGTCGCTGTCTTAAAGACACTCAGTGACCTGGCCTCCACAGCCTCCCGCGGCAAAAAGCTCCACAGATTCACCACTCTCTGGCTGATGACGTTCCTTCTCATCTCTATTTTAAAGGATCGTCCCTTTAGCCTGAGGTTGTGCCCTCTGGTTCTAGTTTTTCCTACTTGTCAAAATATTCTCTCCACGTCCACTGTATCCAGGCCCCGCAGTATTCTGTAAGTTTCAATAAGATCCCCCCTCATCCTTCTAAGCTCCAACAAGTACAGACCCAGAGTCCTCAACCATTCTTCATACGACAAGCTCTTCATTCCAGGGATCATTCTTGTGAACCTCTTCTGGCTCCTTCCCAAGGCCGGCACATCTTTCCTTAGATACAGTGTCCAAAACTGCTCACAATATTCCAAATGGGGTCTAACCGGAGCCTTCTCCAGCCTCAGAAGTACATCCCTGTTCTTGCATTCTAGCCCTCTCGACACAAATGCTAAAATTGCCTTTGCCTCCCTAACTGCTGGCTGAACCTGCACATTAATCTTAAGAGAATCTTGAACAAGAGAATCCCTTTGTGCTTCTGATTTCCTAAGCACTTCCCCATTTAGAAAATAGTCTATGCCTTCATTCCTCCTTTCAAACTGCTTAACCTCACACTTTTCCACATTGTATTCTATCAACAACACAATGAAGTTAGTGTGAAAATCCCCTGGTCACCACATCCCGGTGCCCGTTTCGGTGCACTGAGGGAGAACTTAGCATGGTCAACGGACCTAACTAGCACGACTTTCAGACTCGGAGGAAACCGGAGCACCCGGAAGAAACCCACGCAGACACGGGGTGAATGTGAAGACTCCACATAGACAGTGACCCAAGCCGGGAATCAAACCCGGTTCCCTGGCACTATGAGGCAGCAGTGCTAACTGCTGTGCCATCATACCACCCTATCTACTTATACTTATTTCACTCTTGTGTTCTTTAAGATGATGACTATTAATGGGAAGGAATTTTAGATGTGTTGTCAAGCACTCCATGCTGAGCTGTGACCCAATGTGGAGTCAAGCTCCCTGTACAGTGCTCCAACAATCTTTGCCTTCAATCTTCTTAATCATTCAGCTACCCTTAGGGTGGAAATTTTCAGCTCCCCTTCCTCCTCCTCTAACCAGTGGCATTCTTCAGCAGAATTGGCCATTGGTCAGCAGCAGGATTTTCCAGTCCTGCCAATATCTATGGGGTTTTGTGCACCCTGCACTGCTGGAAGATCCCATTGCGGGGGGTCACCATCATTGGGACTGAACGGTCCCACCTGCCTGAAGGGCCAGAAAATTTCTCCCCTAAATCTTTATCTGCAGTGATGTTGGCACCAAATCCAGTTTTTTGCTGTTGGCCCACACCTACCAGAAATAGGGTGAAGAAGCATCAACTCAATTCAGATAGATCCAGGTACAGGAAGAGAATTCTTTCACCCCATTGAACTGAGCAATGTTTATCCCTCAACCAAGGTGACTTAAACAGATTTTCTGGTGATTATCTCATTACTGTTTGATCTTGCTGTGCTTAGTAACTTTCTATATTGCAGCAGAGATTTCAGAAGTATTTCATTGACTGTAAAGTACTTTCAGGTGTTCTGAGATAGTGAAAGGTGTTATTGCTGCAAATTGGAGATACCATTGTCCAGGTGAGAAGGTAAATCCAAGCCCTGGCTGATAACTCAGGTGGAGATCCCAGGATATTATCCAAAGAGACAACCTCGATATCCTGACCAACATTCCATAATAGGTTGCGAGACATTCATCTCATCATGGTTGTTCTTATAAGCAGCACTTGATCAGGGAATCGAACATATTGCTTATTGTCAAATATGTTCCATTCCAAATATCATTTTGATTTTTGATTTGATTTATCAAGAATATGTCACGTGTATTAGCATACAGTGAAAAGTATTGTTTCTTTGCACACTATACAGACAAACCATACCGTTCATAGTGAAGGAAAGGAGAGGGTGCAGAACGTAGTGTTACAGTCATAGCTAGGGTGTTGAGAAAGATCAACGTAGTGTGAGGGAGGTCCATTCAAATGGTTGATGGCAGCAGGAAAGAAGCTGTTTTTGAGTTGGTTGGTATGCGACCTCAGACTTTTGTATTTCTTTCCCAAAGGAAGAAGGTGGAAGAGAGAGTGTCCGGGCTGCTTTTCTGAGGCAGCGGGAAGTGTGGACAGAGACAATGAATGCGAGGCTGGTTTTCGTGATGGACTGGGCTACATTCACGATCTTTTGCAGTTTCTTGTGGTCTTGGGCAGAGCAGGAGCTTTACTGAGCTTTCTACGCTGCATCCATAAAAGTTGGTGAGAGTTGTAGCTGACATGCCAAATTTACTTAACTTTCTGAGAAAGGAGAGGTGATGGTGGGCTTTCTTAACTTTTGTGTCAGCACGGGGGGACCAGGGTAGGTTGTTGGTGATATGGACACAGAAAAACTTGAAGCTGTCAACCATTTCTACTCCGTAGACAGGGGTATGTTCTCCACTACTCTTCCTGAAGTCAGTGACTATCTCCTTCATTTTGTTGATATTAAGGGAGAGATTATTGTTGCTGCACCAGATTCTCTATCTCATTCTTGTCTTGTCATTCTTTGAGATCCAACACACTACGGCGAAATCATCAGCAAACTTGAAAATCAAGTTGAAGCGACTTGGGGATTTTCGCAGTAACTTCATGGCAATGTTAATGTCAGCCTACTTGTGACACTGATCAGTAAAGTTTAAATTTTAAAAACTTTAAATTTTAATGAATAAACTTTAAAATTCTAGGGGTTGCAACCCACAGTTTGGGAAGCCTGGCGCTCGGAAGGTAGTGAGGCGGAAAGAGGAAGGCAGTCCCCTTGAACAGATGACACGGTGGCACAGTGGTTAGTACTGCTGCCTCACATCGCCAGGGACCCAGGTTCGATTCCTGGCCACGATCACTGCCTGTACAGAATTTGCATGTTCTCCCTGTGTCTGCGTGGGTTTCCTCTGGGTGCTCCGGTTTCCTCCCACAGTCCAGGAGATGAGCTGGTTAGGTGCATTGGCCACACTAAATTCTCCCTCAGTGTATCTGACCAGGCGTCGGCTGGAGTGTGGCAACTAGGGGACTGTCACAGCAACTTCACTGTAGTGTTAATGTAAGCCTACTTGTGAGGCTAATAAACTAAACTTAGAAAGCTTCAAACCATAAGTGGGTAAGAAGGAAACGTGGCAGGAAAAGTGAAAACGATACCACATAAACCCACACACCTGGTTTGTTGTTAAGTTTGATTTAATTGAATCCCATTCCCTGGTCTCTGGACTGGTAGTGGAAGCTGTGAAGAATGTTGTGCTTTTTGATTGTCTGTCGAAGAAGTTGATGAATTTATCTGGTCCTAGGGGTGTCCTTGACCCTTCAAATGTCAGACACCTGTCTGAACAAAAACAAAAGAGACAGCCTTTAAACCTAAAATTAGATATTTGACATTGAACATAAAATCTTGGGGGAAAATTTGACCACATTTCAGTCTAAATTAGAATTACAAATATGAGTGGAGTTGCATCAGATAAGGGATGAGCCAAGGCTGGGAAGAGCAGTAAATAACCTTTCAAACAAAGGCATAGTAAAGAAAGCGCCAGGTATTGCTGGTCTCCCGTGGGAACCTTCTGGGTAAATATTCCTATGGCTCTGGCAAGGGAGCTGGGGAATTAGGACCACAGTTTTGTTGCCCTAGTGCCAGTCTTTGCCCCGTGAGATTGAAATGGAAATCATTCTCACTGCTTTAGGCTGGCTTTGCCTGTAGCAGAATTTCAAAATGTGGCAACACCATTGTTCAACCTTGACCTGTGACCTCAGCACTGTTGTTGCGATAAATTTTGTTGAAAATTGCAAATATCCTCCTCTGTTCAAGTCTGACCTTGACCTTAACAAGGGCTGATTAAATTCCCCTTGTTTCTGATTAGCGGAAGAGGAGCTACAGTGTAAAATATTTCTATACCGAGCATCTGTCGCTCCACCAAGTTTCACCAATAACCCCCTGTGTTTGATCATTTAGGCCTATACTCTCTGGAATTTAGAAGAATGAGGGGAGATCAAATTGAGGCGTACAAGATGATAAAGGGAGCGGATGCTTCCTCTTGCAGGGCATTCCAGGACAAGAGGTCATTGTCTTAGGATAAGGAATAGGGTAGCAAATTTAAAACAGAGTGGAGGAGAAACAATTTCTCCCAAAGGGTTATGGATTTGTGGAATTCATTACCCCAAAGTGCAGTGGATGCTGGAACAGTGAGTAAATTTAAGGAGAAGTTAGATAAATTTTTAATCGGTCATGGGTTGAAGGGTTATGGGGAGAAGGCAGGATGAGGATGGGGATGAGGAGCATATCAGCCATGATCACATGGTGGAGAAGACTTGATGGGCTGGATAGCCTAATTCTGCTCTGATAACTTATGAACTATAGTTTCTTGCAGTGTGCCTCATCTGAATATTAAGATGAAGCAACCCAGTCAAAATAAACGGCTGATGTTGGAATTTGGGCAAGCCTGCAATGCATGACTAAGTTTGAATCACAATACTACTCCGTCACCAAGTGCCAGGGCAGCACTGTGTGGCAGTACCAGGGATCATTCCAACAAGGCAAAATGAGACATAATTTTTGGTAAAGTAGAAGCATATTAGGCAATGGTTTTTTAAAATTCATTTGTGGGACATGGGCGTCACCAACATTTATTGCCCCTTCCTAATTGCCCAAGGATAGTTGAGTGACAATGACATTGCTGTGGCTCCAGTCACATGTAGGCCAGGTAAGGATGACAGATTTTCTTCCCTAAAGGACATCAGTGAGTGAGAGGGGTTTTTCCAACAATCAACAATGGTTTCATGGCCATCAGTAGGTTCTTAATTCCAGACCTTTTTTTTATGGAATTCAAATTTCACCATCTGCTGTGGCGGGATTTGAACCCGGGTCCCCAGAACATTAGTTGAATTTCTGGATTAATAGTCGAGCGATATTACCACGAGGCCATTGACTCCCCATAGCATGGTTTAGGAACTTTTGAGAATTTTCTTTATTAACTCAACACCCACAACACACATTGCCCATTCCTGTAAGGAGACAGAGGGTGGCGGTTGATGGGAAATGTTCATCCTGAGTTCAGTTACTCGTGGTGTACCGCAAGGATCTGTTTTGGGGCCACTGCTGTTTGTCATTTTTATAAATGACCTGGATGACGGCAGGTTACAGAGAGACATAGATAAGCTGCAAAGCTGGGCTGAGAGATGGCAAATGGAGTTTAATGTGGAAAAGTGTGAGGTGATTCACTTTGGAAGGAGTAACAGGAATACAGAGTACTGGGCTAGTGGTAAGATACTTGGTAGTGGATGAGCAGAGAGATCTTGGTGTCCATGTGCATAGATCCCTGAAAGTTGCCACCTAGGTTGATAGGATTGTTAAGAAGATTACGGTGTGTTAGCTATTATTGGTAGAGGGATTGAGTTTCGGAGCCATGAGGTCATGTTGCAGCTGTACAAAACTCTGGTGCGACCGTATTTTTTGCATACTTTTTGGGTATTGTGTACAGTTCTGGTCGCCACATTATAGGACGGATTTGGAAGCATTGGAGATTTACAAGGATGTTGCCTGGTATGGTGGGAAAGTCTTATGAGGAAAGGCTGAAGGACTTGAGTTTGTTTCATTAGAGAGAAGAAGGTTAAGAGGTGACTTAATAGAGGCATACAGGTGATCAGAAAATTAGATAGGGTGGACAGTGAGAGCCTTTTTCCTTGGATGGAGATGGCTAGCATGAGGGGACGTAGCTTTAAATTGAGGGGCGATAGATATAGGACAGATGTCAGAGGTAGGTTCTTTACTCAGAGAGTAATAAGGGCATGGAATGCCCCGCCTGTGACAGTAGTGGACATGCCCACATTAAGGACATTTAAATGGTCATTGGACAAACATATGGATGATATTGGAATAGTTAAGGTTAGATGGGCTTTAGATTGGTTATCACAGGTCAGCGCAATATCGAGGGCCAAAGGGCCTGTACTATGCTATAATGTTCTATGTTCAATGATCTCGCGAAGAGGCAATGTACGTACAGTTTTGAGCATTGAAAGGGTTAATGTGGCTCTGGGAAAACAGCAGTGCACACATCATGACATATGATGATTCAAGAGGTGATAGCCTAGTGGTATTATCACTAGACTATTAATCCAGAAACTCAACTATTGTTCTGAGGATCTGGGTTCAAATCTGGGCACGACAGATGGCGGAATTTGAATTTAATAAAAGAAATCTGGAATCCACTGATGATCATGAAATCATTGTGGATTGTCAGAAAAATCCACCTGCTTCACTAATTGCCTTTTAGAGAAGGAAATCGGCCATCCTTAACTGGTCTGGCCTTTATGTGACTCCAGAGCCACAGCAAAGTGGTTGACTTTCAACTGCCCTTGGGCATCTGGGTATGGGCAATAAATGCTGGCCAGCCAGCGATGCCCATATCCATGAATGAATTTAAAAGAAGCATGACCAGTGGGAATCTAATTGGAAATAGCTCATGGCTTGGGCTGAAGAAGCCTACAGTGTCCTGAATAACTGTACATAGTTACTTTCTACTGTCAATGCTTACTGTTCAAACATCTATGCCTCTGAACATACTGGTCGGAATTCTCCAGTCTCGCATGTTCCTGCTACCGCTGCCAGCGAGAATGGAAAATTTGGCACTCAACCAAATCTCCACTCACTGCAGCGGGACTGGATAATCCCAGCCGCCATTGAGGTCGGAGAATTCCAGCCTCTGTTCAGAAAACTACAACAAGCATACATGATGCAGTGTTGGAAACTCACGGGCTCACAACTGCGGCTCTTGGATATGGCAAAAACGGATGCCTTTTGTCAGGCGACAATTATTCTCCCTATCGAAAGAAATAAAGGCAAATTCACCAATCCTGCCAAAATCAGACCTATTGATTCTCTATCGCTGGGTGGGGGCATGGGGTTGGAGTGGAGAAGGTGAAAATTTGCCTTGTCCACATGAGTGCTAATCCGGCAGAGTGGAATGCCTGCTGATCATCAAAACTGCCTGGTTTTCATTCTGCTGATTTCCACAGGAGATAAATTAACAAAACAGAAATGGTAAGATCAAGTTTGATTCTAAAATCAATAAAACTGAAACAGTCTTGAATAATGGGCCCCGGAGAGAATTCTCTTCAGGACGTGCATTTCTAACTGTGGGACTGTCATCCCAATTCCATTAGCAATGTAAATTGCATCTTTCAGTATTCATACACAAAATATCACGTAGAAGATTAACTGACTTTACAATAGGTTTATAATATAAAAGTTAACTATCCAGCAAATGGCATATTACTTTGAGCTGTTGTTTCTTTTATTCATTTGTGGGACATGGGCATCACCGGCTGGCCAGCATTTATTGCCCATCGCTAGTTGCCCTTGGAGGGCAATCGAGAGTCAACCACATTACTGTGGCTCTGGGGTCACATATAGGCCAGACCGGGTAAGGATTGGCCGATTTCTTCCCCTGAAAGACATTAGTGAACCAGATGGGTTTTTCTGATCATGGTTTCATGGTCATCAGTGGATTCTTACTTCCAGCTATTTTTTATCGAATTCGAATTCCATCATTCCACCAGGGTGGTACAGTGGCACAGTGGTTAGCAGTGCTGCCTCACAGTGCCAGGGACACGGGTTCAATTCCCACCTCGGGTCACTGTCTATGTGGAGTTTGCACATTCTCCCCATGTCTGCAAGGGCTTCCTCCGGATGCTCCGGTTTCCTCCCATAGTCAAAAGATGTGCAGGTTAGGTTGATTGGCCATGCTAAATTGACTCTAGTGTCAGGGGGATTATTAGGGTAAATATGTGGGGTTACTGGAATAGGGCCTGGGTGGGATTGTGGTTAGTGCAGACTCAATGGGTCAAATAGCCTCCTTCTGCACTGTAAGGATTCCATGATTTGCCATGGCAGGATTCGAACCCAGGTCCCCAGAACATTTAGCTGAGTTTCTGGATTAATAGTCTAGCGATTATACCACTAGGCCAGTGCATCCCATTATGGTTATGGTTAATTCCCCACCCTAACTAGTGACTGGTGGATATGTCCATCAGCTCCAATCCAGTCATACCACATGAGAAATCCATTAAAAAGCTAAGGTGTGGCAAACCGGCATAATGTGACCCTGAAAGACTGTGGCGATTCCACTGAACTATTTGAATCAAACACACCAGCCTGTGATTGAAAGCAAATTAGATCTCCAGCAGAGGACGCTGGCACTGCTGCCTCACGGCACTGGGGACCTGAGTTCGATTCCGGCCTTGGGTGACTGTCTATATGGAGTTTGCACATTCCCCCCATGTTTGTGTGGGTTTCCCCTCACAATCCAAGATGTGTGGGTTAGGTGGATTGGCCATGCTAAATTGCCCCTTAGTGTCAGGGGGACTAGGAGGGTAAATATGTAGGGTTATGGGGATATGACCTAGGCAGGATTGTTGTCGGTATAGTCTCAATGGACCAAATGGTCTCCTTCTGCGCTATAGATTCTATGAGCACGTAACAATGCTGGCAAAGACAATCTTCTATCGAGTAACAAACAACAGTGGAACCAGTTGTCACAAAGTATCTGCAACGGAATTCTTCCCAACTGGATTAGATTTCTTGTTGACCTTGCAGCAAAATAAGAAACAGAGAGCTTGTCACAGAACAAGAAGCTACCTTGATCGGATATTTTATGTCGATTCACTGAGGAAGCTTCCCTGTTAAAGTGTGGAGTTGTTGTATTTTGTAACTGCCCCTGGGACCTGGAGTTTTGAAAAGTAAATAAAACACAGCAAACTCTAAAAAAAACTGCAACTTAACAAGAGTAGCGCAAGTTCACACTAACTTCATTTGTGTAAATTATTTTTTCATATTACAGTTTGAAACTTGATATTTCAAATCACATTTTCAATCCATTTCTTCCCCAACACGCACAGCAACTAGAAATTGTACTTTGCATGATAGGAGTTTGCCAAATCACTGCCCCATTTGTTGTTTTTACTTCTGAGCAGGCATTAAATTGGTTTGATAAAGACTTTGGTACTATTGTTTCTTCAGTTGAGTTCAGAAGAGTGAGAGGGGATCTCATAGAAACTTATAAAATTCTAACAGGGTTAGACAAGTTGGATTCAGAAAGAATGTTCCTGATGGTGGGGAATCCAAAACTAGGGGTCATAGCTTGAGGATAAGGGGTAAAGCTTTCAGGACTGAGGTGAGGAGACATGTCTTCACCCAGAGAGTGGAATTCACTACTACAGGATGTAGGTGTGACCCTTTGTGTGTGATTTCAAGAAGAAATTAGATACAGCTCTTGGAGCTAGATTGGTCAAGGAAGGTGGAATCAGGGTATTGAATTTGATGATCAGCCATGATCAAAATGAATAGAGGAGCAGGCTTGAAGGGCCAAATCGCTTACTCCTATTTTTAATGTTTCTATATAATTGCTTGAGAACATTGTGAGTTACAGAACCCATTTGAGAAGAAAGGATCTGATCCCAACTGTGTTCCGATCAATGGGTCGGCTGTTCGGTGGCGGAGCAGGAGGGTTTGTTGTGCTGCTGTGCCTGGGGCAACTTAAGGAGAAGATCATTCTTTATTCTCCTACGGGGCTGCAAGAACGAGGTGCTATATGTCTCCAACAGGGTCAGTGACCAGCAGCAGCAGGGAAAGCCCAATGGCTAACCTCAGGGAAAGGGGCTCCAGAAATAATAATTGCAGTCAATGCCATTGAAGAAGGTAGATCTAGGGGTTCCAGCTTTGAACACTATAACACCATCAAGTCAGACAAGTTGCGTGCATCAATAGGGATTTATCGAAGAGGGGAGGTGATCGCTAGACTGTTAATCCAGAAACTCAGCTAATGTTCTGGGGACCCGGGTTTGAATCCCGCCATGGCACATAGTGGAACTTAAATTCAATAAAAATGATCTGGAATGAAGAATCTGCTAATAACCATGAAACCATTGTTGATGGTCGGAAAAATACTTCATAGAATCATAGAATCCCTACAGTACAAAAGGGGGCCATTCTGTCCATTGCATCTGTACCGACCACAATCCCACCCAGGCCCTATTCCCTAACACTTTTTGCCCTTCTAATCTCCCTGACACTAGGGTCAATTTATCATGGCCAATCGACCTGACCTGCACATCTTGGGTTTCTCCCATGAACACTCAGATTGTTGCCATTCAGGCCTTGGATTTCACCCTCAGTACCTCCACATGGCAGGTTATTAAATCAAACTGTGAACTGAAAGAGCCACTGATGAGGCATTTCCCATTGCCACTACTTTATTAAGTGCTCAACAAATTGATAGGCACAGGGGCAGGAGTGAAGTGTCTGAGGATGTTAGTCTTTAACCCAGTGTTTCCACATCAGTTTGGGGCCTAGTCCAAATAGGTTTTTTATGTGTTAGGAAGTGGGCAGGGTCAGGCAGATTCCACAGCTTGGAAATGCTGTGGAAAATGTTATCACCTGTCAAGCATTGGTGAAATTTGCAGAAGGCAAAGGTGTGTGTATCACTGCATCCAACCTTTCTTCAGGCTTCACCATCATATCTTTGATGCTCTGTAAAAAAAGTTAGTGCAGACTCGATGGACTGAATGGCCTCCTTCTGCACTGTAGAAATTCTATGATTCATCTGTTCTTCACCACAGCCTTTGCTCCAGGGCCCGTCTTTCTCAAAGAAAAGAATAATAGTCTTTGAAAGTCTGGCTGGGTGGCACTGAAAGATTTTTTATTCATTCATGGGACATGGGCATCGCTGGCTAGCATTTATTCCCCATCCCTTGGGGGACAGTTTAGAGCCGATCACATTGCTGTGGATCTGGAGTCACATGCAGGCCAGACCGGGTAAGGACGACAGATTTCCTTCCCTAGAGGACATCAGTGAACCAGATTGGTTTTTCCAACAATGGTTTCATGATCATCAGTACATTCTTAATTCTAGATATTTTTTATTGAATTCACATTCCACCATAGCGGGATTCGAACCCAGATCCCCAGAACATTAACTGAGTTTCTGGGTTCATCGTCTAGTGATAATACCACTGGGCCATCGCCTCCAGATGTTATTTTAACAAGTCAATCATATGGTCAACTGGGCATCGATGGGTGCTGCAAAGATCTCACGAACTACAACTGCAATGGGCTAATCCTGCTTATCCAGCAACTTACCGCGGACTTTCCGGATGCCAACAATAGTGCAAGATGATCTGTCATGTTAGAATGTAACCAGTGACAACTTTGTATTGGATGTAATGTGACCAATGGTAGCAAGCTGTAAGGGTCAGCTGATGATGTGGATATGCTGGCGTTGGACTGGGGTAAACACAGTAAAAAGTCTGACAACAGTCAGTTTAAGCCTTGGACTTAAACCTGGTGTTGTCAGACTTTTTACAGGGTCAGCTGACCCAGTAAACCAATCAACTAATTACAGAGTGATGCAACTGTCAGCTGACCAGCTGACTCACTATAAATAAGAACCTGTTGGGAATTGTGCAAAGCTTGGTGTGGCCCAGGGTGAGGTCCCAGGTTTGGAGTAGTGAAGTTTCTTTATTAAACCCTTTCTTTGATTTATAAGTTGGAGTAAGTCTTGTTGTGTTTTTATTGTCTGCATTTGAAGCGTTCCTTCTGAAAAAACACGTTACATAATAAAAAGCATTACGACCACTGCCAAGGGGATGAAAATTCACACAGATGATTCTGCACTGCTGGTCACACACCAATTGTGTGTGAAGTAAAATGGTATGTTGTTCATACGTGGGTTATTGCTGTGGATTGGAGCTCAGGAACTATCCGCACACCATCAAAGACATCAGGACAGCCTGACATTTAAGAAAAAACTGCCTGTTCTCTCTATTGAGGGGAAAATTAATAGAATCTGTTGTTCAGGCAAACAATGCTTCATTCACTAGTTTCATACAATGATGCGCTGCATGCTTAATAATGACCATAGTGATAAAAGCGTGAGGCAAAAAATACTTGAATGCAGGTCTCCTTTGTGCTGCCACTTTCAGTACCATGCCTAGTTTGATGGTGGTCTTCTTTACAGCAAAAGGCATCAGCCAGGAGCAGCCTTCCAAATGAATATACACCCACAAAAGGTATGGCTTCTCAGCAAGGTTTTGATACTTCCTGCAGGCGTGATATAGTTAAATCCTTCTTCATTTCATGGTACAAATCTTCTCTGCACTTTCTCTTAGTCTTCCTCCAAGCGTACGCAGGTGCAGTGCGATCACATGGGTAAGGGGAATGACTTGTAAATGCTAAGGGTCCCCTTTTCCCCGAACAAATTGACCGAAAGCAACCCCGGAAACCAGAGAACAAAGAGGAACTTCAGCAAGAAAACATTGGTCTTAAAGGGAGTAAGTTTGGTTTTCTTACTCACTCCAAAAGTGAGATTATTTATGGCTTCTCTTTTAATCTCTTTCAGGTGCAGCCAGGTATTTCTTAATATAGACAGCGATCACATTTGACCATCATTTAGTGTTAGTTAAGGAAAAAAGAGCAGGAATAGTTTAGACTCCACTTCCATCTCATTTCAATCTCATTGTCACGCTGCTAACTAACTCTCCAGTGATGTGGAGATGCTGGTGTTGGACTGGGGTGGGCACAGTAAGAAGTCTCACAACGCCAGGTTAAAGTCCAGCAGGTTTATTTGGAATCACAAGCTTTCGGAACACTGCACCTTCATCAGGGGAAAGGTGGCTCACCTTCGAAAGCTCGCGATTCCAGATGAACCTGTTGGATTTTAACCTGGTGTTGTGAGACTTCTTACTGTGCTAACTCCAATAACACTGTCTACCCTTTACGAGTTGAAAATGTTTGAAATCACAGTCAGCACTTTTCAATGCCTCGCTTCAGCCTTCATCATCTTCACTATCGTCAGGGTAAATTGTTTGAATTTAACCCTAATTTTGAAACAAAAGCAGACAATGCTGGAAAATCTCAGCAGGTCTGACAGCATCAGTGGAGAGAGAATAGAACCAACGCTTTGAGTCTGGATGCCCCTTCATCAGAACTGAAGGCAAAGAAGATCAGACAAGTTTCATACTGTGAGGGTGGGGATGGGGAGGGAGCTATAATTGGACAAAGGGAATGTAAATGATGATGATAAAGGCTGAGAATGGTGTTAAAAGCATCCATTAAGTGATCGGAACGTGCGAATGGCAGAACAAAGGCACAGATTGTCAGCAGACTACCTGAGGACTGTGGCAGTTGGCCCACTGGTGGTGGGATGGTTGGGACATGAGAGAGAGCGAGATTTCAGAGTAGAAAAATAAAAATAAGAATCAAAAGTGATAAAAATGGATGAATGAGATAAAAAGAAATAAAATAAATGGAAACGTAGTGAAGGTGGAAGGGAGAGTTCAACAATGAGGTTGTTGAACTCAACATTCAGACCAGAAGGCTGTATTGTGCCCAGTCGAAAGATGAGATGCTGTCCCTTCAGTTTATGTTGGGTTTTGTTTGAGCATTGCAAAAGGTCAAGGGCTGACATTTGGACAGGAGAGCAGTATGGAAATAGTATGGAAATGGCAAGTGACAGGAAGATCTGGGCCCTGTTTGCAGACAGACCAAAGATGTTCTACAAAGCCGTCACCTAATCTGCATTTTGAACTTTTGTGTCATATGGACCTCTTGGTCTAAACCTTTCAGCAAATTTGCTTGCTCTCTCAGGTGTTTAGAAGCCTTTCCTTTGACATTATACCAAACATCACATTCTCACAAATGGCATAGGGCCCAAGAACCAGTTCTTCAACTTGTCACAAGTTGTTTGCACAGAAATGACCGTGTCTCGCAAGCAAAGATTAACAATGGATAGTTATGAAAGCCGATGACCTGATGTATTCCAACTTAGCAATGGCATTAATAAAAATATCATAAGGAGACAGAAATCCCTGGCTTGGGTTGCATCTTGGAGACTCAAGAAAATCTGGAGTTCAAGCTCTATCCAACCTGATCTGAAAGTTAATAGCTATAAAGCCTCCAGTCTGTCAATTTTATGCATGGTAGTAACAGCCATGCTCTAACACATAGGCTCAAAGTCTGGTTAAACAGCTGCATCACTAGCTATTATCAGATGATGCTTAAGATCAGAAGCTTGACTCACATCACTAGCAAGAACATCTATTATCATCAGAAGCAGTATCCGTGACCTTATCTATCAGCACCAGATTCACTGGGTCAGACACATTCCCGGGACTCTGGATGATCAGACAATCAAAGGAAAGGAAGATTCAAGCTCCTTAAACCCCAAGGACACTGCAGGGCTGATCAGCAACAACGATAACAGCAAGGTTAACATTTGAAGTGCCACCCAAAACTGAGTCAGAGGCAAACTGTGACCGTCTGTAGCTGACTGACGATACATGGAATTCCATTTGGATTTTTAGTCCTTCTCGTCTTCTCTTCATTTGTTAATATCACCAGGCTTTTGTTGCCTATAGCGTTGAAGTTTCAGGAATTTCAGCTGCTCTTGCTGGGGTGGCACAGTGGTGAGCACTGCTGCCTCACAGTGCCAGGGACCCGGGTTCAATTCCTGGCTTAAGTCACTGTCTGTGTGGAGTCTGCACGTTCTCCCCATGTCTGCGTAGGTTTGCTCCGGTTTCCTCCCACACTCCAAAGACGTGCAGGCGAGGTGGATTGGCCATGCTAATTTGCCCTTAGTGACAGGGAGATCAGCTGGGGTAAATACATGGGGTTATGGGGATAGAGCCTGGGTGGGATTGTGGTTGGTGCAGACTCGATGGATCGAATGGCCTCCTTCTGCACTGTATCATTCTATGATATTCAAAATCAGAAATTCTGGACGAGGAATACCTGGAATAACTCACTGTCAAATTTAAACTCCAAATATGCAATCCCATGAATTCCTTTTATTCCTGCATCCCTGCTGTATTGAAATCAAATCATTGTATCTTTTCCTGTTTTAACTTGTTTTTGACAAAACTTTACAGATATTGAACTTTTCAACTGCCTTATTTTTCTTTCTACAATCTTCAAGGTTTCAACATAACTATTACTCCACAATTCACCTCATCTCTTTTCTTCCAGCCTTGTAGTATCCCGCACTATAAGCCATTAATATAACAGAAAGAAATGTTGTTGTGGGAGATTTGATGGCAGTTTGTTGGTTATGTCACTGAGTTTATATTCCAGACATATGACCTCAAATCCCACCATGTAATGTTGTTTGATTTTCACAAAAACCCAACTAGTCCAATAGTAGCAGAGTGGAGAACATATCCCAGAGTACATCAAAGGTGATGAAGTGGAAATGGTTGAGAGCTTCAAGTTTTTAGGTCACCAACTTCCTATCCTGGTCCTTCCACACTGATGTTATAGCTAAGAAAGTCCACCAACACCTCTATTTTCTCAGGAAGCTAAGTAAATTTGCCACGTCCGCTACCACTCTCACCAACTTTTATAGATAAACCATAGAAAGCATTCTTTCTGGTTGTATCACAGCTTGGTATGGCTCGTGCTCTGTCCAAGACCGTAAGAAACCACAAAGGGTCGTCAACGAAGCCCAGAACATCACAGAAACTAACCTCCCCATCATTGACTCTGTCTACACTTCCCACTGCCTCAGAAAAGCAACCAGCATAATCAAAGATCCCATACACCTCGGACACACTCTCTTTCATCTTCTTCCATTGGGAGAAAGATACAAAAGTCTGAGATCATGTACCAGCCAACAAAAGAACAGCTTCTTCCCTGCTGCCATCAGATTTTTGAATGGACCTACCTCACATTAAGTTGATTTTCTTGATCGTAAGAGGATCAAGGGTTATGGGAAGAAGGCAGGAGAATGGGGTTGAGAATCATATCAGCCATGATTGAACGGTGGAGCAGACTCGATGGGCTAAATGGTCTCATTCGGCTCCTATATCTCCTATATCTTATGATCTTATGGTCTTGCTCTACACCCTAGCTATGACTGAAGCACTACATTCTGCATCGTCTCCTTTCCTTCTCTATGTACGGTATGCTTTGTCCGTACAGTGCGCAAGAAACAATACTTTCCACTATATGCTAATTCGTGTGACAATAATAAATAAAATCAAATCAAATGATGACTTTTAGGGAAGGAAATCTGCCATCTTTGCATGATCTGGTCTGCAAAGTATTCCAACTTGGCTGTCTCTTAACCAATCCGTGAAGTGACCTCGAAAGTCAAATTACTACAAAGTGTGAAAAAAAGAGAGCATTTTTACCACCTTGTCAGGGCAACTAAGGATGAGAATAAGTGTCAACCCTTGGCACTGAAGTCTACATCCTGAGAAAGACCCAAAAACAGCAAAGCACAACAGTTAGCGACAGCTGGGCAGAATTTTCCCATTCCACCCACCACAGGAATCATAGCCAGCGGGACGCAGATCATGCAAAGGTCCATTAACCTTGGGTGGGACTTTTCAGCCACACTCACCAAGTTGGGAATCAAACCCGGGTCCCTGGTGCTGTGAGACAACAGTGTTAACCACTGTGCTGCCCCATGCAGATGTCACTGGCAAGACAAATATTTATTTCTCATCTCTCATTGCCCTGATCATAGAATCATAGAATCCCTGCAGTGTAGGAAGAGGCCAGTGAACCTTTCTCTTGAACCGCTGCAGCCCGTGTTCTGTTAGTACACCCACACCGCTGCCGGGAAGGGAGCTCCAGGATTTTGACCCAGGAACGATGACCAAATGGCAATGCATTTGCGAGTCAGGATGGTGAGTCACTTGGAGAGGAACTTGCAAACGGTGTTGTTCCCATGTGCCTTCTGACCTTGTTCTTCGAGGTGGCAGAGGTCATGGATTTGGAAAGGTGCAACCATCAAATGAAGAGCAATGTCTCGTCTAACTGATCCTACAAATGATTAAGGATGTTACAGAAGACCAAATTTTAACCTAATCCTCCCATGAGGTCAATACAGAGTAAAATCACAGGCATTTGTCTTGGACACACACCATCCCCCCCACAGTGATTACACTCAGTATGTACTTTCCACTAGACCAAACAAAGAAAGAAATTGCATTTGTATAGCACCTTTTGTGACTATAGGATATCCCACAGTGCATTCCAGCAAAAAATGCATTTTTGAAGTGTAGTCACTGTTACAATGTCAGAACCAAAATTAAGCAATTTTGTGTTCAGTGACAGCAAGAATGTTCCTGTTGAGAGCACTTTACAAGGAAAGGGGGTTCAAAAAGTTGAAATCAATATTGAACAGATAGCTTTCTAAGATTCAAAGAACAAAGAGAACAAAAAAATGTGAGGAGAAGATGCCGGTGTTGGACTGGGGTAAGCACAGTAAGAGGTCTCACAACACCAGGTTAAAGTCCAACAGGTTTATTTGGTAGCAGGAGCTTTCGGAGCACTGCTCCTTCATCAGGTGAGTGGGGAGTTGGGTTCACAAACAGGGCACATATAGACACAAACTCGATTACAAGATAATGGTTGAAATGTGAGTCTTAACAAGTAATCAAATCTTTACAGGTACAGATAGTGCGAGTGGAGAGAGGGTTAAGCACAGGTTAAAGAGGTGTGAATTGTCTCAAGCCAGAACAGTTTTTTTTTATTTCAAAAATATACTTTATTCACAAAAAAACCCTCAAATAAACCATTGCAAAATGACATATCCAAAAATTACAAACAGTGCAAAGAAAACAGTCACTTTTACAGTACTATACAATGCTTATTTACACGACATTACATTCATTACATTTCAGTACTTGAACCTACGTACGTACATCAGATTTTACTGTGTGTTTAGCACACAGTTACGCAACCCGAGGATAATCTGCAGTTCCTGGGCTCTCGGTCTGCCTTGGTTGAAAGGCTTTACACTGTGCCCTTTCCCCATTGTGCCTTTGCGGTGCCTGCCCCAAGCTTCAGCGCGTCCCTCAGCACATAGCCCTGGACCTTGGAATGTGCCAGTCTGCAACACTTGGTCGAGGACAAATCTTTCAGTTGGAAGATCGGCAAGTTTCAGGCGGACCAAAGTGCGTTCTTCACCGAGTTGATGACCCTCCAGCAGCAGTTGATATTTGTCTCGGTGTGTGTCCCTGGAAACAGCCCGCAGAGCACAGAGTCCTGCGTCACCGAGCTGCTCAGAACGAACCTCGACAAATACCACTGCATCTCACTCCAGACCTTCTTTGCAAAGCACATTCCACAAGGAGGCGTGCGACCGTCTCATCAACCCCGCAGCCACTTCGAGGGCAGCATGCGGTGATATTGAGACCTCGAGCGTGCGTAAAGGATCTGATGGGGAGTGTCCTTCTCACCACCAGCCAATCCAGATCTTTGTGCTTGTTTGTGAGTTCTGGTGATGAGATATTCTGACAGACGACATTGACGGTCTGCTCAAGGGACCATACAACCGAACCATCTCCTTTGGACATTATGTGCTGACCAGTACTTGATCGCCATGTGGTCAAAGGTGTGGTTTTTGGAAAAATGTCTCCACGAAGGACAGGTGCTGTGGTACGGTCCAACTACTTGGCGTGTTCCGCGGCAGTGTGGCCAGACCCATCCTCTGCAACACTTGGGACAGGTAGAATCACAAGAAGTAGTGGCACTTGCTGTTAGTGTACCAAGGATCTACTCACACCTTGATGCAGCCGCACACAAAGGTGGCCATCAAAGGGTGGCGTTGGGAAAGTTTTTCCCTCTCTTCTCTCGAGATTTGTGCATTGCTTTCCTTCGGACACGATCCATCTTTGATCTCCAGATAAAATTGAAATTGGTCTGGGTCACTGCTGCTGCACAGGATTTGGGGATAGGCCAAACCTGCACTACCTACAACAATGATGTGGGTATGCCGGCGTTGGACTGGCGTAAACACAGTAAAAAGTCTGACAACACCAGGTTTTAGTCCAACCTATTTATTTGATAATATACTCGCAAGCTTTCGAGGGGTTACCCTCTTCGTCAGGTGAATGGAGAGTTCTGGCCTCAGACAGAGCATATAAAGCACAGACAGTTTCGAGATTACTGATTAAAATGCGAATCCTTACACCTAACCTGCTGTTCAAGACCTGAAGTGGCTGATAATGTGAGTGGTAGGAGCACTGATCACAGTTTAAAGAGATGTGTATTGTCTCCAGACAGTACAGTAAGTGAGGTTTTGCAAACCCAGGCAAGTCACGGGGGTTACAGATAGTGCGACATGAACCCAAGATCCCTGTTGAGACCGTCCTCATGTGTGCGGAACTTGGCTATCAGTCTCTGCTCAGCGACTCTGCGCTGTCGTGTGTTGTGAAGGCCGCCTTGGAGAATGCTTACCCGAAGGTCAGAGGCTGAATGCCCGTGACCACTGAAGTGTTCGCCAACAGGAAGGGAACAGTCTTGCCTGGTGACTGTCGAGCGATGTTCATTCATCCGTTGTCGTAGCGTCTGCATGGTCTCCCCAATGTACCATGCTTCGGGACATCCTTTCTTGCAACGTATCAGGTAGACAATGTTGGCCGAGTTGCAAGAGTATTTACCATGTACCTGGTGGATGGTATTCTCACGTGTGATGATGGTATCCATGTCGATGATCCGGCATGTCTTGCAGAGGTTGCTGTGACAGGGTTGTGTGGTATTGTGGTCACTGTTCTCCTGAAGGCTGGGTAGTTTGCTGCGAACAATGGTCTGTTTGAGGTTGTGTGGTTGTCTGAAAGCAAGAAGTGGGGGTGTGGGGAGGGCCCTGGCGAGATGTTCGTCTTCATCAATGATATGTTGAAGACTCCGGAGAAGATGTCGTAGCTTCTCCGCTCCGGGGAAGTACTGGACGACGAAGGGAACTCTGTCCACTGTGTCCCGTGTTTGTCTTCTGAGGAGATCGGTGCGGTTTTTCGCTGTGGCGCATCGAAACTGCCGATCTATGAGTCGAGCACCATATCCTGTTCTTACGAGGGCATCTTTCAGGGTCTGGAGGTGTCTGTCACGATCCTCCTCATCTGAGCAAATCCTGTGTATACGGAGGGCTTGTCCATAGGGAATGGCTTCTTTAACATGTTTAGGGTGGAAACTGGAGAAGTGGAGCATTGTGAGATTGTCTGTGGGCTTGCGGTACAGTGAGGTGCTGAGGTGACCGTCCTTAATGGAGATGCGTGTGTCCAAGAATGCAACTGATTCTGGGGGTTCATGTCGCACTATCTGTAACCCCCGTGACTTGCCTGGGTTTGCAAAACCTCACTTACTGTACTGTCTGGAGACAATACACATCTCTTTAAACTGTGATCAGTGCTCCTACCACTCACATTATCAGCCACTTCAGGTCTTGAACAGCAGGTTAGGTGTAAGGATTCGCATTTTAATCAGTAATCTCTAAACTGTCTGTGCTTTATATGCTCTGTCTGAGGCCAGAACTCTCCATTCACCTGACGAAGAGGGTAACCCCTCGAAAGCTTGCGAGTATATTATCAAATAAATAGGTTGGACTAAAACCTGGTGTTGTCAGACTTTCTACCTACAACAACACAGACAGCACCTCGCACCGGATGACCAGGTTTTTCCCGATGATAGAAAGAGAGTGTTGCTCCCAGAAGCTCAATTTTTGCTTCACTTTGGCAATGCGCACTTCCCAGTTTTTGGCGCATGCCCCTGCTGCTCCAAACCATATCCCCAGCACCTCAAGGTAGTCTGCCCTGTTGGTGAAGGAGACAAAGGATCTGTCAGCCCAGTTCCCAAAGAACATGGCCTCGCTCTTACCCCAGTTGACTGTGGCTCCCTCAGCCAGCTCGAACTGCTCACAGACTTGGAGGAGCCTGTGAACAGACGTGGGGCCCAAACAGAAGACAGCCACGTCATCCATGTACAGGGAGGCTTTGACCTGCGTGCCTCTGCTGCCTGGGATTGTAACCCCTTTGATGCCTGGGTTATTTCCTCGGCAAAGGTTCATTGCAACACACAAAAAGGGCGGAGGAGAGAGGGCAGTCCTTCCTGACTCCAGACCTGATCCAAAACTTCTCTGATTCCCATCCATTGATTGAAACTGCACTACTAATGTCTGTGTAGAGCAGTTGGATCCAATTAAAGATTCCCTCCCCAAAGCTCATTTTGGAGAGCACATCCAGCATGTAGCTGTGCGATATTCTGTCAAACACCTTCTCCTGGTCCAGGAAGATGAGACGCCTATCCACCTGCCTGTCCTGTACGTAGGCGATCGTATCCTTGAGTAGTGCGAGGCTGTCAGAGATCTTCCTGCCAGGTACAGCACAGGATGGATCACTGACCCCAGAGCAGATTTGACCCGGTTGGCGATGACCTTGACCAGAATTTTATAATCCACGTTCAGTAGTGAAATGGGTCACCAATTTCGAATTTCTTCCCTTTCCCTCTTCTGCTTGTAGGTGAGGGTAATGATGCCTTTCCTCATGGATTCTGACATCCTGCCTTCCAGGAGCATACTCTCGTATACTTCCAGCAGGTCTGGGCCAGTCAGCTCCCACAATGCCAAGTAAAACACAACCGTCACTTCCAGGAATTTTACCCTTTTGAAAGGACTTAATGGCCTTTGTCAGCTCGTCCAGAGAGACCGGTCTGTCCAGGCTCTCCTACTCGCCATCATCTAAGACCTGTGTGATAGACGACAGGGAAGATTGGGAGGCCGTGCTGTCTGTTGGCTTCAGGTGTTATAGTCCGGCGTAGAAGGATTTGCAGATCCTCAGAATGTCAGGCTGCGATGACCTTGCTGAGCCGTTTTCTTCCCACAGGTTGCTGATCACAGAGGTTTCCCTGTGCAACTTTTGGAAGAAGAAACGCGAGCACGTTTCATCATGCTCCATGGAGCGGACCCTGGATCAGAAGATGACCTTGGAGGCCTCCAAGGCAAAGAGCGAGGCTTGCAGGTTCTTCACCTCCTGGACATCCTCCTTGACATCAACCCCCATCGACTGTAGTTGGAGTAGCTCCTGCATGCTTTTCTGGAGTCGGGACATTTCCCCCGTCTCTTCTTGGTCTTCTGAACCCCTTTGCAGATGAAGAACCCCTTGATGTTGCCCTTGATGGTTTTCCACCATAGCAATGGAGACTGAAAGAAGGGTCTCGCTGTTCTCCAACTGTGGTAAACCCTTTAGAGTTCCTTGAGGTTCTCTGGGGTCAACAGTTCTACATTTAGCTTCGAGGACCCCCGGCCCACTTTCTGGTTTTCCTCCAGCTGACAGTCGGCCAGCAGGAGGCAGTGGTGAGAAAAGAACACCGGCCTGACGTTGGTGGACCTGACCGTGAGCATGCAGGACGCAAACGTGAAATCAATCCTGGAGCAGACAGACCCGTCTGGCTGTGACTACGTGTATCTACGCTGCACTCTGTCCGCTGGGTTGCTGAAGACTTTGTGCAGCTTGGCATCTTTGATTGTATCCAGCAGGAGTCTGGATGTAGCGTCCACTTTGTTTTCAGCCCTACTGGATCGGCCAATCTTGTCTGTAATGCAGTTAGTGAGATTTTGCAAGCCCAGGCAAGTCATGGGGGCTACAGATAATGTGACATGAACTCAAGATCCCTGTTGAGACCGTCCTCATGTGTACGGAACTTGCTTATCAATAGTAAAAAGATTACAACACAGGAACAGGCCCTTTGGCCGACACACAACACCTTTCTAAAGACCTTTTGCCTGTACACAGTCTGTGTCCCTCTATTCCCGGCCTATTCATGTATCTGTCAAGATGTCTCTTAAACAGTGCTATTGTATATGCTTCCACCACCTTCTCTGGCAGTGCATTCCAGGCACTTGCCATCCTCTGTGTAAAAAACTTGCCTCTGACATCTCCTCTGAGGAAGGGAGGTAACCAGGCCAAGATGTTTGCGGAGCGCGTTATGGGGAGAGGGGCATAAGGATTGAAGGATTAGCCTCTGATGGTTAAGTGGAGAAAATAATGAGTAACTGCCTGAAGGCAGACAAATGGAGGGTGTGGGCTGGAACAAGCAACCGGAAATTTTTATTCAGTTGAGGGAGATTTTTTAATAATGGGGATGAGGTGTTTGAATGCAATTCTCTTGGGGAGCAGTGCCCAGACTAACAGATGATGTTTACAACTGACCTACTTAAACCACTTTAATTTTTTTTGCTAGTTTTGAAATCTGGCTTGTTTTCTATGAACACTGCAAAGAGGAAGAGTAGCATTTATTTTGCAATTATCCATGTTTCTAAAAGATTTTAGATTTATATCTGCAGCGCTGTATTGCACAATGCAGCAATTTGGACAGGCAAGGAGATAAATTGTTACTTGGATAATGAGAAATACATTTGGAACATAGTTAATCTGCTCATTAACTTCAGGTAAATTGAATATTCATAAATGCAAATATGTTACATTGCCGACATTTAATATGTTAAAATATATTTTTTTTAAATTACAGTTCAATGAAAATATTAAACAATTACAAATCTGTGTGCTTTGATAAACTCTGAACATTAATTACATTAACAGGTTGGGTTCAGGCGCAGAATGGAAATCAGTCAAACATTTGCAGATTATATCAAACTAGATGTGGATGTTGAATCTGGGGAGGCAGGACTAGAAGTGCAAAGTGTATGAGAGGGTAGAACAATTACACATGCAATTTAAGACAGACAAAATAAAGTACTGCTCATATGAGCCTCAGAGGTCCTTCATGAATGGTATTAAATCAAATAAAATGCCGTTGGAAGAAGTCTAAACAATGTGGGTAAGTGCTATATGCAACACATCCAGTCACCATTTTGCTACAAAGCAAATAGAAAGCTGAACCCTAGATCTAAAACGGCAGAGGGCAAATCGGAGAAAGCAATGCTACCAAACACACCTTTGATGTAGAACCTGGTCCTGGATGCTAAGGGAAAGCAGAAGCATTCAAGACCTGTAGGTGATTCAGAAAATAAGTTTAAAGTTTATTTATTCAGTAGGCTTACAGTAACACTGCAATAGAGTCGTTGAGGTTTACAACATGGAAACAGGCCCTTCAGTCCAATTTGTCTATGCTGCTCAGTTTTTAACCACTAAGCTCATCCCAATTGCCCACATTTGGCCCATATCTCTCTAAACTCATCTTACCCACGTAACTGTCCAATGAAGTTCTGTGAAAATCCCCTGGTCACCACACTCCAGCATCTATTCAGGTACACTGAGGGAGAATTTACCATTGCCAGTGCACCTAACCCGCATGTCTTTTGGACTATGGGAAGAAACCGGAGCACCTGAAGGAAACCCACACAGACATGCGGAGAATGTGCATGTACATCTGGGAATCAAACCTGGGTCCTTGGTACTGTGAGGCAGCAGTGCTAACCATAGTGCTACCGTGCCATCCTCAAACTTATTGTTAAAGGACCTGACATAAGTAGACAGCAGAAAACTGGGTATTCCATCTTGAAAGAAATATGTAGAGATACATAAGATGGCAAACGACAGAATAAAGGCAAAACTTACTAAAGCATGTCAGCAGAACAAGAGGTGCTACAATGAAGACACGTCTGGGACCACCTTAGACATTCACTCCTCCATTGGTGCAGAGTGCCAAAAGTGTGTACATCTACTAGAAGCACTGCAACAATTCTATTCGGACTGGATGGCACCTTCTAAACTTGTGACCTCTAGTGTCTAAAAGAACATGTGCAGCAGACACTTGAGGATCGTACCACCTGCGAGCTCTCTTCCAAGTCATAAACCATCCCAATTTGGAAACATACCGCTGTTCATTTATTGTCTTTCTTCCTAGCAGCACTGTTGGTGAAACTTTGCCATATGGGAGACAGCAGTTCATGCTGGCAGGAGGCATGGTGGCACAGTGGTTGGCACAGCTGCCTCACAACGCCAAGGACCTGGGTTCAATTCTTGGGTTGGGTCACTGGCTGTGTGGAGTTTGCACATTTTCCCCATGTCTGCATAGGTTTCCTCCGGGTGCACTGGTTTCCTTCCACAGTCCAAAGATGTGCAGGTTAGGTGGATTTACCCTGATAAGTTGCCCCTTAGTGTCAGGGGGACTAGCTAGGGTAAATGCATGGTGTTATGAAGATAGGGCCTGGGTGTGATTGTGGTCGATGCAGACTCAATGGGCTGAACGGCATTATAGGGATTCTGTAATTCAAAAAGGTGACTCACGACCACCTCAAGGGCATTCAGAAATGGGCAATAAATGCTGTTCTAACCAGCCATGCCCACTAAATAACAACTCATTATTTTTAACTAGTTGAAGATTAATCATTAAAGATTATTTAGATTAATAATATTAGATTAATAAAGATTATTATGTCATACAACAGTACCATACAGACTGGTAGCTACATTCATTGTGCAATCATAAAAAAGACACCACGGCCTCTGGACATTCTCTCTTCCACCTTCTTCCATCGGGAAAAAGATACAAAAGTCTGAGGTCACGCACCGACTGACTCAAGAACAGCTTCTTCCCTGTTGCCATTAGATTTTTGAATAGACCTACCAAATATTGAGCTGATTTTTCTCTACACCCTAGCTGTGGCTGTAACACTACAGTCTGTACCCTCTCCTTTCCTTCTCCTCTATGTAAACAACAAAGAACAGTACAGCACAGGAGCAGGCCCTTCGGCCCACCAAGCCTGCACCAATCACAGTTCTACCTAGACCAACCGCCTGTATCCCTCTGTACCCCGCCTGTTCATGTACCTATCCTGATAAGTCTTAAACGTCGCTAACATATCTGCCTCTACCCCCTCACTTGGCAGTGCATTTCAGGACCCCACTACCCTCTGTGTAAAAAATTTCCCCCACGCATCTCTACTGAACATTTCCCCGCTTACTTTCAATGTGTCGCCTTTTAATTGTCATTTCCTCCCTGGGAAAAAGCTTCTAACTGTTCACCTTATCTGTGCCCCTCGTCATTTTATAAACTTCTATCAGGTCATGCCGCACCCCCCCCCACCCCCCCACCCCCCCACCCCCTCTCTCAGCCTCTGTTTTTCCAGGGAGAACGATCCCAGTTTATTCAATCTCTTATCAGTGCTAACACCCTCCAGACCAGGCAACATCCTGGTAAACCTTTTCTGTACTCCTTCCAAAACCACCATGTCTTTCTGGTAGTGTGGCAACCAGAATTGGACACAGTGTTCCAAATCAATGTTTTATATAACTATAACATAATTTGCCAACTCTTTATACTCGATGCCCTGGCTGATGAAGGCAAGGAAGTCATATGCTTTCTTCATCACTTTTCCACCTGTCCTGCCACTGTTAAGGATCTGTGGATCTGTACTCCCAGATCCCTCTGTGTGTCTATGTGCTGATGGTCCCACCATTTACTTTATAGGTCCCACCTGCGTTGGATCTACTAATACTATATCCTAAGAACGGTATGCTTTGTCTGTATAGCGCGCAAGAAACAATACATATCCCAATGCATGTGATAATAATAAATCAAATCAAACCAAAGAATAATAGTTAATGAGCATACATCCAAGGTTCATAGTTAGCTATTAAATAGCAAGAACTCCCGTTTACAAGCATGGATGGAGTTGTTACATTTTACTGATGCAAATTATAGTGAAACTGAGGGTTTCAATTGCCACACACATTTATAAAAAATACCTTAGTGGAATGAAATGTGCAGTATTATTCAGTGGAACAGAACCCTCTGAAAGAGCACTTAGCTTTTTACACTTCTTTTAAGTCCCAGGACATAACAATTCAAACTCCTACTGGGACTCTTGCACAGGTTTATATCAGCCAGAAGGCATTTTATTCTGAATTACAGATATATATACAGAGAGAGAGAGAAAAAGAGAGAGAATAAGTTTATGATGGTGGAAGAGTCTTTACAAAGTCTTCAATTTTCTTTCAAGCCTCTGCTAAGTTATAAATATTCATCATAGACTTGTTTTCTTTTTCACTCTGCAGTGCATTGTGTTTCTCCTACTGGCCTGAAGCAATGATTTCACACTGCCTTGGGTGAGTGTTTCTGACAGGAACCAGATGTGTACGGAATTAAAATACAGGAAAAAGGCACACATACTCGATTTATGCAACCACAGAATCCCCCCAGCACAGCCTGTAGCATTCCTTTCCATTAAAAATGTTTAAACCATTTGAACCAAAAACCTATAAAGTATATTGAGCACCACCTATAAATAAATTCCCACCCATAAAATTATCAACTCTTAAATCTTCAGCTATGGGATTCCCCCCACCCCTCCTGCTAATCACTAACTAACTGTTTCTTTGTGGAAAATCCAATTGGCCAACTGGTTTCAATTGGCACCAACTCCATTCTACATGAAACAACTGGATTGCGACATACCCAGGCTTGGGAAACCAAAATCAGTTGACACTCCTCTTATCACGAGTCTGGCATGCTGAGTGTTTATGAGAGAAACAGGCTGCTGCCACACAAATGGAAGAATTGGCAAATCCTTGAAGGAAGAAGATATTAGCGAACGTGTGGAATAAGCAGGGAATTTGGAATAAACTGGAAAGCTGCAAAGGAAGAACGAGAACCCACACAGATGTCGTAGAATCACTAGTGTGTATGTCGCTGTTGAAGCTTTCCTACAATGGAGGAACTGCATGGTAGTTCATAGAATAGAATCCCTACAGCACAGAGGAGGCCACTCAGCCCATCGAGTCTGCACTGACAACCATCCCACCTTAAACCTATAATGCAGGTATTTACCCTGCTAATCCCATTCACACTAAGGGGCAACTTAGCACAGCAATCCACCTAACCCACACATCTTTGGAGTGTGGGGGGAAATTGGAGCACCCAGAGGAAACCCACGCAGACACGGGGAGAATGTGCAAACTCCACACAGACAGTCACCCGAGACTGGAATTAAACTTGGGTCCCTGGCACTGTGAGGCAGCAGTACTAACCATCAATGGAATCGCCTCCAATTTGATAAACGAAATGGCCTTTCCTGCACTGATATTTTGACGATCAAATCCAGTTGTGGTGTCCCATCTGCTCAGCTGTAAGCCATCACGTTAACAATCGAACACAGGTTCCAATATAAAGATTGAATCTTGAAGAGCTAAGGAAAAGTTGAAAGTTTAGACTAGAAACCTGCTTATTCAATACAGCCTAAACAATAATGTGAATGGAAAGAACATCCTTTCTGACATTATTGTTAAAAAATGAAATAGGCTTTTATTACCTCATTAATTTAGCAAAAGCCTCACTATCATCCTGATTCCACTCAAATTATATTCAGACTGATTGAATCCATCAATGAATGGCAAGTATCTCTGTGGTCCTAAAATTCATTTTCTGTCTTTTGATTTAAAAAACATATTTCCGTTGTTACCTAGGATCAAGAAGTGCTTGTATCTAGATTTTTTACCTCTTCTATATCTCTTCTTTAACAATGCCACAAAGTTGTTTAGCTAAGTACATCAAAAGCTGAAGGATCCTCGTCTCCAATCGCTCGGCTGGCAGCATGGCCAACAGAATTCAACAATATAGCTGCCAAAGTTCAAGGGAGTTCAACTCATTAAAACTTGCAGCCAAGTCAGGTCAGATCATTGCCAATGGAATTCCCCTCATCATAAACAACAGCCAACTGAGCCCCACTCATTGCAACCTAAAGCCAGCAGAACTGCACCTGACGGGTGCAATTTAATGGCCATACCGTGACAGGTTTGGTGGTGGGTGGAGCATTGAATCAGGTAAAAGGTGGGCACCCCACCTGTTTATTTCCTCCACCCTGATTAAGTCCATGGTGGGAAGACCTGTGGACCATCTTCCTAATCGCTCACCAGTTAAAGCTCTGAATTGGAAAAGTAATGTCCACCCAAGGCCCTCATCCTGCTGCCCGTTGATATTACCCCAACAGGTGGACACAGCCTCATCATTAAAGTTTTAAGTTTATTTATTAGCATCACAAATAGGCTTACAGTAACACTGCAATGAAGTTACTGTGAAAATCTCCTAGTCGCCACACTCTGGTGCCTGTTTGGGGTAAACTGAGAGAGAATTAACATGGTCAATGCACCTAACCAGCATGTCTTTCAGACTCTGGG
The DNA here is from genome assembly GCF_965287045.1 of Carcharhinus amblyrhynchos. Taxonomy (NCBI): domain Eukaryota; kingdom Metazoa; phylum Chordata; class Chondrichthyes; order Carcharhiniformes; family Carcharhinidae; genus Carcharhinus; species Carcharhinus amblyrhynchos. Next base: position 5,017,652 of record NC_137349.1, on the reverse strand, counting down.
AGGAAACCCACGCAGACACAGGGAGAACGTGCAAATTCCACACAGACAGTGACCCAAGCCGGGAATCGAACCTGGGTCCCTGGCGCTGTGAGGCAGCATGCTAACCACTGTGCCACCATGCTGCCTCATCATGAGAGGTACATGGCAACAAACTTGTATTCTAGTGGCTGAGGCGTCCTTTGTTCAAAGGCAGTCTGTGCCTGTTTGCAGCATCAGGAAATCATACCCACTGAGAATCATACCTCTACCATTGCTGGCAACCAACCTTCCCTTCCCCTGCGACCCCCACCTCCTGCCAGGACTCACCTGTGGCCTGGGATATGGTGATGATACAAGGACTCAGGTGGGTGGCAGAGTCACAGTCTCCGCTGTGGTGTTGCCAATCAAAGAGGTGCTGTCCTCTGTTTGGTCAGCAGCAGGACCTCTGCCCCCAAGGTTCTTGATCCCAGGCTCGCTGCTGTCTGGTGAAGCACCTGAGTAGCACTTGATATGCCAAGCCTTCCCGAAAAAAAGTGAAGTGGAATTCTCTCCAGTTCTCCAGCTGGCAGACAAGAGTCCCATTGCCTCCATTAAATACTACCCACTGTGGAGCCAATTCCTCCCCACACATAACCAATAGAGTCACGGGGGGCGCACAAGTGTGAGGGGACACTTCTTCAGAACTGTAGTACTGTTGAATAAATAGGGAACTCAGATGAATAAGATGGATTTTAAAGAATTGTGTCTCGGAACATGTTACAGGCGGAAAAATATTTGTCGTTGCAAGTTAAATAGAAATGTCAATAGTAGCTTAAATATTATGAAGATAAAACTGAGTTAAGAAATCATTTTCTGAATTAGAAGCAACCATTTCAGATCTATACATAGCAACATTGGGATTAGGAGCAGATGTAGATAAATTCAGCTCTGCCCCGCCATTCAATCAGATCATGGATGATCTCTCCCTGGTCTCGCATCCACCTCCCCATCTGTTCCCCATATCCCCTTATCCCCTTTCTTTTTATCAGAAATATTTCAATCTCCCTCTTGAAACCGTAACAATTCAGATTCCACAGCGCTATGGGGCAGCAAATTCCACAAATTCACCACCCTCTGTGAGAAGTAGTCCCTCCTCATCTCAGTTTTAAATCTACCACCCCTCAGCCTATACCTTGTTCGAGATTGTCCCACACAAGGAAACATTTAGTCTACATTTACCTTCTCAATCCCTTTTAAAACTTTATACACCTCCGTCAGATTCCCTCATCCTTCTAAACTCCAGCAAGTATAAGCCCAAAATCTCTCCTCATATGTCAACCCTTTCATCCCCGGAGTCAATCTGGTGAACACCATGTACATATACACATATTCCTAAACGTATTAGTTTCCACGCTTTGACCAATCAGAATTCTGGATGAGAAGCCTGAATACAGATACAGTGGGAAATAGGATTTTGAGAATTGAATTTTCACCTAAAATTTCAGTCTTCAAATATTAAACTTCTAAAATGAGGGCTGATTTCTAATTTCTGTTTTTTTTAATTTTGTAGAAAACAGATCTATTTGACTTGAAACATAAGGGGAGGAGTTCTCCGGTCACGCTGGTCTAAAAGCCAGAAATTCCCGCCCGGTTGTCAGTGGGGTTTCACATTCTCCGCAATCCGCCCTGTAAAATTTAAAAAAATTTTTGTTTACTTTATTCCAATCCAATCAAGTCAAATTAAATCCAATTCAATGTCCCAACAAGTTGAGACATTCCTGATCCAAGCTGACAAGACAGGGCTCTCACCACCTGATCTACATGATCCAAGCTGATTGGAGTAGGTGTAGCTCCTCCTCCAAGGCTTGATCTCATTTGCATCTTAGCCAAAAGGCCAAGATGCCGCTTGAAAAAATTGCTTCAAATGAAGCTGAAATGTAACCTAATGACTTCAACCAAGTGCAACCTGCCCTGTAAAATTCCTGTAGCGGGTTAGATGGGAGATTTCTGGCCAAGCTTTCATGAAAGTGAAGCTGGAATCATTTTTGAACACTTTAAGGTTTGGATTTGAAGAAAATTCTGCAAAATCCAGGTTGAGGGTTAGAAGTAGGTTATGGCTTGTCTTTGGATCCACATTTAATGTATGAACTGAGTATAACCCTCAGCCAGGAGGTTTGAAGAACTCCTGAGTTGGGCGATAGTCTTCATTTGTTTAATTTTGGTGAACCCTGAGGCAGCTTTCCCACTTACGCCATGTTGATCTATCTCGCCACTGACTCCATCCCTCTCCCTGGCAACTTGACCCAGAGGTGAATTAGTGAATTTCTGACCACGTGTCCAAGTCATCTCTTGACTGCCCACTTCCACCTCCAGAACATTGCTCAACTCCACCTGGACCTCGGCTCATCTGCAGCTGGATCTTTTGCGTTTTTCCAGTCTGGATTGTTTCAACACATTCCTCATTGCCCCCCACCCCACCTTCTATCAACTTGAGTTCATTCAAAATTCTAATGTCTGTGTGCAGCACTGTCTTACACTGTCCCACTCACTTGTCATTCTCTTGTTCCCTAACTTACGTCGACTCTTGGTTAAGCAATGCCTAGATTTGCAAATTCGCATCTTCGTTTTCCAATTCTTCCATGAACTTGCACCTCTCTAGCTCTGTAATCTCTTCCAGACGTACCTTCCCCCAAGATGGGGTGGTACAGTGACACAGTGCTTAGCATTTCTGTCTCACAATTCCAGGGACCCGAATTCTGGCCTTGGGTGACTATCTGTTAGAGTTTACACATTCACCCCATGTCTGTGTGGATTTCCCCAGCAAGAAGTCTCACAACACCAAGTTAAACTCCAACAGGTTTATTTGGTAGCAAAAGCCACTAGCTTTCGGAGTGCTGGCTGCTCCTTCGCCAGACAAGTGTGAGTTCTAATCCAAATAGGGCATAATTATGTAGTTTCCTCCCACAGTCCAAACGACATGCTGGTTAGGTGCATTGACCATGTTAAATTTGCCTCAGTGTATGCGACCAGGTGTGAAAGTATGGCCACTAGGGAATTTTCACACTAACTTCAGTGCAGTGTTAATGTAAGCCTACTTGTGACAGTAATAAATAAACTTTAAAAAACTTTAGATACTCTGTTGGAGAGTTGGTACAGACTCAATGGGCTGAAAGGCCTCTTCTGCACTGTGGGGAGTCTATAATTCTGAAGTATTTATCCAGTTCCCCTTTCGACCATAGAGTCTTTTCAGCTAACCTTCTGGACACGTAACTTTTTTTTAAACGCTGAAACAACAAAATTCAAGATCACAGAGAAAGAGAACAGGATTGGGAGCAGATGAAGTAATTTATTAAACATAAGGGCAAAATATGAAAAGGAGAACAGGGTTTAAGAAGTGGCAATTGAACCTGGAGGGGTGTAAACTGGCGGATTCTTTAAAGACTTTAACCAGATTTGTAAGTACAATAATCAAGTGATAGAGTTGGTGCCTGTATTCTCTGAAGCAACATTACATCTTTATTGTTTACTTAAATACAAAATATACTCATCAATCTACATTAAAACAGGCCAAAAAACTAAAAGCAACAACATGGGATTAACAATAACTGCCAACAAAAAGAGCATCAATCTCTCTGAATATTGTAGATAAATTCCTTCAACCACCATTGTATTCTCATGAGCCGAGGAAGTTATTGCTGAGAATAAGATTTGTAACATAATAAATAATGACAAGATGTGCAAGAATATAAATAATGATTAAAATTGACTATGCAATATTATTAAACAGCGTTTCCCTCAGAGGTGAAGCCTCATACTCAAACTCCTTACAGCATTTTTAAAAATTAATTTGTAAGGTGTGGGTTTCACTGGCTGGGCCAGCATTTATTGCCCATCCCTAATTGCCCTTGAACAGCCATTTCAGAAGTCACCAATATTGCTGTGGGTCTGGAATCACATGTAGGCCAGACCAGGTAAAGGCAGCAGATTCCCTTCCCTAGGGGATGTTGGTGAACCAGATGAGTTTTTTTAATGACAATCAACGATAGTTTCCTGGCCATCAGTAGATTCTTAATTCAAATTGTCATGGTGGGATTTGAACCCAGGCCCCCAGAACATTACCTGGATCTCTGGATTACTAGTCCAGTGGCAATACCATTTAACCATCGCCTCACTGCAAACCCCCTCCTAGTACCTTTTTAGCTACACCAATAACTGCACTTTTTCCATCAGCTATCCAAGTTCTAGGGTACGATCTTACCTAACGCTCACACCACGCTCCCACTGTGGCAAAGTCAGAGAACCTGACGGCTAGCCAAATCTCTGGTCCTTGCAGTGGGATGGGAAAATCCCCCCAACATGAACGGTGGTAAGATTTCAACCCTCGTATCTCTCCAACTGTCTCTCTGGACCCCACTTCCAATGGAATACATATTACCTTTCTGCAGTCTGTGATACCAGTCTGCCCAAGGTTTTAGAGCTCTGGTCGGGTCCATGCACCTCAATCTGCCCAGGTTTTAGAAATCAACAACGCATTACCCAGCAACTATATTCTCCATTGTTAAAAACAAACAATTACTACGTACAAATGTTCATGACTTTGAGGTGCCCGTACTTGCAAATCACATGGGCCCCGGACTATTTTTTGAACATTTACAATTTAAGATATTCAAACAAAAAGAAAACAAACTGTTTTATTTCACATTGGGCTCAAATATCTAAAAAAAACCTGTTTTGAGCATGCTGCCTGGATAATGAATGATCCCCATTCCTACCCATGGAAAAATATCAGATTCCAGATTCCCATATGGAAAAAAAATTTTGATTTTCTTTATTATTGTCACATACTAATAATATACAGTGAAAAGTATTGTTTCTTGCAGACTATACAGACAAAGCGCACCTTACATAGAATACATAGGAAAGAAGGAAAGGAGAGGGTGCATAATGTAGCATTTCATTCATAGCTGTGTGTAGTAATAGCCAAGATCAGCTTAATATAATGTAGATTTATTCAAGAGTTGGATGGCAGCAGGAAAGAAGTTATCCTTGAATCAGTTGGCCCGTGTTCTCAGACTTTTGTATCTTTTCCCTGACGGGAGAAGGTGGAAGAGAGTGTGTCCGGGGTGCTTGGGTTCCTTGATTACGCTGGTTGCTTTTTAGAGGCAGCGGGAAGTGTAGACAGAGTCAATGGATGGGAGGCTGGTTTGTGTGACAGACTGGGCTACATCCAGGACCCTTTGTTGTTTCTTGCCGTATTGGACAGAGCAGGAGCCATACCAAGCTGTGATACAGCCAGAAAGAATGCTTTCAAAAGTGAAACCCCCCACGCCATTTCCCAAAGTTTCAACCTCGCCATATGTAAGCCTACAAACCACCATATAAATAAAGTTCCTGCCTGCAAGCTCGAGGTTAAAGTGAGCAAGGACAGTGAAGATTCCACAGAGGATTCTGAACAAAAGCTTGATTTTTCTCCCCACAATCCATTTGGATTCTGCCCTTGTTATTGGCCACCCATTGACCTCAATGCTCGGACAGAGTGTTATGGACAACAACTAAGTTGTTCATGTCCTCCTACACGTTACAAACTTTTGACAGCGCAATTTACCCGCAACTTTGTAATTTTTGACCACTTTGCTTGAACATTTTGGCCCTGCACTTCACTGGGATCTCTTGGTAAAGTGACAAGGGCTGCAGGAGCACTCACTTCTGCCACACTTTGCTGAGTTATCTTGTTCCTGGGTTGGCAATTGAAACAACAATTGGCATTTTCTGATTTCCAGGTAATTTACTCTGTGATCTCAGTGACGTCAAGTTACTGAAAATTAATCGCAGCAGGGAAAAGCTCTTCTCTAAAAATATGTCTGGAGTTCTCGACACTTAAGAATCCAAAAGCTTGGCATGGTTTAGCTTTACTCAGCATTAATAATCATGCTAGGAATTGTTTGGAATCCAACGTATAATACCTGCAAGTTAATGGGCATCCTGTTAATGAGAATGTTCATTTGAAGAGAACATTTGCTTAAGTACCAATTAATTCCCCATACATTTCACAGCGTTAACTTAATAGGAATAAATGTGAAAAGGAAATGTTTGCTCACTGTGGGGGTGTTACTATTAATGAATTTCTGTTGTACTGTTCATTGTCTGTGCCATAATAAAATAGGCATTGATCCAATTTGATATTGGCCTTCAGATTCAGCCATTTTGGCATCGGATTTTGACAAAGATAAATAAAAGAACCATGACCTTGATGTTTCACAGGGCCTTGCCTTGTGCTTTCTATGTATCTCACAGAGATGATAACACTGATGAACGACAGATATGCCAACATTCTTCCACCAATTGCAGAAACTGTGTGGAATGGAGCTGGCAATAAGAAAGCACCCTATAGCAATTTGTATTCATTTGGCACTTCTTCCCATGAAAAGTAGGCCACAAGAGGCAATTGTTATAAATTCTCACTTTTGTTTGTGGCATAAAACAGGTGGAACCAGATCTGGGCGAAGCAGTGGTTAGCGCTGCTGCCTCACAGCTCCAGGGACCCGGGTTCAATTCCAGCCTTGGGTTACTGTCTGTGTGGAGTTTGCACATTCTCCCCATGTCTGGGTGGGTTTTCCCCAGGTGTCTGATTTCCCCTCACACTCCAAAGATGTACTGGTCAGGTGGATCAGGAGCCAAGTCCCTTAGTTCCCAAGATGTGTTGGTTTGATGGATTAGCCATGGTAAATGTGTGGGGTTATGGGGATAGGGGAGGTGAGGGGGCCTGGGTAAGATACTCTGTCAGAGGTTCCACGCTGACTCGGTGGGCTGAATAACCTCTACTCCACTGTAGGGATTCTATGATTCTATGACACTTGTCACATCACATCAAATCAAACCAAAGGAACACCTCACCTCACATCAGACCAATGGAAAGGATGTCTGGCAATTTATATACTAAACATAAAACCCTAACACTGCCTTCATTCTCCATCAGCAAGCTGAAAAGTTACCCTCAAAATGTAAGTCCCAATTTGAAGTATTTGAAATAAAAATAAAGTATTTTCAGACCTTTTTCTCTCATTCTCCATTGTAACGCCTCGACCAATTAGAGTCTACCTGCCAACCATTCAGCACTCTTCTATCATTTAGTAGAAATTGTTGTCCTCTTCATTGTTGGTTAATCTTGCATGGCTGTCCTGATGAGTACAGGATGAAAAGCTTCAATAGTATATCACTTTTCTCGGCAATACTTTGACTTTTCTGAATCTTGCAGCTGCTCTGTACATTTATATCCTTTGATTTTATTTCATCACTAATGTTTTTTAATATTCTACAAACAACACCTAAAATATGCATTTAATTATTCATCTGTTTAGCAGCTGTTATGCATGACTCTAAATTTTCTTTTCATGTAACAATGATTGAAACTTGCAAGTTTTTCACAGGTCGAAATATAATGGAAATCTTTCTCAAAATGAGAAGTCTTGCTATCAATTCTATTTATTCATTCTTGGGATGTGAGTAATTCTGGCAACATCAACATTTATTGCCCATCCCCAACTGCCTTGAAAAGTGGATGGTGAGTCTCAGTCATTTCATACAGAAAATGACTGTTTGAATAGACTGCACAGAAACCTTTTTTAATTAATTCGTGGGACAGGCCAGTATTTGTTCCCCATCCTGAATTTTTGATTTGATTTATTATTGTCAAGCGTGAAAATACCATTCCTTGCATGCTGTACAGACAAAGCATACCATACATAGAGAAGGAAAAGAGAAGGTGCAGAATGTCGTGTTACAGTCACAACTAGGGTATAAGAGATTGAATTAGAGAGTTGTTAGAGAGTTTATAAGAGTTAGATTAGGGTTTTAGAAGCATAGAATGGGAATGAAATATTGAATCAGAGGGTATGCTGGGCATAGCTTGTAAGAAGTCTCCTCGCTCTGGCACCATCTTGGATTTTTTGCCCTTGGAGGGCAGTTGAGAGTCAACCACATCGCTTTGGCTCTGGAGTCACATGCAGGCCAGACTGGGTAAGGATGGCAGATTTCCTTCCCTAAAGGGCCTTTGAGAACCTGATGGGTTTTTCCGACAATCAACAATGATCATCAGTAGATTCTTAATTCCAGATTTTTTTTATTTAAATTCAAATTCCAACATCTGCTGTAGAAGATTTGAACCCAAGTCTCTAGAACATTAGTTGAGTTTCTGGATTAATAGTCTAATGATAAATATCACTCGTCCATCGCCTCCTGTGCTTGTATAAAATAAGTCAATTTTTGAGGAAGATGGAAACTGGAAAAGATCTCTGGCAATAGCGCTCTTGGAAGTTAGAGAGAGGTATCTCCAGGGTGAGGTATTGAAATGGATACAAAATTGGCTTCTTGATAGAAGCCAGAGGGTGGTTGTAGAGGGTTGTTTTTCAAACTGGAGGCCTGTGACCATTGGTATGCCTCAGGGCATGCTGTTATTTGTCATTTATATTAATGATTTGGATGAGAATATAGGAGGCATGGTTAGTTAGTTTGCAGATGACACCAAGATTGGTGGCATAGTGGACAGCGGGATTTTGATCAATGGGCCAGTGGGCTGACGAATGGCAGATGGACAAGTGCGACGTAATACATTTTGGTAGATAGAACAGGACAGGATTTACTCAGTCAATGGTAGGGCACTGGGGAGAGTTACAGAACAAAGATCTAGGAGTACATGTTCATATCTCCTTGAAAGTGGAGTCACAGGTGGACAGGGTGATGAAGAAGGCATTTGGCATGCTTGGTTTCCTTGGTCAAAATATTGAATACGGGAATCAGGAAGTCTTGTTGAACTTGTACAAGACATTAATAAGGTCACACTTGGAATACTGTATGCAGTTCTGGTCACCCGATTATAGAAAGGATATTATTAAACTAGAAAGAATGCAGAAAAGATTTACTAGGATGCTACTGGGACTTGATGGATTGAGTTATAGGGAGAGGTTGAATAGACTGGGACTTTTTTCTCTGGAGCGTAGGAGGCTGAGGGGTGACCTTATAAAGGTCTATAAAATAATGAGGGGCATAGACAAGGCAGCACTCGGAAAGCTTGCGGCTTGTGCTACCAAATAAACTTGTTGTACTTTAACCCGGTGTTGTGAGACTTTTTATTGTGTTTACCCCAGTCCAATGCCAGCATGTCCACATCAATAGCACTCTTAGCAATGCAGGCTGCATCACTTCAGCTAAGTGCGATGCCCTTTGGCAAGCTGTTGTTATCTTACATAAGGAGCACACTTTGAAAATATCCCAATGATGAACATGAGACTATTGTCGAAAGTTGTAAAAACCCATCTGGTTTATCAGGGAAGGAAATCTGCCATCCTTACCTGGTTTGGCCTACGTGTGACTCCAGATCCACAACAAATGACCTCAGTAGTAGGTAATAAATGCTGGCCCAGACAGCGACAGCAACATGCCATGAACGAACTTTTGAAAATTATGCAATTTCATGCTGCAACTGCTTGGAAATGAAAGAAGGCTCAGAGAGAGACTTCAGCTTCATTGACCACATCTAGTATAACATCACTCCCTGTATCTACAGGCCTTGGCAGCTCATGAGAACTAACCACAGGGAACTGCCTCCACAAGCATTCAGTTGTAGACCTGTGCCACATACAAGCAGCTCCTGCATAGTGGAGCTGACATTGCCACTTGTAAGCAGTGTTAGCAGCACAGCTGATCTTTTGGCTTCATGTTCTTCCAATCTAATTTTGGCATCACCTGCACTATCAGCAAATGTGCTGCCCGTAGATAAACAAAACACCAGGTTGCATGTGGCATAGTTGCCAATGTCAATGAACTGGTGTATTTTCCAAAGTAGAATATCCTTGATCATTATAAAGTCTCACAGCACCAGGTTAAAGTCCAATAGTTTACTTGGTAGCACTGCTCTGAAAGCTCGTGCTACCAAATAAACCTGTTGGACTTTAACCTGGTGTTGTGAGAATACTTACTGTGCCCACCCCAGTCCAATGTCGGCATCTCCACATCTTGATCATTATAACCATGCTCATAGCCTTCCAATATTACCCATGTAAAGATCATGGTACATTTAGCATTAACATGGGACTGAGTACAGGACCACCCACAGAGAACAGTAAGAAAACAAATGACTCACAGCTAGTGGCCAATCTAGTGTTGGACAGAGGTATGTGCATCACCAAACTTGGAGATAGCTTGAGCCCTTTGCTCTATAAATGTACATTGTTCTTGTAGTTAATAAATACAGAGGGCAGAACATTCCTGTCCCACCCACCACAGGAATTGTAGCCGGCTGGGGCAGAGCATAGAAAGGCCATTGACCTTGGGTGGGAATTTCAGGCATTGGGGGCGAGCATGGCTGGAAAGTCCCGTGCATGCAGTTAATTTACTGAAGGGCGCAAAGACTTCACTGAGACATACTGAACTGTGTCCAGCACTCTACAACAACCCCTTCTTGTTTCTCTTCACCTCTTCTCTGGCACCTCCCAGTGCTCCCTGTTCAAGTTCACAATCTGCAATCCCTGGATGCATAACCACGCTGCTGTTTGTAAAAGTCACAAGAGAAATGTGCCATGATATGAGGTGCTAACGTGTCCCAATGCATTGCCAGTTCTTGGAGAATGCTCTTCAAAGGTGAAAGTGACTCTTGTCATGAAGATAATCCGACAAGTATTGACACTGAGCCAAGAAGGAGACATGAGAATAGGTGATAAAAGGTTTGGTCAAAGAGTTTGGTTTTAAAAATGGTCTTAAAAGAGAAGAGAATGCAGTACAGCCATGCAGAGACGTTTACTTAGAAAATTCCAGAGCATCAGACCCAGATAGCTGACAGCAAGGCATCCAACACTAGGGCCAAGAAAGTGGAATATGCGCAAGAGAACGGCATGGAGGAAGATTGTAGGCATATGCCGGTTGTGAGAATTTCCATTTTACCATATCTCAATTCAATCGCTCAAATCAATTGATACAGTCATAGAGGCTTACAGCATGGAAACAGGCTCTTTTGTCCAACTCGTCCAACCTGCCCGGTTTTTACCATTAAGCTAGTCCCAATTGCCCATGTTTGGCCCATATCCCTTTATGCCAATCTTACCGATGTAACTGTCTAAATGCTTTTTATAAGACAAAATTGTACCCGCCTTATTGTTATCTCTGGCAACTCATTCCACCACACTTTGTGTAAAGAACTTGCCCCTCTGGACCCTTTTGTAATTCCCCCACCTCACCTTAAATCTATGCTCTCTAGTTTTAGACTCCCCTACTGTTGGGAAAAGATGTTGACTATCTACCTTATCTATGCCCCTCATTATTTTGTAGACCTCTATAAACCTCTTACGCTCCAGGGAAAAAAGTCACAGTCTATCCAGCCTCTCCTTATAACTCAAACCATCAAGTCCTGGTAGCATCCAAGTGAATCTTTTCTGCACTCTTTCCAGTTTAATAATATCCTTTCTATAATATTCCAACTCTGCCCAAGACCACAAGGAGCTACAAAAGGTCGTGAATGTAGCCCAATCCATCACACAAACCAGCCTCCCATCCATTGACTCTGTCTACACTTCCTGCTGCCTCAGCAAAGCAGCCAGCATAATTAAGGATCCCATTTACCCCGGACATTCTCCCTTCCATCTTCTTCCTTCAGGAAAAGATACAAAAGTCTGAGGTCACGTACCACCCAATTCAAGAACAGCTTCTTCCCTGCTGCTGTCAGACTTTTGAGTGGACTTAACTTGCATTAAGTTGAAGTTTTTCTACACCCTAGCCACTGTAACACTACATTCCACACTCTCGTGTTTCCTTCTCTATGAACGGTATGCTTTGTCTGTGTAGCCCACAAGAAACAATACCTTTCACTCTATGTTAATACATGTGACAATAATAAATCAAATCAAATCAAATATATATATTTCCAAGGTCCTTTAGCAATGCATTTCTAATTTAAGGTGGCTGATTTGGAAAATAATGAATATCAACGGTATCCAAAGTTATATTCTCATGGGGGAATTTTCCCGTCCCGCCTGCCATGGGAATCGTAGTGGGTGGTGGTGGTGGGGTAGGGGGGTCAACGCTGGGATCTGTTGACCTCGGGCTGGATTTTCCATTTCTGGAGCGAGCTCTGCCGGAAAATCCCACCCTTGATCTCTAACTTTAAAACTGGTTCAGTAATATTCTAAACCTATCCAGTTGACAGGCACATATGTTTAGATTTCTGAGAACACAAGTTATCATTGAATGTATTTTTCTCCATATTGTTTCCTTTAACATATCATAGAATCATAGAACCCCAACAGAACAGAAGGAAGCCATTCGGCCCATCGAGTCTGCACCAACAACAATCCCATTTAGGCCCTATTCCCATAACCCCATGCATTTACCCTGCGAGTCCCCCTGACACTGGGGTCTATTTAGCATGGCCAATCAACCTAACCCGCACATCTTTGGACGGTGGAAGTAAACCGGAGCACCTGAAGGAAACCCACACAGACACGGGAAGAAGATGCAGTCTCCGCACAGACAGTCACCCAAGCTGGGAAGTGAACCTGGGTCCCTGGCGTTGTGAGGCAGCAATGTTAAGCACTGTGTCACCGTGCCACACACATTAGTGAACCAGTTGGGCTTTTGGTGACAATCTGAATGTTTTCATGAGCAATTTTTCTAGTATTTGAATTTAATTATACAGAGGTTTTTTAAAAAATTATTTTTACTGGATGTGGGCTTCGCTGGCTGGGCCAGCATTTATTGCCCATCTCTAACTGCCCTCAATTTATATGGTATGAACAGAATCATAGAATCCCCACACTGATGAATGAGGCCATTTTGTCTGTCTAATCTGCATCGACTCTTGCCCAGCAGCTTGTCCAGGCCCTATCCCTGTATCCTCACACGTTTACCCTGCTAATCCCCCCAACATATACATATTGGGACACTCAGGGACAGTTTAGCATCGACAATCAACCTAACCTGCACACCTTTAGACATTTTGATGAATGATAGAACATAGTTTATATTCTACTGGATGCTCTGGCCGTATGCCCTGAATGGTATTTCTACTCATCTGAAATCAGCTGCCTTAACACGAACTGGACAGCACGGTGGCACAGAGGTTAGCACTGCTGCCTCATAGCGCCACACACCCGGCTTCAATTCTGGCTTCGGGTAACTATCTGTATGGAGTTTGCAAGTTCTCCCAGCGTCAGTGTGGGTTTTTTCTGGGTGTTCCGGTTTCGTTCCACACTCCAAAGATGTACAGGTTAGGGTGGCTTGGACATGCTAAATTGCCCCTTAGTGTCCCTAGGTAGGTTAGATGGATTAGCCATGGTAAATGTGCAGGGTTACAGAAATAGGGTAGGGGAGGAGGCCTGGGTAATATACTCTGTCGGAGAGTCAGTACATACTCAATGGGCCAAATGGCCTCCTTCTGCACTGTAGTGATTCTATAGTACCAGACAGTAGGGCTGAGTTTCCCTGTGGGTAGTGAATGTACAAGCGGTGCAATTGAGGCAACGCTGCTCACAGATTTAAATGATGAACCATGCAGCATTCTGGTTCTGAGCGCAGGTAGTGTCGCACAGACCTGTCACAGTCAGTTTGTTTTTGCAATGTTGATAATACTGATAAAAGCAAATTCATTACTTGACCTGGTGAAGTTATTCTGTTTTATTCAACAGCCCACCAGGTGGTTTACCAGACCGCTGCAAATGGCCTGTGAGTCAATCTGGTAGCATTTGGCTGAAGACATAGTACCCCTACAGTGCAGAAGGAGGCCATTCGGCCCATTGAGTCTGCATCAACCATAATCCTGTCCTTGCCCTCTACCCATAACCCCATATATTTACCCAGCTAATCCCCTGACACTAGGGTCAATTTAGCATGGCCATTCAACCCAACCCACACATCTTTGGACTGAAGGAAGAAACTGGAGCACCAGAGGAAACCCACGCAGACACAGGGAGAATGTGCAAAACTGCACACAGACGGTGACCCAAGGCCAGAATTGAACCTGGTTCCCTCACGCTGTGAGGCAGCAGTACTAAGCACTGTGTCACCCATAAAACTGTCTTTTTTTATTCATTCTTGGGACGTGGGCAGCTCTAGCATGTATTAGTTGTCCGAGAGCAGATGAGAGTCAACCACATTGCTGGGGCTCTGGAGTCACACGTAGGCCAGACCAGGTAAGGACAGCAGATTTCCTTCCCTAAAGGGCCTGAGAGAACCACATGGATTTTTCCGACAATCAACGATGGTTATCATTAGATTCTCAATTCCAGATATTGTTTATTGAGCTCAAATTCCGCCATCTGCGGTGGTGGGATTCAAACCTGGGTCCCCAGAGTTTCTGTATTAATAGTACCACCAGGCCACTGCCACCTTGGTGGGGTGGTGGGGGAGGGGGGCAGACCAAATATGGGGCGATGACTCCACTTCTCCTGAAAGATGTTAGTGAATTAATTGTGCTTTTAGCGGCTATCAGGCAGTCTTGACAGTCAATTTCTTCCTAATTCTGTTGTAATAGAAGAAGCGTAAATATCCTTTTTGTCATTGGGAGCTTGCAAGAAGATCTTGTATGAAATTAATGCAAAACAAGTCAGCGAGGTGAAGTGATGTCAACAGAACTTGAAGTCAATTCTTTTTCTCTGATTGAAAACAATGGGGTGCATCTGCAAGAGTTATTCCTCAAAGCACAACGTGCTACTTTGCTCCTCTCCTGTTCTCCCATTACTTATATATTTATGGCACCAAACATAATAATGTTTGGATAGCTCTGCTTCTTCTGAGTTATTCTATTTCCCATTCCCACACACAGTGAAGACTTTAGTCAGTCCACCATTGGAATAAGCACCTGTTGGGCAAACATGACATTTCCAGTTCAGAAATCAAAGCCATTTCTACAGTTCTATTGATGCTTCTTTTAAGAGTCACTAAATGCTGTTCCCATGGCAGCAATTGGCAAAATAAAAATAAGAGCGTGAAATGATAAAACGGCAACTAATCTTGCCGTTTTAAATTCTTAACTTTTATTCCGGGTGGTGGGGGGGGGGGGACCTTTCATATCAGTATCCATGACCGTGCTGTAACATGGAAAATAGAATCATCCCCCCCCTCAACAAAATCCCACACCACCATTAGCCTGAACCCATCTGTTAAAAAAAAGGTACTTCCATTTATATAATTTCCACGTCTTCTGAATGCCACAAAATATTTTGTAGCCAATGCATTTGGAAGTGCCATGTTGTTTTATAGATATATACATCAGGCAATTTACAACTACAGCAAGTTGTATTAATGTAACACTTTCAACATGATGAAATGTCCCAGGGGCATTTCACAGGAGCATTAGAAAGGGACATGTGTGGGGTGACACAGTGGCGCAGCGGTTAGCGCTGCTGCCTCACAGTGCCAGCGACCTGGGTTTGATTGCCGGCTTTGGGTCACTGTCTGTGTGGAGTTTGCACGTTCTGTCCCTGTCTATGTGGGTTTCCATAGTAGTCATGATGTGGGTATGCCGGCGTTGGACTGGCGTAAACACAGTAAAAAGTCTGACAACACCAGGTTTTAGTCCAACCTATTTATTTGATAATATTCTCTCAAGCTTTCGAGGGGTTACCCTCTTCGTCAGGTGAATGGAGAGTTCTGGCCTCAGACAGAGCATATAAAGCACAGACAGTTTAGAGATTACTGATTAAAATGCGAATCCTTAGATTCCTAAGGATCCTAAGAATTCTAAGGATTCGCATTTTAATCAGTAATCTCTAAACTGTCTGTGCTTTATATGCTCTGTCTGAGGCCAGAACTCTCCATTCACCTGACGAAGAGGGTAACCCCTCGAAAGCTTGAGAGAATATTATCAAATAAATAGGTTGGACTAAAACCTGGTGTTGTCAGACTTTTTACTGTATGTGGGTTTCCTCCAGGGGCTCCAGATGTATTAATGAGTGTCGGGCACCATGCAGAAGACAGAGTCACTAAAACAAGAAGGGCAAAGTAACACTATGGGGAGAGATTTGAAACACCAAAGCGGTGCTACACAGACTCGCCTCGATTTCCCACGGGTAGGCAGCGCTGTAAACCACAACTGCGACTGTGGGCGCCAGGCTAACACAGTGGTTAGCACCAGGGACCCAGGTTCGATTTCTGGCTTAGGTCACTGTCCGTGTGGATTCTGTACATTCTCCCAGTACCTGTGTGGGTTTCCTCCGAGTGCTCCAATTTCCTCCCGTAGCCCGAAAGATGTGCTAGTTAGGTGCATTGGCCATGCTAAATTCTCCCTCAGTGTACCCGAACAGGCACCAGAGTGTGGCAACTAGGGGATTTTCTCAGTAATTTTGTTGCAGTGTTAATGTAAGCCTATTTTTGACACTAATAAAATAAACTAACACGATATTAGAGTTGACGAGCAAACGTTTATTCAAAGCCACACGTCGAAACCTTGCTGCCATTTACGTTGTCACAGTTTCCTGACAGCAAGTGGTGCACTCACTGGGAAACCCTGTTCATAATGGTGGGATGACAAGATCCCTCCATCAGTGAGTGATGTGCCAATTCCTATCGTAAAACACACTGTGGAGGGGGAGGAAAGTCCCGCCCATGGATTTTAAGGAGCATCTTAAAGAAGGGAAGAGAGGTAAAGAAGCAGAGAGGTTTTAAGGAGGGAATTCCAGAATTTAGGGCATTGGCTACTGAAGGATTTGCCACCAATTGTGAAGTCATTAAAATTAGGGATGCTCAAGAGGCCGAGGGTGCAGAGATAACAGAGGGTTGTGAGGCTAAAGGAGATTAAAGAGATAGGGAGGGTTGAGATCATGGAGGGATTGGAAAGCATGGATGAGAAGTCTAAACTAAGGTATTGCTTAACTGGGATTCAATGTAGGCCAGTGAGTAGTAAGGGGATTTGGTGCCAGTAGGGACACAGGCAGGAGAGTTCTGGATGACTTCAAGTTTATGGAGTATAGAATGTAGGAAGTCAGCCAGGTATGTGTTGGAATAGTCAAATCCAAAGGTGACAAAGGAATGGATGAGGGTTTCAGCAGCAGATGAGCTGAGGCAGGGGTGGAGTTGGGCAATGTTCTGAATATGGTCAAAAGGTGGCCTTGTTAATAGTCCAGGTATGTCCCCGAAGGCTCATCTCAGAATCAAATATGACACCAAGATTAAACGAGAGTTTTCTCTCTGAAGAAGTGGCATACCAGACCGACTGAGTTTTTCCAGCACTTTCTGCTTTTATTGTAAACTGTCTGGTTTGAATGGTTACCCATAAAAGGAATGGATTCCATGACTAGAGAACAAACTTTGATGTTGGAACCGAAGACATTGACTTTGGTCTTCTCAATATTTAATTGGAGGAAGTTCCTGCTCACCCAATACTGGGTATTAGGAACAATTAAGAAGCAGTGGGAGGGTATACAGTGAGGTAGAAGGGTACGCTATCAGTGTACCAGTGGAAACTGACCCTGTCCCTGGGTCAGGTGCGCAAAGTCAGGGTGTCAGTGGTGTGGGGGCAGTCCATAAGGGTGAGTTAAATGGTCAGTAGGGGGAGGTCTGAGGGGGTCAGTCAGGAGGGGGCCGGTTTGAGTGTAGTCAGTTGTTGTGGGAGGGGGGAGCGGAGTTTGGATAATCAAAGGGGCTTAGTCAGGACTATCAGTTTGGAGGTTCAGGTGGTCGGCGGGGGGGGATGTTCAAGTGATCGTGGAGGTGGTCAGTGGGGTGGTTGGTTGGTCGGTTGAAGGGCATTGGTTGGGAAGGGTCAGGTGGTCAATCGGTATCAGGTGGGCAGAGGGAGTCCTGTTGGGGGACTCCCATGGAGGGGGGTGGGGGGGGGTGCGGTGGGCCAGGGGTGTATCAGTTCTGTAGTTACACAGGAGTTAGAAGTGGTTTTAATTCTTCTAACTTTCCCTGGGCAACTATTATTTAAAACAATCGGAACCATCCAAACTTTGAAACTTACGTTGTACTTTCAGATGTTCCAATTGCAGGGCAATGGAAGATTGAACTCTCTGGGCAATTGGCAGGCTATGCTGACCTGGGGACTTGCGGGGGGGAGGAAGTGGGAGGGTGGGGTATGTTCCCCAGCACATCTAGGGGATAACACCCCATAGAAAGTACATAGAACTAGATAGAATGTAAGTGTAGGACTGGGCATTCAGCCCTTTGAGCCTGCTCCACTATACAATATGAACATGGCTGTTACTGTATCTCAGTGCCATAGTCCCCTCTTCTCATACCCTTTGATACCTTTAGAGTCTACTGCTGGAATCTTACTGCCTCGCCCACCCGAGGCTCATAAGATCCTGCCCAATGCCAACAGAGAATGCCATTCTGCGAGCCTTGTCCATCCCGAACCTGGGGCAGGCAAACCTGTAAAACTCCAGCCTGTAAATCTATCTATTTCCTTCTTAAACATGTTCTGTGACATGGCCTCCACCTGAGCTTGAGAAATCCATAGGTTCGCCACCCTCTGAGTGAAGAAATTTCTCCTCATCTCAGTCCTACCCCATTTCCTGAGACTGTGACCCCTTGTTCTAGACCACCCCAGCCAGACAAAACAACACTCCTGCGCCCGATCCGTCCAGCCCTGTAACAATTTTACACATCACAATTAGACCCCCTCTCATTCATCTAAATTCTAGTGATGGCCTGGGAGTCCGGAGGTTACAGCTTATATGTCAATGCGCTGAACATTGAAGATGTGTTCACACAACAAGCAGGAATAACCTGGTACCAGACTTCCAACAAAGATTCATGCCTATCATCATTTCAATGACCAATTCTTTGGAACATAGTGCAATTGGTTTGTGTTTGTGTATGAGTGTACAGTGGGGGGAGGGACAGTGATTTTATTGATAGGTAATCAGACAAGAACTGCAGTCCACCATAACCCACAGTCAGATTAAGCGAGAGGGAGAGGTACATGTTCACAATCATTTAGTTGTGATGGCCTGCTCAGAGGAAGGCAAGAAATGCCTAAGCAGTTTACTAAAATCTAGTCCCAGCCAGCTTTGTATAAACCAAGATCTTTTCCAGTGCCATGACAGACAAAAAGGAAATGTATTGAGTCCATGAAGTTGGACACGGCTGCATGATTTGTTATTCCTCCTGTACACAGGGAAGAATTTGAAGCTAAGTAAAGTAAGTGATTTTTGATTATAACTGTCACTGTGCATGTTCACCTGTCATCAGTAAAATAAAGCAGCTTAACACTTGGATCTGACCTTGTCTCCTTTCAGTCTGCAAGATTGGAAAAGAAAATCTAAAGGTACAATATCCAGCGTGGATCATCCGAGGGTCCTGCTCACTGTTATCCCTTCGGCAGTCCATTAGCATCTAGGATTATGTCTACAAGATTATGAGGGGCACGGACAGAGTGGATAGTCGGAAGCTTTTTCCCAGGGTGGAAGAGTCAATTACCGGGAGGATAGGTTTAGGGTGCGTGACACCAGGTTTAAAGAAGATGTACGAGGCAAGTTTTTTACACAGAAGGTGGTGAGTGTCTGGAACTCACTGCCGACGAGGTGATGGAACCAAATACAATAATGACTTTTAAAAGACGTCTTGACAAATGCATGAATAGGATGAGAATAGAGGGATATGGTTCCTGGAAGGGTAGAGGGCTTTAGAACAGTCAGGCAGCATGGTTGGTGCAGGCTTGGAGGGCTGAATGGCCTGTTCCTGTGCTGTAATTTTTTTGTTCTAGGATGGCTTGCTTTCACGCTGGTTCTGAGATGGCTGTTAAGTCCAATGCACAGTCTGCAGATGCTGCCACATGTGGGGCTGATGAGGGGTTGGGTAGCTAGGTGGTTTGGAGGTGTATGAGCTTTCTCTGACACCTTGGTATTGCCTCTGACAAAGGCTTACTATTAGTCTGTTGTCTCCCCAAATGAGACTTCTCCTTTCTAGTTTGTTATAAGCCATGGTCTCCTGTGAGTCAGTGGGAATATGGGACCTGTTCATAGAATCTTACAATCCCTACAATGCAGAAAGAGGCCATTTGGCCCATCGAGTCTGCACCGACTCTCTGACAGAGTCCCAGGCTCTCTCCCCCACTCTATCCGTGTAATCCCACCCATTTCCAATGCCAAATCCATCTAACCTACACATCTCTGTTCACTAAGGGGAAATTTAGCATGGCCAATCCACCAAACCAACACATCTTCAGATTGTGGGAGGAAACTGGAGCACCCCAGAGGAAACCCATGCAGACATGGGGAGAATGTGCAAACTCCGCATTGACGGTCATCCGAGGCTGGAATTGAACCTGAGTCCTTGGCGCTGTGAGGTAGCAGTGCTAACCACTGTGTCACTCTGCTGCCTTTCTCTGTTCAGGGAAACTTTGAGGACATTCCTAAAGCATTTGCACTGTTCACCTGCTTGTCTCCTCAGACAGATCTGAAACTTTACAGTGCTGCTAGGTGTTGACTGTGGGTGTCATCTGTTTGCTCTGAACATTAAAATGACTCCACCTCTGGGGTCTGAAATAGGTCTTAACTGGTTGACAGCCAATAGTCCTTTACTGCTATAGTTCCAATGATGGAACAGAGGTCTCAGGTTACATAGCTCATGTTTCATATTCAAACTATAACCATTCCCAATACAAATGCTTTAATTTACAATAAAAATATTTTACACCAACAAACACATCCTTTATAATAGTTTAACTCGTATTAGGATGGAAAATTAACTGATATGTGCGGACTTTGGCGCAAAGTAAAGGCACATTTATCTTGTATGTTTACCCTGAGTCCCCCATTCAAATGAATGCTTTAATATCTGAACCAGTATACCCTACCAAAGTTTTAATAACTTGATTGGGGTTATCTACAAAGGTACAAGTTGGTAAACTCACGTATTAATGAGTATAGGTATCAGGAAGAATCTACAGTCACTAAAACAAGAAGGGCAAAGTAACACTATGGGGAAAGATTTGAACACCAAAGCAGTGCTACGCAGATTCACCTCAACTCCCCAGGGGTAGGCAGCACTGCAGACCACAATGGCAGCCGTAGGTGGCACAGTGGTTAGCACTGCTGCTTCACAGCGCCAGGGACATTTAACAAGGTACTGCATGATAGGTTGTTGCATAAGGTTAAATTTCACAGGATCCAGAGTGAGGTAGCTTCATGGATACAAAATTGGCTTGTTGACAGAAGACAGTTTTTCAAACTGGAGGCCTGTGACCAGTGGTGAATTTCAGGGATCACTGGTGGGTCCACTGTTCTTTGTCATTTATATTAATACTTCAGAGGAGAACTTAAGAGGCATGGTTACTAAGTTTGCAGATGACACCAAGATTGGTGGCATAGCTGACAGTGAAGAAGGTTAACTAGGCTTGTATCTGGATCTTGATCAATTGGGCCAGTGGGTTGATGAATGGCAGATCGAGTTTAATTTACATAACTGTGAGGTGATGCATTTTGGTAGATCAAACAAGGGCAGGACTCATTCAGTTGATGGTAAGATGTTGAGGATAGTTATGCAATATCTAGGGATCATTGTTCCTTGACAGTGGAGTCACAGGTAGACAGAATGGTGAAGAAGGCATTCAGCATGTTTGGTTTCATTGGTCAGGACATTGAATACAGGAATTGGGATTGCTTGTTGAAGTTGTGCAAGACATTAGTAAGGCCACACTTGTATATAGTGTATAGTTCTGGTCACTCTATTATAAAAGAATATTATTAAAGTAGAAAGACTGCAGATAAGTTTTACTAGGATGCTACCGGGACTTGATGGTTTGAGTTGTAAGGGGAGGCTGAATAGCTTTTTTCTCTGGAGCGAAGGAGACTTAGAGGTGATCTTATAGAGGTCTATAAAATAATGAGGGGCATAGACGAGTTGAATAATCAACATCTTTTCCCAACGATAAGGGAGTCTAAAATTAGATGGCGTGTGAGAGGAGAGAGATACACAAGGGTCCAGAGGGGCAGTTTTTCACACAGGGAGAGGTGAGTATCTGGAACAAGCTGTCAGAGATTAGTAATGGAGGTGGGTACAATATTGTCTTTTAAAAAGCATTTAGACCGTTAAATGGGTAAGATGGGTATGGAGGGATATGGGCCAAAAGTGCGCAATTGGGAGCAACATAGTGATTAAAAATAGTGGACAAGTTTGACGAAAGAGCCTGTTTCCATACTGCAAACCTCTATGACTCTATGACCTGGGTTTGATTCCTGGCTTGGGTCAGTTTCTGTATGGTGTCTGCACATTCTCCCCATGTCTGCATGGGCTTCCTCCGAGTGCTTTGATTTCCTCCCAAAGTCCAAGAGATGTGCTGGTTAGGGTGCATTGGCCATGATAAACTCTCCCTCAGTGTACCCGAACAAGTGCTGGAGTATGGCAACTAGGGGATTTTCACAGTAACTTTATTGCAGTGTTAACGTAAGCCTACTTGTGACAATAATAAATAAATTAATTAAATAAGTAAACAGTGTGACCACACAACACTGTACATTGATATCAAAGAAATCATGTGATATGATTAAATTCCTCCCCCGCCCTTCACTGGTAACAACTCTTCTCACAATTAATGACTGAATCTTTCCTTCCACTAACAAGCAGCCAGTTTTACAGCAAGATCACCAGGAACACAACATATATTTAGAAATGAAATTTAGGATTGTGTAAAATGGGTTGGATTTGCTGTCATTTTCCATTAAATACTATTGTGCGATATTCCGTGCGTTACAGTTTAATGGCTCATTGCCAGGTCTCTCACAGTAACTGTGATGGTTTTATGGAGGCCAAGTAAAGGCGAGATAATTTATCATCTCCACACCTGACAGCTTGTCGACAGTAGTTAGGCTCAGCTTTAAGTAACAGGTCTCTATCACTCTCACTACACGTCATTGTGCGTGTCTGTTCTTCAGTGACAGGTCTGTTATAAAGAGAAGCAACTTTGGCTGTGTTAAAAGGCCATGGCATAGGGCGCACACAATTAGAACTTCACATAACTGGAACTAGTTCAGTCGCTTGCAGTCACCTTTGTCAGCCAAGCTGAGCTATTTGACATTTCAGGCAGAATTAGCTCATTTCAAGTTCAGGATGGACGTTCAGTGATCTCGTTTGTCAGGACATTGGATCCCCCTTAAAATGAAATTAACTGTATTTATAGAGCACTGCTTCACATCTCCAAGAAACATTCCAAAATACTTGTCATTATTTTGAAGTGCAGCCGACACATTGACCGGAATGCTGTGGCTATTCATGCCAGCGGGATTTTCCCACCCCGCTGCAGTGAACAGAGATTTGGCCGGGCGCCAAGTTATTTGACCTCGCTGCAGCGGGAGCGTGGCATGAACAGTTAGTAAAGTGGCATCAGTTACGGCAGTAAACAGAATCATAGAAACTCTACAGTGCAGAAGCAGGCCATTCAGTTCATCAAGTCTGCACCAACTCTCTGACGCAGCAAACCACCCAGACCCTATCCCCGTAACTCCAAGTATTTATCCCACGAATTCCCCTAACCTACCCACTTTGGAGACTGAGCAACAATTTAATATGGCCAATCCACCTAACCTACGCATGTGTGGACTGTGGAAGGAAACTGGGGCACCAGGAGAGAACCCAGGCAGACATGGGGAGATTGTGCAAACTCCAGACAGACTGTCACCCAAGGCCAGGATCAAACCCGGGTTCCTGGCACTGCGAGGCAACAGTGTTAACCACTGTGCCACCATGCCACCCATGGTAGCTATTTGCACAAAGCAAAGTCCCACAGATAGCAATGACCATCTTGGTGATACTTGATGGAGGAATACTTGTTAACTTGGACAGCAAGGGAATTGCCAATTCTTCTTTGAACTGTACGTTGGGATTGCTAATGTCCACATGAATCAATTGGACAGTCAGAGCCAGCACTGACTTAATAGTTCATGAAAAGACAATGTCAACAATGGCAGTTTGATGCTGGGGTATCAGCTTTAAAATATCATCCTAAATTAAAAGTTCAGCTTCTTTGGATTGTTTCTCAAACTTTTATCTGATTGGAGTGGGGGCAGGGGGCTAGTGATCAGAAAAACTAGAAGTGAGATTGTCAGACTTGATTCTAAGGGGGCAATTTTCCCATCCCGCCCACCACGGGAATTGTAGTGGGCAGGGGGCGAACCATGAGAAGGTCCATTGACCATGGGATTTTCTGGTTTTGGGGTGAGCTCAGCCAGAAAATCCCATTCCCTGTCTTGGGAAAAACATTACCAATAGGCCAGGAATATGTAGGAAGCCTTCAGTTATGGTTGTGATAATGTGTAGGGGGAATTGGCAATCCTGGGAAGGTAGGTTTGTGGGATTGAAATACTCTTGTTTCTCCAGGCCCATACCCTATCCATGCAAAAGTCCTCACCTTCCTTCAGTTGCCAGCATTCTCAAGACATGGGAAGCACAGGCAACCAGGATTACACCCAGAGGGGAGATAAAATCTGAGCCCTGGAACCTTGTTACAATTCTTAAGTGACCAACTTGCTAACGGATATTTTTGCCCAATGTCTTTTCCACCCAACCCTGCAACCTCACCCTACAAAAACGTACGCTGGTTGGAGATGGGCTGTGGTCAGTTTGAGGTTCCTTTGCATTTTCACAGTCCATTTGCCCTCAGCCCATTGGCTTTTGGGCGTTAAAAACAACCCCCGGTCACCGCAAAAAATATTTTCCAAACTGTCCCTGTCTTAGATGGCCACTTCGCAATTTCCCAAGAACCATAGAATCCCTACAGTGCAGAGGAGGCCATTCAGCCCATCAAGCCTGCACCAACTCTCTAAAGAGCCCTCGCCCTGCAACCCCGTACATTTACCATGACTTATCCAGCTAACCCACACATCCTTGGACGCTAAGGGGCAAGTTTGCATGGCCAATCTACCTAATCTTTGGGGTGTGGGAGAAAACCCACCCGGAGAAAATGCACTCAGGCACGGGGGGAACATGCAAACACCACACAGACAGTGACCCAAGGCCAGAATTGAACTCAGATCTCTGGCACTGTGAGGCACCACTGTACCACCATGTCATTCCAGCCATTACAACTGAAAAACAGGGGGATCATGTTGATTTTTGCCTCTTTGTTTAAGAACAGAACACTTCTTATGTGCTGCCAAGAGACTTTTGAATAGACCTACCTTGCATTAAGTTGATTTTTCTCCACACCTGAGTTATGGCTGTAACACTACATTCTGCACTCTCTCCTTTCCTTCTCTATGTATGGTATGTTTTGTCTGTATAGTGTGCAAAGAAACAATATTTTTCACTGTATACTAATACATGTAACAATAATAAATCAAATCAAAATTATATTTGGAACAGAACATATCTAATAATAAATAATGGGTTTTTTATATCTAATAATCTAATTATATCTAATTATTATATCTAATAATAAATAATGGAATTTTACTGGCACGTCTGTCTGAGGTTCGTACGATCCCACCTGAGGCCAATGGAGAATGCTGTTTTCCAAGCCTCACCTGGCCCCGGAATCGAGGAGGACTTGATGGTAAAATTCCAATCTATACGTCCAATTCCATGATTTGAGTGCTGCTTATGAGAACAACAATGATGAGATGAAAATCTTGCTTATGGAAGTTGGCCAGGATATCGGGGGGTTGTCTCTGACAATCCTTTGGATAATATCCTGGGATCTTCATGGTCCACCTGAGTTATCAGCTGGGGCTTGGGTTCAATTCAGCTACCTGTTATGCATCTCTCTTGACTGAAGTCAGCAGAATTGAATATTGCAAGCAATGTATAATGAGCAGTGGATCCATTAACGCCCTAAGTGAAAACGAACCCCAATTTGCTATCTTGATGCCGCTTTTCACCTTGTGTTGATGTATTTGAGAATTGCATGTTTACAATATGTTTACCCTAGAGGAAACTGTTCCCTGTAAGTAAAGCTTATGTAAATACCCCCTGTGGAGGGAACTAATTTTTTATTTACAATTGGATGGTTTGACACAGAGCTTGAGTAACTAGCTGTCTTCCTGATATTGATTTCTGTTCTGCCAGCCTTCAACTGTGTTTCTGAATAATATTGAAATCAGTTGTGACTCCTGCTTAAAAAAAAATCCTATCTTGAGCGCAGCCTGGGTTACTGACATTAGGAAACAAAAGGCTTATCCTATGCCAGTCTGTTGGAAAACTAATGAAGAATTAGCTTTGATGCTGTGTCAAGTCCATCACAGACGGGTTTATTAGACTCAGTCACTTCGACAGGCCCAGTAAATTATCCTGCCTGTGTGACAGAATTGTAAAGTGAGCAATGTCAATGCTTCCATCATTGTTTCACAAGGCATCTTACCATGAACACTTTGCAAAATTGAAACACCGTTTCTTGCTGTATCAATGCATTATATCTACAAAATATTAAAAGTCCCGAGTGTGGCGAAGATTTCCAATGAGCTACGTGGTGACTATTCGCCACCCTTCAGCCATCACATGCCCTCTGACTCGCCACCTGCAATCTGCCAGAATTATTATTTTTTAAAAGCAAATTTACTGCGGATGTTGGAATCTGAAACCTAAAGAGAAAATGCTGGAGGAACATCTGTAAAGAGAGAAAAGAGCTGACGTTTCGAATCCAGATGACCCTTTGTCACTTTTTTTTAAGATTTGTTGTGTTCTGGTGATGGGTCACACTGACTTCACAATGGCTACCCCATCCATTTATTGGAACCAGCCAGTTGGATTTCAGTAGTGAAAAAAAACAGAAAATGCCGGAGAAACTCAGCAGGTCTGGCAGCACCTGAGGAGAGAGAAACAGAGCGGAATTCCCCCCGTCCTGCCAGCCAGAGTTGACTTCACCAGACAAAACCCAATTTTGCGATTCCAGTGTTTTGTAGCTTGGCGGAGAACCTTCCCAGTTCTTTCTTCAGCTGCCGTCCTTGCTGACTTCCACAGTCAGACAGAGGGAGAGAGATACCCGTAAAAAGTCTATTTGCAGCAGTACTGTAAGTGGGCTTGCAGGATTCTAGAACACTGAATTTAAAAAATTACAGCACAGGAACAGGCCCTTCGGCCCTCCAAGCCTGCATCGACCATGCTGCTCAACTGAACTGAAACTCCCTACCCTTCTGGGGACCATATCCCTCTATTCCCATCTTACTCATGTATTTGCCCAGACTCATCTCAAAAGTCATATCGTATCTGCTTCCACTATCTCCCCTGGCAGCGATTTTCAGGCACCCACCACGCTCTGTGTAGAAAACTTACCTCGTACATCTCCTTTAAACCTTGCCCCTCACACCTTAAACTTATGCCCCCTAGTAATTGACTCTTCCACCCTGGGAAAATTCTCCTGGCTATCCATTCTGTCTATGCCCCTCATAGCCTTGTAGACTTCCATCAGGTCGCCCCTCAACCTCCGTCATTCCAGTGAGAACAAACCAAGTTTCTACAACCCCTCTTAATAGCTAATGCCCTCCATACCAGGCAACATCCTGGTAAATCTTTTCTGCACCCTCTCCAAAGCCTCCACATCCTTCTGGTAATGTGACAACCAGAATTGAACACTATATTCCAAGTGTGTCCTAAATAAGGTTCTATAACATGACTTGCCAATTTTTAAACGCAGTCCCCCGGCTGATGAAGGCAAGCATGCCGTATGCCTTCTTGACTACCTTCTCCACCTGCATTGTCACTTCCAGTGACCTGTGTACCTGTACACCTAGATCCCTCTGCCTATCAATACTCTTAATGCTTCTGCCATATACTATATATTTCCCATCTGCATTCGACCTTCCAGACTTCCAGCACTTGTTCTCACAGAGCATATACACTAACAGGCAACCTGGGGCAACTTTCCAGCAGACTTTTCATCCATTTCCCAAGTGGGAAAGTGAATCCACAAAAATCTCTCTGGGCATTTACACAGGAAATCTCTTGATGAGATGGCCATTATGTTCCATTGTCTCTACAGGAGATGACACTTAGTTTCTGAATGTTTTAAGAAGTACCTGAGCAGGAAGATATTTTGGCCTTGGAGGGAGTGCAGAGGAGGTTTACTAGGCTGATACCGGAGTTGAGGGGGTTGAGCTATGAGGAGAGGCTGAATAAACTGGGCTTGTACTCATTAGAGTTTAGAAGAATGAGGGGAGATCTCATTGAGACGTATAAGATGATGAATGGGATGGATAGGATAGAGGTGGAGAGACTCTTCCCGCTCAAAAAAGACAGTAGGACTAGGGGGCACAGCCTCAAGATAAAAGGGGGGCGGTTTAGAATGGAGTTGAGGAGGAACTTCTTCACTCAAAGGGTGGTGAATCTCTGGAATTCTCTGCCCGTTGAAGTGGTGGAGGCTGCCTCGCTAAATATTTTTAAGACGCAGGTTGATGGGTTTTTGATAAGAGAGGGGATTAAGGGTTATGGGGAGAGGGCGGGAAAGTGGAACTGAGCAGCGACAGATCAGCCATGATCTTATTGAATGGCGGGGCAGGCTCGAAGGGCTAGATGGCCTACTCCTGCTCCTATTTCTTATGTTCTTATGTTCTTATGTATCTGTGGAGAGAGATAGAGCCAAGGTTTCGAGTCTGGATGATCCTTCACCAGAGACAGAGAAGAAAAGTACTTCTTCAGGGTAGGTATTCTGGAAAGAGAAGCAACAGTGAGTTAAACATTAAGATAAAAGCAAAATACTGCAGGTGCTGGAATCTGAAACAAAAGCAAAACAAAACAAATCGCTGACAAAGGGTCATCCAGACTCAAAACATTGGCTCTCTTCTCTCTCCGCAGATGCTGTCAGACCTGCTGAGATTTTCCAGCATTTTCTATTTTTGTTTCAGATTCCAGCATCCGCAGTATTTTGCTTTTATTTAAGAAGTACCTTGTCTGATAATAGGGTGGGATTCCATTGTCTCTTGGAGAATCTCCCTGCCGCAATTCAGCCAGTGGCTTATGTCCCCATTTAAAAACAAGCTTCACATTTTAGTTAAAGTCCAATATTTCTTGATATAATCCCATGATTTTTCCTTCATTATTGTGACAAATGTTAATCAAATAAGGGCAGGAATTCTCATATTTATCCTGGTCTGCAATGCTCATTGCATGAGATGCTGTACCCGGGTTAGTAATCCCTAAAATTTACCCACTCAGGGTCGTTGATTACACAGCTATCGCATGCAGGTTATTTCATGATACACAGGGGTCACTGACAAACCAGAGATGAAGCATCAGTGACATTGTGTAATGGTGATCCAGAATAGTGTGCCAACTTTTCAGGCAATGTTATTGTAATAAGTCTTCGGAAGCAGAAGTTGCTTTACAAAAAGATCCCTTTATTTACAAGTCTAACAGCAGCACACAGTGTGCTTTCAATTCGCAGTCTACACTAGGAGTGCCAGAGGAACTGACACGCCTAGTTAAGTACAAAGCAAGAGGCTCCCTGATTGGCCCTTAATTAGGGAGTTCATTTTCTCACAGGCCCACCACAAGTGCCTGATTAAAATCATTACATTTATCTTCATGTAGCAACCTGTAATCTCCACCAAATTACCAGGGATTCACCATAATGGAGGGAAATCCTGAAGTTTGGATTATCCTAATGCAATGGGTTAAAAGCAGGAAAAGAGATTTGACCACTAATGAAAGAAATGTTGATCTACAGATTCTTCCTGTCCCTCCACCTTTTTGTCCCCTATTCAAAATGGTAACTTGTGCTGCCGTCCGAATTAAACATCTCATCAATATTCAGAAAGATGTTCTACATAAAGCGGTGAAGGCAAAAAGCGTGAAATCAATTAAGAGGAAGTTAGGTGCTGTGATGGGGGGAACATAACTTACAATGGATGGATGGAAATGGACTGAACAATCAGCTTCTTCTGTATCTATCTTTGGGAATTAATTCTATCAATTGTTCATTTCTTCCTGGATGCTTTGGAGACAATACAAAGAAGGTTTCCCAGGATAAACGCAAAATACTGTGGATGCTGGAAACTGAAACAGAAACAGAAAAATGCTGGAAAA
This sequence comes from Carcharhinus amblyrhynchos, assembly GCF_965287045.1. Lineage (NCBI taxonomy): Eukaryota > Metazoa > Chordata > Chondrichthyes > Carcharhiniformes > Carcharhinidae > Carcharhinus > Carcharhinus amblyrhynchos. The sequence goes on along the minus strand of NC_137349.1, from coordinate 4,987,757 downwards.
TCTCAGCAGGTCTGACAGCAACCATGGAGAGAGAGTAGAACCAACGTTTTGGGTCTGAGATTCGCCAGAGCTCATCCAGACTAGAAACATTGGCCCTACTCTCTCGCCCTGATGCTGTCAGACCTGCTGAGATTTTCCAGACGTTTATCAGGATGTTGCCTGCTCTGGAGAGTTTAGGTATGAGGAGAGGTTGGATAAACTCGGATTGTTTTCACTGGATATTCAAAGGTTGAGGGGCGACCTGGTAGTCGTCTACAAAATTATGAGAGGCATAGATAGGGTGGATAGTCAGAGGTTTTTTCCTGGGATGATAGGGCCAGCTCCAAGAGACACAGGTTTAAGGTGAGAGGTGTCCATAAAATGTTGGAGTGATGTGGCTGAGACTGCTCCATTCCTTTCAAACTGACCCTCATAGAAACATAGAAACTAGAAGCAGGAGTAGGCTATCCGGCCCTTCGAGCCTGCTACACCATTCATTTTGATCATAGCTAATCATCGAATTCAATATTCTGATCCCCCATTCCTTCCATATCCGTTGATCCCTTTAGCCCCAAGAGCTATATCCAATTTCTTCTTGAACTTAGACAATGTTTTGGCCTCAATTACATTTTGTGGTAGTGAATTCCACACATTCACCGTCAACATGCCATTTGCCTTCTTTACTGCCCACTAGACCTTTGCACTTATTTTCAGCGACTGATGCAGGAGGACCCCAAGGTCTCGTTGAATATCCATCTCCCTCAATTTAGTAAAAATCCGCCTCCCTATTATTGCCACCAAATCACATTAAGGCACAATGGACTTTTATCCCATCGGCCTGAGGTGGATTTGAACCCAGAGCTGCAAGGTCACTATCTGACATATGGGAAAATACACCAATTAGCTGAGAAAAACCGTTACTCATTTGTAGAATCATGTAGCATAGAAGGAAGCCATTCAGCCCATCATGTGTGTGCCAGCTCCTTGTAAATGCTGTCTATTTAGCCCCACTCCTCTGTTCATACCCCTCATCCTGCAAATGTTAACTTTTTCAGTCGATACACGCACATATTAACTTTTGGCCAATAGGTGTCACTGACAGTATTTGAATAAAAAACTTGTTTGCAATATCTACCGTGACAGAAAGAAGAGTCCCCAGTGTACATCAAATATACTTTATTCACATTGGAATGACAAACGTGATCTGCATTAACATCCCAAGCATTTACTTTAAACACTTTAGCCTGCAGCCTCAGGACTCAAGCAGCAGGCAAGCTGTATGTTGTCTCAACAGAACTGCACAACAAAAGGTCATCATTTAATTCGGAAATAAAATCAAACTTTTGTAGAGCAGTTCATTTAAAAAACGCCCTCGGCAAAGAATGGCTCTTTACTGTGTAACAGTTCCTCTTTCGTCTTTGTAAATCCGGTACTTGGCATTCTAATTGAATGCTATACTCGCAGACTAACATCCTCCAGTGATGAATTTTTGTGATATTTTACAGAACCTAGCCCTGTTTTTTATCACTTATTCTAACAGCAGCAGCGTGGGTATAAATTCTAAATAATGAGTACAGTGGATTTATAGTGTGCAAGATTTGAGCAGAGTTAATGATTCATGCATCGACTTCCAAGGTAAACACTTCCCTTTATATCGTATTATGCAAACTTCTTGATCCAGGCATATAACACTGACATGTATAAGTCTGATCCTCACATCACATTTTCTACCAATTATCCATGTTTATGATACTCAGGGCACAGAATGTTGTCAATCTATTACCTTCTTGAGGGCACCGTGCAGGAATTCTCAGCTTTCCACAAACAATTTTACATGGGAGGTCAAAGTTTCTGACAGTGTGTTCCAGCAAAAAAAGGCTCAATTAGTGACAGTACAGCCTGGGAAATAGCACACACTTCTGTGTCCACTAAAATTGAAAGGAATCCCACAACACCAGTTGATAGTGGGATTTCTTTCTGATTTACCCCAGTCCAACACCGGCCTCTCCACATCACGCTCACAAAAATTAGCAGATTGTGTGAGCAACTTTCCAGTGAAGGTTGATGGTGGACACTATTCTGCATCAGGAGGGCGTGATCAAAATACCTAACTTGCAAAGAACCAATCTTAAAGCTACTGTGATTTTTCAAAAATGCTGTAAATTTATTTTTCATCTATTCATGGGACATTGGAGTTGTTGGCCAACCAATATTTTATTGTCCATCCTTAGTTGCGTTGAACTGAGTAGCTCACAAGGCCATTTCAGAGGATAGTTGAGAGTCAACCACATTGCTGTGGCCCTGGAGTCACATGTGGGTCAGACCAAGTAAGAGCGGACAGATTTCCTTGCCTAAAGGACATTAGTGAGCCAGGTGGGTTTTTCTGACAATCGACAATGGTTTCATGGTCATCAGTAGATTCACAATTCCAGATATTTTTTGCCAAGTTTAAACTCTACCATCTGCCGTGGCGGGATTCGAATGTGGGTCCCCAGATCGTTAACTGAATTACTGGATTAATAGTCTAGTGATAATATCACTAGGCCATCGCATCCCCAGTTACAGTGAAATTCAAAAGGCGTGTTTAGTTTTGTTCATTCATGGGACATGAACGTTACTGACAAGACCAATATTTTCTGGCCATCCCTCGTTGCCCTTGACAGTGGTGGTGACCCACCTTCTTGAACCACTTAACACATGGTGTAGGTACATCCACAGTGCTGTCAGGGAAGGAATTCCAGGATTTTGACCCAATGACAGTGAAAGAATGGCAATATATTTCTGAGTTAGGATGGTATAGGTTTGGAGGAGAACTTGCAGATAGTGGTGTTCCCATGTGTCTGTTGCTCTTCTTCTTGGCGGTGGAAGTTATGGGTTTGGAAGGTGCAATTGAAGGAGCCTTGGCAAGTTTCTGCTTTTAACTTGATTTGATTTGATTTATTATTGTTACATGTATCAGTATACACTGAAAATTATTGTTTCTTACACATTGTACAAAACGCATCATATGTGGAGAAGGAAAGGAGAGGGTGCAGAATGTAACGGTACATTCATAGCAAGGGTGCAGAGAAAGATCAACTTAATGCGAGGTAGATCCATTCAAAAGTCTGATGGCAGCAGGGAAGAAGCTGTTCTTGACTAAGTCGGTATGTGTCCTCAGACTTCTGTATCTTTCCTGACGGAAGAAGGTGGAAGAAATTATGTCTGGGGTGCATGGGATCTTTAATTATGTGGTTGCTTTTCTGAGGCAGCAGAAAGTATAGACAGTGTCAATGGGTGAGACTGGTTTGAGTGATGGACTGGGCTTTGTTCACAACCCTTTGTAGTTTCTTGCCTTCTTGGACAGAGCAGGAGCCGCACCAAGCTGTGATATAACCAGAAAGAATGCTTTCTATGGCGCATCTGTAAAAGTTGGCGAGAGTCATAGCAGACATGCCAAATTTCCATAGTCTTCTGAGAACGTAGAGGCATTGGTGGGCTTTCTTAACTACAGTGTCAGCATGGAGTGACTAGAATAGGTCGTTGGTGATCTGGACACCTGACAACTTGAAACTCTTGACCATTTCTACTTCGACCCATTGATGTAGACATGGGCAAATACTCCACTACACTTCCTGAAGTTGATGACTATGTCCTTCATTTTGTTGATATTGACATTGATAGATCATCTTGTAGAAGGTATACACCATTGTTACTGAGCTTCAGTGGTGAAAAGAGTGGGTGGATAATGTTGGGTCTCATATTTCTAATATGAGATGAAGTCCACTACTGCGTTCGGATCGAGTTATATTGCTTCACACACAATGGCTACATTCCAAAAGTTGAGAGGGAGAGGGAGAGAGAGAGAGAGAGAGCAAGAGAGAGCTCATAAAGGTCAAGCCTTATATACATATACTGTTTGATAACATCCCTTCTTAGTCCCCCATTGGCTCTGCACTAAATTGCAACCATCATGTTGGCCACACTCATCTCTGCAATTTATATCAGCAATTTGTGCCTGTGGCTTGTGCCTGTAGTCAGTGTGCGACAGCACATTCGTAGCTTGGTTTCAAAAGTCAATACTTGGGATTTTACAGCCTCACTCGGGCAAAACCAGAAATTCCCGCCCAAAGTCAATGGAGATTTCCGTTGTCGGATCCTCACCCACACTGATACCATGGCGGACGAGGTGTAGAGTTCCAGCCCATGTGTCACTCGGTAGATTCAGTACCTTCCCACATTTAAGGTCGTGAATGAGTGCCAATCAAGTAGGCTGTTTGTCCTGGATAATGTCTTGAGTGTTTTTGGAGCTGTAGACATCCACACAAGTGGTGAGTTTTCCAACAAGTTTCTAATTTGTTCCTTGTAGTTAGTTGACAGACTTTGGAAAATCAGGAGGTGACTTACTCCCCGCAGAACTCCCAGCCTCTGATGTGCTCTTGCAGCCAATGTTTACATGGCTAGTCCAGTTAAGTTTCTTGTTAAGAATAAACCCCAGGATGGTATTAAATTCATCAATGTTAATGTTATTGAAATAATAGATTCTTTCTCAGTGATGATGGTCACTGCCTGACATTTGTATGACGTGAACATTACTTGCCATTTGTTAACCCTAACACGTAAATGTTGTCCAGGACTTGCAGCAATGGAATAGACTGCTTTGATATCAAAGGAATTTCAAACGCTACCAAACACCATTCAATCATCAGTGAACATCCTCACTTCTGTCCTTATGATGGAGGAAAGTTCATTGCTGAAGCAGCTGAACATGGTAGGGCCTACAATGTTACCGTTGAAGAACTGCTGCAGCAATCTCCGAGGGTGGTGGTTGAGTGGATACAGTCAAAATACATGATTTTATGTAGTGATCAGAAGGCATTGCTTTGCCTATACATGGCACTTATGATGATGACTAATGATGTCTACTGACTCCCCCGGTCCAAAAGGGAACCAGTTACAAAGCTTTCCAATCCATTTCAAGGATTTATTTGGCCAATACCTCTCTTTTTTTTATTTGTTCATGGGATGCAGTATCGCTGGCTGGGCCAGCATTTATTGTCCATCCCTGAGGGCATTAAAAATCAACCACATTGCTGTGGATCTGGAGTCACATGTAGGCCAGACCAGGTAAAGATGACAGATTTCCTTCCCTAAAGGACATTAGTGAATCAGATTTTTTTTTTAAATGTCAATCAACAATGATTTCCTGGTCATCATTAGACTTTTAGTTCTAGATTTTTATTGTATTCAAATTTCACCAGCTGCCATGGTGGGATCTGAAACCATGCTTGTTTGAAAGTCCGGTTTTAGCCCACGATATTGGTCCTAATAACTGATTACCAGAATTCAAACATGCCCAGAGGCATTAAAACAGACACCTGCCCGTTAAGTGCTATTTTCAAAACAAATTTTGTGAATTATCCTTGGCCTCTGAATTACTAGTCCGACTACGACACCAGTACGCCATTGCCTCCCCTTTACCATAAAGCCAACACTGCCAGTCAAGAACATCAATTCCAGCTTTATTAAAAAAGGAATTGCCGACCACTGTCCTGGATGACTGAAGGCCAGACCTTCAAAAACAGGATAGGAGCGCATAAACAGGAGTGTTAAGCTGAGCATGCACTGCGAGGTTCCTTGTGCGATGCTTGCGTTGCTATAGGTGTGCTAGATGAAGATGAGAAAGAGGATAAGACAAAACAGCAGATGGTTCAAATCCTGTCCTTGGGAACACATATGATTTCATCCCACACGTTTCTTCCAATTGCCTGGATAATATGCTGGAATAACCAGGAACCAAGACGTTGTAATGTCTGTGCCTTCTTCTGGGACTTCATGGTTTGCATTATAAGGAGAGGCTGGATAGACTGGAACTTTTTTCATGGCGCATAGAAGGCTTAGAAGTGATCTTATAGAGGTCTATAAAATAATGAGGGGCATAGATCAGCTGGATAGTCAATATCTTTTTCTAAAGGTAGGAGAGTCTAAATCTAGAGGGCACAGGTTTAAGATGAGAGGGAGAGATACAAAAGGGTCCAGAGGGGCAATTTTTTCCACACAGAGGGTGGTGAATGTCTGGAACAAGTTGCCAGAGGTGATTGTAGTAGAGGTGGATACAATTTCAATCCTTCCAGTTCAGGACTTCTGTTAAGTGTTAACTTGTCACAGAGTTACAGCGGTAATCTCAAAATGCTGGACGAAGGAACAAATACACAGTGACAGATGTGTCCAACCCGCCGGCCAGCCTGTGTCTCAGTCAGTAACCATGTATCGTGCAGCTGTTGTGTTAAAATTATCTGATATGTGAAGCCCTTGGGAGGATATCAGTCAGCTGAAGCTTTCAATTGAAAGTTGCAGCTCAGATGTATCTTTTGAAGTATAGGTATGCATGAAATGCAATGAAGCTTGTGTGAGGCCTTAGCATGGGTAAGCAGTTAATGAGGAACAGGTTGACAGGCAGAACTTGGTTGCATGCAATCTGGGACATTCAATGTCAAACAGAAAACTGTTGGGCAAACTTACCCTGCCAGGTTTCTTGAAGTGTGCTTATTTTTTTTCGGAACCTAGTGTATTGTATGTGGGACACTAGAAATGGCTGCCACAGCTGCCAGGAACAGTGCACCACAACGGTACCAGGCACACCAATGTTCCTGGCACACATCTGATGGAACAGCGCTGTCACTTCCTCAGCTATCAGCAACAATTCGTACTTACATGACACCTTTAACAGAGCAAAATATCCCAATGTACTTCAACAGAAGAGTTAGCAAACAAGAAAGGGAATACTAGCACAGCTAGCCAAAAGATTGGCCTCAGTTGGAGGTCTTAAGCAACACCTTCAAAAGAAGAGGCTGGGAAATGGAGAACATTAGGGGGAAATTCCAGAGCTTCGGCAGTTAAAGGGGCCAGCGATTGTGGAAAGAGGAAAATCAGGGATGTGCATGAAACCAGAGGGGAAAGAACAAACGGATTTTGGACTGTTGTAGCTGGAGGAAGCCAACGAGAGAGGGAAGGGGGAATAGAGGATTTGGGAATGAGGTTTCACACTCATTCACACCCTGCCATCACTGCCACATTGAGGATGGAGAATTTGGCACTCAGCCAAATCTCCGTTCATTGAAGTAAGGCAGGAGAATCCTGGCTGCAAGCGAGGTCGGAGAATCCGGCCTAGATTAACTCTCTGCTATTTGTCTTCTGACTGCTTTGAGCCTCTGCCTTATTGTGTTTGCCTTCCCTTGCTTTCCGATTGTAACTTTATTTTCTTCCTTTGTTAAGGATCTGCCGTAGTGTTAATATCTATTTTTGGCCTTTACAGAGGTTGAGTTAATATAAACCCCCAGACGTAGCCACTTACCTTTCATTGGCCACATCTCTTTCCTCAGTTTCTCCCCACCCGTTCAGCGAGCATCTGATTGTCCAAACCCCAAATCCATTCCCTGCTTCCTCCAAAGACCAAATTCAAACTGAATCCAATTCAAGGTCCCCACAAGAGAGACAAAGAAGATCCAGGCTGACAAGAAAAGGCATTGCACCCCATCTTGGTATTGATCCAACACTTGGGGCGGGATTTTATAGCTGTGCTCATCCCAAAACTGGAAAATCCCGCCCAAGGTCAACGGACATTAGCATAACCCGTTTCCCCCCCCAACACCCGCTACAATTCCTGTGGTGGGCGGGATGGGAAAAATCCCCCCCTTGATCTTATCCAAAAGGCCGGGAATCCTAGGAAATCAACCTGCCTGATCATTGGCTCTCCCCTGCCAGGTAAATTTGAGGGATTATTTTGGAGAAAGGTGAAGGCCGTGGTAAAAACATGTTTGTTTGAAAGTCCGGTTTTAGCCCACAATATTGGTCCTAATAACTGATTATCAGAATTCAAACATACTCAGAGGCAAAACAGACACCTGCCTGTTAAGTGCTAGTTTCGAAACAAATTTTGTGAAGCGGTGAATGTAGCCTTGAAACACCCACTTCCATTGGAGTGTGTGTGTTGGCTGCCACACATGGAATATTTCAGGATGACTTAGGGACTGAGGGACAGGGTGAATAGGTTCTCAGGCAAACTACTGGTGGAAGAGGCCTTCAGGAGGGGAGATATCCCTTATAGCCCCAGGGACCCAGATTTGATTCCTGACTTGGGTTACTGTCTGTGCGGTGTTTATACATTCTCCCCGTATCTGCATGGGTTTCCTCCGGGTGCTCTGGTTTCCTCCCAAAGTACAAAGATGTGTAGGTTAGGTGGATTGGCTGTGCTAAATTGCCCCTTTGTGTCAGGGGACTGGCTAGGGTAATTACATGGGGCCTGGGTGGGATTGTGGTCAGTGCAGACTCGATGGGCCAACTGGCCTCCTTCTGCACTGTAGGGATTCTATGATCCTGTCCCCATAGTAGAGGGAAGCCACCCATCTCACCGTCCTCTCCCTCAGTGCTGCAGTAGCTGATGTTCTGGCTGTCATCATGTCCTCCCCTAATTCCTCCTCCAGATCAAGGCAATATTTGACCAAGCACTCCCTTTCTCCATGTGATTCCTATAAGGTCTTCAATAAAGTAGAGTAGCAGAGTCTTCACTCACACTGGGTGCAATTCTGAGAATTTCCCAGAAAACTGCTGATGGAGAATTCAAGATGAAATCTCAACAAAGTGTGTCAAAAAGTTTCCCAATGTGTTTCAAAAGTTCTCTTCAAACATAGTTATCTTCAGCAGGAAATGAAAGTTTAAAGTTTATTTATATGGGTCACAAGTAGGCAGACATTAACACTGCAACGAAGTTACTGTGAAAATCCCCTAGTGGCCACACTCTGGCATCTGTTCGGGTACACTGAGGGAGAATTCAGCATAGCCAATGTATCGAATCAGCACATCTTTCAGATTGTGGGGGGAAGCCCACACAAACACAGGGAGAAGATGCAGACTCCACGCAGACAGTGACACGAGCCAGGAATCGAATCTGGGTTCTAATGAGGTAGCTGGCGCCAAGTTTTCCATTCTCGCTGGCAGTGGAGCAGGAACGGATGACATCGGAGAATCCCACCCTAGTTGCTACAATAATTGGTCCTCCATAGACTCGACCCATTCTTCCCCATTTGTGATCAGACTATTTGTGCACTTAATGGAAAATAAAAGGTTTTCATTCCTTCTTCAAAGCCCAGGGAGAGTGAAACAACTACACGTCTGAGCTGGGTTGATTGGTGATGCTTGCAGAGTTATGATGTAATTTTAGACTATAGATTTTTTGCTCTGAGGTGTTTCATTGCACTGACACAGCCAAAATGTTACTTGCAGGCTCAGGAGACAGATGGCATCAACAAATGTCAAGGCAGTCAGATGGTAACGCACACACAGAAAACGACCTCACACATCAAGCTACTGCTCACTTGAGTGACATAAACTGAATTTTCAAGACCTTTACTTTTAAACATAACTTTTTTGAATAAACAAAATCTGTTTCCCAGTGCTGGCTTATGTTCCATAGGCACTGCCCACCCCATCAGAAGTCCTTTTATTATCAACCTGAACAGTAAGTGTGCGTGAACCATTAGCCCATAAATAACTTCATGGCCGAGCCTAATCCTGTCCTTATTGGACATCCATGAACACCAGTGTAAGTCATTGGCTGGTGAGAACAGAACCTCAGAGTGTATTTCCTTTCCCCTCCCTAATCAGAAATCATCAGTTCTGCTAACCCAGGGATCAAACCTGATCCATAGCTTAGTCCTCACTGGATAATGCATTTGTCAACTAAGCCATCAAGGGGTTTCTTGAATTTAGTGCACTGCGGCCATTCCAATTCCTACATTCCGCTTTCACCCCTTCCCCTCCTTCCTAGAATCGTGGCCCGATAGGCTCAGTTGATAGAGCATGGGACTCTTAATCCCTGGGTCGTGAGTTTGAGCCCTACAATAAGTGATAATGTTTCGGTTTGGGTGGCACGGTGGCACAGTGGTTAGCAAATGCTGCCTCACGATGCAAGGTGCCCAGATTTGATTCCCGGCTTGGGTCACTGTCTGTGTTGAGTTTGCACGTTCTCCCTGTGTCTACTTGAAAGTAGAGGTGTTGTCCATGACCCCAAATGCCACTCACAAGTGAAATAGAGATCTATTTGTGCTTCTTTTAATTTAGTCTACTGCATCACCTGCTCACAGTGTGGTCTCCTCTGGATTGTAGAAACCAATTCAGGTTAGGTGACTCCTTTGCGGAACATCCCTTTGCAAACATAATCCTGAGCTTCTAGTCATCTTTCTTTTTAATTCTCTGCTCCATTCCCACAGCGACCTCTCCATCCTTGACTTCTTTGCTCCAAAGAATTTCAAGCTCAAGTAACATCTTTCAATTTGGATTCAACGTTGAGTTCAACAATTTCAAATTATGATCTCTGGTCCCCATCTTTTCAGCCAACAGCTGTTGGCAATGATTCCCTCTTCCCAATTTACACCTCTACCCGACCTACCTTCACACGTTCCATCTCCTTTTGCTTTGCACCTGCACCCCTGCAGTCATTTTGTCTCCTTTGTCTTCGTTTTTTGCTCTTCCATCCACCATGACTCCCTCCAACCTTCTCCCACTTCTGTACTTGTTGAAAACCTGTTACCAGTTCTGATGAAGGTCATTCACCTGAGACGTTCACTTAGGGTGGGATTTTCCGTCCGTGCTCACCCCAAAACTAGAAAATCCCGTGTCTCCCCGTATCTGCATGGGTTTCCTCCGGGTGCTCCAGTTTCCTCCCACATTCCAAAGGTGTGCGGGTTAGGTGGATTGGCCATGCTAAATTGACCCTTGTGCCAGGGGATTACATAAGAACTAGGAGCAGGAATAGGAGATCCGGCCCCTCGAGCCTGCTCCGCCATTCATTAAGATCAAGACTGATCTTTTCATGGACTCAGCTCCACTTACCCGCCAGCTCACCGTAACCCTTAATTCCTTTACTGTTCAAAAATTTATCTATCCTTGCCTTAGCAAGGAGAGACACAGGAAGATCATCTTTGTGTGGTCCGCCCCTTCGCCCGCTATGATTCCCATGACGGACACGAAGGGAGAATTCCACCCCTCTCCCCTCCCATTTCTCTCCCCAAAGATGCTGCCTGCCTGCTGAGCATTTCCAGTGCCTTCTGCTTTGATGTAAGATCTGTAGCTTGGTTCAAATTTTGAAAATAATTAAGTTAATTGACTCGTCTCTCCAAGACAGAAGAAGCAACTAAAATGCTTCAGGTGTCATTCTTTCCAGCGAACAACTTCTGGTTCTGCATGTGTGTGCAACAACATACAGATCCCAACTCGAGCGTAGAAATCCAGTGACTCTCATTTGGCATCTAACCGTATTTACTGTATCACACTGCTACGAGGTGCAATGAAACCTGTTCAAATATTTAGTGACATATGAGGGACAACGTTCCCGCAACTAAATGTATTTTCCCATCAATAAATCTGACATACCATATGCTGTCAGTAATAAAAAGCATATGGAAGCATTAAATCAAATGCCAAACTTATTTATTAACCAAGCAGCAACTTCAAAACCGCACATAATGGGTTGTTCTGATCACAATTAGGTATTTTGAATGCTAGCCCTTTATTCATCCTGCCACACATCTGTTACAGACATTTGATGCAACGCCTTTTTGTTGGGCCAAGCACTTCTGAGAGCTATTGTGTGAACCACTGCCCCCACATTTATTTCATGCACTCACAAAGCCTCCCTTTCTCTGACTGAATCCAAAATCTCTAATGCCTCTCTATTTTATTGATAGGCAGACCTACTTCACTTTCCCCCCGTTTCCACGCAATTACGGTTATTCGTCCTCTGAGCTTTCTTCAAGTAGACTGTTTCACATGCCCTTCTTCTTGCCCTGGTGACTTACTTTGCCGAATATCCAGATATTTAAAAATGCAATCACAATTGTGTTCAAACAGTGCGCAGAAGCAGTTTTACAGTGACATGTTGACTGGTGCATTGCTACGACTGTGCAACAAAATGCCAGTGTACAAGCACTCAGCGTGTCAGTCAGAAATTCCTCTCTCCATTGTGGTAGTGAAGCCTTCAGCACCCTATAAATAACTGGGTAACAACTGCCCTAAAGAGTGGAGTGAGGAATTTCAGATAAATGTGTTAAACACTCATGCGCCTGTATACTTTATCCCATTGTGTAACTTCGAGACCCAGGGACTAACAGATCACTTTATTGCATGATTCCCAATTGTCCTCAGTCACAGATTTGTAAAGGCAACAGAACTCTGGCACTCTGTCATTATTGGTGATTGCTGCATTTCCCAGATGGCGTTATTCCATGGTTAAAATAGCAACTCCAAATGGTGGCGTGGCATGATGATTTGGTGAGGCATTATTTACATCAATCCCCTACAGAGTGACTTTCCGATCTCAGCCAACCAGTCAGGATGAAGAAGGATGTACCTATTACCTTGCAGGGAGGAAGGTCAGAGGACATGCGAATACATGAAAGGGATAAGGTCAATGCTTAGTGTGTTCCCCACTCTTTCCATTCACCAATATTACTAACTTCTGGGGAGGTAATAAAAATGCTTTGCTATGGAGGAAAATTGGACTTAGAGCCTTGTTTACCAAAAGGATGTGGATGCTTTGGAGAGGATACAGAAGAGGTTTACCAGGATGTTGCCTGGTCTGGAGGGTATTAGTTATGAGGAGAGGTTGGAGAAACTCGGTTTGTTCCCACTGGAATGACGGAGTTTGAGGAGTGACCTGATAGAGGTCTACAAGATTATGAGCGGCATAGACGGAGTGGATAGTCAGATGCTCTTTGCTAGGATAGAAAAGAAAAGTGTTGGGGGACATAGTTTTAAGGCGTGTGAGGAAAAGTTTAAGGGAGATGTGCAAGGCAAGTTTTTTTACACAGAAGGTGCTGAATGTCTGGAATGCGCTGCCCAGGTGTGGGAGCAGGTACGATAGCAGCATTGAAGGGACAAGTAGACAAATTGCCCCTTAATGAATAGGATGGGAATGAAAAAATGCAGACTCTATACGTTTGTACGGTTTTAGTTTAGACATACATCACACACAGGCTTGGAGGGCTGAAGAGCCTCTTCCTGTGCTGTGTTGTTCTTTGTTTCGGAACACCCGGAAGAAACCCACGCAGCGAACGTGCAGACTCCACACAGACAGTGACCCAAGACGGGAATCGATCCCAGGTCCCTGCCGCTGTGAGGAGCAGTGCTAGCCACTGTGTCACCCTGCTGCCCCACCACTGTGTTACAAACAGAAAGCATCCCAGTCTGCTGTTGCAGAACTCTTGAAGTAGAATCGGAAAACTTCGCTCACTGCCCCCCTTTGCGTGTGGAATGGTGCACGGCGAAAATGCTACAAGATGCAAGAAAATAATTTGCAAAATGGATGGGAAAAATTAAATTAAAATAAAAAATGTTAACTTCAATCACAACATTGATTAATCATCGCAAGTGTTTAATCGGTCAAAGTGCTCCCTTTCCAGTCTCAATAATCCTGAGAGCAGCCAAATAAGTATATGTTCCCTTGTGATGGGAGTTCTAATAAATTGCTGGGACACTCAATGAATAATAATGTCTGAGACCAGAAGAATGACAATCCTAACTGGAGCTGCTCCCAGTTGTACCTGACCTGACATCACAGGACAATTTTACACTTTAAAGAAATGCCTGTGCTCTTTTTACCTTCCTGCAGCTGTGTATTTAAATTACACTTAGAACCTTTCCCCTCTGATTGTTAAGTTTGTTCAAAGTGCGAGCTGGAAGCCTGTGCCTCACATATCATACCTCACGGGGCACCATAATTGGAAGAAGCAGGAGAAGTGACATCGGCTGTAGCTAGAATCTATTATAAAGAATGCAGTAGCTGAACACTTAGAAAATAATGGCAGGATCAGGCAGAGTTAAGAGGGATTTAGGAAAGGGTTAGGAAAACCCAGATCTTTTGAGGATGTAATTAGCAAACAGATAAAGGGGGGGCTAGTAGATGCAACAGTTTTGGATTTTCAGAAGCCTTTCAACAAGGTTTTAACAGGAGGTTAGTAAATAAAGTTTAAGTATTACTATCACAAGTAGGTTTACATTAAGACTGCAATGATGTTACTGTGAAGATTCCCCTAGTTGCCGCACTCCTGCGCCTGTTCGGGTACACTGAGGGAGAATTTAACATGGCCAATGCATCTAACCAGCACGTCTTTCGGACTGTGGGAGAAAATTGGAGGAAACCCAAGCAGACACGGGGAGAATGTGCAGTCTCTGCATAAACAGTGACCCAAGCTGGGAATCGAACCTGGGTCCCTGGAGCTGTGAGGCAGCACTGTTCCACCGTGCCACCCACAACCTGGGGTTGGGTGTAATATACTAGCACGGATTGAGAACTGGTTAATGGATAGAAAACAGAGAGTAACGATGTGGTTTTACCAACTGGTCATGCCACACTCCCGCTGTAGCAGAGTCAGATCCCAGCCATGGGCAAGGACAGGGAATCCACCCCTTAACCCTTAAAGATTAAAAAACAGAATAAATAGATTATTCTCAGTTGATCAGGCTGTGATTGGTGGGATATCACACTGGCTTGGGCCATTCAGAATCCATATCAACGTTTTGGATATGGGGACCAAATGTAAATTTTTCAAGTTTTCTGATGATACAGAGCTAGGGAGGAACAGGAGCTGACAGGGGGATGCAGGGGGCTTCAAGAGGAGTTTAGTGGACAAAAATATGGCAAATGGAATATAATGTGAATAAAAAGAAGTAATACATTTTGGCAGCAAAAGAACAGAAATGCAGAGTATTTATTTAAATGTAAGATATTGGGTAGTATTGATGTCAGGAGAAAGCTGGGTATCCTTGTTCATGAGTCACTGAAAGCTAGCAGGTTCAGCAAGCAATTAAGAAGGTAAATGGTACACTGGCCTTCATTGTAAAAAGGTTTGACTACAGGGTAAAGACGGTTTGCAACAATTGTACAGAATCTTGGTGAGACCAGATTCGGACTATTCTGTAGTTTTGGACTACTTACCAAAGGAAGGGTATGCTTGCAATAGAGGGAGTACAACAAATGTTCACCAGACTGATTCCTGGGATGGCAAGATTGTCATAGAATCAAAAATCCCTACGGTGCAAAAGGAGGCCATTTGGCTCATCAAGTCTACACCAACTCTTAACATATCATTTACCCAGGTTCACATCCCCCAATCTATCTCTGTAACCCTGTGCATTTACCCCTCTAATCCCATTAACTTACACATCCTGGGACATTAAGGGGCATTTTAGCATGACCAATCAACCTAATCTTTGGGCTGTAGGAGGAAACTGGAGCACCCGGAGGAAACCCACACCGACACTGGGAGAATGTGCAAACTCCACACAGACAGTCACCCAAGGCTGGAATTGGATCTGTGTGCCTGGTACTGTGAGGCAGCAGTGCTAACCACTGTGCCACTGTGCCATCCTGTGAGAAGCGATCATGGAGACTTGGCCTGTACTCTTTAGAGTTGAAAAGAATGAGAGGTGATCTAATTGAAAGATGCAAAATTCTTACAGAGCTTGACACAGTAGATGTAGAAAGGATGTTTCACTTGGCAAGGGGGTTCTCGAACCAGGGGACAATTTCAGAATAAAGGGTAAGCCATTTAGGACTGAGATGGGAAGGCATTTCTTCATTTAGAAGCTGATGAATCTTTAGAATTCTCTGCTTCAGAGAGCTGTGCATATTCAAGACAGAGGTAAATAGATTTCTAAATATTAAATATATCAATGGGGGTGGTGCAGGAAAATGACATTGAAATGACATTCAGGCATGATCTTATTGAATGGTCAAGCAGGCTCAAGGGGCTAAATGGCCTACTTTTGCTCCTATTTCCTATGTTCCTAAGTGCCAATTTTACAAATGCTTGGATGTAAGGCCTGGAAAAGATTTGCAAGTTCGGTGCATTGGCCATGATAAATTGCCCCTTAGTGTCCTGGGATGCATAGGTTGGAGACATTAATGGGGTAAATGGTTGGGTTTATGGGGATAGGGTCTAGGTGGGATTGTTATCGGTGCAGACACAGTGGGCTGAATGGCCTCCTTTTGCTTCTAAAACGCCCCTGTCCTGCATGGTCAAAGTACAAAACACCCCATGCCCCTTTTCTGGTTTTGAAATTTTGAGTACAGCTATTGAGAATTTATGATTACGATGGTGAGCGTTGAGCACTCGCCATTATCAGGGAGGCAGGGAGTAATTGCCAACTCGTGAACTTCCATTGCCATTGAATGCTCACTTGGCTGAAAGCTCTCTAACCTGCCCAGGAGGAGCGCTGCAGTGGCCAGAAGTGGTACTGCAGCAGCCTGCCCGGAACTAAGTCCCAGAACTCTTGTAAAGGGAAGTCCCGGGGATCCTGGGGGCCGGAGGGGATACCCTGGGGAGGTGATCATAGCGTCATGGGGTAGGCCAGACTGATCTAGCAGCATGTTGGAGTGGGCACCTCAACTCTGAAGTGGTGTTTGGTGTTCTCCCTTACCTCCCTTCCACCTGAGATGAATGCTCCAAGAAATTTCTCCAAGGAAGAGTAATCCCACTGAATCAATGCCTACAGCTCTCCCACCCTACCCACACCCATCAGCCTAAATATTGAAGATGGAATAGGTCCTTAAGTGACCATTAAGCAGCCAGTTAGGACCTTGGGTCACTTTAGCTCTGACTGTTCTAATTTGCAATATTTTTCTGCATCCTCCCACTTCATAGAGCCCCTACAGTGCAGAAGGAGGCCATTTGGCCCTTCGAGCCTGCACCAACCACAATCCCACTCATGCCCTATCCCCGTAACCCCACGTATTTACCCTACTAATCCCCCTAACCTCCACGTCCTCTGACACTAGGGTCAATTTAGCATAGCCGATCAATCTAACCAGCACACCTTTGGACTGTGGGAGGAAACCGGAGCACCCAAAGGAAACCCATGCAGACACAGGGAGAATGTGCAAACATCAGTTACCCAAAGGCAGAAATGAACCCAGGTCTCCGGTGCTGTGAGGTAGTTGTGCTCACCACTGTGCCACCATGCCATCCCATGCTTCCTGGAGGAACTTGCTTTGCCTTCACTTTGCAACTCCTCAGAGTGATACTATTTCTAATTTCTCCAAAGGTAGAGCTGTAGGTGTTGATTCGGTGAGATCACACCTCCTTGGAGAAATTTCTTGGAGCATTCCTGGGAATAGTCCTTGAATAAAGAACGGTGGCCCTCCACAAACTAGATATCTGCTTTCTGTCAACATGTCAATCCAGCTGTATATGTAACTCACACTGAACTTCCAGGAGCTAACATTAAAAACATACAGGCATAATTTTGTAAATTGGCATTGTCTTGTCCTATGACTCAGGCAGACAACATCCCGTGATGTGATTTGATTTGATTTATTATTGTCACATGTATTAGTATACAGTGAAAAGTATTGTTTTTTGCGTGCTATGTAGAAAAGGCATACAGTTCATAGAGAAGGAAACGAGAGAGTGCAGAATGTAGTGTTACAGTCATAGCTAGGGTGTAGAGAAAGATCAACTTAATGCAAGATAAGTCCATTCAAAAGCCTGATGGCAGCAGGGAAGAAGCTGTCCTTGAGTCAGTTAGTACGTGACCTCAGATTTTTGTACCCAACGGAAGAAGGTGGAAGAGAGTGTGTCCGAGGTGTGTAGGGCCATTAAGCTGGCTGCTTTTCTGAGGCAGTGGGAAGTGTAGACAGATGGAAGCTGGTTGATGGAAAGGCAATTTGGGGCTATAATTGTATGGAATGAGCATTTACAGACATTCCCTTTCTTTAACAAATGTCAATATTTCATCTCAGTCTGGGCATGTAAATTAGAGACACTCCCATGACAACCAGAATTTGGCAATGCATCAGTTAAATCTTGATACAGACTTTGCTCACAGGGGAATGGAAGTAGGGGCTCTGTGAGTAGAGACTAAATTGTGAAATACTGCTGTGTATAATTTTGTTTCAAATTTTAATAAACTTATTCCTTCAGCTTTTTAATCTTACAGAACTGTTCAGTCAGCACCTTCAAGGGGGTGGGGTGGAGGAAGGAGTGGAGGGGGGAAACTAGCGAGGGAGGAGAGGGAAAGTAAAAAAACAAAACTCGTGCCTTTTTATGGCAAAGATTGTTCTTGAAATTAATCTGAAATTGAACCTTGTCAGTTTCTTTCTATTAATCTAACAGTTCACTGAATTTCATTAGTGTAGGCACTGTATTATGGCTCATTTGATTCCTGTTGCAACAGTGATAGTAACACAAAGACAGATGGTCTGGGCCACTAGCTTATTAAGTCTTTTCAGTATCTACTTAAAAGGAACTTACAAGGTGTTACTTCACTGTTCCCTCTGAATGGTCACACACTAATAGATGTTAGATAATTCACTTTTACCTGCAGTGCTTTTGAATATCAGTCTCTCATCGTTGGAATATAATACAGGCAATTCTGTCTAACACTAATATCCCACATTTGTCATTCCCCAATCCTGACTAGTTGTAGGTAAGAGATGGATGTGCTGGTGGAAGTGACACAACTCAATCTCTCAGCAATACTTCTGAGGGTAGAAACCAGTTGGAAACTTGATTCTCTTGGGCAATGACCAGGTAAGTGATTTTTGACTTTACTAAATGAACGCACTTATAAATGTTTGGTACAAGTCTAAAACGAGGACAGTGGTTGGATGTTATTGGTCGCAATTCTCCCAAAAAAATTCTAAGTGTCGAATTTGGGTGAAAACTGGAGTAATTCATTCTGTTTTCTTCCAGTGGGAGTTCAGAGAAGAATCTCCCACACTCTGTGCACTGCAGAGGTTATCAGCATGAATATCATTAAATATCAGGGGACGGAGCCCATTCCCACTGGAGAGGCTGAAATAAGCGGGCCATTGCGCATGTGCTCATCTATCAGCACTGAGATCAGCGCATGCGCAGTAGCACCACACTGATAGCCTCCCAGATGCTGGCTGGCACGATCGCTGGCTGGCCCCATAAATCCCACAACACTGGCTCTCTGCAACCCCCCCCACGGCCCGATTGCTGGCTTCCCCAACCATTCCTGGGGTCATTTCCACCCTTCTCCTGGCCCACCACGATCTCCAGCCCACCCACCCCACTATAACCCCTCCCCCCCCCACAGTCCCAATCATCCCACCCCACAGTGCTGGCTTCCCCCTCCTCCAGCTTACCCCCCCAACCCTCAGCCCATCTCACTGGCTAGCCTCCTTCCTTCTCCCAACTGCAGTGTGGCAGCAGGACCACCCCACCCCTACCAATTGCCCCAAAGGCCGTGCCCCATCAGACCCACTTTCTAAAGGCCCCATCCCCATATGCCCTGCCCCTTGGCCCTGCCCCATGACCAGTGGACAATGCCTAGCTGCCCCCTGTGCAGTGGCACTTTGCCCCTTGGGCAGTGCTAGGGGGCTCAGATTGGCACTGCCAGGGTGCCAATGTCCAGAGGGCACCCCCCCCCAGCACCCGACCCTCTGAGAGCCCCAATTGCCCCCGTTTCACTTCAGGGGGGAGCTACTGTTAACCCCGCTGGAGTGAAATACTCCTGGCAGATGGAGGGGGGAGAGGCTAGCGACCCCAGAGACTTCAGTCCTGGGCCTGCTAATTGCATTTAAAATTAGATTAAAATTAGATTTAACATATTTACCCGCCTCCTCACTGATTCCCAGTGTGGAGTAGACACTGCCAGAAATCTGGTGCTGGGAGATTGCGGCAGGAACGCATGCTAATAAAAAATCAGTGGGAGAATTGTCCCTGTTAAGTTTCCACTAACCATGGAACAGAAAAATGAACAACTCCTGTTCCCTGGTAAATGGAAGCTTGTGGCGATAAACTGATGACAGTGGCAGGTTACCCTGTTGTCTTTCATTTGAAAAGACCAGTTTTGTGTAGCTTGGACAGAAAATAAAAAGGTTGACAAAACCACACAGTGATGACGTGCTTGTTGGAATTCAGACAGCTTGGTGGTAAAAGATAGAACTGGGGGAATCTTACATTGCATTTCATACATGTCCAACCCAACAATTAGAGTTTCAGCCTCCTTTTCCCCAATTATTGTCCATCAACTGAATACAATTCAACACCCAAAATGGTATGCGACTGACAAAGCTGACTCCCAAAGTGAACGTCCAAAGTTATGGGAAGGCCAGAAACTTTACAATCTTAAAAAAGTATTTACATAAGAACATAAGAACATAAGAAATAGGAGCAGGAGTAGGCCATCTAGCCCTTCGAGCCTGCCCCGCCATTCAATAAGATCATGGCTGATCTGTTGTGGCTCAGTTCCACTTTCCCGCCCTCTCCCCATAACCCTTAATTCCCTCTCTTATCAAGAACCCATCAACCCGCTTCTTAAAAATATTTAGCGAGGCAGCCTCCACCACTTCAACGGGCAGAGAATTCCAGAGATTCACCACCCTTTGAGTGAAGAAGTTCCTCCTCAACTCCGTTCTAAACCGCCTCCCCTTTATCTTGAGGCTGTGCCCCCTAGTCCTACTGTCTTTTTTGAGCGGGAAGAGTCTCTCCACCTCTATCCTATCCATCCCATTCATCATCTTATACGTCTCAATGAGATCTCCCCTCATTCTTCTATGAGCACTTGAAATATCATAACATTCAAGGATATGGAACAAGTGCAGGAAAATGGAATTAACGCAGCTTCCGTAGTGGTTACTGTCGGTGCAGACTCGATGGGCCGAAAGGCCTTTTCTGTGAAATTTCTTCCCCCAGGGAGAGGTGAATCCACCGCCACAGAAAGAAGTTGAGGCCAAAACATTGTGAACTTTCATGAAGAAATTAGATATAGCTCTTGGGGCTAAGGGGTCAAGGGATATGGGGAGGAAGGGGCAAATCAGGCTATTGAATTTGATGATTCGCCATGATGAAAATGAGCAGGCTCAAAGAGCCAAATGGCCTACCCTTGCTTTTAGTTTCTATGTTTCTAACCTCAGAAAGTCCTGATAATCTATTCATTCTTGACAGAGGGACATTTACAGATTGACCTTAGGTATACAGAACAGCAGCCTTGACAAGAGCAAGTTTCAGTCAGAAGAACAGGATTGTCACTTTCTCAGATCTGGATCAGGGACATTTACAATGATACAGTCCGTGCTGTGATGAATAATCATGTTATTAGTTACATCTGCTGCTTCACATTATTCATATCGAGAAAGCCAGATGAAGGGTGAAGGCTCAAGGCGTAGGATCACACCAAGGTTAAACAGAATATGACAGACGATAAGGTCACTCTTGAAGTAATGCCAAGCTTTGCATTCAAAAGTATTTAGACGATAGAGGGGGAAGAGTTAAAGTTCCACAGTTTTGCCATTCTTTGAGGGGGGTAGTGGGATGGGGATGGGAGGGTGGAATAGAGGCGGGACATGGGAGGCAGGCTGAGAGACGTCCTCTAAATATATGATCTAAACCGTCAACCTCATGTGGCAGGGAGGGTGACTTCCTGCCCACTCCAGCCGCAAGATCAAGTGTATTAAGCCATCCTAGGAATGTAGGAATTAGGAGCAGCCATAGGCAATTCAGCCCTTTGAACCTACTCTACCATTCAATCAGATCATGGCTGATCCCTCCCTGGTCTCAAATCCACCTCCCCACCTGTTCCCCATATCCCTTTAACCCCTTTTTAAAATCAGAAATATATCTATCTCCTTCTTGAAACTGTTCAATGATTTAGACTCCAACGCATAATAGGGCAGCGATATCCACAAATCCACCACCCTCTGTGAGAAGTAGTCCTCCTCATCTCAGTTTTAAATCTACCGCCTCTCAGCCTATACCTGTGACCTCTTATTCGAGATTGCCCCGTAAGAAGAAACATTTGGTCTACATTTACCTTATCAATCCCTTTTAAGTTTTATATACCTCAATCAGATGCCCTCTCATCTTTTCAAATTCCAGCCAATTTAAGCCCAAACTGTTAAATCCAAGGAATTTGAAAATATTACAACCAATGTATCCACTACCTTTGCTGCTACTTCCTTTAATACCCTAGAGTGTAGGCCATCAAGTCCCAGAGACTGCCTTTAATCCCATTAGTTTGTTGAATACATTCTCTTCTACCCACAAAACGGGAATTACTCCCACTCCCAAACCTGCGACAAAGTGTAGACTTCAGAGCAAAAGATTCCGCCCAAGGGAATGTGAATTTATACAGGAATTCCGCTTAAATGAGTAAAGGTTGGAGTGGAAGTTAGAACAGAAGATATACTGGATAATTATCTTTCCAATTGTGAAACTATCCTGAGTAGTGTTGCTTAATTAAACATTACAAGACAGGGTGGCTCAGTGGTACAATGATTAGCACTACTGCCTCACAGCGTCAGGGATCCGGGTTCAATTCCAGCCTTGGGTTGGTGTCTGTGTGGAGTTTGCACATCCTCCCCATGTCTGCGTGGGTTTCCTCCAGGTGCTCTGGTTTCCTCCCACACTCTAAAGATGTGCGGGTTGATTGGCCATGTTCAATTAACCCTAATGTCAGGGGGATTAGCAGGTTAAATATGAGTGGTCACAGGAATAGACCACTGGGTGAGATTGTGGTCAGTGCAGACTCGCTAGACCTCCTTCTGCACTGTAGGGATTCTATGGCAAAAGTGGGTGCGGAACTTAATGCCCTCCTGCGTGGCGAATTTGGTAGCAGGGCCATTTAATCAGGTCTGAGGGGGACGGGTGGCAGCTCTGCTGATATCCCACATCCACCTAGACGGGAAGAGTATTTTTTTCCCCACCCCACTGCTAAGGCTGAGTGGAGACTGAAGAGGAAGGAGACCGAGGGAGGGAGACATAACATGGGATGGATGGTGGAAGGGAGGCATAGCTGGAAGGAGGCACGGGAGAGAGATTTTCATTGGTTTACTAGCTGTGGTACAATGACGATGGGGGAAATAATTCCAGCTGAAGCCAGCTGAAAATTCCTGCTGCCAATGCAGCAAATGGAAATCCCGACTGGATTCCCAATGAGTCCAGTAGAATCACCAGTCAACCTGTTGCCTCCAAAACCAGTTCATAACAATCTTGAACTGGTCTGCTCGATTTTCCTTTGGGATGTCGGGCCTTCCCTAGGGAAGGTGTGGGGTTCTCGCCAACTGGCACTGAACGCCAGGCTAAGTCAAAAGCTAAAACATTGAATTCTGTTGATGAAAATATAGCACTCAACATTTTGATTCCAACAGCATGCGTAATTAATAAATTGCGATATATATTGGGCAGCATCTAGCAGGTCTGTTAGCCATGAGTTCAAATCCCATTATGACCACAAAATCTCTCGCGATGGCCACAATGGATTTGCATCAGCAACACGGGTGGCACGGTAGTACAGTGGTTAGCACTGCTGCTTCACAGCTCTAGGGACCTGGGTTCGATTCCCGGCTTGGGTCAGTGTCTGTGTGGAGTTTGCACATTCTCCCCATGTCAGCATGGTTTTCCTCTAGGTTCTCCGGTTTCCTCCCATATTCCAGTGATGTGCAGGTTATGTTGATGGGCCATGCTAAAAGAAAATTGCCCCTTAGACTCCTGAGAGGTGTCGGTTAGAGGGAATAGTGGGTAAATACATAGGGATATGGGTCTGGGGCCAGGGTGGGATTGTGATCAGTGTAGACTCGATGGGCCAAATGGCCTTCTTCTGCACTGTAGGGTTTCTATGATTCTATGATCTCGGTTTGAGATCTTCCCCACCCCCTGCTGGTTATGCCCAGAAACGACCAGAATCTGATTTGCCTGAATTTAATGTCATAAAACAGCTTTACACCATCATGTCCAGCTGCGTTTTAATGCTCCTCCTGCTGGTGTGGTATCACATTGGAGCAATTCACCAATGGTTTTTGGAAACAATATCCAGCCAGTAAGACCAGGTGTGCTGAGATGCTTGGAGGCCCTGGGTTTGAGGATCAAGGCCGAGATGGGAACTGTGAGAGGCTTCCGTATTAAGATTAAAGGCAGGATTTTACAGGCTGGATCGTCCCGAGAAGGGCAGCACGATGGCACAGTGGTTAGCACTACTGCCTTACAGCACCAGGGACCCAGTTCGATTCCAGCTTCGATCACTGTCTGTGTAGAGGTTGCACGTTCTCCCCGTATCTGGGTGGGTTTTGTCCAGGTGCTCCAGCTTCCTCCCACAGTCCAAAGATATGCAGGTTCAGTTGATTGGCCATGCTAAATTGACCCTGGTGTCAGAGGGATTAGCAGGGTAAATGCGTGGGGTCACGAAAGTAGGACCTGGGTGATCTGTACAGACTTGATGGGCCAAATGGCCTCCTTCTGCACTGTAGGGATTCTATAGTTCTATGAAACCGTAAAATCCTGCCTGAGGTCAACGGACCTTTCCATTGTCCGCCCCTTGCCCACTCCGATCCCTGCAGCAGATGAGGTGGTAAAATTTTGGCCTAGGGGCTTTAAAAAGTAAACTCTGGCCAGGCCTCACTTCTCGTGAGGGGAAACACACAGCCCACTGACCCTGACACTAATATTCTTCACTTTCATCTGAGGCCAACCTTCAACTCCCCACCCCTCACCCCAAATCACACTCCCCCTCCCCCCCACCCCTCCCACCACCGACAACACCTCCACCCGAGTGCATTGCAATCTAGAGTGAGAAAACATTATATTCCTTCTTCATTCTTCATTCCTGTACCAGTCCTGGAATCTTGAGAGGATAAAGAAAAATAAATTTGCATTCAAATGGCATCTTCCATGACCTTAGGATGTCAGAAGCACTTTGCAACCAAAGAAGTACATTTGAAATGTGGAGAAGAAAGAAACATGGCTGCTAATTTGTGAACAGCAGGATCCCATAAACTCCAAAGAGATAATGGCCAAAAAAGTCTGTTTGTATGGCGGTATGGTGACAGTGGTTAACACTGCTGGCTTACAGGGATCCGGGTTCAATTCCGGCCTTAGATGATTGTGTGGAGTTTGCACGTTCTCCCTGTGGTCTGCGTGGGTTTCCCCCGGATGCTCCGGTTTCCTCCCACAGTCCAAAGATATGCAGGTTGGGTTGATTGGTCACGCTAAATTGCTCCTTAGTGCCCCAAGAGATGTAGATAAGGGGAATGAGCAGCACAAATATGTGGGGTTAAGGGGATAGTGTCTGGGGTAAGATGATCCATCGGGGAGAGTCAGTAGAGACTCAATGGGATGAATGGCCTGCTTCTGCATTGTACGCTGTTGGTTGAGGAATTAATATTGGCCAGACATTGGGAAGAATTCACTTGCTGTTTCTCAAAATAGTGTCATGGAGGTGGGGGGGTTGGGGGGTGGTGGTGGTGGTGGTGGGGGGGAGGGGGGAGTGGCTGGGGGGTGGGGGTGCGGTGGTGATTCTGCATCCACCTGCCAGGGCAGACAGGGCTTCAGAATAACGCCTCATCAGAAAGATGGCATCTTCAGCAGTGAAGTGTTAGCCTCGACTGAATGCACCAGACCTCGGAGTGGGACTTGCACTCATTACCTTCTGCCTCAGAGATGAAAGTGTTATCACACTTTACCAAATAAATTTAGTAAAAGGTTATACCATTGGACCAACTAAAATTGCTGTGTGGTTTTTTTTTTAAAACTTAGAACTTTGCAGAGGGTTCAAAATGACAAGCTACATTCTTCCAGTGAGAAAAATTAGCTCGAAATGCTCAGTCATGCTGTGTAAACATAACAATAACGCAGACCTCCTCCTGGCAACAAAACAGACCAAAGTGTACAAAAGCATTCCGTAAAGTTTGTATTATTAAAAAAACAAATACCCTGCAGTGACTTCATTGTAATAACCTCATCTCAAGAGTTCAGGCGATAGTTAAAAAATGCCCAAGTTTAGCTGCGGTGCTTTTCTAACATTCTCTGAATTCTTGGATTAATTTGCAACCTTGTAGCCATTTCTGGTTATCCAATATATTGTATAAACCCGCCGGAGAACCATTCGAATAAATGACAGTCTCATAATCACTCCCAGTTTCCAATAACGCTGAATGTGAAATGTTGGGAATGCGGCAATTAGATTGCCTGTGACGCATTCACCGCCAGGGGTCTTTGCTCTTCACTTTAACCCTCAGATTAAGCTACATTCTTAAACTAATTCCTTGTTATCCATTCCTCTTAATAAAAGCAGAAATAATAAGTATTGTACAAACCTGGAATTATATAACTTCCAATATTGTGAGGCAAGGTTCAATGGCTGAGCTGCGAATATTCTACACTTCCAATCCCCCATTAGATTATATT
The DNA here is from genome assembly GCF_965287045.1 of Carcharhinus amblyrhynchos. NCBI lineage: Eukaryota > Metazoa > Chordata > Chondrichthyes > Carcharhiniformes > Carcharhinidae > Carcharhinus > Carcharhinus amblyrhynchos. Next base: position 4,961,595 of record NC_137349.1, on the reverse strand, counting down.
AAACTGCCGTTAGCTCAAACTCACTATCAGTGCATTTATTCTTTGATTCTGTCGAGTTTCAGGGAATCCATTTTTCCTGAGCTGACTGGGGCGTTTATATGCTCAGCTTGTTCGGCATGGCTGACGTGAACATTATTATTACAGGGATAATGTCAGGAGGAGCCCAATAATCCAAAGCTAAATTAAATGCTAACACAATTTAAGATAAACAACTCATAACTATTCATGTATAAATGCAAATTACTGCGACGGCCTTGTGGTATTATCGCTAGATTATTAATCCAGAAGCACAACTAATGTTCCGGGGACCCAAAGATGTGAGGGTTAGGTGGATTGGCCTTGCTAAATTGCCCCTTAGTGTTAGGGGGACTAGATAGTGTAAATGCATAGAGTTACAGGGGTAGGGCCTGGTGGCTTTGTTGTTGGTATAGATTCAATGGGCTGAATGGCCTCCTTCTGCACTGTAGAGATTCTATGATTCTATCACCCGGGTTCAAATTCCACCATGGCTGATGGTGGAATTTAAATTCAATTAAAAAATATCTGGAATTAAAAATCTACTGTTTTCCATGAAATCACTGTCGATTGTTGGAAAAATCCATCTGGTTCACTAATGCCCTTTAGGAAAGGAAATCTGTCATCCTAACCTGGTCTGGTCTTTATGTGTCTCCAGAGCTTCAGCAATATGGCTGACTATCAACTGCCCTCGGGCAACTAGGGATGGGCAATAAATGCTGACCAGCCAGTGATGCCAATCTACAAATAAAAAAAAGATGCTGGAATCCGAAACAAAAACCAAAAATCCTGGAAAGTCTCTGCAGAGCTGCAAAATTGTGAGAGACACAGACAGGTTGGACAGTCAGAGGCTTTTTCCAAGTGTCAATTGTAAGGGGGCACAGGTTCAAGGTGAGAGGAGGAAGTTTTTCATGCAGAGAGTGGTGGGTGCCTGGAACATACTGCCAGAGGTGATGGTGGAAGCAGGCACATTGACACCCTGGATGGGTACATAAATAGGGAGGGAATAGAGAGATACAGACCGAGTAAGACCAGAAGGTCTTCTTTTAGTTGAGTTGGGGCATCATGATTGGCATGGGCTTGGAGGGCCAAAGGGCCTGTTCCTGCGCTGTGCTTTTCTTTGTTCTCTGTTCTTTCTTCTGTGGAGAGAGAACAGAGTTAATGTTTCGAGACTGGATGCCCCTTTTGTCAGAGCTGAAGACAAAGGGTCATCTGGACTCAAAACATTGGCTTTATTCTCTTCCACAGATGCTTTCAGACCTGCTGAGATTTGTCAGCATTTTCTGTTTGTGTGTATAAATACTCCCATTCTGCTTTCTTCTCTACCCTCTGTGTTATTATACTCCTTTTGTTATGGTATATTCATGCCACAGATTTAGCATCAGTGTGAGGTGGTTATGGGGCATTGAGGGTCTAACTGCCTCCAAAGTGAAATGGACAGTGACTAATTGCTTCAGGGCTGCTCTTCTCTACACTGTGGTATCAGGTCAGGGTGTTATTCTAGACTCGGTCTGCATGAGTACAATATCTTTATATCAGTACGAGCGTTATAATGTCAATGCACGACAATGTTATCTATTCAACCGAATCCAACATATTTCAGAATGTTAAAAGTTTAAGCTATTCCAGCTGTTACTCACTTGACAGTTTGCTCACTTCAATGCGCAAGATTTTTATTTTTTTCATTCACCGTCCATGGATGAGATGAGGATGGGTTGGAGGAGTTGGGGCTGTTCTTCTTAGAGAAGAGAAGGTTAAGAGGAGATTTGATAGCGGTGTTCAAAATCTTGCGACGTCTTGATAGAGTAGATTGGTGCCAGGATTTTACAGCCCCCTTTCCCCACCCAATTGGATGTTAGGGTCCCGCCAAACTGCATGGTTTCCATTAGAGTTGGCGGAGGTTGGAGGGGAAAGGGGCTGGAGACACGCTGTGGCTGGTTCGATGGCCAGGAAAAACCTTTTCCAATGGCAAAGAGGTAGAGAACTAGAGAGCACAGGTTTGAGGTGGATACCAAAAGAACATGAGGAAAACCTTTTGTTTAAATGGTGTGGGTGATTACGATGTGGAATATGGTGCCGGCGAGTGCAATGGGGGCAGATCCAATCGCAGCTTTCAAAGGGAATTGGATAACCATCTCAATCAAAAAAGCATTTGCGAGGCTGCAGGAAAAAGGCAGGTAGTGGGACAGGAAGAATTGTTCTTGCAAAGAGCCAGCACAAATACAACAGGCTGAATGGCCTCCTTATTAGCCACGATTCCCCATGCACCTTTTCCAGGCTTTTTACACAGAAGGTGATGGGTGCCTAGAACTCGCTGCCAGGGGAGGTAATGGAAGCAGATACAAAAGTGAATTTTAAGGGGCATTTGACAAATACGTAAATAGGATGGAAATAGAGGGATATGGTCCCCAGAAGGGTCGGGGTTTTAGTTCAGGCGGGCAGCATGGTTGGTACAGGCTTGGAGGGCCGAAGGGCCTGTTCCTGCGCTGTAATTTTCTTTGCTCGTGTTTTGTTGTTCATATTAAGGTGAATGGATTTGTCATCTACAAATTCATTCATTTGACTGTGTGAGCAACAGCAGAAATTGATTGAGTTATGTCAAGGCTTTCTTAAAATTTGTTCATGGGATGTGGACATTGCTGGCTGGACCAAAGTTTAATGCTCTTGCCTGAGGGCAGTGGAGAGTCAACGACATTGCTGTGGGTCTGGAGTCACACGTAGGCCAGACCAAGTGAGGATGGCAGATTTCCTTCCCTAAAGAGCATTAGTGAGCCAGATGGGTTTTTACTGTTCATCTGGCAGTAAGGATGCTCCAGTAGTAAGCAAGGGCAGCACAGTGGACCCAGGTTCGATTCCTGACTTGGGTCACTGTGTGGAGTTTGCACATTCTCCCCATGTCTGTGTGGGTTTCCTCCGCATGCTCTGGTTTCCTCCCACAGTCTGAAGTATGTGCAAGTTAGGTTGATTAGTCATGCTTAATTGCCGTTTAGTGTCCCAGGATGCGTAGGTTAGAGGGATTAGCGGGTTAAAGATGTGGGGTTATGGGAATGGGGCAGAGGGGCGGGCTGGTCGCCCCAGGTCAGGATTGCAATGAAAAGTCAGACTGCAAGTAGTAATTGGTTTGATCTGATTGCCAGAGATTCAAATTGGGTTCACATGCCAGGAGAAGTTATATCCAGCATTAAGGCTGTTACATCAGCTCTTAAAATTAGATGTGAAAGGTGTTTAAACAAAAGAGGAATAAAAAGGCATGGGAAGGTACATGCAGGAATATGAATAAAACTCCTTCTCATAAGGAAGATAAACGCCAACACTGGCCAAATCATAGAATCGTAGAATTCTACAGTGCAGAAGGAGGCCATCTGGCCCATCGAGTGTGCACTGGCCGCAATCCCACCACAGCCCTATTCCCATAACACCATGCATTTACCCTAGCTAGTCCCCCTGGCAGTAAGGCGCAATTTAGCATAGCCAATCCACCTACCCACACATCTTTGGACAACCTGATTCCATAGATCATAGAATCCCTACAGTGCAGAAAGAGGCCATTTGGTCCATCGAGTCTGCACCAACCACAATCCCACCCAGGCCCTATTCCCATATCCCTACATATTTACCCACTAATCCCTCTAATCTACACATCTCAAACACTAAGGGACAATTTTAGCATAGCCATTCAGCTTAACTCGCACATTTTTGGACTGTAGGAGGAAACCGGAGCACCCGGAGGAAACCCATGTAGACACGGGGAGAATGTGCAAACTCCACCCAGACAGTGACCCAAGCCGGGAATCAAACTCAGGTCCCTGGAGCTGTGAAACAGCAGCGCTAACCACTGGGCCACTTTGCTGCCCTGCTCCATGTTGTTATTCTATACGCAGCAGGAGATGGATCGAGACAGATTTGCCAGTCTGGAGTCAGGTAAATAAGGCATCTGCACCCATTAAATTTGCCACAAATAATTTTGAGCAAAAACCATCATCAATCCTGAGACATAAAAATCTTCCATCAGACATCGAATCCTTGTGCAAATTGATATTTTTGGACTCAAGTCCATCTGTTCTTGATTTTACAAAGATTGATAATAACAAATTGTCATAATCTTCAACAAGGTCTTAACAAGTCTCTTAATGTTTATTGAATTCATTCTTTTTCAGTCATTTTACAATAGCAAACAAATATCTTCGTCCATTTCCATTTACTGCCAGCTACGTCCACCTGCTTTGTCTCCTGTCTATTTTTTGTGAGGTAAATATGCCCAATCTATGTTACTTACATAAGTATTCAAAAAGCCTTGGATCTTTGTATAACGTGGATAAATGTGAGGTAGCAATTATAGGAAGGCAGATTTTTACTTAAATGGGTGTAAATTGAGGGAGGTGGATACTCAATGAGATCTTGGAGTCCTTGTGCATCAGTCACTGAAAGTATGCGCGCAGGTACAGCAGGCAGTAAAGAAGGCAAATGGCATGTTGGCCTTCCTAGTGAGAGAATTTGAATATAAGGATGTTTTGCTGCAATTGTATAGGGTGCTGATGAGGCCACATCTGGAGTACTATGTGCAGTGTTCTTATCTGAGGAAGGATGTCCTTGTTAAAGAGGGAGTACAGCAAAGGTTTACCAGGCTGATTCCTGGGATGGCAGGTCTGTCATATGAGGAGAACTAAGTCAGTTAGGATTATATTCACTGGAGTTTAGAAGAGTGAGAGGGGATCTCATGGAAACTTATAAAATTCTGACAGGATTAGACCGGATAGATTCAGAAAGAATGTTTTCAATGATGGGGAAATCCAAAACTAGGGGTCACAGTTTGAGGATAAAGTCCTTTTAGAACTGAGGTGAGGAGAAATTTCTTCACTCAGAGAATGATGAATGTTGGAATTCACTGCCACAGTTGAGGCCAAAATGTTGTCTGAGTTCAAGAAGAAATTAGATATAGCTCTTGGGGCAAAAGGGATCAACGGATATGGGAGGAAGACGGATCAGGATTTTGAATTCAATGATCAGCCATGATCAAAATGAATGGCGGAGCCAGATCGAAGGGCCACACGGTCTATTCCTGCTTCTAGTTTCTTTGTTTCTGTTTCTTATCTCTTGCAAGTGAACAATATGAAATATGGAATGCCAAAACCATCAACAAACAACCGGGCTACATAAGTGATGAAGAATCAAATGGGTTGTGACAGTTGGGTCACGGTTTGAATATTTTTAATGTTTAAATGTCTCCATTGAGTAAGTTGTTTATGTTAGGAAAGTGGCAGTGGATGTCAACACTGGTGATCACTTCCAACCTTTGGCTGATTTTTGTAAAGGATTTGGATTGAATTCCCCTGATGGTTTATTTTTCTATTCTTTCAAGGAATGTGCTGACAAGGTCACCATTTGTTGTCCACCCCTACATGCCCTTCAGCTGATTGGCTTGCTAGACCACTTCAGAGGGCAGTTGAGAGTCAATCACTTTGCGGTGGGTCTGGAGTCACATGGAGGCCAGGCCAGGTCAGGACGGCAGATTTCCTTCCCTGAAGGACATTAGTGAACCAGATGGGTTTACACAACAATCGACAATGGTTTTGTAGTCACCATTTCTGAGACTGACTTTATATTTCCAGATTTATTAATTGAGTTTCTACCAAATGATGTGGTGGGATTTGAACTTGTGTACCTAAAACATTAGCCTGGACCTCTGGATGACTAATCCAGTGAATTCCATCTCCTCACAATAGGTGAATTCATTAGATTGTGTAGTGCTAAAATAAACAGACTTGAAAATGTCTGGATCTACCCCTGATCTCAGTCTGGCACTGATAGAGCCACTACAATTGACCCCAGCATTTGGGAATGAAACGTTTTGTTAATGTTGCTGCAACACATTGAACCCCATCTAGAATAAACTGGTGGTACACTGGTTAGCACAGCTGCCTCATAGCACCAGAGATCTGGGTTCAGTTCTAGCCTTGGGTGACTATCAATGTGGAGTTTGCACATCCTCCCCATGTCTGTGTGGGTTTCCTCTGGGTGCTCCAGTTTCATCCCACAGTCCAAAGATGTGTAGAGTAAGTGGATTGACCATGATAAACGGACAGGGTTACAGGTATATAAGATACTCTTTTGGAGAGCCTTATTCATGTTCCTGCCCTTGCCCGCTCCGGTTCCAGTGGTGGGCAAGATGGTAAAATTCCAGCCATTATGTAAATGCACATTTTTCTTTTCCTTTTTTTTAGAAATATGTAGGTTCAATGAATGCAAATGATGACAAAATCAGGTTTGGTTTTGCTGTCACTCTCAGTCAAATAGCCTACTGATATTGATCTGCCAACATTTTCTGTCAATGGGGGATTGGGGTCAGAAAATGCAGCAGGACAATCAAGTGTCTGTTGCCTTTGGCAGGACCAGAAGATCCCACCGGCAGCAGGAGTGGCCAGAAAATTCCTGCTCCAGTCTGAGTAGATGTGAAGAACAAACCCATTGAGGAATGAGGGTGTAATAACTCAGGAGTCAGCTGTAAAAGAATGGTGCTTTATTGCATAAAGTACAAATAAAGCAAAACCACAAGCCTGTGGTGGACACACACGGGTCCTAACCAGAACGTTACAATAGTAGGCCCACTCAGGGTCCTGCTTTATAAAGGGCTTGGGATACAAGTTCCATTTGGGAAGGTAATTCCCAGTCACCCGGGAACTTGTATTCTACAAGTCCCACAGAGAGGTCAATCATGTATGTCCTGGGGTTTACCACTGAGAGGGTGGGGAAGAGGACTGGGGATGGGGGGGCTGTTATACTCTTGTCAGATTTGATCATCTTCAGGAAAGAAAAGAAAAGCGGAGATCTGATTAAGATAAAAATGCATTTATTAAAATATATTATTAAATATAGATGCGTTTTTCTCAATTGCCATTTAGTTGATGATAAAGCTACAATATATTATTGACACTGCTGCTCCGTAATGGTGCAAATTTAAGAGAGTGTCACCATCAATTGGGGCAGTACAATGGCACTGCTGCCTCACAGCACCAGGAACCCAGCTTCAATTCCAGCCTCAGGTCACTGTCTGTGTGGAGTTTGCACATTCTCCTTGTGCCTACGTGGGTTTCCTCCGGGTGCTCCGGTTTCCTCCCACACTCCAAAGATTTGCAGGTTAGGTTGATTGGCCATGCTAAATTTAACCTAGTGTCAGGGAGATTAGCAGGGTAAATATTTGGGGTTACAATAGGCCTGGGTGGGTTGTGGTTGGTGCAAACTCAATGGGTCAAATGGCCTCCTTCTGCACTATAGGCATTATATGATTTTATGATCAAGAGCCTTTTGAAGCTGATTGATTGTTGAGGATAGTAACTTGACACTGGCAAGAACAGGGAGTTGTTCTGTTTATATGTATCTAGCGAGAATTTTGCCTGGTCCAATCAACGGATAAACATTTAACATAGGCGTGATAATCCCCAGGACTTGTGTGGGAAATCACTGATTGACATTCCTGTAGGACTCATTGAATATGAGCTCCCTGAGGATTGGTAATTAATTAACCAGCTGGAGCTCGTATACCGAATCCTATATAAAGCAGGCCAATGAGTGGGTCCATTATTCCAATGTTCCTTTTGGGACCTTCTTGCGTTCACCACATGTTTGTGATTTTTTTTAACTTTATTTTGCGCAATAAAGCACTGTTCCTTTACAACCAACTTCTGATGTTATCATAATACATTGGTGGCATTCATCCAACCATCATTTTAACTAAACATCAACATTTGCCATAAAACAATAGACAGAGAAAAGCCAAGAATTAAATGTCCATGAGTTAATATCACTTAAAGCAATGTTTAGGTTTCTCTCCACAACGAACGGTGATCTAACTCACACAGAGTCAACATAAACTTAACTAATGACATCAATATTTAGTCCTTAATCAAAAAGAATGTAAGGACTGGCAGAAACTAAAAGAGATTGATGTTAACTTATAATGCTTTGTGAGTTTGAAAGCAGGACCCCCACTATATTTAAGTTGCTTTAAATGCCTTGCAGTTGTCTTTAGGATCAAACCAATGCTGTGGTGCATTGCCCAGTGCTCCCAAGTTCTGTATTATTCAACAGGTGGTGTTCATTGGGTCCTGGGGCTTCAACTTTCTTACAAAAGCTAGCTGTTCCTTGACAGCCCAGTTGATTTCACTTTGAGCCTTTGACACTGCTGCCCTATAAATTATCTGAATGAAGACTAATAGAGAGAGAATACAGGTTAACAGTGAAATGTGGCGTGAATACGGATAGATTTACATTTAAATTCCTCCTCTTTGTTTAAAAAAGAAGGAAAATAAGAAAGAGAAATTGTCAAATGCTATTTACTTCCCTGCAGAAAATGAAGCTAAGAGAATTGTCAGGACATTTCTGTTCTGCCAACACAGACACTCATTACAGTAAAGCCTAAGGTTCTAGGCCTTAAGAGAGCTGCTCACAAGGGAACAAGAATATAGGTTCCTATGATGACTGCGAGGTGGATTATGTCGCTGCCCTGAGCGGTGCTTTTGGAACTTAAAGATCAAACAGTAAGGGCAAGCATTGCTGCAAACAGAGGCAGCTGTTTAGACGTCTTTTTTAATGAGGTGAATTTGTATGATCGGGGTGGTGAACTGAAGCAACAGCAGGGGAGACGGGAAAGTTTCAACACCATCAGCTCCATGGGTCTACAGGAACAGATGGCACCCTGGAGCCCTGACTTCCATTTGAGCCAAAGAAAATATTCATCACAAAAAGGCATTTGGCCTGATGGGTGGCTGAGGTTGGAAGGAAGATATATTTGATTAAGTTATTCAAAGGGGTTAATTTTAACAAGGAGTTCATCCTGTCAGATATATGCTTCAGAAGAGACCAACTGGATAATTTATTCTCATTTTTTCCTTTCAATCTCAAGTTTGCTTGCACCATACAATCAACTTTCGGAATAGCTGGACGCCACTTATTAAATATGAAGGGAGCACAGCCTGTATGACAGTAGGAACCTACTGTCATACTGCAACATTATAAACTAGCATGTTGCCTCTGTGTTTCTGATAGACAAGGGAATTAAGGGTTATGGGGAGAAAAAGGGAAAGTGGAACTGATCCACTTCAGATCAGCCATGATCTTATTGAATGGCGGGGCAGGCTCGAAGAGCTAGATGGTCTACTCCTGCTCCTATTTCTTATGTTCTTATGGAAATAAGAGCTCACACACAAAAGTCCTTTTGATTATTTAATTTGGTTCTATTCACTCTATTTCAGTGATACAGTGGGTGGCATGATGGCACAGTGGTTAGCACTGCTGCCTTACAGTGCCAGGGACCTGGGTTCAATTCCCAGCTTGGGTCACACTGTCTGTAAGCCTACTTTATGAATAAATAAACTTAAAACTTAATTCCAAACCTGGACCCCTGATCTCGGTGACTCACCCTTGTGGTGGAAGACATGGGTGAGTGACTTACTCCTATGTATTTCCAACACTGTTGTGAGTTGTCATCCATTTAAAGTTTATTTATTAATGTCATAAGTAGGCTTATATTAACACTGCAATGAAATTACTGTGAAAATCGCCTAGTCACCACACTCCGGCACCTGTTCAGGTACACTGACGGAGAATTTAGCATGGCCAATGCACCTAACCAGCAAGTCTTTCAGACTGTGGGAGGAAACCGGAGGAAACCCACACAGACACGGGGAGAATGTGCAGACTCTGCACAGACAGTGATCCAAGCTGGGAATCGAATCCAGGTCCCTGGCACTGTGAGGCAGCAATGTTTGGGACAGCAACCTCATTATGATCTTTCCTTCTCCCTGTAGAACGGCTGTTTTCTTTTAAGCGGTTGGCATCATCCTGTAAATTACAGCAGATTTTTTTCAGTGAAAAATCTGAGCTGCCATCTGAACTTCCAAACCCCATGGGACTCAGTGGGCTGGCTGTATAGCTCACCGTGCATCAGGGAACAAGGGAAAGGCTAAACTGAAGACATAGAAATGAAGGGGAAATAAACAGAACCATGGAGAATGCAAAGGAGAGGGCAGGTATTGGGGGTGTGGGGGGGCAGGTGAAGGGAGTTAAAAAACAAAGAGTCATGCTGTATGTGTTAGCAGAAAGGGCTAATCTTTCACTTTGGGAGGGGGAAAGAGGAGTCCCCCATTCTTGATCCTGAACCCATCTCATGGAGGCAAGAAATAAGAGCTGTCATGGGATTTTGACTAAGATGATCCCATAATTGGCATGAAGACAGGTTCCCTGTCCAATTACAGGGGTGGAGGGTGAGGAGGGGGGGCAGCGGGTAGAGGTGGGGCAGAGTGAGCTCTTTGAACTGGAGCAACAATCATTCCAATTTCAGAAGGTGTCAGTAAAAGGTGACTAATTGAGGGAGTGCTTCCTGCAGCCCTGACTTCCAGTTTATCCAAAGAAAATATTCACCACAAAATGAAATTTGGCTTGATGACAACAAGAAGGTTCACCCCCAGACACATGTTTAAAAGTGTAATTAGAAAATACAGAAAGCAGCCATGGTTACCACGGTGAGTGGAATCCCAAAGGGCTTTCCTGCTACACCATCACGATGCTTCCTGCCTCCTTACCCGCCACCCTTTGCCCCTCTGACCAGGTCACTGCCCCCTCTCTGACCTGACTCTGGGTAACTGCCTCCCGGCTGTTAAATTATCCCCCCTCCTAATTTTCCTCCCACCTACTGCCCACGACCTCCAGGACACTGGAGGCCGACTGGAAAATCACAACATGTTGAATGTTGGGAACAGAGTTGGGAAATTGGCACACTTCCTGACCTTATCGTCTTTTTCAGGTCCCATCGACCTCCACTCCCAACCTCGGTGAGGTCTGAACATTCAGCCCAAGTGAAGTTGAAGGTAAATCATGTCTTTACAAGATTATTTATTCACATTGTTGGGGTGCCTATTTTCTTTCAAATGGTCTACATGTTCCCAGACAATCCTTCCTTCTACATCCACAAAGATAGGAGTCCAGGTTTGAATACAAAAACTCCAGGGACCCAAATTGAACCACTTCCAAAACTTGTTCACACACACAGCTTCGTCCACTAAAAACCATATTGACTTACGCGAGTCATGGTTTGTCTTCTGACTGCTTTGGCTGGCCTCTACCCTCCCTGGCAAATTTGGAAACACAAGCCACAGTGTTGCTCTGAGATGACGTTTCATCAACCACTCTGCTGGCAGGACTCCCATTGCTGCTTTTGGAGTGGTCCAGAAGTCAAGAAGGAATCATGAAATTCTAGTCTCCAGGGTCCCCCCTCTAATTGCTTTTTTAGGCCAGGCTTAAAGATTTGAATGACGCGTTCAGCTTGTCAGTTGGATGCTGAGTGGTGCGATGTGGTCTTAGTTGCCTTGATGCCACTGAGGGTGATGAAGTTCTGAAATTCAGCATTTGTGAAGACTGTTCCCTTATCAGAAATGTATTCTGTGGATAGAAAAAAATTGGCGTAATTTCTCAACTGTAGCATGTGATATCAGTGTTGTGAAGTTGAGTTTGTGAAGCACAGTCCCTTTAAATGCTGGTTTTGTGTTCAGTGTTTGAGTGTTGATAATGCAGATCCTACTGGGTACACAGATTGCAACATTTGTAACCAGGATCAAGCATCAGTGTTGCCTTGGTAACAGGCTTTGCAGAATGTTTGCATTTTGACAGCCTATCAGTTTAAAGAAGGCACTCAGCCAACAGGAACCTATCAAATTTGAATTTACTGTTATTGACAACATCAGACCAATCATGGTATAGAAAATTGATAGGTCATCAGGGATATAAAAAAGGAGCTTAACTGCTTGCCTTCAGTTCACTTGCGTTCAGTTCAGGAGTTGAATTGAAAAGCTACCACCTCTCAACACTTGAAGAGCATGAGTAGTTCTCTGCCAACGAAAGAAATATTGCTTAAGAGAATTTTCCATCTACCTTCCAGAAGGATACCAAATCAGAAAGCCTTTACCAACAGTGAAATTGACAGAAGAACTCCAAAGGTTTTTTTTTCCAAAGTTACAAAACCTGTTTGTATATGTTTTATTGAGAGTGACTAAGTTAGTGTTACTATTTTTTGGTAATGAATGGTCCTTGTATTTATTTGAACAGCATCCCAGTCGAACTTTACTTTAATTGGTATATTCCCTGTTTAGTTAAAGTTCCCAGTTGGTTAAATAAGTCACTTGTTAATTATTCACTTAGAGTGAGTGTCAGGTCTTTATGTTAATGAGCCCTAAACATTAATGAAGAACAGTTAACACCTTTGCAAACACTTTAACAGATTACGAAGCGAGGTAAAGGTAAACCTTTGCCTCGTAACAAGAGACTTCACCTCAAACGCTTCCATCCACATGGAGTGTGCATTGACAAGAAGCAAAAACATTTTGTCCAGGAATGGACAAACTTAATCAACATGGATTTGTACCCATGGAAAAAAATGGCATCTTCATTTTGAAGTTCTCCCTCAGTTACTTACCACTCATTGCATCCAGGTGCTCCTCTGAGGCTGGAAAGCCTCTAACTGGCCCGCCTGCCACTCTTAACCAAACAGGAAACTGTCTCCATGCCAATTAAGGGGTCACCCCAGTTAAAATCCCAATTAATGGATCTTTGTCCCCACACCTTAAAACAGTCCAGCCTCCATTTCTTGTTTTTCCTTCATTTCCTTCTCTAAAGGACATTAGTGAACCAGATGGGTTTTTCCAAAAATTGACAGTGGTTTCATGGTCATCAGTAGATTCTTAATTTCAGATTTATGACTGCATACAAGTGGTGAGGTAGACTTCGCCCAGGACTTTGACATGAGATGGTGTGGTGGGGAGGGGGACACAATGATTACCACTGCTGCCTCACAGCGCCAGGGACCCAGATTTGATTCCTGAGTTGGGTCATTGTCTGTGCGGATTCTGCACATTCTCCCCATGTCAGCATGGGTTTCCTCCCGCACTCCATAAATGTGCGGGTTACATAGATTGGCCATGCTCAATTGCCTCTTAGTGTTAGGGGGATTAGCTAGGGTAGTTACCTACCATGGGGTTATGGGAATTGGGCCTGGGTGGGATTGTGATATGTGCAGACTTGATGGGCCTAATGGCCTCCTTCTGCACAGTAGGATTCCATGATTCTGTGAATAGCCACTGCTTTAATTTCTTGGGGATCACTCAGGAATGTCACGACTGGGATCAGACGCCATTAGGCCTAGCTGCACGATGGTAAGGGGAGAGACAACCAATGGAGAAAGGTGGGAGGCTATCTCAGCGAGGGAGAGGGCTCATTAGCAGGATGTTCAGGGAAGGAAGCCAGACTGATGTGCTCCTGCCTTGCTGTGAATGAATGCCTGTCCGAGTGTCCTTAAATATGGCATGATGTGGGTATGCCGGCGTTGGACTGGCGTAAACACAGTAAAAAGTCTGACAACACCAGGTTTCAGTCCAACCGATTTATTTGATAATAGACTCACAAGCTTTCGGGGTTAGTCCCTTCGTCAGGTGAATGGAGAGTTCTGGCCTCAGACAGAGCATATAAAGCACAGACAGTTTAGAGATTACTGATTAGAATGCGAATCCTTACACCTAACCTGCTGTTCAAGACCTGAAGTGGCTGATAATGTGAGTGGAAGGAGCACTGATCACAGTTTAAAGAGATGTGTATTGTCTCCAGACAGCACAGTAAGTGAGGTTTTGCAAACCCAGGCAAGTGATGGGGGTTACAGATAGTGCGACATGAACCCAAGATCCCTGTTGAGACCGTTCTCATGTGTGCGAAACTTGGCTATCAGTCTCTGTTCAGCGACTCTGCGACTCTTCCTCAGAAGGCAAACACGGGACACAGTGGACAGAGTACCCTTCGTCGTCCAGTACTTCCCCGGAGCGGAGAAGCTACGACATCTTCTCCGGAGTCTTCAACATATTATTGATGAAGACGAACATCTCGCCAGGGCTATTCCCACACCCTTCAGACAACCACACAACCTCAAACAGACCATTGTTCACAGCAAACTACCCAGCCTTCAGGAGAACAGTGACCACAATTCCACACAACCCTGCCACAGCAACCTCTGCAAGACATGCCGGATCATCGACATGGATACCATCATCACACGTGAGAATACCATCCACCAGGTACATGGTAAATATTCTTGCAACTCGGCCAACATTGTCTACCTGATATGTTGCAAGAAAGGATGTCCCAAAGCATGGTACATTGGGGAGACCATGCAGACGCTACGACAACGGATGAATGAACATCGCTCGACAATCACCAGGCAAGACTGTTCCCTTCCTGTTGGCGAACACTTCAGTGGTCACGGGCATTCAGCCTCTGACCTTCGGGTAAGCATTCTCCAAGGCGGCCTTCACGACACACGACAGCGCAGAGTCGCTGAACAGAGACTGATAGCCAAGTTCCGCACACATGAGAACGGTCTCAACAGGGATCTTGGGTTCATGTCGCACTATCTGTAACCCCCATCACTTGCCTGGGTTTGCAAAACCTCACTTACCGTACTGTCTGGAGACAATACACATCTCTTTAAACTGTGATCAGTGCTCCTACCACTCACATTGTCGGCCACTTCAGGTCTTGAACAGCAGGTTAGGTGTAAGGATTCGCATTCTAATCAGTAATCTCTAAACTGTCTGTGCTTTATATGCTCTGTCTGAGGCCAGAACTCTCCATTCACCTGACGAAGGGACTAACCCCGAAAGCTTGTGAGTCTATTATCAAATAAATCGGTTGGACTAAAACCTGGTGTTGTCAGACTTTTTACTTAAATATGGCGCCAGGATCTTCAAGCCCTTGAGATAATGGTGCGGACGATGACTCACTGTCCACCCTGCTGCAAGATTTGCTGTATTTCTCATGCATGGATACGTAATGAGCTGAACAGTGCAAGATAATGCACAGCCAGCTGTCTCCCTCAGTCCTACCCGTCCCAAGCAGAAATCACTCTCACCTCTGCTTCCCCCCCCTTTAAACTTATACCCCAGAACTGAACAATACCTCTCAATACCACCCAGAACAGACTAATTGATCATTCATCAAATTCAAAGTGCACAACACTGTAAATTCACCCACATAACAAATAGTTTACACTTTTAAAACAATCTACTCGTCATAAAGCACTTAATGATGCATGAGGACATGAAATGGTGCGAGATAAATGTAAGTTATTTCGGTCGAGTCCACTCGTTTAATATCCTGATGGAAAGCTCTGAATAAATAATCCCCATTCCCCAAAGATTTTTGAGCATAAATCTTGCAAATTTTAATAAATTTAAATATCACAACTACAAATCAAATGATTTTCATTTTGTAAATTAAATTGCCAATAAGCTCATTATGTAAACAGATGTCTACGTATTAAAACTGCCAGATTCCACTTTCAGCAAAAGAGCAATAAGGTAGACTTCAGCGCTGAACTCCTGGTATTCTCCTGTATATTAAAACTCAGTGCCGAGCATGAGGCAGGGGACAGAATAATAGGAAGCCTGACATTACAGATAATTCCTTTCCTCTTAATTCTATGGCCCCAAATGCCTTTATGCCTCATGTGAGATAAAGCCACTGAGGATGCTGAATGATGCAGAGTTACACTGTGTGGCAATCTTCCTTTGCGTTGCTAATACTTCCCTCCCTCTCCCGCTGTGTTTCAATTATCGCAAAAAAAAATACTGGAGGTCAGCTCCTTGTGTTTGGTGTTTTGTGAGTGTTATCCAGAGATTTATTCTCTTGAGAAAGCAGGACACAAAGCACAGAAGTACCAACTCATCTTGCACGCATCTGCAATGCTGAGCAGGTACCTCACCTGGAGCACTGTGTGCCGGTTAGGTGTCCTTATCTGAGGAAGGATGTCCTTGCTATAGAGGGAGCGCAGCAAAGGTTTACCAGGCTGATTTCTGGGAAAGCAGGTAGGTCATATGAGGAGAGATTGAGTCAGTTAGGATTATATTCAATGCAGTTTAGAAGGGTGAGAGGGGATCTCATAGAAACTTATAAAATTCTAACATGGTTAGACATGGTAGAATGTTCCCAATTGGAGGGGGAGTTCAGGACTAGGGGTCATAGTTTGAGGATGAGGGGTAAATCTTTTAGAACTGAGGTTAGGAGAAATTTCTTCACCCAGAGGGTGGTGAATGTGTGGAATTTGCAATCACCAGATGTTGAGGACAAAATGTTGCCTGATTTCAAGATAAAGTTAGATGTAACTCTCGGGGCTAAAGGAATCAAGGGATATGGGAGGATGGGGGGGATCAGGATATTGGATTCAATGATCGGCCATGATCAAAATGAATACAGAAGCAGGCTCGAAGGGCCAAATGGCCTACTCCTGCTTCTAGTTTCTACGTTTCTTTGTTTCTATTGTTAAACTTCTACTTCCTGACAGACATATTGTGACACAATCTTAGCAGCTTCATTCATTCCCCACAAAGTCTAAAACACATACAACAGCAAATCCTCCTTTTTAAATCAGTGAATTTAATTGTAAATTATTAACCTGGGGTGAAGGCCTGTCCTGAAGACTTTGGGTATATTTTCCTTAGGTAGTAGTTACTCTCCAGAATCTCATACAACTGATCATTCTTCTTGTGTTATTCTAGTCAGTGTTGGCAGGTTATTACCATCACCAATCAGCAGGCAGCTTGGTGGCACAGTGGTTAGCATTGCTGCCTCACAGCACCAGGGACCCGGGTTCAATTCCAGCCTTGGATGATTGTCTGTGTGGAGTCTGCACATTCTCTCCATGTCTGCATGGGTTTCCGCTAGGTGCTCCAGTTTCCTCCCATGCTCCAAAGATGTGCAAGTTTGGTGGATTGGCCATGCTAAGTTGCCCCATAGTGGTCCAAGACGTGTAGGTTAGATGGAATAGCTATGATAAGTGGATTGGGTTACAGGGATAGGGCAGGGAAGAGCGACTGTGTAAGATATTCGGTTGGAAAATTGGCGCAGACTCAATGGCCCTATTCACATAACCCCTCATACTTACTCTGCTAATCCCCCTCACACTAGGGTTAATTTAGCATGGCCAATCAACCTAACCCGCACATCATTGTCAACACATCGAGAGTCAAGCTAGTATAAACTTCATGCTCTGCGATATAGTATCACAAGGAACATTAATAACAGAAGTAAAAATCATTTGCATTTAGCAATGTATTCGAGCTCTCAGGGGCACTTAAACATGGTTCAGATTCATGAAATTGCCCTGAAAATTAGTGACTGTTCTTATGCAGGAAATCCTGTCAGTGATTCTGCACACAGTAAGATCTCACAAACTGCAACAAAATAGATAATCATTTAATCCGCTGTTAATGCGAGTTATTGACAGATAACAATGATTAGGGTGCTGGGGATGATTTCTAATTCCTCTTTGGGTGACAAAGCGCTTAGCATTGCTGCCCTACAGTGCGAAGAACCTAAGAACATAAGAAATAGGAGCAGGAGTAGGCCATCTAGCCCCTCGAGCCTGCCCCGCCATTCAATAAGATCGTGGCTGATCTGTCGTGGCTCAGTTCCACTTTCCCGCCCTCTCCCATAACCCTTAATCCCCTTGACTACCAAAAACCTATCTACCCGCATCTTAAATATATTTAGCGAGGTAGCCTCCACCACTTCAACGGGCAGAGAATTCCAGAGATTCACCACCCTTTGAGTGAAGAAGTTCCTCCTCAACTCTGTTCTAAACTGCCCCCCTTTATCTTGAGGCTGTGCTCTCTAGTCCTGCTGTCCTTTCTGAGCGGGAAGAGCCTCTCCACCTCTACCCTATCCATCCCTTTCATCATCTTATACGTCTCAGTAAGATCTTCCCTCATCCTTCTAAACTCTAACGAGTACAAGCCCAGTCTATTCAGCCTCTCCTCATAGCTCAACCCCCTCAACTCCAGTATCAGCCTAGTGAACCTCCTCTGCACTCCCTCCAAGGCCAAAATATCCTTGCGCAAGTGCGGCGACCAAAACTGCACACAGTACTCCAGCTGCGGCCTCACCAGTGCCCTGTACAGTTGCAGCAAGACCTCCCTACTTTTACATTCAATCCCCCTCGCTATGAAGGCCAGCATCCCATTTGCCTTCCTGACCACCTGCTGCACCTGTAGGCTGGGTTTTTGCGACTCATGAACAAGGACCCTCAGGTCCCTCTGCACCGTAGCATGCAAGTTTAATTCCTATGTGGTGTTACTGTCTGTGTGATGTTTGCACACTTTCCCCATGTCTGCCTGGGTTTTGAGTACACTGAGGGAGAATTCAGCATGGTATCATCACAGTAAAGGTCACGTGACTCGGGAACCAATCAGCAGCGCGGTGATTAGCACTGCTGCCTTACAGCACCAGGGACCCTGGTTCAATTCCGGCCTCAGGTCACTGTCTGTGTGGAGTCTGCACCTTCCCCTCATGCTGTGGTTTGATTCATGTCATGGAATAGACAGCACATTTGTCTACATCAGCTGTCAGAGGTTAGGTTCAATGTCTGAGGTTCAATGTCTCAGGACAGGAGCCACAACGCTGCAGCTCTTACTGAACTCACCTTAGATGCATTGACATAGGGCTAGTACACGGCATCTGATAACCTGGACATGTGAGTGATATTAGCTGAGACAAGCCACCACACTTGGGGTAGCTTGCACCCTTTTATGGAGTTTCAGTTATTTTGTGGTATCCAGCCACATCGTAATAGGACTTTTAACCAGAGGAAATTTTTAAAAATGAATTCAAGCCTCATGTTTGCGTTGAGAGAGAATATAAGATTTTACATTGCATTTACTTGTCATACTCGTTTCTCACTTCTACCAGTTGCCCATAGGTGTTGTTTTAGACTGCTTGCTTCTTCTGTTCGAGGTCCCATTGAATTAAACTCCTAACATATTGGTTTTGAGAACATTGGCTGCAAAAGCAGATGTTCTTTCACAAGATTGGCAGAGGCCCAGACAGGCTAGGCACACCAGATGTAAATAGCTTAAGGAAATGCTGAAATCGTACATTGACAAATCCTTCACTACAATTGGTTTTCACATTCCCCCACTTTAGTTTTCTCTCTTCTCCATCCGGCACAGCTCCATTCTTCCTCCATTCAGGTACTGGCTCCCTCACTGGGTTCTGGTGCAAGTGGACACCCTCTAGTTACTTGCTCAAGGGATCACCATTCATGTATCCAGGTTTGACAGTGAATACCATCAAAGCTACTCAGCCGTTCTGAGTTCAATTCTGACCTCACCCAATATCCTCATGTACACAGTGGGGGTGGCGATTGTAAATGTTAAGACTCAGGTCAAAGGCTCCAAAGTGTTTTATGAAGTTAACCTAAATCCTTTTGGCATTAATGAGCATAAGGTGTTTCACTCCAGGTATGATTTAAGTGAACCAGATTGCTTTTGTCAAACAATGTTTGTTTAAAAACGCAGACTGTAACAAAAAGAATTAGCGTAACTTTTTGCCAGTTACAAATCTTAAACATCATCGAATCCTACGGTTCAAAATGAGGCTCATCAAGTCCACACTGACCACAATCCCACCCAGGCCCTATCCCCGTGCACTTACCCTAGCTAATCACCCTGACACTAAGGAACAATTTAATAAGAACATAAGAACATAAGAAATAGGAGCAGGAGTAGGCCATCTGGCCCTTCGAGCCTGCCCCGCCATTCAATAAGATCATGGCTGATCTGTCGTGGCTCAGTTCCACTTTCCCGCCCTCTCCCCATAACCCTTAATCCCCTCTCTTATCAAAAACCCATCAACCCGCTTCTTAAAAATATTTAGCGAGGCAGCCTCCACCACTTCAACGGGCAGAGAATTCCAGAGATTCACCACCCTTTGAGTGAAGAAGTTCCTCCTCAACTCCGTTCTGAACTGCCCCCCCTTTATCTTGAGGCTGTGCCCCCTAGTCCTACTGTCTTTTTTGAGCGGGAAGAGTCTTTCCACCTCTATCCTATCCATCCCATTCATCATCTTATACGTCTCAATGAGATCTCCCCTCATTCTTCTAAACTCTAACGAGTACAAGCCTAGTTTATTCAGCCTCTCCTCATAGCTCAACCCCCTCAACTCCGGTATCAGCCTAGTAAACCTCCTCTGCACTCCCTCCAAGGCCAAAATATCCTTGCGCAGGTGCGGCGCCCAAAACTGCACACAGTACTCCAGCTGCGGCCTCACCAATGCCCTATACAGCTGCAGCAAGACCTCCCTACTTTTATATTCAATCCCCCTCGCTATGAAGGCCAGCATCCCATTCGCCTTCCTGACCACCTGCTGCACCTGCAGGCTGGGTTTTTGCGACTCATGCACAAGGACCCCGAGGTCCCTCTGCACCGTCGCCTGCTGCAGTTTTTCGCCACGTAAGTAATAGTCCTTCCTACCATTCTTCCTACCAAAGTGGACCACCTCACACTTGCCAACATTAAATTCCATTTGCCATTTCCTGGCCCATTCGCCCAGCCTATCTAGATCCTTCTGCAGACTCTCCACACCCTCCGCACAATTTGCCTTTCCCCCAATCTTGGTGTCATCAGCAAATTTCGACACCCTACACTCGGTTCCCTCCTCCAGATCATCTATATAAATGGTAAATAGCTGAGGCCCCAGCACCGACCCCTGGGGCACCCCACTAGTCACCAACCGCCAATCCGAATAGCACCCATTGACCCCCACTAATCCACCTAACCTGCACATCTTTGGACTGCGGGACGAAACTGGAGCACCCGGAGGAATCCCATGCAGACATGGCAAAAATGTGCAGACTCTACCCAGAGTGACCCAAGTCAGGAATTGAACCCAGGTCCCTAGCAGCAGCGCTAACCACTGTGCCACCATGCTACCCACACGGCACAGTACAACTCCTGCAGTTAGCTATTTCTATTGTTCCAAGTTAAACACCATCTCACAGACACATGTCCTTCTTCAGACTTAGCAAACATAAGTATGCTCACGTGATGCTAGATTTTCAGCTTTGTAACACCTATGGACAGAAATCCAAGCCAGCTGTTTGCAGAGAAGGGTATATCCTCAAAACAGCCAAACCTCAGAGGTAAATCCAGTCTCTGACAGCATCCAACACAGCAGCACTTACACAGCAAAATCTCCAAATTCAGAAAGAGGCAAAAACAACCACTGTTATTTCTTTCAGCTTCAAACTGCTTCAGAAAATAAAACTAACACCTGGAATGCTCCATGAAAAATAGCTGCCCCCCGGCATATCATCTGACCTGTCAATTATCCCAAATCAAGCTCTACTCTGCAATCCCAGGTGGAACATTCAAACCACAGAACACTACATTAGTTCAGATTAAAATCAACATTAGATCAATTATACTGTCTCAGTAACAATAAAGTACACCAGCTACAGACAACATGGTGCTGGCAAAACATCCTGCAAAGAAACATGATTAAAATATATTCCTTAAAGGCACAGTGTCTTCACCATAAAGGTTATAAGACTCGGGGCACCAATCAGCAAGAGGGTGGCACAGTGGTTAGCACTGTTGCCTCACAGCGTCAGAGACCCAGGTTCAATTCCCGGCTTGGGTCACTGCCTGTGTGGACTCTGCATGTTCTCCCCATGTCTGCGTGGGTTTCCTCCGGGTGCTCCGGTTTCCTCCCACAGTCAGAACATCATGCAGGTTCAGTGCGTTGGCCATGCTAAAGTCTCCCTCAATGTACCCGAACAGGTGCAGGAGTGTGTTGATGAGAGGATTTTCATTGCAGTGTAAGCCGACTTGTGACATAAATAAATAAACTTTAAACAGGAAATGGGGTATGGGATCATCCTGGTGAGCTTGGGCTTCGGATTTTTGCTCCAGCACCTTCTTAGGAAGATGGTTGCAGCCATTACCTGAAGGTAAAGGTTAATTTTTCCCTGGTAGATAGAAATATTACAGAGTATCACCCTATCATTGCTCCAGCTTAGATCCAGCAACACAATGATGCCTTCAAATACAAAATGAACTCCATTTCCCTTACAGTGGCTGTTTGTCATGCTGTACAGGATACACACACAGTCATATCAAGAAGATAACTAAACCTTTCAATTAAACATAAAACTTTAAATATCAGGAGTATAATAAAGATTTTGATTTGATTTATTATTGTCACATGTGTTAGTCTACAGTTAAAAGTATTGTGAATTAGAGCATTGTTAGAGAGTTTAAAAGAGGTAGAATGAACTTTTAGAAGTATAGAACGAGAATAAAAGATAGAATTTGAGGTTATGCTGGACACAGCTCACAAGAAGTCACTGCACTTTGGTGCCATCTTGAAAAAAAACATCCAAACACTGGAATCTGAATTTCCTTGAATAGGAAATCATTCAGGATCAATGAGCTAGATTGGGTCAAATTATTTGTCCCATTCCTATCTATCATCTGATCATCAGAATCCCTACAGTGCAGAAGGAGGCCCATCGAGTCTGCACCGACTACAATCCCATCCAGGCCCTATTCCCACAATTCTACACATTTACTCTGCTAATCCCCTGACACTAGGGTCAATCTAATATGGCCAATCAGCCTAACCTGCACATCTTTGGACTGTGGGAGGCAACTGGAGCCACCCGGAGGAAACCTACATGCAGACACGGGGAGAAAGTGCAAACTCCACACAGACAGTGACCCGAGCCGGAATTGAACCCGGGTCCCTGGTGCTGTGAGGCAGAAGTGCTAACCACTGTGCCATCATGCCGCCCCTATTATTTGTGTGAACAGACAGAAGCAGGTTGTAGACCATCGTAATATAGATTGAAATAAAGATTGTGCATGATTCTGGAAGGTGGACCATAAAGGATTTGGGAGAATCCACTCGCCTAGGGTTCATGAATTAACTAGATGCAATTCATTAAGGAAGGAGATATCAATGTCTAACCTCTGTTTGCGGTGGAGGGTTGGGGAGAGCATGATGTCTGAACCTACTAAAGTTGAGACTGAGCAGAGCAATCTATCACTCTGTCGGAAATGCAAGTTCCCAATGTAAATACTGGAGCTCAGAAGCATATTACTCACCATGGAGTCCAATAATGACTTTCACAGTCTTTCTCTGTCACTTGTCAGTCCCAGAAACATATTCTCAGGATAATGTACAGAACCCAGATGGGGCACAGTTTTCTACAAAAGTTTTATTGAAACCTTTGCACGCAGACTGTAAACTATTCCGAGGTTCACATGGATCATTGCCAGCTGCAGTGAAACTGTAAATTTAAAACATTACAATGGGGAAAAAAATTCTTGGCAATAAGAAGAGTGATTCCGAATCTGGACAAAAATGGAGAATCTTTGAAGTTACACAGCAGATCCATCTGCACCTGAATGTGAAAGAGAAGCTGGAATGTTGGCCTTTTGTTTCCTTCCAGATTCTACTCTTACACTGAATTGAATAGCGTGCATTTTGGTTTGATTTGATTTACTATTGTCACATGTATTAGTAAACATGAAAAGTATTGTTCCTTGCGCGCTATACAGACAAAACAAACGGCACATAGAGAAAGAGACGAGTGAATGCAGATTGTAATGTTACGGTCGTAGCTAGAATGGAGAGAAAGATCAACTTAATGCGAGGTAGGTCCATTCAAAAGTCTGACAGCAGCAGGGAAGAAGCTGTTCTTGAGTCAGTTGGTGCGTGACCCTAGACTTTTGTATCTTTTTCCCGACGGAAGAAGGTGGAAGAGAGAATATCCGGGGTGCGTGGGGTCCTTAATTATGCTGGCTGCTTTTCCAAGGCAGCAGGAAGTTTGAGTTATAAGGAGAGGCTGGATAGACTGGGGCTTTTTTCTCTGGAGCGTAGGAGGCTGAGGGGTGGATCTTATCAGGGTCTATAAAATAATGAGGGCACAGATCAGCTGGATAGTCAATATCTTTTCCCAAAGGTCAGGGAGTCTAAAACTAGAAGGCATAGGTTTAAGCTGAGAGGGGAGAGATACAAAACTGTCCAGAGGCAGTAGTAGAGGTGGGTACAATTGTCTTTAAAAAGTATTTAGATAATTACATGGGTAAGTTGGGTATAGAAAGATATGGGCCAAATGTGGGCAATTGGGACTAGCCTGGGGGTTTAAAAAAAAGGGCGGCATCGACAAGTTGGGCCAAAGGGCCTGTTTCCATGCTGTGAACCTATATGACTTTAAGTCGATGACAATGTCCTTTGTTTTGTTGACATTTCCAGCAATTTCTAAGGAGGGCACTTTCCCTCTGGAGGAGGGTCATCCATGGGTGCAATTACTATGCTCAGGAATTCAGGGCAAAGAGGGGAAGGCCCCAGCGACCAAGAGCGGGGATCCTCCCCCTCCCAGTTACTCCTGCTGAAGGGTGCATAGACATATACACTGAGTGATGACAAGAGGAGGAGTCAGCCAAAAAAATCCCAATGTTTACCACGCCAGAATGAAACAACAAGAAGTAGAAACACTTACAGTTAGATAGTGCCCTTCATAACCTCTCGCCTTCCCAAAGCACATGACAAAAAAAGTACTTATTTGACAGGCAGCACAGTGGCACTGTGCTGCCTCACAATGCCAGGGACTTGGGTTCGATTCTGTCTGTGTGGAGTTTGCATGTTCTCCCCATGTCTGCATGGATTTCCTCTAGGGGCTCCAGTTACCGCCTACAGTCCAAAGATGTGCAGGTTAGGTGGATTGGCTATGCCAAATTGCCCCTTTGTGCCCCAAGATGTGTAGGTTAAAGGGATTAGCCATGGTAGATGTGCAGAGTTACGAGGATAGGGTGGGAGAGAGGGCCTGAGCAGGATATTCTGTCAGAGAGTCAGTGCAGACTCAATGGGCTGAATAGCCTCTTTTGCTCTGTTTGGATTGTATGGGTGGGATTTTCTGGCCATGTTCACCCCAGGGCTGGAAAATCCCCCCCGAGGTCAATGGACCTTGCATGACCCGCCCCACCTGCTACAACCCTCGTGGTAGACGGAACAGAAAAATTCTACCTTATGATTCTATTACTGTAGTGTGGTCACTTCTGTAACGTAGGATGCACAGCAGCCAATTTCCGCACAGCATACATCAATGTGATAAGGATCAGATCATATTGTTCAGTGTGATGTTGACTGAGGAATAAATATTACAAAGAAATCAGAAAATAAACGTCTTCTTGCGTGAGGTGGAGGCGGTTGACAGCTGGACCTGTACCTTTAGACATGGAGGGTGATGTGGTGGCACAGTGGTTAGCACTGTGCCACCACGCCACAGGGCCACGGATCCTGGTTCCATTCCCGGCTTGGGTCGCTGTCTGTGCAGATTCTGCATGTTCTCCCCAGGTCGGCGTGGGTTTCCTCCGGGTGCTCCTGATTCCCCCCACAGTCCGAAAGACGTGCTAGTTAGGCGCATTGGCCGTGCTAAATTCTCCCTCAGTGTACCCGAACAGGTGCCAGAGTGTGGTGGCTAGGGGATTTTCACAGTAACTTCATTGCAGTGTTAATGTAAGCTGACTTGTGACAATAAATAAACGTTGTCAGAAAAAAAAGTTAAAATGTTTCTGGATCTTGGGGTATATTTGACAACAGTCCCACTTGAGCTCTGTTAGTTTGAAATGCATGTCTGGAGTGGAGTATAGGATGGAAAATGGGATTTGGAAGGATTGCAAATCCATAAAATGTGCTCTATTCTGCAAAAGCTACAGCGATAAAGGCTTGCTGCAGCCATTATAAAACACTGTTCCCTGCAACACACAATGAACAACACATGAGTGTCACTGATAGCCATTGAAATTTCCACAACAAGCTGAACTGACTGAGAAAAATATCATTTCTGGGTTTTTTTAGAAGGGAAATTGAGGCGATTTAATGAGGATTGGAGAGTCAATAGGATCGACGGTTTGTGAAAAATCAATGGCACGATGTGAAAACACGTTTCAAGTTTGTCAGTTGCTCTATATAAAAATCCATTAAACTAACCGAGAGTGACAGATAGATGAGCCACATAGGCTGCATCAACTGACTGGGATAAACCATAGTAGATATATTGGTAATGTGTCACTAAGCCAGAAAATGGTCAAGAAAGATTTCTAAATAAAAGTGTAATGGAAATAGCTTGAGGTGTCTGGGCTGAATGGAAATTTGCTCAGCAGTGAAGGATAACAGCCAGAAGTTTTCAACGTACTCACTTGTCCTGGTAAACCAATAGTATGAATGACTTTGTACTTTTATCATGCTCTGTCAACACCTCCTCACCATACTGAATACACTGAATACCCTGCTGGAACAAGGTTCATTTATTACCCGACAATATATCCCCAATGTTCTCCTGTCAGCCCAGAGATATCTATAGATTATTACAGGGTGACTTACTGTGCGGACAAAGAACAAAGAGTGGTACAGGCCCTCCAAGACTGCACCAATCATGATGCCAGCCCAAACTAAAACACTTACAGAGTCCATATTCTTCCATTTCCA
Organism: Carcharhinus amblyrhynchos; assembly: GCF_965287045.1. NCBI lineage: Eukaryota > Metazoa > Chordata > Chondrichthyes > Carcharhiniformes > Carcharhinidae > Carcharhinus > Carcharhinus amblyrhynchos. The sequence continues at coordinate 4,935,222 of NC_137349.1, read as the reverse complement.
TCCTATTCATGTATTTATCTAGTTGCTCCTTAATTCCACTACTGTACCTGCTCCCACCACCTCCCCGGGCAACACGTTCCAGAGGTTCACCACCCTCTGTGTAAAAAATCTTGCCCCACAGATCTCTGCTAAACTATTCCCCACACGCCTTAAACCTATGTCCCCTAGTATTTGACTTTTCTACCCAAGGAAAGACATCTGACTATCCACTCTGTCCATGCCACTCATAAGCTTGTAAACTTCTATCAGGTCACGCCTCAAACTCCATTGTTCTAGTGAGAACAAACCGAGTTCATCCAACGTCTCGTCACAGCTAATACCCTCCAGACCAGGCAACATCCTGGTAAACCTCTTCCATACTCTCTCCAAAGCCTCCACATCCAAGTGGATGTGACGACCAGAATTATACACAATGTTCTAAATGAGGCCGAACTAAGGTTCTGTACAGCTGCAGCATAACCTAAAAATTTTTATACTCAATGCCCTGACCGATGAAGGCAAGCATGCCTTTTGTCTTCTTGACTACCTTATCCACTGGGTGCTGTGATTTCCTTCCGCAGTCCAAAGATGTTCTGCTTAGGTGGACTGATGATGATAAATAATCCCTTAGTGTCCCAAAATGTGTAGATTACGTTGATTAGCCATGATAAGAGGCCCCTTAGAGTCCACAGCACAGGTTCAATTCACAATGAAAATCCACCAATACTTCCAGCTGTAAGGCACCTCATCTTCAAGAGATGCAAGTTTGCCTTGAATTGCACAAGTCACCTGTATTATTGGGCCCTGTTAGTGTTGTCAAGCAATGAACAGCATGGGTGTTCTGGCTGTACACATCAATCATGTAAAACAGCAGGCAGCACCAATTTAGCATGCTACCTGCAATACAATGAGCAGGCTAATCATGTATCACGATCCCTCTGTGCCTCTCAGTTATACCAATTCAGACTGTGCTTGCTTAAATATTTGGACTCAAGTTTTCTCCTGTTGAGTATATGCAAGAACCTTATGTTCTCTGGTCTTCTGCATTGAGGCTGGGGGTCCCTTAATGAGTTAAGTGGGATTTCAGCAGATGTAACTCAGGAACGGTGCAAATGACCGCGGAAATTCATGCACCACCGAGGCTGTCATAAAAACCAACGCTAGTCATTTATGTGCATATTCCCTCAGAGGAAACAAATAGCAACATGGCTTGTACCTGCACGGAAATTGACGATGAACTGTTGTCCGTGATTACTGAAACCTGCAGATAAATTAATTGATTTTCAAAGCTTTGTATCACATCACTCTGTTTGGTCAACAGTGCAGCTTGCACAAGGAGACAAAGTCAGAACACCAAACAAAAAGGCAATACTTGATGTTTACATTTCTGGGGTATTCTGTTATTTTAAGTAAAATTTGACTGGCTATATTTATTGTGCTATTAACATCGAGATAGTATACAAGAATGCAGCCTGCAAACAACCAGCACATAAAATACAAACACTGGGACAACCATCTGCACTTCGACAGGGATATAAACGAACCAAGTGCTCTTTGCATTTCTAATGGAGTATAAAAATTTGTGTTATTTTTTAATAAAACAAAGAATAAGAGTCAGTTGGTGCAAAGAACTGAAACTGATCCCTTACCATTCTGGAATCAAAACTCTGAAACACAGAAACAAAAGCTTTCACCTTTGATTTTTTTTACTTATTAGTGTCACAAGTAGACTTACATTAACACTGCAATGAAATTATTGTGAAAATCCCACACTCCGGTGCCTGTTTGGGAACACCGAAGGAGAATTTAGCATGGCTAATGCACCTAACCAGTACGTTTTTCGGACTGTAGGAGGAAACCCACGCAGATATGGGGAGAATGTGCAGATTCGCACAGGCAGTGACCCAAGCCAGGAATTGAACCTGAGTCCCCAGGACTGTGAGGCAGCAGTGCTAACCACAGTGCCACCCTTAGATCCCGAAACCTCATGGTTCTCTCACAGCTGCAGCTGCCTAAGCAGAAACACTAAGTATTAACGTTTGGAGGAACAAAGCCGTAATGACTTCAGTGACGCCCATGAGAATGTGGAGTATGAGTTCCCTGATTGAGATCATAATTAACTGCCCAATCAGGGAGCCTCACCTGTACATAGATATGGGAATGCCAGGTCCACTGGTACTCCTGATTCTGAATTTGTACCTGAAGCACTCCAGGGGTGGATAGAGTTGGTAAGTAAAGGGGACCTGGTGAAGGGACACCAGCCTCTGAGGGGTTACTTCCAAAAGTGAGAAGCCATGATGAACTAACATACCAAACCTTACACTAGTCATTCTGCAAAGGACTCAGATACTGACTCCAGCTGCACCGTGATGGAAAGGTGCTGAGCGAAGGCTTCAGTATCAGTGATACCTTCCAAGCAGTGAATGGAAAAGCCCATTGATTAGGCCATTGTCTGGGTCTAGCAGACAATGGGGACGTAATGATGAGCATCTATCAGAGGGAGGAGAGTGGGAGAATGAAAGCATTTTTTAAAATTCATTCGTGGGACATGAGCGTCGCTGACTGGCTAGTATTTATTGTCCCATCCCTAGTTGCCTTTAAGAAGGTGTTGGTGAGTTGCCTTCAAGTATTGCTACAATCCACGCACTGTATGTTGACCCATAATGCCATTAGAAATGGAATTCCTGAACTTTGACCCAGCGACTGTGAGGAAATGGCAATATATTTCCAAGCATACTGTAAAACATAATTGTAAATCCATAGATAAATAAAAATGGCACATCTAATTGTCTTAAATTGCTCACCTGTCCTAGTCCAAAGACTGACAAGTTACTACCCAACTCACCATGTAAGAGCTACTCACCAATGCATAACTAATGAGCTCCCGAGTGTGAAATCTGGCACAACTTCACGTCACATCACCCAGCAGAAATTGTGCTGCCAACCCATTCTCTTAGTCTCCGGAATGAAAAATTGTGCCTATTATTATTTGGGACTGTTCAGTGAGTACGAAACTCCCAGCCTGAAAATATTTATAAAGGATGCCAATGTGGTGATGTAACTTAGCAAGTGAACGTCTAACCATTCCTCCTTTCATTCTTCACTTTGGAATGTACTTTGCTCTACATTATGTAGTTTGGATAGGACAATAATTATGTCGCTGAAGCAAAAACAGTCACAATTTACTAGCTACATATAATGGCATCACTGTGTGAAACATGCTGGTTCCCAGCTATTTTGTCTTTAGCTTGGGGCAGTTTCCAGAAGTAATATTGCATCAATTTGTTCTCTAACACTTTGTGGCTAAAGTTTAAAGTTAAAGTTTATTTATTCATCACAAATAGGCTTACATTAACATTGCAATGAAGTTCATATGAAAATCCCCCCAGTCGCCACTCTGCGGTGCCTGTTCGGGTACACGGGGGGATAATTTAGCATAGCTAATGCACCTAACCAGCAGGTGGGAGGAAACTGGAGCACCCGGAGAAAACCCACACAGACACAGGGAGAACATGCAAATTGCACACAGTGACCCAAAGCTGGAATCGAATCCAGGTCTCCGGCACTGTTGAAAATATTTTTTCTTTTGTTAGACCTTTTTTTATCCACTGAATCTCAAAGTAGTGAAATTTTGCTTTGCTTTGGTTGTGTAGAATCTGTCAATCCTACGATATCTCATCCAAGTGGCCATTCTTCACATACAAGCCCATTTTGAATGTTTATTAATTGGATAGGTGGCATGGTGGCCAGGTGGTTAGCACTGCTGCCTTACAGTGCCAGGGACCCGGGTTCAATTCTCGGCTTGGGTTACTGTCCATGTGGAGTTTACACATTTGCACAATTTAGCATGGTCAATCCACCTAACCTGCACATCTGTGGATTAAGCATGCTAAATTGCCCCTTTTGTCCCAAGAGATGTAGGTTAGGTGGATTAGTGGAGTAAATATGTTGAGTTATAGGGATAGGGCCGAGGTAAGGTGCTCTGTTGGAGAGTCAGTGCAGACTCAATGGACCGAATGGCCTCCGTCTGCATTCTAGGGATTCTATGATTCAACATTTTTTGAAACGTTTCTAATTTATGCTAGCAGCAAAAATCAAGATAAGCAATCATTCAAGGGCAGCATGGTGGCGCAGTGGTTACCACTGCTGCCTCACAGCACCAGGGACCCAGGTTCAATTCCAGCCTCGAGTCACTCCCTGTTTGCACATTCTGCCAGTGTCTGCGTGGGTTTCCTCGGATGTTCTAGTTTCCTCCCACAGTCCAAAGATGTGCAGGTTAGGTGGGTTGGCCATGCTAAATTGTTCCTTAGTGTCAGGGGATGACAGGGTAAATATGTGGAGTTACAGGGATAGGAACTGTGTGGGATTGTGGCCGGTGCAGACTCGATGGACAGGGAATGGCCTCCTTTTGCACTGTAGGGACTCCATGATTGAGTTGAATTTAGTTCGTGAAACAGCTTTCGAATTCTATGGAGTTACGGATTAGTAACATTTTAAATATATAAAGCTGGAGCCTTGCAGTGGCTGAGTTTTTTAATCTCTGCTGTCTGTGGTCACTGTACAATCATTTTCGCTTCCTTTTCGGTTTGGTTGTGTATTGAAGCAAGTTGTGTTGATTATCTGTGTAACAGCGAGATAGGAGGTAATGATTCCCAAACTCTCCGAATGCAGCATTACTAACATTCTGGGCATGAGAAGCACAGCTGTGTTATTATTAAAAATACGGTTGAGAAGGAGCTGCTGAAATATTGGGCTGTTCAAAATTCTATTTGTATCAAGGAGTGAATGGTGCTCATGAAAAGGATGGTTTGAAGTGTTCAACTGATCTGTAGGCCATAGTTCACGTTTCAGTCTTGTCTGCTACTTAAACACAATCGCCTTTTGTGTTTTACGCTCGTGGTCATCATACAATCCCTACAGTGCAGGGGACCGTTCGGCCCATTGAGCCTGCACTGACAATAATCCCGCCCTATCCCTGTAACCCCACATATTTACCCTGCTAATCCCTCTAGCCTATGCATCCTGGGACACTAAGAAGTAATTTAGCATGGCCAATGCACCTAACCCGCACACTTTTGGACTGGAGAGGAAACCAGAGCACCTGGAGGAACCCTATGCAGACACGGGCAGAATGTACAAACTCCAGATAGACAGTGACCCAAGCTGGGAATCGGACTCAGGTCCTGGAGCTGTGAGGCAGCAGTGCTTACTAATGTGCCACCGCACCACCCCTCAAAGCTGCTACTTGGGATATGGGATAAAGTAGATAAATTATTGCGTTAAAAACTTATTTATTAGCATCACAAGTAGGCTTATATAAACACTGCAATGAAGTTACTGTAAAAATCCACCTAGTTGCCACACTCCAGCACCTGTTCCAATACGCTAACGGGCATTTTAACATGGCCAATACATCTAACCAGCACATCTTTCAGACTGTGGGAGGAAACTGGAGCACCCATGGGAAATTCATGCAGACACGGGGAGAATGTGCAAACTCCACACAGACAGTGACCCAAGCTGGGAATTGAACCCAGACCCCTGGTGCTGTGAGGCAGCAGTGCTAACCACTGCGCCACTAGTTTAAAATCACCTGTACAGTTTTGGAAATGAGCTGCAGGAAATTGAGAGAAACTACAGTTGCTTGGGGATGAGCAATAGGGAAGAGATTCAGTAACAATATTTATGGAAGAGAAGATTAATGGAGAACTTTTTTCAATTTAAAGTCACTTTTGGATAAGGAAGCTGTAGTTAAAAATCCATTTCGAATTGATAGTGAATTAGCATTCATATCGAACACTTCACATATTCAGGATGTCCCAGGGCATTTCACAATCAGTTTTTTTTTGAGCTATGATCACTGTTGTGTTGGAAAACACAGCGGACAGCTTTGCACACAGCAAGATCCCATAAACAGCAAATGAGATAAGTGACCAGCCACTCAGTTCTGGTGATGTATACTGATCAGGGCACCAGGAGAATTGCCCTTCTCTTCTTCAAATGGTACTAGGGGAATGTTTACATTGATCTGAACAGGCAGACGGAAGTGTCAGCCAAGATTATTCTAACACATATGCCGAAACTCTACCATCTCCAGCTCCACCATGAAATCGGAGTGAGCGAGGGTCCAACAACGGAAATCAGGCGGGAATTTCCGGTCTTGCTTGAGTGAGGCTGTAATCCCACCCACAGTCAACAGACCTTTGCATGGCTTGTACCCCCCGCCCGCTACAGTTCACGTGGCAGACAGGATGGGAAAATTCTTCCCTTAGGGCACGATTTTACCAGCCATTCATGCCACGCTCCCACTGAAATGAAGTCAGAGAATTTTCCCAAATCTCCATTCACCTCAGCGGGATGGAAAAATCAAAACTTGCATTTTATTCTCCTGGTAAAGCTTTATAAATCCTGTTAGTGGCCAGAAAAAGCTCACATAGATCCTTTGAAAGATTTAGCATGGTGGTGAGGATTGAAGAGTAAAAGATATGGTTGAAATGTAAATATTTATGTTTGGTATTCATTTTCACTATTAAAGATTATCCAACAGCAGATACAAATACTTTAGATATTGACCCCTTGAAGGTAAATCATAAATGGCCATAGCTTGGTTTGAGGCATTGAGGTTTATGGCTGAGAAAATTCTGTCAGTACTACAGCAAGCTAAATCGAGTCACACAGAGGCAGATTTATAGGCCGTGAGGCACTGTTATGGTTCAGGTTAGAAACTCCAAAGTGTTTTATGAAGCCCACCTGAACCACAAGTTTTGCCTCATGAATTGGGCTAAGATAAGCATGAGATGTTTCACTTCAGGTATGATTCAAGTGACCCACTAGGGAGCTTTTATCAAACAAAGTTTATTTAAGAATATAGTTAACATTTATAGTAAGAAAATTAGCAAGAATCTTTAACAATTACAAACAAGAAACAAAACAACCACGATAATGTATGACTCTCAATGAATATCTCTGATGTATTCTAATTAAAATCCAATAAACAAACCCTTTAAACAGATTTATCACTGCATAGGCTAAAACTCACATGATACTTGAATCCCTGGGTTGAATGCTGATTTCAAATGCTCTTGAAAACTCAGAGTAGCTGCAGTCATATTAGTTCCTCAAAACTCCAGAGCACAGATTAATTACTGCAACATGACAACTAGCCTTTCTTTCAGCTAACTGGTAACATTTTCAAATCAAAGTAGAAAGGGAAAGAGACTTATTTTCCAGACTGCTTCTAAGACTGCCTCTAACACTGCAGCCAAAGCAAAATTAAAAACAACCTTTGTCAAATTCTTTTTCTGCTCCCATCAATGACGTCACTAAAGCTGTGAGGACGATTTTTTAAAAAACTGTCTTAAAGGGACACTAACATCTCACTGCGCTTAGCATTATTTTCACATACCCTATTCTTGGATCTAAAATCAAAAAGCCCATCCCTCTCATACCCTCTTTCTTCTCCCTCCCCTCACATATACTCTCTCTTCCCCCCATTCCTTGTGCATACTCTCACTTCCCCTCACACACGTAACGTTATGATACATTAAACCTTGAATGCTGCAGAAAATAATAGAGATTATATGCAAGCCATTAGTTTAGCTACTAATAATTATTTGAAATCTGGGCTAGTATAAATGGACAGCAGAAAGGACTTGATGCATTCACACATGTGCCAAGCCCCATTCATTGATATCCAGATAAGAACACAAGAACAAGAATTGGCCATTCAGCCCCCTGAGCTGGTTCTGCCTTTATGGCTGATCTGTATCTTGATCCAGTTTTGTTCCATATCTTCTGAGTAAAGCTCTGTAATTCATGCCTTTAATAGACTTGAATTATACAATTAAAGTGTTGCGAAATGAATTTCTAGCGATGCTAAAGACTTGGTTTGAAATAAAACGCCAACAGGCACTAATACTTTCACTTAAAGAGCATTATTTTAAAGGCATTTGAGGGCTCTAATTATTAATTCATCGGAAAACAATGTAATAGACTTTGAGAAATAATATGGCCAACACATTTCCTTAGAGCAGCTGCACCTCAAAATTTCCCACTGCATCATTGGTGGTGACAGGGAGAGAGAGCAAGTGTGCAGGGAGTGGTGGGTAGAAGAGAGAGTGAGTGCAAGGAATGGAGGAAGAGAGATTTTGGGGTCAGACAGAGAGTGGACATGTCCCCTTACCTTTGTGTTGTACCATTTTCATGTCCAACTCTTGTTGCTCCTTGTGATGCCTTGCCTTTATCTTGTGGCTTGTTGTCTTCTTGCCTCCTAGGCCTTCTTCTTAAAAATTATATCTTATTATTCGTGTTAAATTTTTCTTGTGTGGGGTGAGTGGGGGATGGGAGAAGAGGAGCAATAGGTTTGTGGGGTTGGCGAACAAAGGGAAACAGGGTGATGGTCTGCCTCTGTTGTATTTTAGATGGTTGGAGGGAGGTGGTTGCAGGGGAGGTGGTGTATGTTAAGAGGAGAGGACTGCTAGGTTGGGGGTTTACATGTTTCCAGGGGCTGGGATGGATGTCCAAGTTGTGTGTGTGTGTTGGAGAGTTGGTTTTTGGATGTTTCCAGGCTGGGGAGGTTTTGTGTCTGTTGCTGAGTCAGGTTCTGTTTTTTTTGGGGGGGGGAAGAGGGCAGGGGGAAGGTTTCATTAGTGGGTGGGCTACTGAGGAGGTCGTAGGTGGGCTATTGGAGGGGTGGGGCAAGAGATCAGGCGGTAGGAAAAAAAGGTCCTGGAGGTTTCCTGATGGGGATGGGTGGTGGGTAGGCTGTTGGTTGAAGGGTGGTTTGTTGTCCTCCACTGTCTTGGCACTTTTGTTTCCCATGTGTGCCTGTTAGGGTGGGTGGCGTCAAGGGGCCCCAGAGCTGATGGGATGGGATGACTTTTTATTCTTTGGGGGTGTTTTATGTTGTGGTGGGTGGGGTGTCGTAGTGTGGAATTGGGTAGGATGTATTGGATTGGTGTAGGGACAATAGTTGGTGGAGCAAGTTGGTGTAGGGACGTTCCCGTTTATTCAGAGGGTTTGGTATGAGGATAGGTCTTTTGTTGGTGGTGCAAAAATTACTTCAACAACAATTTATTTGTTTACTTATGAATTAATTAGTGTCCTCAGTAGGCTTACATTAGCAATGTAATGAAGGGTACACTGAGGAAGAATTTAGCACGGCCAATCCACTTTTGTTAGTTGTGATGAGTCAGTCTGTGTCCAGATTTCTCCAATTGTTCCTGATGGTCAAATACATAAAGATTTATAATTTCCCAGACCTGTCTGTGGATTCTACCCAGTCACCGTGTGGTCAGAGTCTCATCCATCCAGAGTTAAACATTTATATTTTTGTTTTTAGGGGTTTATACTTCTCCACATGGATTAGTTCGCCTGTTCTAATAGGTTCCCATATGTGTCCAATTATCCCTTTTAATTAAAGTGAAACTACAGTGATCTCCCAGCCATGTCTATGACAATATCTGAGGATCTTTTGTGTATGTTTTATTTTAAAAATCTCACTCACTCTGAAGCTGCAGAAGGTTGAGTCCAGGTTTGGTTAGGGTTCATTTAGTTCCCGTTTGTTCCCCATCCAGGGCTGGCTACAGATAGCGTTTGGCTATTCTTGCCATCTCTCTCCAATAGAACCATAACTGAAGCTTAATCTTGCCCTCTTGGCTTGCATCCTGACCAGTTTCACCACTTCCTTGCACTTTATCAATGGAAGGGAGAGTTGATTTTGCCATTCTGTGCTTTTTGTATCCTTTTCTTGACCCTTTTTGGATCCTGTTTCCTCCAGTAGGTTCAGGGCGGGTGAGTCTTGTCTGTTCCACTCCTATCTTTGCGACCTCTGTAGGTAAAGGAAGTTCCCTCCCTGTAACTGTCCTCTATTTGGGCTTAAATCTCACCCCTTCCTATCCTGGAGTGGCAGGGAGCTGTTGCAGCTCATTGGCTCCCTGTGGGTTTGGGATTCACCCCTCCCATCCCTGAGTGATCAGGAGGCAATGTGGTGTGTTGGGTCAGATCCTTGCGTTCCATCCTAAAAACTAAAAACAACCCTTGTCACCCACCGACACACAGATCTTTTTCTGCTCCCATCAATGACATCACCTAAAGCTGTGAGCATGGTTTTGAAAAAGCCCTTTCTCAAAGGGAAACTAACATCTCATTGTGCTTAGTATTATTTTCACACACTTCCCACCCCATCCCTGGATCTGAAGTCCAAAGCCAATCTCTCTTGTATCCTCTTTCTTCTCCCTCCCCTCACATGCATTCTCTCCTACCCCCATCCCTTCCATACAATCTCTCTTCCCTTCTACTCCTTGCATACACTCTCACTTCCCCCACCCCTTGCACACATAATGCTATGATAGTATTAAACCTTGAATGCTGGAGAAAATAAGAGAGGTATTAGTTTAGCTAACTAATAATTATTTGAAATCTGGGCTAGTATAAATGGACAGCAGAAAGGACTTGATGTATTCACACATGTGCCAAGCCCCATTTATTGATATCTAGATAAGAACACAAGAACAAGAATTGGCCATTCAGCCCCCTGAGCTGGTTCTGCCTTTATGGCTGATCTGTATCCATTTACCCAGTTTTGTTCCATATCTTCTGAGTAAAGCTGTGTAATTCATGTTTTTAATAGACTTGAATTACACAATTAAAATGTTGCACAATGAATTTCTTGCTTAGCTAAAGACTTGGTTCGAAATAAAATGCCAACAGGCACTAATACTTTTCATTTAAAAAGCATTATTTTAAAGGCGTTTGAAAGCTCTAATGATTAATTCATAGGAAAACAGTGTAATAAACATTGAGAAATGATATGGCCAACACATTTCCTTTGAGCAGCTGTACCTCAAAATTTCCCAGGGCGTGGGGGAAGAGAAAGTGTGTGTGTGGGTTGGGAGGAAGAGAGAGTGTGTGGGTGAGGGGGAAGGGAGTGTGTGTTTGTGTGTTTGTGTGTGTGTGTCTGTGTGTGTGTGTGTGTGTGTGTGTGTCTGTGTGTGTGTGTGTGTGTGTGTGTGTGTGAGGGTTGTGAGAAAGAGAGAATGTGTGCGAGGGGAGGGGGAAGAGAGAGTGTGTTTAAGATTTGGGCTTTGGCCTTCAGATCCGGAGTGAGAAGTGAGGGGTTCTGAAAATGAAGCCTGAGCCGAAGGCCCCACAACCTGTAAATCTGCCTCTGAGTGAGTCAATCTGTCTTGCCCCTCTATTACCAGAGTTTTTTCTGCCATGTTAGCGTCATAGTTTATCGCACATTTTTATATTTGCCATTTGCCACACAACGTCTGTTGTTTAGGTCAAACCCACACATTTTATTCTTAAATCAGTATTAGGGACACAGCGCCAAATGACAATTACAAAACGGGCCAAAACATTCACCGTGTGAAAAAAAAACCCACGTGAAACTCCCTTTTATTGCTATTCAGATAATCCTTGCAACAACATGCATTTTTTCTCTGTGTTTCAAAAAGCTCCCGTGTACATCTGTTGACAGGACAGGCAGTTTGTCCTCCTCTCATGAAAGGTGGAACACTAAGCAGTTCAGGGCTGCCAATCTGAGAGACAACACGTTGTCAAGTGACACTGAGAAGGTGCGAAAAGCAACCGCGCACAAAAAATACAACTCAGAGGTCACTTCCTCTCCCCTGGGGCAAGCTCAGTAAGATTGACTGGTTGAGCTTGACTTCCATTGGACTGTTTCCTGCTGTAAGCACAGGATTGCAAATTATCCTTTTGCGCATTTGGTTGTACAGTTTTACTGACAAATAGACATGCTGGAACGATTAGAGATGGCTTGTCAGAAAAGCCTGATGTTTTTCTTTTATTGAAAATAAGCTTTTACATAAGGTTTCCTCATAAATGTAAACATATCTCCACATCGGCATTGAATTGATTAGCTAACAAGACGGTGACTCAGTTAGTAGGTGCACTGCCCGCCGTGAAACTAAGCAGTGTGGGCCAGCTTTGATCTCTGGTTTGTAGTGAGCTGCCAAGGTTAGCCCCAGATTTGGTAATACATCGACATTACAGCACATAGAAATATAGGAACTAGAAGCAGGAGGAGGCCATTTGGCCCTTCGAGCCTACTCCACCTTTCATTTTGATCATAGCTGATCATCAAATTCAACATCCTGATCCCCCCATCCCACCCACCCCCCACCCCATATCCTTTTAGCCCCAAGAGCTAGATCTAATTTCTTCTTGAATTCACACAACGTTTTGGTCTCAACTACTTTCATTGGTAGTGAATTCTATAGATTCACCATTCTCTGGCTGAAGAAATTTCTCCTCGTATTAGTCCTAAAAGGTTTACCTCTTATCCTCAAACTATGACCCCTAGGTTTGGGCTCCCCCACTATTGGGAATATTCTTTCTGTATCTAACCTGTCTAACCCTGTTAGAATTTTGTAAGTTCTTATGAGATCCCCTTTCACCTTCTGAACTCCAGTGAATAAAATCCTAAGCAACTTAATTTCTCCTTGTATGACAAGTGGGCCACCCCAGGATTCAGCCTGATATACCTTCGATGGACTCCCTCTAAAGCAAAAACATCCATACATAATTCAACGAACCAACCCTTTCTCAGTATTTATTGCCCATGAAAGCAAACAGTTCCAATCACAATTCTCCACCTGGTTCCACATCCTCACTCTCTCTGATCCAGGCAGAGGCAGGGATGTCCCAGGTACTGACATTCAGAGGCTTTCCTGAGGCCAGGAATCTGCTGAATCCCAGCCAGGTGATGTGCTGCTGGACACGGTCATGCCTCAGTTGTTGGAACTTCAAAGGCAAAGCCAGGAACGTCAGTAAGGGATGTCAGTGATATTGCTTGGATCAAAAGTCAGAATGGAGGTATCCTACCTCCTTCTGTCCAATTAAGTATTACCAACATTCCAAGGCAATTGGGTCAATTAAGCTAGGGTAGAGGCTGCAGTGCTGACCTTGGTCCTGAAGATCTCTGTCCTGCACTGCTGGTGGACATGCACTCAACGGTGTTGAAAATGCACTACATGGTGCAGGAACTTGTGGGCATCTAAGAGTGCCAATGACAGAGGACAACGGGGCATCTTGAACTCACTCCAGCTGCCCCAATACTCCTAAGGAGGAGGATGGGACTCTTTGGCACACATAGGAAGGAGGACCAGCTGGTCTACAGCCCAGGGCATTCTGGGTGACTCTGAGAGTGTCCAGTCCATCCAATTCCTCTCTTCCGGTTGCAGCTCCACAGGCTGAGGAGTGTGGTAAGCCATGGATGGGGCCCTCAAGGCCTCAGCCCTCCTCGGCTGAGACTCAGCAGATTTCTGGCCTCCAGCAAGCCTCCGAGTGTCAGTACCTGGGTCATCCCAGCCTCTGCCTGGATCAGAGTGAGGACACCCGTCAAGGTCATCACAGATGGCAGGGTGCGGTTGACAGCGGGCTACCTTCACCTCCATTGTGGATGCTGGGGATATACCAAGACATGACAGCAGCACTAGAAAGGTTAAGAAGGTGTGGTTGCACATTGTGAGCTCAGTTCTTCATGTCCACCTCTGTAATTAAACTGCCACTGATTGCATCCTCTCTGTGGCCCCTTATTGTGAAAGATACCTTCCTGCAGTGCCACCCCGAAAACTTGATTCTTGTTCCACAGAAAGGCTGAGGGTTCAGTCCAGAGGTTCCTCCATGTGCTTTCTGCAAGGTTGCGAGCATATTGATGGTATCCCCTCAGTGCCTGGACACATCTGTCATGCCAAGTTTCTTGTGGGGCATTAGGGCTCCTCCCACAGTGTGCAGGGCTACCATCACTCACCCCAGTCATTGGCAATGTGTGCTCTCGACACATGTTACCCTGTTGCTCACCCCCATAAGACGTTATCCTTAGCCTCTGGTGACCCTAAACCTCAAGGGCACAGATCATTAAGGAGGACCCTAGATCAGGAGAGGTGCAACTCTCTGCATGACATTGCCATGGGATGATCCAGGTCACTGAGGGAGTAAGTGAGCTGCCATCAGCCAGACAGGAGTCAGATCTATGCAGTCGCTCTCAGAGAATCAATGGACTGATCCCACTGCAAGTCTTCATCACCCACCTGCAAAGTTGGGTCTAGGGCAACTGCTCCATTCCCATGACACAAGTCTTATCAGCGAGGGACTGCATTCTTAACAGTCAAATGGGAGAGCAATCCTCACAGAAGGAGTGTGAGGATGGTGGGATGTGTTCATCCATGAATTGGGAGGCTATGGGCAGGTCCCGAGCTTGTCTGCCCTGTCTAGCTATCACCATTGCCTCAAGGCTGATTCCCTCATTCTCCACAGCCTCCCCTTTCTTATCCACCTTGAAATCCTTCTCATCCTAGGAAACTTGCCCCTCCTTCATCTCCTTACTCCAGTAGTTCCCCTTTGCCGTTGCAGCCTCAGGTTGTGATGGGAACAGCACATGATCACAGTGCGAAACACCCTCTGCAGACAGTATTACAGGGTTCCACCAGACCTGTCCAGGCACCGGAACCACATTTTCAGCTTCCCTCTGATCTTCGTCACCAAAGTGTGTGTCGCAGTATGATGAGCTAGGGAGTGTGTGCAGGAACAATACCGGGTAACTGTATTTTGTACCAATTTGAATTTATGAAGGATGTACAGCCAGCGAGGAGGATGATATTGAAATGATGTTTTTAAGTTTATTTATTAGTCACAAGTAAGGTTTACATTAACACTGCAATGAAGTTAATGTGAAATTCCTCGAGTCACCTATTCAGGCCAATGCACCTAACCAGCAAGTCTTTCAGACTGTGGGATGAAACCGGAGCATCCAGAGGAAACCCGCACAAACACAGGGAGAATGTACAAACTCCACACAGATAGTGATCCAAGCCGGGAATCGAACCCGGGCCCTTGACACTGTGAGGCAGCAGTGCTAATCACTGGGCTACTGTGTTCTTTATTTTATTGTTCCTATTCCTTTTTATGTAATTTAGTTTTGATGAATGAGCAATGGTACCCAAAATGAAATTCCAAATGAGTTTCCATCTGGATAATAAAGTTTGATTGAATTTATTGATATTAAATCTAGAAATAACGAAAGAATGGGTAGGGGTTTACAATAGGTCCAGAGGCAAACAATTAGCAATCTTGTTAATGGATAGGATAAAGAGGGGGATTTTCAGGCCAGTAGGATTTTCCGCTCCTGCTGCAGTGAATAGAGATTTGGCAGAACAGCGAATTTTCCGTCCTTTCTTGCTGTGGCACTGGGATGTGAACAGTTGGAAAATGATGGCTGGAATTTTACCGCCCCGCCCACCGGGGAAATTGGAGCGGGTGACAGGTGGACAATGAAAAGATCCATTGACCTCAGGCAGGATTTTATGGTTTCGGGGCGAGCGAGGTTGCAAAATCCCACCCGATGGCTTTGATCTTCCAAGTGTTCCAAATTGTGGCTCGTTCTTGACTTTCTGCCAGACACACAGGGCAGTCTTTAATTGAGACACTGGGGGTCTCACCCAACAGCTGGAGGCCCGATGGAAGCCCTCTATCACCTCTTGGCAAAAGCCCAGCAAATTGAAGTATGTAAATAGGCAGCAATTAGCCATCAGCGAGATCAAAGACCCTAGGAGCAGAAATCCCATTCCCCAAAGAGCTGCTGACCAACTAGAGATCAGCAGGCAGGTCCAACGGGGGTGGGGGGGGAGCAGCAATTCATCATGCACTCACTAGAGACCCAGGATTAGTGAGGAATGTAGATGGGTGACAGAAGGTTGTGGCAGGGCGGGGTCTGGGTCACAGGAAGGGGGAGAGGGGTTGGCAACAAGGGAAGAGGGTAGCTCTCAGCTGATGTCCACCCCATGGTAGATCATGGGAGATACAGTGAGGGAGGCACTCTGCGGGATTATTATTGATATTACGTAATTCAATGTGATTTCCCCACTGCACTCAAATCCCTCAAACATATGGAGCTACTCTTCTCGGGAAGTCCGGGCTGTCCCCTTGCCAAGCAGAGCGAGGGCCCAAAACAAATCAAACCAAGTTTGGATTGGCTTCACTTTCTGGCTCCAAGTGCTACTCATTCATGCCGTAAAAACTATCTGAGCCTCTCCCATTGTAAACTCACAACTCTTTCATTTTTCAAATAAAAGGAACAACAAGCTGATTTATGGTCAGATTAATAAGGGTTTTGAATTGGCTCAGAAAGCAGTGCTTGTTTATGGAGGTCCAGTGTGCATATGCTTACGGCAGTAATTTGCTTGGTACTTAATGGTTACATGGAATGGTGCTCTCAGAAATGCGATATTTGATCCTTCACATCATTTGATAATTACACTGTTCCTTTTACATACTCAGAATGCTTGCTTCATTGCCTCCATTCAAACCAGCAAATTAACAGCATGAAACCTTTATTTATTTCTTGTGGAAATAATTAAGTTGAGCGGTAACATTATTAAGATGTGCTTTTGGAAGTTCGCTACAGGAGAACCAACAAATAAAACACATTTGTTTATCCGAATTGCAACCAGGAGCCAAGCTAAACAACAAAGTAAATATTTAACAGGCCCTCTTTTTCAGTAATAAATGTAAAGTATTAATTTTCCATTCATTTTACAGCAATTTAACAAACATATGCTCAGATATGGTTAACTCGAATCTTGGAGTGGAGATACAGATGGAAGTAATAACCACAGGGCAACCTAGATTAAAGAACAGTTTTTACTTAAAAAAGATGCAAGAATGATTTTGATTATTTCAGAAGTGCATTGAAGTAAATGAATGATGCAGCTTGTGCTGTATTTGTAAATATTATTGTCTTTTTATCCATTCGATTCCACTTTTTATTTGCTCTGATCTCGTGAAGGAAAGTACTCCCCTACTTATGCTCCATGCCCAACGAACAGCCCAGAATGCTTCAACATTGAGCATCAACTGGCTGTTTGCTGCACCTGAACCTTATCTCACCTATAGTTCACATATAAATCTTTTCATTTAAACAAACTGTTAGCAGTTAATTGTTCCCTGGTGCATTCTCCATGGCAGCATCTCTACCAATCACAGTCCGCTTGCCAGTAAGTCAACAACCTCTTCTCAAACATCATAAATTGATGTTCACTTGGCGATTTGGTATTCTTGGCCGGAATTCTCTGGCCGTTCATGCCAGTGTGATTCTCCTGTCCCACTGGCAGCGCAGGTTTCCCACCGATGTAGGGTGAAATCTGTGGGAATTCCCATTAATTGCAGCGGAACCAGAGAATCCTGCCGTTCACAAACAATGCGCCACCACCGGCCAGCAGGGAACACGCAATCGGGAGACAGAGAATCTCACACCTTGTGTCCATCCTGAGGAGTGCAAGATGAAAAACTTCAACAGCATGGGGCAATTTTTACCATCCCACCTGCCAAAGGATTTGGAGTGGGCGAGGGACGGACTACAGAATGGTCCATTGACCTCGGGCAGGATTTTACAGTTTTGGGATCTCGGCCAATATCTCTCTCTTCAGCAAACTGAACACCTAAGAGGTTGAAACTACTGAACAGCAGTTAAGGCCAAGCTACGTGTTGCTCACAATAAAAAGATGAGTCAATTTGCATGCATATGAATTGCAGGGTAAATGAAATAATGAAGTTTGTAGGTAGAGTAATACCCAATAATTGGATCAATGCGCTGATGCCTTTTTTCCACAATACTAATCAAAAATATGTCGAGGAGGTCCCAGTGGTCGGACGGCAGCATGCTGGCACAGTGGTTAGCACCACTGACTCACTGCACCAGGGATCCAGGTTCAATTTCAGCCTTGGGTAAGTCTCTGTGCAGAGTCTGTAAATTCTCGCTGTGTCTGCGTGGCTTTCCACTGGATGCTCCGTTTTCCCCCCACAGTCAAGGGATATGCAGGTTAAGTGGATTGGCCATGCTAAATTGCCCCTTAGTGTCCAGGGATGTGTAGGTTACATGGATTGGCCATGCTAAATTGGCCTATAGTGTCCTGGGACATGTAGATTAGGGGGATTAGCCATCATAAATGCGTATGGTGATGGGAATAGGATGGACAAGAGATGCCCAGGGATAGATGCTCTTTCAGAGAGTCTGTGCAGACTCAATGGGCCAAATGTCCTCATTCTGCACGAGGGATTCTATAACCTCTCATTTTTTTTATGGCAGTACCAATTTCACCCCATCACCAGCAGCAGGAATTTGGGAACAGGCTGTCTCTGAAGGAGGAAAACCCAAAAAATTATTTTGTTGAAAATAAAATTCGAAGAAAGAAGAGTAAAATGAATTGTTTTGTCTGAAGTGGTTTTGTCTGCCAACTTACTGGGATTGTTGGAGCTGAGACAGAAAATGTGCTGCTGTTTTAAAGCTGCCTGCATCTGATTACTCGCGTCATCAATAAAATGCTCTGCACCCTTTGGCTGATTTACACTTCATGGCTTCAACTATCGAACATTCAGAATATTGGCCTCATGATCCAGTCCCATTAGTACTTTGAACAGCTAAATATCGCCACTGGATCATTACTGTAAGATAGGTTCTACTTTTGAAGAGTTAAGCACCTCCGAGCAACTCACCCATTAGGATCGGGAAAAGTAAATAGCAGCACTTAGCTCGTCTCCAAAGTTAAATCTGATGTGGCAGAAGCTGAGTAAATGACTTGTTAATGAGAGTTTTGTCCCATCCATTATACTTGATGGACTTTGGACCGACTGACGAATGTGTACTGTGGAACCAAAGAAAATTCCCAGTTATAACTGGCCCCATGGTTCGAATTTTCTCATGGCAGATGAGTAGTAGATAACACACAGGCAACTGAGTGGCAATCCGATCTAAAATACCACAAGGAATGTTCTTGTTCAGGAATTATTTCTCCCTCCCACTGGCATTAACACCTTGCTGTGCATGGTTCTATTGCCACTGATGCGGATGGGATGCTGGCACAGTGGTTAGCACTGCTGCCTCACAGCTCCAATCACCCGTCTTCAATTCCCAACTTGGGTCACTTTCTGTGCAAAGTCTGCGTGTTCTCCTCGTGTCTGTGTGGGTTTCCTCCGGGTGGTCTGGTTTCCTCCCACAGTCCGAAAGGTTAGGTGCATCGGCAATGCTAAGTTCTCCCTCAGTGTACTTGAACAGGCACCAGAGTGTGACAATGATTAATCAATGTTGTGATTGAAATTAACATTTTTTATCTCAATTAAATTTTTCTCTTCCAGTTGCAAGTTATTTTCTTGCATCTTGTAACCTTTTCACCATGCATCATTCCACATCAAAATGGGGCAGTGAGTAAAGTTCTCCAGTTCCACATCAGGAGCTCTGCAACAGCAGACTGCGATTCTCTCTGTTCTTAACTCAGTGGTGGGGTGGCACAGTGGTCAGCACTGTTCTCTCGCAGTGCCAGGGACTGGGATTGATTCCCGGCTTGGGTCAGTGTCTATACGGAGTCTGCATGTTCTCCCCGTGTCTGCCTGGGTTGGTGCTCCAGTTTCCTCCCACAGTCCAAAGACATGCTGGTTCGATGCATTGGCCGTGCTAAATTCTCCCTCAGTGCACCCGAACAGGCCATGGGATTTTCACAATAACTTTCATTGCAGTGTTAATGTAAGCCTACTTGTGACACTAATAAAATAAACATTAAAACTTTAAACTTGATCGTCCTTTGTGCAAGCTCCACTTTAAATATGTGACCCCTGACAGCAAGGGATACATGTTCTGTGGTCAAGATGCCATAGCTAGAAGTGAAGGGGACAGAAGTGAAGGCAATATTGTCTGAACACAACAAATCTCCAAACTCAACATATTCTGGTCAACCTCTTACATTAATTGACTCTTTATTCCTCCCAAACTCAACCCACAATCCTCAGGATAATATATCTAATCCCATCAGCCTTGTATTTGTTTGGAATAAGACACCCTAGGGCTGAGTTTTACAAGCCCTATGAAGAGGAGCTGGGAGGGGCCTTGTTAATGGCTGCTCCATAGCCCAAGGAGGGGCCTACCAGTGACAACCACCTCAGTTTGCTGAAATAAGTGTACCTGCCCTCTGAGAGCATCTTGACTCTCTCCTTTAGACTTCAGCTTCAGCAATGGCCACCACTAACAGTGGCACTGCCAAGGCTGCCCAACTACCCGCCCTCTGATTGGACCTGTTGTGCCCTGCTGTTTCCTCCCCCCCACCCTGTTTCCCTACACTTGTTTAAGTCATTCCCTACTGAAGGACATCCTTATGTTGATTTTCAGGCATTGCATTCCAGAACAAAGTACCCTATAGGGCCCGATTTTACCATCGTGTTGCACCCACTTTTGGGCATAAAAACTTGGTAAAGTCGGGCATGAGGTGAGTAGCGCGATCCATGCCCACCTCCGCGCCAGTTCCCCCTCCACCGAGGCCCAAAAATGGCCGCGATCAGGACCATGCACGAAACGGGCGCGATGGCCATTTTAATGTATTTGCATGTATTTAATTTGACTTAATGAGCTGCACGCCCAACCTTACAGGCACTCCCCCCATCCAGAATCAGCGCGAAGGAGATATGCTCTACAAAAGTCCAATTCGGGGACTCCAGTTTGTGAGGAGGTAGGTGCCTCACGTTCAACAGCTCTTTGCTTGAGATCGATGGGGGGGGAGGGGGGTCTGCGGCCAGTCTACCTGAATACTCATTGATGTGGGAATTCACACTGAGAGCGAGAAATCTGTGGGTGAAGGTGGCGGGACCGGAAAATCCCATCGGCATGAACGGCCGGAGAATTCAGGCCATAGTTTTTTTGTTTTGAAGATGATTTATGGTAGAAAGCTAATGTTCATTTAACCTACACACAATAGATTATGTTAATACTTATCATAGAATCCCTACAATGCAGAAGGAGGCCATCGAGTCTGCACCAACAACAATCCTACTTAAATCCTATCCTCATAACGCCATATATTTACCTCCACTAATCCCTCTAACCTACGCATCCTGGGACACTAACAGGCAATTTAGCACAGCCAATGCACCTAACCCACACATCTTTGGACTGTGGGAGGAAACCAGAGCATCCCTCACAGACATGGGGGAGAACACACAAACTCCCCACAGACAGTGACCCAAGCTGGGAATCGAACCCAGGTCTCTGGATCTGTGAGGCAGCTGTGCTAACCACTGCGCCACCATGCCACCCGTATGTTTAATCATACGGTTGCATCTGTGCTCTCAGAAGCTCTACATGCAATTGAATAAGCTGAGATGTTCAAGTCCAAACTTTGCCTTCTGCTGTGAGGACGAGCCCAAGTTTACTGATAATTTCCAAGGTTGTTATTTTGTCAGTTTGTCTTCTTGGTTACCACGATGAAGGTGTAGGAGGAGGTTTGATATTTTAAAACACACGTTTATTTATGTGCAATCCGTTTTGGTCACACAGTGTGGGGAATAAAAAATTCGAGGGAACTGACAAAGCACTTGAACTTGTTAGATGTGTCCCTTATGACCTCATTAGTTTAATTATATGCATTTTCCAGCTGATCAGATTCTTGTTTACTGAGAAAATACCAAAAAGAAGTGCATTTGGATTAGAGAGGTTTTGCAGTGAATCCTGTCAAAGTGTTTGCTATTAAATTGTAGGAACTTATTGAAAGCACCAATTTAGCCAGGGCTCATTTTTAAAGGGTAAAACATCAGGGCTTCAGAAGAAATGCATTTTGATTGATTTTTGAATCGAAACTAAAGGGATCATAAAAAAATGAAAGCTTATGAAATTGATGATATTTGTGTGATGTGAAATGATAATTAGTTGGGAATAGTGTCTCTCCTAGCTGTGTGGTCCTAGCAGCAGTCTGAAAGACTTTGTGCAAAGTGAGAGCAAGTTATTCCCTTTGTCAGTTTGAATGCCCAGTCACGTGATAGAATTTAAAGAGGCCAACACTTAAACAAATCACCCACCCTGAAAAATATTAGAGGAAACGTTGGTTGGGAGGTAGAAGTAGGTAGTAGGGGAGGCGATGGCCAAGTGGTGCTATGGCTAGACTATTAATCTAGAAACTCAGCTAATGTTCTGGGGACCTGAATTCGAATCCTGCCACGGCAGATGGTGGAATTTGAATTCAATAAAAAATATCTGGGATTTAGAATCTACCGATGACCAAGAAACCATTATCGATAGTCAGAAAAACCCATCTGGTTCACTAATATCATTTAGGGAAGGAAATCTGCCATTCTTACCTGGTCTGGCCTACGTGTGACTCCAGAGCCACAGCAATGTGGTTCACTGAAAAGGCCTAGCAAGCCATTCAGTTCAAGGGGCAACGAGGGATGGGCAACAAATGCTGGCCCAGTCAGTGACGCCCACGTACCATGAATGAATAAAAAAAAGACAGAGAGTAAGGGATGGTCTGATTGGTGGACTGTGACAAATGGTGTCCCCCAGGGTTCCATACTTAAGCCTCAACCTTCCACCTTATGTATTAACAACTTGGATGAAAGATTTGTATATTGAAGCTCTTAAAGTTCTTAAACCTTAGGAGACACAATAAGCATGCAGATCAGAAGAGGAAGTGACAGAACAACGTACACAGATTAAATGCATGGGCAGAACTAGGCAAAGTTCAATGTTCCACATTGTATCAAACAATACAATCAGAGTATTTTCTGAATGGTGAGAGACGAGTGTAGAGGGCAAAGAGATTGAGATGTCTAGGTAAGCAAATTACGAAAAGCTGGTTGTTAAAAAGGGGGAATGGCTCCTGTACTGTTTCCCTTCACTGCTCTTTCCTTGGATTTGTGCGCTGAGGAAGTTCTTCCACACCGTGAATTGGAGGTTTGGTCAGAAAATTCGTATCCAGATAAGTGGATAGGTTGTGGTCTGATCTCTGTCAGACAAAGCAGTTCCAGTGCTGATCTGGGCAAAGGTATTCAAACAATAAAGGGGATCTAATTGGTTCAATACAGAGAAATGATTTTCTCCAGTGTTGTGTTATGAAGCGGAGGTTGATCCGTGCCCCCCACTCTGAGATCTAACACCGAAATACCCAAAGAGGAGTATCTCACCTCATAATCTGTAAAAGGTGTGCGTGAAGTGGTGTGACCTGCTCTTCAGCAATTACTAGTGGTTAAATACAAAATAAATCCCTGACAACGTCTCTAAAATTAACACGTAACAATTTATTTATCTAACTAACAGTGAACAAATTAACTCAACTATCAACAAACCAAATAAATCCCATCTATTAATAATTCCTAAGTAAACAAGATTCTAATGATATGCTGTTCCAATAAATACAATTCCCACTTATTGACAAATAATGGAATTTAATCACTCTCTAAATTACAATCAGGTTTTGTGTCTTCTGGAACCTTCTGGGCTTTCTCTATTGATTCTTCTGTCTGGAACTTTTTTCTTCCTTGGTATCTTTGCTATCTAAATGATAGTTTCTCTAAAGACATAGATGAAGTTGTGAGAGCCAGCGAACCTTTCTCTCTCTCTCTAGAGAGAACAGCTGAACTGGGAGCTTTCAGCTCTGGTGGATGGCATTTGCTCTCCTCAGTTTGCCTCTCTGCCCCCTTCTTTTATACCTGTGATGACATATCAATATTTTCCACGGTAGGATTGATCGTAGTTCGTCAAAACCATCACATTTAAATTTGATAGGTCTTTGGTACTAAGTGCATGATACAAATTGATTGGCCAAATCCAAAAGCTTGTTGTCTTGGTGACACTGCTGCTTGGCCTTTCAATACAAATGTTTCAGTTTGGGTTCTCTTGCATTTTTTAAAAAAATCTCTAAGCACAGAAAAAACACTGCCTTTTAATGGCACTTTATAATTTTACAATTTTGCATACACCAAATCCTAACATCCTACCTCCCAATCTAAAATTACTCTATCCAACTTTACAACAGTTGGAATCCCAAGCAGGAGAATGAATCTGAACAATTAGGGCTCAGCACTAAAGGTGGTTATAATGTGGAACTCACTCCCATAAGAGGCAGTGCTGCTATATCAATCAAAATTCTCAAGACTGATGTCGACAGATGTTTGTTGGGTAAGGTTATCAAGGGAGTTAGGGAAAGGCAAGGAAATCAAGTTAAAATACAGATTGGCTGTGATCGAACTGAATGGCAGAATAAGCTCAAGAGACCAAATGCTCTACTCATGTGCCTGTGCTCCTAAATGCTTCTCCTACACATTCTCTACACAATGAATATCCTGGATGGAATAACGCTCAAATAAGCCAGAGAGTTTGGATTCAGTTAGTGCAAGCAGTCCAACGCAAATCCCTACTTGCTTCTTGCCACATGGCGTGTGCTCAACGTGACAGCTACTCGCGTGAGTGCCTCAGCAAATTGCATGCATACTGGGATTGTAATCTGATGCTTTGTTCTCTGGTCAGGTCTCGTTTGGCCCACTGTGATTGCAATTGGATCTGATCATTCACGTGCACAGGATGCTCTGAAAACAACTCACCACAGATGTGGATAAGATGGGAAATATTACATACCATAGATGCACCACAGAAAGCATTCTTTTCTGGTTGTATCACACTTGGTATGGCTTCTGCACCATCCAAGGCCGCAAAAT
Source organism: Carcharhinus amblyrhynchos (assembly GCF_965287045.1). Classification (NCBI taxonomy): domain Eukaryota; kingdom Metazoa; phylum Chordata; class Chondrichthyes; order Carcharhiniformes; family Carcharhinidae; genus Carcharhinus; species Carcharhinus amblyrhynchos. The sequence continues at coordinate 4,910,751 of NC_137349.1, read as the reverse complement.
GCTACAAAGGGTCATGAACGCAGCCCAATCCATCACTCAAACCAGCCTCCCATCCATTGATTCTGTCTACACTTCCTGCTGCCTAGGAGAAGCAACCAGCATAATCAAAGACCCCATACATTTTCTCTTCCAACTTTTTCCATTGGGAAAACGTTACAAAATCTGAGATCACGTACCAGCCAATTCAAGAATAGCTTCTTCCCTGCTGCCATCAGATTTTGAATGGACCCATTTCATCTTTCTCTGCACCCTAACTATGAATATAACACGACATTCTGCACCCGCTCCTTTCCTTCTCTATGTACAGTATGCTTTGTCTGTGTAGTGTGCAAGAAACAATACTTTGCACTGTATACAAACACTTGAGACAATAATAAATCAAATCAAAAATCAAACCACTCTTTGAGAATACTTTAAAGTGCCTACTTTACCAAGAGAAAACAGATGAACAAAAGAAAATGTTTGTCAGGAAATCAGTCAGGCAGCAAGACCTTGTGGTGTCAATGACAGAGACATAGTCCTGGATAAAAGCAAATTATTGCAGATACTGGAATCTGAAAGCAAAAGAGAAAATGCTGGAAAATCTTAGCCAGCCCTGCTGAGATTTTCCAGTGTTTTCTCTTTTGGACATAATCCTGGAAACCTGCAGGTTCTCCTTCAAGTCACACACCATGCAGACTTAGAACTTTATCCTAGTTCCTCCACTATCACTGTTCAAAATCCTGGGATTAGCTCCATAATAATACAGAAGGTGTTCCTACACCACTTCAACAGTTCAGGAACAAGGCTGACCATCACTTACTCAAGGGCAATTAAGGGTGGGCAATTTGTTGCCTTGCTAGTGAGACTCATAACTGCTGAATTTAAAAAAACGCCTAAAGTCTCAAACTCTTCCAATAAAGTTGTGAATCCCTAGGAAATCTCCTCCTCAATCCCCATGCTAACCTTGGAAGTGACACATGGGATGAGAGGTTTTTTTGAAGTGCGCATTCCTCAGTTTCTCCCCTACTTCTAAAGATGTTGACTTGCGTTGAATGCAGCTGCGGGTAATGCCAATAATACTCCTCTGCCTTACCCAACTGTAATACATCCAAAATGCTGATGTACAGATATAAGAACTAGGAGCTGGTGTAGGCCATCTGGCCCCTTGAGCCTGCTCCGCCATTCAATAAAATCATGGCTGATTTTTTTCATGGTCTCAGCTCCACTTACCCGCCCGCTCACCATAACCCTTAATTCCTTTACTGTTCAATTTATCTATCCTTGCCTTAAAAATATCCAATGAGGTAGCCTCAACTGCTTCATAGAGCAGGGAATTCCACAGATTCACAATCCCTTGGGTGAAGAAGTTTCCCCTCAACTCAGTCCTAAATCTGCTCTTATTTTGAGGCCATGCCCACTAGTTCTAGTTTCACCTGCCAGTGGAAGCAACCTTTCTGCTTCCATCTTATCTATTCCCTTCAGAATCTTACATGTTTCTATAAGATCTCCCCTCATTCTTCTGAATTCCAATGAGTATAGTCCCAGTCTGCTCAGCATCTCCTCATAAGCCAACCCTCTCAACTTCGGAATCAACCCAGTGAAGGTAAAGAAAACACTAGTTGAGTCAACCCCTGTTCTCTAATCATCCAACACTCTACATGAATTGCAGAACAGGCTCAAAGAGCTGAACAGCCAATTCCCGTCCATGGATTTACATGGAGCTCTTCCATACAAGCTTACTGCTTTTCCATTCATATGCTCATTTCAGCAATCTTGTTCTGGCACGTAATCTCAGTTTCTTTCTCTGTCTAAATTGTTGATTCTGCTGTCAATTTCAATGTTTTTACCTCTTCAGTTAATTCCTCATTGCCGAGCTTCCAAGTTTCAGGCTCCTGTTCTCCTGATTCAATTTTTCACTGACTTGTTCTTCTTTTCTGGTAGAGTTTTTCATGGAGTTTATCTCATTCTCACTGAGTTCTCCTTTTTCTTACCTTCATTTTGTTAATCTTTGCAACTATTTTAAAATCTGCTGTCAGTTTTTCATTTTGTTGTTTTAATGTCTTCTCTAGAACTTTAATCCTTTTGCTGATTCCTCTTTATGTTCCATAATTTCTATTTTCTTTTGAATTTCTTTAACTCCTGCATTTTCTCCAGAGGAAATTCAACATGTTCTTACCAGGCACGTACTTTTCTACTTGCCTTAACTTCAACTAAACCCTTTTTGGCTTCACTCTTGGTTGGGTCTGTCTCCAATGAAGTGTTGACATTTTTCCATTCCACAATTCTCTTGTCCTTAATTTGGTTATTTAGTGCTCTCGTTCTGGTGTCTTTTAGTTCTCTCCTTCAGGTGTCTTTCAGTGCTTCCTCTGAGGTCTTCTGTTGTCTCTTTCCTGACATTTGCATTGCCTCCTTTGAGATCTTCTGTTGCTTCTTACTTGATGTCTTTGAAGCTTATGGACCTTTTTCAGAGTTTCTCTTTGTCTGGAGTATTCTACAATATTCATATTTATTGCCTTCTGTTTCTTCTTGTGGTTGCCACATTAAACGCATTGCCACATTAAATTATTCTAACTGTAAATGCATTACTTTTTTAAATAGCTTACCACTACAGCAATCTTTCTCTCCCCACCTCCCCCCCACCTAATCACACACACACACACACACACACACACACACACACACACACACACACACACACACACACACACACACACACACACACACACACACACACACACACACACACACAGAGGCTGTTGTTTGTCAGATACAGTTGGCTTCCCCTCACAGGTATATTTTGCAACAAACGTTATCAATGCAGGTACAGAGTATTTCACTCAGGCTATTTCAGCTTTCTTTGCTCTTAAAGTAACACTGCTTCCCATCGCCACCCATTTCTATTTCTGGCTTTTGAACTTGATCCACTGCAGCAATTTTTTGCCTCTCATCTGAATTAATTTCCCCTAAATTTGAAACCACAGCTCTTCCAACTGCCAGCATTTTGCCTTTACTTAAAACATTGCTTTCTGTGTTCTCTTTCTTTTTTTAAGAATTACTTGCAGAAACTCTTTGTTTTTGTTCAACCAAAGTTCTATTTTTCTTAAGCTCAAAGTCACAGCTCTTGCTTCTGAGGGTTATTTTCTCTGACTTCTTTCTATATATTTCTAAACTTCTGACTGTGACAGTCAATTTCTCTTCATCTGTCCCTCAGGGTCTGACAAGATCTCAAATGAGTCTATTCGCTCAAATATAGGTAATCAGGTGAGTATCTATTCTAAAGAGGATACTCACAGGTGTTGGGCCAAAGGTTGTTTCATAAATAATCCATTTTATCCTCATCACCAATGTAATAATGCACGCTCACAAATGATTCAGAGGCACAAAGGGTATTTATGAACAAGAAAAAACTGTACAGAATCCAGCAGTCCCCTTCTGTCCTTGGGCAGCCCACAGCCTGCCCCAGTCACCAGTGCCAGAAGTTTACTGCCTTGTCCACCCGAGGCTCATAAGATTCTGCCTAAGGCCAATGGAGAACGCCTTCTGTGAGCCTCGCCCGCCCCAATTCTGGAGGGGTGTGGGGATGGGCAAGATGGTAGGATTCCAGCCTATATGTCTACTAGATGCCTCTGGATGTCTTCTGCTAAAGAGAGGAGACCACCCACTCATGTGATTACCAGCTCTCAGTCCCAATTGGTCTCTCAAGCCAGGTGACCCTCATCTCTTGTTTTGCCCTTAAAGGGACAATCACCACAATTATTTAAAGCGATTTCATGGAAAATAAGAACATAAGAAATAGGAGCAGGAGTAGGCCATCTAGCCCTTTGAGCCTGCCCCTCCATTCAATAAGATCATGGCTGATCTGAAGTGGATCAGTTCCACTTTCCCGCTTTCTCCCCATAACCCTTAATTCCCTTGTCTATCAAAAACCTATCTACCCGTGACTTAAATATATTTAGCGAGGTAGCCTCCACCACTTCAATGGGCAGAGAATTCCAGAGATTCACAATCCTTTGAGTGAAGAAGTTCCTCCTCAACTCTGATCTAAACTGCCCCCCCTTATCTTGAGGCTGTGCCCTCTAGTCCTGCTATCCTTTCTAAGCGGGAAGAATCTCTCTACCTCTACCCTATCCATCCCCTTCATTATCTTATACGTCTCTATAAGATCCCCCCTCATCCTTCTAAACCCCGACGAGTACAGACTGAGTCTATTTAGGCTCTCTTCATAGTCCAATTCCTCAACTCCGGTATCAGCCTAGTGAACCTCCTCTGCACTCCCTCCAAGGCCAATATATCCTTCCGCAAGTGCGGTGACCAAAACTGCACACAGTACTCCAGCTGCGGCCTCACCAGTGCCCTGTACAGTTGCAGCAAGACCTCCCTGCTTTTATATTCTATCCCCCTCGCTATAAAGGCCAGCATCCCATTAGCCTTCCTGACCACCTGCTGCACCTGCAGAGTGGATGGGTGGGTCAAAAGAGAAATATCCTTTATAGCTTTCCATTTATGCTCATTTTTGGACTATGTTTGCAAAATTGAAACTTCCACCGGTACTTTTTCAAGTGTTTAGAATTTAAGTTACAAGGTCATATGTTTATCACCATTGAAAGGTAAGTCCACACGTGTGTTCTAGTCTCTCCCTTGTGAATGTGAAATGTGCAAATTGTGTTTTTCAGAGACAGTTGTAGGTTTGCTAATGTAATGTATTCTGATTGCAGTGCCCATTCCTATGCTTTCAGCCACAATGCATCACACTGGAACCCTCTGTGCAAACCTTTTGAAGGTCTTAACTTTTATGTTAATTATGGGTTCTCCTCGGAGTGGCGCTCCAAATATGAGTCCATTTGAAATCAGCAGTTCCTTCAAAGCTCTTAAAAAAAAATTGCTTCCCTCAGAATAGCCCACTACTTCTGATAGGGTCACCATTATTTGAAGAATGAAGGAAAGCATTGTGTTCCCAAACCGTTGCAATTACATTTTTAAAAATGGCACTCTCGGGGCTGTCAGTAATCCTTCAATAGCTGCTGCTGGTCTAAACCTGTCTCAGTCAAGGCTTGCTTAGTTGAGAGCAGACACACCTAGGACACCTAGGGCAGCACGGTGGCACAGTGGTTAGCACTGCTACCTCACAGTGCTAGGGACCTGCGTTCGATTCCCTGCTTGGGTCACTGTCTGTGCGGAGTCTGCACATTCTCCCTGTGTCTCCGTTGGTTTCTTCTGGGTGCTCCAGTTTCCTCTCACAATCCAAAAGACGTGCTGGTTAGGTGCAGTGGCCACGCTAAATTCTTCCTCAGTATACCCGAACAGGTGCTGGAATGTGATGCTTAGGGCATTTTTACAGTAACTTCATTGCTGTGTCAATGTAAGCCTACTTGTGACGCCAACAAATAAATTTTAAAACAAGGGGAACAGCCTGGGCTGTACTGACTTCGTTTTGTTTCTGTTGTGAGGCAAAGGGGATTTTCGCAGTAACTTCATTGCAGTGTTAATGTAAGCATACTTCTGACTAATAAATAAACTTTACTTTTTATACATATATCATACCACTCATTCTTATGGGTGGCATGGTGGTTAGCACTGCTGCCTCTCAGCGCTGGAGACCTGGGATCAGTTTACATCTTGGGTCGCTGTTTGTATGGAGTCTACACATTTGCCACATGGGTTTCATAGAATCCTACAGTGCAGAAAGAGGCCCTTCAGCCCATCGAGTCTGCACCGACCACAATCCCACCCAGGGCCTACCCCCACATCCCTACACATTATAACCACTAATCCCTCTAATGTGTGCTTCCCTGGACACTAAGGGACAATTTCTTAGCATGGCCAATCAACCTAACCTGCACATCTTTGGACTGTGGGAGGAAACCGGAGTACCCGGAGGAAACCCACGCAGACACGAGGAGAATGTGCAAACTCCACATTCGAGCCGGGAATCGAACCCAGGACCCTGGAGCTGTGAAGCAGCAGTGCTAACCACTGTGCTACCGTGCTGCCCTCTGGGTGCTCCAGGTGCTTCCCACATTCCGAAAGACGCGCTGGTTAAGTGTATTGGCCATGTTAAATTCTCCCTCGGTTCATCCGGACAGGTGCTGGAGTATGGGCAACTAGAGGATTTTCGCAGTAACGTCATTGCAGAGTGTAAGTAAGCCCTACTTGTGACACTAATAAATAAATTTTAAATTTCACAAAATTCTTTTAAATCCTGCTTGTTTCCTTCTGTTAAAGCTTTGATGTGATCTACCTCACCTACACATTTTTAAAGCAGTGGGCAGCAATAACGTAATTCCTTTGCCAGTTTATTTCTGGAAAAATCTGAAATAATTTGCTTTCGAATTTCTCCCAGTGCATTTACTGATTAAAAAGTGGGTGCCAAGAATAGGCAATCTCGAAAATAATTGCATTTGGTCAACTAAAATTAAAACCAGGAATTATTAGAATCTGAATAGCAACTAAAGTATCAGATCAAGAGACTCAAATCGAGCTGAACTGATTATCATTGGCCAGTGATCAACCATTTCTGGAATGCATGTCGGAAATTAAAAAGACTGAATACATTCCGACTTGCCATTCATTAGTCCCCAGTTATTCATTTATTATTCCTTTGGCCTCAGAGGTTGCAATGGAAGTCATAGAAAAACTATGAAACAAAAAATTGGGGAGGTAGGAAAAGGACTGAGAACAATTGGATTGATAATGTGGATATCAAAAGCAACTTTATAAAATAATTCCAAGAATATGACCAAAATTTGGAAACAAAAGACTAAGATTAACATTACGGCTTACATTTCGTCTATAAACAAAGGGGCAAAAGTCCCTTCCTGCTGACCTTTCCATGCTATAGTGGGAGTACAGTGAAGAGTTACTAGGCTGGGATGGCAGGTCTGTCATATGAGAAGAGATTAAGTTGTTTAGGATTATATTCACTGGAGTTTAGGAGAGTGAGAGGGGATCTGGTAGAAACTTATAAAATTCTAACAGGCTTAGAGAGGGTAGATTCAGAAAGAATGTTCCCAATAGTGGGGGAGTCCAGAACTAGGGGTCATTGTTTGAAGATAAGGGGTAAACCTTTTAGGACTGAAGTGAGGGGAAATTTCACCCAGAGGGTGGCGAATTTGTGGAATTCACCACCATAGAAAGTAATTGAGGCCAAAATGTGTGATTTCAAAAATAAATTAAAAGTAGTTCTTGGGGCTAAAGCGGGGCAAGGCGGGATCAGGATATTGAATTTAATGATTAGCCATGATCAAAATGAACAGCGGAGCAGGCTCAGAGGGCCGAATGGCCTATTCCTCTTTCTATTTTCTATGCTTCCATGTTTCCACTGGGCAATGGGGTCCCTCCAGGTCAAGAACCAATAGAATCATAGAATCCTACAGTGTAAAAGGAGGCCATTCAGACCACAGGGTCGGCACGGACGACAATCCCACCCAGGCCTTTTCCCCATAACACCATGTAATTACCCTAGCTAGTCCCTTTGACATTAAGGGGCAATTTAACTGGCCAATCCACCTAATGGGCGGCATGGTGGCGTAGTGTTCAGCAGTGCTGCCTCACAGCATCAGGGACTTGGGTTCAAATTCAGCCTCAGGTGGCTATCTGTGTGGAGTTTGCACGTTCTCCCCATGTCGGCATGGGTTTCCTCTGGTTTCCTCTCACAGCCCAAAGCTGTGCAAGTTAGGTGGATTGGCCATGCTAAGTTGCCCCTTTGTGTCAGGGGGACTAGCCAGGGTAAATACATGGGGTTATGGAGGTAGAGTTTGGGTGGGATTGTGGTCGGTTCAGCTTCGTTGGGCTGAATGGCTCTTTCTGCACTGTAGGGATTCTATGATTTCAGTAACCCATAGACAAAGCTATAATTTCAATGTCCATGACTGAGACAGAATCATAAAAAAGCATATTAGTTTGCCTTCCTTACATTTTATTAAACCCCTTTCACCAATTTTCCTTACCATTGAATTTTCATGATGAAATATTCCTGTTTCTGTGATCCTACACTTTCAGCGGGCAATTGTAGTCAGGGGGATTTGCGAGTCAGGGATTGAGCTAGTCCCAATCTCCCACCTACGCTAACTGTCAGAAAGCCCTCCTTGAGTGTACTATTTTTCTGGGTTAACGTCAGCATAAAAACAGCACAACACAAGAAGTTCAGGAATAGGTTAAATATTCAGAGGCAAACTTGGCCGATTAGCAGTTGCACCCTGAAATATATGTTACATTTTGTTTTCTTTTTTTTGGCAATGTAAAGAGAGCTTTCAATGCTTGGCTGCAAGTTCACCAATGTGGAAATATTGACAGGAGTGACACCTCATGTTTCTGACTCGTACAGCGCAGGCTGTCTGATGCACTTTAGTAACTGTGCGGGAGAGTGGGGAGACAACCAGGTAATTGATGTCAAGCACGGCTACCAACATGGCATACAAAGTCATCTCATAGAAACTGTTCATGAGTTTCTGCGTGACATGCAATGTCACATGAACCCCTCTTTGTTTTACAAGAAACTTACTATTATCACAAGTTGCTTTGCCTTTATGACTGCAAAAGCTCTCGTCTGACCCCCTGTGTTGAACCTGGCACATTTAAGATTGTTTGATACCAGGTCACATTCAGAGCACCCTATACTAAAATCTTTACTTTTTTTTAACTGGAAAGCACTTCTGTTTTTGAAAGATGAGTTTTGAAATCTATTCCTTTCTAAATTTGTCCCTCCGTCCTATCTTTATCTTACACTTTCCCTAACTAAGGGATGAAGGAGCAGCATTCCGAAAGCTCGTGATACCAAATAAACCTGTCGGACTGTAACCTGGTGCTGTGAGACTTCGGTCTGTGCCCACCCCAGTCCAATGTCAGCATCTCCACTTCCTAACCAAGAATGCTGCAATCCCAACAACAAAGAATTGGTTCCTTAAGCTCTTTCTACCTGATTATGGAGCAGTGCTCAAATTTGGTTCCAATTTTTTTTCACTTTCTTAAACAATGGAGTTACACAATGATTTGATTTGATTTAGTTTGATTTATTATTGTCACATGTGTTAACATACAGTGAAAAGTATTGCTTCTTGCATGCTATACAGACAAAGCAAACAGTTCATAGAGAAGGAAATGAGAGAGCAAAATGTAGTGTTACAGTCATAGCTAGGGTGTAGAGAAAGATCAACTTAATGCAAAGTAGATCCATTCAGTAGACTAATGGCAACAGGGAAGAAGCTGTTCTTCAGTCAGTTGGAACATGACCTTGGATTTTGTATCTTTTTCCCAATGGAAGAAGGTGGAAGAGAGAATATCCAGAGTCCATGGGGTGCTTAATTATGCTGGCTGCTTTACCAAGGCAGCAGGAAGTGTAGACAATGGATGGGAGGCTGGTTTGACGCATAGGGGAAGTGATGGCTGGTCATATTATCATTAGATCATTAATCCAGAAACTCAGCTAATGTTCTGGAGACCTGGGTTCAAATCCCACTACAACAGATGGTGGAATTTGAGTTCAATAAAAAAAATTGGGTATTAAGAATGTGCTGATGACCATGAAACCATTGTTGATTGATTCAGATAAAACCCATCTGGTTCACTAGTGTCCTCTAGGGAAGTAAGTCTTACCCGGTCTGGACTGCATGTGATTCCAGAGCCACAACACTGTGGTTGACTCTCTACTGCCCCCTGAAATGGTCTAACAAGCCATTCACTTCAAGGGCGAATAAGGATGGGCAATAAATCCTGGCCAGCCAGCAACACCCATGTCCCATGAATGAGTGAATAAAACCAGTTCTCGAACAGAGAGAATTTTGAAAAGTAATGTAAAGAATAAGAAAAATCCATTCAGTTTATCTCATTCCCATGTAAATTTTGTCCATGCTCTGAATGTGCACAGATTTCATTCGGGCTCAAATTCTTACCTTGACACCAAACATATTTATTCATCCTTGGGATGTGGGCATTGCTGCCTGAGCTAGCATTTGTTGGCTATCCTTAATTGCCCTGGAGTGGAATGGTTTTCCAGGCCATTTCAGAGGACATTTAAGGGTCAATGTGACCAAGAAAGAATGGCAGATTTCCTTCCCTAAGTGACATTAGTGAACAAGATGGGTTTTTATAACAATTGATCTATGGTCACCATCAGGTTTTAGTTCCTGATTTTTTTTTAATTGAATTCAAATTTCACCATCTGCCATAGTGGGATTTGAACCCAGACCATTACCCTGAGTCTCTGGATTACTAGTCCAGTGCCCAGTGAACCTGCTTCGCTGCCACTCAATAAGATCATGGCTGATCTAATTATGACCTCAATTCCACTCTCCTGCCTATGTTGATAAATTTTCATCCCCTTGCTTATCAAGAGTGTATCTATATAGAATTAAACATGGAATCCCTACACTACAGAAGGAGGCCATTCGGACCATTGAGTCTGCACCAATGACAATCCCACCCGATTCCTATAACCCCACATATTTACCCCCGTAAACCCCCCAAAACTAGAATCAATTTAGCATGTCCAGTCAACCTAACCCATGAATCTTTAGACTGGAAACTGGAGCACCTGGAGAAAGCCCACGCAGACACAGGGAGAACATGCAGACTACACACAGACAGTGACCTAAGCTGGGAATTGAATCCAGGTCCTTGGCGCTGCGAGGCAGCAGTGCTAACCATGCTGCCCAGTGAAGTTACTGCAGAGAAACCTTATCGACACAGCTTTTCTTATCCATGATTACTTACCTATTTTTAATGGAATTCAAGACATTGGTGGGAATGGGTTTAATGAGTTGAATGCGCCGGAATTTTACCGCCTCATTCTCCATGGGAATCGAAGCAGGCAAGGGGCAGAAAATGGGAAGGTCCGTCAGACTCGGGTGGGAAATTCCAGTCTAAGGTCAAGGGAGGCAGTAAAATCCCGCCCATAGTCTTTCTCAAGCTGTGCTTTCCATACTTCCCTCATACCACTTTGTTCACAATGTCTGCACTGGAATATCAGGAGGACTAAGATCTGGGGGCAATGCTGTAATATGCACCAATAAGGGAGTGTATCTTAAACTACTGTCAATCATTATCCGTCATGAAATGATGAGGGCAACCTGCAAGCAGTTGGAATCGAGGTCAGATACTTCCCTCACATTCTCCCAGTGAACATTATCTTGAAATAATCTTAATTTCAAAAGTGTTACATGCAATGAAATTTTTCTATTATTATTCATTCATGGGACATAGGCTTCACTGGCTGGTCAGCACTTATTGCCCAGTTGCCTGAGACTAGCTGATAGTCAATCACATTGTTGTGACTCTGGAGTCACATGCAGGCCAGTAGATTTCCTTCCCTAAAGTGAGCCCGATGGGTTTTTCCGACAAGTAACAATGGTTTCATGGTTATCAGTAGATTCTTAATTCCAGATATTTTTTATTAAATTCAAATTCCACCATTTGCCGTGGTGGGATTCGAACCCAGGTCCCCAGAACATGAGCTGAGTTTTTGGATTAATAGTCTAGTGAGAATACCACGAGGCCATCACCTCCCCTTCTACACATGGAAAAGTCTGCCAGCCTGCTGGAAAGCAATGAGTGAAACTCTGAGCAGGTACAGGTATTCCTTTTTGAAACTGAGATCTCAGAGGTCAATCCTAGTTCAAGTGCAATTCATTTTGCCCCGTTGAGATCAGCTAATAGAGCACAATCTAGATTGTTTCCTGGTGAGGTCTGTTCTCATTGAGCCCATGGGATGTTTTTGTAGCCATCTTTGCATCTTTTATTTGTGGCATATTAGAATATGTGTGGTCAAGATAAACAATGTAAAGCCCTTGAAAACATTCAGAAAAGGGCTTGCAAAGTAATTCTTGGCCTTAATTACCATGGTTAATCAGATGCCTTTGACAATTGCAATCTAGAGGTACTCAAGAATAGACAAGTGCAACTTGTCCAAAGACATGTGGATTAGGTGGATTGGCCATGCTAAATTGCCCCTTAGTATCAGGGGGACTAGTAAAGGTAAATACATGGGGTTATGGGGATAGGGCCTGGGTGGAATTGTGATCAGTGCAGACTCGATGGGCTGAATAGCCTCCTTCTGCACTGTAGGGATGCTATGATTTTATGATTCAAACTCTTGTTTTTTTCACAAGATTGCTGCTGAACTTTAACTTTACCTGTTTCTTACCCGCAGTAGATCTCACATTGGCTACAGAACTAAAAGTAGCTAATTGAATTTAGATGTACAATGGCATTACTGTAGAAAAGCCCAGTGTTACATTGCATCTGTATAACGAACAAAGTGTAATGTCTGTTAGACTTTGAACTCTGATAGCAAAAGGATTCCAATCGGATGATCAATATGTTATTTTAATCTGTTCTTTCTATCAATTTTTTCCATCCTTTATTTTACTTGCAATGATTGATTGTGAAATCTGCATCAATTCAGAGCCTCGCTGTGACAGAAACTGATTTTTAAATAAATAAATTTTTAATGAATTAACAAAGTGATTGTTTGACTAGGTTTGTGCTGGAAAGTTAAGCAAAACAATCTGTCTACACCTAACATTTCAACATCCTGAAACATACTCTCCTTAATCTGCTTTTCTCTAATGAAAGCTCATAGCTACTCTTCTCTAAACCAAAACCCAGAGTTTGTTCTGGAATCTTTTTTTTTGTTCTTCTCTTTGTTTTATCCAAAATATCGGCTCTACTTGAGATCCATTTTGATTCATTTTGATTTATTATTGACACAACTATTAGTATGCAGTGAAAAGTACTGTTTCTTGCACACTACACAAACAAAGCATATCATACAAAGAGAAGGAATGATGTGGAGTTGCCAGTATTGGGCTGGGGTAGGCACAGAAAGTAGTCTCACAACAGCAGGTTAAAGACCAACAGGTTTATTTGGTAGCATGAGCTTTCAGAGTGTTGCCACTCACTTGATGAAGGGGCGACGCTCTGAAAGCTTGTGCTACCAAATAAGCATGTTGGACTTTAACCTGCTGTTGTGAGGCCACATAGAGAAAGAGAGGAGAGAGGGCAGAGTATGGTGCTACAGTCATAGCTAAGGTGTAGAGAAAGATCAACTTAATGCAAGGTAGATCCATTCAGAAACCTGTTGACAGCAGGGAAGAAGCTGTTCTTGCGTTGGTTGGTATGTAACCTCAGACTTTTGTATCCTTTTCCCAATGGAAGGATGTGGAAGAGAGAATGTCCATGGCACGTGGAATCTTTGATTATACTGGCTGCTTTGCAAGGCAGCGGGAAGTATAGACAGAGCCAATGGATGGGAGGCTGGTTTGCACGATGGACTGGGCTTCGTTCATCACCCTTTGTAGTTTTTTTTGCAGTCTTCAGCAGAGCAGGAGCAATGCCAAGCTGTGATACATGCAGGAAGAATGCTTTCTATGGTGCATCTGTAAAAGTTAGTGAGAGTTGTACTGGACACAAGCTGTCCAAAGGCACAAACTGCCTTTATGTTAGAAATTGCACCGTTCAACAACTGAAGAGGTTACTCAGTAGGGTGCATATCACTGCAATGTTAACTCAGAGTTATTACAATTAAGCAGCTCTTTCTCGGAGCTTACCCTGCCTGGTTGATGCTCTAACTATAAAGTTGAAAAAATAAATCTCTTCATTCAGAGCTTCCATCTCACTAAGGAGACTTTGAGTAAATCCACATCCAACAACTTGCTCTGAAAACTCTGCTCGCCTTCTGTCAGCTGTAACAATTCCACAACAGCAGCTGAGGAAACAAAATTTAAAATAAAGCAACTCCCTGCATTCTGTTGCTTTTTTTAAAAAAAACTCACGCCATCTTCCAACATTAATGGATCCTTTAAAGAAAATTATACAATCTGATTCCAGTTCTACATCTTTGCCCTAAAATAATCAGTTCTTTCTGGGCCATAGCTGTGTACAAATTTTCTTTGAAATCCATTCACTGGTTTCTGAGATATGAGACAGAGTTGAGGAACAGTGCGAGGAGCGGTTGAGGACTCTGAGTCTATACTTGTTGGAATTTAGAAGAGGAGGGGGAGATCTTATTGAAACTTACAGGATACCGTGAGGCCTGGATCGAGTGGACGTGAAGAGGATGTTTCCACTAGTTAGAAAAACTAGAACCAGAGGGCAAAACATCAGGCGAAAGGGACGATCCTTTAAAACTGAGATGAGGAGGAATTTCTTCAGCCAGAGAGTGGTGAATCTGTGGAACTCTTTGCTGCAGAAGGCTGTGGAGGCCGGGTCATTGAGTGTCTTTAAGACAGAGATAGATAAGCTCTTGATTAATAAGGAATTATGTGGAAAAGGCAGGAAAATGGGGGATGAGAAAAATATCAGCCGTGCTTGAATGGTGGAGCAGATTCGATGGGCCGAGTGGTCTAATTCTACTCCTATGTCATATGGTCTTATAGTCTAATTGTACAGCCCCTCCCGTTAGTAGATTCTTCAAGCTCCACTGAAGTCAATGGACTTTTAAACAACTTGCCAAATTTTCCAGTCTCATCCCCGAGGCAATGGGGTGTAAAATTCTATCCATATTGTTTACAAACAGACTAACACGCAGCGGAAAACTCTCCCTCCAACCACCTTCAGTGACTGAGGTAATAAGCTGCATAAGGTTAGTAAAAATGGATTTGATTTACATTCAGTGTCCTTGAGCTGGAAAAGACAGTTTGATTAACATTATTGATAACCTTGACTGGAAATCTTCATTGAATGATCAATGATCGCATCCAGATCCTGTTCTTTTTCCATCTTAGCCATTGGAGAAAAGGATGCATGTTTCATTGTTCAGAATCCAGTTAACCCCTGTAGCCTGTGGGAGATTCAGCAGACTAAGAGAGGCGAAGGGTATGGAGATAGTGGAAGGTGAGACCACGGGGGGATTTAATCATAGAAACATAGAAAACCAGAGCAGGAGTTGGCCATTCGGCCCTTTGAGCTTGTTCTGCCTTTCAATATGGCCATGGCTGATCCTATCTATCAACACCATACTCCCCGCACTTTCCCTGTAAACCTTTAGTGTCTAACACCAGAGTTTTACCACTTCACCCACCCGAGGCTCATCAGATCCCACCCAAGGCCAACGGAGAATGTCATTCTGCGAGCCTCGCCCACCCTGATTTGGGGCAGACATGCCGGTAAAATTCTGGCATAGAAATCTATTTCCTTCGTAAATACGTTCATTGACTTCCCTCTGCAGCCTTCTGTGGTCGAGAATTCCACAGATTTACCACAATCTGAATGAAGAGGTTTCAGTCCTAAATGGCGTTCCCCGCCCCCCCATAGCCTGAGAATATGGCCCCTTGTTCTACAACTGTCCCGCTCCCCCACCTGGAGGAGACATCATTCCCACACCCGGTCTGTCCAGTCCTGTCACAATGTAATACGTTCCAATGAGATCCCCTCTCATTCTTCCAAACTCCAGTGAATATAGACCCAGTTGACCCAATCTCTCCTCATACGACAATCCTGCCATCCCAGGAATCAGTCTGGTGAACTTTTGCTGCACTCTCTTTCTGACAAATATATCCCTTTTTTTAAGAAAGGAGTCAAAAACTGTACAAATGTAGATTCATCGAGGCCCTGTGCAGCTGTAGCAAGATATCATTGCTCCTATATTCGTGTCTTCTTACAATGAAGGCCAACATACCACTTGTCTTCTTAACTGTGATTAGAATTTTAAATTTGAGATGTTCAGGGACCAGAAGCCAGTGTAGATCAAAACTGAATGCAATGGTTGATCAGGACTTAGTTGACATCCAAAGTCATTTTCTTTTTTCATTCTATTGCCAAGTTTGCAAATGATACAAAAATTGGTGGGAAGGCCTGGATGACACAAAAGGCGGGATTTTACAGCCGCACTCAGCCCAACGGATCTTTGAATGAGCCGCCAAATTTTCCGTCCCACCCACTATGATTCCCATGGTGGGCAGGATTTTCCCATCCTATATATAGACAGGTTAGGTGAGTGGTCAAAAACTTGGCAGATGGAATACAATGTAGGAAATGTGAAGCTATGCAGTTTGGTAGGAAGAATAAAAGAGCTGAATGTTATTTAAATGGAGAAAGACTGCAGAAAGCAGCAGCTCAGAGGGATATAGGAGTCCTCATGCATAAATCACAAAAGGCTGGCATGTAAGTTCAGCAGGTAATAGGGAAGGCAAATGGAATATTGGCCTTTGTTTCAAAGGGAATAGAGAATAAATATAGGAAAGTCTTGCTAAAACTATACAAGGCACTAGTTAGACCATACCTGGAATATTGTGAATAGTTTTGGTCCCCTTATCTAAGCGAAGATACACTGGAATTGGAGGCTGTACAGGGGAGGTTCACTAGTTTGATCCCAGGTATAGAGAGATTTTCTTGTAAGGTGAGGTTTAGTAGATTGGTGAAATACACTTTGGAGTTTAGAAGAATGAGAGGTGACCTTATTGAGACATATCGGATTCTCAGGGGGGTTGACAGGGCAGATACTGAGAGGTTGTTTCCCCTTGTGAGAAAGTCTGGGAGCAGAGGGCAGAATTTCAGAGTAAGGGGTCATTCATTCAAGACAGAGATGAGGAGGAATTTTTTTCTCTCAGAGGGTAGTGAATTCTTTACTGCAGAGGTTGGGTCGTTAAGTAGGTTCAAGGCTGCGATATTCAGATTCTTAATCAGTGAGGGAATCAAGGGTTATGGAAATAAGGCAGGAAAATGGAGCTGAGGGTTATCACATCAGATCAGCCATGTTCTCATTGATGGGCTGAATGGCCTACCTCTGCTCCTCCCTCTGATGATAACACATATTTGACATAAAAGTGACATCAAAATTTCCTAACTTCCTTAACCCCCCCGCAATGCCCTGGTACAGCCCCAATATCTGTAGCAGAGGTGAAAACAGCTGACTGACTGCTACATCCTGATGTCTGTGACGATCTCAGTGGCTCTGATACAAGTCTCTGCTCAGTGGCAGAAGCACATTCGTTGGCTTAAGCAGTTGGAGTTGATACGTTCACAGGGAAAGGGGGCTAAGAACAGCTGAATGCTCTTGGGGGATGTCCTAAGAAGAGACCTCCAGGGTGTCCAGCAGGTGCTGATCCTCCCTGTAGATGCCTGAGGCTTGACTCCCGTCGGAGATGTTGTACCTGGAGGGAGCTCGCGTTGCCTCACCCCCATATGGCCTACATTCTCATGGCACCCATCAGAGTGAGCGTGGACATGGAGTGGATGGCCGATTGCAAATCTATCAAGGCCTGCTGACCAAGGTCTCCATCATGGTCAACCTTCCCATGGTGACCTTGTATGTCAGTGCCGTGAAATCAGACAGCACACAGATTCCTCCATCATTCACTCCAGTCTGCTGAACGGCTGTTGAATCTCTGCCAGATGTTCCACCGCCAGCCTTTGCATCTCCAGCAACGAATTGACACCTCCTTCCAGATGCTCATCGTCTGATTCAGACTGTGCAACATTCTGAGACCTGGGCTGTCCTTCTCTCTGACTGCTGCGGGGTAGTGTCCTGAGCCAGAACTGTGGGCAGCACGGTGGCACAGCGGTCAGCACTGCTGTCTCACAGCGCCAGGGACCCAGGTTCAATTCCCGGCTTGGGTCACTGTCTGTGTGGAGTCTGCACATTCTCCTCATGTCTATGTGGGCTTCCTCTGGGTGCTCCGGTTTCCTCCCACAGTCCGCAAGGTGTGCTGGTTAGCTGCATTGTCCGAGCTAAGTTCTCCCTCAGTGTACCCGAACAGGTGCTGGAGTGTGACAACTAGAGAATTTTCACAGTAACTTCATTGCAGTGTAAATGTATGCCGACTTGTGACACTAATAAGGGAAAAAGGAAAGTTCTACTCTTGGTGTCATAAAATTCCACCCCTACATTTCTCGGGATATAAATCTCCATTCCCTGTGATTCCACACATTTATTCTTTGCAATAAAAGCACCCTCGTTCCCAGGGTTTAAGAATCAATTTTTAGACCAGTGATTGCTCTGTATTTCAAAGTATTTCATTTGGAACACCAGCACACTTGTTCCCTCCGTTGTATCGCTGTGAGATTCCACTCAGGCTCAGGCATGAACTGGATTTTTAAGCTACCCTCCGCCAACCTCCACCCCCCACCCACCACCCCCCCCACCAACCCCCCAACCCCCCACTGCCATCCCACCTCTAAGTACAAGCAGATGGGAATTGGAAACAAGACGTTGCTAAGTTTATTTAATCCAGCTGAACGATTGCAAAAAGAAAGTCAGACATTTCAAAATAAAATTACCCAGACACAAAGGTACCCCAGCCCAGATGCAAACAGGACTGTCCAGTATAAAGCTGGAACAATGGCCACCCTAACCATAATCCGAGAAACTGTGAACTGAATCTAACAAAAGAAACAAGCTGTTTGTCTGGAACAAGCTGCCAGAGGTAGTAGTCGAGGCGGGTACAATTTTGTCTCTTAAAAAAAACGTTTAGATTGTTACATGGCTACAATGGGTATAGAGGGATATGGGCCAAATGCGGGCAATTGGGATTAGCTTAGGGGTTTTAAAAAGGACAGCATGGACAAGTTGGGCCGAAGGGCCTGTTTCCACGCTGTGAACCTCTATGACTCTAAACGCAGCAGTATACGATGTACCCAGTGATTGTGAGTGAGGCTGCATTACGCTGACCAATTTTAGTTAACCGTTAACAGGTTCCCATCTGTGAAAAATGAGAAATTGGGTCAAAAACATTACGGTTAATTGTGCGTTACGTGAATGAGCTGCAGAACAATACCAAGAAAAGGATTTCAGAATTAGCAGAACCTCGATAATTTGCCTCTATGGAGAGTCGAACGCGGTGGAGAATCTACAGCCTGTAAATCTCCATACCGCAGCTGTTTCAAATGAATGTCATTAACTCCCCTCTTTCATTTTCAGAGAAATGTTTTTTATTTTTTTGAACACAGTTTTTAACATCCTTCAGGCTTGCTGCTCTCAGGCTCCTACTTTTGTCCTGATCTGAATCTCCGTCCTCACAACGTCCCCCTCTCCACCTTCCCCCCATTCGCTGAGGTTAAAAAAACAACAACCTGCATTTATATAACCACCTACTCCCACGAGACCTTTTGCAGTCTTATCTTCCATAGAAACATCGATTCCAGAATCATAGAATTCTCGTTATGAACACGAAGGATGGGGGTCTTGTGGCGCGGTGGGGAGGGTCCCCACCTCTCAGCCAGAAGATGTGGGTCCGAGTTCCACCCCAGGACCAAGGAAGGTGAGTTCATGATGCAGTCAAACAGGTTGAGCATCAAATCCAGCCAAACACGTCAATGGCTGGCGATAAGAGAGTCCTGGTCAGCCACACTTAACATAGAGCATCGTCCCTCAAGCCACAAACCCCTGGACACAGACTAAGAACATAATAAGAACATAAGAACATAAGAAATAGGAGCAGGAGTAGGCCATCTAGCCCTTCGAGCCTGCCCCGCCATTCAATAAGATCATGGCTGATCTGTCGTGGCTCAGTTCCACTTTCCCGCCCTCTCCCCATAACCCTTAATCCCTTCTCTTATCAAAAACCCATCAACCTGCTTCTTAAAAATATTTAGCGAGGCAGCCTCCACCACTTCAACGGGCAGAGAATTCCAGAGATTCACCACCCTTTGAGTGAAGAAGTTCCTCCTCAACTCCGTTCTAAACCGCCTCCCCTTTATCTTGAGGCTGTGCCCCCTAGTCCTACTGTCTTTTTTGAGCGGGAAGAGTCTCTCCACCTCTATCCTATCCATCCCATTCATCATCTTATACGTCTCAATGAGATCTCCCCTCATTCTTCTAAACTCTAACGAGTACAAGCCTAGTTTATTCAGCCTCTCCTCATAGCTCAATCCCCTCAACTCCGGTATCAGCCTAGTAAACCTCCTCTGCACTCCCTCCAGGGCCAAAATATCCTTGCGCAGGTGCGGCGCCCAAAACTGCACACAGTACTCCAGCTGCGGCCTCACCAATGCCCTATACAGCTGCAGCAAGACCTCCCTACTTTTATATTCAATCCCCCTCGCTATGAAGGCCAGCATCCCATTCGCCTTCCTGACCACCTGCTGCACCTGCAGGCTGGGTTTTTGCGACTCATGCACAAGGACCCCGAGGTCCCTCTGCACCGTCGCCTGCTGCAGTTTTTCGCCACGTAAGTAATAGTCCTTCCTACCATTCTTCCTACCAAAGTGGACCACCTCGCACTTGCCAACATTAAATTCCATTTGCCATTTCCTGGCCCATTCGCCCAGCCTATCTAGATCCTTCTGCTAGTTCCAGGAATAACTAGCTATGGAAACAGATGGAAGTCTGTCTTTGTCCACCACTGGGAATAGGAAGAGAATTCGAATGAAATAAACACAGGGGTTGAAGATAACCATAAATTGCCGTATCCGGAGAGATTAAACAATTTGGGCTTATACTCAAAGGAGTTTAGAAGGATGAGAGAGTGGCCCAGTGGTCAGCACTGCTGCCTCACAGCACCAGGCATCAGGTTCGATTCCCGGCTTGGGCCACTGTTTGTGTGGAGTCTGCACATTCTCCCTGTGTCTGCCTGGGTTTCCTCCCACAGCCCAAGGACGTGTGGGTTAGCTGGGTAGACCATGCTAAATTGTCCCCTTGTATCGGGGGATTAGCAGGGTAAATACATGGGATTAGAGGCATAGGGTCTGGGTGGGATTGCGATCAGTGCAGGCTCGATGGGCTGAATGGCCTCTTCCTGCACTGTAGGGATTCTGTGAGAGGGGATTTCATTGAAGTATATGAAAATTTTAAAAGGGATTGATAAAATAAGCGTAGATGAAATGTTTCCCCTTGTGGGGCAATCTCGAACAAGAGGTCACAGGTAGAGGTTGAGAGGCAATTAGTTTAAAACTGAGATGAGGAGAAACTGCTCCTGGCAGAGGGTGGTGGATTTGTGGAACTCGCTGCTCCATAGCGCGGTGGAGTCTGAATCATTGACTGGGTTCAAGAAGGAGATAGTTATATTTTTATTATAAAAATGAGATGAAGGGATGTGGGGAAGAGGTGGATCTGAGACCAGGGAGGGATCAGCTATGATCTGATTGAATGGCAGAGCAGAAGCAAAGGGCTGAATTGTCCCCTTCCGCCCCTAATTCCTATTGTCATTCATGATGAGTCACATTCTAATTTTAATGAGGTTTCAAGACGTTCCATTATTTATTCAAATTCAGAAATGAAATGCAAAGCAACCTCCTTCTGACCTTCACTCCCAGCACAAGATGTGGCTACCATCTTCCATCACGTCTTCTAGACTGTGGGAGGAAACCGGAGCACCCGAGGAAACCCACGCAAACACAGGGAGAATGTGCAAACTCTGCACAGATAGTGACCCGAGCTGGGAATCGAACACAGGTCCCTGGCGCTGTGAGGCAGCAGTGCTAACCACTGTGCCACCGCGCTGCCCCGGTTTTGGTTGCATTCAGGGAATAGGCTACAAATCGCCAGGTGAAAATCCACTCCTGAATTTGTTTGTGTCCTCTCTATCAGAATTTTCAACAGGAGTTTGATACATGGATGAGAGTGTGCAGTCACCTGCTGATTTTTTTAAGAAATGCATTGCAATACTTTTTAATACTGACTTACATTGAAGTTCGAGCCGTTATCTTTCATTTGTGTGTAACCTTTTAATGAATGGGCAACACACCCAAAATGAATTTCCATGTGGACAATGGAATGAATTGAAAAAAGAAGGATCCTTGTCTGAGATTAAAAGAAGTCTGGAACTGGATGGGTTTTTAAAATTTAACACCATCATTTTCACAGGAGTGAAAAGACCTTAGGTGGTGCTGCCATCCAGTGGCCAAATAAATTTACTGCATGCACATATTTTACTGTCGTAATTATAGCTGAATGTTACCATGTGCTGGAATCACACAGGGGAAGGAATGTTCTTGTACTTGGAGCAGCAATCAATCACTTGCAGGGGAGTTGGGCATTTCCAACGCTTTGCAACAAACAGGATCTTTAAGAATCCCCAAGTGCTGAAGTGCGGAGTATAATAATTCTTCTGTGGTGCCTAAATCCCAGGCTCAGACTGTCACCATCGGTAGGAGTTTTCCGCTTCTCACACTTTAGCCACCACAGCCTTGGTTGGAGCGTTCAAAAATCAAAAGGATGGTTTCCTGATGTAGCACAGGTGTGGGGGGATAGGTGATTCCTGCAGGGGCATTAATGGGACAAAAATGGCCCTCAGAGCGGGATTTTCCAGCCACTGGCTCGACTAGTAACCCAGAGAGCCAGGGTAATGCTGTAAGGACCAGGTTCAAATCCCACCAAGGCAGATGGTGATATTTCAATTCAATAAAAATCAGGAATTGCAAATCTACTTGAACTATCTATCTAACTATGAAGGTGTTGCTGGAATCACTAATTTCCTTTAGGGAAGGAAAACTGCCAGCCTGGCCTATATGTGATCCAGAGCTGCAACAATGTGGTTGACTCTTAAATGCCCTCAGGAACAGGCAATAAATGCTGGTCCAGCCAGTGTCATGAGTATCCCATGAATAAGTAGAACAGCAATTTTATCCTCTGTCTTGATTCCCCCAGTTTGCTTGTTATTTTGTCCGCCTGACTTATCCAAACACAAACCCCACCCCTCCCGTAGCAGCTGTCCATTGTTGCTCAGTTCTGCTCCCACTGAGCACTAACCTATGTTTTCCTATTCACATATTCTGCTATCCTACCTTTTCCGCTATTAATGCTCTTCAGTCTTTAATGGCACCATTAACACCCCCTTTTGTCTCATATCCATGACACCTTTGTCAATCCCTCCTTAACCCTGACCTATCACTGACTTCCCATTCTGCCCCGTCCCCCTCACCAGATAACCTTATTTCTGTTGTAGTTCGGTTCTGTGGCACAGTCACGTGGATTCACAGTGAGGGATCTTCTGGACACACTCATCCCAAGACTGGAAAATCCCATCTGATGTTGGCGGACTTTTGTAAGGTCCTGTCTTGCCCGCTATGATTCCCGTGATGGGAGGGAGGGGAAATTCTGCCCAAAATGGTTAAGTTTGTTTCCCTCTCCACAGATCCTGCCAGACCTGCTGGGCGGGATTTTACAGTCTCGCTCATCCCAAAACTGTAAAATCCCACCAGTGGTCAAGGGACCTCTCCATTGTCCACCCCTTGCCCGCCCCAAATCCCGTGGCAGGCAGGGTGGTAAAATTCCGGCCACTGAACTCATCCAGCATTTTCTGTTTTTATTTATGTTCTCATTCCTGAGTGCCAATGATTTTCTGATACTTACCAAGCAATTTTTTCACAATTAATAGACAAATTCTTGTGAGAGTGAGAGTAAGAGCTACGTTTTACCGTTGCATCTTTTTCTGTGTACTTACCTTTAAGTAAAAGGGTGTCATGGTAACGGTAGTACACTCGGGCTCAGTGTCACGGATCAGGTGTTGAAGCAGGTCCTCGGTGCAGTGACAATAGCTTTATATCCCGTCTCAGGAATAGCTTTACGATGGCCGTAAAGCTGTTTATTCCACTCTCAACTCCTTCAGCACTCTCTCTAGGACTACTTTCCATCTTCCATCCTCTGTGAAGCCTGAGTGACCCAAAATTCTGCTGCCCATATTCTAATTGAGTAGAGGCAGTACGGTGGCACAGTGGTTAGCACTGCTGCCTCACAGCACCAGGGACCTGGGTTCGATTCCCAGCTTTGGTCACTTTCTGTGTGGAGTCTGCACCCTCTCCCCGTGTCTGTGAGGGTTTCTTCCGGGTGCTCCAGTTTCCTCCCACAATCCAGAAGACTTAGGGTGCATTGGCCGGACTAAACTCTCCCTCATGTATCCGAACAGGCGCCCGAGTATGGGATTTTCACAGTAATTTCATTACAGTGTTAATGTAAGCCGACTTGTGACACTAATAAATAAACTTAAAAAAAAAACTTCTGTTTATCAATCTCTCCTGCGCTCTCTGACCTCTGTTGGTTATCGGTTAAGCAATGCCCTGATTTTAAAATTCTCATCCCTGCTTTCAAATCCCTCTGTGGCCTCATTGACCCCCCCTTCCCCCTTCCCCCTCCCACCTCCCCCCTGCAACCTTCTATAAACTGCAGCCTTTGGAAAGTGCGCTCCCCCAACGCTGTATAATTGTACATCTCCAATTTCCTTGCCCTTACTTTTGGTGACCCTGGCTTTGACTATCTAGACTATAAGTTCTAGAATTCACTTCCTAAACCTCTTAACCTTGCTCTTCTGTTTGAGCGCAGACCTGAAAGCCTATCCTGGCCCAAGCTTTTGGTCCAATGCCAATATTGCATTAACTAGCTTGGTATCAAATTTTATCTGAAAATACCTCTATAAGGTACTCATGAGGTGTTAAATGCATGTTGATGTTAACCCTATACTACAACACACAAATAATTCATGGAATCATAGATTAGAATTTCTACAGTGCAGAAGGAGGCTATTCAGCCCATTAAGTCTACACCAACAATAATTCCATCCAGGCTCTATCTTCATAATCGCACATATTTATCCTCCTAATCCCTGTGACACAAAGGGTCAATTTAGCATGGCCAATCCCCCTAACCTGCACAAACCAGAGCACGGGGATGAAACCCACGCAGACACGAGGAATGTGCAAACGCCATGCAGAAAGTGACCCAAGACCGGAATTGAACCCGGGTCCCTAATGCTGTGAGGCAGCAGTGCTAACCCGCTGTGCCACCGTGCCACCCACATTCTTTTTTCTCATTCATTTGTGGGACGTGGGCGTCACTGGCTGGCCAGCATTTATTGCCCATCCCTAGTTGCCCTTGTTCAGAGGGCAGTTGAGAGTCAACCACATTGCTGTGGCTCTGGAATCACATGTAGTCCTGACCAGGTAAGGATGGCAGATTTCCTTCCCTAAAGAACATTAGTGAACCAGATGGATTTTTTTCCCAACAACTGACATTGATTTCATGGTCATTAGTAGATTCTTAATTCCACATATTTTTTAGTGAATTCAAATTCCAGCACCTGCCGTGGCCAGATTTGAACCCGGGTTCCCAGAACATTAGCTGAGTTTCTGGATCAGTAGTCCAGCGATAATAACACTAGGCCATCGCCTTCCCCGTATAAAATGCAAATTCCTGTTTTTCCAGCTCCTTATATTCTCTCAATGGATGAAATATTCAAACGTTTGTTCCAGTCTCAAATAGTTCCCAATTTGAAGGTGATATCCGAACTGATGAACCTGCATCTGATTGAACTAAAATTGACTTCAAAAGTTATGCCATTCATCATTGATTGGCAGAAGTCTGAAGATTGATCTAATACATCCACATCGGGAAGATAATCAGATCAGCTTCAGATATGTTTTAAATTAGGCTGTGTTTGTTTGCACGTGTATTGCTCACATTGCAGCCTTAGTGTTAGAGTTCCAGCTACATGCATTAAAACAAACAATTTGGCTTGACACAGACTAATAGGAAAGTTCCAGATATTCATTTGTATGTAAATACAGTCCTGCAAGGACTTTCTGGCCCAACTTTGATTTTTGTAACTGTTCCCTCTATAAAACACGTTCCTGATGCTCCAGCAAATGATAAAAGTGTTCAGGAAATTTCAATAAATGAGTTTCTCAACTTTCTATATGGAGAATTAATTGTAATATTTAGTTTAAGAACACTTGTTGGCAAAAAAGTAAAGAAGTATTTTGGCTAAAATATTTAAGTATGGTGTTCAAAATTATTACCTTGGAATTAAGAGTTTTATTTTATTTTATTCAGGGGATGTCACTGGCTGGGCCAGTATTTATTGCCCATTCCTAATTGCCCCTGAACTGACTGGTTTGCTCGGCCATTTCAGAGGGCATTTAAGAGTCAACCAAATTGTTGTGGGTCTGCAGTCACATGTAGGCCAGACTGGGTAAGGACAGCAGATTTCCTTCACCAACGAGCATTAAGGCAGCACAGTGGCACAGTGGTTACACAGCTCCAGGGACCTGGCTTGGATCACTATCTGTGTGGAGTTTGCACATTCTCCCCATGTATGCGTGGATTTCCTCTGGATGCTCTGTTTTCCTCCCACAGTCTTATGAAGTCCAAAGATGTGCAGGTTAGGTTGATTTGCCATGATAAATTTACCTTAGTGTCTCAGAATGCGTAGGCTAAAGGAACTAGTGGGGTAAATATGTGGGTTGACAGGAATAGGACCTGTGTGGGATTATTGTTGGTGAAGCCCTCTTTCTCCACTATAGGGATTCTAGTGAACCAGATAGCCATTTATGACATTCAACAATGATTTCATAGTCATCGTTAGACTTTTGGTTCCAGATTTTTATTGAATTCACATTTCACCAGGTCCCCAGAGCATTACCCTGGCTCTCTGGATTATTAGTCCAGTGACTACACCACTATGCCACTGCCTCCCCTAGATTATTGATGAAACAAGTAGCCTGGGGTTGTGTAGAAACTCCCTGCACTTAAGTCTTAACACATTGGATTTCATTTAATGAGGCAACACTCAAAATCTCATTGTGATTGTGATGAATTGTTATCAGCTTTTCTACGTGCTACATGGAATTACTATGGTGGAACTCTTCTTATCGTACCACTTGGTGGTATTACCAGCATCATACGTACATGTAAGTTTTGAATTTCAACATTGGAATTCCCTTGGGGAATGTTTACATTGAAAATTCCAATGTAGTGTGACACCACATCAGTGTTTTGTTTTGACAGATCCAAATTTCTGTTGCCAAGGCATCAGGAGCAGTTGCACATACACCAGTGGTCAAGTTTATTTATTAGTGTCACAAGTAGGCTTAGATTAACACTGCAGTTAAGTTACTGTGAAAATCCCCTTGTCACCACACTCTGGCGCCTGTTCGGATACACTGAGGGAGAATTTAGCACGGCCAATCCACCCTAACCAGCACATCATTTGGACTGTAGGAGGAAGCCTGAGCACCCAGAAGAAACCCATGCAGACTCCACACAGACAGTGACCCAAGGCCGGAATTGAACCCTGGTTGCTGGCCATATGAGACAGCAGTGCTAACCACTGTGCCACATGTGCTGCCGGAGTGTACCTCTTCCTGATGCCTCTCTGGTTGTTAGCAGAAGCTATGGTGCTTAAAAGTATCAAACAGCAGAACACTATCACAGAATGAGGGCACAGCCTCAAAATAAGCAGGGGGGGGAATTAGTTTAGAACAGAGTTGAGGAGGAACTTCTTCCCTCAGAGGGTGGTGAATCTCTGAAATTCTCTGCCCATTGAAGTGGTGGAGGCTACCTCGTTGAATATGTTTAAGTCATGGGTAGATAGATTTCTGATCGATAAGTGGATTAAGGGTTATGGGAAGCAAGTGGGAAAGTGGAACTGATCCACTTCAGATCAGCCATGATCTTGTTGAATGGCGGGGCAGGCTCAAGGGGCTAGATGGCCTACTCCTGCTCCTATTTCTTATGTTCTTATCTCTTATGTTCTTAATGATCTATCTCCTTCAAAGCCCCTCAACATGTATGTATCGCACTCTCTGAAATGTCTTTCCTCATTTTTGTGAGGAAGCAGACTAGAAATATGACATAGACATGGCAAAGTAACAGGTTATTCAGTCTATCCAACCCATGTTGCAATTTATGTTCCACTTGAAAACCCCACCTAAAGTTTCTCATCAAGATGCACTGTTGTAACTTCCGGTCACTTCTCCCTCACACGCTTGTCTGGGTTTCCTGTAAATCTATCCGTACTACTTGGTTCAACCAGTCTTGTGGTTATTAGATCTCTTGTTAACTATCTTGTATTGATGAATTCTAGTTACGCTCTTCCCCACAAGAATCATGGAATCCCTATAGTGCAGAAGAGAGCCATTTGGCCCATCGAGTCTGCACTGACCACAATCCCATCCAAGCCCTAACCCTGTAACCCCAAAGCTTTGCCCTGCTAATCCTGCTAACACTAAGATCAATTTAGCATGGCCAATCAACGTAACCCGCATGTCTTTGGTTTTTAGGAGGAAACCGGAACACCCGGAGGAAACCCACGCAGACACAGGGAGAACGTGTAAACTCCTCATAGGCAGTGACCCAAAGCCAGAATTGAACGTGGGTCACTGGCGCTGTGAGGTAGCAGTGCTAACCACTGGGCCACTGTGAAACATTCTCCCTGTATCTTAAAAACCTTTCATAATGTTACATTTCCATTACAATGTAAACAGAGGCACAATGGTTGGCACTGCTGCCTCACAGTGACAAGGACATGAATTCAATTCTGGCCTCGGGTCACTGTCTGTGCAAAGTTTGCACATTCTCCCCGTGTCTGCATGGGTTTCCTCCGAGTGCTCCAATTTCCTCCCACAGGCCAACGATGAGCAGGTGAGTTGAATTGGCCATGTTATATTGTCCCTTAGTGTCCCAAGATTTGTCGATTAGAGGGATAAATACGGGGATGGATAAGATACTCTGTCAGAGAGTCGATGCAGCCTTGATCAGCCAAATGGCCTCTTTCTGCACTGTAGAGATTCTATGATTCTAATGTTTAAATTCAGAACTTACATATATGTTTGTGTTGCAGGTAATAACACCAAGTGGTACTATAAGAAGTTTCTGTAGCTCTGTGGCACGTAGAAAATCATAATTTGCTACCAACAATTCTATACGGTCACTCCTCAACCTTCTTCTTTCAAAAGAAAATAGATCCAGCACATCAATCCTTTCCTGATGTGCATAGCTACACATTCCTGATTCCTGTAAATCTTCTCTGCACCCTCTCCAATGCTTTGATATCCTTTTTGTAATATAGAATCCCTACAATGCAGAAGGCGACTATTTGGCCCATCGAGCCTGCACCAACAACAAAATACTACCCAGGTCCTATCTTCTTAACCCCATGCATTTACCCGACTAATCCCCCGACACTAAGGAGCAATTTAGCACGGCCAATCAACCTAACCCGCACATCTTTGGATGGTGGGAGGAAACCAGAGCACCCGGAGGAAACCTACGCAGACACGGGGAGAATGCACAAACTCCACACAGACAGGGACCCGAGCAGGGAATCGAACCCCGGTCCCTGACGCTGTGAGGCAGCAGTGCTAATGAATAACCGTGCCACCATAACGCCCCATATGGTGAATGGTATGTTAAAACGTTTTTTTAAAGTTACAACGGAGAAGGAGAACATTCAATCCGAGCAGGCTACAGTACTTAAACAAACACTGAGTTAATTCTATTGTATGTAATCTCTCAAAGTCAACTTAGGTTGCCTGGTGTGCGCTAGTTTTCTGCCCCAGCTACATTTGTCATTCACCTTGTGTCTAATCTATCACCGTGCAGGTAAAGCAGCAGGAGGAGAGAAATCAAAGCTCTGTAATAGTTTCATTATGGGAACTGTGCCTTCGATGTACAGTAACTGTATTATGAAATTATATGTAGAAAACTGGAAAAATGTCAAACCAGCAATAACTATTCATGATAGCAGTAGGAAGAGTATTTATGTAGACAGAACAAGGACAGGGTGAATCATACGACTAACATTCTGAGCACCCTGTTTGAGAGAAATTATCGAGTACACGGAGTTCTATTAGAATTACAAACCAGTCCTTCTTATCTGGAAAAGTGAAAACTTTCAGAAGAGATTACAGAACATTTTTGTAGACATAACAACATCTGAAGACAGACGGGTCAGTTGTAACTATCAAGATCCCCCAATCCAGGAAAGAAGGAAGGGTGTTCACGGAATATCAGAAACAGGACTGCAAGCAAAGTGGACGTGGAAAGCTCCAGAAAATAAACCAGATGCAGAGTCGGGCTGGTGACTTGCGAGTACAGATTCTACCCTTGAAGGAACTCGGGAATGCAACCATGGAGTGTAGACATGCTTCATAATCAAAGGCTTTTGGTTTAGTTAAATATGGAATTCAGTGAGGAAACAATGTACAGATTTGTCGCTGGTGAACTGGTGCGACAACAATAATCTCTCCCTCAATATCAACAAAACAAAAGAGATTGTCATCGAATTCAGGGAGTGTAGTGGAGAACATGCCCCTGTCTACATCAATGGGGATGAAGTAGAAATGGTCAAGAGCTTCAGGTTTTTAGGTGTCCAGATCACCAAAAACCTATTCTGGTTCCCCACCCCCCCATGCGAACACTATAGTGTAGAAAGCCCACCAACACCTCTACTTTCTCAGGACACTAAGGAAATTTGGCATGTCAGCTATGACGCTCACCAATTTACCCAGATGCACCATAGAAAGCATTCTTTCTGGTTGTATCATGAGCTTGGTATGGGCTCCTAACCGCAAAAGTTACAAAGGATTGTGAATGAAGCCCAGTCCATCACGTAAACCAGCCTCCCATCTATTGACTCTACACCTCTCGCTGCCTCAGAAGAGCAGCCAACATAATTAAGGACCTCCCGCAACCCGGACATTCTCTCTTCCACCTGCTTCCGTCAGGAAAAAGATACACAAGTCTGAGGTCCCATACCAACTGACTCAAGAACAGCTTCTTCCCTGCTGCTGTCAGACTTTTGAATGGATCTACCTCACACTAAGTTAATCTTTCTCTACACCCTAACTATGACTGTAACACTACATACTGCACTCACTTTCTTCCTTCTCTATGAATGGCATGCTTTGTCTGTATAGTGTGTGAGAAACAATACTTTTCATTGTATTCTGATACATGTGAGAAAAATCAAATCAAATCAAATCAAATGCGCTATAAGGCTCCTTGACAATATGACAAATTATGCATGCCTGTGACACGACCCAGAGGACTGACAGCAAAATTAGATGTTGTAAGAACATAAGAACATAAGAAATAGGAGCAGGAGTAGGCCATCTGGTCCTTCGAGCCTGCCCCGCCATTCAATAAGATCATGGCTGATCTGTCGTGGCTCAGTTCCACTTTCCGGCCCTCTCCCCATAACCCTTAATCCCCTCTCTTATCAAAAACCCATCAACCCGCTTCTTGAAAATATTTAGCGAGGCAGCCTCCACCACTTCAACGGGTAGAGAATTCCAGAGATTCACCACCCTTTGAGTGAAGAAGTTCCTCCTCAACTCCGTTCTAAAATGCCCCCCCTTTATCTTGAGGCTGTGCCCCCTAGTCCTACTGTCTTTTTTGAGCGGGAAGAGTCTCTCCACCTCTATCCTATCCATCCCATTCATCATCTTATACGTCTCAATGAGATCTCCCCTCATTCTTCTAAACTCCAACGAGTACAAGCCTAGTTTATTCAGCCTCTCCTCATAGCTCAACCCCTCAACTCCGGTATCAGCCTAGTAAACCTCCTCTGCACTCCCTCCAAGGCCAAAATATCTTTGCGCAGGTGCGGCGCCCAAAACTGCACACAGTACTCCAGCTGCAGCCTCACCAATGCCCTATACAGTTGCAGCAAGACCTCCCTACTTTTATATTCAATCCCCCTCGCTATGAAGGCCAGCATCCCATTCGCCTTCCTGACCACCTGCTGCACCTGCAAGCTGGGTTTTTGCGACTCATGCACAAGGACCCCGAGGTCCCTCTGCACCGTCGCCTGCTGCAGTTTTTTGCCCCGTAAGTAATAGTCCTTCCTACCATTCTTCCTACCAAAGTGGACCACCTCACACTTGCCAACATGGAATTTGTCTGACAAAATTGTAACTTTCAGTCTGCCACCTCCCTCCGCACCCCCAGCCACTCGATCGAATTGTTTATCTCAATGTCACATGAGTTCTCTCTGTTCCGTCTTCTGCAGTTAATATACCAGAGCAGAAATCCCAAAGTATGTTGTGAAGCCTGAAAAGAGCCCAGTAGTTTTTCTGTTTTGGCTTTGGTGTGGGGATAAGATGTTTCATTCCAGGGATAATTCTATTGACGCACTAGGAAGCTTTTATCAAAACAAACTCTACTTAACAATATAATTTACTATAATGAATTAATTAGCATAACTAATCCCAATTGAAATACTCAAGCATGGCAGGGTACAATTCTTAACTACTCACCTACATCTATTAGTTCCAATTCAAGCAATATTCCTCTCATAGTCTAAAACCGTTCTTCAAAATCAGCTATCAAACTTAAGTGCTTGCACTTGTTAACAGTTCTGGAGCCTTTGAATACCTCTGGAGAGAGAGACAGACAGACAGAGAGATACCCATCTTCTGACAGCACCAAGTAGTCGTCTCCAGAGAGAGACAGAGACAGAGAGACCACTTGCTTCTTTCAGGATTAGGCAGAAACTGTTTTTCCCTGTGAGCTTAACTCTCCGCATTATTACATGACTCTGCCTCTTGTCAATCAAACTGATCAGACTCTGAAACCCCAGGGGAAAAACTGAAATAATCAAAAGTTCATTAACTCAGATTAAAACAAGCACGTCCCTAGCTAAAATCAATCATTCTCAGCACGTGAGCTACCTGGTGTAGACAAATGGACACCGTGTAAAACAGAGTTAAATTTTAAACATACCCCTCACAAGAAACATGATTACAAATACATTTCTTAAACGCACAGTATCATTACATTGCTTTCTCTTTGTATCTTCAACTGTGCATTGATAGCCTTCACCCTCCAGCTCCTCTGCTTGTAGTTCTCCTTATGGTACTAGCTTCTTAATCTGTCTTCTATCTGGCAACACAACATATTTCTCTCAACTTCCTTTCATTTGGTATTGCGTCCAGCTCAAGGGTCACCGGTCTCATGGGCCAGTATTTTTTATTGTCTAAGAAAATTACAATTGATCAATTACAATTGGTAGTTTCTTTATAGGTGAGATCGCCATGGTAACAAAAGCACAGAAGGCAGGATGTGATCATCTAAGCTGAGGCATAGCGTCATAACCTACCAGCCAAGACCGAAGCAGAAATTTATCTTTTGTCTTGAAGGAATTAATTAGCACTTGACAAATGCTCCTGCTGGGTGCCAGTTTCCCATATCCACTTCTCAGTGGAGATAATATGTGTCAGATGTTGAAAGTGATTTTTGTTTTAATGGGCCAATGCTTCTGATACAATAATGGAGAGGGGACCTCATTCAAACACATTAGGTGTTATTTCGTGACTATTACCAGTAAATTTTAGCCTTTAATGCACATTTCACAGCACATTCTGTACATTCCAAGCACAGTTTTTCCTTAATATTGTTCTTCATCGCTGTCCATCTCCAAACTAGATTCCTGTTGTCCCTTGTACTTAGAAAAAAAAAGAGGTTTATGCTAAATTTGCCCTTTATTCCACCTTGCATATCTCTATGTAAAAAACTCAAACAGTGCTCAAGCCCCCAGGATCACAGGAATATTAATCCCTAACTCCATGAATGTAAAATGCTATTGGCAAACACGCTGCCTTTAGGCCCTTCCCCACGAAGATGATCACCGTGAGATGAAAAATGTCCCATGAATACAAATGCAGAAGTTGGCAATGGTACAGAGAAAGGTTTGTATCTCTCTGCACAATATAGAGATGCAGAGGATGCTAACCAATCCAACAGGGGAAATGTCACATGCTGTTGACACAACTCTTCAAGTGTCTTTGTTGCCAAGCAACAGTTAAGCCTGCTGGGTCAAGTGCATCAGAATCACTTGGGGTGCAGATGTAAACAGGCCTGTAAGCGTAGACTAAAAACTGAAGACAGACCTGAAAGGAGACACTCTGAGGCAAGGTCAAGTTTTTCACTTTGAAGGTACCGAACACAATGAATAAACATGAGTGGGGATAAACCAGCTAGCTCGATAAATGCCTATCAATAACACGCTTAACTAAGAACATCTGAACTAAATCAGAAATGACAACGAATGCAGAATTGCCAGACTAGCTACAAATTCCAAGCCAGCGTAATTAGTATTTCCCTAAACTAGGGCTGGAAAATGGACCTACAGGGCTCAGTGTTTGAATTTGACTCGAGAGAGACTCAACACCAAGTTCAAGACGGAGTGAAAATAAGGGCAGTGCTTAAAAATCATACAGACAAAAGTATAAGTAAAGTAAAGGATTTAGGGCGGCACAGTGTCACTGCGGTTAGCACTGCTGCCTCACAGCGCCGGGGACCTGGGTTCAATTCCCAGCTTGGGTTACTGTCTGTGCAGAGTCTGCATGTTCTCCCCATGCCTGCATGGGTTTCCTCCAGTGCTCTGGTTCCCTCCCACATTCCAAAGATGTGCAGGTTAGGTGCATTGGCCATGGTAAATTTCCCCTTAGTGTCCCGGGATGCATGGGTTAGAGGGATTAGCGAGGCAAATATGTGGAGCCACAGGGATAAGATCAAGGTGAGATTGTTGTCGGTGCAAACTCGATGGGCTGAATGGCCTCCTTCTGCACTGGGGGGGACTCTATGATTTTCATTGATTGTTGGCTTGCATCACTGTCTGTGGACATTCTCCCCACTTCTGGATTGAGAACCAAAGATGTGCTCTTAGGCTGATTGGTGTAACAAATCGTCCCTAAATTATTCTCCCCTTAATCTGGTTTCCAATGGGGGTACCATAAGCATAGACATGGGTCAAGGGTGGAGGAGGAAAAGCACATTGTTAAAATGGCGGCGTGGGCTCGTTGGGCCGAAGGGCCTGTTTCCCGTGCTGTGTTGTTCTTTGTTCTTTGTACTGTGTTGGTTTTCTCCCACAGTCCAAAAGACGAGTTGGTTAGGTGCATTGGCCATGTTCAATTCTCCCTTAGTGTACCCAAACAGGTGCCGGAGTGTGGCGACTGGGGGATTTTCATTGCAGTGTTAATATAAGCCCAGTTGTGACACTGATAAATAAACTTAAAGGACTTATTACTTTTTCTTGCCGAGGATGATTTTTAAGGAGAACCGTGTATTTCATTCCGAGTGCTATTTTTATCATGATATTGCATACCATTTGGCACAGTTCAGCATGAATCATCAATGTTTGACAAACTTTGCTTTGTTCACCTAAATACGTTTCACAAAAGTAGCGCACAACATCAGGTTTAATTGGTCTGTGTACATGCTTAGGAACGTTGCACACTTGTGGATTTATTAAACGATGAGCACTGGAGAATATTGAGCAGTGCCTTTAGCAGAAATGCTAAATGTATAACAGAATCATAAGACAATAAAAAGCAAACAGGGAACTATCTTGTCAGGCTGTGGATTCAAATTGGTCACAGAGAAACAGCAAAGCCCTCGCTCCGCTCTCTGAATATCGTGTATAGTTTTAGTCACTGAGACCAGCAAGAGAAGAATCAAACCCTGCAGGGAGTCAAGAAAAGTGCACTAAGGCTGACCTCCAGCAATAGAAGAATCTTTTAAGAGGGCCCACCCCACGCCATCTTCCATTCTTTGGAGAAACGCAGCCCCTCTGCCAAAAGGCAAAGCACCACAAGTCACTGTGGCCTGCTTGCCTGGGTTTAAATGGACAAGTAAGATAGATGATTGAAGGGCCTGTTTCATTTGGTCAAAGGCTTGTCCTTGAGAACATTCCCATTGTCAACATTGATGTTTCTGCAAAAGTCAGTGTAAGGGTGCCAGAAGCGTAGACAAGTTTGGTTAAAAATCCATTTCTAAAAAGGACTGCAACTCAGTTACATTCCTCAGTGCTTTTATCACCTTTACCCATTCTTCTAGTGAGGGCATTGCCCACCCCTGCCCCTGACCACCAGAGGTCTTCAATGGCCTCTGATCCCTCCGACAAAGTCAACACGTCAGCTCCCTATTGGTGGGGTCCATACGTGAACCTCACCGGTGACGACCTCCACTGGCGAGTGAATCTGAACAATTGCATCCGGGACTCACTAATTATATTCAAATAAGATCAGAAACATTGGGCATGAGGTTGATTTCACCGGCAAAATGGGGCTGGTAGCATTGCGAGAGGCGAGAAATCAGGCAGGAGCCTTTTGCACAATCTTACCGATTCACCACACCAATCGACCAGCGTGGTAAGTGGATAAGATCGTCCCCAGACTCTTTATATTTGCATCATTTTTGGGATGGTGTCCCTCACAACCGAAAGCACATGTCAAACCTTTGTGGCTGACAATTTCTAATCCTTTTCCCAGGCTCCGCTATGCCCTGACTATGGGTGTTGCAGTTGGCTGCCATTTCCTGCCACATTTGACTAACTTCGCTTTCCACGCCTTAAAAGTTCAAAAGAACTTTGTTCAGTAATTTCAGTTGCTTGAGCCAATTCAACCACCTTGTCTGGGGATATTTTAGCTTCTGACAACAATTTCTTCTGAATATTCAAATTATTGATACCACAGACCAAACGGTTATCTAACATATCATTTAGAGAGTGGCCAAACTCAGCACTCGGCTACTTGGCAAAGCCCAGCAACAAAAGCAGAAACCCTTTCCGCTCATTCCCTCGTGGCTGAATGGAGCTGCATAATGTTGGAGAGTTGGGGACTGTAATGCTCCTTCACTAGTGCCATTTACTGTCAAGGGATTTAGTATCTAAAGTTTCTGGGGAAAGTTAGGCTTGTTACAAGGTTACGCATTTGTGGGCTGCAAAACCGTGAGCAAAATAATTTTTTGCTTTTCTTCAGAAGTTATTTTATTGGCAGCAAATAAGTATCAAAGACTTTCAACATACTGGCCCCGATTTTAAACCTTTGGATCAAACAGCTCAATTTTCCCCAAGTAATGTCATAGCTATTTGACTTTGCTTCATACAGGTGACTATTTACCTTTCTTGCAGGTTTTCCAGAGACCACTCTTTGAATTTACATCCTTCCTGCGCTCTGAATTTGCCAAGCCATATTGGGCTAGGTATAGGTGAAGTCACCTCAGTCCCCGATGACCACAGGCTGCTCTCCCCTTTGAGAGAGAGCTGACCTAGTGATTTAATCTGAGGGTCACCACACCTCAGGCGAGGGGCAAGGTTGAGAAGGTGGGGCCCTCGTGAATAATCTCAGCCGGCATGGGAATTGAACCCACAGTGTTGGCATTGCCCCACATCACTAACCAGCTGTCCAGCCAACTGGGCTAAACATATTGGGGTATAGATGCTCAAACTGGTGAATGCCAAGTTAGGACTGATGTCAGGAAATATTCCTTCACAAAGAGACCAACTGACACACAGAATGCACAGTCGGTGACCTAGCTCGTCTCATGGCCTGCAGGTCAACTACGCTGCCTGCATTTCAGACCAGAAGGTAGAATCATACAATCATAGAATCCCTATAGTACAGAAGGAGGCCATTTGGCCCATTGAGTCTGTACTGACCACAATCCACCCAGGCTCTATCCCCGTAATCCCACCTAGTTACCCTGCTAATCCCCTGATACTAGAGACAATTTATGTTGGCCAATCAACCTAATTTGCACATCTTTGGATTGTGGGAGGAAACCAGAGCACCCGGAGGAAACCCATTCAGACATGGGGAGAATGTGCAAACTTCACATCGACAGTGACCCGAGGTCAGAATTGAACCTGGGTCCCTGTCACTGGAAGGCAGCAGTGCTAACCACCGTGTCACCATGCCACCCACAAAGAGACTAACTGGCACTCAGAATACACTGTAGCTACCTGGTTACCTTCATGGCCTGTCATCTACACTGTCAGCCTTTCAAACCAGAAGGTCCTGAGTTTGATCACTGTGTGTGCACTGATCTGTCAGTGCCAAGACAGCGTGCATGCGCAGTGGCCCCTGTCTACCGCCCTCCCGATTTCCAGCCAGTTCGCTTGTTGGTCAGCCCCGCATTGACGGCACTCCACCGCCACCCCCCCCAGCCACGATCTGCCAACATCCCACATCCCCCACCCCCGCCAATTGCCTCCCCAACCAAATATCCCCCTCTACCCCATGCAACCCCTCAGAAAGCTGATCTCCCCGCCCCCAGCCCACCATGATTGCTGGCCCCCACCAATCCCAATGCAGAGTGTTAGCCGGACATCCCACCCCCCACTGATTGCCCCAATAGGCCTCGCCCCCATCAGGCCCCGCCCCTAGGCCCAATCCCTTAGGCCCCACCCCCTTGGCACCACCTCATGCCTGATGGGCAGTGCCAAGGTGCCCCCTGGGCATTGGCACCACCCGACCCTCTGGGGGGTCCCGATTGCCCTCACTTCACTCCAGTGAGGTGGGGCTGCTAGTTTCCCCAAAAGTGGGGAGCTACTTTAAATCTCGATGGAGTGAACCACTCTGCCGGAGGAGTGGGATATGTTGAAGTCTCCAAGCCCACTATCACATTTCAAATAGATGGTAATATGCATTACCATAATTTATGCGCCTTCCCATGGATTTCCAGTGTGTACATGGTGCCGCTGTTACTCACACTGGGAGATGCCAGCGGACTAGGATGCCTAGCGTCGATCCCACGCATTGGGCGCTGCTGAAATCTGCTCAGCTGCATGGGAGAATCAGCCCTAAAGTTGAGAGAGATGTGAGCCAAATGTAGACTAATGAGACTAGTTCAGTTTAGGAACCCTGGTTGGTATGGGTATGCTGGGCCGTAGCTCCTGGTTCTGTGCTGAATATCTTTTTTTAAATTTGTTCCCAAGACATGGGCATCGTTGGCTGGGCCAGCATTTATTATCCATCCTTAGTTACCCCGAGGGCAATTGAGAGTCAGCCATATTGCTGCGGCACTCGAGTCACAAGTAGGCCAGACCAGTTAAGGATGGCAGATTTCCTTCCCTAAAGGATATCGGTGATCCAGAAGATTTCCCCTGACAACCGGCAATGGTTTCATGGTCATCAGTAGACTCTTTCTTAGTTCCAGATTTTTTTTAATGAATTCGAATTCCACCATCTGCCGTGGCAGGATTCGAACCCGGGTCCCCAGAATATTAGCTGAGTTTCTGGATTAATAGTCTAGCAATAATACCACCAGGCTATCGCCTCCCCTATGACTCTAAGAGTGGCATCAAAGCAGAGGAGCATTTGATCTGAATGACATTGAACAAAATAAATAAATTTAAGTTGAGCCTGTGTCAAAGTAAATGGCCAAAGGTTTATTGTACTAAATAATTACTTTTGCAAAACGTCATTGCTACAGATAACAAACAGGATAAAAAACTAAGTATTAAACACTTGAGCCATTGCAATAAAATTGTGTTTTTTAAGCTCTAGCATCTGCATATTAAGTACTGTACAGAGTCTGATTTTGGCAGGATGTCAGATACTTTGATTTGAACAACTTCCATCATTTAATAGCAAAAGACCATAAGACATTGGAGCAGAATTAGGCCACTTGACCTCTGGAATCTGCTCCACCATTCAATCACGGCTGACACTTTTCTCATCCCCATTCCCTTTTCCCCCTAGCCCCTGATCCCCTTGGGAAAGACCATTGATACCTGTCCACAAATCACCCTGTCTAATGTTTGCTTCAATGGGATATAAAGAATTTTCCAGTTTACCCGGTCAGCCTCAACTTGCTGTCTGCCATCTATTATTGACCAAGAGACATCGCTACACACAACCATTAACTAAAGAAGGCAGCAGTGTGAACTTCGAGAATCAGAGTGAAGATATCAGGAATGTCTCAACAGAATTGTGGAGGCACGGCAAAGTTCTTTTGTCCACAAGATGGAAAAGTATGATTTCTTCCAAATCTGGTTGCACTAAATAGAATATTCCAAATACCCACAAAAAATGACGGCCGGAACTCTACCACCTCGCCTGCCCAGAATCAAAGCGGGCAAGGATCCGACAATGGAAATCTAAATTGACTTTGGGTGAGAATTTCTGCTCTCGCCTGAGCGAGCCTGTAAAATATTGCCTGATGTCTGATTTATTTATTATTGTCACTCATATTGGAATACAGTGAGAAGTATTGTTTTTTGCGCGCTATACATAAGAATACATTGGGATGAAGGGAAGGAGAGGGTACAGAATGTTGTGTTGCAGAGACAGTTTAAAGGAGTTAGAGTTAAGTTTTAAGAGCATAGAATGGCAGTAAAAGATGGAATTAGAGGCTACGCTGGGGGCATCTCACAAGAAGTCAACGCGCTCCAGCACCATTATTTTTTTTAACCCCCAAATTTCAAAAGTTTATAAGCCACACATGTCAGCTGGTTATGAAATGTTCTACTTATGAACCAGGGCATAACTCATTGATTCTGTTACTCATAAATTATTGCAACTATTTCATACACAGGAATAAAATTGATTTCCGACTTCTTTCTTAATTGTACACATTGATTTACAGCACAGTACCCATTATGAAATGTGAATAAGTTCAATTTACATGTATTGATATTGCAACATTTAGTTTGTTGTTATGCTATCACTTTCTGCAGTTTCCGAAGCACAGATTCTTAAGAGTAACTCTCTGCTCAGATTCTGGGTCCAGATCTGACTCCCAGGTGAACCATGTAGACTAACTTATTGCCATATATTTACAGCTCCTATGAAAATATAGGGGGAGAATTTTCTATTGTTTTTTTTTATTCATTTGTGGGACGTGGGCAGTATTGGCTGGCCAGCATTTATTGCCTATCCCTAGTTGCCCGAGGGTAGTTGAGAGTCAACCTCATTGCTGTGGATCTGGAGTCACATGTAGGCCAGACCAGGTAAGGACAGCAGATTTCCTTCCCTAAAGGACATTAGTGAACATGATGGGATTTTCTGACAATCGACAATGGTTTCATGGTCGTCAGTAGATTCTTAATTCCAGATATTTTAATGGAATTTAAATTCCACCACACGTGTGGTGGGATTTGAACCAAGTCCCCAGAATATTAGTTGATTTTCTGGATTAATAAATCTAGAGATAATATCACCAGGCCAGCGTCTCCTCTTTTAAGGCGACGTAGCAAACAGCTATTTAAAGTTCAGGGTCAGATTAAACATTAAAAAGAATTCTGCACAGAATTATGGACTGGGTTAACTGGAGTTCTACCAAAGAGCTTTTCTTTGCCAGTTCAACCATGTCAATCCTGCCTTTCCTTTTTCTCTTATTCATTGAGGTGAGGTGTTGATGTTCATGGCTGGGATTCTCCCAAAAAAATTCCAAGTCCCCAATTTGCGAGAAAATGGGAGTAAATCCCACAGTTTGTATGATTTCCAGAATGAATCTCGGACACTCACAGAGAGTCCGAGCAGGATTCACTCTGGAAATCAGTGGGCGGAACAGATTCCCGTTGGAGAGACCAGCGGCATAGCACTGAGCGGGCAACTGCGCATGTGCCGCTCCACACTGACAGACCGGTCCATGTGCAGTGGCCCTGCATTATCTGCCTCTCGATCGTTGGCCATCCAGCAATTCTGGTCTTCTGATGCCCCCATCCCCTGATTGCTGGACTTCCAGCCCTCCATGGGCCAGCCCCTGTGTACCACCCACCCTGCCCAGCCAGCCCCGATCCCCTGATTCCCCACCCCTCAGCCAGCCCCAATCTCCTGATCATGCCCCTGTCAAGCGCGACCCGAACCCCACCTCCCCCAGCAGCCCCAATTCCACCGCCCGGGCAGTCCTGATCCTTGCCCCCCCACGCACCCCCCCCCAACAGGAAAGCCAGCCCTGATCACCTCGTCCTTCTCTCTGCCTGCCATCCCATTGCAGAGTGGCAGTGGGCCCCCCGATCAATTTCCCCGCCACAGTTGGCCCTGCCCTCAATGGACCCATCCCCTCTGACCCCAACCCATTGTCATTTCCAGTTTGCCCCTTGGCATTACCAGTTTGCTCCTTGGGCAGTGCCAGGGTGCCAGGCTGGCACTGCCAGGTTGGCACTGCCCAAGGGCTACCCCCTTTACCCCTAGCTTCCTGGGTAGGCCTTAATGGCCTTTCTCCCCTCCGACCTGATGAGATTTTCTAGCACTTTCTGGGGGGTTTTTTGTGTCATTTATGTGGCCGGTCCTAATTCAGTTTCTGGTCAATGGCAGCCAAGTCGATAAGAATATCAAATAGATATGTCATTGCTTGATACTAATCTAGCATGGATTTTACGGAACAATTATCTGCCCAAGACTGATGAGGTGACTGTAGATAGTCCCTCAATATTGAGTTCCAGAATGCAGAATCATGGCATTGGGAGACACAAGATTGCATAATGCTGGCAGGGCTTTGATTCCCTTAAAAGGGGATTCTTCAAGTGTAGGCTCGGTGAATTTGCTTTGCGTGGAGACTCATTGACTTCCCGGTGTATGCGGGTACTACCAGGAGGCATAACAAGAACATTGATCCATTGTTTTTGATTTGATTTGATTTATTATTGTCACATATGTTTACATGCAGTGAAAAGTATTGTTTCTTGCCTGCTATATAGACAAAGCATACCATTCATAGAGAAGGGAAGTAGAGAGTGCAGAACTTAGTGTTAAAGTCATAGCTAGGGTGTAGAGAAAGATTAACTTAATGCAAGGTAAGTCCATTCAGAAGTGTGACAGCATCAGGGAAGAAGCTATTCTTGAGTCAGTTGGTACGTGACCTCAGACTTTTGTATCTTTTTCCCGAAGGAAGTGGAAGAGAGAATGTCCAGGATGTGTGGGATCCTTGATTATGCTGGCTGCTTTGCCGAGGCAATGGCAAGTATAGACA
This sequence comes from Carcharhinus amblyrhynchos, assembly GCF_965287045.1. Lineage (NCBI taxonomy): Eukaryota > Metazoa > Chordata > Chondrichthyes > Carcharhiniformes > Carcharhinidae > Carcharhinus > Carcharhinus amblyrhynchos. Next base: position 4,868,429 of record NC_137349.1, on the reverse strand, counting down.
GAGTCAATGGATGGGAGGCTGGTTGCATGATGGGTTTGGCTACATTCATGGCCTTTTATAGTTTCTTGGGATCTTGGGCAGAGCAGGAGCCATACCAAGCTGTGATACATCCAGAAACAATGCTTTTTGTGGTGCATCTGTAAAAGTTGGTGAGAATCGTAGTTGACATGCCAAATTTCTTTAGTGTTCTGAGAAAGAAGAGGCATTGGTGGGTTTTCTTAACTATAGCGTCAGCATGGGTGTCCAGGACAGGTTGTTGGTGATCTGGAGACCTTAAAACTTGAAGCTCTCGACCTTTTCTATTTTGCCCCCATTGATATAGACAGGGGCATGTTCTCCTTTATGCTTCCCATCACCTGTAAAATACTCAACAAGATTGATAAAGTAAACCCCCAGGAACCCACAGGGAAGAGGATCGACAGGGGTACAGTTCGGGGCCCTCCAGCCAGGGGACACTGGGCATCTCCAGTCCATCTGCCACTTCCCTCCTAGTGAGCAAAACACCTCCATCCTCTGAAATTGAGGAGGGAAGCAGTCAAATAGGAGTACTGCCTAAAACCAGGCCTGGACCCTCAAGGTCCCGGTCCCACCAGGGGAAGCCAACCAAGATCATCTGAAGCAAAAGGGCATGGAAATCAGCAGGCCTCTTCAACCTCAACTGTGGATCCTGGGGATACACCTAGATGTAATGGAAGGGTCAGAAAGGTTAAGAAATCTTATGCACTTTGTGGGCACAGGTGAATATTTGGAGAGGTTTGACATGATCAGGAATAGTCAGCATGGATTTGTCAAGGGCAGGTCATGCCTTACGAGCCTAGTTGAGTTCTTCGATAATGTGACTGAACACATTGACGAAGGAAGTGCCATGGACGTGGTGTACATGGACTCCAGCAAGGCATTTGATAAGGTCCCCCATGCAAGACTTCTTGAGAGGGTGAGAGGGCATGGGATCCGAGGGCCTTTGGCCTTGTGGATCCAGAACTGGCTTGCCTGCAGAAGGCAGAGAGTGGTTGTGGATGGGTCTTTTTCTGAATGGAGGTTAGTCACCAGTGGAGTGCCCCAGGGATCTGTTCTAGGACCCTTGCTGTTTGTCATTTTCATAAATGACCTGGATGAGGAAGTGGAGGGATGGGTAAGTAAGTTCGCTGATGACACGAAGGTCGGTGGTGTTGTGGATGGTCTGGAAGGATGGCAAAAGTTGCAGCAGGACATAGATAGGATGCAGGACTGGGCGGAGAAGTGGCAGATGGACTTCAACGCGGATAAATGCGTAGTCGTCCATTTTGGCAGAACCAACGGGATGAACGAGTACACTATCAAGGGCAGGAGTCTTGGTAGTGTTGAGGAGCAGAAGGATCTTGGGGTCCGGGTCCACAGGACTCTTAAATCGGCCTCGCAGGTGGAAGAGGTGGTCAAGAAGGCGTATGGTGTACTGGCCTTCATAAATCGAGGGATTGAGTTTAGGAGTCGGGAGGTAATGCTGCAACTTTATAAGACCCTTGTCAGGCCTCATTTGGAGTACTGTGCGCAGTTCTGGTCGCCTCACTATAGGAAAGACGTAGAAGCTATTGAAAGGGTACAGAGGAGATTTACAAAGATGTTGCCTGGACTGGGAGGCATGCCTTATGAAGTTAGGTTGAGGGAACTGGGTCTCTTTTCCCTGGAGAGATGAAGGTTGAGAGGCGACCTGATAGAGGTTTATAAAATGTTGAGAGGAATAGATAGGGTGGATTCTCAGAGGCTATTTCCCCGGGTTGAAATGGTCGCTACGAGAGGACACAGATTTAAGGTGCGGGGAGGAAAGTACAGAAGTGATGTTAGGGGTAAGTTTTTCACTCAGAGGGTGGTGAGTGAATGGAATCGGCTGCCGTCAGTGGTGGTAGAGGCGAACTCGCTGGGGTCTTTTAAAAGACTTCTGGATGAGTATATGGGGTTTTATGGGATTGGGGGTTATAGATAGGTGTTGATGTGATCGGCGCAACTCGTGGGCCGAAGGGCCTGTTTGTGCTGTAGTGTTCTATGTTCTGTGTTTTATGTTCTAACACAGGCACTGGTGTAAATAGGTCACCATTTTGCTTTGAATGTAAGATTACGATGTAGTAGTTAGATTGGATCCAATAATATCCTTTCTTAAAGCAATATAAGCAAAATGTTACTCAGTATAACTTCCACTCTTTTTCATCTCCATTTGTTTTTGTTTCAAATTCTGGAGGAAAACTGTTTCTTATTTCATATTCTGAGACAGTCCCTCAAGACCGAGGATGACTTTCCTCCAATCTGGGCTATGGGTCCTGAGGTGGTTAAAACATCCAATGCTGGATCCCCCCCCACTCTGCCACAGTTGAGACAGGTAGTGTTTGAAGAGGGGGTGGATGGGGTGCTCAGATTTTGAGTACACCCCTTTCATTGTTTGCATTTGGCCTTCACCGGGGCCTGTCGGAGACATTGCAAATGATTGGTTCCTTCACAGATGCTTCTTCTCCAATTTGCGAGGTCTCAAGCAAGAGATTCCCACAAATTGGTGAGGATGTTGCATTATTTATGGGGAGGGCATGATCTGAGTTTGTCCCTGGAACATTTCTTCTGCCCTCCTGGTAATCATTTGCCACGAAGAGACTTGGAGAAGGCAGCTTGTTTTGGGAGTTTTGTATCAAACATGCGGATAATGGCCGAAAGCCTTCCACCTTGCCCACTCAGCTCCATTGGCCTCTGGCAGGATTTTACAATCTTGCCTGCGTGAGGCCATAAAATCCAGCCCGATGTGGCCCACCTAATGTTGCTGATTAACCATAACCAGTGTCTCAATGTTGGCCTGAATGGGACACTGATATTGGAGCATCCATCCTGCAGGATAATACAGTAGTTTTGCTGATGATATTTCTTGAGCCTTTATGCTGTACATTATCCATGCCTCTGATGCATACTGTGTGAAATTATAAAGACTGTTCTCCATTCAAACATATCTCCCAGCATGTCTCTTCAGCAACTGTGCATCAATTTTTTCAAACCTAGCACTGAAAAGCTTTCAAACAGTTTCAATCTGCTTTGTTCAAAAGCCCAACCATCTTTCTGAGTTCGTGCAAACTCGTTAAAATGTTGAGTTTTTTCCCTCAACCGCACATGCGATCTTCCACCCATGAATAAATTTATTCTGCTTCAACACATCAAACTCACAACAGTGCTTCCCTTTCAGAAACAACCGCAGTTCGAGCATATCCCATCTTTAATATACGCGTCTGTTTGGGTTTCCTCCGGGCGCTCCAGTTTCCTCCCACAGCCCCAGAGATGTGCTGCTGGGTGGATTGGCCAATGCTAAATTGATCTCTCTTGTCAGGGGGATTAGCAGGGTCAATACATGGGGTTATGGGGGTAGGGCCCGGGTGGGATTGAGATCGGCGCAGATGGGAACTCCCTGGTCTTCATGCACCCAACCTGGGAATGAAAATCTGGGCTGTTATCACAACTGAAGAATGTAGGAAAGAGAAGCTAAAAATGGAAGCAACAAGTTAATCGTGTATTCATCACAACCCTGCCTGCTTTTTAGATAATCCAATTTGCCCCACTGAGCTACACCCGAGCAACAGAATATGGTGGTGATCATTTGTGTCGGATAACACAAGTCAGCAGAAAAGAACCACAGAATTATTATGATGCAGAAAGAGGTCATTTAGCTCAATATGCCAAAGTCAGCTCTCTGAATGAGCATCATGACGTAGTGCCATTTCCCTGCCTTTACCCCGTGCCCCTGCACGTTGTTTCTATTCAGATCGTCATCTAACCCCGTCCTGCATGCCTTGGTTGAACCTGCCTCTACCACACTTCCAGGCAGCGCATTCCAGACCCCAACTATTCACTGTGTGAACAAAGAAAATTACATCACAGGAACAGGCCCTTCAGCCCTCCAAGCCTGCATTGACCATGCTGCCCATCTGAACTAAAACCCTTTACCCTTCCAGGCACCATATCCCTCTATTTCATCCTATTCATGCAGTTATCAGGGTGCCCCTTAACAGTTGCTATCGTATCTGCTTCCACCACACTGTAAAAAGTCTGACAACACCAGGTTTAAGTCCAACCGATTTATTTGATAGTAAACTCACTAGCTTTCAAGGTTTCCCTCTTCTTCAGGTGAATGGAGAGTTCTGGCCTCAGACAGAGCATATAAAGCACAGACAGTTTACAGATTACTGATTAGAATGCGAATCTTTACACCTAACCTGCTGTTCAAGTCTGAAAGTGGCCGACAATGTGAGTGGAAGGAGCACTGATCACAGGTTATAGAGATGTGTATTGTCTCCAGACAGTACAGTGAGTGAGGTTTTGCAAACCCAGGCAAGTCACGGGGGTTACACTCACCACACTCTCATACATCTCCTTTAAACCTTGCCTCTCACACTTAAAACTTATGCCTTTAGTTATTGACTGTCTTGCCCTGGGAAAACTATCAGACTATCCACTCTGTTTATGCCTGTCATAATTGTGTGGGCTTCTATTAGGTCGCCTCTCAACCTCCGTTGTTCCAGTGAGAGCAAGTCAAGTTTCTCCAGCCTCTCCTGATAGCTAATGCCCTCCAAACCTAGCAACATAGAATCATAGAATCCTACAGTGCAGAAGGAGGCCATTCGGCCCATCAAGTCTGCACCAAACACAATTCCACCCAGAGCCTATCACCGTAACCACAAGCATTTACTCTGCCAGTCCCCCTGACACTAAGGAGCAATTTAGCATGGCCAATCAACCTAACCTGCACATCTTTGGACTGTGGGAGAAACCGGAGCACTGGGAGGAAACCCACGCAGACACAGTGAGAACGTGCAAGCTCTGTGCAGACAGTGACCCGAGGCTGGAAATCGAACCCAGATCCTGGTAAATCTTTTCTGTACCCTCTCTAAAGCCTCCACATCCTTCTGAGAGTGTGGCGCCCAGAATTGAACACTGTATTCCAAGTGCGGCCGAACCAAGCTTCTATAAAGCTGCAACATGACTTGCCAATCTTTTCTCACATCACATTTTCTTCCTTTGCAAATCACTTTAAATCTGTGCTCACTCATTCACGATCCTTTGATGGAAAGGAAGAGGGCAAAAGTCCAAAGAAGAATTGCAGCTTTGAGAGCAACAGACACCTCTCCTCAATCTCAAATTCAGAAATGAAAGCATTAAATGCCCATCGTTTCAACCCAACTGCCTTAGGTTGTTGTCCTTGGCCGTGTCACAGGGAATGTGACTGCACAGTGAGCCCAAAAATCAGGCCATAACAGCCTCTAATGAACAATAACATCATTTCATTTACAATACCATCATCTATTATCAGGTATAGTCCAGTTCCTTCATGGAAAATTGAAGTGGGTACGTCATGTTTTTATTACCATTGTCCGAGCGAGGTGAGGGCAGGGCCTGGTTGGGGGGAAGGGGAGGGGGTTGGTGTGTGTGTGTGTGTGTGTGTGTGTGTGTGTGTATAGTGATGAGCGGATGTGATTGGAGTACTGGGGGATAGGCCGAGGGGTGAGGGTGGTCTAGGCCTTCATGGGAGGCCGTCGACCATCCCCACTTTTCATAGAATCATAGAATCCTACAGTGTAGAAGGAGGCCATTCAGCCCATTGAGTCTGCAGTCATCACAATCCCACCCAGGCCCTATCCCCATAGCTCTATGTACTTACTCTAGCTAGCCTAAGGGGCAATTTACCATTGCCAATCCACCTAACCTGCACATCTTTGGAGTGTGGGAGGAAACCAGAGCACCTGGAAGAAACCCATGCAGACATGAGGAGAATGTGCAGACTCCGCACAGACAGTGACCCAAGCCAGGAATCAAACCCATGTCCTTGGCACTGTGGGGTCAGCAGTGCTAACCACTGTGCTGCCCACAATGTTGGTATTTAATTTTTTCTATACCCCCACCCCAATCTGTCATCCGCCTGCAACCTAAAAATTGAAGCTGGGCAGAAAGAAGCCCTTGAGTGGTCTTTTAACGGTCACTTCAAGACTTTAACTGGGGCAAAGGTGGGCTTCTCCCGCTGAGGCCCTGCCTGCTCCCATCATCAAACTGCATCTGAGTCAGGGTAGGCAGGATCCTGGAGGGAATCCAACCCCTGCAATTTCCCAAAGAAGGGAGGATAGGGGGAAACATAAATTGAAATAAAACTTGGTATCAGTAAGAGTGATTATGAAGCCATTACATTAGCACAAAACCCAACTAGTTCACGAATGTCCTTTTGGGAAGGAACCTTTATCTAAATCAGTTTCACATCCCTCATTCAGAGTGATTGACTCTGAATTGTTCCCTGCAGTGACCATGCAAACCATCCTTATCCTATGATCTTCTCAGAGCAGCTATGGTGAACAGTAAATGCTGGTTATATCCTATGAGTGAAATAAAAAGAAACTGGTCTCTACAGATCACTACAGAACGTTTAGTGTTATTTTGAATTGATATTTTTTCCATTATCTTAACATCTATTTCTAACCTGTTTATTTCCAATCCAATTTCATACAGTTTTATGTCCTTAAACTCCTTCAAAAACCTTTAAAATATTTAAAATTCAATCAAAACATGAATATTGGAAGAGGAAAGAAGATTACAGTCAGAAATGGGAGAGTTCATAACGGGGAATAAAGGAATGGCTGTGGAATTAAATCTGCACTTTGCTTCAGTCTTCACGAAGGAAGACGTGAGTAATGTACCAGAAGTGCCGAGAGAAGCATGTTTGGGTGAGGAGCTGAAGGAAATCAGCATTAGTAGAGAAATGGTTTGGGGGAAATTGATGGGATTGAAGGTGGATAAAGCCCCAGGTCCTAATAATCTTCATCCCAGAGCGCTTAAGGAAGTGGCCCTGGAAATAGTAGACCTATTGGTGGTTATTTTTCAAAATTCTTTGGACCCTGGGATAGTTACTACAAATTGGAGGGTAGCTAATGTAAGCTCGTTATTCAGAAAGGGAGGTATGGAGAAAACAGGGAACTATCGAACCAGTGAGCCTAACATCATTACTGGGAAGTTGCTAGAGTTTATTATCAAGGATTTGGAAGGCAGTGGGATAATCAGACAAAGTCAGCATGGATTTACAGAAGGGAAATCAAGCTTGACAAATCTATTGGAATTCTTTGAGGATGTAACCAGTAGAGTTGACTGAGGAGAACCAGTAGATGTGGTTTATTTAGACTTTCAGAAGGCTTTCAACAAGGGCTCACATAACAGACTACTATATAAAGTTAAAGCACATTGTAGGTGATATTTTGAGATGGATAGAAAGCTGGTTAGCAGATAGGAAGCAAAGAATTGACATAGATGAGTCTTTTTCTGATTGGCAGCCAGTGAGTAGTGGAGTTCCACAGCGATCTGTGCTAGGATCCCAGCTGTTCACATTATATATTAATGATTTGGAAGAGGGAACTGAATGTATTATTTCCAGATTTGAAGATGATACAAAGTTGGGTAGGAGGGTGAATTGTGAGGACGATGCAGAGATGCTTCAGTGTGATTTGGACAGGCTGAGTGTGTGGGCACTGCATAGAAGATGCAGTATAATGTGGATAAATATGAGGTTATCCACTTTGGGAGCAATAATAGGAAGACAAATTATTACTTGAATGAGAAAGGTGGATACTCAATGAGACCTTGGTGTCCTCATGCATCAGTTGCTGAAAGTAAGTGCACAGGTTCAGCAAGCAGTAAAGAAGGCAAATGGTATGTTTACCTTCATAGCGAGAAGATTTGAGTATAGGGATAGGGATGTTTTGCTGCAACTGTATAGGGCATTGGTGAGGCCACATCTGAAGTATCTTGTGCAATTTTAGTGTCCTTAACTGGGGAAGGATGTCCTTGCTATAGAGGGGGTACAGCAAAGGTTTACCAGGCTGATTCCTGGAATGTAATAAATGGAGAGATTAAATCAGTTAGGATTATATTCATCAGAGTTTAGAAGAGTGAGAAGGGATCTCATAGAAACTTAGAAAATTCTAGCAGGCTTAGACAGGGTGGATTCAGAAAGAATGTCCCCAGTGGTTGGGGGGGGAGTCCAGAGCTAGTCCAAAACTAGCAGTTGAAGCAGTTAGATATAGCACTCGAGGCAAAGTAGATCAAAGAACATGGGGGGAAAAGCAGGATTAGGCTATTGAGTTGGATGATCACCCATGATCATAATGAATGACAGAGGAGGCTCAAAGAGCTGAGTGGCCTCCTCCTGCTCCTTTATCTATGTTTCTATTGCTCAGTCTCTCATCCAGCTTCTATCTGAGAACCCAAAGTTGACATCTCAAAGACATTCTTCTTCTCTCATGAATTAAGAATTATCCAATCCCCTTTGGCCACGCTTACGAAGGAATTTAGAGATAGTGTCCAATCCAAGGAAGAAACATACAGATTGGCCAAGAAAAGTAATAGGCCTGAGCAGTTTAGGATTCAGCAAAAAAGGACCACGGGATTGATTGAGAAAGGGAAAATACAGTACGAAAGGAAGCTTGCAGGGAATATAAAGACTGACAATAAGAGCTTCTACAGGAGACAAAGAAATGTCTGAGCAACTGAAAGCCACGATGTGGAGATGCCAGCATTGGACTGGGGTGTTGTGAGAGTTCTTACTGAGCATCTGAATACATACTTTGGTTCTGTCTTCACAAAACAGGACACAAATCAAATACCGGAAATATTAGAGAATGCAAGATTTAGGGAAGAACTGAGAGAGATCAATATTAGTAAAAAAAAGGTACTGGGAAAATTGATGCAATTGAAGGCAGATAAATCCCCAGGACTGATAAACAACATTCCAGAGTACTTAAGGAAGTGGCTCTAGAAATAGCGGCTGCATTGGTGGTCATCTTCCAGGATTCTTCAGACTCTGAAACAGTCCCTGCAGATTGGAGGGTAGCGAATGTCACTCCAATATTCAAAAAGGGAGGTAGAGAGAAAACGGGGAATTACAGGCCAGTAATTCCTAACATCAGTAGGGGGGGAAATTCTCAAATCCATCATCAAAAACTTTCCAGCAGAGCATTTAGAAAGCAATGGTAGAATCAGACAGAGTCAGAATGGATTTATGAAGGGGAAATCATGCTTGACAAATCTGTTGGAATTCTTTGAAAATGTAACTAAGCAATCAGTTGATGTGGTATATTTGGACTTTCAGAAAGCGTTTGACAAAGTCCCACATAAAAGATTATCGTGTAAGTTTAAAGCACATGGAATTGGGGGAAGTGTATTGACATGGATAGAAAACTGGTTGACAGAGAGGAAACAAAGAGTTGGAATTAATGGGTCCTTTTCAAATTGGCAGGCAGTAACTAGTGGGGTGCCACAGGGATCAGTGCTGGGACCCCAGCTATTCAAAATGCATGTTAATGATTTAGGTGAGGGAACAAAATGTAACATCTCAAAGTTTGCAGATGATACCAAGTTGGGTGGGAGGATGAACTGTGACGAGATGCAGAGATCCTTCAGCATGACCTGGACGGGTTGGGTGAGTGGGCAAATCAGTGGCAGATGCAGTATAATTGAGATAAAGGTGAGGTTATTCACTTTGGAAGCAAAATCAAGAAGGCAAATTACTACATGGATGGCTGTAAATTGGGAGAGGGGGAGTGTGCAGAGGGACCTGGGTGTCCTTGTGCTCCAGTCACTGAAGGTAAGCATGCAGGTGCAGCAGGCGGTAAAGAAGGTAAATGGTATGTTGGTCTTCATTGCGAGGGGTTTCGAGTACAGGAGCAGGGATGTGTTGTTGCAATTATACAGGGGCCTTGGTGAGACCACACCGAGAATATTGTGTACAGTTTTGGTCTCCTTTTCTGATGAAGGATGTTCTTGTTCGCGAGGGAGTGCAGCAAAGGTTTACCAGGCTGATTCCGGAGGTGGCGGGACTGATGATTGACTGGGTCAGGATTGTTTTCACTGGAGTTCAGATGAATGAGGGAGATTCTCATGGAGACTTATAAAATTCTAACAGGACTAGACAGGGTAGATGCAGGAAGGGTGTTCCCAATGGTGGGGGAATCCAGAACAGTCTGAGGAGTTGGGGTAGACCTTTTAGGACAGAGATGAGAAGACATTTCTTCACCCAAACAGTGGTGAGTCTCTGGGATTCATTACCACAGGAAGTAGTTGATGCCAAAACATTGAATGTATTGGCGAGGCAGCTAAACTTGGGCCAAACAGTATCAAAGGTTATGGGGAGAAAGCAGGATTAGCCTATTGAGTTGGATGATCAGCCATGATCGTGATGAATGGTGGACTAGGCTCGAAGGGCTAAATGGCCTCCTCCTGCTCCTATCTTTCATGTTTCTATGTTTCTATGAAAGCTTCAGCATTTACTGGATTAAAGGTCATCTTCTGTTTGCCCACAAGTCAAGAGGTGTAGAGACTGATTTTTTGCTATTTACCTCCTGGTTTTCTCAGTTCATTGTCCTCCGTTTTTTTGATTCGTTTTGCACAAAATATTTTTCTACTATTTTATAATGTACTTCATTTAAAGGGGGGGGGGTTAAGAATTGGCACAGGTGAGGAGAAACAGGCAACAGCCAAGCATCAAGAAGGGGAAGAAAGAGTCAGGCCCAGGTGTGTATTTACAAGCAAGGCCTAAGGAATTTATACTACACAGATCTAAGCTCGGTATGCAGGGTCACAGAAAGGGTTTAAACAGATGAGCGCAAATTGAAAAAGAGCATTTTAACGTGTTTTAATTAATACTATTGAACCCACGTTGAGTTTTGGCAATTAATTATTTTAAAACAAGAATGAGAATCCTCATACAAATTCACATTTAAGGAATTATAATTTCACATTAAAACTCTGAATTAACATTTTCAAATTGCCACTAGCTATAAAATCGTGCTCAGGCCATATATTGCAATTAGATATTCTCTTTGCATTTTTTAACTCAAATGTCAATGAATTTACTTTATTAAAGTTAATGTGCAACATTTCATAGTCATTGGTTATAAGTCTTATTGATTGTGAGCACATTAATTTCTTAACAAGGAACAGAAAATTCAAAGCTACCATTTAAATTTTAACAGCTGAAAATAAATACATTTCCAATTTGGGACTGATTTAAACCAATTTACTGTCAGCATTTAATCAATTCCTTTCCATGCTAATAAACTTCAATTCATTAAATTGACCATTTTAATATGTATATAATACTTGATATAAATTAAGTTAAAAATACCCTAACACAAATAATCTTAAAGTGAATCTAGAATTCATGCAACACTTCCTTCCATCCTGTTCATTCTAATTACATTGTGGTGTCAGGCATAATTAATTTACTATAGATTAAAATATACTTATTCAATAAACTAATTCATCCATGCAAACAGTTCAAATATCTTTTCCTATTTTTGATTCCTCACTCATTGACACTCAATGGCATCAGCATCGCTGGATCCCCCACATTCAACATTCTGAGGGTACCATTGACGAGGAACTGATCTGCACTAGCTTTATAAACATTGTGGCCACCAGAGTAGATCAAATGCTAGGAATTCAGGAGCCTTGCAACAAATCTGGACTCCTCAAAGCCTGTCCACCATCTTCAAGGCGCAAATCAGGGGTGTGATGGAATTCTCTGAATGAGTGAACCTCCAACAACACTCAAGAAACTTGGCACCATCCAGGAGAAAGCAGCTCACTTGATTGCTACCCCTTCTACAAACATTCAATTGCCCCAACACCAACGAACAATGGCAGCCATGCGTACCATCTACAAGATGCACTGTAGTAACTCACCAAGGTTCCTTAGGCAGCACCTTCCAAACCAACAACCACTACCATCTAGGACAAGAGCAGCAGATGCCTGGGAACACCACCCTCCAAGTCACTCACCATCCTGAATTGGAAATATATTGCTGTTCCCTTCACTGTCGCAGGGTCAGGGTCCTGGCTCTCCCTCCCTAACAGTGCTGTGGGTGTGCCTACACCACAGGGACTGCAGTGCTTCGAGAAGGCAGCTCACCACCACTTTCTGAAGATTGACTAGCGATGGGCAATAAATGCTGGTCCAGCCAGCAACACGCACTGTCGCGGCCTTTAAATGCAGCTTTGCCGATGGCAGTGTGGGAAAAGCGGAGGTCGCTGGTCACCGGGGTGACATAAAAAATCTGTGCTGAAATTTTTTTTTTCCTTAAGACCTTAAAAATATGGCATGAAAATGCGCCACGGTTGCTGGCTGGCCAAATGTGGCTTTCCCCGCCCATTACCATGCTCTGCCAAGCTCGAAGAAAATTCCGCCTAATGATATTGATATCCTTTCCAGTTTCTATTAGTGCTTTCTGTTTCTATTTACTTTGGGATCCTATTTGTGTTTAGACAGTGAGAGCTAATGATCTCATTGGGGGAACCGACTGGGAGGACTTACGCTGTCAAAAGTCAACTGAACACATCGCTGAAATGGTTCAATTGCTGAAAGACTCAAGGTCAATGATTGAATCTTCGCTCAGGTTAATCGCTGCTTTACACTCTCCAGTTCGATTAGTCCTTCTGGTTGACACCTGATTGGATGAAGGAAAACGTGATGTTTTTTCAAAGAATTGTTACTGTAAAATAACCAGATTCAAGTTTCTTCAATCAGCGATGGAGAAAATATCCAGTTTCTTCAACCAGTTTCATCGACCCTATTCGTGGCATGCACAACCGGAAGGAATTTAGGGTTTCTGCCAAGAAGTACAGATTATGGATTATGGGTGCTCAAATTATGGAGTTTTCAGCTACTTGCAAGACATCCAAAATGTATGGTAAGAAGTCTCTTAAGACGCATTTTGCCCTTGAGTATTTCATGCCTGCCTTTTCACACCAGGCCTTCTAACCTCTGGTACAGTTCTCAATGTCCCTCTACAAGGCATTAAACATTAACTATGTGTGTAACTGGGAAATGTTCCTGGTGCCAATAAATGCATAGGCATAGTTAGGAACCAGATACACTTTATTTAAAGTCTCATAAATGGATGAACCTCTTTCATTTCTCTTATCCTACTGCAAACAAGTAAAATATCACAATCTTGGCTCTTGCATGCATGCTCTTCCAAGGAGGAAATGATTTCATGGTTGATGACAAGTATATGCAATGCCACACACTTAATTTGTTGCCATTGTATGATTTTATGATGAATAGGTATGATCTTTCAATGGTTGACAATGGTTTCAAGATCATCATTCGATTTTTAATCCCAGATCTTTATTGAATTCAAATTTCACATCTGCTGTGGTGGAATTCGAACCCAAGTCGAATCTTTTGATGTTACTTTGATTTTTTTATTTTTGCCAATTGTGGCAAACATCCCCATCCAGCATCAGAACTAAGTACTTCTCATAGATCATAGAATCCCTACAGTGCAGCAAGAGGCCATTCAGCCCAGTGAGTCTGCACCCAGGTCCTGTACCCATAACCCCAGATATTTATCCTGCTAATTCCTCTAACTTAAACATCCCAGGACACTAAGGGGCAATTTAGCTTGGCCAATCAACCTAATCCGCATATCTTTGGGCTTTTAATTGAGGAAGTAGTGAAAAACTGTGATGGATGTATAAATATATAATATGTATATATATATAGGATATGTTGGGGTTTGGGCTGTGGACTGCCCCTTTAAGAGTAAACCTCGTGTTGTCAGACTTCTTACTGTGTCTCCCAGTGCTCGCAGGACAGCCCAGAATAAACTACATAAAATGCAGGCTGCCTGGCTGAGGACCAAGGCAGATGAAATACTGGGATACGCTGACAGAAACAACTTGAAACGGTTCTATGAAGCCCTCAAAACTCTCTACGGACCTCAATCTCTCGGGAGCTCCCCCCTCCTGAGTACAGTTGGTACAACAGAGAGGGTTCAGATCCTGCAGAGAATGGGTTGACCACTTTGAAGCCGTCCTCAACCGATCGTCATTTATTAACAATGAGGCAATAGACAGGATTCCCCAGGCTGATATCAACAGCGCTGTGGATGACCCACCGGTAGTAGGCAAAGTCACGAAAGCTGTCAGCCAGCTATCCGGTGGCAAAGTTCCAGGGGGTAGATGCCATACCCGCAGAGATCTATAAAGCTGCTGGTCCTGCACTTGTCGAGAAGCTCACCGAGTTGTTCCAGTCCTTTTGGAAGCAAGGATCCATTCCTCAGGAACTTAAAGATGCTTCCATCGTATATCGCTACAAGAGAAAGGGCAATCGGCAAGTATGCGACAACCACCGAGGAATCTCGCGGCTCTCCATCACAGGAAAAACCCTCACAAGAGTCCTGCTAAATTGTCTGGTCACTCATCTGGAGCTGGGCCTGCTTCCAGAGTCGCAGTGTGGCTTCCACAAAGGTCGTGAGGCTACACTGTGACTCAAAACCACCCTACCTGGCGCTGCCTCATCCACAAAGGCTGTCAAGCTTATGAAGCAAGGTGTATTGCTGAAGCACAATTTAAGTGCGAGCTGCGCACGTCCAGAGTCACCAGCGCAACAACTACAGTGTACACAAGTCTGTCCAATATGTGCCAGGACATTCCGTGCCCGAATTGGCCTGATCAGTCATCCTCGGACGCACTGCAACTAACCTCAAAATGACTAATGGTGTCGAGGTCCTCATCAATGACGATGGATGAGCGACATAAAGGAAATGTTGGAGTTTGAGCTGTGGGCTGGCCCTTTAAGAGTAAGGGTCACATAACCACTGCGCAACCTGCCCCAGTGTGGGAGCTGGTTGGACAGTTGTAGACCTGACTGTGAATGAGCGCACACCTTCAATAAACAGCGCCCAATGCCCAAGTATCAAGCCTACCTCGCGTTTCTTTGTTAACCTTTAGTCCATAGGGGCATCCGTAATAAAAACCGTAATACATTATGCTGAGCAGTGTTGGTTTTCTATGCTGAGGACACTTGCAGCCAATGATAACTAACTAATAACTAACCAAGCCTGATTCATTAAAGCTAGTGTGTGAGAAGACCTGTATATTTCAAAAAACTGGAAACATGAGTACAGTACGAGGGGAGGCTGTGCTGTAGTAGTATTGTCACTGGACTGTAGTGGTATAGTCACTGGAGGGTGGAACAGTGACACAGTGGTTAGCACTGCTGTCTCACAGCGCCGGGGACCTAGATTCGATTCCTGGCTTGGGTGACTGTCCGTACAGAGTCTGCATGTTCTCCCTGTGTCTGCGTGAGTTTCCTCCGGGTGCTCCGGTTTCCTCCCACAGTCTGAAAGACGTGCTGGTTAGGGTGCATTGACCATGCTAAATTCTCCCTCAGTGTACTCGAATGGTGCGGCGACTACGGGATTTTCAAAGTAAATTCATTGCAGTGTTAATGTAAGCTGACACGTGACCCTAATAAATAAACTTTAAACTAGTAATCCAGAGACCCAGGATAATGCTGGGACTTGGGTTCGAATCCCACCACGGCAGACTGTGAAATTTGAATTCAATAAAGATCTGGAATTAAAAGTCGAACGATGACTTTGAAACCATTGTCAACTGTTGGGAAAACCATCAGGTTCACTAATGTCCTTGAGGGAAGGAAATCTGCTGTCCTTACCTGGTCTGGCCTATACGTGACTCCAGACCCACAGCAATGTGGTTGACCCTGACATGCCCGCTGAAATGGTCTAGCTATCCATTCAGGCCAATTAGGATGATAAATGCTGGTCCAGCCAGTGACGCCCACATCCTCTGATCAAATTAAAATAAGGTTCCTCTTTCACAGCTCTCAACAATTACACAGGAAATTTTTGATTGTACTATTATACAGAGTCAGCATGAATACAAAATAGGAAGTGCAACCTTGTACTCAGGGCGATTTTATTCGTTTAATCTATCGACAGAAGAAATTTAATCCCTGATGCATCTTAACCACAACCTTCGATGAGTGCCCCTTAATGCACCGGTGACAATTTTTCATCTCTACATGATCATGCTTACTAACTCTCAAAAGATCATCACTTCAATATCAATTTGTCTCCAGTTATCAGTAATCTTGACATGTGTGCAAGGAGGAACAGACAATGCTGCCAAACTCTCTTCATTTAGCCAGTGGAGACAGGAGATGTGCAGCATTTCCATCTGGGTTGGATACAAAACATGAATCCTAGACATAAAAGGAGGTTTAACTAACTCTCCAGTCTTCTTTTCAATTGCATTCCAGTAGCTCCTTTATGGTCACGGTGCACATCAGTTTTAATTACTGCACCAATACAGTGGGTGGCACCACTGCCTCACGGCGCCAGGGACCCGGGTTCAATTTCTGGCTGGGGTCACTGTCTGTGAGGTCTGCACGTTCTCCCCATGTCTGCGTGGGTTTCCTCCCAAAGTCCAAAGACGTGCTGGTTAAGTGGATTAGCTATGCTAGGTTTTCCCTCCATGTACAGGTACAGGCGCTGGAGGTGTGGCAACTAGAGGAGTTTCACAGTAACTTCATTGCAGTGTTAATGTAAGCTCATTTGTGACTAATAAATAAATTTTACTTTAACTTTTAAACAGACATTTACCAATCTCACTATGAAGTTTTCTTTTATTCATTCGTGGGATATGGGCGTCGCTGGCTAGCCAGCATTTATTGCCCATTCCGAGTTGCCCTTGGAGTGACAGTTGAGAGTCAACCACATTGCTGTGGCTCTGGAGTCACATGTAGGCCAGACCAGGTAAGGATGGCAGATTTCCCTCCTTAAAGGACATTAGTGAATCAGATGGGTTTTTCCAACAATCAACAATAGTTTCATGGTCATCAGTGGACTCTTAATTCCAGACAGTTTTTATTGAATTCAAATTGCACCATCTGTCGTGGCGGGATTCGAACCCGGGTCCCCAGAACATTAGCTGAGTTTCTGGATTAATAATCTAGCAATAATATCAGTAGGCCATCACCTTCCACGAATTACCAACAGAATTACCTAACCTTTTGCAGAAATGAGAACATCCTCAAATTTCTTGCCACTTCTCCAAGCAAAATAAGTAACACAGAAGCTTAAAGAGAGTTAAATAGAGTCCCTACAGAAAGAGGCCATTTGGCGCATCAAGACTGCACGAATTCTCCCTATCCCTGTAACTCCACCCGCTAATCCCCCCAACCAGCACATCTTTGAACACTAAGGGATTATTTAGCACGGCCAATCCACCTAACCTACACATCTTTGGACCGCGGGAGAAAACCAGAGCACCCAGAGGAAAGCCACGGAGATACAGAGAGACCGTGCACACTCCACACAAACAGTAACCTGAAGCTGGAATTGAACCCGGATCCCTGGCACTGTGAGGCAAGAGTGTTAACCACTGTGCCACCATATTGTGGGAACAGGGGCATCTCCCTAGCATTTATGACTAAAATGTAATGATGTTCTAGTAATCATAAAATAATCGTAAGACAGATAAAACCTTTGGGGTCACACCTCGGAAAACAACCTGACTCCCATCGCACCACCAGCTGCTTCTTCAATGATTTCATGATTTTGCCTCCACCACTTTATCTTGAAATCCATTCCATATGCTAATCAATTTTTGTGTGAAGAATTCTCTGCCATTAGTCTAAAGTTTGCTTTAAATTTGACTTTTTTTTATCTAAGTGTTACATTTCAATTTGAAATAATGTTCGGGGCAGAGTTTTTCGCTGCCCCCGGTGATGAGTTCAATGGCAGCAGGGGCAGGGCAGGGTGGGGTGGCGGTGGTGGTGGGGTGGGGTGGGGTGGGGGGTGGGGAGGAGGGGGGAAAGAATTTGGTGGGAGCTGAAGAAATCAGTATCACCCCAGTGCAAATTTCCAGCGGCATCTTCCGCAGCTGCCCATCATGGCGGATCGGGAATGCCGCTGGAGGCCGGCATGGTTTTTCCGGCTCCCACCAAATCCCCTCCCCCAGCTGATGCATGGACGATCCGTGTGTGCGGAGGAGTGTTTGCACAAGGCCGTGAAAAGCAGAGTCATTCTTGATGCAATTGTATCTGAGGGTATTGGTGGGGGAGGCACGGCTGGAAAGTTTCACAAAGCCGATGTAACGACACTGGTACACAACACGAGACATAGAACATAGAACATTACAGCGCAGTACAGGCCCTTCGGCCCTCGATGTTGCGCCGACCAGTGGAACCAATCTAATGACCCTCTGACCTAAACTATTCCAATGTTATCCATATGCCTATCCACTGACCATTTGAACGCCCTTAAAGTTGGCGAGTCCACAACTGCTGCAGGCAGGGCGTTCCACACCCTTACTACCCTCTGAATAAAGAACCTACCTCTGATATCCATCCTATAATTACCACCCCTTAATTTAGTGCTATGTCCCCTCATGTTAGCCACCACCATCTGAGGAAAAAGGGTCTCACTGTCCACCCTAACCAATCCTCTGGTCATCTTGTATGTCTCAATTAGGTCACCTCGTAACTTTCTTCTCTCTAACGAAAATAACCTCAAGTCCCTCAGCCTTTCCTCATAAGACCTTCCCACCATACCAGGTAGCATCCCGCCATACAAGACATATTACTGACAGTGCATGTACTGACAGATAATACAGAGACAGCAAACTGCCCTGCCGCCACTTGTGATTGGACGTACTTTATTTTTCTTTCCCTATTCCAAGTGACACCGTGACGTCCGCAGCAGAGGTGGAGGCAGCCTGTGGGATCGGCCCTGTTGTCTTTGATGACTTGGGTGGTCATCCTCTGGGGAGCTGAGGTCTGGAGAACCCCGACAGACTTTGCTTTTTACCGTGGTTAGGGAGGGGAGGGATGGGCAGCTGCTCACTCCGCAGTGGCGGAAGATGAGGCTGACAAAGGACAAGGGAATATGGTGGGACAGACAGCCTCCGAGAGTCCTGAGCAGATGATGACCCAGCGGTGTCCTGCCCTGGCCTGATTCCTAAAGGGGAAGGGGCACCTGGAGGGAAGTCAAAATTTCCCTTTTGTTTCTCACGTTGCCATAGCATTAACCCACTCATGGCAACAGCGATGGAATGCAGGTATGCACCCATCTCCAGCAAAAGGTGGGCATTCTGCTGGATCTGAGTCTCCATGGAGTTCGCCTACTTCCCACTGTTTTAGTTCAGGTCAGAAACTCCAAAGTGTTCTATGGAGCCGCCCAGATCATAAGTTTTACATCTTGAATTTGGCTAGGATAAACATGAAATGCTTCATTCCGGGTATGATTCAGTGACCCACTAGGGAGCTTTTACCAAACAAAGTTTATTTAAGAATATAGTTAACATGCATAATAAGAAAATTAGCAAGAACTTTTATCAATTATAAACCATCATAATAATGTATAACCCTTAACAAAGATATCTACAATGTTCCAATTAAATAAATCCCATAGACTAAAGGCCCTTTTCACAGGTTTAACACAGCACAGACTAATGCTCACGTGATATTGGAAATTGAGTCCTTTGGTTGGAGAATTGAAAACTCTTAGTCTTGATTCACACACAACAGGTTGAAGTTAGAACACCTTCCCAGAATATCAGGGATTTTAGGCAAACTACTAACAGCAGATTCTTTCCTTCAGGAAGGCAAAACCTTGCTTTAAGATCACCAGCAGATTTTCCAAAATAAAACAGGGAGAGAAAGCCTTTTGTTCAGCTTGCTGTCCCTGTTAAAACCCAACTGCAGCTCAGAACTGAAAATGAAACCTTAAACTCACTGGAAAAAAACTATCCAGAAACACATGACCATCTTCCGATCAATGCAGGATCATAAAACTAATCCCAGAGTAAACACAAACAACCTCATTTAAACAACTTAGTTAGCAATAAAAGGACATTTCCAGTCAAGCCAGCAGCAATGACATCACTGAAGCTGTGACAGCTGCAGAGATCATGATTTTAAAAAATACCTTTCTTAAAGGTACACTAACGTCACATCATCACTCCTGAGGCACAGAAAACGGAGAAAGCGGCCCAGGAGCGAAAAGCGGGAGCAAGGGTATATCTTGGGGGGTGGAGGAGGGGGGGTGCAGATGGATCTCTGGTGGGGGAGACAGATGGAACTCTAGTGGGAGGGGCGGGGGGTCCACTGCCACTCTGCAGGCCATCGGTGGGAGGGGGGGAGGCGGGCGGGGGGGGGAGCAGGGGGGTGATCAGTATGGGTAGTGGGGTGGTGCATAAGAGGGGCAGTGATGTGTGTGGATAGTGGGGAGGTGGATAAGGGGGGGGGACACATTACTACCCCCCCTTATCCACCCCACCACTATCCAGACCGATTGCCTCTCCTACTCCCCTTCCCCCCCAACAATCACATGCAGAGTGGCAGCAGACCCCCTTGCCCCCCCAAGAGATCTTGAGGTGTGTACATCCTGACATCATTTCCTCAGAGAGCAGGAGGACGGACTCCTCCACCTCATATACCACTCTGTTCAGAGTTTCTAACAGCTCTGTCTGATGCTCCCCTCAATTTGCTCATTCTCCACCATGAATTGGAAGGCTGATTCATCAGACTCAGAGCTCACAGAGGCCTCATCCCCAGCAGGCCTCCAAGAGCCAATGAGCTTTGCTGAACTTGCCCCTCCTGCTGTGGACATATATCCATGTGGTGACCAGCAGATTGTCAGACCCTTCCTGGACTACCACTGATACCCACTGAGCTGGTGGAGGGTGGAAGGGAGTGCTGTGATGCCTCGAATAGTGTACAGTTCTTCTCTTCCACTCTCTTTGGCTCCTTTCTGGGTTATAGCTTTGGCTGGAGCTAGAAAGGGAGACCTCCTCCTTCTTCTCCTCAGGCTTTGGGCTCTTCTAGAAGACACCTGTAATTAAGAAAGGAAAGTGCAAATGATGTTGATCCACCAGAAGGAACCCCTCAGTTGTCGGCAATAAAATAAAACAAAACTTACTCCAACTTATAAATCATAGAAAAAGGTTGAATAAAGAAACTTCATTACTCCAATACTTGAGGCCTCACCCTGGGCCACTCCAAAGTCCCACAATCCCCAGCAGCTTCTTATTTACACCGAGTCAGCTGACCATCACATCACTTTGTCATTGGTTACATAGTTTACTGGGTCAGCTGACCCTCACAGCATGTTACCATTAGTCACATTACAACAGATCCAATGTTATCACTGATTACATTCTAACTAGTGACACCATCATCTGTCTCCAACATGAAGGCACATTCCAGCATAATTAATTACATCAGGGCCAGAAGATATGGGGCAGATTTTACAGCCTCGCTCATCCTGAAACCGTAAAACACTGCCCAAGGTCAACAGACTTTTCCATAGTCCGTCCTTCACTCTCTCCGATTCCCGTAGTGGGCAGGACACTAAAATTCCGGCAGTGGTGTGGATTCCCATCACCTTCTGCGGCAGGAAACATTCCAAGTCTTCACCCCCATCCCTGCAACAAGACTGTAGCCTCTGTTGGGAGATTACAGCTCCTAGATTTAATGTTTCTGTATTACTTAGCTACTTGATGTAACCTGGAAGATTAGCTCCCTGCAACCCCTACAAATATTTCTCAGTCTTATGTCATAACCCAGTTCTCCAAATTCAGGCATCAGTCTCCTGGCTCTTCTCTGCACTTCCTCCAGCGCTTGATTATTTGTCTTGCACTTGAGTGTTTGATTTTAGGTAGAGGAGCCAAGGTGTGATTTAACAAGAATGCTACAATCCATACATCTTTCCAAAGTACCAGTGGATCTCCCTTGACATTGCAGGATAACAACTAAAAAATTAAATACACTAATAGATACTTTTGTGCTGTTTCTAATCACCAGTTGTGAGAAAAACTCAGCCTCTCAATTA
The DNA here is from genome assembly GCF_965287045.1 of Carcharhinus amblyrhynchos. Taxonomy (NCBI): domain Eukaryota; kingdom Metazoa; phylum Chordata; class Chondrichthyes; order Carcharhiniformes; family Carcharhinidae; genus Carcharhinus; species Carcharhinus amblyrhynchos. The sequence goes on along the minus strand of NC_137349.1, from coordinate 4,846,752 downwards.
TACACATGTATGTGTAATGCTGGTCTTGTAAAATTTGTCAGGAAGAATGCTGGAATTAAAACTTCACAGGCAGTAAAGAAGGCAAATGGCATGTTGGCCTTCATTGCAAGAGGATTTGAGTATGGGGATAGGGATGCTTTTCTGCAATTGTATAGGCCATTGGTAAGGTCAGACTTGGAGTATTGTATGCAGTTTTGGTGTCCTTATCTGAGGAAGGCCATCCTTTTATAGAGGGAGTACATCTCCAAATATGGTCTTTGTCTCTTTAAGATTGGGTACCTGGTTTAGCAAATTCCTTCATTTACTGTGCGCAGCTCTGGTCACCTCACTACATGAAGGATGTGGAAGCTATTGAGAGGGTGCAGAGGAGATTTACAAGGCTGTTGCCTGGATTGGGAGGCATGCCTTATGAATGTAGGTTGAGGGAGCTCGGTCTCTTCTCCCTGGAGAGACGAAGGTTGAGAGGCGACCTGATAGAGGTTTATAAAATGTTGACAGGTATAGATAGGGTGGATTCTTGGAAGCTATTTCCCAGGGCTGAAATAGTCGCTACAAGAGGACGCAGGTTTAAGGTGCTGGGGAGCAGGTACAGAGGAGATGTCAGGGGTAAGTTTTTCACTCAGAGGGTGGTGAGTGAATGGAATCGGCTGCCGTCGGTGGTGGTAGAGGCGAACTCGCTGGGGTCTTTTAGAAGACTTCTGGATGAGTACATGGGATTTAATGGGATTGGGAGTTACAGATAGTTCTACGGCCTGGTAGGTATGGATATGATCGGCGCAACTTGAGGGCCGAGGGGCCTGTTTGTGCTGTAGTGTTCTATGTTCTATGTTCTATTTGTTTGTGTACCATGTTACATCAATAACTTTGACAGTTTCTCTATGTGTAACATTTCATCCCAATGCTAGTACTTTTGCCTTAGGAAAGAATTATATTTTATTAGTTACAAAAGTGCTTGTAGAGCTCATTCCAGTGGCTCAAAGTTGAGCCTGAGTTAGGAATGATAATAGGATATATTTGAGAAGCACTTGTTAACATATGCAGGATGCACTGTACAAGCCACAACAGCAGCACGTCACCACAGGATTAAATAAATATTCATGATTTATAGCCAATTTATAAACTGTTTAAAACTAGGGTAGGTGCACCATGACGAGACTGACATCATGATGGCACAGTGGTTAAGCACTGCTGCCTCACAGCGCCAAGTACCAGAGTTCGATTCCCTGCTTGGGTCACTGTCTATGTGGAGTTTGCATGTTCACCCCATGTCTGCATGGGTTTCCTCTGGATTCTCCAATTACCTCCCACTGTCCAAAGTTGTACAAGTGAGGTGGATCAGCCATGCTAAATTGCCCCTTAGTGTTGGGGGACTAGCTAGGGTAAATACATGGGGTTACGGGGATAGGGCCTGGGTGGGATTGTGGTCAGTGCAGACATGATGGGTTGAATGGCCTCCTTCTGCACTGTATGATTCTCAGACCCATTTTATTTCCTATGAGCAAATACAACAAAATTGCTCCCAGTTTCCATTGAGATTTCCATCTATTAAAATCCTCATTGAGCATTATTAACTCAGAAAATTATTAAAATATAGCGTGAGTTTAATCTTGAGTGACTGACCTTTCACTTTGCTCTGCTGATAAAACCTCAACCAGCAGCTCCCCCCAATGACATGGTTGAGTTGTAAAATTAAGAAAACATCACCTCTTTTAAAAGAATAAATTCCATTGTACGTAAACAGTTACATCTTAGATATGTGTTTGAAAAGGACTGAACTCCTCAGACATGTTACGTAAGAAGTCAATAAAATAATGAGGCATACATTTGGGATGTTGCATACTGTTTGGTTGGTCAGAATGAAGTCTTTGTAGTTATAGTAGGCTAACAATATGTATTCATTATCTACAGGAGCTATGAACATATTTGCAGTAAAATGTTCAACTAGGATCTGTCTCCGTGCTTTCTCTTACACACGGCTCTGTCCAACACCTAGGTGAGGGTCATGTGTTTTCTTAGATTTTCAATTCAATTAGATTTTGAACTGTTCCTTTTCTCCTTTGAGAGTCTGGATTTGCTCTTCCACACTGCCCATCTCATCCTTCATGTAGTTCAGATTGGGCCAAAGTTCGAGAAGATTTCCAGCTTTGATTGTTAATTACTTTCAAACGATTGTTCCGATTCATCAGCAATACCTTCTCCTTCCCCGGCATTTCACATGCTACTTACTAGAGACTTACCCAGGATTTACAAGGCAACAAATGTTGGCCTTCACCAACAACACTCACATTCCACGAAAGGATTAAAATACATATCTGTATGCAGCAATGGGTTAGGATCTGAAATGGAATTCCAGTGAGTATGGTGGATGCAGATTTGTGGCTTCCAAAATGGACTTGAATAAACATCTGGGGAAAAGGCAGGGGAGTGGGGTCAGCAACATTGTCTTGCAGAGAGCCAGCATGGACACAATGGGCCAAAGGGTCACCTTCCATGCTACAGCCAACTATGATTCCATCAATTGGTATAAGGAAGACAGATTTATTTGCTCAAGTAGCTATGGAATAGTTTGGAGGTGACTACAGTGAGAACCCATTCTCCCCAAAATGTACTGTAATGTTCATAGCTGATGCGGAAGGTGGAGCTGTGGGTGTGTGTGCCAACCCAGCTGGAACTAAATGGTAACTGCCAGTAATCATGGAGGAGATTGTGCGTAAGTGCCAGGGTGCGGAAACAGCCAATATAACTGTGGGTTTTTTTAATTCATTCATGGGACATGGGCGTCGCTGGCTGGCCAACATTTATTGCCCATCTCTAGTTGCCCGAGTGTAGTTGAGAGTCAACCTCATTGCTGTGGTTCTGGAGTCACATGTAGGCCAGAGCAGTTAAGTAAGGCAGATTTCCTTCCCTAAAGGACATTAGTCTCAGGGCATACAGGTAAAAGGAGGCGTTACAAGTGATAGAAATTGTCTTGGACACTGACACTGGAATCTGTGGGCACCAGAGAATGGGTTGAGAGCACAGGACATTTCAAATAGCACAAATGATCTGGGAGGGTCAACATACCAGGTTGTACGTGAACTTGGAGAGACTTGGTTGTGTGGGAGAACTGAAGAGGCTTATAGCTCTGGGAACACTGGATCAGTGCAACTTCTGGAAGTCTATGGGAAGGAGGCTTGTTGAATTGAAGGAACAGATAGGGACTGACAGGATTTAGAGCACCATGTGGGATTACTCCGGGTATTCTGGTTTCCTCCCACAGTCCAAAGATGGGCAGGTTAGGTTGATTGGCCATGTTAATTTGCCCCTGGTGTTCCAGGATGCGTGAGTTAGATGGATTAGCAGAGTAAATATGTGGGATTGGGGGATAGGGCCTGGATGGGATTGTTGTTGGTTGAGACTCAATGGGCCAAATGGCCTCCTTCTGCACTGTAGGGATTCTATGATTATTTGACTCAATTGGGCATCCATGTAATGTGTATTTTGTATGCGCAAGAGGTGACTGTACCCCATGGGGTTAACGTAGAAGACTTTTAATTATGTAGACAGCAATCAAATTAAAGAGTAAATACACACAAATTTTAAAACTCTTTGTTTGAATGCTTTTTTTAAACGTAAGGAAAATATTTAATCTTATTTTCAACTCTGGGGCACCTAACTCTGTCCAAAGTTACTGCTTCAGCAGAAAAAATATTTTCTAACACATCTCTCACCTGTGAAAGCTTATTGTCTAAGAGGCCTAATAGGGCGGCACAGTAGCACAGTGGTCAGCACTGCTGCTTCACAACTCCAGGGACCTGGGTTCAATTCCTGGCTTGGGTCACTGTCTGTGTGGAGTTTGCACATTCGTCTGCATGGTTTTGTTCCGGTTTCCTCCCACAGTCCAAAGATGTGCAGGTTAGGTCAATTGGCCATGCTAAAATTACTCCTTAGTGTCCTAAGATGCGTAAATCAGAGGGATTAGCTGGTAAATATGTGGGTGTAGGGCCTGGGTGGGATTGTGGTTGGTGCAGACTCAATGGACACCAATGGCCTCTATCTGCGCTGTAGGGTTTCTATAATTCTCGGTGATCTGTCTTACCTTCAGCTTCCAATGTTCTCTTTAACTGTCACAACCTTTGTTCTGCCTTTCCATTTTAATCAGTATTACAATCGCCAATAGTCCTCCAGTGGGGGTCACGAGATGTCACAATCCGCAGGCCCAGGCGAATGTCTTGGTGCCAAGGTGATGAGATGATGCCATTGGCCATAATCATAGAGCCTGTTTCTGCACACCAGGCATTAACCAATCACCATCTGCAGCTAAACCACTCAAACTGCTTTATTTAAAGCAGTGATTTTTACGTTGAAGGCTGTAAAGTGCAGTTTAAACCATTCTTTAAAATTTGTTTTTATCCTGTTCTGCTCAAAGTGGAAGCGCATAATTATCCAAACTCTCTGCGTCCTCACCGTGTTAGAAACCTTCAAAAACGTACAGTGCAGAAGGAGGCCATTCAGCCCATCAAGCCAGCACCAACAACAATCACACCCAGACCCTATCCCTGTAACCCCATGTCTTCACCCTGTTAATCCCCGTGACACTAAGGGACAATTTAGCATGGCCAATCCACCTAACCCGCACATCTTTGGACCGTAGGAGGAAATCAGAGCACCCAAAGGAAACCCACGCAGACATGGGGAGAATGTGCAAACTCCACACAGACAGTGACCTGAGGCCAGAATTGAACCCAGGTCCCTAGTGCTGTGAGGCAGCAGTGCTCACCCACTGTGCCACTGTGATGCCCCAAATCACTGCACTGATCCTTAGATTTACAAGGAGGCAAGAGGGTATCAAGATGCAGTTAACAGTAACTGGAGTGAAACCTGGAGAAAACAGGATTGTAAAGCTGATGTCAAATATAACAACTGGTCTTCACAGTTCAGTTCTTCAATTCTCTGGCCAAACTGGCAGGCAGGAAATCCAATGGCCATAGGTCCTTGGCAATAATCTCTGGCGATTGGATAACAGAATAGGTTGCAGGCCGCAGATCATGGGCTAGATTGGATTAAAATCAGGGCATTTTTTAAAACAGGCCTCAATGTAGGTCAGAGAGCACAGGGGTGAGTGAACAGACTTTGACGTGTGTTAGCAGAATTTTGGATGACCTCAAGTTTACAGAAGTTAGAGTCTGGGAGACCAGTCAGGAGTGCATTTAACTAGGCAAGTCAACAAATGCAGGGATAAGAGTTCCAGCAGCAAACCCGGGTGGGTGGGGGCACCAATGGCGTCTCTTCTCCACAGCACAATCAGACCGTCTGTTCCCCTTTAGTGAGGAGCAGGAATAAATCCTGCTGGAGTGAACCACATCTGAAAAAATACGCTAGTGGGCCGGAGAATTCAGTCCTGGGCCCACTAATGAAACGCAAATGCTGATTTCCGTATTGTGATCAGCCCTGAGCTGGATTATGCTGGAAAGTTTAGTGCCGGAGACTCGCAGAGGCCATGACCCCCAGCGGGGAACCCACCAAACAGTTGATTTCTCCCAGCCCGCCACCTGAGGGGAGAGTTGCCCCTGGAGAATTTCTTATTTGAATTTCTGGATGATCCAAATTATTTTGAAATCACTTTGAATTCTCAAGAATAGTTTGCAAATTTAAATAAATATCACTATTTACAGGAAGGAAATTTATGGGAAGGCAAAGGGACGTCTGGCAGGCTTTCGAAAGTGTGTTAACCAGGGTCCAGGGTAAACACGTTCCTCTTAGAGTGAAGGGCAAGGCTGGTAGAAGTAGGGAACCCTGCATGACTCGGGATATTGAGGCCCTGGTCAAGAAAAAGAAAGAGGCACATGATGTGCATAGGCAGCTAGGATCGAGTGAATCTCTTAAAGAGCAAAGAGGGTGTAGGAGTAGAATTAAGAGAGAAATCAGGAGGGCAAAAGGGTAACATGAAATTGTTTTGGCAGATAAGGCAAAGAAGAATCCAAAGAGCTTCTACAAATACATAAAGGGTAAAAGAGTAACAAAGGAGAAAGTAGGGCCTCTTAAGGATCAACAAGGTAATCTATGTGCAGTCCACAAGAGATGGGTGAGATCCTAAATGAATATTTCTCATCAGTGTTTAGTGTTGAGAAAAGCATGGGTGTTAGGAAACTTGGGAATTAAATATTGATATCTTGAGGAGTGTACATATTACAGAGAAGGAGGTGCTGGAAGTCTTAAAGTGTATCAAGGTAGATAAATCTGCGGGACCTGATGAGGTATATCCTAGGACGTTGTGGGAGGCTAGAGAGGAAATTGCAGGTCTCCTAGCCAAGATATTTGAGTCATCGATAGTCACGGGTGAGGCACCTGAAGATTGGAGAGTAGCAAATGTTATGGCTTTGTTTAAAAAGAGCTGCAGGAAAAAGCCTGGGAATACAGGCCGGTGAGTCTCACATCTGTAGCGGGCAAGTTGTTAGAAGGTATTTTGAGAGACAGGATCTACAGGCACTTAGAAATGTGAGGTCTGATTAGGGACAGTCAGCATGGCTTTGAGAGTGGAAAATCATATCTCACAAATTTAACTGAATTTTTTGAAGGGGTAACCAAGAAGGTAGATGAGGGCAGTGCAGTTGATATTGTCTACATGGACTTTAGCAAGGCTTTTGACAAGATACCACATGGTAGGTTGTTGCATAAATTTAAATCTCACGGGATCCAGGATAAGGTATCTAAATGGATACAAAATTGGCTTCTTGACAGAAGCCAGAGGGTGGTTGTAGAGAGTTGTTTTTCAAACTGGAGGCCTGTGACCAGCGGTGTGCCTCAGGGATCAGAGCTGGGCTCACTGTTATTTGTCATTTATATTAATGATTTGGATGAGAATATAGGAGGCATGGTTAGTAAGTTTGCAGATGACACCAAGATTGGCGGCATAGTGGACAGTGATGAAGGTTATCTCCAATTGCAGCGGAATCTTGATCAATTGGGCCAGAGGGCTGATGAATGGCAGTTGGAGTTTAATTTAGACAAATGCAAGGTAATGCATTTTGATAGATTGAATCAGGGCAGGACTTACTCTGTTAATGGTCGGGCATTGGGGAGAGTTACAGGATAAAGAGATCTAGGAGTACATGTTCATAGCCCCTCGAAAGTAGTGTCACAGGTGGACAGAGTGGTGAAGAAGGCATTCAACATGCTTGGTTTCATTGGTCAGAACATTGAATACAGGAGTTAGGACGTCTTGTTAAAGTTGTACAAGACATTGGTAAGGCCACACTTGGAATACTGTGTGCAAATCCTGGTCACCCTATTATAGAAAGAATATTATTAAACTAGAAAGAGTGCAGAAAAGATTTACTAGGATGCAACTGGGACATGATGGATTGAGTTATAAGGGGAGGCTGAATAGACTGGGACTCTGGAGTGTAGGAGGCTGAGGGGTAACTTTATAGAGGTCTATAAAATAATGAGGGGCATAGACAAGGTAGATAGTCAATATCTTTTCCCAAAAGTAGGGGAGTCTAAAACTAGAGGGCACAGGTTTAAGGTGAGAGGGGAGAGATACAAAAGAACATAAGAATATAAGAAATAGGAGCAGGAGTAGGCCATCTAGCCCCTCGAGCCTGCCCCGCCGTTCAATAAGATCATGGCTGATCTGTCGTGGCTCAGTTCCACATTCCCACCCTCTCCCCATAACCCTTAATCCCCTTGCCTATCAAAAACCTATCAACCCGCGTCTTAAAAATATTTAGCGAGGCAGCCTCCACCACTTCAACGGGCAGAGAATTCCAGAGATTCACCACCCTTTGAGTGAAGAAGTTCCTCCTCAACTCCGTTCTAAACCGCCCCCCCTTTACCTTGAGGCTGTGCCCTCTAGTCCTACTATCCTTTCTGAGCGGGAAGAGCCTCTCCACCTCTATCCTATCCATCCCATTCATCATCTTATATGTCTCAATGAGATCTCCCCTCATTCTTCTAAACTCTAACGAGTACAAGCCTAGTTTATTCAGCCTCTCCTCAAAGTTCAACCCCCTCAATTCCGGTATCAGCCTAGTAAACCTCCTCTGCACTCCCTCCAAGGCCAAAATATCCTTGCGTAAGTGCGGCGACCAAAACTGCACACAGTACTCCAGCTGCGGCCTCACCAGTGCCCTGTACAGTTGCAGCAAGACTTCCCTACTTTTATATTCAATCCCCCTCGCTATGAAGGCCAGCATCCCATTAACCTTCCTGACCACCTGCTGCACCTGCAGGCTGGGTTTTTGCAACTCATGCACAAGGACCCCGAGGTCCCTCTGCACCGTTGCATGCTGCAGTTTTTCGCCATGTAAGTAATAGTCCTTCCTACCACTGTTCCTACCAAAGTGGACAACTTCACACTTGCCAACATTAAATTGCATTTGCCAGTTCCTGGCCCATTCGCCCAGCTTATCTAGATCCTTCTGCAGACTCTCCACACCCTCCGCACAATTTGCCGTTCCACCAATCTTGGTGTCATCAGCAAATTTCGACACCATACACTCGGTTCCCTCCTCCAGATCATCTATATAAATGGTAAATAGCTGAGGCCCCAGCACCGACCTCTGGGGCAGGGGTCGGTGCTGGGGGGCAATGTTTTCACACAGAGGGTGGTGAATGTCTGGAACAAGCTGCCAGACGTAGTAGTAGAGGCGGGTACAATTTTATCTTTTAAGAAGCATTTAGATAGTTACATGGGTGCGATGGGTATAGAGGGACATGGGCCAAAAGTGGGCAATTGGGATTAGTTTAGGGGTTTTAAGAAAAAGGATGGCATGGACAAGTTAGATCGAAGGGCCTGTTTCCGTGTTGTAAATCTCTATCACTCTATAATTGTTCTGTCGCATCCACAAAGTCATTAAAATGATGCAATGCATGCTGCCTAAACACCTAATACTTTTGCATAAAATTCCGTAGATTTTCTATATTGAAGTTAACACCAGTGAAGTATGCTGGTGTAGGAAGTTCATGAAGCATTCACATGCAAATGACAGTGCAAAGTATCAAGACAAAGCTCATTTTCATCAAATGCACTGATAAATATGTGAAACTACATTACTGTAGGTAGACTTAGCAGTTTTATTTCATGTTTGGCTTATTGTAGACACTTGCTGACACCCTTTGCCTTGTTAAATGAGGCTTAATTTGGAGAAAGCTCCATGAAATGTGCCATATAAATGAAAAACTGTTCTAATGGTTTGCAATACTTCATTCTAAGTGGGTTTTCCATATTTTTGGCACCCAGTGACATAACAATTAATTCCAGTGAAGATGCAAAGAACAAATTAATTACATCTGGTCATTACTTGTTTTTGAACAAGTGCCCCAGAACATGTCTCAAACTAATTAATAGGATAAATAAAACACAATGCCATTGAAGGAGTATTATAGATAATCTTATTAGTGTAAAAGAGGTTTTCAAGACACAAGAAAAAATATAGTCAAACCCACAGATTTTTTTATCAGCATAATTAAGAGCTGGAATCTTTCTCCACATTATAGCTGTGACCAAGGCAGGTCTTGCTGGTACAGCTGCGCTAGGTTCCCATCAAGACTTTTTCTTATGAATGCTACATGTGGTGGACTACTTAAAGGGTCAATCAACATTCCCACTGGAAAGTGATTTTGGAACCTCTGCCAAAAAGCCATAAAGAATACAATGCAAAATGTCCATCAGTGGTCCTGCCACCTACTAGTGTGCCAATGGCATCTTGTTACATTTTCTCACACCTTTACTCAGCAATGCCTGTTGTAAATAGCTGTTCCTAATGACAAGCTTCACCCATTGATCCAGAATTCTACATAAAATATCATCAGCTTATCTCAATATGCCCATTCATAGTTTTCCTGACATTTCCCAGACCCAGTGGAAGTGATGTTGAAAGTGGGGTGACATGGTGGCACAGTGGTTAGTACTGTTGCTTCATGGTGCCCAGGGACCTGGATTCAATTCCGTCCTTGGGTCACTGCCTGTGTGAAGTTTGCACATTCTCCCCATATCTGCTTGGGTTTCCCCCAGGTGTCCCAGTTTCTTCCCACAGTCCAAAATGTGCGGGTCAAGTTGATTGGTTATGCTAAATTGTCCCTTAGTGTCAGGAGGATTAGCATGGTAAATACTTGAGGTTAAGGGGATAGGGCCTGGGTGGAATCGTTCTCAATGGGCTGAATGGCCTCCTTTTGCACTGTAGGGATTCTATGATCCTTGCTGCAGGGTAAATAGGTGGGATCCTGCATTAAAAGTTCCAGTCAATTATCAAACACTTGCACACCAGAATATTTCTGAAAAACTAGCAGAACACATTGGTCCTTGCACGCGACCTCTCCCCAATCAACTTTTATCAGGTTCATGTCAACATTCATCTCCCTACATGTAACTGTCCTCCACTTATAAATCTTAAACGGGTTTTTTTGGTATCACAAGCTTTTGGGGTGCTGCCCCTTCATCAGGTGAGTGTCCTCAGTGCTCCAAAAGCTGGTGCTACCAAATAAACCCATTGAACTTTAACCTGGTGATGTGAGACTTCTTATTGTGCCCACCCCAATCCAACACCATCATCTCCACATTATGAATCTTAAATTGTTGCTGTGAAAAACCCACACATGGGAGTCGCAAACAATTCCTCTGTGCAAGTGATAGTCCCATATAAAATTCCAGCTTCTTAATTCAACATCTTCTTATAAAGATTAAAGAATTTGTTAGTTTTTGAGACATGTTAAAAATCTGGGATTCATCCCAAAGCACTCAAAATGTTCGAGTGCACCTCTCATTTTTTATAGAGCTATTTGCAACAACATGATTCGGAATATGTTTAAAGTTTATTAGTGTCACAAGTAGGCTCACATTTACACTGCAACGAAGTTACTGTGAAAATCCCCTAGTCATCACACTCTGGTGCCTGTCACAAGAGTCAAATACCTTCAGTAAAGGAGAAGAAAGGATGAGAATTCAAAACATAGCGATGTCTTTTCTCCTTCCTTTGCTCATGACATTGGATCCATTGGATCCAATTGCAGTGCCCTTTCCACTGCTTGCACAAATAAAATCTCAAACATTTTCGGGTTGTTACCAGCCCAGGTGATACTCCATTCCGGGAGTTTTTAAGTTTTAAGTTTATTTATTCATATCATAAGTAGGCTTACATTAACACTGTGATGAAGTTACTGTTGCCACACTCCGGTGCCTGTTTGGGTGCACAGAGGGAGAATTTAGCATGGCCATTCCATCTAACCAGCAAGTGTTCTGGACCGTAGGAGGAAAATAAAGCTCCTGGAGGAAACCCCCACAGACTCGGGGAGAACATGCGGACTTCACACAGTCAGTGGCGGCACGGTGGCACAGTGGTTAGCGTTGCTGCCTTACAGCATCAGGGACCCGGGTTTGATTCCCGGCTTGGGTCAATGTCTGTGTGGAGTTTGCACATCCTCCCCGTGTCTATGTGGGTTTCCACCGGGTGCTCCAGCTTCCTCTCACAATCTGAAAGACGTGTTGGTTAGGTACATTGACCCAAACAGGCGCAGGAGTGTAGCAACTACGGGAATTTCACAGTAATTTCATTGCAGTGTTAATGTAAGCCTTACCTGTGACTAATAAGGATATGGTCCTTTCTACATCAATGGGGATGAAGTAGAAATAGCTGAAAGCTTCAAGTTTCTAGGTGTCCGGATCACCAACAACCTGCCTTGGTCCCTCCACGTTGATACTACAGTTAAGAAAGCCCACCAACGCCTCTACTTTCTCAGGACGCTGAGGAAATTTTGCATTTCTGCTACGACTCTCATCAATGTTTACAGATGCACCACAGAAAGATTTATATCACTGATTTGTATGGTCTATTCTCTGACCAAGGCCACAAGAAACTTCAAAGGGTTGTGAACGTAGCCCAATCCATCACGCAAACCAGCCTTCCAACCATTGATTCCATCCATTCTCCCACTGCCTCGACAAAGCAGCCAGCATAATCAAGGACCCCACGCATCCCGGACATTCTCTCTTCCACCTTCTTCCATTAGGAAAAAGATACAAAAGTCTGTGATCACATACCAACCAACTTCTTCCCTGCTGCCATCAGGCTTTCGAATAGACCTACCATAAATTAAGCTGATCTTTCTCTACACCCTAACTATGACAGTAACACTATATTCTGCACCCTCTCCTTTCCATCTCCCCTATGTACTCAACGAATGGAACGCTTTGTCTTTATAGCTCACAAGAAACAGTAAGAAGTCTGACAACACCTGATTAACGTCCAACAGGTTTATTTGGAATCATGAGCTTTCAATCGTGAATTGAACCTGGGTCCCTGACGCTGCGAGGCAGCAGTGCTAACCACCGTGTATGTGAAGTCTGCACATTCAATCCAATTGCCACTGACAAATTCCCCACAAAAAAGGTTCACAGCAAAATGTACTATAGATGGCATCAACTAACAATAGGCGCACTTTCTCTAGGCAATTAGGATGGCCAATATACATAGGCCTATCCAACAATACCCATTATCAAGTTCAATTGTTTAATCGTTCTGTGTTTGATTATGTTAGTCTGATAACTGGTGTTTGATTGGCTAAGCAACAGTGTGGACGCCAGGAAAAGTAAACAAACTGTAGAAAGAGCCAGAAGCCAGAGTTGAAGCACGTTGCTTATTTTAAAAAGCTGTTTAATAATCTGTTACATACATAGAAACTCATGAGCTCTCTGCATATAGGCAGGATATAAAATATACAAAACCCACATCCGAAGAATACATTTCAAAAAGAGCTTTAAAGAGGATCTTAAAGGTGGAGATGGTGGTGGAGAGACAGGGAATTCCATAGCATGTGGGACAAAAGAAATAGGATGTAACCACAGCACTGCTGCCTCACAGCGGCAGCTTCAAGCTTTCGGCCCGTGAGTTTTTGGAGCGCTGCTTCTTCATCCGGTAAATCACTTGATGAAAGGGCAGTGCTCCAAAACCTCCTGTTACCAAATGAACCTGTTGGACTTTAACCTGATGTTGTGAGACTACCTACTGCGCCGACCCCAGTTCAACGCCGGCAATTCCACATCACGTGTGGAGTTTTCACATTCTCTCCATGTCTTGTGGGATTCCTCTGGATGATCCGGTTTCATCCCAAAGATCAAAGGTGCATAGGTTAGGTTGATTGGCCATGCTGAATTGACCTAGTATCGGGCGTGAGCAGGGTGAATGAGATTGATGGGAATAGGGCCTGGGTCAGACTGTGGTCAGTACAGCCTCGATGGGCCAAATGGCCTCCTTCTAGTACTGTAGGGATTCTATGATTCAATTATTCTAAATGTCTCCCTTTGTTGTGGATCATATGACTAACCCACCAATCTACCAACATAATCTGCACCTCACCTATACTAGGTTTAAACCTAGTGTGGGGGGCACATTATAAAAATGTGCCCTTGACTTTACTATTACCATATCCACTGTCGTGAGTTTCCTAAATGATTTATTATTGTCTGCAGAATTGGCAAACTGTGTCGTCCTCCATCTGTGTCTGAGTTTTGGCAAGGGAGAACACACACATTCCAACAAAACAACTGACCCCAGGCGTCAAAGGAAAACTTTACAAATTTTTCCTCTCCAATCAGTCCAATGCCTGTGCTGTTTAACCTTAACAAAATGAGGTGACAAAACACTCTCAGATTTCACGCTTCTTTCTTTAGGAATCTGTTTTTTTAATCCATTATCCGTACTGAGCAATGTAAGCTTTGTCACTCAGTATTTCGTATAGCCAGTCAACTGTTTTCATCAAATATAGCTCTGAAGAAACTCTGCGGGATTTCAAAGACGACTGTTTTCAATAATAAACTCAGCAGTATCTTTGTTTTATCCACTTCTAAAGTTGCCTAGATCCCATTAGCTGTTCAAATTGAAAATCCTTTAAGCTGCATTTTACTTCAGTTTAAACTCCAGCTACTTATATTTTATGCATGATATCTCCCCGCAGAAGATGCTTTGCAAGTTGTCAAATTCCGCAGTGTACTCCCATTATTCACTCTGGCCCATCCCTATGTATGACTGGATGACATCCACAAACATGCCCCCTTTTCACCCTACTAGATCCTGCTTGGGGGGAAGTGACAGTGGGCATTACCGTATTTCACGCATTTCCTCCGATTCCCGTTATTGGGTTTTCCAAGATCACCTCCCCCTTTCTAAGAAAAGGAACAGGGCACGGAGCACGGTCAAAAGGGAATGGGCATCCTGTTTTTCCTATTGTTGCTAGGTTCATCACAGGAAACGTCACTTTACACCCACGTGCATTTCATTAAAATGAGCAATCAAAAAAAAGGTACATTTAAACCTTTTTTTATTGCAGATTTCCCCTTGCATTTAGCAGGACACAAGTGTAATAATTGAAAATGAAAGGTAAAATACATTATTTCTTTGGCAGTCATACCCAATTTTATTTTTTGTCGCCTAATGATATTTGCTCATGTTCAGTGTTTCACAGGTCTGTAGGCTTCATCACATTGGTGATTTTAGTACAGAACAGCATTACAGACGAAGAGTGTGCCGCATCAGCTTTGGCAGATCATTATCAAAATGTGATCTCTGTTCTATTGGATGATACGGTGAGTTAAGTTTATTAAGTGTCTATGAAGCTGACAATCATTCAGGTTAAACCTACTTAAGTCAACTATTTTGTTCTGCTATTTCGGAGCAGACTAGTGTAGAATACGGGGCGGCACGTTGGCACAGTGTTTAGCACTGCTGTCTCACTGCGCCAGGCTCACTTCCGCACCTCTGGTCGATGTCTGTGTGGAGTTTGCACGTTCTCCCTGTGTTTGCGTGGGTTTCCTCCGGGTGCTCCGGTTTCCTCCTGCAATCCAAAGATGTTAGGTTGATTGGCCATGCTAAATTGTCCCATAGCATCAGGGGAATTAGCAGGGTAAGTATGTGGGGTTATAGGAATAAGGCCTGGGCCAGATTGTGGGGGGTGCAAACTCAGTGGGCTAAATGGCCTCCTTCTGCATTGTACGGACTCTATGATTCTATAATTCTATGTCAGTGAGTGTCATTCAATCTGTCTGGCTGATATGGCTGTTATAGTTGAATATATGTCCAATAGATGTGGGTTTGAAGCTTGCAGCAGTGCTCAGCGTGTGAAGATGAATTGAAGTTGAATGTTAGGTATGAGGTTTGATTGATGGAGATTGTTGGTAAGTGAGTGATGAGCGTCTGGTGATTCTAGTGCTTGATGTTAGAGGCGCAGTTGGCAGAAGATGGCATGTGAAGATGCATTTACTGGTCTTAATCACGTAGGTGAGATCACTGAACCCCATATGGTGCTGGATCCAGGTCCTTGAGATTCATCTTCCGGCACTGATTTCTACGAATATCTGCTCCTTCTGTCTTTTGAATGTGTAACTAGACAGCCTCCTGACAGATAAAGAACATCTCCACAACTTTCCAGCTGCTCCACCAAGGGCTGCATTGCCGCATCCAGAAAGCTCGGAGCCTGCCCTCTCCCGTTTCCTAGGTCAGAGTCACTTCCTGCACAAGTGGGCAACATTGTGACACAGTGGTTAGCACTGCTGCCTCATAGCTCCAAGGACCTGGGTTCGATTCCCGGCTTGGGTCACTGGCTGTGTGGAATTTGCACGTTCTCCCCTTGTCTGAGTGAGTTTCCTCCAAGTGCTCCCTCAGTCTAAAGATGTGCGGGTCAGGCTGATTGGCCATGCTAAATTGTACCTTAGCGTCCCAGGTTCTGTAGGTTAGAGGGGTTAGTGGGTTAAATGTGTGGGTTGTGGGGGATAGAGCCTGGGGCGGGATTGTTGTCAGTGCAGACTTGATGGGCTGAATGGCCTCTTTCTGCACTATAGGGTTTCTATGATTCTATGAATTGCAACTTGGATGCACTTTCTTTCAGTCAGTATTCTAGCTTTAAGTAGGACCAGAAAATTAAAATTCTGAGCCCCCCTGCTGTTACATACAGCCAATGGATAACACAATTAGCCCCAACTACATGCAACATTCATTCAAACAAACAAGGAGCACAAACTTGACATGCTGCCCGTAATACAGCTGGACAGGCTGGGACTTTATTTCCTGGAGCGTAGGAGGATGTGGAATGGCCAGACAGAAATTTATAAAATCATGCGGGGCAGAGGTAAGGTGAATAGCCAAGGTCCTTTCCCCAGAGTAGGGGAGTCCAAAACTAGCGAGCGTAGGATTAAGGTGAGGCGGGAAAGATTTAAAAGGGACTTGAAGGGTAGGTGGTTCATGTTTGGAATGAGCTACCCAAGGAGGTGGTAGAGGCAGGTACAATTACAATGTTTAAAAGATATATGGATAAGAAAGATTTAGAGGGATATGGGCCAAACGCAGGCAAACGGGACTGGTTAAGTTCGGGAAACCTGGACCAGTTGGGCTGAAGGACCTGTTTCCATGCTGTATATCTCTCTGGCTCTATAGGTGGGATTTTACAGCCTCACTCATCCCAAAACTGTACAATTCCGCCTGAGGTCAATGAACCTGTCTATTGTCCACCCTTCGCCCACTCAGATTCCTGCGGCGGGCAGGCTGGTAAAACTTCAGTCTATGACTCTAGGGCGTTGAACCTGCGTTGCATAATTGTACATCCGAATCCCTATTCCTAATCCAATTTGGAGCCCTTTGTGATAATGAGTGCTCTTCAGAAACAAGGTTGCACCAAGTTATAATTTCCAGGGAACCCCTTGTTTAAAAGCATATTCGCTAAGTTTTGTTTTCCATTTTTAGATCGAAAGAACAAACTCTTTTATCCAATCAAAAAATAATACATTACTGCATCGGAATAGAACTGGGGTAGGCAAATCTATTTTTATATTTCTATCGGCAAGTATAATATGTGCACACTTCTGTGTGATTTTTCTTCAGACATTGATATTTCAGTCTTCTAATCTGCTGTTTCTTTTCTTCCATTTCACTCATGCAAAACACCCCCTCACCCATTACATGGGTTTGTTGTCTAATTTCATAACGCTCGGGGAACTATCAAAAGTATGTCTCAAGCTTTATCCCAAAATATCAACTCATGTTTTGAAGATGCATTTTAAGCTTAGGTTTATTTATCAGTGAACGTGTTGCTGTGTCTTATTTAAATACAAAAATTGCCATCCCATCCGACCACTGGATGGCCCTATTCAATCTCAGACACTCTTAGTGGGTTGCCCACGCCTGCAGAGATGCCAGTTTATTCTGCTGAATTTGGCCAGAGTAAACCAGGTGTATCCCAAATCAGATACACAAGCTCTCTGACCCAATTTTCTAACATGGCCATTTCCAGCAAGGTTTCATGTCATAAGCCTCAAGAAATTCGGGAGTTGAACTACTTTTTCTTAGAAATTAATCTCTTAATATATTGACTACAATGTTATCTTGAAAGATGCTCCCTGTAATAAATTCTTACTCACAAGAATTGACATTTAGTTGCAACCCAATTACACATTGATAACTGTTTACTTCTTAAGCTTGATTCCTGATTTTAAGTGCACGTCTTTTGCAGGTAATATTTTTGAGGTGTTCTTCAAACTTGCCCAATACCAGTTTCAAAATTCTACTGTCATTTTATCTGTGTTTTGATGATACATTTTAAGCTTAGGCTTATTTATTATTGTAATGAAGTAGTGTCACAGCTGCAGTGGAGTTACTGTGAACATCCTCGAGTTGCCACAGTCCTGTCCAGGTACACTGAGGGAGAGTTTGAACTGGCCAATGCGCTGAACCAGCTCCTCTTTCGGACTATGGGAGGAAACCAGAGCACCCGGAGGAAACCCACACAGACACAAGGAGAATGTGCAGACAGACAGATAGTGACCCAAGCTGGGAATCAAACCCGAGTCCCTGGTGCTGTGAGGCAGCAGTGCAAACCAGTGTGCCACTGTACCACCCTACCTTATTTAGTCTCTAGGAAAATTAAAGCGTCCATACCTATCCAGCTCTTACATGATGTAAGAGGTTTGTTGTCCATATTAACATCAGGACTCCAGAGCCCTGTAGGTGGAAAGTGGAAAGCTTCCTTTCCAAAATGCCAATGCACATTTTTTACATCACTTTCATCTCCAGCCAGTTATGGCTCTACTCAACTCAACTTTGCCATGACCCCTTCCTTTATGAAGCACAAATAACTTCCTGCCTCACAAATCGCTGAGTTAAAACTTCTATCTTTGTTTAAAAATGTCTTCACACATGCACTTCACCTATCTAACCTGAGCTATAATTTCTACCTTCATTTTCACATCCTTCGTAATTCTGACTCCAATGCTGGAACTTTTTTTTTTCTTTTTTTGTTACTCCATCGTTTAAGTTACAAAGCCAATCAGAGTGGTTCAGACAAACCCAAATCCATTCCTTGCTTGCTCCAAAAACCAAATATAAAATCCAATTCGAGGTCCTCAAGACAGAGAGAGAGAAATAGGCAAACAAGATCCAAGCTGACAAGATAAGGCATTGCATCCCATCTTGGACTTGATCCGAACTTAGCCAAAAGGCTGGGAAGCAATGCTCAGATAATCGAGTAGCACCAGACAGAGGCAGAGCCAAATCTTTACACGCTTATAAGATTTTACTTGGACAGACACATATTGCACTTATATATCATGCATGTACACCCATAGTTTAAATCTATAAAGTTTATTTATTAGTCACAAGTAGGCTTACATTAACACTGCAATGAAATTACTGTGAAAATCCCCTAGTTACCACACACTGGCACCTGTTCGGGTGCACTGAGGGAGAATTTAGCATGGCAAATGCACCTAACCAGTCTTTCAGACTGTCGGAAGAAGCTGGAGCAACCCCACACAGACATGGGGAGAATGTGCTGACTCCACACAGATAGTGACCCAAGCCGGGACTCGAACCCAGATCCCTGGCTGTCCGAGGCAGCAGTGCTAATCACCGTGCCACCATGTCATCCATCTTTCCATGTCATGTACCAGGTGGATCTACAACCATTAAAGACCTACCTTTAGGAACTCTCTCCGACAACCACTTGATTATGTGACCTGCCAGCCTACCTTCAGAGACATCTTATAAAACTTATTTTTTTATTAACCAACCTTTCAATCTGTCCCTGACAATATATCCCTTCACTTTATCTTGTTTCCTTAAAAATAAATGCTTGGTAATAATTTTATCCTTGACTTTTTTTTGGAAAATAATGGCATCATAACTTAAAAAGAAAATTGAAATCATCTAGTGCTGTGCTGGATAATTAGCAGAGAATTCTTAATAGCTTCACATGGCATGCTTCTGTCAGGAGCTAACCTATTTATAGTGAGTGAGCTAATGGCAGCATAAAAATAGAGGAATGTCATGTGAACACATTAAACATTAATTTACTGTTATTTCAGCCAACTTCTGGACTTATATTTTGTAAAAATCGATAGCAAAATTGCCTTATTCTGAAGCAAGTCTCCCCTGCGGATTATGCATTTCAGGCAGCCTAAGGGTGTCATGTTGATAGCTATCCAGATATTCCAATACTGCCAACTCCAACGGGAAATCTATTTTTATATGCTCGGGAATGCAGTTTCATTTTAAAATTCAAGAGGAAACTCTCCTTCCGCTTGTACTTTTAAGTGTATTTTTAGTTTTTGCTCCACACACCATCTCCAGTTAGGACCATCAGTAGATAGACTATCTCGCATTGATATCAATTACAATGTGAATGCAGCCACAGTGAGTGGTCCTCCAACCCGTGTTGTAGAAGTGGCATCTTAGTGGCATTAGATCCTCTTTAGGGGTTGCTTTATGATCAACAGTGCAGTTACAAATTTGGATGTACACGTTTGTGAACCTCAATAGTTTGTTTGTTTGTATACATCAATAGTTGTCATATTTCCGACCACATTTCCAGCTACAAAAGGAACACTCTTCACAAATAAACCATAGAATCCCTACGGTGGAGAAGGAGGCCATGAAGCCCATCAAGCCTGCACCAACAACAATCCCACTCAGGCCCTATCCCTGTAACGCCAGCCATTTACACTGCTAGCCCCTCTGACACCAAGAGACAATTTAGCATGGCCAATCAATTTAATCCACACATGTTTGGAGCATGGGAGGACACCGGAGCAACCAGAGGAAACCCACGCAGGCATGGGGAGAACGTGCAAACTCCACACAGTTACCAGAGGTCGGAATTGAACCCAGGTCACTGACACTGTGAGGCAGCGGTGCTAACCACTGTGCCACCATACCACCCATAAATGTATCCCATTTGTGTAGTATTCCATGTTTGATTATCTGAGTCTAATTACAATTGATGCTTACTGTGCTTGACTGGTTATGCCTGGGTGTGGACTCAGAGAAAAAGTAAACAAAGCAGTAGAAAGAGCTGAATAATGGACTGGACATTTTACAGCAAGGTACATCAAACCTGTTGCAAACATAAAAACTAGTGTGATCACTGCATTGTTCTGAGATATATGCATTGCAGTGTGTGGAAAACTGGATTTGGAAACCAAGGGGTGATTCATCCAAAAGTGCTAAACTGGTGCAAAAATTGTTCTAGGCCTTGACTGTTTTTTTAGTGCAGCTTCAGACCTGAATCTCCACACCCTGTACACTGCAGCTATCACAATCCTGAATCTCATTAGAAACCCGGGGTGGCGGGGCTTAATCATGCTGGAGTCTGACAGCTCCGGACATCTGCACAGCGCAGTGACCTTGATCTGTCAGTCTCCCCGTTTTCTGGCCAACTCAATCGCTGGCCAGCCTGGGACTCCTGCAGTGTTGCCCCTCCAGCCCCTCACGTGACTCGATCACGGCCCCCACGACAATTCCCGGGCCAGCCCTGACCCCCTCCCCACCCTGGAGTGCCTTGATGTCTAGCCCGCCTCCCCCTGCCATCTCCACAGCAGTTGCGATCCTCCCACCCTCCTCATTCCAGCAGTGGGATCTCCCACCCCCACTGATTGCCTCTAGGCCACGCCCACGATAGGCCCTGCCACCTTGGCACTGCTCGATACCCAGTGGGCAGTGCCAAGGTGCCCTCTGGATGTGGGCACTTTGCCCCTTGGGCAGTGGCAGGGGACACAAGCTGGCACTGCCACGGTGCCCTACTCAGGGGGCACCACCACCACCCCCCCCCCACTGCCTGATCCCCTGGGAGGGCTCCAATTGCCTCCCCCATCATTCCGGCAGGGTCTCCCGCTACTTCCCCGACTGTGGGGAGCTATGTTAAACCTTGCTGGAATGAAAAATTCCTGGTGGGGTGGGAGAATTGGGCCCGACAAGTTCCCGATAATCACATGCAAAACATATTAAAAAAAGATTCAAATGACTTTCCTGCCTTCCCATTGGTTTCCAGCATGGTCTGGAGTCCGGGTTCTCCGGTTCTGGGAGATGCGCGTGCATTCCCAGCGCACGCGCAAATCCCAGAAAAAGGCCAACGACACAATTCTCCTGACCGGACCTGCCAGAAAGATTGTGGGTCGCGATGGGAGAATCGGGCCCCAGATTCCATTAGAAAGGAACAATATAATGATGCTCCAACCCTCTGCTGCTATGAGCAGAAGTCAAACTTCAAGAAAGATTGATTAAATTTGAGGAGATCCCCATTAATTCAGCCAATTCAACAGCCTCCCATCCATTGACTCTGTCTACACTTCCCGCTGCCTCAGCCAACATAACTAAGGACCCCACACACCACGGACATTCTCTCCTCTGCCTTCTTCCGTCAGGAAAAAGCCTAAGGTCACACACCAACCGACTCAAGAACAGCTTCTTCCCTGCTGCTGTCAGACTTTTGAATGGACTTACCTCACATTAAGTTGATCTTTCTCTACACCCTCACTATGACTGTAACACTTCATTCTGCACCCTCTCCTTTCCTTCTCTATGAACGGTATGCTTTCTCTGGATAGTGCACGAGAAACAATGCTTTTCACTGCATCCTAAAACGTGACAATAATAAATCAAATCAAAAAATATATATAAATCTTTGAATGGTGCTACTGCTGAAAGCATTTCTGAGTAGCTCCCTGCAAAAAGAAAACTTTAGATTAAGTTACAGCAACACAGGTCAATGTCAGAAACCTCTGACCTCGTCCACGCCTGGGATTCTCCAACACTGCTGCAGTGTAAGGAGTTTTGCCTGAGCGTCAAATTCTCCATTCTCACCGGCAGCAGGACGGGGAAGAACAAGGTCAGAGAACCCCGCCTCTGGATGCTTAACTGCTGCGAAACTGGATATAAAGTACCTCTCACACCCTGCTGCCATTGTCAGAGAGGACAGAGAATTTGGTGCTTAGTCAAACCTCCAGTCACTGCAGGGGGTCTGGAGAATCCCACTGGCGTGAACTGGCCAGAAAATTCCAGCCTGGAACTTTCTTTTGTGTTTTTAGGACAATTTTATATTTTATAACTTTCTAAAACGTTCACAGAAGGTTCACTCATTCCTGGGATGAGGGGCACATCTGATAAAGAAAATGTTGGAACTACACCATTGAGTTCAGGGAAACGCAGGCTTATTTTACTGAAACGTATAAGATCCTGAGGGGACTTGACAGGTCAGAGGATGTTTCCTCTTATTGGGGAGACTGGAACTAAGCAACACGTTTTAAGAATAAGTCGGAGTTGAGAATTTATTTTTTCCATCAGTGGAATTCTTTTCTCCAGGGAACATGTGGTACAAAGCTCCATTCTTCTGGTCCAATGGGTTAAATTTTTTGAAACTGATGATCAGTCAAATTATGCATTTTAACTTAACCACTCTTTCTGTGTTTTAGAGTAGTAAAGTGAAGTCAAGCCCACGGACAAAGCCTTTGGTACGTACCTGCCATTATAAATCATGTCTCCTGAAATGTCAATTCGGAAATTAACAAACTATTTGCAATAATGACTACTCCAAATCAGAACCAGAAACAAAGGTCCCTGAGATTAATCCGTGGTGTAAGATATTATGAACAGTTATCTTTGAAGTTTCTTCAGCTGCTATTTTAGAAGAAATAACAGCGGAAAATAAATGGGTTAAAACCAGCAGAGAAAGCTCTTTCAGAGAGTTAGTGCCAGCTTGATGGGCCGAATGGCCTTTTTCTGCACTGTCGGAATTCTCACTGGAAGGACAGAGGTTGAGGGGCGACCTGATGGAAGTCTACAGAATTATGAGGGGTATGGACAGAGTGGGTAATCAGAAGCGTTTTCCCAGGTGGAATTACTAGGGGGCACAGGTTTAAGTTGTGAGGGGCAAGGTTTAAAAGAGATGTACGAGGCACGTTTTTTGGACAAAGGGTGGGTCAGTGGGTGTCTGGAACCCACTGCTGGGAGAGATAGTGGAAGCTGACATAATAGTGAATTTTAGAAGGCATCTTGAGAAAGGATGGGAATAGAGGGACATAGACCCCCGTAAGGGTAGGGGGTTTAGTTCAGCTGGCAGTATGACTGGTACAGGCTTGGAGGGCTGATGGGCTCTGCTGTAATTTTCTTTGATTTTTGTTCTTTGTATTTTAGACTGTGTCTCTATGCTAAAATCCTGCAGTGCCAATCTATAAATATTATGATTTGGATTTTAAAAAGCCCTGTTGATATCTTAATGAAGTTATCCAGATTCCCTGTTGTAATACTTTTTACTGTAATGAAGATTTGTAGGTTTACAAGCCTGGAAATTATAATGCATGCAAACAGTGGAATAGAAACTCTGATTCTGCATTCAAGAACAGAAGATTTTCTGCGCTTCCACTCAGTGGAATACTGCGTATTAACATTAGCAGAATCAGAAATTCAGCCCTAAAGCCTGAGGGGAGAGGGGCAGGGGGTGATTTGATTTATTATTGTCACATGTATTAACATACAATGAAAAGTATTGCTTCTTGCGCTACACAGAAAAAAAATCGTTCATAGACAAGGAAAGGAGAGGGCGCAGAGCGTAATGTTACAGCCAAAGCTAGGGTGTAGGGAAAGGTCAATTTAATACGAGGTGGGTCCATTCAAAAGTCTGACAGCAGCAGAGAAGAAGCTGTTCTTGAGTCGGTTGGTACATGACTTCAGACTTTTGTATGTTTTTCCTGACGGAAGAAGGTGGAAGAGAGAATGTCCGGGGTGCGTGGGGTCCTTAGTTATGCTGGCTGCTTTTCCGAGGCAGCTGGAAGTGTAGACAGAGTCAATGGATGGGAGGTTGGTTTGCGTGATGGACTGGGCTTCGGTTACGACTCTGAAGTTTCTTGCAGCTTGGTCAGAGCAGGAGCCATACCAACTGATACATGCGGAAAGGATGCTTTCTATGGTGCATCTGTAAAAGTTGATGAGAGTCGTAGCGAACAAGCCAAATTTCCTTCGCCTCCTAAGAAAGTAGAGGCATTGGTGTATAATTGTTTATCACCACGAGTCCATGTTGTGCTACCGTCAAAAACCAATTTCACTGCAGCTGTGTAGGGTCTTGGTTAAACTACATCTGGAGCGCTGTGTACACTTCTGTTCTTATTTGAAAAAGTGATTCAAAGCAGTTCATTGAAGATTCACTCTTTCCTGGGATGAGGAGCATATCTGATGAAGAATGTTGGGCCTACACCATTGAGTTCAGGGAAATGATGGGTGATTTTACTGAAACGTATAAGATCCTGAGGAGACTTGATAGGTTGGATATTCAGAGGATGTTTCCTCTTATTGGGGAGACTGGAACGAGGGGACACATTTTAGGAATAAGTCAGAGTTGAGGAGAATTTATTTCTCCATGAGTGGAATTCTCTTCTTCAGAGCTAAATGGAACTTGGGTCATTGAATTTCATAGAATAGAATTCCAATAGTGCAGATGGAGAATGTTTGGCCCATTAAGTCAGCAATGACTCTGTGACAGAGTAGCATATCCATGCCCTCTCCCCCACCTTATCCCTATAACCCTACACATCTACCATGGCTAATCCATCTAACCTACACATCTTGGGATGCTAAGGGGCAATTTAGCATGGCCAATCCATCTAACCCGCACATCTTTGGAAATCCCTGAGTTGCCACACTTTGGCACTTGTTCAGTTACACCAAGGGAGAATTTAGCATGGCCAATGTCTCTAACCAGCATTTCCTTTGGACTGTGGGAGGAAACTGGAGCACCGGAGGCAACGCACCCAGATACGGGGAGAACTTGCAAACGCCACACAATACAGTGACCCAAGGCCAGAATCGAACTTGGGTCCCTGGAGCTTTGAGGCAGCAGTGCCACCGTGCCATCTATAATTTATTCAAGGTTGAGTTACATTTTCGATGAACAAGGAGTCAACAGTTATTAGAGACAGACAGGAGAGTGGGGTTGAGATCACAACCAGGTCAGCCATCAGACTCAAGAGCTGAAAGGCATACTCCTTCACCTAAGTATATGTTTATATTTTAAATAGATTGGCACCATTAAAATAGCAGGGAGAGGAATTTCAGACAAGTGTGGTTCACTGCTAGTATTGCACGCCATGATTTGAAGATCTTAGTGATTACGGGAGTATAAATTATTGATCACCCATCAATTCTGCATTAAACACAATGTGGAGATGCTGGTGTTGGACTGGGGTAAGCACAGTAAGTGCTTACAACACCATCAAGTTAAAACAACACCAAGTTAAAGTCCAATAGGTTCATTTGGCAGCACAAGCCAGAAGGTCTCAGAGCACTGTCCCATCACCACGTGAGCGGAAACTGATAGCCAAGTTCCACACACATGAGGATGACCTCAACCGGGGTCTTGGGTTCATGTCACACTATCTGTAATCCCCACAACTTGCCTGGGCTTGCAAAATCTCTCTAACTGTCCTGGCTGGAGACAATACACATCTCTTTAACCTGTGCTTAACCCTCTCTCCACTCACATTGTCTGTACCTTTAAGACTTGATTACCTGTAAAGATTCGCATTCCAACTATTATCTTGTAGATTGAGTTTGTGTTTATATGTGCCCTGTTTATGAACAGAACTCCCCTCACCTGATGAAGGGACAGTGCTCCGAAAGCTAGTGGCTTGTGCTACCAAATAAACCTATTGGACTTTAACCTGGTGTTGTGAGATTTCTTACTGTATTAAACAGGCAAATCAAAAAATGATACTAATTTCCTTTTGAAGAGACAACAAGTGGTGGGGCGGGGGTGGGAGGTAGTCAGCATGTCATTGCTCTGATCTTTATTCTAGTTTTGCCCATTTTGGAACAGCGAAGGCTGAGGGGAGATTTGATTGTAATGTGCAAAATTGCCAGGGGCTGGGATAGAGTGTATGGGGAGGGTCTATGTACTTCAGCAGAGAGGTTAGTGACTAGGGGGCAAAGATTTTAAAGTGTTGGTAGGAAGATTACAGAATCATAGGATCATACAGCACAGGAGAGGCCCTTCGGCCCATCGAGTCCCCACCGACATTAGAAGGGAGGTGAGGGGAGGTGAGGCATTAGAGATTAGAGGGGTGACAAAACCTTTTCTTCAGCCAGAGAGTTGTGTGGTTCTGGATCTCACTGCCTGAGAGGGTGACAGAGGAGAAACCCAAACTATTTAAATGGATAGGCGCATCAACGTAGGGGATTTTCACAGTAACTTCACTGCAGTGTTAATGTGAACCTACTTGTGACACTAATAAATAAACTTAAAAAAAAAACCTACAGGGCTTCAGATCAAATGCTGGGAAGTGGGTGGGTGGCTCGTTCTTTGGCCCGCATTTAAGAAAGCAATGTTTAAAAATGATGGGCCGAGTGGCCTCTTTCTGTGTTGTACGATTCAAAAATGCCATGATTTGTTTTTGAACTATAAAAGCTCCATTCGAGTGTGGGTCGAGGAAACGCCATCTAGAGTTTACATTTGATTATTCTGCTGCGTCTCTTTTTCCTTCGACACCAGCTCTGAGGAACACACACAGTATGATCCTGAGATTACCCCAATGGGATACTAATCTGGCAGCCTCATTTCCTGATGCGATGCTCTGAGCTAGCAAGTGTCAATTCAGGACATATATCCCACAATGAAAATAATTCAATCAGTAGGAGTGGGTGAGATTTCCGACTGCAAGTTTCCTGGAGTGTATTTGGGGAAATTGTCAGCCACAAGCCTGTGTTTTTTTGTTGTTGATTAGTGTTAATAGATTTTTTTTAAAAAATCACAGGCTGGATTTGCACATTTTCCCAATATCTGCTCCCAGCAAGTCCTGAAGCAGAAAATCTCTCCTTTTATATGTGTGGTTTCTATGACTGGCAGCTATCTAGGGGAATGTGTCTCCATTTCACAGCTAACGGCCTTTCTTCATTTTTATTAGGTTTGCGAAATTTTACGGAAAACAAAAGCATTAAATTTTACCAGTGAATCACATAATAACCTGCAGGAGAGTTTCAGAAGGCTACGCATAAACACAGACGCCGCGCTGGTATGTATACAAAACCCAGGAGTCAAGTCAGTTCAATCACTCAGGGAAATGGAGCTTTTTGTTTCAATGAAATTACAACCACAGTTAAAAAAAAACTCCACGTTTCAAATTAGATTTGTGGATTAGAATTTATGGCATAAGAGACCAGACCAGGTAATAGTGGATGACAATGACAAAAATGGTCTCGAATTTATTTTAAGTAACTGAATTAAACTGTCCCAGTTGTTAGCTCCAAATAAATATTTCACTGGTGAATTTCCACAGTGTTCATCGAATGGTTCATCTGACCTGAAGGGTGGCACAGCAGCACAGTGGTCAGCACAGCTGCCTTACTGCGAGGCCTGGGTTCGATTCCCGGTTTGGTTCACTGTCTGTGTGGAGTTTGCACGTTTTTCCCAGGTCTGCGTGGGTTTCCTCTGGTCACTCCCGTTTCCTCCCACAATCCAAAAATGTGCGGGTTAAATGGATTGGCCATGCTAAATTTCCCCTTAGTGGCGGGGGACTAGCTAGGGTAAATGCATGGGGTTATGGGGATAGGGCCTGGGTGGGATTGTAGTCATTGCTGAGCTGAATGGCCTCCTTCTGCAGTGCAGGGTTCTATTATTCTAATTGTCCAATTACATTTCTTTGGTTCTTCCCATGGACCTACATTGGCCCCTGATATTTTCAAATCCCCTGTGGCCACCATTATGCCATTGTATTTTTTTTATATAACAAAATTGAGATGTTCCCTCTCTAGCCTTCTAAACTAATTGCTGTTAGCAGGGCTGTGAGAGCTGTCTTCTCGCTCTCTCTCTGTCTCCAACTTCTCCAGCTTCCATTCAAAAACTAAGAACAAAGGAAAGCTCTTTTTATTTTACAAGTACCCCCAGTTGCTAAGCAACATCCACGTGTTTTTTATTTATTTTCCTCTCCATAGCCCTCTCTAAGCACAATGAAAACATAGTCAAAACTTAACCAACTCCCAAACACACAAACACGTGTGTCCAACATGAACCTAACTATAGGTCCTTTCTAGGCACAGAAGCATTAAATTCAACTATATCTTATTTCTAATGTTTACCTCTACATAATCCCTTAAAACTACCTTTGCTTTCCCAATAAAAACATAGAAACTAGAAGCAGAAGAAAACCATTTGGCCCTTCGAACCTTCTCCACCACACATTTGATCATCGCTGATCATTGAATTCAATATCCTGATTCTCCCTTCCCCCATTTCCCTCAATCCTTTTAGTCCCAAGAGCTATACCTAATGTAGAAATATAGAAACTAACTAATACTGTATCCATCACTCATCCATCATCCACGTCCTTGCTGACCCCTGTGGCGTATTGAAGATTGTAATGTACATTTGATTTGATTTGATTTATTATTGTCACCTATATTAGTATATAGTGAAAAGCATTGTTTCTTGTACGCGTTGCAGCCAAAGCATATTGTTCATCGGGAAGGAAAGGAGAGAGTGCAGAATGTAGTGCTACTATCATAGCAAAGGTGTAGAGAAACACCAATTTAATGCAAGATAGGTTCATTCAAACATCTGGTGGCAGCGGGGAAGAAGAGTCAGTGGGTACGTGATCTCAGAATTTTGTACCTTTTTCCCGACAGAAGAAGGTGGAAGAGAGAATGTTCCTGGTACGTGGTGTCCTTAATTATGTTGGCTGCTTTTCCGAAACAGGAGGAAGTGTAGTCAGTGTCAATGGGTGGGAGGCTGGTTTGTGTGATAGACTGGACTTCATTCACAATCCTTTCTCGTTTCTTGCGGTCTTGGACAGAGCAGGAGCCATACCAAGCTGTGATACAACCAGAAATAATGCTTTCTATGGTGCATCCGTAGAAGTTGATGAGAATGTAGTGCCCATACCAAATTTCCTTAGTCTCATGAGAAAGTAGAGGCATTGGCATGAAGGAACCAGGATAGGTTGTTGGTGATCTGGACACCTAAAAACTTGAGGCTCTCAATCATTTTTACTTCATCCTCATTGATGTTGACAGGGATATGCCCTTCGCTACGCTTCCTGAAGTCAATGACTATCTCCTTCGTTTTGTTGAAGGAAGGTTATTGTCATTACACCAGTTCACCAGATTCTCCAACTCATTCCTCTACCCTGTCTCGTCATTGTTTGAGATCAGACCCACCTCAGTAATGTCATCAGCAAACTTGAAAATCGAGTTGGAGCAGAATTTGGCCACACAGTCGAAGATGTATAAGGGCTGTGGTAAGGGGCTAAGGACACAGCCTTGTGGGGTATCGGCATTCTGGGTGATTGTGAAGGAAATATTGTTGCCTATCCTTAGGCAATCTATGGGTTAGGAAATCGAGGAAGATCCTGTTGCAGAGGGAGGAGCCAAGCCAAAAAAACAAAGTTTGGAGATGAGTCTCATCAGAATAATGGTGTTAAAGGCTGAGCTGTATTCCATAAATAGGAGTCTGACATTGGTGCCTTTGTTATCTAGGTTTTTCAGGGTTGAGGGTAGGGTCAGGGAGATGGTATCTGCTGTGGACCTGTTGCGGTGATAAGTGAACTGTAATGGATCCAGGCAATCTGGGAGGCAGGAATTGATTTGTGCCACGACTAACCTTGTTAGTTGTTCACTCAATGCTCCCATACACATTTATATCAGCAGGGGGAGTCTGCATCAAGAGAAATAAGAGAAAGGAAACCATT
Organism: Carcharhinus amblyrhynchos; assembly: GCF_965287045.1. NCBI lineage: Eukaryota > Metazoa > Chordata > Chondrichthyes > Carcharhiniformes > Carcharhinidae > Carcharhinus > Carcharhinus amblyrhynchos. The sequence goes on along the minus strand of NC_137349.1, from coordinate 4,816,790 downwards.
GTTTCCTTTTTCAGTTATAAATTCTCCGGCTGTTTCTGCCCCAATAGCTTCACCACCCTTATTGACTCCTGATCCATCAATGCTTCCAATTTAAAATTCTAATCCTCAGGTGGATAGATTGGAGAAGTTGGGACTGTTTTCCTTGGAGAAGAGGGGGTTGAAAGGAGATTTAATGGAAATAATCAAAATCATGAGGAATCTGGACAGCGTAAATAAGAAAATTTTTTCCCATTAAGAGCAAGAGAGCACACATCTAAGATAATTGGTGAAAGAAGCAATGACGACATTAGAAAAATGTTTTTCACATAGCTAGTGGTTAGGATTTGGAATCTATTGCTCAAGAGTGCAGTGGAGGCAGGGTCAGTTCAAGTATTCAAGATGAATTGTTCATCGAATCAACGGTGCAGAAGGAGGCCATTCAACCCATCGAGTCTGCACCAACCACAATCCCATCCAGGTCCTTTTCCCCATAACCCCATGCATTTACAGTGCTAATCCCCCTGGCATTAAGGGGCAACTTAGCATGGCCAATCCACCTAACTCACACATCTTTGGGCTGTGGGAGGAAACTGGTGCACCCAGAAGAAACCCATGCAGACACAGGGAGAATGTGCAAACTCTACACAGACAAACCCCCAAGCTGGGAAGTGAACCAGGTTCCTTGGCGCAGTGAGGCAGCAGTGCTAACCACTGTGCCACCGTGCTGCCCCGTCTGAAAATGCAAAGTGTGAAGGGCTATGAGGAGAAGGCTGGGAAGTGGCACTGAGTGCTCATCAATTTCCTCTCAAATCCTCAAATACCTCAGTTTTTCCATCTCCACTGTGATCCTTGATAAAACACACCTTTACGGCCAAGCTTTGGTCATCCTACCCAATATCTCTTTTTAATTTCAGCATTTATTTATGTCTGATTACACTTCTGTAAAGCACCTTGTAATGATTTTCTAACTAAACATTAAATAAATGCTAGTTATTGTTTTAATGGAAGTTTTTGGTTTGATTTGATTAATTCCTGTCACGTTAGTATGCAGTGAAAAGTATTGTTCCTTCCACGCCATACAGACAAAGCATACTGTTCATAGAGAAGGAAAGGTGAGAGTGCAGAATGTAGTGTTACAGTCATAGCTAGGGTGTATTTTTTTTACATGCTATATAGACAAAGCATACTTTTAATAGAGAAGGAAAGTTGAGAGTGCAGAATGTAGTGTTACAGTCATAGCTAGGGTGCAGAGAAAGATCAACTTAATGCAAGGTAGGTCCATTCAAAAGTCTGATGGCAGAAGGGAAGAAGCTGTTTTTGAATCGGTGTGTGACTTCAGACTTCTGGATCTTTTTCTGGATGGAAGAAGATGGGAAGAAAGTATGTCCGGGGTACGTGGGGTCCTTGCTTTTCCAAGGCAGCGAGAAGTGTAGACAGTGCCAGTAGGTGGGAGGTTGGTTTGCGTGATGGACTGGGTTTCATCCACAACCTTTGTAGTTTCTTGCGGTCTTGGACGGAGCAGGAGCCCATACCAAGCTGTGATACATCCAGAAGGAAGTATTATTCAATTTAAAATCAAACACTCAGGAGGAAGTGCTGCCTCAGAGAGCTGTTGATCCATGTGATTGGCTTCCAACTCTGTAGTCCCAGCATCACCATCAGGAACAATGGTCACTGTTGGGACTGCAGGCAGTCTCCATTTTCTAACGCCAGTCGCCCAGACCAGATAAGGGTGGGAGACTCACATAGGAGACTGATGGAGGGGTTTGGGACAGCTAGGGTTGGGAGTTCGGGTTCCAAAGGTCAGAAGAGGGAGCACCCAATGGGGGACACAATCAGAAGAGGGGACCCATGAGGGTCTGCCTTTCCTACCCAAGGCCTGAGCAGAGCAACCTGACTGGTTTCCCTATCTGTCAGTCACCTTCTTTTATCCAGCCGCAAAATGAGCAGGAAGCAGATCTTTAGTGGCTTCTGCTAAACCAAGGGCATCCTGGACTGTGGAAGGCACTACCCTTCACAAGAGATCAATACCCAAAGCCTTCCTGGGCGGCACGGTGTCACAGCGGTTAGCACTCTGTCTCACACTGAGAAAGGACCTGGGTTTGATTGCCCGCTTGGGTCACTGTCAATATGGAGTCTGCATGTTCTCCCCATGTCTGCGTGGGTTTCTTCCGCATGCAATAATTTCCTCCCACAGTCCGAAAAATAAAGTTTATTTATTAGTCACAAGTAAGGCTTACATTAACACTGTAATGAAGTTATTGTGAAATTCCCCTAGATGAGCTGGTTAGGTGCATTGGCCATGTTAAATTCTCCCTCAGTGTACCTGAACAGGCAACTGGAGGATTTACACCGTAACTTCAATGCAGTGTTAATGTAAGCCTAATTGTGACACTAATAAATAAACTTTATCTGGTCTCTCAGGTGGGCTAAATATGGCACAATTTTAAAAACAACAGTTCTCCCTGCTTGTTATGGCTAAGATTTATCTTTCAATCAACTTCTGACAAACTGATTATCTGCTCATTATTTCATTACTATTGTATGCAAATTAGTTGTCATGTTACACAACATTACAACACTTCAAAAGTACTTCATTGTCTGTAAAGTGCCTTGGAATATCCTGAGACAGTGAATGACATTATTTAAATGCAATCTTTCTTTTGTTACTTTGTAAACATCTTCCCTTAAAATATATCACCATTCTACACTACAGACAGTAAAAAAGGCAAATGGTATGTTGGCCTTCAATGTGAGAGGATTTGAGTTCAGGAGCAGCGATGTGTTGTTGCAGTTACACAGGACCTTGATGAGGCCACACTGAGAATATTGTGTGCAGCTTTGGTCTCCTATTCTGGGGGAGGATGTCCTTGCTCTCGAGGGAGTGCAGTGAAGGTTTACTGGTATGGTGGGACTGATAAATGAGGGGAGGTTGACTAGATTAAGATTGTTTTCATTGGAGTTCAGATGAATGAAAGGGGATCTCATAGATGCTTATAAAATTCTAACAGGACCAGACAGCGTAGATGCAGGGAGGATGTTCCCAATGGTGGGGGTGTCCAGAAGCAGGGGTCACAGTCTGAGGACTCAGGTAGACCATTTAGGAGGGAGTTGAGGAGACATTTCTTCACCCAAAGAGTGGTGAGCCTGTGGAAATCATTACCACAGGAAGTAGTTGATGCCAAAACATTGAATGCATTCAAGAGTTGACTGGATATAGCATTTGGGGCAAATAGGATCAAAGGTTATGGGAAGAAAACTATTGGATTAGGCTATTGAGTTGGATGATCAGCCACAATCATGATAAATGGCAGAGCAGGTTCAAAGGGCCTAATGGCCTCCTCCTGCTCCTATCTTCTATGGTTCTATATTTACAGCCGATCATTACATGTTCTTGGACACTGTGATGTGTCCCAGAGCATGCCTTAAATTAATTAATCCTATCTTCTATGTTTCTATAACTTATTTAAAAATGAGCATAAAGAAATGATTCTAATGTGAACTTATATCAGGATTTCGTTAGCATTTCCCTTATCTACAAAGCCCAAATATATTGCTAAGTCATCCTACCACTAATGCGCCATCAATTGAGAAAGGTAGAGACACATTAGGAAATTATAGGCAGATTCATCTATTGTCTGCTGTGGGGGTAGTTATTAGAATCTGTTCTTAGGAACAGATTGAGTGACCACTTGGACAACTATGAACTGATCCGATATGAATTTGTAAAGAGTAAATTGCGTATTGTAAATATTGTTGAATTTTTTGAGGATGTGGCTAATATGGTTGATGAGATGGTTTGGTTTGGTTTATTACTGCCACATGTATTAGTATACAGTGAATATGTTACAGTGTATCCACAACTTGTATTAGTATACAGTGTTTATGATGCAGTGTATCCACAACATGTATTAGTACACAGAGAAAAGTACTGTTTCTTGCCTGCAATACAGGCAAAGCATATGGTACACAGTGAAGGAAACGAGAGAGTGCGGAATGCACCCATAGCTAGGGTGTAAAGAGTTTAAAGGAATTAGAATGAAGTTTTAGAAGCATAGAACAAGAGTAAAATATAGAATTAGAAGGTGTGCTGGGCACAGCTTGCAAGAAGTCGCCTCACTTTTGCATGTGTCTCTGGATGTCCATTATACGGGCTGTTGAAAGACATTTGCTCTACACAAGCGTTTGTTAACAGTAATGAGTGCTTGGAATTGGAGACAACCTATTGACGTGGGTGGGGAATTGGTTAGGAGATAAAAGGCAAATGGAGATAATGAGCAGGATTTTATGGCCTCGCTCATCCCGAAGCCATAAAATCCCAACCCATGTCAACGGACCTTTCTATACCCCGCCTCTCACCCCCTCCAATTCATGTAACGGGCAGGGCAAAGTTCCAGCAAATCAGCATGTGCTCAAATTGGTAGGATCTGACTGGCATTGTCCTCAGGAATCTGTATTGGGACCTCAGCTTGTAATCATACTTACAAATTGTCTTAGATGAAAGAATACAGAGCCACATCCAAGTTTGCTGATGACATAACATAAGCTCATATGAGTGATGATGGGAGCAGAAAGTTGCAATAACAGATTAAATGAGAGGTAAATCTTGACAGATGGAGATCAATGGGGGGAAATGTTTGATCATCTGTTTTGGACCTAAGAAAGATAGATCACAGTGTTTTCTAAATGGTGGGAGGGCGGGAGGCGAGGGAAAAACAAAGAAGTTTAAGGATTGGATAAAAGCAAATTATTACAGATGCTGGAATCTGAAATCAAAAAAGAAAATGTTGGAAAATCTCAGCAGGTCTGGCAGCATCTGTAAGGAGAGAAAAGAGCTGACGTTTCGAGTCCAGATGACCCTTTGTCAAAGCTAAAAGGCATAGAAAGTGGGAGATATTTATACTGTAGGGTGAGGGAATGAAAGATGAGCCATTGCCACAAAAACAAAGGGCTCTGTTAATCCCCCTGACACTGAGGGGCAACTTAGCACGGCCAATCAACTTAATCAAGATGCTTATTTAATCCACTTCTCTTTCACACTTCTCTACATCAAACCAGTTATATTCAAAGTCCAGGCGCAGGAGTTCTAACAATAGTGGCAAAAATATCATCTAATCTGTTGAGAAAATTGTGTGCGGACAATATATTTTGATTGAACCAGAGCAGGACTTACTCAGTTAATGGTAAGGTGTTGGGGAGAGTTCCAGAACAAAGAGATCTAGGGGCACATGTTCATAGCTCCTTGAAAGTGGAATCACAGGTGATAGGTTGGTGAAGAAGGCATTCGGCATGCTTGGTTGGTCAGAACATTGAATACAGGAGTTGAGACATCTTGTTGACAAGACATTGGTAAGGCCACACTTGGATTACTGCGTACAGTTCTGGTCACCCTATTATAGAAAGGATATTATTAAACTAGAAAGAGTGCAGAAAAGATTTACTAGGATGCTACCGGAGCTTGACGATTTGAGTTATAAAGAGAGGTCAGATAGACTGGGACATTTTTCTCTGGAGTGTAGAAGGCTTGGGGTGATCTTACAGAGGTCTACAAAATAATGAAGGGCATAGATCAGCTAAATAGTCAATATCTTTTCCCAAAAGTAAGGGAGTCTAAAACTAGAGGGCATAGGTTTAAGCTGAGAGGGGAGAGATACAAAAGGGACCAGAGGGTCAATTTTTTCATGCAGAGGGTTTTGAGTGTCTGGAACAAGCTGCCAGAGGTAGTAGTAGAGGCAGGTACAATTTTGTCTTTTAAAAAGCATTTAGACAGTTATGCGGGTAAGACGAGTATAGAGGGATATGGGCCAAATGCGGGCAATTGGGATTAGCTTAGGGGTTTAAAAAAAAAGGGCGGCATGGACAAGTTGGGCCGAAGGGCCTGTTTCCATTCTGTAAACTTCTCTGACTCTATTCAAATTCTCTGCTCACAGGGAAAATGTTGCAGATTGAGGATACAAAACCTCAGAAGGCCTTCACTCAAGAAACTGAAAGAATTGTTGCATCACTTGAAATTATTCTGGCAGCAATTAACCAAGGGTGCAGGATGATAAGAAATCTCTTCAATCATATCACGGACAATGTTTTAAAAGTGAATCTCCACTCCCCCATCCACACAGATTCCCCTGGACTCTTTTCAAGGACTCTTACAGGAAGCTTATAACGGAGACATTTAACCAGGACAGAGCTGGATCACTTGCAAAATTCTGCACCAAAACCCAAACAATAAATAAACAATGGGTGACAGGAAGGATGCAAACATTACCAGCTGGGAAGTTCTGCTGCAGTAAAGCTTACCTACTGACAGGAACATAATCAGCCCTAAATTTATTAATAACGGATAATGTACAGCGCTGTGTAAAGTGTAACATAAAACTCATTTTTTTACTTTTTCAAACTCTTTGTTTCATTAATCATTACTCTGAGTCTTTTGTCCCATAATGAAGATTTACCTATTTCACAGTTTGTGGTCAGACAGAAAGGTAAGCCCTAGATAGGGGAAAGATTTATCAAAGCTGATTCCCCGCTATTTTGGGCCTAGCAATGTTTACTTTCTGTTTGTAAAACAGAGACCAAAGGAGCAGAGACTAATTTCAATAGTCTGTGCAGCTACAGCAGGCGCAAGCATTGAGGTTTGATAGAAATTGGGAAGAAGCAATGTCAAAAAATCTGTCATCTCATTTGTCTGGGTCTCTGATTGTCAGAAACCCTCATGAAGGTTCTCCAGAAGTAAGTAGACTTCACTGCTTGGGTCCAACATGGGTGGCACAGTGGTGGTTAGCATTGCTGCCTCACAGCGCCAGGGATTCAGGTGCAATTCCGGCTTTGGACCACTATCTGTGTGGAGTTTACACATTCTCCCTGTGTCTCCTTGGGTTTCCTCCGGGTGATCTGGTTTCCTCCCACAGCCCAGAGATGTGTGGGTTAGATAGATTGGCTATGCCAAATTGCCTCTTTGCATCAGGGATTGTTGTTGCTGCGGGCTTGATGGACCGAATGGCCTCTTTCTGCACTGTAGTGATTCTATGAATCTATGATTCTATTCTGTGAACTCTCTCAGCATGAGTAAGGGAGGCAAACAGTAAATGGGAAATAAAAGAAAAATTTTCTTATTCAGAACCAATGGGGCATCAAATTTTATAGTTGGATGAAATACAGTTGGTAGAAGTAGGAGAGCAGACACTTGAGATGTCAGACAGCTATGACAGTTCCCTACTCTTAACGTATTCCTTTGATTAGGAAGACAATAGTATTTCCCAGGAAAAGATAGCATCAGTGCTGCAGACTCACCTGATGAAGGAGCAGCGCTCCGAAAGCTCACAACACCAAATAAACCTGTTGGACTTTAACCTGGTGTTGTGAGACTTCTTACTGTGCCCACCCCAGTCCAACACCGGCATCTCCACATTGTGGTTTTGTGAAGGACTGAAGGGCAGGCTGACTCAGTGGAGGGTGTCCCTGTGGCTGTTTAGAAGCTGCCCATGGCACACAAACTCGATGCCTTGTGATCTTTGCAGTAACAGGAAGCGCCGTTCCACTCTTTGACATTGGATGTTAGTCGGACTGCAGCAGCTGGGACGGTTCAGTCACGGAGCTGAATGCTCAGCAGCAGGCAAACTGGAAGTAGCAAGGAACAGAACAGCTGCCTGGAGGTGGCTTTCTGGCAACAGATCCTGGGGGTGTTGGGGTGTGCAGTGCAACACTCCAAATGGACTTTGGGCCCCTTCCCACCTGGCAGCCTACAGTTGCAGCCACAGGCCACCATCTATTATTTTATTTTCATAGAATCCCCACAGTGCAGAAGATGGCCATTCAGCCCATTGAGTCTGCACCGACCCTCCGAAAGAACACACTACTTAGGCGCAATCCCCTACTCTATCCATGTAACCCTACACATTTACCATGGCCTATCCCCCTAATGTGCACACCTTTGGACATTAAGGGACAATTTAGCATAGCCAATCCCCCCAAACTGCACATCTTTGGATTGCGGGAGGAAACCGGAGCACCCGGAGGAAACCCATGCAGTCATGGGGAAAATGTACAAACTCCACATAGAATTCATCCGAGGCTGGAATTGAACCTGGGTCCCTAGCACTGTGAGGGATTAGTGCTGATCTTTTACATTTTAAAAATTTGGACTGTGGTTGTCACTATCTTGGGGTACCCATTCCCTCAGTTACGTGCCATGGCATCTTACTGCCACTGCTTCCAAGCAGAAAGCTTTCGCTTGGGATCTCCTGTTCAAGAGCCCACCACCAATCTTAATCAGATGTTGAGTCCATGCTGTGGTTGTTGATTAACTAATTGGGGAAAAGATTATGTGAGTGATTTTTCCCTAGACAGTCCGGATGGCCACCATTTGACTCTTATGGTAGGATCCTGAAGATCACAAGGAAATCCTATCAGGGTCATCTGCAGCAAAACAGAGGACAACGACTTTGACTTGATTTGATTTGATTTATTATTGGGATACGATGAAAAGTATTGTTTCTTGCGAGCTAAATAGACAAAGCATACCCTTCATGAGTACATAGGGGAGAAAGAAAGCAGAAGGTGCAGAGTATAGTGTCACAGTCATAGCTAGAGTGTAGAGAAAAATCAACTTAATATAAGGTAGGTCCATTCAAAAGTCTGATGGCAGCAGGGGAGAAGTTGTTCCTTAGTTGGTTGGTACGTGATCTTTTGTATGTTGCTCTGGACAGAAGAAGGTGGAAGAGAGTATGTCCGGCGTGCGTGGGGTCCTTGATTATGCTGGCTGCTCTGCCGAGGCAGCGTGAAGTGTAGACAGAGTCAACGGGTGAAAGGCTGGTTTGCGTGAAAGACTGGGCTACATTCACAACCCTTTGTAGTTTCGTGCAGTCTTGTTCAGAGCAGGAACCATACCAATCTGGGGTACATCTGGAAAGAATGCTTTCTACAGTGCATCTGTAAAAATTGGTGAGAGTCGTAGCAGACATGCCAAATTTCCTTAGCCTCCTGAGAGGCGCTGGTGGGTTTTCTTAACTGTAGCGAGAGTGTGGAGGGACCAGAACAGGTGATCTGGAATTGGACCGAGGTCCCTTGCACTGTGAGGGAGTAGTGCTGATCTGGACATCTAAAAACTTGGAGTTCTTGACCATTTCCACTTCATCACCGTTGAAGTTTTTGCTTGAGGCCTATTTTGATCATTTTATATGAATATACAACATATCTGGCAGCACGGAGACACAGTGGTTAACACTGCTGCCTCACAGCTCCAGGGACTCAGGTTCGATTCCCATCTTGGGTCACTACCTGTACGGAGTTTGCACATTCTCTCCATGACTGCGTGGGTTTTCTCTGGGTGGGTCCGATTTCCTCCCACAGTCTGAAAGATGTGCTTGTTAGGTGCATTGGCCCAAACAGGCCAATACATGTGGCGACTAGGGGAATTTCACAGTAACTTCATTGCAGTGTTAATATAAGCCTTACTTGCAACTAATAAACATGAGGCCAGTTTTTGCCAGATGTAAGTCCTCATTAAAATGCCTCAAAGCATGTCTCATAAAATGGGGCCTGCAGTAAATCAACAGTGCAAATAATTTTAGAGAATATGCCCAACATGGCCAGGTCATAATCTGCCACACAGGTCTCACAAAATCAGAACTAAAGTCCACACTTCACTGCAGAATAGCACAAATACGTGCGCACGAATAATTACCTCCCCACGGAGAAAACATATTGACAAGGTCCATAGCTTGGCTGCCCAGAACAAAAATCACACGATTGATGTCACTGCATCTAACAGCATGACTAGTCTCATCATAAACAAAAGCACTGCCAATTTCAGACAGAAAACCAATGTACAGTATAATCCGTACATCTAATACACCAAGGATCCTGGCTGGCTCTCAGTGCGTTACATGACAGAATTCTAAATGAGAGGCTGAGGTGACAAACTGCACTGTGAAGACAGAGCTCAAGTGGGTTGATAGTTAAACTCCGCCAAATTAGATTGCTCCCCTGTTATTAACTGACAGTTATCAAGCGTTATTTATTCGCGAAAGGTCAATGCGTTTTCCACGAAATGACAGGAGTTTATATCAGGTTGAGGTTAATGTTGCGCACGTAGGATTAGAGTTGGCAGATGCTTACATACAAGTGACGGTGGAAATTGCAGCACCACTGTCACTCATTCTACAATCACTATTGGCAATCCAATTCTATAAGTCCTTCGGTATATTAGACTGACCTCCAGTCATCCTCGGGATCAAGTGATAAGGATCAGCATTCTTCCATCCATCTATTTTCCAATTCTGATACTTCTTTGAACTATTTACATTACTTGGGAGGCTTCGCACCACTTCCTGCATTCACTTCACCTTGGAAAATATTTGGTGCTATTTCTGCTTCAGAACTTCAAACTATTCAAACGTTAATAAGAAATTACTGCTGTCTGTCTCATCTATCCTATTTCTACCTAATGCTGTAAAGTAATTGAGGGCGGCATGGTAGCACAGTTATTAGCGCTGCTGCCTCGCAGCTCTAGGGACCCAGGTTCAAGTCCAGTCTTGGGTGACTGTCTGTGTGGAGTTTGCACATTCGCCCCCCGCATCTACGTGAGTTTCCTCCAGGTGCTCCAGTTTCCTCCCACAGGCTAAAGATGCGCAGTTTAGGTGGGTTGGCCATGCTAAATTGCCCCTTAGTGTCCCAAGATGTGTAGGTTAGATGGATTAGCCAATGGAAATGTGTGGGGTTATGAGGATAGGATGGGGTAGAGGGCCTGGGTAAGATACTTGGTCAGCGAGTCGGGGCAGCCTCGATGGGCTGGATGGCCTCTTCAGCACTGTAGGAATTCTATGATTTGAACATGGCCTTTCAAGTGGATAGTTGAGAACACAGTTGCAATGTTTAAGTACCAAGATATAACGGTAGTGTTAACTTAGCTTGCCCTTTTGAAATAATGCTCAAGTACTCAGTTTGGGGCAGTCTTTTAAAATAGCAGCTTTAAATTCTTGTAAATTCCCACCCTGATGCAGAAATAGCTGGCTTACTTTTTTTAATCTTACATCAGAAGCGCAAGTTACTGACAAAGCTAATATTTGTTGTCCATCCCTAATTTCCATTAAAAAGATGGTTGTGGGTCATTTTCCTAAACCGTTGCAAATACTGTTGCACGTACACCTACAGCACTGTATGGAAGGGAATTTAAATTTGCCTGTTTAAATTTGTTTTGCAAGCTTAGCAAAGTGTGGCGTCAAGTGTGGTAACAAATGCAGACACGATGCTAGACATTTAAATAAAGCACTGGCCTGTTTGATTTCTCCACTCACTAATGTTCCTAAATCAGATGGCAAGGACCCAAACTTCCCACTGCTAAAAAGGGAAAGAATTTAACTCTGTGTATTTAATGGTTTCATCAGTGAATCCATGTTCCACGCAAATGATCTATGGTCAGAAAATGGATGCTACATTCTTGTAGTCCTTGTTTTCCTCTGCCCTGTTTTTCAATGGACGGAATTTTACATGCCCTGGTGACATGTTTCATGCAGAGAGCCAGGTAAAATGGGGGGGCTCCCCCTACCACCCCACAAGCTCACTAGTATAATGGGGGTGGTGAGGGGAAGATGGACCTAAAGATCGGCCACCCGTCTGCCACGTTTAAATCAGCAATTAAGAGTCAATTAGACTTACTATCAACCTTGTGATTAATGGTTGGTGACCCCGAAAACACACTGCCCATGCTGTAACACTCTTGGCATGGCTAACAGAGCAGGAGCAGGAAGCCTGATTTTCACCTGAATGGCGCTGTGAGGCAGCAGTGTTAGCAGTGGGGTGGCACGGTGGTGAGGTGGCATGGTGGTGAGGTGGCATGGTGGCCCACTGGTTAGCACTGCTGCCTCTCAGCACCAGGGAACCGGGTTCAATTCCTGGCTTGGGTCACTGTCTGTGTGGAGTTTGCACGTTCTCCCCGTGTCTGCGTGGGTTTCCTCCGGGTGCTCCAGTTTCCTCCCACAGTCCCAAAGATATGCTGGTTAGGTGCATTGACCATGTTAAATCCTCCCTCAGTGTACGGGAGTGTGGCGACTAGGGGATTTTCACATTAACTTCATTACAGTGTGACTAATAAATAAACTTAGCCGCTGTGCCATCTTTTATTTTGTTATACAGAAAGTGCAGAGGAAATTCAGCCTTTTGGAAATTTCGATAGTGGCACCAAAGGCGATAAGTTTGGTGCAAGGTGGCTGGCGCTCAAATGCCTGTTTGAAAACCAACTATTACAAAGCAGAATTCATACTTAACAACATCACATCCTTCGTCCAAAAAGATTATTTCAGCTACTTCCATTAAAATACATCCGAGAGGAGCTGTTTCCTGAAAGCTATCATTGAAAAATTCATTAATTATAATGACAGAAATTATTTTTAGATATTTGTCCATAAAACACTTTTGAGGGTCTTTTGAAATTGTAGTTAGCTGAGCAAGCATCTCTCAGTTTGATCGTAGAATCTGCATTACTCTAATCAATTAGTGTACATCTTACTGACCTCCATGCATTGAATGTTGCCTTTTGTCAGGTTAGACAATGGTTATAGACAAGTTTTCATTTACCTTTGTCCTTCACATCACCTACGCAATGGTTTCAGACTACAGGTGGGATGGGAACACATGGCTGCACTCACTGGTGCTTGGAGAGAGTGGGACTGACAGTATCTTTGTGTAGTGGGGAAATTTGAAGGTGGCCAATTGTGTCCTAATGTAGACAATTCAAAATTTGCAAAGCAATTATCTCTGTGCAAAAAAGTAACAAATTTATTTTACAAACAAAGCAGAACAAACAGACGTACATACAAGCCAAACAGAGACTCCCAAAGAGTTAACTAGTTCTGGGGATAGAGTGACAAAATCATTCTGAAAGATCTGATATACATAGACAAATACAGGTCAAATATAGTGTTTACTAATCAACAATTCCACCTTTCATTAGCTTAAAATCAATTTCATTTAGCAATCATACATCAATACGAATTTCAGTCAAGTGCCTCAGCCAACCATATGATATTTAATAGCATGGTGATCTCTTATTCATCCAACAAACCCAGACATTACCTCCCTTCTTGGCTCTAACTATTTGGTAAGGGCACTCCGTACGGTCAAAGTGGATGTCCTCACCGGCTCACTGCCAAGTTGAAAAGACATGTTACTGTGTCCAGGGGCATATCTATCCTTTTGTCTGGACAGTGAGTACATCTATTCATTAATGTTGTAAAATATGTTGCCTCATAGGAATCCTCCCTAAAGTTTGTTTATTTGGAACAAGTAGACTTGCATTAACACTGCAAAGAAGTTACTGTGAAAACCCTTAGTCACCACACTGCGGCACCTGTTAAGGTAACTGAGGGAGAATTTAGCATGGCCAATGCATCTAACCGACACATCTTTGGACTGTGGGAGGAAACCAGAGCACCTGGAGGAAAACTACGCAGACACAGGAGAACATGCAAATTCCACACAGACAGTGACCCAAGCTGGGAATCAAACCCGGGTCCCTGGCAAAGTGAGGCAGTAGTGTTAACAACTGGGCCACTGTGCTGTCCCAATTTGACTATTGCTAACTAGCAGGTTTCCAGACCTCTGGTTTAAACTATTGACATTTACCACCATGCCTTTCGGTAACTTTGCTTGGATAAAGTGAACAATACATTAAAAATACGTTTAAAATATCAGCGTATATGTCTTGAAATCATAACTACTTGTTTAGATTCTCTTGTGGCATTCACATACGAGTAAACTGCATGTGTTAGCTTGTTGTAAGAATCATTTAATTCCTTACTGTTCTCTGTCCTCTGAAAGACAGTGTTCTGCCTATGAATCTAATGAGCTAGCTAGGAATCCCCTCCTTCACTTTGCTTCCAGCTCTTTTATCCAGAACTGTTTGTTATGTGCTGTTGTGTTACATTTCCCCAAGTGCCACTCCCTGTGGAGAGTGTTGAACACAGCATCATCCCCTCTACCTCAGCCTGGCTGTTCACGGCGCCTCCAACACGCAACAGAATTGAAAATAAAGTTAGGTCTTTCAAATGGCGAGGTCTTAGCCTGTAACAAGGGACTGTTTGTGCCTCTAAAGCCATCTCAAAGCCATCTTTCCTCTGGCATCAAATTTTCATACCTGATCCACAGCTCCATCACTGTGCAGGCTTTACAGTCAGATATATTTCTGGTACACATCCCACCAGTTGTTCATGGCAGTGTACACCAACACAAAGAAAAACAAAAGAAACAAAAAAAAGTATAAACAAAAGAACCGGAGGGTGGATGAGGAGAATTTTTTTTCCCAGCAGCAACTTGTTCGCACAGTGGCACAGTGACTACCTCTGCTGCCTCACAGTGCCAGGGACCCAGGTTCAATTCCCAGCTTGGGTCACTGTCTGTACGAAGTTTGCACTTTCTCCCCGTATCTGCGTGGGTTTCCTCCAGGTGGTCCAGTTTCCTCCCAGAGATGTGCGAGTTAGGCTGAGTGACCATGCTAAATTGCTCCTTAGGGGACTAACAGCGTAAATACATGAGGATAAGGCCTGGGTAGGATTGTGGTTGGTGCAGACTTGATGGACCAAATGGCCTCTTTCTGCACTATAGGGATTCTGTGATGCCTGAAAGAGCAGTGGAAGCATATTCAATTGGAATTTTCAGAAGGGAATTGGAGGTATGTTTGAAGAGAAAAGAATTACAGAGTAATGGGAAATACAATGGAGTGGGATTAATTAGCTAAACTCTTTCAAAGAGACAGAATAGGTCAGACAATGGCCTAGTGATATAATCACTAGACTATCAATCCAGAAATTCGACTAATGTTCTGGGGACCCAGGTTCGAATCCTGCCACGACAGATGATGGAATTTAAATTCAATAAAAAAAGTCTGGAATTAAGAACTAACTGATGACCATGAAATCATTGTCAGTTTGCTACTGTTCTTGAGGGATGGAAATCTGCTGTCCTTACCTGGTCTGGTCTACATGTGTCTCCAGAGTCTTAGCAATGTAGTTGACTCTCAACTGGCCTCCAAGAGCAACTAGGGATGGGCAATAAATGCTGACCAGCTAATCCAGAGTCCACCATGGTGTTACTCAAGAGGAGCCAGAGAATGTGCTGTTTTATAAGATAAGAATTATAGAATTCCCTACAGCGCAGAAGGAGGCCATTCAGCCCATTAAGTTTGCACTGATAACAATCCCACGTGGGTCCTATTCCCATAACCCTACATACTTACCCTGCTAATCCTCCTGACACTAAGGGACCAATGAACCTAACCCGCACATCTTTGGAGTGTGGGAGGAAACTAGGGCACCCAAAGGAAACCCATGCAGATATATGGAAAAAGTGCAAACTCCACACAGATAGCTTGTTATGGTTCCTGTTTTGACCAAGACCGCAAGAAACTACAAAGGGTTGTGAATGTAGCCCAGTCCATCGCATAAACCAGCCTCCCATCTATGACCCTGTCTACTGTTCCCGTTGTCTTGGTAAAGCAGCCAACATAATCAAGGACCCCATGCACCCCCGACATACTTTCTTCCACTTTCTTCCATCGGGAAAAATTACAAAAGTCTGAGATCATGTACCAACTGACTCAATAGCAGCTTCTTCATTACTGCCATCAAATTTTTAAATAGACCTACATTATATTAAACTGATCTTTCTCTGCACCCTAGCTATCACTGTAACACCATTTTCTGCACTCTCTCTTTTCCTTCTCTCCTATGTACTCTATAAACAGTATGCTTTGTCTGTATAGTGTGCAAGAAACAATACTTTTCACTGTATACCTGTGACAATAATAAATCAAATGAAATCAAATCTCAAGGGCAACTACGGGTGGGCAATAAAGGCTGACATAGCCAGTGACACCCCATCTTATAAATGTAGTTAAAAAGATGATTGACTAGTTTGCTATGCTCAAAGTTGGAATGGAGTCAATAGGCTAAATAGTATCCTTCTGACCAATAATTACTCTGTGACTCAGTGACTCTATTTTCTTAAGCAATCAAATTGAAGATTGTGAAATAACTATTCATGGATTTAGACGTGAGTACAGATTAGAGTGGATGAATTCAATGGCTAATCAAGTAACAAAGCTAGAGAAACTTGGAAAAAAGGACTGAATTAGTGAAGGGAGAAAATGAAACGGAAAAAGGAAAAGTAATGTTAAAATATAGTACTTTATATTATTAAAACTTCCAGCAGTTAAAACCTGAAAGAATGAGATTCCATATTTGTAATAATTAATTTTCAATGCTAGGGAGGTCGTGTGACAGTAATTAGCACTTACAGGTCATTAAAAGAATCGCTTCTTGGCCATTTGGCTAAGATCAAGCATCAGATCAAGACCAAGATGGGATGCAATGCTTTATCTTGTCAGCTGGGATCTTGTTTGTCCCTCTTGTAGGGACCTTGGATTGGATTCAATTGGATTTTGAGTTTGGTTTTTGGAGCAAGCAAGGAATGGGTTCGAGTTTGCCCGGTTCATTCTGAGCGTTGGCTTTGTAACTTTAAGGATGGAGTAAAAATTAAAATGCAGTTTTGGCTTGAGATATTAAGACTTAGCTTTCTGTTTCAAATTTAGCTTGTATATATTGCATAAGTGTAGAACTTTACAAACTGAATATATTTCAATGTTGAAGGAGATCGTGGGATGCCTTTTTTGCAAAGCTGACAGCAAATTGTGCAACTTAGACAGGAACTTTTGGATATTTGCATTTAATCATGGAAATTATCACACCATGGCAGCTGATGCAAATTAAATTCAATTAATGAGTCTGGAATGCAAAACTAGTCTCAGTAATGGTGACCATGACAACTATCATCGATTGTTGTCAAACCCATCCTGTTCAGTAATGACCTTTAGGATAGGAAATCTGTCATCCTTACCTGGTCTGGCCAACACGTGACTCCAAAACCACAGCAATGAGGTTGACTCTCAGCTGCCTCTGAAATGACCCAGCAAGACACCCAGTTCAAGGGTGATTAGGACTGGGCAACACATGCTGGCCTCTCTAGTGGTGCTCACATGCTGTGCAAGAATGAAAAAAAAGGAACATGCATCTGTGCATTTTGCATATAAATAATTGCGGGTGCCATTAGCCTTGCCATTACTTTGACAGCAAAATCTGGGCCAAGACTTGGAAATACATATAGATAGTTCATGCTTATGAGGTCAAAGCTTGAATGATGAATTTTAGAAGAAAATGTGGCCTGACCTCAGCTAAATAAAGGAGAAATCAGGAAGACACGCATGGAAGTATATTAATTGAGAAGATCAAAAGAAACTAGCAATAACCAAAGCTTATCTCTCCTGACCTTGGGGCAGAGTTATAGGGAAGGAAAGCATCCCACCATAGAACATCTGACGCGGGAGGGTTTGATACTCCCATTGGGCATCTGAAATGCTGTACATTTTTTTCACTAGTGTTAACAACCTCCACCTTGATGAGTGCAAATCTACAAAATATTAATGGTACAGAAATAGATAATTTAGCCCAACGGGTCTCTGTCAGTACTCAATCCAAGCTTCCCCCAACCCTTTTCATCCAACCCCATCATAGGTTCACAAAGAAAAGTAGGACTACTTGGAGACCAGCTTAAACAAACATAGGATAATAAAATCCCTACAGTGCGAAAGAAGGCCATACAGCCCATCGAGCCAGCACTGACAACAATCCTAACCAGGCCCCAGCCCCGTAACCCCATGTATTTACCCTGCTGGTCCCCCGACACTAAAGGCAGTTTAATATGGCCAATCAGTGGTTAATAAAAAAAAGTGGAGCATACCCACAAGGCCTTTTCCATGCTGTAAACCTCTATGACTCTTATCTTTGGTAGTAAACCCACTAGCTTTCAGGGTTTGCCCCTTCATTAGGTGAGTCCCACTCACCTGACAAAGGGGCAAACCCGGAAAGCTTATGGGTTTGCTATCAAATAAACTTGTTGGACTTTAACCTGGTGTTGTGAGACTTCTTACTATGTTTACCCCAGTCCGACGCCAGCATCTCCACATCTTATCGTTGGAGCATGGGAGGAAACCAGAGTACCTGGGGGAAACCCACACAGACACAGAGAGAACAGTGACCTGAGGCTGGAATTGAACCCAGGTCCTGGGCACTGTGAGACAGCAGTGCTAACCACTGTGCCACTGTGCTAGCCCGCTGTAATTAACTTAATTGACAGAATGGAATGCATGTTTGTTTTCTTGTGTATTACATCCTGTGACGTTCTCAATGTCTATCCTTCCATCTCGATCTCAATCTCCCTTTCATCGCAACAATTCTCCTCTGACCAGCAGAGGGCAGCCAAAGTTTTCCTGCACCATTCACCAATTCAAGTTTGGTCCTGACTTAATTTCCTTGCTGCATCTTTCAGTTGATTGCCCCCTAACTGAGTAGATTCATTTCAGCTGCCACATTGACAAGTAAATTAAAATTCATTTCAAATCTGCAATGTACGCAGCAACCAATCCCAATGTCATGCCGATGAGAAGCGTAGACAAACTACATTCTGCTAAATTGACAGACAATAAATTTGTAATCAGGGACTGCAAGCTCGAGCTCAGGAGAAGGTGAATGGTTTAATTACTTTGCCCAGAATGTGTTGAGTGTGTACTAGATTGCCGTCATGATGTGGAGATGCCGGCGTTGGACTGGGATAAACACAGGAAGAAGTCTCACAACACCAGGTTAAAGTCCAACTATAACCTGGTGTTGTGAGACTTCTTACTGTACTAGACTGCCTGCAGAGATACTGCAGGTAAATTCAGATGGTTTTCAAGCAATTGATGCTTATAGCAAATACATCACAAGTCTGTACCCATAGAATCTCTACAATGCCATTCAGCCAATCGAGTCTGCACCGACACCAATCCCACCCAGGTCCAACCCCCACTTAGCTACACTGCTAATCCCTCTAACCTGTCACATTGCAGGCCCCAAGGGTTAATTTAGCATGTCCAATCAACCTAACCCGCACATCTTTGGAGTCTGGGAGGAAACTGGAGCACCCGGAGGAAGCTCACGCAGACACGGGGAGAATGTGCAAACTCCACACAGGTAGTCATCTGAGGCCAGAATCAAACCTGGGTTCCCAGCGTTGTGAGGCAGCAGTGTTAACCACTGTTCCACCGGGCCGACCATGATACATTTAAAAACATTGAGAGTGTAACTGTGTATTACACAGGGCCGAAAACTTGTCCGTATTCTCAAGGTTCAGCACTGTCATGGAAAACATCGGCCAAAATTTTCTGACATTTTTGTTTATGAAGGGTCGCAAAAATAATTACAGTCCGATGAGCTTTGCATCATTGGTCAGAAAATTATTGGAGAGGATTCTGCGAGACAGGCTTTATTCCCACTTGGAAATAAGTGGACATATTAGTGAGAGGTAACACGGTTTTGTGAAGAGGAGGTTGTGTCTCACTTGATCGAGTTTTTTGAGGAAGTGACGAAGATGATTGATGAGGGTAGGGCAGTGGATGGTGTCTACATGAACTTCATGTAGGCCTTTGACAAGGTCCCTCATGGCAGATTGGTGCAGAAGATGAAGTCCCATGGGATCAGAGGTGAGCTGGCTAGGTGGATACAAAAGTGGCTCGGTCAAAGAAGACAGAGGATAGCAGTGGAAGGGTGCATTTCTAAATGGAGGGCTGTGACAAGTGGTGTTCCTCAGGGATCAGTGTTTTGCTGTTTGTAATATACATAAATGATTTGGAGGAAAATGTAAATGGATTGGTTAGTCAGTTTGCGGACGACACAAAGGTTGGTGGATTTGTGGATAGCAATAAGGACCATCAGAGGATATAGCAGGATATAGATCAGTTGGAGACTTGAGCAGAGAGATGGCAGGTGGAGTTTAATCGGACAAATGTGAGGTAATGCATTTTGGAAGGTCTAATACGGATAGGAAATATATGGTAAATGGCAGAACCCTTAAGAGTATTGATAGGCAAAGGAATCTGGGTGTACAGGTACACAGGTCACTGAAAGTGGAGAAGGTAGTCAAGAAGGCATGCGACATGTTTGCCTTCATCGGCCGGGATATTGAGTTTAAAAATTGGCAGGTCATGTTGCAGTTTTATAGAACCTTGGTTAGGCTGCACTTGGAATATAGTGTTCAATTCTGCGCGCCACACTACCAGAAGGATGTGGAAGCTTTCAGAGAGTACAGAAAAGATTTACCAGGATGTTGCCTGGTATGGAGGGCATTAGCTATGAGGGGCAGTTGGAGAAACTTGGTTTGTTCTCAATGGAGCGAAGGAAGTTGAGGGGCGACTTGATAGAAGTAAATAGGATTATGAGAGGCATGGACGGAGTGGATAGTCAGAAGCTTTTTCCCAGGGTGGAAGAGTCAATTACTAGGGGGCACTGGTTTAAGATGCAAGGGGCAATGTTTGAAGGAGATGTACGAGGCAGATTTTTTACACAAGAGTAGTGAGTGCCTGGAATTCGTTGCCAGGGGAGATAGTGGAAGTGAATACAATAGTGATTTTAAGGAGCGTCTTGACAAATACATGAATAGGATGGGAATAGAGGGATATGGATCCTGGGAGAGTAGAGGGTTTCAGTTCAGTTGGGCAGCATGGTCGGTGCAGGCTTGGAGGGCCGAACGGCCTGTTCCTGTGCTGTAATTTTCTTTGTTCTTTATTCACACCAGCGGGAATTTCCCATCCAGCTGCAAGATTGGGGGGCGGCACGGTGGCAGGGTGGTTAGAACTGTTGACTTACAGCGCCAGCGACCCGGTGCTGGTTCACTGCCTGTGTGGAGATTGCATGTTCTCCCCGTGTCTATGTGGGTTTCCTCTGGGTGCTCCAGTTTCTTCACACAGTTTGAAAGACGTGCTGGTTAGATGGATTGGCCATGCTAAATCCTCCCTCAGTGTACCCGAACAGGTGCAGGAATGTAGTGACCAGGGGATTTTCACAGTAACTTCATTGCAGTGTTAATGTAAGCCTACTTGTGACACTAATAAATAAACTTTCACAGAATAGAGATTTGGCTTGCTGCTAAATTCTCCAACTTTGTTGCAGCTGGAGTGTGGCATGAACGGGTAGTGAGATCTTATCAGTAGCGTTTACCACACTGAGCTAATGTGAATATCCATTATCTCCAACAACAGCTCTCCCACCCAACCATCCTCAACTCCAAGCTCTGCCAATTGGATGGGATCACAGCCTGAATTCCTGTGCCCCTGCCATCAGGGGAAGAAGATCAAATCACAATGTGGCAAAGCACTAATTAGCAGCAGTGAGCCTTTAATGGAACATTTCCTGATAGGTTACAATAATGTCAGCCACACACCAGACTGGCAGTGATTTACAGATGTGGAAGGAGATTGAATCCGTACAAGCAGTGGGAGTTTGCTACACACCCACTCTCGTTGGCATGGGTCAAAAAACGTCAGTAAATCAGTGAGTGGGTTTTGAGCGAAATTCGGATGAGCTGTTAAGATGGTAAAGTACAGACACTATATCGGCTTTAAAACTGATTCGGGGTTGGGAGGTGGTGGTGGGGGGCAGTGAGAACATTTTAAGAGTCGAACCCACTCTCCTTTCTGGCATGTATCATTTTTAGCTGCTGCTTCCTTAATGAAAGTGGAACTGCCCGAAATTGTCACAGACTTTCTGCATTTCTATGTTTTGCCATATTTCAGCATTTGAATACACAGCCTTGCTCTGAAATGCATCACTTAATGGCATCAAATTCAACAATCCAATTCCAAATTTTCAGTGTACGGAAAGCGTGTACAGGCTGATATGTTAACTTTTTGCAGCAATGAGAAAGATGTTGACAGGATGCTGAGCTCTCCCCAGTCATTTCACAATGTTCAAGAGAGGATTCAGTGATCATAAAATCATAGGAACCCTACAGTGCAGAAGGAGGCCATTCAGTCCATCGAATCTGCACCGACAACAATCCCACCCAGGCCTTTCCCTGTAGTCCCATATATTTGCCCCACTAATCCCTCTAGTTATGGTCGAGATTTAGCAAACTCAACAGCTTGTGAGTATAGCTATCACCTCCGTAAACCACCTTCTCTTCATTTTTTTTTGGTTAACCGTTTAGGGGAGGTGATGGCCAGTAATATTATCATTAGATTATTAATCCAGAATCTCACCTAATGTTCTGGGGGCCCAGGTTCAAATTCTGCCATGGGAGATAGTGGAATTCGAATTACATAAAAAATATTTGGAATTATGAATCAACTGATGACTATGAAACCATTGTCAGAAAACTTCATCTGATTTAATGTCCTTTTAGGGAAGGAAATCTGCCATACACGTGACTCCAGAGTCACAACAATATGATTGACTCTCAAATGCCACCTAAGGGCAATGCCTCTACTTTCTCAGAAGTCCACAGAATTTTGGCATGTCCGCTATGACTCTCATCAACTTTTACAGATGCACCATGGAAAGCATCATTTCTGGTTGTATCACAGCTTGGTATGGCTCCTGCTCTGACCTAGACCGCAAGAAACTACAAGGGTCATTAATGAAGTCCAGTCCATCACACAAACCAGCCTCCCATCCATTGACTCTATCTACACTTCACCTCCTCAGAAAAGCAGCCAGCATAATTAAGGATCTCATGCACCCCGGACATTCTCTCTTCCACCTCCTTCCGTCAGGAAAAAGATGCAAAAGTCTGAGGTCACACACCAACCGACTCAAGAACAGCTTCTTCCCTGCTGCCATCAGACTTTTAAATAGACCCTCACATTAAGTTGCTCTTTCTCTACACCCTAGCTATGACTGTAACACTACATTCTGCACTCTCTCATTTCCTTCTCTATGAATGGTCTGCCTTATCTGTATAGCGCACAAGAAACAATACCTTATACTGTATACTAATACATGTGACAATAATAAATCAAATCAAATCAAAATCAACTAGAGATTGGCAATAAATTCTGGCCAGCCAGCGACACCCATCTACCATGAATGAATAAAAAATAATTTGGGTATTGAATCTTCACAATGAAGAGCTTTTTTCTACGCCAGAGAGGTGTTTGTTATTTTTCATCACTCACTTTCTCTGATTAGGCAGTCATTAAGGAGTTAAAGATCGTGGTTCACTGGTGTCCAAGGCTGGAACACAAACAGCATGCGACATATGAGAACGAACGCGAATTTTCAATCAATAATTTCCTCATCAGTCTACAAGTTAGTGGCTGGGAAAAAAATTGTTTCGCCCTGAGGACATTCGATATGTGAAACAGAGAATGGAGCTGATTCAGGCATTCAGGGTCAGTTAGCATATCCAAAGGAGATTTGATTGATTACTGTTGAGATTTGTAAGTAGAGTTTTTAGTTGTATGGTTTTTCTAAGGAGTGGCAGTGGAAGGGGGTTAGTGTAACTTAATCAACCCACAATGATTCAGGTAAGGGGGGTAGAGTTAGGGGTGGTGAGGATGGGATGGAAGCAGGGAAGGGAAAATCCTAGATAGAATATTAATGTATAAAGTATAAAACAGGTTTGATAAACCAAATCACCGTTTCTTACTTTGGTTTTCATATTGTGACAGTACAGAATGGCTTTCCCCAATTTCTTTGCAACCAGATTGACCGGAAGAATTTTATCCACCTAAATATTCTGCAACACAGTGGCACAGTGGTTAGCACTGCCGCCTCTCAGTGCCAGGGACCCAGGTTCAATTCCCAGTCAATCAGGGCAAGAGCGAGGCCATGTTCTTTGGGAACTGGGCTGACAGATCCTTTGTCCCCTT